>NC_140579.1:1081919192-1083155858 GCF_964204655.1 Triturus cristatus | reverse complement strand
ATAATACTACCATACAGACAGACTAGCAGCCCAGCGCACTACCACTAAACCACATGGGCAGCAGTCCAAGGCAGTAAAACTGAGCTAAAGTCCAGTAGGACGCTGCAATGCAGAACAGAACCACTGAGGCACAGAATGGAAAAAGAAAGACAGCACTGCCACTGTGAGCAGCCACAGCAGCACACAACGGATCACAGCAAGAGCAGCACACAGCATTATCAATGAGCTGTAGTGCTACCACTGGGACAACGAGTATAAACATGGAGGAGAACTACTAATGGGTCATGGAATGGAAGCAAACAACAATACCACAGAGCCAAAGCTCCAGCAACACTGCCATTGAGCCACAATTCTACCCCTGACACAGACACTAGTAACACAGTGCACCCAGGAGCGGCCAATGCAGGTAAGAGTGGTGGGCGGGCGGGCTGGGGCTCGACAGACAATGACGAGGGAAAATTAAATGGATAACTAATTTTCCCTCGTCGTCATCTGTCGAGCTCCCCCCCACCCCGATCGAACCACCTGCACGGGCCACTCCTGAGAGCACAGCGACTGAGCCATACACAGGCACCCATGGAAGTACAACCAAGCATAATGCAAGCAGTACACAACAATACTTCTGAGCCATAGAATGGGCACAAACAACACTTACCACAGCAACAGCAGCATAAAACACTACAGTGGTGTGTTACACTGCTACAACTGTAACAAGGAGTAGCAGCACAGAGCACTATCAATGACCCACAGAATGGAAGCAAACAGCACTAATGCTTAATTACAACACCAAAGAATTCAATCATTGAGCCACAGTGCTACCCCTAAGGCAAAGACAGCAGCACAGAGTACAACCACTTAGTCACATGGGCAGTAGTCTAGCACAATATAACTGAGCTCAGGGCTAGCAGTCCACTGTAGTCCACAACACCGCAATGTAGAAGGTAAACAGACAGCACTACTGCTGCTCAAGCTGCAGAGGCGCACAGCACAACCAATGGGCCCCAGCTGAAGTATCATACAACACTGCCTATAAGCTACAGAGCTACCACTGAGGCAAAGACAATCAGCACAGAGAACTACCACTGAGCCTTAAAAGCAAACAGCACTAGCACAGAGACACAGCTACAGCAACACTGTCATTGAGTATTAATGCTACCTCTAACGCTGAGACTTGTCAATCAGGACACACTCGCTGAACTACATTGTATTGGAGCTGTAGTGTAATTGCATTTTTAGACCACTCACTAATCCTGACAAGGCATTGGATCATTTTATAGCAAGTATAACTCCACTCCGTAACCCAAACTTAATGGTTAATCTGGTGGTTATTAGTTATTGTTGTATATAGTTAGTTATTGAGTTAGACTTGTGCTCTAAGGAAACTGCTAGGGACAATACTGTCCTTTTCTTGGGGTAGATTAGGTTAGTAGAGGTTAGGTGAAATATATAAGAGAGTTCATACAAGCTGACAATAGGAGGAGTATACAAGCTACAGGAGGTGCGATATTAGATAGCAATGAATGCTTACCCAGACGGAGAATCTGTGATGTGTGAGGAGAGGTATGGTTAGGTTAGGAAAATGCAATTGAGAGTACGGTAGACAGCTGTTGATCAGAGCAGGCTACATTCAGACATTAGGACATGCAGAAATGCAGAGGTTGGACTGTAAAAGGAGAGGGATAGAAAGGGAGGAGAGAGAATAACCACTAACTATAAAACCAAGTTCAGTTTTCTTGCAGGGTTTTAGCAGTATGGTGGAAGTAGGGTTTTTTTCTATAGGAGGCAGTCTGAGGATATATAAAGAGTAGAAAGAAAGGTTGAGGGTTGTTTCCTGTGGGCAGGTGATATATGTTGTTCCTTCTTTCATTTTTTTGTTTGGCTGTTGGTGCTGTTGATCCAGTCTGCCTATTTTTCATAACATAGATTTAGAAGAGTATTTAGATTCTTTTGATTTCTTACTTACCTTATTTAAATAATATGTGGTACAGAGTTATATGGTACGTCCAGACAGCTGGCCCCTTACAATATGTCTGGTAAAATTTGGGGATTGGGCCATCTCTAGGATTTGCACTGAATTATTGTGTGAATAATTAGTTTGAGTTGGATGTGTAGATTACATGTTTTTAGGGGGATGTGGTTCTCCCTTAATAAGGGGTTATTTATAGGCTGGGTGGAGCTCACAGAGTTTCACCCTGCAGAATTCCATGGAGTTACAGAAAAACTCTGCCAAATTCTGCAGAGTTCTGTGAGCAGGTGGAGTATTGCTGGGCCACCTCTAATGAAGTCCCCTTGGCTGCTGAGGGTCATTGGAGGCCAATAACCCCTATTGTTGCCACAAGTAAGTCCGCCACAGCAGGATTGGAGGCCCCTCCCCCTTTCTCAACCACTCTGCAAACGTGCCCCAGGGTGCACTACTGGTTGGGGGATGAGATCCCTTGGCTGCTGAGCACTGATGGGAGCCAAGAATCCTTATTGTTGCTACCGGTTAGTCCCACACAGTGGGATTGCTAAAACAGTCAGAGGCCCGCTACCTCTCTAATCCAATCTGCAAACATTCCTCCTGGGACAGTACTGGTTGAGAATGAACTCCACTTTGCTGCTGAGGGTCGTTGGAGGCCAATAACCCCTATTGTTGGCACAAGTTAGTCCCCCACAGAGGGATTTCTGAGACCACATCGGAGGCCCGCCCCCTTTCTCAATCACTCTGCAAACGCGCCTCCATGCGCACTACTGGTTGGGAGATGAACTCCCCTTGGATGCTGAGGCTTCTTGAGGGTCAAGAACCCCGATGGTTGCCACAAGTAAGTCCCTCACAGCAGGATTGTTGTAACCTTGTTGGAAGCTCCGCCCCTTTCTCAACCACTCTGCAAAGGGGCCTCCCGGTACACTACTGGTTGGGGGATGAAAACCCCTTGTCTACTGAGGGTTGCTGTGGGCCAAGAGCCCCTATTGTTGCCACAAGTGAGTCCCCCACAGTGGGATTGCTGAGACCTTTTCAGAGGCCCGCTCCCTTTCTCAACCACTCTGCAAACACACTTCCTGGTGCACTATTGGTTGGAAGAGGAACTCTCCTTGGCTGCTGGGGATCGTTGAGTGCTAAGAACCCCTATTGTTGCCACAAATACCCCACAGTGGGATTGCTGAAACCTTGTCTGAGGCCATGCCCCCTTTCTCAACCACTCTGCAAAGGGGCCTCCTGGCACACTGCTAGTTGGGGGATAAAGTGCCCCATGACTGCTGAGGGTTGTTGGGGGTCAAGAACCCCTATTGTTTCCACAAGTAAGTCCCCCACAGCGGGATTGTTGAGACCTCATCGGAGGCTGCTAAGAGTCATGGGTGCCAAGAACCCCTATTATTACAACAAGTAAGTCCCCCACAGAGGGATTGCTGAGACCTCAATGGAGGCCTTGCCCCCTTTTTTAACCACTCTGCAAATGCACCTCCTGGTGGGGGGATGAAGTCTAGGGGTGAGCGCGCCGGTAAACTCCACTCTGCCGGTGGAGTTTTTGCCAAACTCCAGGTTCCAAGTGGAGCGCGAAGTGGCAAAACTTCACTAACTCCATCGGAAGAGTGGAATTTACCACCCAACCCTAGTTTTAGATCAAAGTATTCTGCTTATGTCGTTCTAACTTAACCTTAGATTGCCCACGGCAGTAAAACTGAGCTAAATATAAGCAGTGCGCTGCAGTACAAAACAGCACAGTTGAGCCACGGAAGGGAAGCAAACATCATTATCACTGTTCCCCGGCCAATACACAGCAATATACCTGCACCTTTGAGCCACCGCTACAGAAGCAAACAGCATTACCAGTGAGCCACAGCAGCACACAGCACTACCACAGAGCCACAGCTACAGCAGAATGCAGCACTTCCACTGAGCCACAGCAGCACACAGAACTATCACTGAGCCACAGCTACAGAAGCAGCACAGCACTACCACTGACCCATAGCTACAGCAGCATCCAGCACTACCACTGAGCCACTGGCTCTAGGAAGCCCACATAATGTAAAGAGGTACCAGTGCAAAGGAGGAGGCAGTACTGATATTGCCAACGCTGTAGACGTCCAGTGAGGACCCTCTTCTTCTTGGGTGATTCTCTTATTGAGGATCGAGGTGAATGGATTGTGTCCATTTAGGTAGTTAGTCAGTAGTCTGGAACTGCCCATATTGTGATTATTTAGTCTTGTGCTTTATTGTTAAATTCTGCTGGAGGAGACCCATACATCCAGAATATTATATGTAGATTTTTATAGAAGTTATTAAATCACTTTCTCTGTAATGCAATTATCAAATCTTGGAATCACGTTACAGTTCTCATTTTTTATTTTTACTTTCAGATGGACACTCATTGTGAAGGTCCTGACTCAACAGTGATGAGTGTAGCTATTTAGAATAGCAGGCATGCTTTTAGCTCCTGGAAGATAGGCCGCTAAGCCTTATCTAGTTATCTAGTTGTGACAGTCTTTTTCAGTTCACCACCATAGGCAATGGTACAAGCCACTTAAAGTCTGATTAGTCTAAAATTTTAGTCTCTTGCCACTTCCTTCAGGTACTAAAGTGGGGAGGCTGACTGCCAGCCATAGCTTATGCCTGTAGACAACACAGGATCTCTGCATTTCCCAGGAGAAATGCTTGTAAGCCACTGCCGTAGTCAGAGAGAGCTCTTCTCAGCTATCAATCACAGGTTACTATAGAGTGCTCTCTTTTACTCGTACTCAGGGCTTTAAGTGGGCAGGGTCCTGCCGTTGTTCTGCACCAGCAGATTTAAAAAGCAGGTGCTGAGACGGGTTCCTGTGGGGCTCCCCATTGTTGCCCTCACCCTCATGGGGAAAATAAAATTCACTCTGCAGCAGTACCACCCTTCACTGCTTTTGATGTAACTTCAAAGAGACACGTTATAGTTCTTTCACAGAATTTGGTGGTCTAGCATATGACGACGCTATATACCAATCTGTTATACTCCACACTTGTTTATATAACTGGTTCACAGCTGTTTACCATTGCTTGATGTGGAATGTGATGTTGCCTAGCTACCAGGAGTAGAACGGTGGCGATTAGTCAAGGAGGAGGCGGTTGGTGTGGGAGGCTGTTGACCATCGCTGTCGTCTGCTGTGCAGCTTTAATGAATAAACATAATCTCAACTCTACTCACCCCGAGTTGTTACTACAATTTTTTGGCGACGATCTTCTGCAGCTGCACAGCAACACGCTCTACCCTGCGTGCTACCACTTCCAAGCTTTGATGGCCGTGAACTCTCGTCTTTTCCCTGCCTTGCGGTAAGACTGTACGAGTTTAGCTGTTGTGCGAGAATAACGTCGAAAAAAGGAAGATCTACGCGTTGAGCACTCGTGAAGACGGCACCGAGGGGGCGGAAAGGGGCGTTTCAAAACCAACGGAAAGGCGATACTAAGATATATTGAATAAGCCACTCCGCTTTACGGAATCCTCAAAGTCCCATCGGTGTAACTTCAAGGCTTCTCCTGTTAATGTTTTTTGTGCGTTTTTGACGAGTTTCAAGCATTCCTTAAACACGCGCATGCGCAGCTAACCTCTTGTCTGTGTCTGTTGCTTGGCAACAATCGCTACGCACGAAAGGAAAGACCTCCTCCGTCAGGGCTCTGTATCCTAGCAACCTGACAACACGGTAGCACTCAGTTACGAGTGCGTTTCAGTCTCTGCGGTCAAAAGGTTGTTAGCTGCCCTTCAATGTAAAAGAAAAGAAAGACCTTCTCTGTCAGGGTTCTGTTTCCCAGCAATCTGGCAACACGGCAGCGCTCAGTTTCGAGTGTGCTTCAGTTTTTGCGGTCAAAAGGTTGTTGGCTACCCTTCGTTGTGTGATTCATTTTACGGTGATCCACACACCTTCCTTGTAAACCCGGATTTGCTCAAGTACTCTCAGAACATAGGGGACTCATCTTTTTATTCTTCAAGTGTGATTCCTTTAACGGTGATTCACACACCATTGTGCTCTGATTCTATTTTGTTCTCCTATTGTCAGAAAGCATTTGTATTACCACGACATACCCTGTATTTACCATGTGCTGTTCAAAGTGAACATTTACATTTTGGCTCCATTCTATTATTATTTTTTTGTAAATTCTTTTGCTCTAGTTGTAGCAAGGCCATGTTGTTTATCTATTCTCATAGTTTTTTTTTCTGTTCAAAAGTTCATTTTTTTTTATTTTCTCTTGCTTCTCAAGGTTGACGCAATATCCAAAGTCAAATAGTTTCAATATGCAATCTGTTGCACCTCCACCCTCTTTCCTGGAATCTCCAGGAGAACCACCTGTTAGGTGGGAGATTTGGTTTGATGCGTTTCAAACGTATTTGGGAGCAATAGGTGCGTCTAGATTTAACAGTGAACGTAAAAAATGGTTATTGCTACATTCACTTGGTTTTGAGGGGCGTTCCATTTTCAAACACTTGCCAGAAATTGTTCACTTGCCTGATGATGTAGTGGATGTTTACCAGGACGCTATTACAAAGCTGAAGACCAGGTTTGACAAACAGCCCAGTTTAATGGTTTTACGTCATAAATTTCTCAAAAGGTATCAATCTGAAAACGAAGATGTTGACTCGTACATTTCTGCATTACGCAGACTTGCTTCGTTTTGCCAATTTGAAGCATTCACTGACCAACTGATCCGTGATCAATTTGTCTGCCATTGTAGAGACAAGCAAATCCGTCAGAAACTCCTTTCATTAGCCAATCCTTCTCTGGATGAGACTGTGAAAATCGCTAAGAGCATTGAAACATCACAAGTGTCTTTAAAGGAGCTAGAGGATAAACCTTCAGATTCGGTAAATGTGGTCTCCGCTAATACTAAAGTCAAAGTTTCTGATAACAAGTTATCTCTGCCCAAGGGTAGTACACATAAATGTTCAAACCCTGGTAAAAGTACTATGGATGGTCAAAACTCTAGGCAAATGTGCTATCGTTGTGGGAATCCACCACACATTAAGGGTGCTAAGTGTCCTGGAGCTAATGTAACTTGCAATTATTGCAAGAAGATTGGACACTTTGCAAAAGTTTGTATGAAGCGCAAATTTAACAGAAGGTCTGTTGCTTGCATTATGGAGTCAGACCAAGACTCTGATCCTGAAGTGGTATCTGTTGTATCTGTTACGAATGAATTTGTGGGCACCATTGATGAATCTTGTGAATGTGTTAATCCAATTGCCGAGATTGTTGTGGGGGGAAAACCACTCAATCTTTTAGTTGATTCAGGTTCAAAAATTACCATGATTACTCAAGATCTGTTTTATGAAACTTGGGGAGAAAGACCCCTTCAACCTCCAGATCGTTCTCCAGTTTCATATGAGGGACGGAAAATAGACCTCATGGGTTTTTTTGAGGATGATCTGGTATTCAAAGACAGGATGATCACGGGGAAGGTATATGTAGCTGTAAAAGGGCTCAATATTTTGGGGTGGTACCACCAAGGTCTTTTTAAGATGATGCTTAGACCCGGCACTGCCGAACAGGTGCTCCTTGTGTCTGACGATCTACAATTGTGTCAATGGAGCAAACGTTTTCCTTCGGTTTTTAGTGAAGGTTTAGGTACGATTAAAGGGTTCAGACATAAGATTCTAGTGAAAGATGGTGCACTCCCTGTCAAGCATAAATTGAGAGGCGTACCTTTCAGTGTGCGTGAAGATCTAGAAAAGGAACTTAAGTCATTGTGTGATCTAGGAATCATTGAACCCACTGAATCCTCTCTTTGGCTTTCACCTTTGGTTGTCGCACGCAAGAGATGTGGTAAATTGCGCGTTTGCATTGACTTAAGATCTCTTAACAAAGAAATCTGGGTCGATTCCCACCCTTTACCTAAGATATCTGATCTCTTTGCAAGTGTTAGAGGGTCAAGAATTTTTTCAAAACTGGATCTAGCAAGTGCTTACCACCAAATCGAATTGGAACCTGAGTCTCGTCCTCTCACGGCGTTTGTTTCTCCTCTAGGTACTTTTCAGTACAAACGCATGCCCTTTGGTCTCGCCTCTGCGGCTTCAGTCTTCCAGCGGGTAATGCAGAATATGTTGGGAGGGATTTCAGGTGTACTCGTTTTTCAAGACGACGTTCTGATACACTCTAAAGACAGTGCAACTCACATTTCTATTCTGGAAAGGGTACTCTTGACTTTCCAAGATCATGGTGTTGTTGTTAAACCGGAAAAATGCATGTTTCTTACTGAGGAAATTGAGTATTTAGGTCATCTTATTTCAGGTGATGGGATCAAACCAAGACAAGGTTTACTTGAGGCGATCAGTAATGCTCCCACGCCGTCTGACAAAAGTGGTGTAAAGTCGCTTCTGGGTTTATTGGAATTTTATTCCAAGTTTATACCAAATTATGCGACCATTGTTAGGCCCATTAGTTCTCTACTTTGTAAGGGATCGTTTTTCGAGTGGTCATCTCAATGTGAAACGGCTTTGCAGTTTGTAAAGGATTCTCTTGTTAAGAGCAATGCTTTAAAGCCTTTTGATCCTGTGTTATCCTCTTGTATCACGGTTGACGCCAGTCAGGTAGGATTAGGAGCTGTTCTCACTCAAGACAGTTCGAAAGGGGAAAACACGATTGCGTTTGCATCAAGGGTTTTGAGAGGTGGTGAGCTCCAGTAGTCAGTCATAGAGAAGGAACTTCTGGCTTGTCTGTGGGCAATCGAAAAGTTTCGACCATACATTTGGGGTAGGCGGTTTTTATTGAAAACTGACCATAAACCTCTTATTTCTATTCTTGGGGGGGGGAGTAATAAATCTTGTTCCCCTAGGATTCTTCGTATGGTTTCGCGTCTTATGCAGTACCATTTTGATGTGGTACATATCGCTGGAGGAAGAAATCTCAGAGCTGATTTTCTTTCTCGTTTTCCTGTAAAGGATGACAAATATGAGAAGTCATTGAATGAAGTTGGTGAAGAAGATTCCGATGATTGTTTAGTAGCTTCACTTGACTTAGTTGAACATGGGATTCAGTCTGCTGAAGGGTGGATTAAAGCTCTTTCTGATGATGATGTTCTTCAACGTGTGTGTGGTTTTGTTAGGTCAGGTTGGCCAAGGGAACGTGCTCTTCCTTATTCGTTGCAACCTTTTTCGAAAATTGAATCCGAAATCTCTTTAGAAGATGGTGTTCTGTTAAGGGGAGAAAAGCTTATCACTCCCCAAAGTCTTAGAAATGACATCATTCTCAAGGCTCATGAGGGGCATTTGGGTTCCACACTCACAAAAAGACGTGTTCGTGAATTCTTTTGGTGGCCCGCTATGGATAGCGATATTGACAATGTCGTTGGCCATTGTCACGTTTGTAAGTCTGCTGACAAGGGATTAAAAACTTTCACTCCTCCTCTTCTGCCCATTGAATGTCCATCAGAGCCGTGGTCCAAAGTTGGCTTAGATGTTATGGGTCCAATAGAGTTTTTGCCTGGTGGATGTCGTTTTATTCTGGTTCTTGTTGATTATGCATCGAAATGGCCATAATTAAAACTAGTCAAAGAAGCCTCCACGATTAACATTATTGTGTTTCTGAAAGATCTGTTTTTGAGGGAGGGTTTTCCTGGGACTATGATTACTGATAATGGTTCACAGTTTACTAGCGTGGAATTTAAATCTTTTCTTAGTTCATGTAATATTCAACATGCCAGAAGCTCGCTTTATCATCCCCAGTCAAATGGCCTGGTTGAGAGAATGAACAGGGTGGTGGGTGATTGCATCAAGTGGGCTAAGTCATGTAACTATGATATCATCAACTCCCTTAATAGTATGTTGTGGTTCTACAGGACCACTCCACATTCCACAACTAAAGTGTCTCCTTTCGATCTTCTAAGAGGAAGGAATCCCAATACAAGTTTTAAGCCGGCTTGGATGAACAAGTGGATTAAATCGGTACCGGATATTGACAGCCTTATGCTGTTGGTCAAAGAGAATGTTTCCAATTCTCAGTCAAAGCAGAAATCTTGGTTTGATAATAAAAGGGGTGTGAAGTTGGTACCTTTAAAGGTAGGAGACCTGGTTCGTGTTAGGTCACCAGTGCACGTAAGGAAGGGTGAAAGCAAGTTTGGTTCTCCCATTTCTGTCACTAGGTTGGGTAGGAATTCTGTCCAAGTTGAGGGAGGCAAGTGGTGGAATGTTAGCAAAATTGTTAAGGTTAGGAATGCTAATGATGGTTCCGCTTCTAGTGCACATTCATACAGTAGTGGTGGGAGTATTGTTCCTACTGCGTTGGGTAATGGTGGGAGTGCTGTTCCTTCTACATTGGTTCCCAGGAAAAGTTCAAGGTCTAAAGTTATTCCCATGAGATACCGTGTTGATGTCTAATGTTTCACTTTTGATCACTTTCTTAGGAAGTTCACTTAATTGTTTTATGTGTGATGGATTGTAATTTTTCTGTTTTTCTTTCAATGGTTAAGTTTAAAGTTTTCTATGTTAATAAGGAAGGAGGAATAATGCTATGTGGTTTATCTGTATGTTTTTTTTATCTGTTTTTCTTTCTTTTATTTACATTATTTTTTGGTGATTTAGAATGTTTGTTTTAAAGTACAATGTTATTTGTCATTATTGAGAAAGGAGGATATGTTATACTCCACACTTGTTTATATAACTGGTTCACAGCTGTTTACCATTGCTTGATGTGGAATGTGATGTTGCCTAGCTACCAGGAGTAGAACGGTGGCGATTAGTCAAGGAGGAGGCGTTTGGTGTGGGAGGCTGTTGACCATCGCTGTCGTCTGCTGTGCAGCTTTAATGAATAAACATAATCTCAACTCTACTCACCCCGAGTTGTTACTACACAATCCATACTTGATAATACACCAAGTATTTTAGACATGGCCATGGCACCACTAGGCTCAACAGCAGATGATTGGAGCCAGGTACTATCCCTAAAAAAATCCCACACACGGACCATGATACATGGCGCTATCATAGCCGAATATTTACGGGGCAATTGTGCCCCGGCGGGCTTGATCGTTACCAACGCCCCTCGCTTATTTCTACAGGATAAAACCTTCTTAAAAGATTGGTCTCTGATAGCGTGGCGCTGCACGCGTGACTGGCTCATCCTTATAGTTAGCACAGCCAAGCGGGTGGCAGATAACATTCTTTTGGAAATACAAGTGCTAGAGGCCCAAATAAAAGTCACTGTTACAGCAGCTTTATTCAAAAAGAATCAAGAAGAGGCTAATAAAAGTAACAAAGAACTTAAAGATTCAATCTTGACCTCAAAGATCGAAAAGTTCAAGAAGGACTTAGCCAAATTCAAGCACGAGGTGATCTATCCATACACCAGCGAGACCTATACACCACCAGAATTCAACAGAAAAGGACGCCGCTATGGCTCCACATACTCTGGGAGCAGCTCCGATGATGATGTGAGTGACACCGATGGCTCAGAAATGAACAAACAACAAAATAGAGGACGAGGAAATAGGAGGACCTGGAGAGGGCAGTATATACCCCAGGTACAACATTGGTGGCCTCCGACACCTTGGGGTTATCCCCCTGTAATAGCTTTAGAAGTGTTGTCATGGCACTATGAATGTTCTATAAACTCCATGGTGATGCATTGTTTGTGCTTGAAGCACAAACTCATTTCCCTGGAAGCTGTTGATGAGATGAGCAGGAATAAACACGTCTTCAACTACTAACTGTCTGTAGTTGTGGTCACTTCAATTGGCGACGTTTTTTGGGATGTACTGCTCATTCTCAGTTCGCACCCACGTGCATCTGTGGAGTTGTGCTATTTTTCTATTTATTTATTTTTTTTTGACCGGCGCATTCTATTTTGAAGAAACAGTGGTTAATCCTCATTCAAGACTTTTATTTTGTGCCTAAGAGGTTCATTCAACCGATGGGACGTCCCGTCTCGGTTTTGAACCCATTTGAGGTCTGGTTCATTTTTGGCTCGACAGCTGAATCTTGTCGCTGCTAACTACGTGTTGAAACGCTGACTGGATCGTCGTTGGATCGTCATTGGATCTTTATGCCCTGAGCGTGTACATAAGCATCTGCCTATTTTATTCAGCTGAAGTATCTCAGAAGGCGATTATTTTTTTTTTCAAGTGTGTTGGTAAAGCTCATGGACATGGCGCATACACCGATGTTGTGATTTCCATGGGAGCAGTACTGAGTGAGTTTAACAGTGAGTAAAGGACCTACAATCAACTTAACAAACTTTTATTCAAGTCCTTGACATTGACAGTTGCATCTATTTTCGTTTGTAAACCGCTCGTGTACTCACTGCCGTTACTGAAGTCACGCGCGCTGCCAGGATTCCAATGTTCTTCTGCCCTTCTGTCCTTCATTGCAGTGCAGCAGGAGCGTGCCGTGAACCACACGACTTACGTCCCGGTGCGCACTGACGTCATCGTCAACACGCATTCAGAGGCTTTCTGTGTTCAAGTCAAAGACGTTGCTTTTACCACATAGAGGCTTCATTCGTCGGACTGAAGGAGTGTCACCGAAGTCTTTGGGGTATTAAAGCAGTCAAGCACAGTCATACGGAATCGACAGTTGTGTTTTAGGTACTTTTCGTTTATGATGTGGAAACAGTAAGCACAACCAAAATACATATTTTTTTTTTTTTTTTTTCGTGTTGGTTTGAATTATTTTATTCAAGCCAATATTGCAGCGCCATCTAGTGGACATCCATTTAGTTTCAGCATTTTATTCCCTATAGTACTGTTGGTCAAATACAGAGTATTCTTTCAAGTTTTTTTACTTAGATGAAAATAAGCACATACTAATGTTTTAAATCATACAATATATTACATTAGAATTTAAATGTTACTCTTGTAGCATAGGAGAAGGGAAACGTACATTGCTTGTGTAAGTTGTGTGGTTTGAGTTGGTTATTAGTTTTTCATCCACATTTACATCATGCAAAATGTACAGGCACCCGCTCCATTTTTACAGCTTCCAGGGGACCCGCCAGTAGAGTGGAAGGTATGGTACAGGGCTTTCACAAAGTATTTAGGGGCCATTGGTGGTCTCAGATTTAGTGCAGAACGTAAAAGATTTATGCTTGAGCATAATTTGGGTTTTGAGGGCCAGGCCGTACTTGAGCATTTACCTTTGCCAGAAGTAGCAGAAGGGGCTGAACCACTCAATGATTTTGACCAGGCAATTCAAATGCTTGAAAAACAATTTGATGTAGAAAAAAGTTTAGTCGTAGCTAGACATAAGTTCTTTACGAGAGAACAACAAACGTCGGAAAGCATTGTATCGTATGTTGCTTCTTTACGCATTTTGGCATCTGATTGTGAATTTGAAGCTTTCACATCTCAACTCATAAGAGATCAAATTGTGGTACGGTGTAGGGACAAAAAGGTTCAACAAAAGTTACTAACTTTGAAAAACCCATCCCTTGAAGAAACAATTTCCATTGTCAAAAGTATAGAATTATCGCAAACATCGTCAAATGAGCTGAGATCAGATAAAGCTACTGTTGGTGCTGTAAATGTAAGCAAGAATAGTGCAGATAAGAACAGTGTATCTGATAAGAATACCAGTGAAAAAAATGATATTGAGGTTAAAGGGAAGTCACAGGTTGCAAAACAAGATAGGAAACAGTTCTATCCACAAAAGAAGAATATGTGTTCTAAGTGTGGTTATGCTACACATTTTCCTAATTCACGAGTCTGCCCTGCTCGGAATGCATTGTGTAGGAATTGCGGTAAACAAGGTCATTTTGCCAAAGTATGCAATTCTAGAAGGAATGTCAGTGTGGTGTGGGAAGAGTGCGACAATCTAGAAAACAACACAGAAGTTGTTAGTTCCATGAGAGATCTCATGTTGGTAGTAAAGGACGATTGTGAGGATTGCGCAGACCCAATTGCCGAAATAGTGGTTGATGGCAAAGTTTTAAAATTGCTTGTTGATTCTGGAGCACGGATGACTATGATTACTGAGGAGTTGTTCGAATCTGTATGGGGTGACAGACATTTAGAACCTCCTGATAGAAGTCCCGTGTCCTACGAAGGAAGAAAGATTCAACTGAAAGGCTTCTTTGAAAGCACTTTAATGTTCAAGGGAAAAACTATCACGGGGAAAATGTATGTAGCCATCAAAGGACTAGATATCTTGGGGTGGTATCACCAAGCTTTGTTTAAAATGACCCTTAGGCCAGGTACCAAGGATCCAGTTTCTATTGTGAACGAGTCAATAAGTGATGAAGAATATACTAGTTGGGGGAGCAGTTTTCCCAAGGTTTTTTCTGAATCTCTAGGGTTGATCAAAGGTTTTAAACATTTTATCAAGGTAAAAGATGGAGCCATTCCATGCAAACACAAACTGCGCAATGTACCCCTGAGTGTTAGAGATGATTTGACTAAAGAGTTGGAAAAGATGTGTGAAACAGGGGTGATTGAACCAGTTGAGTCGTCTCTTTGGTTAAGTCCGTTAGTCATTGCGCGGAAAAAAAATGGCAACCTCAGAGTCTGCATTGACTTACGCAGTCTCAATAAAAATATCTGGGTAGATTCACACCCGTTACCCCGTATTGATGACATAGTGTCAAAGTTTCAAGGTTTCAAATGGTTTTCTAAGATAGACTTGTCTTCAGCATACCATCAGGTGGAGTTAGATGCATCATCCAAACATTTAACGGCTTTTGTTTCCCCGTCTGGAACTTTTCAGTTCAAACGAATGCCTTTTGGGCTAGCTTCCGCTGCTTCTGTCTTCCAGCGCGTCATGGAAAAGGTTCTAATGGGTGTGCAGAATACAGTGGTTTTCCAGGATGATATTCTGGTAGCTGGTATTTGCAAGTCTTCGCATGATAAGAGTTTGACCGAAGTGTTGAACAGATTGCAAGATAAAGGTATTGTAGGGAACTTAAGTAAATGTGTTTTCGGAGTCCAGTCTATAGAGTATCTAGGGCATTGCATTTCAGGCGAAGGTATTCTTCCTAGAGCTGGGCTAATTGAAGCCATTGTTAAGGTTCCTTCTCCTAGATCCAAGGAACAGGTGTCATCTTTTCTTGGCATGTGTGAATTCTATGCCAAATTTATTTCTAATTTTTCAAGTAAGACTGCACATCTTCGAGAGCTTTTGAAGAGGGGTACCGTGTTTCTTTGGGATCAGGAATGTCAAGATGATTTTGAGAAAATAAAAAACGAATTGAATCATTGCAATATTCTAACTCCATACGATTCTGCTTTAGAGTCTATTGTATCTGTGGATGCTAGTCTGGATGGTCTAGGTGGCATGTTGACCCAAATGAAAGGTGGGTCAGAACACACGGTTGGTTTTATTTCCGGATCATTGCGTCCCAGTGAGAAAAACTATTCTGTGATCGAGAGGGAGCTTCTTGCTTGTTGCTGGGCAGTTGAGAGATTCAAAGGTTTTCTCTGGGGTAGATCTTTTAAGCTTATGACTGATCATAAACCTCTTGTTCCGATTCTTAATGGTGTGTTGGTAAAAGATCATACGCCCAGGATTGCTAGGTTGAGCTCCAAGCTTCTTCAGTATAATTTTGTTGTTGAACACATTCCTGGAGGAAAGAATATTAGACCAGATTTTCTTTCTAGATTACCGTTGCCAGAGACACGAGAAGAATGTGATGCGGAAGAAGATGAGGAATGTTTGATTGCAAGCATTGATGTTTGCAAAGAGGGGTGTTTCAAGGAGGTCGAATGGTTTGATGCAGTGGAAGCAGACTCTATTCTTAAAGAAGTTAAAAGATATATCATTCAGGGGTGGCCAAAGGAGAAACACTTAGACACTGATTTACAACCTTTTGCTAAAGTGGGTGATGAACTAACCTTGGAGGAAGGTGGTATGATTTTGCGTGGTGACAAATTTGTACCTCCAGTGAGTTTGAGAGATCGGATAATCAAGGCGGGTCATGAAGGTCATTTGGGGCAGACGTGTACTAAACGCAGAGTTCGTTCTGTATATTGGTGGCCTTCAATGGACCGGCAAATAGAGAGTATGGTGGAAAATTGTTACACTTGTTGTTCTAGTGACAAAGTAATAAAGACGGTTATTCCTCCCAAAGTAAGAGTTGAGTTACCTTCTGGGCCTTGGATGAAGTTGGCTGTAGATTTCATCGGTCCATTTAATGCTTTATCCAGTAACTATAAATTCGCTTTAGTGGTAGCGGATTATTACAGTAAGTGGTGGGAAGTGTTTTTTATGACTGAGCCTAACACGACCAGGGTTATCAAGTTTTTGGAAAGTCTGTTTGCAAGGGAAGGATTTCCCAAAGAACTGGTGTCAGACAATGGAGTGCAATTTGTCTCCAAGGAAATGTCTTGTTTTTTGAGTCAATCTGGTATTCTCCACAAGCGTGTAGCTCTTTATCACCCACAGGGTAATGGTTTCATTGAGCGCATGAATCGAATGTTGGTTGAATGTGTGCAATGGGCTGTCTCTGGTAATATGGATATCGGGGGAGCTGTGCAGAGCATGTTGTGGGCACATCGGACTACACCGGGTTTGGAGTTTGGGAAAAGTCCCTTTGAATTATTGAGAGGGAGAATTGCCACGTTCAACATGTGTCCAGCCTGGATGAGACAGTGGGGGTCATTGTCTAGTTCAGGTTTGTTACCCTCACACGTGGGTCATAAAGCTTGTGTTGAAGAAGATACTTCTTGTCCATATGAAGAGATTTCTCCTAAAGAGAGGTGGTCTCACAATATAAAAGAAGGGGATTGGATTAAGATAAAGATTCCACACAATGTACCTAAAGGTTTTTCTAAGTTCAGTCAACCTGTTTGTGTAGATTCAGTCTCGCGGCATGCTGTGAGGGTCAAAGGGAAAAATTGGTGGAATGTGTCTAGGGTTTATAAGATCCCTGATAAGGTTGCGGTACGAATGGGTTTGAAGTTAAATTCTGTACCAGGTATTGGTTTTTCTGTCCGAGAGGGTGGGAAACTTGGACTGAATGGGGAGAGTCTGTCTTGTGATGGTTCATCACAAGGTATATCTCCAGAGGGATCCTCTATATCAATCAGGAGGAGCACACGCAAAAGATTTGTTCCCAAACGTATGGATTTGTAATGTGTTATAGTATGTAGATGGTTTAAGTTTGTTTTGTAATTTTGGTGAATTAACTTTGTCTTTCATACTTCTTTTATTTGCAATGTATTTATCTAGGGTGAATTTATTTGTTATTCATTTTTATTTAAATGTATACATTTTGTGTTACTTTTTTGTTTTTTGTTTGCTTGTTATTATTTATGCAAAGAAGGGAGATATTGTAATAGCTTTAGAAGTGTTGTCATGGCACTATGAATGTTCTATAAACTCCATGGTGATGCATTGTTTGTGCTTGAAGCACAAACTCATTTCCCTGGAAGCTGTTGATGAGATGAGCAGGAATAAACACGTCTTCAACTACTAACTGTCTGTAGTTGTGGTCACTTCACCCCCCCAACAATACCCTCCCCAACACTTCCAGTTACCACCACAGAATCCGTTCCTCATGAATCAACAGGACCCTAATTACCGGTCTTTTTTAGGGTTTGGCCAAGGAAGGCCCAGGGGTCGAAGAAGAGGCCGACAAACACAAGTGCATTGGAATCTGCCAACCTCCATGCCCCAACAAATGAACACACGCAGCCAATCCAAGAAGAGCCAACTACAACCAGGAACGAGTACAGAGACGACTTGATAATCAATCTTAGTCAGAAAGTCTTGACTACAGATGAAATATCTGTTTTGAACAAAGGCCTGGGTTTTGTAACTACGACAAAAGGAGATGACTTTCAGATACAATGTGAACTGGCCAAATGTTTTCGTAAAATACGATTACATTTCTTCTTGAACAACAAAGATTTGCCTAATACCACTTTGAATGAGACTAATACTGGATTAAAAAGACGATCTACCTTCAACCCTCCATTACACAGTGTACCTCCCCAAGTCCTTACTTTTGAAAAAGCAGTCACAGAAGAAATCACAACTCTGTGTCAAGATAAAAAGAAGAAGAACCAATACAGTAATCTTCCGAAAAAAGAACAATTGGCATTGAAAGCACTTACACAAGACCATACCATCATCATCAAGCCTGCCGATAAGGGTGGTGCGATTGTCATTCAGGAGGTCGAAAGCTACCGACAAGAATGTAGGAGACAACTAGAAGATAGGAGATTCTATCTACCACTAGACATGGATCCAACAGAACGAGTCAAAAAGGTTATCACAGAAGCTGTTGAAGAAGCAGTAGCTGAAGGGTGGATCACTTCTCAAGAAGCTCTGTTCCTACAAACTCCAAACCCCGTGATGCCGTACTTTTATACCCTGCCTAAAGTTCACAAAACTCAACGTCCTCCACCAGGGAGACCTATAATCTCAGGTCTAGGATCACTACTCGAGCCCTTGTCTACTTTTGTTGACCACTTTCTAAGGCCATTAGTAAAGAGTATGCCTACTTATTTACAAGATACCAAGGATGTTTTACGTCTTCTACCAACTGTGGAATTTGATTCTGACAAAGATTTTCTAGTATCTTTTGATGTAGAATCTTTATATACATTCATTCCACAAGACGAAACCCTTGACACTGTTTCTTCCATTCTGAACGACACAGACCTCGATTCCATCACTCCTGTCCATTTTATTATGACACTGGCACATATAGCGATGAAGGAAAATTTCTTCAGGTTTGAAGATACAAGATATCTTCAAGTCTCAGGTACCAGCATGGGAAGCATTTTTGCACCCAGTCTGGCCAATCTATATGTGCATTCTTTTGAACATGAGTACATACTCAACCCTGACAACCCCTTCCACGACTCAATTAGGCTGTGGAAGCGATACATCGATGATATTTTTGTAGTGTGGCGAGGGGATCTATCTTCCATTTCAGCTTTCTTACAGTGGCTGAACAGCCGCAATGACTTTTTGAAATTTACAGTGGAGATTCATAAAGAAAGATTGGCTTTCCTCGATCTTTCTATCTTTGTAACCCCCACAGGTTTGGAAAGCGAACTATACAAAAAACCTATGGCTCGTAACTCCCTCCTGCGGTATGATAGTCAGCATCCTAAATCATTAAGAGACAATCTACCATATGGGCAATTTCTCCGCGTGAGACGCAATTGTTCCACAACAGATAAATATCAGTGGCACGCCCGCAACCTGACAGAACAGCTGATGGAGAAGAAATATCCTAAAAGACTAATTAAAACAGCTTTCAAACGAGCTACTAACAACAACAGAGAGGCATTGATAGAACCTCCGTTTGAAAAACCTCCAATGGACCGACTAACTTTTGTCCATACTTTTAGCACTCTGACCAACGGCATCCAGAAATGTGTCAAAAAACATTGGCGACTCTTAAACTCATGTAAAGAGAAGATACAACTACCTCTTTTCTCTCTAAAGAGAGGTGTGAATCTTAGAGACAAATTGGTGCATACCAGACCACAACAAATCAAACCACGCCAAATTGGAACTTTGTGGGATTTACCAGCAGTTCAGGGACACCATCCTTGTGGCACTTGTTCAATCTGTCCACAAACTAAACATTCGAATTCGATAGACATTGGCATGAGAACATTTTGGGAACAAAGAACGTTCACGAATTGCAACAGCGACAATCTGATCTATCTGATTGAGTGCCCATGTAAGTTTCGCTATGTGGGTATGACTACTCGTAAAGTCAGACTACGTATGCTTGAGCGCAAAAGCACTTTCAGATGTAAGAAAAACAACACTAGGTTGACAAGGCATTTTCTTGAAACCAACCATCAAGCCACAGACTTCACATGGACAGTCCTGGAGAAACCTTTTGTACCATCTCATGTGAGTGATGTATCCCACTTCCTATTCCGGAAAGAACAAAGATGGGTCTTCAAAATTCACAGCGACACTTCAGGTCTGAATGATGCAATCCCATGGTCCTCTCTTTAACACACCGTTTCCAAAACATGTGTTTACAAATGATTTTACGTCATCTACAGTTGCCATCCCTTATGACCAATAGATACCACTATCTTTTGAGCGCTGTTCGCAGTGGGCCAGTCATGTGGGCATCGTTCACTGAGTAATTCTCCCTACTCTTTCTGCGATCGCTTCATCGATCTCATTAAGTCCTACACATTCTATACAGCTGGTATGCAAGGTGCTCTATTTAAAACCTCTTAAACTATGGTTTATATTGAGTACTTTGAGGTTTTTTGCTTTCTACAAAACAATAGATATCTCACATATCTTACACATTGAGGATTAAATCAATTATCCGTACGAGTCGAGTAATTGTATTTTATCCCTTGACTCAATAAAGTTGTATACATTCAATACAGCTTTCTTACATTAGACGCCTCATCTCTAGCCCACAGGGTGTTAAGCGACTATTATACTGCAGTAGACACTAGCGAGCACCACACCATATCTAATAACACACTGCGTCTAATAAACAAATATAGACACAGATCTGCACATGCAAAACTCCCTAATGTACGTTTTTGACCCACGGACTACTAGTTCCGGGTTTCGATACGTCATCTGGTAGTTTTTCCTTTAGCAACGATGACACTCGATAGGCATTGGTTGCTAGACACAGTCTTTCGCGCGCCTTACTGACGACATAAGGACCGCGACCCAGTCCGCCAGTTACCTCCCACACGACTCAGGAAAACTCTGAGGTACCGACGGACAGGTAAACGCTCTGTTGCCGCATTACTTTTCTTTGCTGCCCTGTAAGGCTAACTTCCCAAGAGTTCTTGAATAGCGTAATTAACTTCCCAAGCAGCGCTATGTATTTGGTAATATAACTTTTAAATGCCGAGCGACACTAGAGGCGAATCAGTCTAACGAGTGCTTGTATCTAGATCACGAGCATGTTTGAAACCATGTATTTAACCGGAGCTTCTCTCAAACAGCGAAAGGATTCTCTAGGCAGCGCAATGTTTCTTTGCTGCATTCTTGCTGTTTCTGTATATGTTGGGGGCGGTTTAGTGTTGCTCGCTATAACAGTCTACCAGTACATCAGTGTCTTCCTCCGAACGGGCACCCCTGTTCGGTTTTTTACCTTTAACATCATCCCTCAACCTATGGTGATTTGCTTTTGAGGAGTGTCAATTTTGGGTACCTACCTTTGGATCCACAATGGGATCCCTTTTAAACCACAATGTACTTTTTTGACATATGGGAGTTTCGTATGTTTTACTCTCTCATTAATAGCCTCATATGGCAACATTCCCTTCACTTTACAGGGCGGGGCCTCCGTCAACCTGAGTCTTTTCTGGGTAGGTGAGGCATATTCCTCGTGCTAAACAGGTAAGCACCTGGAATCATTATAGTGTTTTGCTGTTTTTACACGAAATTGTTATAACACAGGAGAGCGAAATGTACAATAGAGTCATTGTAATTTTCCAACCCTTGTCTCCTTCCTTTCCTATGTATTCAGGTAATACAGATATACCGTTTACACGGAAGGAAACACACCACAAAGGTTGTATTTTACAGTTTTTCTTTTTTTCACGAATAATGTTGCAGTAGCAATACTAACATGGTATGAGGTCCTGAAGAAAGCCATTTGACCATTGGGTCATTAAGGCTGAAACATGTCGACCGTACTTTAACGCAGCCTATTTGTTTAAAGCTGTTTTGTTGCACCATTTTTTAATCTATGGATTAGTTGGAATACCCTGAATAAACATTCTCTTCTTCCTCTAAATCCTTTTTATCTCACCTTTTTGCACTGCACCCTTCTATATCATTTAGTGATATACATCTTGGTCAGGACAAGAACCCTTGTTGCTCTCCGGTTCCTTCCCTTTTACACCATTGGTCATCTGGTTGACACCCAACCGAAACAAACATCTCATGTTGGAGAGGTTGGCAGTGGTGGTAAGGTTGGATATCCAGATGATGAAACTGACCAATTACTGGTTATTGATGGAAATCCTTCGAGCGATAGAGCACTTAAAGGGTCTTTGTTCCTTGCATTTCTCTTTTCATTTCTCTCTCCTGTATATCTAGACCTCCAGACTTTTTGGGTTTACAAGCCACTTAAAGTCTGATTAGTCTAAAATTTTAGTCTCTTGCCACTTCCTTCAGGTACTAAAGTGGGGAGGCTGACTGCCAGCCATGGCTTATGCCTGTAGACAACACAGGATCTCTGCATTTCCCAGGAGAAATGCTTGTAAGCCACTGCCGTAGTCAGAGAGAGCTCTTCTCAGCTATCAATCACAGGTTACTATAGAGTGCTCTCTTTTACTCGTACTCAGGGCTTTAAGTGGGCAGGGTCCTGCCGTTGTTCTGCACCAGCAGATTTAAAAAGCAGGTGCTGAGACGGGTTCCTGTGGGGCTCCCCATTGTTGCCCTCACCCTCATGGGGAAACTAAAATTCACTCTGCAGCAGTACCACCCTTCACTGCTTTTGATGTAACTTCAAAGAGACACGTTATAGTTCTTTCACATTCTCATCACTTAAGAACTTTTTTTGCAGTTTTATATAGCGCTTACTCAACCCAAAGGTATTGGAGCCCTTTACATTGAGCACCAGGTACATTAGACAAGGACATATTCATTTTTTGAATCACAGATGTTGACCCGATGCCAGGCTCGAACCTGCTTCCCAAGCTCCAAAGTTGGAAGCTCTAGCTGTTATGCCACAATCTCTCCCACAAGAACTGAGGCATTTTCAATATTCTATACAAGAAAGCCATAGTTGTTGCTTTTTATATCCTATACAACTAACAACCAAAGTCAATTGTCCTGGCTTGTTGTAGGTGTAATGTTACTTGTATTATATATCCAGATGCAAGGACAGAAGCAGCAAAATAACAGTCGGGCGGCACACTATGCTAAACACAGATTTTTAGCTTAAGAGTTTAAGCCACACCCTTAATTACATCAGCCACTCCCCTTTGAGAGACCCCCTCCCCCCAGTTTTTTCATCCCACTTAAAGCCCTGCTCGTACTTTATAATGAGGTCTAGTCCTAGTCCCAAGAGATCAACTTGTAGCCATCGAAATTCTCCAAGAAAGCTTGTATAGGCATTACTATTGGGACTATTGTCGGGAGCTGCAGTCTCAGGTAAATAAACAACAGGGGCGCAGAGTTTCAGCAGACTGGGTAATTCCAATACTGACCCCACTGGAATTAAGGGGCACCTCATACTGATGCCCCAGTTACTTGAGGGATGATTGAAAGCATCAGTACACCAGATTCCAATTAATTAAAATTAGGGCTCCTAGTTTTAGGGTAATTATTTTCTTAACATTTTCGTCTGTGTTTATCCATGTTTTTTTGGGCCATTTTATTGGTATTTATCCATATTTATTTTATGTTTTGAGAATAAATGGAGTAGTAAAATCGTATATTTCCACATTTACTTTATTGATAAACATACACTCATACTTTGATTCATGAAGGACAACAAGTAGAGTCACTAACAAGAAAAACAATTTTCTGTATTTTTCCTCTTTTAAAAATAAATACATACAGGAAATAGATTGGTTTCTGTCTGTATTTATCTGTATAAATCAGTAAAAATAGAAAACTGGAAGCCTTAATTAAAATGCAAAATCCTTGGTGAATGGAGGCATGATTTGCTTTGTCGCTCTAAACTGACACCCAATGGTCAATTTGTAGCAAAAAACACAGAGGACATATTACCATAGGGGTGGAGGCATGCCAATGGACGCTGCTAAGGTGGGGAATGGGGGGGGGGGGGAGCTGGTCATAAACAGCAGCTTAGACACCTCCTAGCTCATCATAAAAATAAGTTTGAAATTGGAGAACGTACAATTGTAAAACAAAAAGTGGCAACTACTAAAAGAAAAGGTACTATGGAATTGATTGTAAGGGGTAGCAGAGCAAGTAAAACTAATATTAGAGAAACGCTGTTCCATTTTGTTTTCCCTCACTTCCTCGCCTGTTGGCACTGTGTTAAATTCAATGAGTCCTGATCTTGATGCTCCATAGACCCTTGGCTATATGCTGCTCTACCGCTCTGCTGGTTTGAACACAAGCCCAGGCAAACCTGACACGAGGGCATCTTAGCCTGAAACCCTGCAGCAAGCACTTAATGCCTGCAGGTCTATTCCTCAGCCAGCAGAGGGCCTCAGTGTGCCGGGTTTGGCCAGGGAATCTCAGAGGAGCATGGGAAGAGAGTGAGCTGCAGTGCCAGGGGTAAACGGGGAGAGCAGCCGAAGAGAGGAGACCTCGAAGAACTGAAAGATAACCAGGGGGGTCCAGGTTATGGATGAGGCTGTAGAGACAGAATGGCAATTTACTCTCTCATGCCGTTTTCATTTGAAGGCAATTGGATGTCACGCATCAGTGGGCGAGAAAAAGGAAATATGAGAAAGAAATTACTGAAACCTGCCTACAGATGTGAAGCAATTGGAGGAGTGAGCTCGAAATCATGTCTGCATGCTTTCTTGCACACTCTCAACTCTCGCCTCCCAGTATTGCTACGCTCGTCTATCTACAACTTACTTTCAACTCCCTCCACCTTCACTTCCCTCTTCTCTTTATCTCCTCTCCTTCCTCGCTCTGCTGTAGTTCTGAGCATTACCCTCCCTGTCTCCATCTTTATGTTTACTCTCTGATTCTGCTCCGTAATTCCCTCTACAATCAGGCTCTGTATGTCTCTTTCTCCTCTGTAGTAATTTCCTCTCCACGCGTCTCCATCACTCTCCCATTAGTGAATCCCAATAAACTTTAGAGTTCCTGCCTCTCTCTCCACTTTCTTTTTTTCATTCTTCTGAGCACTTCTCTCATTCTTCGTCCTCAGCAAGTACTTTTCCATTCAAACCTCCATCTCTCGCTATCCTTGCGAATTCTCTCTCCAATCTAGATTAAAGGCCTCTCTGTCTCTTGTTCTTCTCGTCTCAGTATTTCCCTTTCCACTTTGCCCTCCATCTCTCTTT
The DNA here is from genome assembly GCF_964204655.1 of Triturus cristatus. Classification (NCBI taxonomy): domain Eukaryota; kingdom Metazoa; phylum Chordata; class Amphibia; order Caudata; family Salamandridae; genus Triturus; species Triturus cristatus. The sequence continues at coordinate 1,083,131,038 of NC_140579.1, read as the reverse complement.
ATCTCATTTCACTTCCCTTTTGTCACTCTACGAACTATTTATTCAAATTTCTAATAAATGTGAAGCCCTACCTGAAAATGGCGGAAACTATTTTCACCAAGAACAGGGTTTATGAAAACTGACCACAATCAGTGCTTCTCTGCAATCCCACGCCTGATCAAAGGTGTTGTATGTGCCTTGAAGCATGAATAGCGCAGCATGACGCTTAGGAGTGCAGAAATGGCAGTGTAGGGGTCTCGTGTGATATCTGGACAGCAATCAGACAAGCAGGCCTTAATTTGTGCTTCTGGGTGATGGTGGCCACCACTGACATGTATTTGATGGCATCAGGTCTCTTACTTATCTAAAGGGGCTGGAAGTCTAGGTCAGCATTAAAAAAATCACTGGATGACTGCCTGTACCTCCAGGCTGGCTCTCCAAGCTTCAGGCATTGTTTGTTCGGTGCCAGCCCAGCACTGAACCACTTTAATCTACCCCACACTTCCTATCTATCCAACTCCACCCCAGCCTACCCCACTCCATTCCATTCTACCCTAATATAATCCACCTAGCTGGGGGTGGACTGATGCCAGGCAGCACAGGATTGGAAAGTGCAGTGAGTTCATGCACTGGTTTGCTAAATATTTTAACTTCCTTGACGCATTTGCCTGCTTTTAATACCTGTGGGTGACCCGCCACCAACCTGCGGGTGCCAAATTGGCCCAAGTGGTCCGAGCCTAGATTGGCTGCTAGAGACTCCTCTTGAAGTCCAGTCTGGAACAAAAGCCGTGATGGTATGGTACCTGAAAATCGTTGTCAGAATATCATCAGACATGAATATTGTGTCCTAAATATTGTCTAAGAAAATATATAGCTCCACTGGAATTATTAATAGAAAATAGACACTCAATGGAATATTTTCTAAATGGTTTTTCGAGCACAATATTTATGTCACGAGATGTAGGGTAGGAGTGTATGCACAATTCTGACATACAACCATAAGGAGTGACGGCATCAGGGTAGAGGCACATGGCTGTGGGGGCTCCTGCTTAAAATCTTCTTGTTCCAGACTGTCCTCCCTTGCCAGCCTCTTCCTTTTGGTCCCTAGAGCAGTCTAACCCAGATGTCCTACCTGGCCTCTGGAATGTTTGCCTGTAAATTACACGACCTTGTGGCAATCCAGCTGTCTCGTAAGGAAGGAAAGAGGTGGCTTATCTGAAGAAGGTTATGTGCCTTCAGGCTCTGGCACCTTCAGTTGCTGGGTCTAATACTGTATCACTTTGTTTCCTCTTTCACCCACTAGGTTGGTCTGTGAGCTGGTTGCCTTCCCTGGTCTCTGACACCAGCATCATCCCAGATCATCAAGGCCACAGCGCTACTCAACCGTGCATGTCATTGTAGGAGAGTAGGGTCTGCTTTCTATGTTCACCCCCACTTTTTGCTTTTGCTTCACTGGTTTTCGACTTAGATGTGGCTGTGGGCCTAACAATCAGACCCACAGCCCAGCTGTTCTCTCTCTAAATTTATACTATGTACTTTAGGTGCATAACCCAATTGGTTAGGATCACCTTATTGGCCCCTGTACAGTGTGACTTAGGTACCCAGGGCATAGGTGTACCCTAGGCCTACCAGGGGCTGCAGCATGTATTTTGCCACCCCTGGCCTGGCCTTCCATTATGACACAACTGGCTGTTCACTCAGCTGGGGCAAGGTCGTGTAATCACTCCTTGCTTAGGTGTAGTATTGCTATACCTACCTTATATATAGACACATGTGGACCTATCAGCCACTCCTATGGCAGGCCTTAACAATCCTGGAGGCAGAGTGCTTGGTAACATGTGAGATGGTGCTCTAGCATGATCTGAGCCTGTCTGCAGCTTTCGGAACCATGTCCTTATAGCTGTTCTATGATATAGCCTACCATATACTCTTAAAGTACCTTATAATCTTAAACGGTTATGGTAACTATGGTTTGGCTTTATCAAAACATGTCGTGTAAGATGTCTAACACTTTGGAATAATACCCCCATACCATTTCTGGCAATGAGGATATTATTCCTCCCTTCTAGAGGGAGAAGACATGTTGAAACCTACTTACCCGGTTAAAGTTAACCAGAGCCCCAGCATCACAAAATGGATGCTGCTGCCACAGACACAAGTCTGACCTCCTGCTGCTGGGAGTCCTTCCAGCGAGGGAGGCTTGGACAATAGGTTTCCTGCCTTGGGAGGTGCTAGCACCACCCCAGAGAGGACTTAGTGTATTGGGGCAGGGGGGGATGAAAGAAACTAGACACTGCCTGGGGCACACAAGGTGTCCCATGCATAGTCCAGTTCAAACCGGCGCTGGGGCACTCCAGCCCCAGCTCTGGCACGAAACTGGACAAAGGGAAGGGGGTGTAACCACTCCCCTTCCTGGTCCCACCCATAGGAGGGACCTTGCAGGTAGCCCAGCCCACTAGCCCAGTATATCAGTAGGTAGCTGAGCCCTGCTAAATTAGATTAACCTGAATCTGCAACTTGTACAGAAACTCTGGACCTTCAACATTCGACCTCAGGAAGAAGACTGAAGAAATCTCCCTTGTGGCCAAGGAGTGACCACCCTGGGCAACCAGGCACCATCCAGCGACCGCTGCTTGCTTTGCGACTGATCCTACGAGGGACAACTGCAGAGACTGACCAGCGCCGAGACTTACAGACACCTCTGACCCAGATCCACATCTACAGCGAAGCTGAGACCCGTGGAGGCGACGAGGGACGTGGGACCGGCGACTTGGGAAAAGTGGCCAGTACCTGACTAGCGCAACTTCCGAGGCTCCTTCGAGGCTGTGCTTGGGGAATTGAGAAGCCCCCATCCCAAGCACCATCTGCAAAGAAGACCAGCTCCCCACACTTCACGTGTTCTGCGTGGGGCCCTTCTGCACCTGAGTTGCTCGACGTGTTGTCCAGTTGCTGGCCCGTTGGCTAGTGACCTCTGCGACGACGAACCTTTGTTTTCATCTTGCTGGTCCGGCTCCTCCAGAGGAGCACCCGCTCCTCTGTGAAAGAGAAGCACCCCAGACCTTCCTAGTCTGCACCAGAAGCAAGTCCTCCATCCTGCGTGGGTTCCGCTTGCCAAGGCTTGTTGGGTCCTGACTCGACTTCGACGCCGCCGACAGCAAGAGCCTTCGTGGGACAGCTCACCTCTTGGTCCTGGTCGTCCTCGACGCCCCCTGGTACCCGTGGCTGCTGCAACAAGCTTCACCTCTTCACCTGCATCTTCACGACATCGCCTGGTTCCTTCCTGGTTCCTTCCCGGCTCCTGACTGGTGACCTAGACTCTGTCCCTTCTGCTTGCAGGTATCCTTCCTTCTTGATTCCATCCTTGGGATCCACCGGACACTCTTCACTGACTGCCTGTCAGCAACTTTCCTTCAGGCATCCATAGGAGTCAACGACGAAACCCGACGCAAGTTCACACCTATGCACCCGCAGCCCGTGGGCTAGGTAACTTGAGTACTCCGGTGCTCACAAGTGTATTGACTATCCTAGGGTCTAGTTTCCAAGTCTCGACTTCCTAGCTATTCCAGAAGTGTCCTAAAACTGTTAAATTCTAATAACTTCTATTTCCATCGACTTTTAAGCATTACGCGTGAGTGTTTCCACTCTGCACCTGAATCCCGTGGGCCTCCCACTTCCTAACCTTTGGTAGTATAGTGTAGCCTCAGCGATTCCCTAGGCCTAGGCCTATCCTGTGTTCGTGACAGTGGTTCTTATACCACTTACTTAGTATATGGTTTGCGTGGCCCCTAGGGCCTAACTGTATTACTTACCTGTGTGACTTAATGTATGCTTAAATAAGACTGTGTTGTACTTACCGCGAATCTCATAAAGAGTGCTGAGGGTTTGACTAGAATAAATACATTCTATTTTTATATATATCTGTTGTGGTGTCCTTTCATTTGGTATTCAAGGGATTACATATGGTATAACAGCTGGCTTCACATGCCATACAGAGTTTAGCCTAAGACTGCTCTTGTCCATGCTACCACTAGGATAGCTGGTCTATAAGGTTGACTTTACAACCAATCACCATAAGGGTTGTTTGGACTGATACAAGGTGTACACTAGAATTAGTGACATCATATATCAGGCCAACTTCTCACATTGGTGAGCAGCGGTTGGGATCTGAGTTTGCTGTTGTAATACCATTGTAATCTTGAGATACTAAATTGAAAGATCACATAGATATTGTTAGGTACATATAACATAGATTATAAATACTTAAGTCCTACTGGACTTAGTTGGTGTAGGTTGAAGGGCCTAGCACACCCTGACCACAACTACTAGAGAGGTTTAGTAGATACAACGAGTGTAGGTAGGTGCACACACCACACCCTCACTAGATCATGTCTCTGAGAGGAGATCAAGTTGATTCTCTCCCAGGAGGGGTAGATCCTAGAAAGATCCCCTCTAGATATGATACCCTAACTTTTCAGGAGATGAGACAATTGTGTACCTCCAGAAAGTTAAAACAGGGTTCAAACCCTACCCTCATTCAGCTAGTAGAGATCTTAGAGGAGTATGATGCTCGTAGGGCCTCCCAGGCTAGTACCCTAGGTACAGGTGAGGGTCTACCCACTACAGAAGAGTCAGATGGGACTTCAGAAGATGAGGTAGACAGCCAGGTCAAAGTTGGGAGACTTAGCCAGGCTAACTTAAGCCTACATGGGAGTCTGACTGGGGTCCCCCCATTCAGACCCTCAAGTGGGCTTAACCAGAGAAGCAGGAGAGACAGATCCCCTTCAAGGGTAATCTATCCACTCCCATGTCTCTAACAGCTCCAATGCCTCTTCTCACAGGGGAATGACTTCCCCACAGAGAAAAGAGCATCAGGCCAGAATGAGGGAAACCAATCTGAGGATTGAGAGGGAAGAACTTGCCCTTGCCAAGGAGAAGCTTGCTCTGGCCAAAGAGCAGAAGTTAAGTGGGTTAGATCCCACTGGTGGCAGCAATATCTCTAAGGATAGAGACAGGACCTATGATAATAGAAACCTGAGCAAGATTGTCCCTCCCTACAAGTGTGGGGATGACATCCACAAATGGATAACTGCTTTGGAGAGGGCTTGCAAAGTACAGCAGGTACCCCAAAGTCAGTGGGCAGCTATCTTGTGGCTCTCCTTCTCTGAGAAAGGTAGAGACAAGCTCCTCACAGTTAGTGATGAAGATGCTGACAATTACACTGTCCTGAAGAGTGCTCTGATTGATGGGTTTGGCCTAACCACTGAACAATACAGGTTGTTGTTCAGGGATACCCAGAAGACACAGACTCAGGACTGGACTGACTTTGTAGATTGTGCCACTAAGGCTCTGGAAGGCTGGTTATTGGGTAGTAAGGTTAAGGACTATACAGGATTGTATAATTTGATCATGGGAGAACAAATCCTTAATAACTGTCAAAACCAGCTGTTGCATCAACACTTGATTGACTCTGACCTAACTTCTCCCCAGGAATTGGGAAAGAAGGCAGATAGGTGGGTCAGGACTAGAGTTAAGCAGAAAAACCAGAACCAGGGCGGTGATCAGAAAAAGGCAGACCAGAAGGGTAATGATCAGAAACAAAAAGACCAGAAGTCTTCACCAGGCCCCCAAAAGGCTCAGGGGGAGGGTGGTTCCAAAAAGGATAAGAAGAAAGATGGCCAAAAGAAACCATGGTGCAACTATTGTAAGTCAAACTCACATTGGTTTAGTGAGTGCACCAAAAAGGATAAGCCCCCAGCCACCATTGCCCCTAAGGCAACTGTACCCCCTAGTCCAGCTGTAAGTGGTGGTTCCCAGCAAAAGGGTGTAGTAAGGTTAACCCTGGGAACTGAGGAGGATTCTGGCCTAGTCAGGATACCTACTCAGGCTGTTCTGATCTGTGATGGGGACATAGCTTAGGTTCCAGTAACCTGGGCAAGTACAGACAGACTCCTTTTATCAACCATAGAATGGCTCAGGCCTACAGGGACACTGGGGCTAGTGTCACAATGGTGACACCTGCCTTTGTGGACCCTGGACAGATCATGCTAGGTGAGAATTACCTAGTGACCAACGCTAGCAATGCCACTACTTCCCATAGTGTGGCAATTGTTAACTTCTCGTGGGGAGGGGTAACTGGCCTCAAGAAAGTTGTGGTAAGTTCAGACCTTCCTGTAGAGTGTCTGTTGGGAAATGACCTTGAAACTTCAGTTTGGTCTGAAGTGGAGTATAGGACCCATGCAGAAATGCTTGGGATAGATGCACATGTCCTTGCTGTGACCAGGTCACAGGCCAAAAAGTGTAACACTGAACAAGTGCTGGATCCTGGGACAATAGACCAGACACAACCCAAGAGAAAGAGCAGTAGGGTCAAGGCTGTGCCTTCCCCCCTGCCTCAGGTGGTGGATCAGCCCTCACAGGAGGATGATTCTGAGAGCCCTGAAGGAACTGTCCTAGAAGAACTTGAACCTGATCAGGTTGAGTTTCTTGGGACAGGGGGACCTTCAAGGGCAGATCTGAGGCAGGCACAATTAGACTGTCCTTCTCTTGAACCCCTCAGACAGCAGGCTGCTGCTGAGGCTGCAGGGAATGCTCAAGGTACCCATAGAGTGTATTGGGATGAAGGGCTACTGTACTCAGAGGCTAGAGATCCCAAGCCTGGTGCGTCCAGGCGTTGGTCATACCATTGAGTTTCAGAGGCTTCCTTGGCCAGAGACCTTGGCCCATGATATTCCCCTTGCAGGACACTTAGGCCAGAATAAGACTTGGGACAGGCTTGTCCCTCACTTTCACTGGCCTAATATGTCAGAAGATACCAAGGAGTTTTGTCGCTCCTGTGTCACCTGCCAAGCCAGTGGCAAATCAGGTGGCACCACAAAGGCCCCCCTCATACCACTACCTGTGGTGGGGGTTCCCTTTGAGAGAGTGGGGATAGACATTGTAGGACCAATGGACCCCCAAACAGCATCTGGGCACAGATTCATACTGGTGATAGTGGACCATGCCACCAGGTATCCAGAAGCTATACCCCTAAGGACCACAGCTCCTGTTGTGGCAAGGGCCCTACTTGGAGTATTCTCCAGAGTGGGCTTTCCAAAGGAGGTTATTTCTGACAGAGGTGCCAACTTCATGTCAGGATATTTGACTGCAATGTGGAAGGAGTGTGGTTCAAACTACAAGTTCATCACACCCTATCACCCACAGTGCAATGGGCTTGTGGAGAGATTCAACAAGACCCTAAAAGGGATGATACAAGGTTTACCAGACAAGCTTAGGCGAAGATGGGACATCCTTTTACCCTGCCTTCTGTTTGCTTACAGAGAGGTCCCACAAAAGGGGGTTGGCTACAGCCCTTTTGAGCTTTTGTTTGGTCATCCTGTAAGGGGACCCCTGTGTTTAGTAAGGGAAGGATGGGAGAGACCTCTCAGACAACCCAAACTGGACATAGTGGATTATGTACTTGGCCTCCGCTCCAGGATGGCAGAGTATATGAAGAAGGCTTCTAAAAACCTTGAGGCAAGCCAAGAACTCCAAAAAGCTTGGCATGACCAAAAGGCTGTGCTGACTGTGTACCAGTCGGGGCAGAAAGTGTGGGTGTTGGAGCCAGTGGCCCCAGCAGCACTCCAAGACAAATGGTCTGGACCCCACACTATTGTTGAGAAAAAGGGAGAAGTCACCTACTTGGTGGACCTTGGGACTCCCAGAAGCCCCCACAGGGTGCTTCATGTCAACAGATTGAAGGCATATGTTGAGAGGGCAGACATGGGCTTACTCTTGGCTACAGATGAGGGGCAGGAGGAAGAGAGTGACATTCTCCCAGACCTGTTGACTCAGAACCCTGATGATGGCTCAGTTGATGGTGTGGTCTTTCGTCATTTGTTGGTAAAACGTCTTAAGACGTCTTAACGTCAATAGGAGGAGTTTCGCACAGTTGCGGGACACTCGAAGACTGGGCGGATTTGGCCAGGAGACGGGCTGCTGTACTCAGCAAATCTTTTGGTCTCATTAGACGGTGTACTTATACTTCGATCTACACTGAGAGGTAAGATCATGTGGACTTATTTAGACACGGGTTTGGTCCATAAGTATAGTGTGAATATACCAGGAGGCATTAATAATTGCCGTTTTGGAGCGTGTTCAGACGAATGTGGTAGCGTTAAGTCAAAGTTTGTGATGGTCAAGTAGGAATCTACTTGTATTTCGGGTTGAATTCACGTTGTTTTTAGCTTCACAATCAAAAAGAGAATACTGCCCCACTTTAGACTGATGAATGTCGTTGGTTTTACCTAATGAATCAGCCGAGTATTTGATAACAAAACTCACGGGAGCATATATTTGATTTTACAGCCTTTTGTGGATCTGGCTTAAAAAAGGAAAAAGAATACTATTGGAAATAATTAGCCCTATCACCGTCGAACATTAGAACCCCGTGTGGTTTGGAATCATCACCACATTTCAAGTAGGTGTAATTTTTTCCGGGTGTCTCTTAGCGTTTGAGATTTTCTAACCGGATTAAATTTTAACTCGCTCTGACGCGTTCTTTTTTCTCTCCTTTTTCGTCCTTGCTTAGAAGTTTGATGAGATGAAGATTTTAGGTAATTCTGATCAGTACTGGTGATTCACGGCTGTGGAAGCCACCACGATGTTGCATGCACAACTTAAATGACATTTGACAGTGGTTGTAGGGATTTTTAGATCACTCACTTTCTATACGGAGCACGGGATTATATTTCCGGTGTTTTTCACATTTATTTGGTCTTTTCTCTCTCCATCCTTTGGGGTCATAGTCTCAAACTCTCAGCATTGTTCTTTGTTGTTTATTTTCCAAACACACCTTGTGTAAGATATGCAATTTTTCCTTGCTTTGTTCAATTTAGTAAATTTCTTTCTACCTCATTATGTTTACATATTCACAAGAGACACCTCTGTTTCTGTGAAATCGTAATTTAGTGTATTGGCCTTTTACACATGTTTCTCACTTGTACAGCCTTGAGAAAGTTGTGGGACTACTAATCTTATACGACGAAACACGTGTTGGCTGTGAAGTTGTTTATGAAGGCTTCTTGAATAAAGAGGAAAAGAAGAAGACGTGATTCATGACTCTGCGATGCATTTGTTGCTTACTATGATTGTTGTTGATAAACATATACTTTAAAAGCTTACATTTACGTGTGCTGGGGAATTAGAATAATTTGTGTTAGCCTGGCTTCCATCTGTAGAGTTTGTGGTTCTCTACACCTTTCAGCACCGTCATAGAATTAGAGATTATAGAAACAGTGTGCAAATCTTTTAAGTGGCGCCCATATACCTATGAATGATACCACACGGCATTTTGTAAACTGATCTGTGATATACTTACGGCTCACCTACATTTATTTTTCCCCATGTTTTATTATCAGAAATGTGGATATTAATTTGGGAGTGGTGGCACCCCTATCAACTTAATAAACTCACTCTGTTGAGGTCAAACCACAGTTCTGATAAAATCTCTGCTAAAACCCTGGGTGCTATGGCACAAGCAGTAGGTAATCCCCAGAGAATTATGCACTAAGTTTAAGATGTACCAACTATTTTAAAGTTAAGTATGCAAAAAATAAATTTCCCAAAACAATTTAGAAAAATAGATTAAAATGTAATGAACAAAATGACAGGAAGATCATCAAAACAGGTTACAGGGAACCAGAGATCTTAATCTGTAAACATATAAAGCAAAAAACAGCTAGAAAAAGGCACTATGAAAAAACAACAGTTTGCAGAGAATGCCAAACATGATGGAGTGAATGGAAGTTGAATACCCCAAGCAGGTTATAGCAGTCAAAGGGTTTACCTTCAGACTTAGTCTCCAACCACTGGAAAAGCTTATTTGGATCAGTTCTGCAGCATTTACCTCCTCGGAGAAGGCTTCTGGGATTCGTTCTGCTTTCATGTCCCTGAAGTAAGCAAATAAGAGGTCAGACGCTTGACCCTTGGGAAGCAGTTCTGGTCCATGGGTGTCTGCAAAATTCAGAGGTGCTTGGGTGCTCTTCTTCCAGGAAGAGTCAGGAGTCTTTTTACAGCATAGCCTTCTTCTTCTCAGGTCCAGGAATGTTCTGAGGAGGTGGTGATGGAGGTGGCAGATTTATGCTGTGCAAAATTCTACTGCCCAGTCCTAATAATTTCTAAACAGTCGCGCCTCTTCCTTTTGTAGCACTTCCTCTTCACTTTACTGTAAAATTACTCATGAGCCCCTGTTTCAAGATGGCGGGACACAGCTACCAGCAGGCAGGCCTATCTTCAACTTCTTGCTAATCCCCTTCCTGATAGGGTCAAAATAGTTTTTCCCTCATGCTGTGGCTAAAGCCTACCTGTGTAGGAAGGTTCTGGAGATAAATAGTAGATGTCTGCCTTGTCAACTCCAAGTCAAAAGAGGTAGTGCTAAATCTGCCCTTTGTTCTGCCAACTGTTCCTGCCCACTCACAGATAACTAATCCCTGCTAAGTGAGCAGTATTTAACATGCACTGGCCTTTCCTGTGTCAAAACGCAAGCCCCTGTCCTCTGAGCCAGGGTCATTAAGTCCCCCAGCCAAGATGTACATTTCAGCTCAGGAGGTGTGATGATTGGCGGAACTGGTTTTTAGCCAGTTCTGGCTAAGGCAGCCTAAAGGACATTCATACAAATTTTCTATATGCCTAACATCAAACATCTGATTTTATCATTAAGTGGGATTTTAAAAACTAAGGTGGGAGACACTTTGGAACATTTTGCTAGCCCTTTCTTGAGGCAAGGCGGAAAACAAGGTTTTTAATTCCCTTCCTAGGTCTCTATAGGGAATGGTCAGGCCAGGTCTGGCCTAAAAAGGGAAATGTCTTTTTGAGTTTATTTCACTGTGAAGGCACACTAACCCTAATATATAGTGTGATCTATTTTTATACATCAGCACCATGCCCAGTGGGTTCACAAGACAATCAAAGGGGTGACTTATGAGTATATAAAATAGGCTTATACTTCAATGCAAAGGCATTTTCCCTCCCATGTGTCACTGCAGTGCATTTCAAATGCAGCTTAGCCAAAACACAGCAATGCTCCTGGCAAAAATATATTTTTGTCACATCTGTGGGTGTTGTAAATATACACTGCAGCCCATATATCACTTTTAACTTTGCATACCACGGGTGTATTTTAGGTGCCGCTTACAATATGGGAATATAGAAAAGTTAAAAAGGCCAAAAAGGGAGTTCTGATGTACAGCACATGTTTTAGAGGGGAGCACCAGGACTTTATTACCATTTACATGTCCTAAAGAGAGCAAAAACAGGGTCCAGAAAACAAGTAAAATCTGGAGTGACCATGCAGAAAAAGTGAATTTGCTACACTCATTTACATTGTTTCTGACTTAACATGCATTCACTGAACTCTGACAGAACCAATCTGATGAAAATTCTGAATGTTCACTACAGAAACCGCGGGCCACTACTAGCCAGGGTTACAAACACTGTGGCAAATAACACTTGCCTAGATGGCACTGTGGAAGCTACCCGGTCAGTGATACATTTAGTTACTGCTGTTCCCAGAGATAATGCTATGGGGAGAGGATGTGGTCCGTCGGCTTAAACTGCCGACTTTGGTGCAGGAAACCAGGGTTCGAGCCTCGAGGTCGCGTCCACATCCTGTGATTCTGGGCAAATCACTTAATCTCCCCGTGCCTGAATATGTAATGTAAATACGGTGCTCATGTACAGCGCTCCAATACCTTCGGGTCTAGTTTGCGCTATATAAAAAAAAAATGCACACAGTCAGCTTCACTGAAGAAGAAGAAGCCTTGCGTCCAGACCATATTCCATCATGACACAAATATTGAATGCTCCTACTAGGATGCTATGGTCTTGATTTAAGTGTGTTTCTGTTTATATCATTTTTCAGCTCTGTAATAAACACATTAGGTAAAATTCACAAACTGCATTTTGCAATACATAAAGTAGTCCCCTACTACAAAATACAGTTCACAAACCTGTAAATGGAGATCTTAACCTTTTTTTTAATCTTTTCTGCGTGGAAACAACCTCCAAGGTAGTGGAGAGCTCTGCACACAGTGTATGTTTAAGAAGTAACAGTGGGAGGGTCAAGAAAGAGTGGCTGCAAAATGTGGAACACTTGCTAATATATAGGAGGGGTAGAGAGGGACATGCTAATGCAAAACCACACCCACCCAAGAGTAAGGGCATTGTGAGAGAGGGTAGATTTTGTATCATAGGGTGCCCCAAGCCCGTTCTGTCCACAACTGAAGTATGGGACCCTTGTCCTTGCCCTGCCAGCCTAATTTGTAGGCCGTGTTAAATTGACAAGAGAGTCCTGTGTTACTATATGACAAATATCCTGGAACATCCTTACCACTCAGCCAGCATAAAACCCCTGTGTAGGCCCTTCTGTTCCATATGTAGGCCTCTTTGTTAAGTTGACCATAGTTCTGCCATTTTACTGTATAGCAGGCTGAAGGCAGGTCTGACCCAAATCATATCCAGCTCCTCTTTCTGAGAGGCCTCCAGCTCCAAACTAAGAGTCCCCACCCTACCCGTGTGCTAAGTTCACTATCTCAAAGTTCAACATCCCCCTGGTCTTTCGACATACAATGGGCTGCATCATGGGCTGGTACATATTTTAAGGAAGTAGCCACCGCAGATGTGTCAAGCTAAAGAACACAGGAGATTTATACATGTATATATAGAATTCCCGTACAATACCCATTTTTCTGCTTGCACATGCAATTTACGGCAAGCGCCTTGCCTGAGATATGAACTTCACCTAGCTCACGTACCACAGTTACTGCAAAGGGCATCACCATGTATGGTAAAATATTAGAACCATACCGTAAGTGACGAGGTAGAAGTGGCGTGAGATGACGTTATTGTAGGCGCTTCTCATAGCCTAAAAATCAAATAAAAGGGAAGCTCACACAATCCTCGGTGGACTACCTCGCTCTCTGTATGTAGGTAACAGGCTGTGCAGGTTTTTCCCCAAGAGCTAAGAGCTCTTGTCTTGTCTTGCTTAAAGTGTCTTGCTCTGCTTTGCTTGAAGTATCTTGTTCTATTTTACCTGTATGAAATGTTATGTTATGTTAACCGTTGTTCTCTTCTCTTCTCACTCCCTCGCTCACTCCGTGAAGGCTCCTGGGGCTCTGTGCACAGCCCCCTGCCCTCTTGACCCTTAATAAATCTTCCCTCCAACAATTGCTATTCACAAACTGTACTTCTGAAGTTACTACAACCCTATACGTGTTAAAAGAGGTGCGTGCAAATGTACTCCAATCCCACCTTGAGTAAGTTAAGGAGCACTCATGGCCACTTGCAGGTACTGTGATACTCCACTTTAATATATTTAACAATATTTCATATAGGCTTTTATTTTACTGCCCAGCCTCTATTGTTTTCTAATGGAATGTGCTTTGGCCAGGCCCTTTGCCTAACACCCAGTGTATGGCCAACCTGTCTGGCAAGCTTCCATTCCATGGTACCTCTGTACCATGCAAGCTTCCTTGGGGTACCTCCCACATGGGTTATGTTAGACTTTACAAGAGTATTGCAGCCCAAAAAAAATAATCACTGGGAGGGTCTGGCTGGCTGGTGCTTGGGGGTCATTGTGTCCCTACACTCTCCTTTTTTTAAAAACGTTTTCAAGACCCCCGAGTCCTGTAATGGCCAATGTAACATTTTCTTGAGCAGTTGTGGCTGGCCAATCAGATACTCAGGTACCTCGGTGGCTGATGGACCAAAATGCTCCCTCAACCAATGGAATTTGTGTAGTTTTTTTTTTTTATTACTGCGGGACTCCCACAATACATAGCGCTCAATATATCACTAACTGTTCTAGAAGATTAACCCCTTCATGACCACTTTCAGCACTTCTCCAATTGTAAATTGATCAAAAACTACTTAATGTATTTACACCAAATAAACACATTCTCTGAGTAAAGTTTTAACTTTCTACAAAATCTGATGTTATTCTGTTCGCCCATTTTGTTATTGTGTTCACCCATGTTAAATAAAAAGGAAAATCGATGTATTGGGACCAGCTTTGTTTTTGGCACCCAAAAATCAGAGCAAAACTTTCCATGAAGGAACTGAAGTGGGTGAACTTTTTCTTGGAAAGGTTTGTGCAGATTCCTTGAATAGCACCAAGTTATCAAGTTATTAAAGAAGCAAATAGTGCCTTTCCAAAAAAAAAGTCAGACCTAACCATAACTACACTGGCGCCTGCAACTCCAATGTGACATATATATCAATAATTTCAAAATAATTCAACAGCACCTAATACATTTTTTTACATAAAAATACAAATATTAGTGGGGGAGGAAATGTATTTAATTATTGTTCAAAATTGATTTCTAAATTAAATTGTTATAAACTAATTATTTAATACACATTCATTTTATTTGATTAGTTCTAAATTTCTACTGAATATTTTTAATTAATTTACATAAACATTAAACCTGGTATTTTTTTATATTTTATTAAATATTAATACACTTTTCATAATTTTCCCCATACATTCCCACAGGGAGCTCTCCACCACAATGATGAAGATCTCCACTTGCCTGTACAGAGTTTCTAGCAGTAACTTCACACTCATAAATGCTTTAGTAAGAGGCTCTGGTTTGAGGGATGCAGATGTCAGTCTACACCAAGTGCAAATCTACACTCACAAACAGTGAAAAGCAAAAACTGAAGTTGCACTACACTCAGAAATAGAGTAAAAAGTATGGATTTACACCTAGGTGAAGTGGTAAATATACACATAAGTAAATATACACATGTATATTTAGCTTTGTAAACTGGTCTCATGAAGTGTATCTCAAAACGTTAAATGCCACAGAGAAGTTTAGGCACTATATTTTCCTTTGAAGAAGGCATGGAGGAGTTTGTTGGCATGCTTGCAGTTAGATCCTTCTGAACTCTTTATCAGTTCAACACTGTTGTTAGGTCTGATCAAGATGCAACCTGCATAGGACAATGGGAAGGTAACACAATGACAAGGGGACATGCCTAAACTATCTTTTAATTCATTGGTTGCTGGCATGAGGACAAAGGCAGTTGTGAAAGGTACAAGAGCTCTAAGCTACGGTAACTTTGCTAAAAATTAGAATCACTCAGGACTATGTTACCAAGTCCAGGCTCTTAACTAAGAAAGGGCATAAGAAGACATTGACTCCCACGATGTCAATATGCAGTTTGCTCCCAGTCTTGTTACAAGATTCTGTTCTCAGGTAATGCTGGTGAGCAGGATTGCAATGTCAGTATTCGGCGAAACTCCGTTCTGGCGATTACAAGGTTTCTGGTTTGCTTATTGTTGGCCTTGTGGTTGTGAACGTCTTAAGTTGCCCATCCTCCCTGTTTAGATGCTGCAGCCCAGCAAGTCCAGCTGGTATCCTCAACCCATATACAGATTCCACATTAGTAGAAACTGCATTCTGGACTGATCGTTGCCTGCATTCCCACGAGCAAGAAAGCCCTCCGGGCAGAGTGTGAAAGGGTGCTTGTTTTAATGCTCCGGCCTCACTAACCATTATTATCAAAACAAGAAGGTTGTGAAACAACAATTTTGAGATCTTAATGTATAGCTGAACAATTTTGGTTGTAAAACATCAATTTCCACTATGGACCTGATTACAAGTGAGGCGTATTGCCAGGTGACCCAAATTAACATTACAGTCTGGTATCACTGCATTTAAATGCAGCTATTCTAAGTTATTGCCCTCTGAACAGTAAATAATATGCATACCTGGAATGACTGGGTACTTTTCAGCATGGGAGCAACCCTTTCCA
Source organism: Triturus cristatus (assembly GCF_964204655.1). NCBI lineage: Eukaryota > Metazoa > Chordata > Amphibia > Caudata > Salamandridae > Triturus > Triturus cristatus. The sequence goes on along the minus strand of NC_140579.1, from coordinate 1,083,115,267 downwards.
AGTGGTAATTGGGTGCAGGGCCCTACGCAAGACAGTGGTTTGGTGCATATCAGGGCAGGGAGATGGCTGACAGTGGGGGAGAAATCCATGCGGACCATGTGCCTTAATTGCTGGGGCCAGTGCTCGCAGCCCCACCTAATCCACATCATTTTACTAGGCCTGGGCTGTGAACTCCATTCTGTTTCCGGAGTTTGCAGAGTTTTCCTGAACGAGGAGTTCTGAAAAACTCAGTTTTTTCCTTGCTCACCAATGTTCAGTTGGCGAGCAAGGAAAATCCAGCGCTAGACCACCATCCAGTGAGATTTCTCAACGCGGGTGGTCGGTGATGGTTGCGACCGCTCACATTGGGAAACCATCTGTTTGCGTTGAGGAAGCGACTGCTCAAGTAGAAAATTTACTTAAGCGGCAGAGAAAAGCAGCGTCCTCTTGAGCTGTGCATGGTGGCGTTTACACTGAGAAACACCCAGCGCTAAAAATCAGCACGAACTGCGCGACCTAACGCACTCCACCGCTTGTGGAACTCCGTCTAGCACGGAGCAGCTTTTTGGTCACTTCGCAGAGTTCAGCATACCAGAACTCCGCAAACTCCGCCCAGTCCTAGATTTTAGCAGAAATTTTAGCAGAAAATTCAGATGTGGAAGACTGGCCTCTTGTGATCAGGAGGAGTGCAGTTATTAGGCACTGTATTGGCGGGGTAAGTCTATAAGGGTAAATAAAGATTTGCTATTCTTAACTCCACATCTGCATACCTTGGTGTGACAACCCATAATACAACTGAACAGACTCACATGGATAAATTACTAGATTAGAAGACCTCATGCATCCTACAGAACCCCCTTTGTTGGGAAACCAAAAACTGCAGAGGAGAGGCTGGGCCTTGTAATACTCAACAATATAAAGAGGCCAAGAAATTGGTGAAGGCTGTGCCATACAAAAACTGTGCAGTATAGCTCGTGGTGCTCTCCAGAGAAATTAAACATAATTCTGTTTGATCAAAATAAATATAGCGATCGTAATCTATACATCACATGTGGATTCTTCGTCGCCTGACTTTAAGGCATGGGTCCAATGGACATATTACTACTACTACCAATTATAATAAGATGATGAAATATTAATAGTAATAATAGTAATAATATTCACAATCACAATAATATTCATAATAACGACCATAATAATAACAATAACAATCATTATAATTATTGTTTCAATAGTTCGGTGGAAGCACGCGAGGCGGTGCAAAAATGCCCATTGTGTGCACACCCGGGAAGGACGAGAGAGCAGTGCACACAGCGAGCACCTGCGACATTCTGAAGACACGCGCTTCAAGAGAGGACTCTGGGCGCTCTCTGCCTTTGTGTTGGTTTTTCCAACCACTCCCTGTCTCCCTCTTGCTCGGCAGATGAAATCTGAGCAGGTCCTATTTATAGAGCCCTGACTCCATACAGGTTCTGTACCTACACGGCTCTCTTCCCAACTCCATCCAGAGTGTAGTAGGCACCATTAACTAGTGCCGGACGCAGTGCTTTTAATGGGAAAAAATAAGTGCAGGTACTCATAAAATTGTGCTGTGGACACGTGCGGGGCTTTGTGTGGGGTTAGGGGATCAAGATTTTCTCGGAGTACATCTGGGAATGTTGATGAAGAAATAGATATTGTTTGTGTGTATTTTACTTCACTGACACTGGCACTGAAATACAAATTATATAAACTGCATAGTTGATATAAGATATAAGGTTGCATTTTCATGGTAAGTATTGAATTATTTATGTAGGAGTTTTATGTAGCGCTGTGCATAGTGGCACTATAACTTCACTGTGCCAATATATGAAGTAGTATTCACATTTCCATTGGGCATGCCCTATTCATTATGTGTTGATGAGCAGCCTATGCAGCACAGAACTCTATTGCACTGAAAAGTTATAAGCGTAATCTGCTGAAATAGAATAACTTTTTTCCATATCAGCTCATAGTGCACATCTGTGACCCTAGGGCCGGACTGACTACCGGGCGTTTTGGAATTCTGCCGAGCAGGGGGCTGATTTCACTGCGGTGGGGGCTGATTTCATTCATGGAGACCTGCGTGTACTTCAAAATAATTAAAGCAAAACTAATTTCGTTCAGTACACGCAGGTCCCCATCAACGAAATCAGCCCCCAGTCCAGCAGCATTCCAAAACGCCCGGTAGTCAGTCCGGCCCTGTCTGTGACACACATACACGTAGGTTCTCACACAGACACTAACACGCACATCATTCGCTAAAACTGATTTTTACAAATGCAATATCCAAGCTGTACTTTAAATGTATGTGTTTACCCTGATGATTAGTGGCATCCCCCTCCACTCTCAGCCTGACAACAGGCCCTCAGCACCCAATGTCATCATTTCCCATGTTTCATACAGCCCCATTATGACTGCAAGAGAAAGGTGCACAGACGTTTCTCAAATTCATACCAATTTGGGATTTAGCGCGTAGCGCTACATTGGGATTGTGTGGGTAGCGCTACCTGCTGACTGCCCAAAAGTAAAAGGAGTCCTGACCAGAAAGTTCCTTGTGCTATTATTTTGTTTCACTAGCAAATGTTCTGAAACTGCTTTTCCCATGATTGCCAAACTACGACAGGACGCCTGTTTCACCTCGAGGTTCTGTGCTGTAATCACCCGGATCTCTAGGTGGCGAAGCAGAAGAGTGAGAGAAGCTATTTAAATAGAAAATCTCAGCAGGTTTTGTTTCAATCGAGGCGTTATCGGTACTTGCCGCCATCTAGTCTGTCAATGCACATATCCACGGCTCCTTTCGTAGCCAACAGAGGCGCAACAAGAGCCAAATTTCGGTGGGGGGTCTACTAAACATTTCGGGGGGGGGGGGGCTGATTCTTCCAGCAATATGTGTGGAGATGCAGGGGCTCTAAGAAGGGGTGAAAACACAAGAAAGCCTTGTTAGCAAGTGAATGGTCTTGTAAAGACCTGTGACGTACTCGGGTGCAGCTGCAATAAGACGGTCGCCAGAAGCTGCCTCAGTCTGGGATGAGACACACGAGGGGGGAAGGGGCCTGTGGGGGGGGGGGGGGGGGCGGAGGGGCTGAAGCCCTTTGAGCTCTATGGACGATGCGCGCCTGATAGCCAGTCTCATCAAAAACAGCAATGCTGTCCAAGCAAAGTTGCTACACATTCGTAATACAAGCCTGGCTACTGCCCCAGAGTACCGGTACTTTCCCTGGCCAAGGAGAAGTTCCGGTACTGTAGGTGGAACAATTTGGAAGTGCCGGTACTCAGTACCGGTGAGTACCGGCCCATTTAAAGCACTGGCCGGACGGGTTCATGTTCCCGAGCCCCTGCCAAAGATTGACGTTGCATTCAGTACAGGCGGAAAGGAACAAGCCAGCAGTATGTTTACTGCAGCAGCATTTACTGCCCCGCACAGATATTCAATGCCACTGCATATTCATGGCTTGTTTAATGAAGGCAGCACGGGTGACAGGCAGCAGCCCCCCCCCCCGCTTCCAAATATCCTGCTTTTCAATGCCACGGCCGGAGCCCCTTCCCTGCCAGCGAATCTCTACTGCTGCCCACATACATAGAACTCAAGCAGAGTCAGCAGACCACCAGCATTCATACAGCCTACACAATGTCAGCTCTCTAGCACCATCCGTACAACCATCCGTACAACCCTCCGTACAACCATCCGTACAACCCTCACACTGTTAGCCCTCCTACACTATCTATTCAGACTCTGCATCTACACCATTCATGCAGCTCCACGACAGACCTGCATCATCAATAAAACATCATCTATAACACCCCGCCACAGTCAGTGCTCTTACATCATCTATAACACCCCACCACCACTCCTACACCATCTATAACAACCCGCTGCAGGTCAGCGCTCCTACATCATCTATAACACCCTGCCACAGTCAGTGCTCTTACATCATCTATAACACCCCGCCACCACTCCTACACCATCTATAACAACCCGCTGCAGGTCAGTGCTCCTACATCATCTATAACACCCTGCCACAGTCAGCGCTCCTACATCATCTATAACACCCTGCCACAGTCAGTGCTCTTACATCATCTATAACACCCCGCCACCACTCCTACACCATCTATAACAACCCGCTGCAGGTCAGCGCTCCTACATCATCTATAACACTCCGCCACAGTCAGTGCTCTTACATCATCTATAACACCCCACCACGACTCCTACACCATCTATAACAACCCACTGCAGGTCAGCGCTCCTACATCATCTATAACACCCTGCCACAGTCAGTGCTCTTACATCATCTATAACACCCCGCCCCAGTCAGTGCTCTTACATCATCTATAACACCCCACCACCACTCCTACACCATCTATAACAACCCGCAGCAGGTCACCGCTCCTACATCATCTATAACACCCTGCCACAGTCAATGCTCTTACATCATCTATAACACCTCGCCACAGTCAGTGCTCTTACATCATCTATAACACCCCGCCACCACTCATACACCATCTATAACAACCCGCTGCAGGTCAGCGCTCCTACATCATCTATAACACCCCGCCACAGTCAGTGCTCTTACATCATATATAACACCCCGCCACCACTCCTACACCATCTATAACAACCCGCTGCAGGTCAGCGCTCCTACATCATCTATAACACCCTGCCACAGTCAGTGCTCTTACATCATCTATAACACCCCGCCACCACTCCTACACCATCTATAACAACCCGCTGCAGGTCAGCGCTCCTACATCATCTATAACACCCTGCCACAGTCAGCGCTCCTACATCATCTATAACACCCTGCCACAGTCAGTGCTCTTACATCATCTATAACACCCCGCCACCACTCCTACACCATCTATAACAACCCGCTGCAGGTCAGCGCTCCTACATCATCTATAACACTACGCCACAGTCAGTGCTCTTACATCATCTATAACACCCCGCCACCACTCCTACACCATCTATAACAACCCGCTGCAGGTCAGCGCTCCTACATCATCTATAACACCCTGCCACAGTCAGTGCTCTTACATCATCTATAACACCCCGCCACAGTCAGTGCTCTTACATCATCTATAACACCCCGCCACCACTCCTACACCATCTATAACAACCCGCCGCAGGTCACCGCTCCTACATCATCTATAACACCCTGCCACAGTCAGTGCTCTTACATCATCTATAACACCCCGCCACAGTCAGTGCTCTTACATCATCTATAACACCCCGCCACCACTCCTACACCATCTATAACAACCCGCTGCAGGTCAGCGCTCCTACATCATCTATAACACCCCGCCACAGTCAGTGCTCTTACATCATCTATAACACCCCGCCACCACTCCTACACCATCTATAACAACCCGCTGCAGGTCAGCGCTCCTACATCATCTATAACACCCCACCACAGTCAGTGCTCTTACATCATCTATAACATCCCGCCACCATTCCTACACCATCTATAACAACCCGCTGCAGGTCAGCGCTCCTACATCATCTATAACACCCTGCCACAGTCAGCGCTCCTACATCATCTATAACACCCTGCCACAGTCAGTGCTCTTACATCATCTATAACACCCCACCACCACTCCTACACCATCTATAACAACCCGCTGCAGGTCAGCCCTCCTACATCATCTATAACACCCCGCCACAGTCAGTGCTCTTACATCATCTATAACACCCTGCCACCACTCCTACACCATCTATAACAACCCGCTGCAGGTCAGCGCTCCTACATCATCTATAACACCCTGCGACAGTCAGTGCTCTTACATCATCTATAACACCCCGCCACCACTCCTACACCATCTATAACAACCCGCTGCAGGTCAGCGCTCCTACATCATCTATAACACCCTGCCACAGTCAGTGCTCTTACATCATCTATAACACCCTGCCGCAGTCAGTGCTCTTACATCATCTATAACACCCCGCCACCACTCCTACACCATCTATAACAACACTCCGCAGGTCAGCGCTCCTACATCATCTATAACACCCTGCCACAGTCAGTGCTCTTGCATCATCTATAACACCCCACCACCACTCCTACACCATCTATAACAACCCGCTGCAGGTCAGCGCTCCTACATCATCTATAACACCCTGCCACAGTCAGTGCTCTTACATCATCTATAACACCTCGCCACCACTCCTACACCATCTATAACAACCCGCTGCAGGTCAGCGCTCCTACATCATCTATAACACCCTGCCACAGTCAGTGCTCTTACATCATTTATAACACCCCGCCACAGTCAGTGCTCTTACATCTCTCTATAACACCCCGCCACCACTCCTACACCATCTATAACAACCTGCTGCAGGTCAGCGCTCCTACATCATCTATAACACCCCCCCCCCCACAGTCAGTGCTCTTACATCATCTATAACACCCCGCCACAGTCAGTGCTCTTACGTCATCTATAACACCCCGCCACCACTCCTACACCATCTATAACAACCCGCTGCAGGTCAGCGCTCCTATATCATCTATAACACCCTGCCACATTCAGTGCTCTTGCATCATCTATAACACCCCGCCACCACTCCTACACCATCTATAACAACCCGCTGCAGGTCAGCGCTCCTACATCATCTATAACACCCCGCCACAGTCAGTGCTCTTACATAATCTATAACACCCCGCCACCACTCCTACACCATCTATAACAACCCGCTGCAGGTCAGCGCTCCTACATCATCTATAACACCCTGCCACAGTCAGTGCTCTTACATCATCTATAACACCCCGCCACCAATCCTACACCATCTATAACAACCCACTGCAGGTCAGCGCTCCTACATCATCTATAACACCCTGCCACAGTCAGTGCTGTTACATCATCTATAACACCCTGCCACAGTCAGTGCGCTTACATCTCTCTATAACACCCCGCCACCACTCCTACACCATCTATAACAACCCGCTGCAGGTCAGCGCTCCTATATCATCTATAACACCCCCCCACAGTCAGTGCTCTTACATTATCTATAACACCCCGCCACCACTCCTACACCATCTATAACAACCCGCTGCAGGTCAGCGCTCCTACATCATCTATTACACCCTGCCACAGTCAGTGCTCTTACATCATCTATAACACCCCGCCACCACTCCTACACCATATATAACTACCCGCTGCAGGTCAGCGCTCCTACATCATCTATAACACCCTGCCACAGTCAGTGCTCTTACATCATCTATAACACCCCGCCACAGTCAGTGCGCTTACATCTCTCTATAACACCCTGCCACCACTCCTACACCATCTATAACAACCCACTGCAGGTCAGCGCTCCTACATCATCTATAACACCCCTCCCCACAGTCAGTGCTCTTACATCATCTATAACACCCCGCAGCCACTCCTACACCATCTATAACAACCCACTGCAGGTCCGCGCTCCTACATCATCTATAACACCCTGCCACAGTCAGTGCTCTTACATCATCTATAACACCCCGCCACCACTCCTACACCATATATAACAACCCGCTGCAGGTCAGCGCTCCTACATCATCTATAACACCCTGCCACAGTCAGTGCTCATACCATTATCTATAACACCCCGCCACCACTCCTACACCATCTATAACAACCCGCCGCAGGTCAGCGCTCCTACATCATCTATAACACCCTGCCACAGTCAGTGCTCTTACATCATCTATAACACCCCGCCACCACTCCTACACCATCTATAACAACCCGCCGCAGGTCAGCGCTCCTACAACATCTATAACACCCTGCCACAGTCAGTGCTCTTACATCATCTATAACACCCTGCCACAGTCAGTGCTCTTACGTCATCTATAACACCCCGCCACCACTCCTACACCATCTATAACAACCCGCCGCAGGTCAGCGCTCCTACATCATCTATAACTACCTGCCACAGTCAGTGCTCTTGCATCATCTATAACACCCCGCCACCACTCCTACACCATCTATAACAACCCGCTGCAGGTCAGCGCTCCTACATCATCTATAACACCCCGCCACAGTCAGTGCTCTTACATCATCTATAACACCCCGCCACCACTCCTACACCATCTATAACAACCCGCTGCAGGTCAGCGCTCCTACATCATCTATAACACCCCGCCACAGTCAGTGCTCTTACATCATCTATAACACCCCGCCACCACTCCTACACCATCTATAACAACCCGCTGCAGGTCAGCGCTCCTACATCATCTATAACACCCTGCCACAGTCAGTGCTCTTACATCATCTATAACACCCCGTCACCACTCCTACACCATCTATAACAACCCGCTACAGGTCAGCGCTCCTACATCATCTATAACACCCTGCCACAGTCAGCGCTCCTACATCATCTATAACACCCTGCCACAGTCAGTGCTCTTACATCATCTATAACACCCCGCCACCACTAATACACCATCTATAACAACCTGCTGCAGGTCAGCGCTCCTACATCATCTATAACACCCCCCCCACAGTCAGTGCTCTTACATCATCTATAACACCCCGCCACCACTCCTACACCATCTATAACAACCCGCTGCAGGTCAGCGCTCATACATCATCTATAACACCCTGCCACAGTCAGTGCTCTTACATCATCTATAACACCCTGCCACAGTCAGTGCTCTTACGTCATCTATAACACCCCGCCACCACTCCTACACCATCTATAACAACCCGCTGCAGGTCAGCGCTCCTACATCATCTATAACACCCTGCCACAGTCAGCGCTCCTACATCATCTATAACACCCTGCCACAGTCAGTGCTCTTACATCATCTATAACACCCCGCCACCACTCCTACACCATCTATAACAACCCGCTGCAGGTCAGCGCTCCTACATCATCTATAACACTACGCCACAGTCAGTGCTCTTACATCATCTATAACACCCCGCCACCACTCCTACACCATCTATAACAACCCGCTGCAGGTCAGCGCTCCTACATCATCTATAACACCCTGCCACAGTCAGTGCTCTTACATCATCTATAACACCCCGCCACAGTCAGTGCTCTTACATCATCTATAACACCCCGCCACCACTCCTACACCATCTATAACAACCCGCCGCAGGTCACCGCTCCTACATCTTCTATAACACCCTGCCACAGTCAGTGCTCTTACATCATCTATAACACCCCGCCACAGTCAGTGCTCTTACATCATCTATAACACCCCGCCACCACTCCTACACCATCTATAACAACCCGCTGCAGGTCAGCGCTCCTACATCATCTATAACACCCCGCCACAGTCAGTGCTCTTACATCATCTATAACACCCCGCCACCACTCCTACACCATCTATAACAACCCGCTGCAGGTCAGCGCTCCTACATCATCTATAACACCCCACCACAGTCAGTGCTCTTACATCATCTATAACATCCCGCCACCATTCCTACACCATCTATAACAACCCGCTGCAGGTCAGCGCTCCTACATCATCTATAACACCCTGCCACAGTCAGCGCTCCTACATCATCTATAACACCCTGCCACAGTCAGTGCTCTTACATCATCTATAACACCCCACCACCACTCCTACACCATCTATAACAACCCGCTGCAGGTCAGCCCTCCTACATCATCTATAACACCCCGCCACAGTCAGTGCTCTTACATCATCTATAACACCCTGCCACCACTCCTACACCATCTATAACAACCCGCTGCAGGTCAGCGCTCCTACATCATCTATAACACCCTGCGACAGTCAGTGCTCTTACATCATCTATAACACCCCGCCACCACTCCTACACCATCTATAACAACCCGCTGCAGGTCAGCGCTCCTACATCATCTATAACACCCTGCCACAGTCAGTGCTCTTACATCATCTATAACACCCTGCCGCAGTCAGTGCTCTTACATCATCTATAACACCCCGCCACCACTCCTACACCATCTATAACAACACTCCGCAGGTCAGCGCTCCTACATCATCTATAACACCCTGCCACAGTCAGTGCTCTTGCATCATCTATAACACCCCACCACCACTCCTACACCATCTATAACAACCCGCTGCAGGTCAGCGCTCCTACATCATCTATAACACCCTGCCACAGTCAGTGCTCTTACATCATCTATAACACCTCGCCACCACTCCTACACCATCTATAACAACCCGCTGCAGGTCAGCGCTCCTACATCATCTATAACACCCTGCCACAGTCAGTGCTCTTACATCATTTATAACACCCCGCCACAGTCAGTGCTCTTACATCTCTCTATAACACCCCGCCACCACTCCTACACCATCTATAACAACCTGCTGCAGGTCAGCGCTCCTACATCATCTATAACACCCCCCCCCACAGTCAGTGCTCTTACATCATCTATAACACCCCGCCACAGTCAGTGCTCTTACGTCATCTATAACACCCCGCCACCACTCCTACACCATCTATAACAACCCGCTGCAGGTCAGCGCTCCTATATCATCTATAACACCCTGCCACATTCAGTGCTCTTGCATCATCTATAACACCCCGCCACCACTCCTACACCATCTATAACAACCCGCTGCAGGTCAGCGCTCCTACATCATCTATAACACCCCGCCACAGTCAGTGCTCTTACATAATCTATAACACCCCGCCACCACTCCTACACCATCTATAACAACCCGCTGCAGGTCAGCGCTCCTACATCATCTATAACACCCTGCCACAGTCAGTGCTCTTACATCATCTATAACACCCCGCCACCACTCCTACACCATCTATAACAACCCACTGCAGGTCAGCGCTCCTACATCATCTATAACACCCTGCCACAGTCAGTGCTGTTACATCATCTATAACACCCTGCCACAGTCAGTGCGCTTACATCTCTCTATAACACCCCGCCACCACTCCTACACCATCTATAACAACCCGCTGCAGGTCAGCGCTCCTATATCATCTATAACACCCCCCCACAGTCAGTGCTCTTACATTATCTATAACACCCCGCCACCACTCCTACACCATCTATAACAACCCGCTGCAGGTCAGCGCTCCTACATCATCTATAACACCCTGCCACAGTCAGTGCTCTTACATCATCTATAACACCCCGCCACCACTCCTACACCATATATAACTACCCGCTGCAGGTCAGCGCTCCTACATCATCTATAACACCCTGCCACAGTCAGTGCTCTTACATCATCTATAACACCCCGCCACAGTCAGTGCGCTTACATCTCTCTATAACACCCTGCCACCACTCCTACACCATCTATAACAACCCGCTGCAGGTCAGCGCTCCTACATCATCTATAACACCCCTCCCCACAGTCAGTGCTCTTACATCATCTATAACACCCCGCAGCCACTCCTACACCATCTATAACAACCCACTGCAGGTCCGCGCTCCTACATCATCTATAACACCCTGCCACAGTCAGTGCTCTTACATCATCTATAACACCCCGCCACCACTCCTACACCATATATAACAACCCGCTGCAGGTCAGCGCTCCTACATCATCTATAACACCCTGCCACAGTCAGTGCTCATACCATTATCTATAACACCCCGCCACCACTCCTACACCATCTATAACAACCCGCCGCAGGTCAGCGCTCCTACATCATCTATAACACCCTGCCACAGTCAGTGCTCTTACATCATCTATAACACCCCGCCACCACTCCTACACCATCTATAACAACCCGCCGCAGGTCAGCGCTCCTACAACATCTATAACACCCTGCCACAGTCAGTGCTCTTACATCATCTATAACACCCTGCCACAGTCAGTGCTCTTACGTCATCTATAACACCCCGCCACCACTCCTACACCATCTATAACAACCCGCCGCAGGTCAGCGCTCCTACATCATCTATAACTACCTGCCACAGTCAGTGCTCTTGCATCATCTATAACACCCCGCCACCACTCCTACACCATCTATAACAACCCGCTGCAGGTCAGCGCTCCTACATCATCTATAACACCCCGCCACAGTCAGTGCTCTTACATCATCTATAACACCCCGCCACCACTCCTACACCATCTATAACAACCCGCTGCAGGTCAGCGCTCCTACATCATCTATAACACCCCGCCACAGTCAGTGCTCTTACATCATCTATAACACCCCGCCACCACTCCTACACCATCTATAACAACCCGCTGCAGGTCAGCGCTCCTACATCATCTATAACACCCTGCCACAGTCAGTGCTCTTACATCATCTATAACACCCCGTCACCACTCCTACACCATCTATAACAACCCGCTACAGGTCAGCGCTCCTACATCATCTATAACACCCTGCCACAGTCAGCGCTCCTACATCATCTATAACACCCTGCCACAGTCAGTGCTCTTACATCATCTATAACACCCCGCCACCACTAATACACCATCTATAACAACCTGCTGCAGGTCAGCGCTCCTACATCATCTATAACACCCCCCCCACAGTCAGTGCTCTTACATCATCTATAACACCCCGCCACCACTCCTACACCATCTATAACAACCCGCTGCAGGTCAGCGCTCATACATCATCTATAACACCCTGCCACAGTCAGTGCTCTTACATCATCTATAACACCCTGCCACAGTCAGTGCTCTTACGTCATCTATAACACCCCGCCACCACTCCTACACCATCTATAACAACCCGCCGCAGGTCAGCGCTCCTATATCATCTATAACACCCTGCCACAGTCAGTGCTCTTGCATCATCTATAACACCCCGCCACCACTCCTACACCATCTATAACAACCCGCTGCAGGTCAGCGCTCCTACATCATCTATAACACCCTGCCACCTTCAGTGCTCTTACATCATCTATAACACCCCGCCACCACTCCTACACCATCTATAACAACCCACTGCAGGTCAGCGCTCCTACATCATCTATAACTACCTGCCACAGTCAGTGCTCTTGCATCATCTATAACACCCCGCCACCACTCCTACACCATCTATAACAATCCGCCGCAGGTCACCGCTCCTACATCATCTATAACACCCCGCCACAGTCAGTGCTCTTACATCATCTACAACACCCCGCCACCACTCCTACACCATCTATAACAACCCGCCGCAGGTCAGCGCTCCTACATCATCTATAACACCCTGCCACAGTCAGTGCTCTAACATCATCTATAACACCCCGCCACCACTCCTACACCATCTATAACAACCCGCCGCAGGTCACCGCTCCTACATCGTCTATAACACCCCGCCACAGTCAGTGCTCTTACATCATCTATAACACCCCGCCACAACTCCTACACCATCTATAACAACCCGCCGCAGGTCAGCGCTCCTACACCATCTATAACACCCTGCCACAGTCAGTGCTCTTACATCATCTATAACACCCCGCGACCACTCCTGCACCATCTATAACAACCCGCTGCAGGTCAGCGCTCCTATATCATCTATAACACCCTGCCACAGTCAGTGCTCTTACGTCATCTATAACACCCCGCCACAGTCAGTGCTCTTGCATCTCTCTATAACACCCCGCCACCACTCCTACACCATCTATAACAACCCGCCGCAGGTCAGCGCTCGTACATCATCTATAACACCCTGCCACAGTCAGTGCTCTTACATCATCTATAACACCCCGCCACCACTCCTACACCATCTATAACAACCCGCCGCAGGTCAGCGCTCCTACATCATCTATAACAACCTGCCACAGTCAGTGCTCTTACATCATCTATAACACCCCGCCACCACTCCTACACCATCTATAACAACCCGCCGCAGGTCACCGCTCCTACATCATCTATAACACCCCGCCACAGTCAGTGCTCTTACATCATCTATAACACCCCGCCACCACTCCTACACCACCTATAACAACCCGCTGCAGGTCAGCGCTCCTACATCATCTATAACACCCTGCCACAGTCAGAGCTCTTACATCATCTATAACACCCCGCCACAGTCAGTGCGCTTACATCTCTCTATAACACCCCACCACCACTCCTACATCATCTATAACACCCCCCCCTCACAGTCAGTGCTCTTACATCATCTATGGTGAGCAGTCTATATATCGACTTTTTAATATCGAGGGACATAAATATCGAGTCAAAAATATCTAAAGTACAAAATATCGAAATAGATAATATCGATGTGAAAAATATCGTTTTTTTTTTAATTATATGTCGATGTAAGTTATATCGTTAGTAATAATATCGACATGTTAAAATATCGTTATTGTATGTTTAGTAAATATTTTGAAGTTGTTTGTATAAATAGTTAAAATGTATATAATATGAGAAATATTTATATTCTTTTAGGGGCGGGATGTTGGGTTATAGGGGATAAGGGTGGGGAGTGTTTTACAAATATTTATTAATTTTGTAATATATTTTTAAATTTAAATAGAAAATTTGAAATAAATTTGGCATTTTATGTTTAATTTTAGGAGCGGGATGTTGGGTTATAGGGGATAAGGGTGGGGAGTGTTTTAAAAAAGTTAATTTTTTTTTGTAATATATTGTAAAATTTAATTAGTAAATTTTATTTCAAATTTGAAATGTATATTTAATTTTAGGAGCGGGATGTTGGGTTACAGGGGATAAGGGTGGGAAGTGTTTTAAAAATGTTTATATATTTTAGAATTTTAAAAATAATTTATTTAGAAATTTTAAGTTTAATTTAGAATTTTAAAATTAATTTTAGGAGCGGGATGTTGGGTTATAGGGGATAAGGGTGGGAAGTGTTTTCAAAATGTTTATATATTTTAGAATGTTAAAATAAATTTATTTAGAAATTTTAAATTTAATTTAGATTTTTAAAATTAATTTTAGGAGCGGGATGTTGGGTTATAGGGGATAAGGATGGGAAGTGTTTTAAAAATGTTTGTATATTTTATAATTTTTTAAAAAAAATTTTTATAATTTTTAAATGTAATTTAGAATTTTATATTAAATTTTCGGAGTGGGATGTTGGGTTACAGGGGATAAGGGTGGGAAGTGTTGTAAAATGTTGTTTGTAATTTGGAATATTTAATAAATTTAATTTGAAATTTGGAATAAAAATGTTTTTAAAATATTTTCTTTTAGGACTGGGATGTTGGGTTATAGGGGATGAGGGTGGGGATTGTTTTAAAAATTGTGATTTATGTAGGAATAATTTGTATACAAAATTTAGAAATTTATAAAAATAATTTGAATGTTATATTTAATTTTAGGAGTGGGATGTTGTTTTATGGGGATAAGGGTGTGGAGTTTTATAAAAATGTGATAAATGTAGGTAATATTGTATAAAAAGTATTTAGAAATTTTGATTTAGATTGTACAATTTAAAAATAATTTTGGGAGTGGGATGTTGGCTTATAGGGGATAAGGGTGGGGAGTGTTTTAAAAATGTATTTTAAATTAGTAATATTGAGTAATTTATATTAAAAAAAATATTATAATATAATATTTTTGGATAAATTTTAGATTGGGGAGTTGGATTTGTAGAGGATAAGTGTGGGTATTGTTTTATGTAAAATTTTTAATAATGATTAAAACATATTCTTTTTTTATATATTAATATTTATATATTTGTATTGCAATTACTGTAATTAAATACATATTGGAGTGGGAATATAAAATTAATTAAGATCAGTATACATGATCTAGTGTAATTAAATATATTTATGAGTGGGAATACTAAATCAATGAAGTTTAGTGTTTTGCACCTACCATAATTAAATATAGATTTGAGTGAGAATAGTAAATTTATTAAGTTCAGTGTCCAGCACCTACCCTAATTAAATATATTTTGGAGTGGGAATAGTAAATTAATTCAGTTCAGTGTCCAGCACTTATTTTCATTAAATATAGACTGGAGTGGGAATAGTAAATTAATTAAGTTCAGTGTCCAGCACATACCTTAATTAAATATAGATTGGAGTGAGAATAGTACATTTATTAAGTTCTGTGTCCAGCACTTATCTAAATTAAATATAGACTGGAGGGAGAATAGTAAATTAATTCAGTTCAGTGTCCAGCACCTACTATAATTAAATATAGATTGGAGTGAGAATAGTAAATGTATTCTGTTCAGTGTCCAGCACTTATGTTAATTAAATATAGACTGGAGTGAGAATAGTAAATTAATTCATTTCAGTGTCCAGCACCTACTCTAATTAAATATAGATTGGAGTGAGAATAGTAAATTAATTCAGTTCAGTGTCCAGCACCTACTCTAATTAAATATAAATTGGAGTGAGAATAGTAAATTAATTAAGTTCAGTGTCCAGCACTTATCTTAGTAAAATATAGACTGGAGTGGGAATAGTAATTTAATAAAGTTCAGTGTCTAGCATCTATCCTAATTCAATATAGATTGGAGTGAGAACAGTAAATTTATTCAGTTCAGTGTCCAGCACCTACCCTAATTACATATATTTTGGAGTGGGAATAGTAAATTTATTCAGTTCAGTGTCCAGCACCTACTGTAATTCAATATAGATTGGAGTGAGAATAGTAAATTAATTAAGTTCAGTGTCCAGCACCTACTCTAATTAAATATAGATTGGAGTGAGAATAGTAAATTTATTAAGTTCATTGTCCAGCACTTATTTTAATTAAATATAGACTGGAGTGGGAATAGTAAATTAATTAAGTTTAGTGTCCAGCACCTACCCTAATTAAATATAGATTGGAGTGAGAGTAGTAAATTAATTAAGTTCAGTGTCCAGCACCTACTCTAATTAAATATAGGTTGGAGTGAGAATTGTAAATTAATTAAGTTCAGTCTCCAGCACTTATCTTAATTAAATATAGACTGGAGTGGGAATAGTAAATTAATTAAGTTCAGTGTCCAGCACCTACCCTAATTAAATATAGATTGGAGTGAGAATAGTAAATTAATTAAGTTCAGTGTCCAGCACTTATCTTAATTAAATATAGACTGGAGTGGGAATAGTAAATTAATTAAGTTCAGTGTCCAGCACATACTCTAATTAAATATAGGTTGGAGTGAGAATAGTAAATTAATTAAGTTCAGTGTCCAGCACTTATGTTAATTAAATATAGACTGTAGTGGGAATAGTAAATTAATTAAGTTCAGTGTCCAGCACCTACTCTAATTTAATATAGGTTGGAGTGAGAATAGTAAATATATTAAGTTCAGTGTCCAGCACTTATCTTAATTAAATATAGACTGGAGAGGGAATAGTAAATTAATTAAGTTCTGTGTCCAGCACCTACTCTAATTAAATATAGGTTGGAGTGAGAATATTAAATTAATTAAGTTCAGTGTCCAGCACCTACTCTAATTTAATATAGGTTGGAGTGAGAATAGTAAATTAATTAAGTTCAGTGTCCAGCACCTACCCTAATTAAATATATTTTGGAGTGAGAATAGTAAATTAATTAAGTTCAGTCTGTAGTGGGAGTAGTACATTAATTAAGTTTGTTAAATAGCAATTATTATAATTAAATATAGAGTTGAATAGCAACAGTTAAATTACTTTGTTTTAATTTACAATAAATCTGTAGATTTTAGTTTTGGTTGGATAAAATATAGAAGTTATATCAGAATGCAAATTGCAAATTTTTGTATAAAATAGTAGAAAGGAAAATAAGATTTGTTTTATAGTTGTTGGAATGTATATTAATTACAGAGAAAATATTGTTTATTATTACGCATATTATAATAATTAAATCATTGAAATAAACATGTAATAAAATAATTATTTTTTAACATTTGTATTATTGTAATATTTTTTTTAATGGATATATATTTTTGTAATGTATATTTTGGACATTAATATATGAACAGACAAATAATTAAAATATTTTTTTTTCTGATTTTTTATAGCTGTTTAATATTTTTAATTTTATATTGTGTACTCTCAATATTTTTAGACTTTATTTCAATTTATAAGAAATTGTATGTTTTGAAATATATGATTAATATATTTTAATTATTAATATTAATAATAGATAATTAATATTGAAAATGTTTACATTTTAGAATAGTTCTTTTTATTTTTAGTTTTGGTATGTTGTAGATACAATATATTAATTATATCATGTTCATACATTTTTTTTGGTAATATATACATTTTTATTATTATATTAGTAAATATATTTTTTTATTATATTTATTATTATAAGTTAAATAATTTTCACATATATAAAAAAAGTAGGTATTATTTTTGAGTATTTTATTCTAATGTTTTACAAATTTTTAAGGTAATGTGTAACGTTAAATAAATAGTTAGGGTATTTATTGGTATTTCTTTAGTTGTTATGTTTGTTTGGGTCTTTTATTTTGTAACCGCTCGCTGTTGTTTTGGGGTATTTTGGTAGAATCCAGGTCGCGGTCGGGAGCTGTTTCGCGTTTGAGAAGGTAAGAGTTATTTTCTTTATTATTAAATAGTTTTAAGTGTTTTGTGGAACTAGTAATGTTGTAATAAGTGTGTATGGATTGATGTTTTAGAAGTTAGGGTGTTAGTAATAGTTTGTATACGGTTTTATAATTTACGTTGTGTTCCGAGTTTGCGGCTTTGTTAGTGTTTTGGTATTTAGGTGTGTTAAAGTTTTATAGTCTTTGAATAATGTTTGTAGTGATGTTTTTAGGTGCATTATGTGTGTTTGTGTGTGGGTGGGAATGTTTGTTTCTCTTTTGTAGGTTTTACGTAGAAGATATTTTCGTCTCTTTCAAACACCGTTTTTTTTTTTTAAGGAAGTGTGTATTAGTTGTGTTTTACTAATATTTATTTTACACTTCCTTTATTGTTCGGGTTTCCAGGAGCGGTTATTTATCTTTTTAATATTTTTCGGGATTTTTATGGTTAATGGATTGTCGTTTTTTGGCGTAGACATTTTTTTCGAAAAACAGTTGTATTTTTCCATTTTATTTGGATTCATTTTTGATACCTATGGATTTTGAACTACCTGGATTTATTTGAAAGGAATGTTATTATCCTATTGGAGCAACTAGACAGGTACGTTCTTTTAAATATTTTAATTGTGGGTGGGCAAATCTTATATATTTAATATTGTTGTTGTGTACTGGTTTTGTTTAATTATGTTGTCTAAATATATGTAGATATAAATTATTTATATATTTTAGACCACATAATTAAATATGTGATATAATAAAGTGGTTTCTTTATGTTGTGATAGTTGTTTTAGTAGAATTGTGGGTTAATATTTTTGAAAGGGTTTAGAAGAGAGTTTGAGCTATTATATTTAAGTACTCAAGTCCTCTTGTGGATGGGTATAGCTGTACCTGTTGTTGTAGGTAATTATACATTTGAGTAGTTTGTCTAGATTGTTTTGGTTTTAATTGTAGGACAGATTGTTGCATTCTTAATTCTTGGAAACTTTGTTCCTTTTGTATGGCAATTAGTAGTTTTTGTAGTGTTGGAGTTGTTCTCCCAGTAGAAGTTAGGAATGCATTATGCCAGCCCTCGACTGCGTTGTTAGTTTTGGCTTGTTGGTTGAGTGTACTTACATATACATTCCACCAAGGTATTTGGAACTTGGGCTGACGTCTATGGCCTGATCTGTGTAGTCTCCCCACCCAGGTATCCTCAAAATAATCTAAGAGGGGAGATAACTTTACTTCATTTTGTTTGTAGAATGGACTTTCTAATAAAAGATTGTAATGTTCTGCAACATCTGTGGTTGGTACATAAGCTAGGGCTGTTAGAAGTTTTATTTGATGTGCAAAAGTTATGTTTGTGGCATATTCTACACTTAGTGAAGATTTTTGTAAATGTCTCCATAAACATTGGTTTAGATGGAAGTAACATCCTTGGATAGCTGTATGGGGGTACAGTTTTAGAATGCACCTTATCATGGCTTGCTCAAAGTCTATGATAATTCTTTCAGGGGAAAAATCATTTGATTCTTGTTTTAGTTTTCCTAGCATTTCATTATGGTGCCAATTACGATCCGGTAAAAAAATACCCCGTACGACTCGTATCCGGTCTTTTTACCGTACGAATCATACAAGTGCCGTACAAACTGCCAATCACGATTCGCATGGTAAAAAGTCCATACGAACCGCCTTGGGAATTAATCCCCACACGTCCTCGGGTCGGAAAATGTGTCCGACACGTCCTCGGACGATTTACCGTACAAATGTGAAAAGTCAAGTCCGACCGAGGAATCACGATCCATCCCGTGCGTCCGAAGTTACAACCGTATGGAAAAAACACCGTCCGCACCGAACTCCCATAGCAACCATGGAGACATGTGCCCGCATACGCGCCCAACACTCCCCCCAGCCCCCGTACGTCTGAGACGTACCCCCCGTGTATGTACACCCCCACCCGTGTATGTACACCCCTGTACGTTCGAGTCGTACCCCCACCCCTGTACGTGTCCTACCCCCGTGTATGTACACCCCTGTACGTTCGAGTCGTACCCCCACCCCTGTACGTGTCGTACCACCGTGTATGTACACCCCTGTACGTTCGAGTCCTACCCCCACCCCTGTACGTGTCGTACCACCGTGTATGTACACCCCTGTACGTTCGAGTCGTACCCCCACCCCTGTACGTGTCGTACCACCGTGTATGTACACCCCTGTACGTTCGAGTCCTACCCCCACCCCTGTACCTGTCGTACCACTGTGTATGTACACCCCTGTACGTTCGAGTCCTACCCCTACCCCTGTACGTGTCGTACCACCGTGTATGTACACCCCTGTACGTTCGAGTCGTACCCCCACCCCTGTACGTGTCGTACCACCGTGTATGTACACCCCTGTACGTTCGAGTCCTACCCCCACCCCTGTACGTGTCGTACCACCGTGTATGTACACCCCTGTACGTTCGAGTCGTACCCCTACCCCTGTACGGGTCGTACCACCGTGTATGTACACCCCTGTACGTTCGAGTCGTACCCCCACCCCTGTACGTGTCGTACCACCGTGTATGCACACCCCTGTACGTTCGAGTCCTACCCCTACCCCTGTACGTGTCGTACCACCATGTATGTACACCCCTGTACGTTCGAGTCGTACCCCCACCCCTGTACGTGTCGTACCACCGTGTATGTACAG
The DNA here is from genome assembly GCF_964204655.1 of Triturus cristatus. NCBI lineage: Eukaryota > Metazoa > Chordata > Amphibia > Caudata > Salamandridae > Triturus > Triturus cristatus. Next base: position 1,083,094,273 of record NC_140579.1, on the reverse strand, counting down.
CCCTGTACGTTCGAGTCCTAACCCCACCCCTGTACGTGTCGTACCACCGTGTATGTACACCCCTGTACGTTCGAGTCGTACCCCTACCCATGTACGTGTCGTACCACCGTGTATGTACACCCCTGTACGTTCGAGTCGTAACCCTACCCCTGTACGTGTCGTACCACCGTGTATGTACACCCCTGTACGTTCGAGTCGTACCCCCACCCCTGTACGTGTCGTACCACCGTGTATGTACACCCCTGTACGTTTGAGTCCTACCCCCACCCCTGTACGTGTCGTACCACCGTGTATGTACACCCCTGTACGTTCGAGTCCTACCCCTACCCCTGTACGTGTAGTACCACCGTGTATGTACACCCCTGTACGTTCGAGTCGTACCCCCACCCCTGTACGTGTCGTACCCCCGTGTATGTTCACCCCTGTACGTGTCGTACCCCCCTGTATGTACACGTACGTCAGAGTCGCACCCCCACCACAACCTCCTAAGTACGGAGCGCACCCCAGGCCCCAACATCACAACCGCATGTACGAGTCGTACCAAGCCACACACAAGGACAGCACTGTACAACCAAATGGCCCATGTACACACCGTACACACGCTAAAAACGCACGTACACAACCAGGACAAACCAAAACAACACAAGAATACACCATTCGAATGGCACAAAGCCACAAAACATGTCCAATAACCACTAAAAAAACACATTCACTGACCTGCAACTGCCAAAAACAAACAGAGGCCCAAAACACCACCACTCCTTATAACACACCCACCCAAAGTTCAAACACAGCCACACCCACCAATGGACCAATAAAAAGGGCCCACACACACAAACCATGAGCCTTTGCAACAGACTCACTGCTGCCAGACCCCACAGACAACCTACAGCACCATACTACAAGCTTCACCACACCTTACACTTGCACACCTTCACACAACCACCTTCACAAACACCCCCTCATCACATTCACACACACACACACCTGCACAACCACACCCACACACCCACAACCATCCACACACACCCCCCACCATCCACACCCCTCACCATGCCCACTAACAAGAATCCAAAGTTCAGTAACCGAGAGTTGGAGGTCCTTGTTGATGAAATCCTCAGAGTCGAGCCACAGCTCTTTGGAACATTGGTCAGACAGACCAGCATGGCAGCAAAAACAGCCATGTGGCAGACCATCGTCGATGCTGTGAATGCTGTTGCGGACACCAGAAGGAACAAGCAGGAATGCCAAGCCAGGTGGTACGATCTGCGGAGGAGGGTCCGAGCCAAGATGCTGGATGAACACAACCAGGCAAACCTCACTGGAGGAGGGCCCTCCCGCAGACCCGTACACTACCATCCCTGGGAGGAGAGGGTGATGGCCATACTGCCGGTGGAGGCAGTCGAAGGATTAGGAGGACTCCGAGACCTGGGTGAGTACACAAACAGCGCACCTCACATGGGGGGAACGTCATCCACAACCAAAATCACAAACAGGCACGCAACCACCCCAAGCTATCGCATGACTCAACCACACTCCATGAACACGCACATGCCACTGCCGCCACCATGCCCCATGCACCCAGCTGGACAATGTCAAGTCACAGGCCACAGAAGACACCAACACATGACACGGTAACCCGGATGGCGGGAGGGTGGGCCCCAAAATTCACATAGTGCAACTCAGAAGCAGACAACAATGCCCTCTGCCCATATGGCCTAGGTCACAGCCAGACAAACAGTGTGTCCCCACACAGGAAAGACTCGCCAGCAAATGGCGGACGCCTTGCATCAACACATGGGGGTGAAGGCACTGTTTTGCACATGACAGCAGCTAATGAACAGCCAACATTGTGAAAGAGTGGCAGCACACACCACCACAGCAGCAGCGCAGAGACACACACTACACACAATGGGTGCCTGGAGATCAGAAACAAACTCACATCAACAAGCCAAGGGCCATTCAAAGATCTGCTAACAGTGTGTGCCCAGGAAGCTGGGCTGAGGTGACAGAGGGTGACACACAGAGGGAGGGAGAGGGGGATAGAGAGGGAGGGAGAGGGGGACAGAGAGGGAGGGAGACACAGGGACACGGACAGAGGGAGGAGGCTGACACACGGAGGGAGGGAGAGGGGGACAGAGAGGGAGGGAGACACAGGGAGAGCAAATCAGCCGTGTGGTGTGTGGGAATGTCTGCTCGTCAGCAGGTAGACTGCGTGCATGTAGCCAAGGGTGGCCAGTGCCAGAACCCCCCCTCTTCTCCATGGCAAAACTCAGGGCCATGTCACAGCCTGTTCACGAGCACAACGACAGCTACCTGCATTATATAAGTGTGTGGATCCACTCCATGTGCACATGTACAGTGCTACACGGAAGGCGCCAATGCATGGCTCGCCACACATGCCCACTCCACTGCTGACTGCAGTCACACTTGACGCAGCAAGTAAGACTGTGCCACACATAGTGAAAGGGGCCAAAGTGGTGCCCATGGGACACACCCATGCACAAGTGCACTGTGAGTGGAATGCAAGACAGATCCTAAGTCCAAGAGGAAATGTGCCAACTTTGAAACTGATGAAACATGGATGTTGCATGGACCAAAATTAACATTGTCTCTCTCACACACAGGTCAACCTCGTTGTTCACCCCCCAACACTGGGGGGAAGACTCACAGGACCCGGATCTGCGGGAGGCCGATCCCACCAGCAGCGACGACTCTCACCACTCTGTGGACGACCCCGACCAACCTGGCCCCTCTGGTGTCCAACCACCTGCAGCACCTGTGTCAGGTACAACGGGGCCAACCACCACCCCCACTCCTGCCACATCCCAGGAGACACCCAGGATCCCTGCCCCACCACCACAAAGCAGCCAGGCTGGCCAGGAGGGACACGGTGTCCCGGGCACCCAGAGGAGGCAGGCGACAACGCCAATGCCACCCCTCAGGGGTCCCGGAGACCCGATGTGCCCACAAGGGCAGGCCAGGTGCAAGTGGGCTGGGGTGGTGGGAGTGGAGGACGGCGGAGGCGCCAGCCTGACCAGTTGGCTGGGGAACCGGTATATTCCCATGTCCGTAACATCCTGGACACATACCGGCAGGACACCACGGGCATGGCCCAGGTTGTGTCCACCCTCAATGAGATCAAGGGGACCCTCGATGAGATAAAGACCCATCAGGCCCAGCAACATGCGGAGCAACATGCCTGTCTACTGCAACACCAACGGAGGATGGAGGACGGACAGGCTGAGCTCGTGACGGTGTACACGGGAATTCACGATACACTCCGTCGGATGGACGACAACATGGGCAACCCTCCCTGTGCCAGAAGGCGGAGAACATCACCACCCACAGGGAGGGATCAGGAGGAGGAGGAAACATCCGATGGAGCATCCCAAACATCGTCACGGCCTGCTTCTGAGGGTCCCCGCAGGAGGCCGGGTCGTCCACGGAAAGGACCGTGAGGGTCGGCGCTACATCACCATCTCCCAGGACACCTGGCCTGGCACCTGGCCCACTGGAGCAACAGCATCACAGCATCAAGAGACATTCTCTGCCACATGGCCTTGCTGGTCACTGTCTGACCAATGTTGACAAAGACTGTGGCATGGACTCTGAGGATTTCCAATGGCAAGGACACCAACTCCCCTACTGAACTTTGGATTCCAAACTCCCGGAAAGCCCCTCACGTCATACCCCCCCAACCCCCCCACAAAAATAAAAATTCACACCATGAAGAGAAGATGCCTGCTGGTTGCATTATTACCTTACATGTGTCTTGTAAAGTCTAAACATGCCTGAGTTCTCTTTTGACTTCAACCATCCACACCCTGGGGCCTGATTCTGGCACAGGACACACGGGTCACAGTGTATTAGCCAAGACAGACATGGAGCACCATACACACCCGTGATGGGCCCAACCAGCTGAGGGGGTGGCCGCACAACCGTGCTGACAGACACATTGCGTACAGCAACAGTCATGCGCAGAGGTCAGGGATCCAGTCCAGTGTCCTGGGGGGCACCCAGGTATGTGTAGACAGGTGGCAGAACCATGTCCTGCAAGCTTGAGTCCGGTGGATGCAGAGAATGGGGTCCTGGCCAACGTTGGATGCATGGGGATGGCACATGTCACAATACCCACACAGTCATGGACATCATGCACAATACACAGTCTCAGCCCACACACACAGCATGCATCTTGCTACTCGACACATAGACACATAGCCACTATCAGGGACAACCATGCCAGACATGCTGGATGCACCGTGGCAACACACCAGCATTGACTGAGAAGAGGCACCTTGGAGGCATAGGGACACCTTTATTAGTCATGTTTTCGGGATTGCAGAGGCAACTTGAAGTACACATGAACACTTCATGTGGAGTGACATGTGGGTCCAACACTGGCACCCCCCTTCTACAGCACAAATGCGTGATAGCCATGGAACTGGCACACAATTGTCGGCCAACAGCTAAACACCCACAGCTGCTCACGGAGAGCCTGCCATACACCATTGATCCGCTGATGTAGAAGTCCCACACCATGTCAAGCCAATGTAAACCGTATGTGTCCGAGGGCAGTGTTACACACATTGATGCTATCATCACAATGCACCATCCCATCACTGATGACTGTCAACCAGTCAGACCATCTATTCAGGTGTACACAGCTGCATGTCGTGTCCCATGGTGATGCTACATGGCTGCAGAGGAACCAAACATCAACAGGGGCAGTGTGCATACATCGTGAACAACTGCCACACCCAATACACCCCTGATGCATCCCTTACCCTAAGGAGACTTCCAAACTTGTCCGTGCGTGTAACGCTGAGTCAGCCCACGATGACGTGTCCATGAGGAATAGCAGTGCCACAACAATGCAACCAGCAGACGGCATGCGCAAGTACCTGGGGATGAGAGACACACAAGAAGTCAGCCACAAAAAGCACAGCCACTTGCATGTGCATGTACTCGACACATGTATGGATGACAACATGCTAGTTCACAATTATGACTGGGGAAATACAACCATCACTGGCACCATCACTCCAGTGACACACCCACACACACCTCTGACTCACGTGCCATACATGCAGGTGGAGACACACATCACAACACATGCCACACGGGGAGCAATGAGTGCACACTCAGACACTGGTACTCACCACTAAGCAAAGAAGTCGCGTATGAGCCGAGTCCGGATGTCCTCTTGCGGCTCCACATCCTCCACATCACTAGCCCCATTGCCAAGCCCTTCGTCCTCCACGGGTGGATGGTCCTCGTCATCTTGATCCAGGATGAGTGGCACAGCTTTCTCAACTGCCATGTTGTGCAGCATGCAGCAGACCATGAAGATTTTGCAGACCTTCGCAGGGGCATATGGGAGCGCGCCGCCGGTCTTGTGGAGGCACCTAAATCGGCTCTTCAGCAGGCCAAACGTCCTCTCTATCACTCGCCTTGTCCGGCCATGGGCGGTGTTGTAGCGGAGCTGGGCCAGCGTGATGGGGTTGCGGAGAGGTGTGAGCAGCCATGGCATGTTAGGATAGCCAGCGTCCCCTACATGGGAAGCACATGGACATCGTTAGAACTGGGGGAGCGGTCATGCTGGTAGGATATGCAAAATACAGGACAGACAGACTGTACCCACCAACAACACATGCTCGTTCGTTGCGCAGCTGCATCATCATTTCAGGCACCCTGCTACGCCTCATGATGTAGGCATCGTGTGCTGATCCTGGAAAACGAGCACAGACATGTGAAATCACCATGTTGGACAGACACACCACAAGGGCATTGATGGAGTGGTAGTGCTTCCGATTGCGGTACGCTACCTCCTGTGCGTGTGGTGGTACCAAAGCAACATGTGTCCCATCTATGGACCCAATGACATGGGGCATCCCTCCCAGGGCATAGAATCCACGCTTGACCCCAGTCAACTGTTCAGGGGTTGGGAACTTGATGAAGTCATCCAAGTGAATCAACATGGCCTCTAAGAAATCATGTAGCACACGGCAGAACATGCTCTGGGACATGCCACCAACATGAGCTATGGTATTTTGAAAGGTACCCGTGGCTAGAAAATGTAGGGCTGCCATTACCTTCAGCTTGGGTGTCAGTGCCGTGGGATACCTGTGCAGCGGTTGCAGGTGTGGTGCCAGTCTCGCCGTCAACTCCAGAATCAACCGTTGGGGGAAGCGGTAGCACCGGATACGATCATTCTCCCGCATGGCAGCCAAGTCCGGAATTGCTCGGGGAAGAGGCGGCGCTCTGCAGTAATTTGGAAGTGACAAGGAAGAGTGAGTGCCCCACAACAACAAATAATTTGTACTGAGCACATGTTAATCTGTCTATACACATATGCTACATACGGAGTCAGGTATGTGCCACATGCCCTGGACACGTATGGCTGGCAGCTGACACTCCTACCAAGACCCAGCTACACACAGAGATTGAGAACCTCCACATGCCATGCCATGTGATTAGCTGTGTCCCAGTGCAAGTGACCAGCCAGACGCAACACAGGAGTTACATACACCCACACATCAGCAGAAGTAGGATGTCGATTGCAGAGACTGGTAGCGGAACACTAGAGCCACAGGTCACATGACATTACACTAGGACAGCCCACACACCTTGCCATGAAGGTGCACATGTCATGACTCACCACACATTCATTGAGAGGATGCAGACATGTCCTTGTCACGCTACTCCGTGTCCCATGCATACATACGCACCTCACATCCGATACCACATGTGGCATGGTGTGTGGAACAGTGTCCAATGTCAATCTACACATACACATGTTGGTTGCTGCAACAGCTGCAGCTTTTGAGGGTGCTCCAACATCAACCTAATGGGAAGCCCCCACACATACATGACATAGTCACATCGTGCACCGTGGGTAGTGACAAGTCAGGTGTGGTAACCCCTGTACCGGGCATCAGGGGACACTTCCGTGTGTTGGTGTCCGTGCCATGCCAGTGACGCTCATCCCAATTGTGCAGTACGACATGCACACATGTCAAAGGAGTGAAGGGCATGCCTGGCACACATTGCACCGTCACACATTACATCTGTACACATCTCATCATACATCTGGTGCCTTCTCGACTCAGGAGTAATGTTCCACATCACAGCCTGTCACACCTGTGCCCCACACATGTAGTAATGCCCAGACAATGCCTTGATGTCCATCCATGGACAAGTATGTCCGCCCTATTCCTTCCTGTGTGCTGCCTGTCACCACTGTGATGTGTGAAAACCGCCGTACTGCTGCTAAGAGGGCCTGTGTACGTTCCAATATCACTATGGGAGTGCTGCCGTATGTGTACCCATCGTGATGGTGAGCGTACAGGCATGTTTACGGTCCGTACCACTACGAGTACGCATACGCAAGAACACCCATAGTGGTAGGGCCGTACACGCGCCTGTACGCTCCCTATCAGTATGGGTGTCCTCGCTTATGCGTACTCGTAGTGGTACGGGCCGTACACGCGCCTGTACGCTCCCTATCAGTATGGGTGTCCTCGCGTATGCGTACTCGTAGTGATAGTGAGCGTACAGGCGCGTGTACGGGCCGTACCACTACGAGTACGCATACGCGAGGACACCCAGAGTGATAGGGAGCGTACAGGCGTGTGTACGGGACGTACCACTACGAGTACGCATATGCGAGGACACCCATAGTGATAGGGAGCGTACAGGCGCGTGTACGGCCCGTACCACTACGAGTACGCATACGCGAGGACACCCATACTGATAGGGAGCGTACAGGCGTGTGTACGGGCCGTACCACTACAAGTACGCATACGCGAGGACACCCATACTGATAGGGAGCGTACAGGCGTGTGTACGGGCCGTTGCTATGCATTTGGGGTGCCCTAGGGCCCCGGAACGCACCGTACCTGTGTGTGAAGCTCCAAATTCCATAGGGGACACATGAGGGACAAGTATTAAGGCCTACATGCATGCTGGTTGTCATGGAGACCAAGTTCAAATTTTGAATTTGTTCAGGAAGCTGCATGGCAGAAGTCAGTTGGAATGAATCTACTTTTTTGCAATGTGTTTGTGGGGCTGACATCATGCAGGAGAAAAAAACAGATTGAAAACCCACAGACTGCTAGGTTTGAAGGGATTGGAGGAAACATAGGATGCAAATGTGAGTGACCAATCACTCTGTACTCCTGTGCATGAGATGGGCCAGCAAGGCAGATATAAGGCAGCCAGGTCCCATGAGGGAGCACTTGCCTGCACATCTCTGTATTCCACGACCCAGCTGCTGCTACTGATTCCCTGGAACCATGTCAAGGGCTGTGGAGAGGTCACAGCCATTCACCCTGGAGGAGAACATGGCTTTGGTGGATGTGATCCTCCCACGGTACCCCATGTTGTATGGGCGACCAGGTTATCAGGTGAGTGCAGTGTCCACTGGCACAGACTGTGTCCCTTTTTTGTGACTGTGACTTCTGCCATTGTGTCCAGGTGTGACACACATGCTATGTACTGTAGGGGGGGTCCCAGGGGGAGGAATGCCTGATGTCTCCCAGCAGTACCCTGAGACAGAAGGGGTGGGTGCCTAACACTTCCAGTAGTGCCCTGAGACAGGAGGGGTGGGTGCAGAGTCCTCCCAGCAGTGCCCTGAGACAGGAGGGGTGTGTGCAGAGTCCTCCCAGCAGTGCCCTGAGACAGGAGGGGTGTGTGCAGAGTCCTCCCAGCAGTGCCCTGAGACAGGAGGGGTGGGTGCCTAACACTCCCAGCAGTGCCCTGAGACAGGAGGGGTGGGTGCAGAGTCCTCCCAGCAGTGCCCTGAGACAGGAGGGGTGGGTGCAGAGTCCTCCCAGCAGTGCCCTGAGACAGGAGGGGTGGGTGCCTATCACTCCCAGCAGTGCCCAGAGACAGGAGGGGTGGGTGCAGAGTCCTCCCAGCAGTGCCCTGAGACAGGAGGGGTGGGTGTGATGCACAGTGTGAGCCTGGATCATTGATTGTGTAGTTGCCCTCATTCCACCTGTGTCCTTTCAATGGCACGTACTGCTTTTGGCCTTCCCCCAGAGGATCATGTCCCTATGACAAAGGTGCAATGCGTTGGATGCATACTATGCCTTGTTGTAAACTGCAAATGTGCTCTAATCTGTGTCCCTGTGACATGTGCCAGGTGTATTGATGTAGTGTCACTTGTCCATCCTCACAGGTAGACGCCTCTGCCAAGGAGCAGATATGGCTGGACGCCGTCAGCGCCGTGAGGAGTGCGAATGGTCGGAAGCGGCGCCTGTCCCAGGTGAGGAAACGCTGGCAGGATATCCGGTGCTGGACGCGGAGGACCGCACGGGTCCTGCTGGGGGACTCACCTGAGAGCCATAAGAACCGCGGGCGCCGCTGTCTCTCCCACATCCAGAAACGTGTGCTGGCGGTGGTCTTTCCTGACTTGGACAGGCGCCTACAGGAGATGCAGCAGCCGGAAGGGGGTAGGTACATGTGTGTGTTTGTTGTGTTTCACCAGCATTTGTTATTGCACTGTTCCATGGATACACTTCCAGGGTTTATGGTGCTGTGCAGATCATGTTACCCACAGTGTTGCAGGGCTCTCCTGCCTCCCTTCCCCTCCTTGCAATGTGTTCCCTGGTCTGTGTGTAGTCACTCCATCACAAGGTTATGTAGCCTGGCACCTTCTCCAAGTGTACAATGCCTGCAGCATCATGTGTGGGGGTGGTGTGTAACAGGTTTGGTGACCTTGCCTGTGCCCTGTCCAGTTCTGGACTTGTGGGTTCCATGTCAGTTGGCACTAATGCTGATTCCAGACATGGGAGTTAATCTCTCGAGTGCGAGGCCTTCCAGCAGGCATGTCCCATGTGGTGGCCTGTGACATGATGTGCATGATTGTGCGTTTCGCATAGTGCAGGGATGTTAGCGTGTGTTGCAGTCATTCCCATTCAGGAGCATGGAGTTGTGTGGCCACTACTGTCCCCAGGGGCATCTTTTCCTAGGTATCATGTGTATAATCCGAGAATGTCGACAATCTCTGTGTCTACAGCATAGGTTGTGCTCGGTGCCATTGTCCCCTGGCACCATGTATATTGACGTGAGATGTATTACAAGTGTCCACTGTCCAGCCTGACCTGATTTTCCAATTACATACTCACGATGGCCATTGCCTTTGTGTCTTGTTGCAATCATCTGATGATGCCCATTTGTACATGATTATTTGGACAGCCGCACCTTGGGTAGTTTGTGTGCAATATTGAAGTTTTGCATCCCATGTGTATTTCACCCTGACTAAGAGATGTAAGTGCTTCTTGTGTCTCCACAGATTAGTCTCATGTAGGGGGTGGGTGGTGCGGGCATGGCCTACATGTCAAGACCTGTCATCTCCTTGATAGGACTGGCCAGTGTGTGATGTTTGTCTGGACATACACTCAAGGTGCATTGTGCCAGTCAGGGTGGGCATGTTATCAGTATTACCTATGCTGCATGTGCCTCTAGTTCCTAGATGTGGTCCCTGCTCATCCCTATTGCCTGCCACGCTGTGTGGTGCAGATGCAGTGCTGGATTGTCCCCAGGGCCTTGCTCCTCAGTCACAATTCCATGTCATCTCATTTGCTATTGTGTCATGCTCTCCAAAGTTTATCCATGGCATGGTGGGTCACACAACTGTGTCTTGCAGGGCCTACATATGTACCTTGTTTTGTAGTTGTAACTCTTCCTTTGTTTCAGGCTATGCACTGTGACCTAAGTAGATTAGACTCATGTGACATATGTATACAGGTGTATGATTAATTTCTGTCTCTTCACCCTGCCCACAGCATCGTCGGGGGACACGGAGGGAGACATGGACACAGACGGCGCGGAGGGACCGAGCACCAGTGCCAGCGGTGGCATCGTGCCTGGCACTGCGAGTGGGACAGAGGCGGAGGAGAGTGAACCCGGGGACCTGTCGACTGGCACAACAGAGTATGAAGCTGACGGGTCCGAGGATGATCTCTCCGAGTGGGCGGTGGCTGCACCACCATCTGACAGCAGCCCTACATCTCGCACCGCCCCCTCCATTGGCATCAGCCGCCTCCCACTTGCTCGTGTCCCTTCCCAACGTGCCCAGTCACCACATGTCTCCTTCCTGCCAGGCACCGCACCCCCTGCCCCTGTCTCCACTGCTGCCGCCAATGCTGAGTCTGTGGACATCCAGCGGCAGTTGCAGATTGGTCAGACTGCGATCCTTAATGTCCTCCATGCCCACAGCCAGGTCCTCAACAACATGGAGGCATACTTGGAGGGCATTCATTCATCGCAGGCTGACCAACGCAACTTGCTGAGGTCCATAGACTCCACACTGACTGCAGCAGTGGGTCTCCTGCAGCGCTACGTCCCACCCCCTACCCCTGCTCCTTCCACACTTCCCACTCCCATGCCTGTCCCACATACACACAGACGTAAGCATGCACCCACCACAACAGACACAGGCACCACACCAGCAGGGAAGGTCCGCCGCACACCTCCTGACACGCACACACAGGGTGAAGTAGGCACACCCACTGGGTCGGGGGGCAAACGTGTGACACGCAGCCAGAGTGGGAGTCCGCATTCCACCCAATCCACTCCCTCCAAATCCCCTCCCCTCAGCTCTCCTGGCCACATCTCCCCCAAAGACTCCTTCATGGCCGCTCTGTCCCTGAGCCCCACAGTGACGCCACCACGCAAGCGGTCAAGGAAGTCCTCGGTCAGGGTGGTTGAGTCCCCCCCCCTGTCCACACCCTCCCCCAGTGGCGCTGCGACCCATCCCTCTGACCCCCCCCCTCCTTGGGGCCTGTGGTTCCTTCGGGTGCAGGGGAGTCCCTGGAGGACCTTGCCGAGGTATGCAGCGTGCTCCTAGAATCCACCTTTGGCCCTGCCCCACCCTCTGTGGTGGAGTCCTCCATCCCTGCACCCACGTCGCCTACCCTTCGCCCTCCTGTCCTGCGGTGCCTGTTCCTTCCCCCCCACTTGATGCCCTCACCCCTGTGGAAGACAACGGCTTGTAACTGTGCAGGCAAGCTAGGGGACACGCATCCCACTGTGTCCCCCATCCAGCTGTGACTCCTGGACTGCCCCATGGGCTTTGTAAATATTGAACTTACTACATACCAGTTTTTGGATCATGCTGAATAAAGCTATTTATTTTTTGCCCTTGGAACACTCCTGCTTTGCTGGCATTGCTGTCGGTGGGGCTGCTACATGGTGGTGGGTGATGTTCATGTGTTGGGTGTGTGGGAAATGTAGTAGTGTGCTGCTCATAGGGGGGACCATGGGATCTGTGTGCCATCACACGGTGTTAGCTAGCATTCTCAATTCATGTAAGCAGTTGCTGCATGTTGCAATTGTCCCAAGGTGTTTTCCTTCCTCTGTGTACCCTGACTTCTTCCCTGCAGGGTGTTCCCAATATTTAGCGCCGAGCTGTGTGTACATTAGCTGGGTGTGTGACGGAGTCCTTCAACTTTGCACATGCATGCTGAGCCATTCTCCACCTGCATCATTCGTGGCATCCTTGGTAGTCATTGTACTTGTGTATGTGGACTATTGACATGACTTCATGTGTACATGTTTTCTTTTTGGCCCTATGCATGCGTATACTCCCAGCCTCGCACACATGTGGTACATGTACTGCAGGGTCTTTGTGCACCTGACTGACATTTGTGGGCATGGTATCTGTGGCTACTCCACCCTTTGCGTTCCATGGGCACTGCTGGGAGTGTTAGGCACCCACCCCTCCTGTTTCAGGGCACTGCTGGGAGGACTCTGCACCCACCCCTCCTGTCTCAGGGCACTGCTGGGAGGACTCTGCACACACCCCTCCTGTCTCAGGGCACTGCTGGGAGTGATAGGCACCCACCCCTCCTGTCTCAGGGCACTGCTGGGAGTGATAGGCACCCACCCCTCCTGTCTCAGGGCACTGCTGGGAGGACTCTGCACACACCCCTCTCATGTCTGGGCACTGCTGGAAGGACTCTGCACCCACCCCTCCTGTCTCTGGGCACTGCTGGGAGGACTCTGCACACACCCCTCTCATGTCTGGGCACTGCTGGGAGGACTCTGCACCCACCCCTCCTGTCTCTGGGCACTGCTGGGAGGACTCTGCACCCACCCCTCCTGTCTCAGGGCACTGCTGGGAGGACTCTGCACCCACCCCTCCTGTCTCAGGGCACTGCTGGGAGTGATAGGCCCCCACCCCTCCTGTCTCAGGGCACTGCTGGGAGTGTTAGGCCCCCACCCCTCTTGTCTCAGGGCACTGCTGGGAGTGTTAGGCACACACCCCTCCTGTCTCAGGGCACTGCTGGGAGGACTCTGCACACACCCCTCCTGTCTCAGACCACTGGTGGGATGACTCTGCACACACCCCTCCTGTCTCAGGGCACTGCTGGGAGTGATAGGCACCCACCCCTCCTGTCTCAGGGCACTGCTGGGAGTGATAGGCCCCCACCCCTCCTGTCTCTGGGCACTGCGTGGAGGACTCTGCACACACCCCTCTCATGTCTGGGCACTGCTGGGAGGACTCTGCACACACCCCTCCTGTCTCAGGGCACTGCTGGGAGTGATAGGCACCCACCCCTCCTGTCTCAGGGCACTGCTGGGAGGACTCTGCACACACCCCTCTCATGTCTGGGCACTGCTGGGAGGACTCTGCACCCCCCCCCTCCTGTGTCTGGGCACTGCTGGGAGGACTCTGCACACACCCCTCTCATGTCTGGGCACTGCTGGGAGGACTCTGCACCCACCCCTCCTGTCTCTGGGCACTGCTTGGAGGACTCTGCACACACCCCTCTCATGTCTGGGCACTGCTGGGAGGACTCTGCACCCACCCCTCCTGTCTCAGGGCACTGCTGGGAGTGATAGGCACCCACCCCTCCTGTCTCAGGGCACTGCTGGGAGGACTCTGCACACACCCCTCTCATGTCTGGGCACTGCTGGGAGGACTCTGCACCCCCCCTCCTGTGTCTGGGCACTGCTGGGAGGACTCTGCACACACCCCTCTCATGTCTGGGCACTGCTGGGAGGACTCTGCACCCACCCCTCATGTCTCTGGGCACTGCTGGGAGGACTCTGCACACACCCCTCTCATGTCTGGGCACTGCTGGGAGGACTCTGCACCCACCCCTCCTGTCTCTGGGCACTGCTGGGAGGACTCTGCACCCACCCCTCCTGTCTCAGGGCACTGCTGGGAGGACTCTGCACCCACCTCTCCTATTTCACAATATGTACGCTCATGACATACACGGATGTGGGTACGCTCCATGCATTCGAGGTGGGGGTACGTGTCGTACTTACACTGTTGGCATGGGGGGTACGCTCCTTGCATACGCGGGTGGGGGTACGGGTCGTACGTACACTGTTGGCATGGGGGGTATGCTCCATGCATACGCGGGTGGGGTTACGTGTCGTACTTACACTGTTGGCATGGGGGGTACGCTCCATGCATACGCGGGTGGGGGTACGTGTCGTACTTACACTGTTGGGGTTGGGGGTACGCTCCTTGCATACGCGGGTGGGGGTACGTGTCGTACTTACACTGTTGGCATGGGGGTACGCTCCTTGCATACGCGGGTGGGGGTACGGGTCGTACTTACACTGTTGGGGTGGGGGGTACGCTCCATACGTCCGCGGGTGAGGGTACGGGTCGTACGTACAATGTTGGCATGGGGGTATGCTCCTTGCATACGTGGGTGGGGGTACGTGTCGTACTTACACTGTTGGGGTTGGGGGTACGCTCCATGCATACGGGGTGGGGGTACGGTCCGTACATATCCGTCCCCACGCTATGTGATGCTTGTGCGGCCCGTACCCAGGCCTTTGCCACGTGGGTACGAGCCGTCCCGCCATTGTTGGGGTGACGTATGTGTGGGCGTGGTACAACTCGTACCCACGCTCTAAAGGCGTGGGTACGGGACGTACCTGTCTGGTTGTGTTGCCGGTTCGCGTCATCAAGAACTTTCGTTGTGGCGGTCGCTGGCTTAGCTGGACACGCCCCCACCCCCTCGTAGAGACCAGGGCCTGAGGGTCAGGTATGTCCAGGGCATGTGTGCTGTGTGACTTTGGTGGGGGTTTTGTGGCCTGCCCTGGTCCTGCCACCCCCCCCTTTCCCCCCTCCCTTAGTTGTTCTGACCTTCTGCGGCGTCTGCATCGTAACCTGTAGAGGAGGTCGACTGCTATGAGGGCCGGGATGACACGTAGGTTCGGGTCCATGTCTGTCCGTCGCGTACTGGTACTCCTTGTTCACGTCGTCCTGATTTCCCGGCAGTTTTTGGCAGCCGGAAAATATTCACCGTGCGGGATGACGTCGGTGCGAATCGTAATTCCTGGTTCGTGAATGGCAGGCTGCGTGCGTCCCGACGTCAGGTCGGCGCTTTCCCGGATCGCATTTGTATGTTTATTTTGTTCGGTCGGGGTTTTGTACGATTCGTACGGAAATGGTGTTTCCGTGCGAATCGTAATTCCATGTTGGTAGATTTTGACGACCGGGTACGCGTCGGACGGAGAATGTGCTCCGTCCGACGGTTCGTACCCGGTTTTTACAGGATCGTGATCGGCACCTATATGTTGTGTTTTGTTTGTTAGGTAATAGTGCATAGATTAAAGGTATGGAAGTTTTGTGATATTGACCGTGTATTGTGTAAAGCTGGTAGAATGGTTTTGGGCATATTGTAAAGGTGCCATCCATCATCCATGTTTGGCATTGTTTGAGTTTAGTTATATTGTTTGCAGTAGCAAACATTATGATTCTTTTTTCTGTACTTTTGTTATAAAAAAAATGAAAGGTTCATTATTGTGGGTGATAGTTAATTCTGGTGGAATGATGATATCTTGAAAAGTTTTAGGGGATGGTATTGTTGTTGTGGTTGATTTTTTGGTCCTAGCAATTGTTCTTTTTATAGAAGCAATTGATGGTAATTGGCCGCTTGCTTCTTTGGGCACTCTAGGTAATAGTTCTTTTAGGATTACACTTGTAGCAGTTTGTGAACCAGTGCTTAATTCTTTTATATTTTCAAGGGTTGATCTGACTTCTATTTCAGAGAGATTGGGTGGATGGTTATGCTCTCTTGTATATAGTACAGTTGTTTCTCTTGTTGTTGCTCGTCCGTAGCATTTGTTAGAATAATATTTAGAACACTTCCAGTTCACTTTTCGTTCCGTCTACTTTTCTTGGGTGTATGTGTAACCCATGTAACACAATAGGAATTTTCCTTTCTGCGATGTTATAAATTGGGCTTCTTCTGTCATTGTGATGTGTTAGAAATCTGGAAAAAATGTATATGAAAATATATGCAATAGTACTTTATATATTTCTATGAAAATAGCAAAAAACAAACTTTTTTATATATACTTACCAAGTGTTTTTGGTTGTATTGGAATGAAGATGTTCTTTGTAGACAAAATGCTGTTTAGTTGATGTAGTCTCTGAAAGTTAAACAACATATATTGTTTTGGTTGTTTTAGTTTTTTTAAGTGGGGTGGTATTGCTGTTTGGTATAGAATATAGGTGTTAATTTATACAGGTTTTTAAAAACTTAAAAAAGAGAACATGGATTTGTTTAGGGGTTTAGGATGTTTTGGGGTTTGAGTAGGATTTAATTAATATTTTAGAAAGTATTTTGATAGTATACTTACTTTTTTAGTGAGTCCTTTCTGGCAATGTTCAATCTTTTCTTTAGCTGTTTTGAGTAATATCTGTAGTGGAAACATAAAGAGATTGAATATATAAGTTATTTATTTATTTGAGTAAAGATAAATTCGTGTTTTAGTTTAATTTGGCAGTTTAGTTAGAAAAGATAATTTACTTACGTTTTTAGAATAGTAGTAGGATGTAGGTTTCTTCTGTTTAGCAGAGTTTCTTCTTCGTTCAATGCTTTGGTTTAAGGCACAGTAGAAGACTTGTTTTAATTGGTTTATATAGTGGTTTTAAATTGTTTCTTGAATGTTATTGGTTGCTTTCTGTATGTGGCCTTTCTATTGGATGTTTTGAATTTTTTTTATTTAATTGGTTTCCTTTTATGGAAAATGCTAAGTAAGAGTATATTTAGCTTTAAAGGAGGAGAGTTTTAAATAATTATATAGAAAAAGATTGTTTATAATGTGTTTTAATTTTTTGGAATGTGTTCGAAATGCCTATGTGATAATTATTTCAGTTTTTTTTATTATGTTGTTAAATATTTATATAGTTATAAATGTTATGTTTATGTTTAAGTAGAATATAATTGGAAAATGTATGTTTTAGGAAAATATTGTATTTATGTTGTTTAAAGTATTGGTTTTATTAGTATTAGAATTGTCGATATATTTAAAAAAACCGATATTATTGATGTCTATATTTTGGTTATCGATATTTGTTACATGTGTTATATTTATTTATTTATGTCGATATTTAGTATTGCGATATTGATGTGTGCGATTTTAGTGTGATCGATATAATTGCATTACGATATTGTAGTGTCGATATTAGTGTAGTTTTTTAATTAAGTATACAATGTCGATAATTTTGATGTCGATATTTTTGTTGCGATATTTGTGTAGTTCGATAATGTGTCTTTCGATAATATGTCAGAGATCCATCATCTATAACACCCCGCCACCACTCCTACACCATCTATAACAACCCGCTGCAGGTCAGCGCTCCTACATCATCTATAACACCCTGCCACAGTCAGTGCTCTTACATCTCTCTATAACACCCCGCCACCACTCCTACACCATCTATAACAATCCGCCGCAGGTCAGTGCTCCTGCATCATCTATAACACCCTGCCACAGTCAGTGCTCTTACATCATCTATAACACCCTGCCACCACTCCTACACCATCTATAACAACCCGCCGCAGGTCACCGCTCCTACATCATCTATAACACCCCGCCACAGTCAGTGCTCTTACATCATCTACAACACCCCACCACCACTCCTACACCATCTATAACAACCCGCCGCAGGTCAGCGCTCCTACATCATCTATAACACCCTGCCACAGTCAGTGCTCTTACATCATCTATAACACCCCGCCACCACTCCTACACCATCTATAACAACCCGCCGCAGGTCACTGCTCCTACATCATCTATAACACCCCGCCACAGTCAGTGCTCTTACATCATCTATAACACCCCGCCACCACTCCTACACCATCTATAACAACCCGCCGCAGGTCAGCGCTCCTACACCATCTATAACACCCTGCCACAGTCAGTGCTCTTACATCATCTATAACACCCCGCCACCACTCCTACACCATCTATAACAACCTGCTGCAGGTCAGCGCTCCTACATCATCTATAACACCCTGCCACAGTCAGTGCTCTTACATCTCTCTATAACACCCCGCCACCACTCCTACACCATCTATAACAATCCGCCGCAGGTCAGCGCTCCTGCATCATCTATAACACCCTGCCACAGTCAGTGCTCTTACATCATCTATAACACCCTGCCACCACTCCTACACCATCTATAACAACCCGCCGCAGGTCACCGCTCCTACATCATCTATAACACCCCGCCACAGTCAGTGCTCTTACATCATCTACAACACCCCGCCACCACTCCTACACCATCTATAACAACCCGCCGCAGGTCAGCGCTCCTACATCATCTATAACACCCTGCCACAGTCAGTGCTCTTACATCATCTATAACACCCCGCCACCACTCCTACACCATCTATAACAACCCGCCGCAGGTCACTGCTCCTACATCATCTATAACACCCCGCCACAGTCAGTGCTCTTACATCATCTATAACACCCCGCCACCACTCCTACACCATCTATAACAACCCGCCGCAGGTCAGCGCTCCTACACCATCTATAACACCCTGCCACAGTCAGTGCTCTTACATCATCTATAACACCCCGCCACCACTCCTACACCATCTATAACAACCCGCTGCAGGTCAGCGCTCCTACATCATCTATAACACCCTGCCACAGTCAGTGCTCTTACATCATCTATAACACCCCGCCACCACTCCTACACCATCTATAACAACCCGCCGCAGGTCAGCGCTCCTACATCATCTATAACACTCCGCCACAGTCAGTGCGCTTACATCTCTCTATAACACCCCGCCACCACTCCTACACCATCTATAACAATCCACCGCAGGTCAGCGCTCCTGCATCATCTATAACACCCTGCCACAGTCAGTGCTCTTACATCATCTATAACACCCTGCCACCACTCCTACACCATCTATAACAACCCGCCGCAGGTCACCACTCCTACATCATCTATAACACCCCGCCACAGTCAGTGCTCTTACATCATCTACAACACCCCGCCACCACTCCTACACCATCTATAACAACCCGCCGCAAGTCAGCGCTCCTACATCATCTATAACACCCTGCCACAGTCAGTGCTCTTACATCATCTATAACACCCCGCCACCACTCCTACACCATCGATAACAACCCGCCGCAGGTCACCGCTCCTACATCATCTATAACACCCCGCCACAGTCAGTGCTCTTACATCATCTATAACACCCCGCCACCACTCCTACACCATCTATAACAACCCGCCACAGGTCAGCGCTCCTACACCATCTATAACACCCTGCCACAGTCAGTGCTCTTACATCATCTATAACACCCCGCCACCACTCCTACACCATCTATAACAACCCGCTGCAGGTCAGCGCTCCTACATCATCTATAACACCCTGCCACAGTCAGTGCTCTTACATCATCTATAACACCCCGCCACAGTCAGTGCTCTTACATCTCTCTATAACACCCCGCCACCACTCCTACACCATCTATAACAACCCGCCGCAGGTCAGCGCTCTTACATCATCTATAACACCCTGCCACAGTCAGTGTTCTTACATCATCTATAACACCCCGCCACCACTCCTACACCATCTATAACAACCCGCCGCAGGTCAGTGCTCCTACATCATCTATAACACCCTGCCACAGTCAGTGCTCTTACATCATCTATAACACCCCGCCACCACTCCTACACCATCTATAACAACCCGCCGCAGGTCACCGCTCCTACATCATCTATAACACCCCGCCACAGTCAGTGCTCTTACATCATCTACAACACCCCGCCACCACTCCTACACCATCTATAACAACCCGCCGCAGGTCAGCGCTCCTACATCATCTATAACACCCTGCCACAGTCAGTGCTCTTACATCATCTATAACACCCCGCCACCACTCCTATACCATCTATAACAACCCGCTGCAGGTCAGCGTTCCTACATCATCTATAACACCCCGCCACAGTCAGTGCTCTTACATCATCTACAACTCCCCGCCACCACTCCTACACCATCTATAACAACCCGCCGCAGGTCAGCGCTCCTACATCATCTATAACACCCTGCCACAGTCAGTGCTCTTACATCATCTATAACACCCCGCCACCACTCCTACACCATCTATAACAACTCGCCGCAGGTCACCGCTCCTACATCATCTATAGCACCCCGCCACAGTCAGTGCTCTTACATCATCTACAACACCCCACCACCACTCCTACACCATCTATAACAACCCGCCGCAGGTCAGCGCTCCTACATCATCTATAACACCCTGCCACAGTCAGTGCTCTTACATCATCTATTACACCCCGCCACCACTCCTACACCATCTATAACAACCCGCCGCAGGCCCCCACTCCTACACCATCTATAACAACCCGCCGCAGGTCAGCGCTCCTACACCATCTATAACACCCCGCCACAGTCAGTGCTCTTGCATCATCTATAACACCCCGCCACCGCTCCTACACCATCTATAACAACCCGCCGCAGGTCAGCGCTCCTACATCATCTATAACACCCCCCCACAGTCAGTGCTCTTACATCATCTATAACACCCCGCCACCACTCCTACACCATCTATAACAACCCAACGCAGGTCAGCGCTCCTACATCATCTATAACACCCCGCCACAGTCAGTGCTCTTACATCATCTATAACACCCCGCCACCACTCCTACACCATCTATAACAACCCGCCGCAGGTCAGTGCTCCTACACCATCTATAACACCCGCCACAGTCAGTGCTCTTACATAATCTATAACACCCTGCCACCACTCCTACACCATCTATAACACCCTGCCACAGTCAGTGCTCCTACATCATCTATAACACCCCGCCACCACTCCTACACCATCTATAACACCCCGCCACAGTCAGTGCTCTTACATCATCTATAACACCCCGCCACCACTCCTACACCATATATAACACCCCGCCACAGTCAGTGCACTTACATCATCTATAACACCCCGCCACCACTCCTACACCATCTATAACAACCCGCCGCAGGTCAGCGCTCCTACATCATCTATAACACCCCGCCTCACTCCATGCTCTTACATCATCTATAACACCCCGCCACCACTCCTACACCATCTATAACAACCCGCCGCAGGTCAGCGCTCCTACACCATCTATAACACTCTGCCACAGTCAGTGCTCTTACATCATCTATATCACCCCGCCACCGCTCCTACACCATCTATAACACTCCACCACAGTCAGTGCTCCTACACCATCTATAATACCCTGCCACAGTCAGTGCTCTTATATCATCTATAACACCCCGCCACCACTCCTATACCATCTATAACACCCTGCCACAGTCAGTGCTCCTACATCATCTATAACACCCCGCCACCACTCCTACACCATCTATAACACCCCGCCACAGTCAGTGCTCTTACATCATCTATAACACCCCGCCACCGCTCCTACACCACCTATAACACCCCATCACAGTCAGCGCTCTTAC
Source organism: Triturus cristatus (assembly GCF_964204655.1). Taxonomy (NCBI): domain Eukaryota; kingdom Metazoa; phylum Chordata; class Amphibia; order Caudata; family Salamandridae; genus Triturus; species Triturus cristatus. The sequence continues at coordinate 1,083,072,515 of NC_140579.1, read as the reverse complement.
ATCATCTATGACACCCCACCACAGTTAGCGCTCCTACATAGTCTGTAACACCCCATCACAGTCAGCGCTCTTACATTATCTATGACACCCCACCACAGTTAGCGCTCTTACATCATCTATAACTCCCCATCACAGTCAGCGCTCCTATACCATCAATAACACCCCACCCCAGTCAGCGCTCCTACACCATCTATAACTCCCCACCACAGTCAGCGCTCCTACACAATCAATAACACCCCGTCACAGTCAGCCCTCCTACACCGTCTATAACTCCCCACCACAGTCAGCGCTCCTACACAATCAATAACACCCCGTCACAGTCAGCGCTCCTACACCGTCTATAACTCCCCACCACAGTCAGCGCTCCTACACAATCAATAACACCCCACCACAATCAGCGCTCTTACATCATCTATCTAGGACCCTGGACCTTCCTGGTAGGTCGTTCCCCCCCGCTGCAGCTCCGCCGTCACCTTCGCTGTCTTCTGCCGCCACCGGTGATTTCGAGGCCCTCCACCACCCGCAGGCTCCCACCTGCGCCTCATCCCTGGTGGCCAGTGGTGGCCTAAGGTTCGTTTCCGCTGTGCCTGTTGCTTGTGTTGCCTGTCTGCCCGCTCCTTCTTCTGTGCCCCCCTGCCCCCCACTCGCTGCCTGCTTCCGTGCCCCTCTGATTCCGTACCCCTCGCCAGTGTGCCCCCTTTTATTCTGTACCACTGACTTCTGTGCCCCTCTGATTTTGTGCTTATTTCGTATTTCTGTGCCCCTCTGATTTTGTGCTTATTTTGTATTTCTGTGCCCCTCTGATTTTGTGCTTTTTGTATTCTGTGCCCCCTCCTCGAGTCCGTGCCCCGCGCCGGTCTCCTCTCTCCCGCCGCTGCCTCCCTTGGGGCCCGCCCCCTCCGAGCCCATTCGCTCCACTCGTCCCTCGCCTCCCGCCTCCCAGCTGCTCCTCCCTCCCCACCTCCCCATATATGGCGGCCGCTGTGCGGCCGCGCCGCTGGCGCGCCTAAGACAAGCCCGTCTGCGACCGTACGCGCCTGGACCGCGCCCAGCGCCAGAACCCCTGGCCCCCGCAACAGCCACGAGGACCGCCGCCGCTACGACGCCAACACCCTCGTCGCTCTCAACCCAGGAAGGACCCACACCTGCTGCAAGGCTACCCCAAGACGCACCCATGGCCCCTTCACCTGTGGAACTGCAACTTCTCCTGCCGCAAAAGCACCAAGACGCCTGCCACGACAGAACCCAACCAGCTTAGATGCATCCTGATCAACACCCGCTCCGCACACAAACACGCCGTCGAACTCTGGAACCTACTAGACGCCACATCACCGGATGTCGCCTTCCTGACTGAGACCTGGATGAACGAAACCTCCTCACCAGACATCGCCATAGCCATCCCAGACGGGTACAAGATCACCCGCAGAGAGCGCACCAACAGGGCCGGAGGAGGAATCCCCATCGTCCACAAAAACACCATCAGGGTCTCAATAAACACCAAAGACACCCTCACTACCACCAAACACATGCGCTTCCAGATCCACACGGACCACAAGACCACCCTAACAGGTGCCCTCGTCTACAGACCGCCAGGACCCCGGCTTCAATTCTGCGACTCCATCGCTGACCTCATCACCACGCATGCGCTGACCTCCACCGACTACATCCTCCTCGGAGACCTGAACTATCACCTGGAGAACAACAACGACAGCAACTCCTCCACCCTGATCGACAACCTCGGACTGAAACAGCTCGTCACGACGCCAACCCACATCGCCGGACACACGCTAGATGCCATCATCTCCTCAAGTCCCCAGGTCAGTTTCAGCCACGCCTCCGAACTCACCTGGACAGACCACCACTGCATCCACTTCTCCTTCCAAAAACCCCTCAGACACCACCGCACACTACAGACCCCCACCGCCTCTGATGAACCCCACCAACCCCGATGAGGGTGCACTCACACTCGAACGCTGGATGAACGACTGCGCCAACACCGTAGCCCCGCTGAAAAATCCCACAAGCAGAGACACCAGCAGAAGAGTCAGCTGGTTCATCCCGGAACTCCTCGACTCCAAACGCACCTGCCGGAAACTGGAAAACATATGGCACAGCAACAAGACGCCAGACAGCCGCACTGCCCACAAAGACGCCATCCGCAACCACCACCACCTCATCAGGACTGCCAAAAGGACCTCCTTCACAGACCGCCTTGACAACAATGCACACAACAGCAAGGAGCTCTTCACCATCGTGAAGGAACTCTCCAACCCCAGCTCCAACGCCAACGACATCCCACCATCGCAAGCCCTGTGCGACTCCCTCGCCACCTTCTTTAACCGGAAAATCACCGACATCCATAACAGTTTCAGACCCCGGACGACCCCTGCCGACCGCACCGCACCGTACCCACCGCACCTCACCGCCCACGACACCCTGACAACCTGGGCCAACGTGAGCATCGAGGACACAATCAAGACCATGGGAACAATCCACTCCGGATCCCCGTCTGACCCTCTCCCACACCACATCTTCAACAAAGCCAGCAATTCCATTGCACCCCACCTGCACAAAATCATCAACCTCTCCTTCAAGACCACCACCTTCCCTGAGAACTGGAAGCACGCAGAAATCAACGCCCTACTGAAGAAACCCAAGGCGGATCCGAGCGACCTCAAGAACTTCCGACCCATCTCCCTGCTTCCGTTCCCAGCAAAGGTCATCGAGAAGATAGTTAACACCCAGCTCACCCGTCACCTCGAAAACAACAACATCCTGGACCCGTCCCAATCAGGATTCTGCAGTAACCACAGCACCGAGACCGCCCTCATCGCCGCCACAGACGACATCAGGATCCTGCTAGACAACGGCGAGACGGAGGCCCTCATCCTCAGGGACCTCTCCGCCGCCTTCGACACCGTCTGCCACCGCACACTACGCACGCGCCTCCACGACGCAGGGATCCGAGACAAGGCCCTGGACTGGACCACCTCCTTCCTCTCCGGCAGAACTCAGAGAGTCCGCCTCCCCCGTTCCGATCCGATGCCTCCGAGATCATCTGCGGCGTCCCTCAAGGATCTTCCCTCAGCCCGACGCTGTTCAATGTCTACATGGCACCACTAGCACGCATCGCCCGACAGCATGACCTCAACATAATCTCCTACGCCGACGACACTCAGCTGATCCTCTCTCTCACCAAGGACCCCCTCACCGCCAAATCCAACCTCCACCAGGGAATGAAGGCCGTCGCAGACTGGATGGAGGATAGCCGCCTCAAACTGAACACAGACAAGACGGAAATCCTCATCCTCGGGTCCAGCCCCTCCGCATGGGACGACTCCTGGTGGCCCACGTCACTGGGGTCCCCCCCGGCTCCCACCCACCACGCACGCAACCGGGAGTCATCCTCGACTCAAAACTCTCCATGACCAAACAAGTCAACGCAGTCTCCTCCACCTGTTGCGACACCCTCCGCATGCTCCGCAAGATCTACAGATGGATCCGACAAACACGTGGAAAACAGTCACCCAGGCCCTAGTCAGCAGCAGACTCGACTACGGATACGCCCTCTATGCCGGAGCCCCGCTCAAACTCATCAACAGACTACAGAGAATCCAGAAAGCCTCCGCACGCCTGATCCTCGACGTCCCACGCCGCGACCACATCACCCCCCACCTGAGGAACCTGCACTGGCTCCCCGTCGACAAAAGAATCTCCTTCAAGCTCCTGATCCACGCACACAAGGCACTCCACAAAACCGGCCCAGCCTATCTCAACAGTCAACTCTCCTTCTACGTACCCAACAGGAAACTCCTCTCTGCTGACCACGTCCTAGCCACAGTCCCACGCATCCGGAGAACAAATTCCGGAGGCAGATCCTTCTCCCATCGCGCCGCCAGGACCTGGAACACCCTCCCCCTCTACCTGCGACAAACCGAAGACCTGCTGACCTTCAGGAGACAACTCAAGACCTGGCTCTTCGACCAATAGCAGCAGCACCGCCCCCCCCCCCAGTGCCTTGAAACCCTCACGGGTATGTAGTGCGTTTTACAAATTATTGATTGATCGATTGATCTATAACACCCTGCCCCATTCAGTGCTCTTACATCATCTATAACACCCTGCCACCGCTCCTACACCATCCATAACACCCCGCTGCAGGTCAGCGCTCCTACACCATCTATAACACCCTGTCACAGTCAGCACTCCTACACCATCAATAACACCTGCCACAGTCAGCGGTCTTACATCATCTATAACACCCCGCCACCGCTCCTACACCATATATAACACCCCGCCGCAGGTCAGCGCTCCTACACCATCTATAACACCCCGTCACAGTCAGCACTCCTACACCATCTATAACTCCCCGCCACAGTCAGCGCTCCTACACCATCAATAACGCCTGCCACAGTCAGTGCTGTTTCATCATCTATAACACCCCGCCACCATCAGCGCTACTACACCATCAATAACACCCCGCCACAGTCAGCGCTCCTACACCATCTACAACTCCCCGCCACAGTCAGTGCTCCTACACCATCATTAACACCCCACCACAGTCAGTGCTTCTACACCATTCATACAGCTCCCCCAACAGTTAGCATTCCTGGATCATTCATCCATTCTACACACAGTCAGCACTCCATACATCTCCAGTAACATTCACACAACTCAGAGTTCCTACATTATTCATACAGTTCGTACTCCAGCACCGTTCATACAAATACCCCACAGTAAGAGCTCTTACAACATTTATAGACATCCCCCAAAGTCAGCTCTCCCATACCAAACAACTCACCAACTACCAGTGCTTCTGCACCATTCAAACAACTCACCCATTGTCAGCCCTCACCATTCATTCAACTCTCCCAAAGTTAGTGTTCCTACACCATGCATGCAACTCACCCTCATGCAACACTTATACACATTTCATGCAATCCCAACCCACAATCTGAACATGTACACCATGCATAGTCAGTGCTACTGCACCATGAATGCAACTGCCCACAATCACAGCTCCTACACTAGTCATACAACTCCTCCAGTCAGCAACTATACTTCATTCATATACCTGCCACACAGTGAGCAATTCTGCAACATTCATCAAACTTACCCACAGTCGGGATGTCTACACATGCATAAAACACAATCATCACTTTTGAAATGGGGTCTCTAGTTGGCAGTGGTTTGTACATTGGTCAAGTAGGGACCCTCACTCTAGTTAGGGTAAGGGGATAACACAGCTAAGATAACCCTTGCTCACCCATTTGATAGCTTGGAACGAGCAGTCAGGCTTATCTCACAGGCTATGTATGAAGCATTTGTACATACACACACAGTAACACAGTGAAAACTAGAAAATGAGTCCCCACCAGTTTAGAGAAATAGCCAATATCTATCTGAATGAAACATGACCAAAATGACAAAAATCCAACATGCACAAGCAAAGATATCACTTTTCAAACGTTAAGCAAATGTAGTCCATAGAAAGTTACGGATGTGTCAGTTTTAGCACACAGTACCTGGGATGCATCAAATTCAAAGTCAAAACAGGTGCAGGGGAGGTGAAGTGCCGGAAAAGCAAAATGATGTGTCGGTTCCTTACTCCCAGGAGAGGTGATGCGGTACATCCAGGGGAGGTAATGAATTGGTTTCTTACTGCCAGTCAAGGTGATGTGTCAGTTCCTTACTGCTACACAGGAGAGGTGATGCCTTGGTTCCCTATTGTCAGGAGAAGTGATGCGTTGGTTCCTTACTAGGAGGAGAGGAGGTGATGCGACCTTGGTTCCTTATTGCTGGGCAACTTTAATGAAGAAATCGGCGCACATGGACAATATGTCAAAAATCCAGATGTGCTGTGTCAAAGCGGCTGTGGTAAAGCAGGCTCAGCGTCTATTTCAAAGTCACAAAGCAGGTGATGCTTCAGAGTGGGAGCGGGTGCCACAGAGGTCGGTTACACAGTGCTCCTGACACTGGCTGTGGTGATTTTTCAGCCGCACTGGAGGCGCTGCTTCCATTCTTCAGCCACACCACAGTGATCCAGCAGTTTATCAGCTGCATGGCGGTGTTGCGTTGAGAAAGCCAGAGCTAAGAGTTGATGTGTGAATTTTCTTCTTCAGATCACCAGATTCTACTTCCAAAGGCCCAGTAACTGAATTTGGCACAACTTGGTAAGTCATGTCTCTCAGAAGAAGAACCCAGGCACTAGTAGGTGAAGTCTTTGATTGCCCTGAGACTTTTTAACCTTCACGCTCCTCACCCATGCATACAAGGCTCTCCACAACGCCGGACCAGCATACCTGGACCACTGCCTCTCTTTTTTCATGCACCCAACAGACCCCTCCGCTCCGCCCAACTGTCACTGGCCACAGTCATATGTATCCACAAGACCAGAACTGGAGGAAGATGCTTCTGCTACCTCGCCGCCAAGACCTGGAACACCATGCCCACCACCTCAAGCAATCCCCTATTAATTTCTCAATTCAGGAAGGACCTCAAGACCTGGCCCTTCGAATGAACCCAGTTCTCAGATCGATCTGCAGACCCCGCTCCGTGCCTTGAGACTCTCACGGGTTAGTAGCCGCATTTTACAAACCCTGATTGATTGATTGAGGCACACACAAGCCTTTGAAGAACCTTGGAAACAGGATTCAGAAATAAAAGTCCAGTCCTTTCACTCCCATGACAGATGAAGCAAGCAGCAGGCCAGCACAGCAAAGCAACAGGCAGAGTGGCAGTTCTTCCTACAGCATCCAGCTCTTCTTCCTGGCACAATGTCCTTTATTCCAGAAGTGTTCTCATTTGAGAGAGTCAGAGGTCCAATATTTATACCCCTTTCTCCCTTTAAAGTAGGCAAACTTCAAAGGAACGTCTTTGTAGTGCACAAGACCTTGCCTTTACCTGACCTGGCTCCAGGCACACTGCAGGGGAGTGGAGACAGCTTTCTGTGGGGACAGGCACCGACCTATTCAGGTGTCAGTGACAACTCCTCTCACCACTCTAGCTCAGTAAGGTCTGTCAGCCTGGTGATGGCCCATCAGGATATGCAGGTCAAACCTTAGCTCCCTTTGTGTGGCTGTCTAGTGTAAATGCACAAGAGCCCAACTGTCAGCCTAACCCAGACATAGATCCTACAGACAGGCAGAGGCACTGAACGATTAAGCAAGAAAATGTCCACTTTCTAAAACAATCAATCATGCCTGAATGCTAAATATAGACAGCGTTCTATGATAATAAAAACGTCAAGACCATACGCTGATTCTTGAAGGAGCGATAAAAGGCGAAACTATTCACTGCATGCATTTCTTCCAAAATTATGCTGATGGTTGACAGCCAGTATATGGCAAAAATTCAAATATCCTCACAGTACCAATACATTTAAGGTTCTGCATTGATTTATTTTTCAAACGGTCCTTTATTCTACATAAGAATTTTCTGTCCTGAAGATGGTCTTACAGATGGACTCACAACAAGACTGAAACGTTGACCAACATACCCATTTCATTGTAACTTCTTTGTATAAGAAAGTTTTGTTCAATGTTAAGCAACATTTCTTTGTAAAGAATGATCAGGTATGGGTATTCTACACAAGTGACAAGTAGATTGTATGAGTGATTGTCAATCCCTGTCATTCTTGTATATAAGAGTATTTTTGTACCCTTGAAATTGATTCATTTGAATATAAACTGTATCAAAAAGAAGAATACACCTGTTTTTCTTGTTTTGATCTATTTATTTTGGATTGTATGAATTAATTTTTAGAATTTATATGATTGAGGCCTCTATTTGGGTACTCACAAAACAAATTGTGAAGTAATGTTTTCATATTTTTAAATAAATTCCCTTGTAGGCACCTTTACTTGATAAAATAAGTTGTTACCCGAGCCTACAAGGGTATGTTGGGTTGTCCAACTTTCATAAATACTTTCTAAAAGTGGCATTTTAAACATGCAATTTAAAAAGCAACTTCACCAGAAGATGCATTTCTAAATTATAAGTTCAGACACCCCAAACTCCACATCTTATCAGGTCCCAATTGGAAGTTACCCGTAATATATATTTTAAAATAATCCCCATGTTGCCCTATGGGAGAAATGGTCCTTGCAATAGTGAAAAACGAAATTAGCAGTATTTCACTATAAGGACATGTAACACAATAGTACATGTCCTATCTTTTAAATATACTGCGCCCTGCCAATGGGGCTGCCTTGGGCATACCTTAGGGGCGACTTACATGTAGTAAAAGGGAAGGTTTGGGCCCGGCAAGTGGGTGCACTTACCAGGTCGAAATGGCAGTTCAAAACTGCACACACAGACACTGCGGTGCCAGGTCTGAGACATGTTTACAGGACAACTCATGTTGATGGCACAATCAGTGCTGTAAACCCACTAGTAGCATTTGATTTACAGTCCCTGGGCACACCTGGCGCACTTTACTAGGGACTTACCAGCAAATCAAATATGCCAATCATGGATAAAACAGTCACCAATACAATTTACACAGGGAACACGTGCATTGTAGCACTGGTCAGCATTGGTAAAGTGCTCAGAGTCCTAAAACCAGCAAAAACTAAGCCAGAAAAATACAGGGAGGTAGGCAAAACGTTTGTGGAAAAACATGCAAAAAGGGCCAGGTCCAACATCACTGCTACACTATTCATCCACACACCCATAGTGTGCACTTCCACCATTACTATAACTCACCCATAGTTTAGCATTTCCATTATTAATACCACTCTCTCACATAGCAGTTCCATACAACTCACATAACTCATAGTCAGCAGGACACATTCCGTATTAATACAGCTCACCCAAAGTCAGCACACCAACACCGTTCATATACCTCTCACAGTAAGCATCCTTACAGTATTCAGTCACTGCTCCTACGTCATTTATACAACTTTCCCACAATGATCACAACTATGCTATTCTCCCCCGCAGTCAGCATTCCTCTACCGTTCATGCAATGCACCCACATTCAGGACAACTTTAGAACTAATTATGCCTGGGTGAAATGTACATTTATCTGGCATAATCTTGTGTAATTTCAATTCATTTCGCTCTATGCTTATGCAATAGTCCCAAGATTACACTATTAGGTCATATCATATACCTACGTGCAGTATAGGGTAAAAATTCAGCATGAGAGCACAAGAACAATGCGAACCACCAGAATGCAAGTAGCTTCTGCTTGCGGCACTTGTGTTTTTTGTGTGATTTTTTAGCTCCACATGCGTGGTCGTCACATCAAAAAAGGGACATGAGGATCCATTTCATGATAAAATATACTGGCAAATGCTCGTTTTGTATTTTGTGGGATTTTGCTGAAATGTCACATAAATACACAAATGCAAAGTAAGCACATTTCATGTACCACTCGTATTCATGCAGTTAATGTTCCGACGCTATTCAGACAACTCCCCCACAGTCAGTTCTTCACTATTCACAAAACTCCTATTTTGTCAGTGCTCCTATGCCACCCATACAACTCACCCACAGCTGACATTCCTACACCATTAAAACAAAGCCCTCACAGTCAGCATCCACATAACATTTTTACTGTAATGACAATCACACTATTCATAAAGCTTCCCCATAGTTGGTGCTCTCTCAAAATAATGAACTGCTTTTACAAATATGGCACTTCTATATCATGTAGTGATCACCTGCCCCGACAGAACACCTACACAGCTCATTGCTGAATCTCCACAGCCAGGACCCTGCTCAATATTCTGCTCCCCTCTTACCAGCATACATACCTGTCTCCTTTACTCCATGCACAACATGCACTCTGGCATAGCTCTGTACTGCCACCCACAACTCACCCTCCTATTCCATTCTTTACTGGTCCTCCACCATCTATAGTGTGCTCACCTAAAGCATTCTGTATAGACCATCCACAGTCAACACATTTACACTTCACTGTACTCACCCTCAACCAGAACTCCTCTAATATTCTGCACTGACTCAACCCCTGCATGCAGTGCATCTACACACTTCTGTGACGCCACCCAGATTCAGCACTGGTTTGACATTCTGTACTGACCCCTGACAAGCAGCACACCTACACTATGCTGTACTCAACCACCGTGCCAAAACGGTTACACCATTCTGTACTGCCTCCGCTCTCGCATACTACGACGCACTTACACCACTATGTATGGCACCCCTCACCAACTGACTGCAGACCTACAACATTCTATATAGACACAACTTGCAGTCAACACTTCTTTCTCCATTGTATACTGACATGCCTATTGTATATGGAGAAAACATGTAGCCAACATTTCTACAGCTGTCTGTACTGATGTAAACTGAAACCAACTTATTGGTACTTTCCTGTACAGACACAACCTACAGCCAACACTTCTGCACCATTCCATACTGACACACAACCAACCTTTTGGGCACAACATATGGAAAACACTTCTACAGCCAGTGTTTTGTTTGCAAAAGAATGAGTGCTGGTGCCCGAAGCTCTGCTCAGAAGCCCTGTTCCATGCTATTATATGACGATGTAACAAATACAACGGCAGTGTAGTCTGGAATCCACCTCATTCATCCTTAATCCAAGACGAGACACGCCCTGTCATGTTATCTCACTCTTGCAGGATCCTGTTTTCTCCCATGTGGTGGTATTTCCGTCTTTCTCTTCCTCTTTATCTCCCCTTTGAGGGTTTATCTCTCTCTTGCTCTCTGTAAATGTCTGATGAGGAAAAATAAACACCAGTGCCCAAAAATGAGTGCTGGTGGCCCACACCAGCAACCACCGGCCCAAATTAAGCAGTCTACACCATTCTATACTGGCACAACCTATACTATTCAGACACAAGCTGAAGACTTCTACACCAGGCTATACTGAGGCCCTAACTCCCCCACCAGCCAGCGCTTCATTATGCCCAGCTTGCACTCTGCAGGTGTTTTCAGTGCATCCTGAGTCCCCTCTTTATCACTGTACACAGGGAGAGCTTTAAGTGGGCTGTGTCCCTCTGTGTCTCAGACTCGTTAGTAAGTAAAAACGAACATGGAGACTGGTCCCTCTCAGGCCATATGTCATTTCCTCAACTTTACTGGCAAATTAAACTGAATGATTTCTGAACAATTAATGTAAAAACGTTAGAGTATGCCGCTCAAGTGAGCTAATTCCTGTTTATGTTTCACATGTTTTACTTAATCTAGCATCACAACATTGGGCGGATGGCACTCTAGGGGATTAAAAAATGTACTTTGCCTGTTTAAGCCACGCTCTTAATTATATAGGCCACGCCCCTTTTAGAGACCCCCTTCCCATCCTCTTTGTTCCCCACTTAATACAGTTGCCAGGCAATGCTTCTCTGCCAGTCCTGTGGATTCCTTTGAGTCGGGGCCTTTACCGCTCTGCACAGACCCCAGAGCCTCTGCTCATCATATCTTACTCACCAAGATGCGGCACAGACACAAAAAGAACACATTACTAATAACTGCTACCTTAGCGACCTTTACGTTGCTGCAAAGCATGCCACACAGAAGCGCAACTGAATATTTTAACTCATTTAATAACCTATCAGTGAGAGCCCATATGGCAGTAAATGTCACATGCGTCCAGCACAGCACAGCCGGGCAGCCAGGCGTGCACAGCAGCGGGAGCAGCTGGGGCTGATTCAGGGTGCAGGTTAGTTAGAGACTTTTAATGGTTTAACCAGGTTACCCTTCTCCTTTGTGGCCTTCGTTGATTGCCAGTTGTGCAGAGGATTGTTCTGCACACATCTATCAGTGTTGTGGTGTGCTCCTTTCCTAGCTGCAGGCTTTCTCATAAAATCCACTCAGGCCATTGGGTCAGGGGCTGCCTGCACTGCACCTTGCCTTATAATGACCGTCAAACAGGCTCCTGCGATCTGTGTCTGCTTGTGTACTGAGAGCCAGCTGCTTATTTTCTATCAATATTTTAAAAGTTTCCTTCTTCCGGGTGAAATCTATGTCCATGGTGGATGCAGCCAGGCTGCAGCTAACAGCTGTCAAGAGCCACTGTCAGTGACCTCGATAAATACGAAATAAAAGTAGAAAATGCCAGGTCCTTACTTGCCTCACTGGCCACCATGACACATCAAAGACAAACACGAAGGAAGCAGCACTTTGCACAGAGCATCGTGCATACATCCATTCACAGCATAATGCATACATCCCAACAGTACCAACCACAAAAACATCTGTATCACAAGCCTTGCTCCCCTACATATCCCTCACTTTGACAAGCCCAGGCTCCTCAGACCTCCCTCCCTCCATGACTTCCAGTTCTGCCACCCCATTCCCTACACCTGCATTACCTCAGATACTCCTGGGCTATTCCGCCCACCGGCCCAGTCTCTCCATCTTGTCCATCTCCAGTACTCCTAGATCAGTCAGGAAAGTCTAACTTCCAGTTCTTCTAACAAATGACCCACTCTTCCTCATTTCCAGGTCTTGTGCATGTTCCACACCCCCACTTCCAACTCTTCGACTCCATATCTTACATGTCACTTACATCAGTGCTTCTCCCTTTCCCTATATTTCCCTCATTTGTGGAGCTCCTATACCATTCTCGTCTGCTGTGCCATATCAAACACAGATCCACAATCACCGCTGTTCCCTCCGAGCCATGTCCTTCCTTACCCAATAGTCCCAATGCTTCTCCCCCTCCTCCACTCCCTCATCTTCGTCTATATAGCTACCTCATGCCTGGTCTGCGCCTACCCCGTTTCTTATCCCCTCCCATTCACAGACTCCTGCTCATTCCCCACACTTACACTCCCATCTCATTTCCTCAGTCCCTCCACCTGTTTTGTCTCTTCCGCCACTCCTAAGACTGATGCGTTCTCCTCCAGCCGCAGGGCTAAACATCATGAAATACTGTCACCTCCACAGTTGCAAGCAGTCTTGAAGTGCTTCTCATTCTTGCACCATAATGTGCAGCCCTCTGTTGTCCTTGGCAAGGCTCGCCAGATAATAGTACTAAATATACCATCTGCGACTTGCACTCTCCATAGATCTGGGACTCTACTCACTTGCCGCTGTGTCACTTGCTCCACCACTTCAGCATTTTCTTGGCACCCTTATGCATCTACACAGTAAGCACTTCTTATTTTCCAACCAACCTCAGCTCGAAGTTGTGCTGAGTCCAGTACAGATCAGCATCTGTGGCCTTAAAACGAGTATTTCCCCTCTGTGGGGCTTTTGCTGGATCTGGTCGTCTAAGCACATCTGCCAGGCTCCTTCGCCTGCTCCAGCGTGTCATTCGCAGCACTCTGCACTTTCCATTCTGCTGCACAGAGGTCCCTGTGAGCCAGTGCTCAGGGCTGCGCCAGGCTCATAGTACCCCCAGGGGCACCCCGCTGTCCCCCCTCCCCCATAATAGGTTACCCAAATGACACACACAAGACAGTTGGTGTTGGGTAACAATGCTGCAGGTTTATTACATAATTCCAGAATATGTAATGGGTGGGTTATCTTACGGGCGATCCAAGGGCAGGCAACCAACTGGGTCGCCTGCCCGCCTGATGAGCCGGGCAGCGCGGGAGCGATGCCCGCCGTTGCTGCCCTCCAGGTGATTCTTTCTACGATCACGTGCCGTTGGTAATTCTACTCACGCCCCCCTCTCGGGGCGGAGCGTAGCATAGCAAGCCCCCGGTTGTTCAGACCCACAACCGCCCGCAGGACTAGCGGGGCGCCGACACGGCTTCCGGGACCTCCCTTGAGGCTCCTCGGTTTTGGCTCAGGCACCCCCTATGGTGCCGCGCAGAGGTACCCTTTGTACCGGCCTGCTTCCAGATCGCCCTGTAACTCCGCCACAGCCCTGGAGGCGGCTCACTGTCGCAGCCAGGGCCCCCCACCAACCCGCTATAGTCTTACCTGCAACCTCTCCTATCTAGGGCTTCCTGCAACTAGCTGGAAGGGAACCATCCCTGCAGAAAGAAGAGTTTGAAATTCTGCCACCTCATGACAGTTTGACAGTGCTAGCGGGACTCAAACCCTGTGAGATCCCTTATAACCACAGGCACAAGACTTACCAGTGAGCTATAGCTCCTGGTATTGTAGATGGCCCCATCTATGTCCCCAAAGCCCTGGACGCTATCCTAATCGGATAGGGTCTGCTGAAATAAAGGACCCGTTGGGCCTGTGAAGATGTGCAATAACTATTCGCCCCCCAGCGGGAAGGTTACCCCTATTCACAATTCTGGGCCTGCCCGCTTTGGCTATTATGAGGAGAAGGGTTTTACTTAACATTTGTACAGTCCCTTCTGATAGCTAACCTGGGGCACAGGAGTGCTCCTAACTGCCAGCGCGTGACCATGGGCAAGGTGCGACTCTTGCCCCTGCCCACCATCCCTTATACCTTATAGGAATTATGCCCCTACAGATCCCTCAGTGATGAACCCCCTAGGCATACCAGCTTCAGAAATCTGTTTGGCTTAAGCATTGCGCGCTGTCAGTAAAGTTCAAGCATTGAGGATTGACTAAGTCCTACTTCGCCCCTCCCATCATGCTCCCCAGTGGGAGGGTGGCAGGGGGGTGCCCCCCCCACAAACCCAGAGCACCACCAGCGGTGCCAAATTCCTGCTCTGTTGAAGTAGAGATTCAGTGCACCCTGGGCGTGACAAATGTTCTATTGCCATAATGTCCCCTTGTGTTTGCCCCGCTGACACCCCAGTTATTGGGACAGCAGCACCCATACGTTGGCTGGCGGCGCCCCCTGAGCGCGGTAAAAGTGTCCGTAAACCAGGATCCCAGTCTCCTGCAGCTGCAGTACGCGACCAGTGATTCCGGTGGGGAGTACCACCAACTGCAATGGTCCTCTAGGCATTACGAAAAGCCCTATTTTACCTGGGCCTATCTCCAAATGATGGTGATTTCACCCAGCTGAAGGCCAGAGGCCCGCCTATGGAGCCTATTTACTTGTTTTGCTACTCAGCCCCCTTCTGGGTGGGCCTCAGAGTTAGGGCAACGCGCGTGCTCCCAGGGCATGGTGCTGCTGGAAAGCAGATATCTGATACCCACGCGCTGGTACCTTATCTGTTGCTAAATGCCCTATCGCTGGACGCGTCCCAGGAACCGAAGACTTCGTGTTCCCACCTAAATTGATCCCATCGCCTGGGGGGACCCAGTGGTGGCAGGACCTGCATGGTAACTCCATCCCAGCGTAGCTATCGCTTATTTGTGCCGCCAAAGCAGGGAATGCCCCCTTAGTCTCAAGTTCTACCCCTAGAGGATAACCTTGGGGGCAGACAAGTCTGAGGGAACCAACCGGAAACTTTGGTACAAATACAGGCCTTATTCTGAATGTTGCGAACGCTGCATGGTCAATAATGCCCTGACGCCATGGGGCTCTACGTGGTCTTTACCAAACTTTTGAATGACAGCACACTTGCTATATCACAACTATACCACCCACAAGCCGCCCTGGCTAAAGCGCGGGTGGAAGGTCTTCATTGAAGCAACCCGAAATCTGTCTTTGGTTACAGGGGAATGCCCCCAAAAGTACATCTGGACCTATTCCTATATAGTTCCTTCAGCTACTCCTCCTGCAGGTCTAACTCTTGGTTATGGTGCCCAGCTCAGTGTGCTGCAGGCTAATCGGCTTAACCATGAACTATCGGTCGATTTGAGACAGAGGTAAACCACGGGTTGCAATCCGCTCGTGAGCGGCGCACCCGCAACCACTTGGTCAATCACGCCGGTAACCTTGTGCCGTGATTTAGGCCCTAGTGATGCGCTATGTGGTGACCACTTATTCTTTTGCCGCTATGTCAGTGCGACCCCGTATTCAATGCGATTGGGGCACTGAGCTACACCCATATCTACACCCATCTAGTGGCTCAATCCAGACTTCCTTTAGCATTAGATAATAACTACCATTCTATCTCGGTTGCGTTGCCCTGCCCGACTAGGCACCCACCCGGGTGTCTAGGTTACAGTTAGATGTGTGAGTTCCCCATATCAGTGACCGTTGAAGGCGGCCCACATAAACATGTTGGCGGGGCCGAGATGCGGGCTTAAGCATACCTCTTTAGGCTGTCGGCAGCGACCCGTGTTTAACTGTTACTAACATGGCAATGACCGTTCTACGTTAGGACTATACCCACACTGGTCCGCCCTGCCCAAGTACTGATGCACTTGGGAGCGCGAGGCCGTATGCAATGGAGGAGGGTGTCAAGATAACAACAACAATGACAAACGACCCAAGCCCCCTTTCAGCAAAAGGGTGGAGACGATCGACACGTGGTCACGTGTGGTCAGGATCAGACTGCGCGACCCTTGCTGTAATTAGCACTTTTCTGTCGCGCGAACTCGACCGGAAGGTATGGCAACGCTGTGCATGAGCAACATATTTACACACATATTCGGGCACGGGAGTGAGATCATGAGCCGCCAGGTCCGCGACCCTCGGGAACCCAGGCATACCAGGTCCAGCAGCTCGCATACATATTCGGGCACGGCGATATTCATTGATTTACCCAGCATCACAAACCCAGCGCGAACTCGATCCGAAGGTATAGGCGCGCAGTTCATGAGCACCGTATTTACATAATCGGGCACGGGGAGATTAAGTGATCTGCCCGCAGTCACAGCGTGACTCGCCCGACGGTATATGGAGCGCAGTCCATGCGCCCCGTATCTACATACATATTCGGGCACGGAAGTGGGATCATGAGCCGCCAAGATTCGCGACCCTCGGGGGGCCCGGTAGACCAGGCCCAGCAGCACGCGTGCATATTCGCGACCCTCGGGGGTCCAGGTGGACCAGGCCCAGCAGCACGCATGCATATCTGGGCATGGGGTGATCAGTGATTTGCCCGGAGTCACAACCACAGCGCGAACTCGATCCGAAGGTAATGGCGCGCCGTTCATGAGCACCGTATATACATAAATCAGGCACGTGGATAATAATAATCTGCCCAGAGTCACCGCGTGACCCGCCCAAAGGTGTTGGAGTGCAGTACATGAGCCCCGTATTTACATCCCTATTCGTGCACGGTCGATTAGTGATAACCTCAAACCGTAATGCGCGCAAAATTATTAGAGCGCCGGACACAAGCACCGACCAAATAACCCATTCAGGTGCAGGGGGAGTCGTAATGCCCGGAATCACCTAATGCGCGCGAATGTGGGCACGAGCAAATTCTTGTGAGTACTACATGCACTTGTATCATGTGTCTGCATTATAGGAAGCCAACCACTACATGTTGCATATTTATCTAGCGTGAACTCGACCGGAAGGTATTGGAGCAAAATCTTGTGAACAATGCCCTCACTTGTATCAAGTATCTGCCTTATAGGAAGTCAGCACATACATGTTGCATATTTGTATAGCGCGAACTCGACGCCAAAGGTATTGCACCGCTTTACATGAGCACCGTATTTACGTTACACATACAGGCACGGGGAGCGTGAGAGATTTGTACCATAGAACACGAACCCCGTGCCAGGTCACGCGAGCACCGCACCAGATTAACCCTTGAGGTGCGGGGGGGGATTAGTAATACCAGTAATCGCGTAATGTGAACAGTGCATGTACTGGTATCATGTATCTGCCTTATAGGAAGCCTGCAATTACATGATGAATATTTATATAGCGCGAACTCGACCGGAAGGCATTGGAGCACTTTACATGACACCGTATTTACATGACATCTTCACGCAGGGGGTGCTTAAGACATTCGGACCATATTACCCGCTCCCCGAACCGGATCACGCGAGTACCGCTCCAGATTATCCATTGAGGTGCGGGGGGTTTATTAATGCCCGTAATCGCGTATGTGAACAATGCATGCACTTGTATAATTTATCTGCCTTATAGGAAGCCAGCAATACATGTAGCATAATTATATAGCGCGAACGCGACCTTAAGGTGTTGCAGCGTTTTACATGTGCACCTTATTCACATTACACATTCAAGCACGGGGAGCTTACAAGATTCGTACCGTACTACACGATCCCTGAGCCAGGTCCATTGCGCCTGCCGCACGCAGCCCACTGCATGCCCCCCCCGCCCTCAACTGCAGCGTAGCCGACGGGAGGGGGGGCGATAACCTTAACCAGGGAGCGCCACAGGTGATGCACCGCCCGCGATCAGCGGGGACCCAGGCAGCTCCCAGCCTTGCAGTGCCGGTGTATTGGGGCCGTGAACCCACGCTAGTCTCCTACCGGCTCCCACGGCGCAGGGTATGTGGCTTCTTAGCCGGCCGCACACCCCTTCATTTACTTTGCTCACGAGGCCGACCGCCATTGCGAAGTATGCCCCGCGGGCGAAAGGCCGACGGACACACGATCACTAAAATGTGTGCTCTGCCGGACGGTAATTGATTACCTTACACCACACTATAGCTCACCGCGTGCGACGCGTGAGCAGGGGGTGACTTAAACCGTGCCCACGAGACCCCCGAAACCTAGGATGCGCGGGGGGGGTGAAAGGTACGCCAACGAAAGGTACGCCAACGGAAAACAGAATCAATGTAACTTGAACCTGCGACCTTGCGAGCAAGCGTCCCAGGGCCGAGGACCCACGCACGCTCATGCCCGCTCCCACCGTGCGCCAGGTGCGTGGCTTATTGGCCGGCCGCTCCCATACCAACTAACGTGCGCGAGGTCCACCGCCATCAAGCAATACACCCCAGGACCTTAATGGAGCTTTCAAGAATCAATGGGACTTAAACCGGTAACCTTGAGAGCAAAAGACTCCGACCTTAACCGAATACAAACTATTCTCCCCTTACGGGTCTCAAGGCGCCGGGGGCTACTGTGGAAATGGAGGCCTTGTCCAAAGTCACATGGGGCTGAGGGTGTCACTGGGGATCGAACCGTGAGCTTTGTGCTCCAAAGTCGGGTGCCAAGGCCGCCGCACCACACCACTCCACATTAGGCCACAGTGACTGTCAGCATCACGCTGCGGCGACGCTTGGGCAGGGGATAGTTTAATCGAGCCCGCGAAACCCCCCCCCGATGCCAAGTTCAATGTGGCAGGGGTGGGATGAAGGGATGGCCCCGGCTGGCAAGAGTTCCATTCCCACAAGCAAAACCGGGAATGAAACACATATATCACAGGCAAATTAGGGAGAGCACGCCTAGGGTTTCCGCCTAGCTCCAACCCGTGAAGATACATAGTTCAAATCCTGCCCTTCCCTGTGACAAGCTAACAGAAGGGTTCTTATTGTGCATGTTTCTATAGCGCGAACGCAACCCGAAGGTATAGGTAATTTGCCCAGAATCACCTCCTGTGGCGCGACCTCGAGACTCGAACCCTGGTCTTCTGCATCAGAAGCGGCAGCGCGGCCGACAGACCACATCCTCTCCCCTCATTGAGAACACATGTATATCAGAGGCAGGTTAGGGAGAGCGCACCTACTGTTCACGCCTAGCACCAAACCCGTGAAGACGCATGCGGCCGATGCATGGTCAGGAGGTGGTCTAGAAGGCATTGAAGCGCTTTAACTATTACAGTGTTTATATTACACATTCCCGCATTCGGTGGCAGCGCATCCATTGCAGCTCGCCGCCTGCATTCTCGCCCATTGGCGGCAGCGCAGTCGACGGACCACATCCTCGAAGGCCCACTTGGACCCAACGGAGGGATTAAAGTGTTTCCGACCGGTCACGAACGGGGACCTTTCACGTGATAGGCGAACGTGATAACCACAACGCCCGTAATCGCGTAATGGGAACAATGCATGCACATGTATCATGTATCTGGCTTATAGGCAGCCAGCAGTTACAGCTTGCATATTTATATAGCGCAAACTCGACCCGAAGGTATTGGCGCAAAATTCTTGTGAACAATGCAATCCCTGCATCAAGCATCTGCCTTCTAGGCAGCCAGCCACTACATATTGCATATTTATATAGCGCGAAATCGACCCGAAGGTATTGGAGCGCTTTACGTGAGCACCGTATTTAAATCACACCTCCCGGCACGGGGAGCTTAGTACAATATCTCATGCTCGAATGTCCCCGATCTTGAGCACCGTATTTACATTACACATCCATTCCATTTCCAATCTTTATTTCGACCATTTGGTCATAAAAGATGCACATACAAAAAAAAAAATCACATGAATTCTGTCAGATTTGTTAAAACATCAATACATGATTTTAAGATCAACACAGACAATAAAAACAGTTATTAAGAATTGAAGTGATTCTAAAATCTACCCAGCATTTTTTAAAAGACGAATACGCGTATACCAAACATTCGTAAAGAATTTGGAAAGTGCAAAAACGGTTGGGCCAGAAACATCGGATTTTAAAATCCTGTACATAGGTGTATATTCCCTACCACCCAAATTCTTAATCAAGGGAAGCAGCCAATGCTTTCTGGCTGCCTTGTAGGCTGGGCAGAAAAAGATCACATGCAAATCATTTTCCTCTTTATCAACGCAAAGAGGACAGTATTTGGTGGAAGGGACTTGTAGCCAGGTGCTTGAAAAGGACCGAAAAGGCAATGTACTGTATCTCCACTGGAGAAATAACTTTCTGGTGAGTATGGGATATATGGGATCGAAAGCCTTCTCAAATCTGTAGAGATCCTTAGTTTGCAGGAATATGGAAGAGAGGGACCCCTCTGTCTGGGTAGCTAAGGCCCTTGCCCTTTTGTGTTCGTGATACAGATTCGCCAGGGATCTCTTAGAGATTCCTGGTGCTACATTCGCTGGTTCAGTCCACAATTCAGGGAGCCCCAGATCGGTGCAAATTGACTGGATGTTTTTGACCCAGGGAATACTGAGCGCCTTGGGGTGCTTTAATAGTTCGGCCAATTCCGCCCTATAGTCGGCGAGATCATCGCTGCTCCATAGCCTGCGCCAGAAGGCAATGGGTCTTAGACTTATCTCGTCGGCAAGTGGCCGTAGCCCTAGATCAAGCCTCAGAGGAAGAAGTGGAGTGCTAGGGGGAAGTGCGGTTATTTGTCTTATAAACCTATTTTCCGTGGAAGACAGGTTCCGACATGGAATGTGGCCCCACAATTCAGCCCCGTACAAGATCGCCCCCCTGGCCTGGGCTTTATATATCTGAATTAAGGCCCCCAGTGGGCGGTAGGTCGAACCAATCATCATCCGGGATATACCCCCGGTAATTTGCACTAATTTAAGGTTAGCCCTGCTCTGATGGGTCCCCCAGATCATATTTTCGTTGAGCGTCACGCCGAGATATTCAAACGTGGCTACTCTTTCCAGCCGCACTGCTCCCAGTTGGGGATTCGGGCGCTGTTTGGGGCTCGGATTCAATACCATATATTTGGTTTTTGTGGCGTTGATTTCCAACCCTCTATCCTGGCAGAAGGCCACAAAGGCATCGAGTATCCTTTGGATGCCCATGGGTGTTTTAGATATTAACAATGTGTCGTCCGCGAACATTATTGCGGGCACACTGTTGCCGTTTAGTTTGGGGGCATCTGTGTAGTCGGTGGCGTTAAGATGGGCGATTACCCCGTTGACGAAGAGGCAAAACAGGGTCGGCGCCAGCACACAGCCCTGTCTTACCCCTCTGCCAACGGGGAATCTGTCAGTCAGTTCCCCCGACCTCCCACACCTCACCTGGGCATAATTGTTATGATGCAACCTCTGCAAGGTCAATAAAATATCTGGTGGTACGCCCATCCCTGCCAAGATAATCCAAAGTTTTCCCCTGGGCACGAGGTCGAAGGCGGCCCGTAGGTCCACGAAAATCGTGTACAAACTACCGCCCTCGAACCTCACTGTCCTCCAATAGACCAGATTCAATCTAAAAACCTGGTCCACAGTCGATACCCCTTTCCTAAATCCTGCCTGGTAGGGACTGAGGGCGCCCACCTCCTCTATCCAGTCCTGGAGCCTATTCAGGAGAACCCTGCCAAACAACTTCTGCGCTACGTCTATCAGACTAATCGGTCTGTAGTTGGCTGGGAGGAGGGGGGATCCCTTTTTGAAAATCGGAACCACCTCAGCCCCCAGCCAAGTACTAGGGATTTCCATCCCACCGAGGATACCGTTAAAAAGAGCAGCGAGGTAAGGCGCCCAGACGGTGGGCTCCTGCTTGAACAGGTCTCCCGGTAGCCCATCCAGTCCAGGCGCCTTCCCCGAAGCCAGGCCTGAAATAGCAGCAGTGACCTCACTCAGTGTTATTGGATCCGCCTGAGGGCCCAGCCTCTCCGGTTCGATTGGCGCAGGGAGTTCTCCAGACTCAGCGCTATATAGGGACTGGAAGTGGGCCTGCCACACTCCAGGAGCTATGTTAGGCTCCACTGCCGAGTGTAGACTCCCTGATCCCCCATTCACAATTCTCCAGAACAGGCGTTGATCTTGAATTGCTAGGGCCTTTGTAAGTTCTTCCCACAGATTTTCCTCCCATTCTATTTTGGCCTGAGCAAGAAGCTTCTTGTAAGCTTGCCTGCGTTGCTTAAGGCGTTCCCCTCCTGTGCCCTCCTTAATTGCTCCAAGGAGTTCTGTTTTGGCCCGTCTACAGGCTACATTATACCATTGTGTTTTACCTTGGCACCTCTCCCTTGGCTTTCGTATGTTACGAGTAAAGTGGGGTGCCGCAACTTTTATAAGTTCCTCATGGGCAACAAACAGTTTGCTCCTTATATCTATTTTATTTGCCACACTGTCAAGATCCCCAACAGTTTTCAGGATGGGAGTAATCTCTGCATAAAGCAGTGGGAGTTTATCCTTGCTTGTGACCATATGCTCCCACCTAATTCTTCTCCTACTGTTGTCTATGAGGAGCGTGGGGCGATTCCCTTCCTCATGGGTCACTGGGGCCTGAGGTGCTGGATGAGCAAGGTCTAACTCGAGGGCATTGTGGTCGCTGTCCAACCTGTCTATTACCCTGAAGTCCTGTATTGTTGACCATCTCGCCAATTGGACCAGGACATAGTCCAAATGAGACTCTCTTCCCCGCCGATTGTAAGTATTTTTGCCTGGTATATCGGATTTAATTCGCCCATTACACGCTCTGAGTCAAAACCTTAACGTAAGGGCAGTGATTTGCAGTGCCAGTGGAGTCCAAGCTTTCGGAGATGGCACATCAACCCATGGTACTGCCCACCTAACTTCTTCTTCTGATAAGAACCCTTCCTGGAGGCCGGGGAGTGGCTCAAAGTGAGAGTTAAAGTCCCCACCCACCACATAATATGAATCAATCGACAGTTCAGATAAAAAGTTCGAGAGTTCATCAAAGGTCGATGATTCTTTTGCCATTCCCATCGGCCTGGAATAGATGTTAACCAGCAGGAGGTTAGCTTTGTTTGGCCATGTTAATAAGACCGCAAGGATGTCATCAGAGTTGAATGGGAGCCGTGTGGCCACACAGCCCAGGTGCGCAGCAACCCACGTCGTAAGGCCCCCTGATGGGCGGCCTTTGCCTTCCCACCTTGCTGGGATGAAAAATGACGAATAGCCTTGATGTCCATAGTCCTCTCTGGCCCAGGTTTCCTGGAACATGCATATGTCACCAGTTTCTATGTACTTTGCCCAAGCCGGGTCTTCCAGTTTGTTAGCTAATCCCGCAATGTTCCAGGAAATTATCTTCAAATGTTCGGAGGTGGCAGATGCCATACCATGAGGGTTGGAGGAGGTGAGTCCATGCCCCACTTCAAATGCGGGACCTATAGTAGGGGCAGCAGAAGATGCATGTGGCACCGGTGGTCTTGGCGCACCATTGCCCACAAGGAAAGGAACCGTAGTTATCCCCTCAACAACAACTACCCCATCAGTGGCTTGGTGAAAAGATTCAGTTCTGCCATGGTCTGAAGCAGCTGGATCATTCAGGGGGCCAGAAATTGAACCGGAGGACACAGCGGGGGAGCCCGAGACCCCTGGCACTGTCTTACAGACGGTAAGTCAGTCGACCCCACCCAAACCGTTCAGGCAGTTAAAGCGATTAAAATCGCAAAAAGGTGTTTCAGGCGGTTGGAGGTACGGGCGTTGTCGAAAGCCTTTGTGTTTACGTCTGTGTTCCACCCTTGTCCAGTCATCGTGTGTTGGGACCTGGTGCCTGGGAATCGGGGGGAAGAAAAAAGATACTGGGAGGGTCTGTATGGTGGAATCAAGGGATCGGTTCATTCCTCCACAAATGTGTCGTACCGTTCCCGGATCCTTAAAGGTTACCATAATACAGTCCCCCACTATGGTTTTCCTGGTCTTCCCTAGCCATGGAACCCTTCTCACCATGATGATTTCGTTATTAAAATGGGATGGCAAGGGTCGGTTCCAGTTAAGCCATTTGATTACCTTTTTCTTAAGGGATTGGTAGTCCTCATTTTCCCATGATCTTAAGTGGGGGGCACCAGCTAAGACCACCATTAATCTATTAGCTTCAGGCGGGAGGTCTGGCCTTCGTGGTCTGGGAGTTGGGCAAATGGGCGTGGGTGGGGGGGCGTTAACCTGATCTTGATGTATTCCAGAGGACTCTATTTGAGAGCTATGGGAGGCTAAGTCCACGGGGTGGGTAGGTCTGTTGCTTTGATTATTGTGCCGTGCCTGGAGTTGGATGGCCATAAGGGGTTGCAGAGGGGGGGCAGGCGGTGGGTTTCTGGGGGGGGCTTTATTGGCATTAGTTGCAGCTTCTGCTTTGTAAGGATCCCCAGCAAAGGAATAGGTTCCCACTAGCTTTGTCTGCTTACTTACTAGAGTGTTCAAAGTGGTAAGAGAAGTTTCTAGTAGGGTGAGCCTGATCTCGACTTTTTTTAAGCTGTCGGTAATGGGCTGCAAAAGGGAGCGGAGTAGGAATTCAATGCTCCCTTTGGCAGAGAGTGGGAGGTTTAAGTTTGAAGAAATTACCTCTGGTTCTTTAGTGGTGGCCGTTATACTGGGGTTTGGGGGCGTGGGCGGTGGAATGGTAGGCACTATCTCCGTAGGCTTCCCCGATAGAGCGGTGTTAGTGCGTTTCTTGCCAAAGTCAAGATGTGATATTTTGGATTTCCCCCGCCCCCCCACTGTTTTCCGAGCACATTTGCTGGGTGGAGGCCTATGTAACTCCGCCACTACATTTAATTTGGACTTGCTCTTATTAACCAATTGCGTAGGTGGGGTTTGAGTTACCAGGTTAATAGGGGTATGGGAGAACTCGAGAGGGGCTGGCTCTGTGTTTTTTCCAAGCGCTATCCCTGGAGTAGAGGGAATTTCCCTTAGTAAGACGGGGAAGTCCTCGAGTGTCGATTTAATCAGACTGCTGGGTGGAGTGCCTTCCTCTTGAGTGGTGGGATAAGGAATGATATCGGTCAAGGGCCTGGTTTTCATAGATTCAATGGAGCGCCTGCGCTCCACCCTACGGTTCTCAAGCGAGCTTTCCTTGTCCGCTTCTCCTTTAGTGGGTTTAAAGTAATTATCCAAAGTCCCAGAGCTGGAGGCGCCATCCCTTGAGGGGGTTTCCCGTGGTGGGGGCGAAGGCATTGCCTTAATTGTAACACACAGGGGGATCAAGAGAGTGGGCCCAGCCCAGCCTCCTTCGGCCACTGACGGCCAAAGACGGTCCCGCCCTTGTCCCGGGCTTCTCCCGGGACGCTCCCGCGCGCTCCCGCGCAGCGGTGTTCGTGCTCTTACTTATGGCCTAGGATATAATTGGGTAATGGGTAAGGGCGTGGCGATGAGGGAGAGCGGCCCAGGTGTTGCGGGCGGAGCTGAGCTGTGACTCTTGGGAAACTGAGTCCAGCCCCTCCTGCTCGCAGCCCTCACAGCCCTTAGCCCTGGTCTGTCCCAACAACGGCAGCTCCCAAGTTCCAGGCGCCCCTTGGCGAAGCGGGACCCGCGGAGCGGGTTCCGCGAGGCGTGAGGTCAGAGACAAAGGCAATGGCGATCCAAACGCCGTCCAGCAGGTCCACGTACTGCCCAGGTATGTGCGAGTGTTGTCCCACGTAGAGGGAGGAATCCGGCAGCTTTCACTGGTCAGCTGAGGGCGGGGCGATGAGGGAGAGCGGCCCAGGTGTTGCGGGCGGAGCTGAGCTGTGACTCTTGGGAAACTGAGTCCAGCCCCTCCTGCTCGCAGCCCTCACAGCCCTTAGCCCTGGTCTGTCCCAACAACGGCAGCTCCCAAGTTCCAGGCGCCCCTTGGCGAAGCGGGACCCGCGGAGCGGGTTCCGCGAGGCGTGAGGTCAGAGACAAAGGCAATGGCGATCCAAACGCCATCCAGCAGGTCCACGTACTGCCCAGGTATGTGCGAGTGTTGTCCCACGTAGAGGGAGGAATCCGGCAGCTTTCACTGGTCAGCTGAGGGCGGGGCGATGAGGGAGAGCGGCCCAGGTGTTGCGGGCGGAGCTGAGCTGTGACTCTTGGGAAACTGAGTCCAGCCCCTCCTGCTCGCAGCCCTCACAGCCCTTAGCCCTGGTCTGTCCCAACAACGGCAGCTCCCAAGTTCCAGGCGCCCCTTGGCGAAGCGGGACCCGCGGAGCGGGTTCCGCGAGGCGTGAGGTCAGAGACAAAGGCAATGGCGATCCAAACGCCGTCCAGCAGGTCCACGTACTGCCCAGGTATGTGCGAGTGTTGTCCCCAGGCATCCACATCCAGGCACGGGGGGCTTAAGTACAATATTAACATGCTCGAATGCCCCAGATCAAGCGAGCTCCGCACCCGCGAATGCGGACGCGACCTCACGGGCCGGAACCTGATTTCTCCAAACCGTGTCCCGCTCGCAGGTTAAACCGCCTACAACTTGGCCCCGCTCCCCTCATCACCCCCACGACAACGCACTCGCTTCCCATGAGCACGCAGCCCAATGCATGCCCCCCCCGCCTGTACTGCATCGCAGCCACCGGAAGGGGGCGGCGACTGATCTCGGGAGCGCCACGGGTTTGCACCACCCGCGATCCGCGGGGACCCAGGCAGCTCCCAACATTGTAGTGCTGGTGGGGGGTGGGGGGGAAGGGGCCGAGGACCCACGCACACGCATAACGGCTCCCATCGCACAACTGCTGGGATAGCTCCGTGGCGGACACAGCTGGGATTCTAGGCGCTTACTGTTGCTGTGAATTATACACGGGTCCGATGCTTGTGTTTTCCAGGTTTGAAATAGCGGGAACTCGATCCGAACGCATTGAAGCGCTTTGCATGAGCGCCAGTTGCATAGCACAAGGACCCATTCATGTTTTGTTCTTTTTCGTAGGCACGGGAAGATTAAGTGATTTGCCCAGAATCAGATGATGCTGAGAGGATGCCGAGACTCGAAGCTACAAAGTCGGCCGCTCTGTCCCTTATGCTTCCGTCAGAGGGACTCTGACATGTACCGTACACATGAAACCTGCCCGGCATATCTCACCTCCCAACCCCTGACGGTTTATACAAATTACACGTTTATAATGGCACAGAGTGCCACTGCACGGTGCGCCACTATACTCTACACTGCAACACTCTACTGCCCTTTCAACGAACATCGGTGTTACAAGACTCACCGTAGCTCGTTGCTATTGAAAATCGCACGACGACGGAGAGGCCGGGATCGCAGCGCAGGGCAAGGATGACAACCGTTGGAGTCCGAGGCTGCGACCGGTCAAATGGCGAGGTGGGTGACAAAGAGGTCGCCAGGAGGGTGGGGGAAGGCTAAATAGCCCCCCCTCACGCCAGGAAGTGACACGCATTGCGCGTCATTTCCGGCCAGCCAGAGGAGGGGGGCTCCGGTCTGCGTCTCCTCCCCCCCCCAGTGGGAGGGGGTGTGGAGGGGTGACCGGTGCCCCGGGGGCACTAAGGCGCCGACCGCCGATGGGCCCCCTGCGGGGGCCGCGGTCAGCGGCACTCTGTCCCTTTCTGATGACGTCATGCCTAAGAAGATACTAGAAAACATAGCTCCCAAGTGTCTTGCTGTCTATAGCCGATGATGGTGCTAGCCCGCTCTCTCTCCATCCTTCAGTGATAATGTCTCCCTATACATTTAGTCAGCGCCCTCTCTAGAGACACGCTGCCAACTGGGACACTATCCAGCTAGTGACCGCCCTCCCCATCACGGAATATTCAATATAACATGTCTCTCGGCAATGGCGGGTTCCCTCGGTCTAGATTTTGTATGTTGTTTTTTTCTCGTTCTCCTCCTTTCTTCCTCTCTCTTTTTATACGTCTCTCACTCTCTACTTCCCTATCTTCATATATGAGTGCCCTTTTCTCTACTCTCCATCTTTTATACCCTGTCTCTTCTGCACACCTCTCTATCTACTCTTCCTCTCACTCACTCTCACTCACTCCTCTTCCTGCCTTCCCCTACACTTCCTTTCCCCTTCTCCACCTTCTCCGCCTCCTCTCTTGCTCTATTTCTGCCGACATTGGGTAAGCACTCTCTCACCAGACAGCTATGGTCCTCCCGCCCCTATCTATCTTGGGTCTTCGGCTCCTTCTGATCCACAAGACTCCAGGAGCCCCCCTCGAAGAGATGTCTTTTCATCTCTGATTCTTGGACATGACCTAGGATGTCTACTATAAACTGATTGCTTTCACGTGTAATGATGCTTTGAGACTGACTATATGGATGGAAAACCGAGGGCTTCCTGTAATGTGCTGATAGACTGTATGTCTGGGGAGAGGAGTTGGCCTAACGGCTAGGGCTCTCGACCTCAGCAAGGGCACCACATTTCTCTTCGCTCACTCCCAGGGCTCTATCTTAGCAAAGGCCGGATCTGCATTAAAGTCTCTTCAACTTGGATACAAGGCCCAACCAATAGGAAAGCTGTTGAGATGGTGCAGTTGTGGAGCTAAGGCAGTCATTACCCCCAGGTCCCTCCGGTCCTCGTCCCATTCCTAACAAAGTGGAGATTACTATCTCCGCGACAGAAAAAAAGAACAGGAGCATGCTGGGATACCTAACCCACTCCCTCCCGCTGGGAGTAAATAAGCGGTACCAGCCCAGCATGTAGCCTGTTCTTTTTTTCTGTCTTCCGACAGAATGGGACGTGTTGCTACCTTACCTGTGTGTTTCTTCCATGGATGTCTCGTCGGGCTGCTGGGCTGTCCTCGACGTCCTGTTCCGCGTCTCCTGGCCTGCCGGGCTTGCTGGGAGTCGCGTTGATTGGCGCCCGGCCCTTTGCGGCTGGGGCGCCGGATCTCCGGATTTCTTCCGGGTTACAGCGCGCGTCTTCCTACAGCTTGGCCAGGCTGGAAGACGCGCTGATGTGGCTGTTATGGGGGTCCAGGGGCTGCACTGGGCGGTGCTC
Source organism: Triturus cristatus (assembly GCF_964204655.1). Taxonomy (NCBI): domain Eukaryota; kingdom Metazoa; phylum Chordata; class Amphibia; order Caudata; family Salamandridae; genus Triturus; species Triturus cristatus. The sequence continues at coordinate 1,083,043,402 of NC_140579.1, read as the reverse complement.
CTGGTCTCCCTGCCTGGCTTGTTGATGTGCTGCTCGCCTTCTTTCCTCCCTGTTGCCCCTGCTGTTCTTGATGTTGGTGCAGGGGCGGACCTTGATGGGGGTCAGTGTCTGGCCGGTTGCTGCAGCCCTCTTCCTCGCCCGGCGCTGGTGTCTTGGAAGGCGCCTGGGCTGGATCTTGGGGGCAGGGCGCTTTTGGTGTGCTCTTCCTGCCCCTGTGGTGAGTACCGCATAGCGGTTCCGCTTTTCTTCACGTTTGCCTCGCGCTTACATGTTCCTCTGGCTATGTGGTCTGTGCTTTGCCCGGATGGGTCTGGCTGTGCGCGGTGGGCTGCTTCGGTGGTCTTGGCTGGGGGACCTGCTCGGCTGCTTAGGTGGTATTCTCGCCTTGATTGCTGCTGGCGCTTTCTGGTGCTCTGGGACCCGGCTTCCTCTGGTCTCTCCGAGTGCTGGTTGATTCCTGTTGGGGACTGTCCGTGCTGGCTTGTGGTGCTCCCTGTTCCTGCTTGCTGGGTTGGGGGTGTTGCGTGGCTTTCTGCGCTGTGTCTCTGCCTTGCTTCCCGGTGCTGCGGGGGGGCTTCCTCCTCTGGTTGTGGGTTCCCTGGCCTCCTTGTTTTCCGCTTGCTCGGCGCTTGTTGCTGGATGGCGTCTGGGCGGGGGGTTGGGGGACGGTCTCTGTTTGGTGGTGTTGGCCTGTCCCCCTGATGGGTGCCGCGTAGCGGGTTTCTTTCTTCCCTTTGCTGTGCTCTTCTGCTGTGCTGGCCTGTGGCCTTGGCTCCCTGTTTTCCGCTGCTGGGGTTGTGCCAGGGCTGGCGGGTGCTGTGGCCGTCCGCCCGTTCCCCTGTGCACGCGTCTGCTCTCCTGGGCTTTTTCGTTTTTTGGGTGGGGTTCGGCCTGTTTCGTTCCTCTGGCCTGTGGGCTTCCAGCCTTCCTGCCCTGCGTGCTTCTGTTCCCCCTGGTTGGTGCCTGGTTGGTTGTCCGCCTTGTTTGCCTGTTGCCCGGCTTCTTCCGCCTACTGCCTGTCCGCCCTGTTGGTTCCTGCCTGTTCTTGTGGATTCGGGCCTGGTGCGTGCCTGTCTGGGTGCCTGCCTGCGGCTCATAGTGCTGGGCGCTTCTTGCGTCCTTCCGGGGGTGTTGGCGTGGCTCATGCTCAGGGTGCCTTGTTTCTTTCTGCCCCCCTGTGCCTGGCGAGTGCTCTGGGCTTCGCTGTGTGGGGTTTCCTGGCCTGTGGCCTTTCCTCCCTGCTGGCGCCTGGTCATGTCTGGGTGTTGCGGCTGGGCGTGCCGGTGCCCTTGCGTTCGCTCCTCTCCTACCCTCCGGCGTGCCCTCCTGCCCGGGCTGGTGGGCTCCTTCCCCGGTGGGTTCCCTGTGGGTGAGGTTCGTGCTGTTTGTGGGTCGGGGAGGTGGGCCTGCGGCCCCCCGATATTCCCCCGTCTGCGGCTCCTCTGCTCTTGCGCTTGGCCCCTGCTTGGGTTTGGCTGGGTTGCTTCTTGCGTCCTGCGTCGGGGTCCTTTGTGCTTCCGGACTCCCTGTTTCTTGGGTTCCCGAGGGGCTGTTGTGCCCTCCCTCTGTCCTGGTAGGCCTTGGCCTTGGTTGGCTGTTGGCTCTGGGGCTGTCCTGGTGGGGCCCCTGGTGGGCTTTCTGGCTGGTGTTGCTGCTTGCCTCTTGCCTCTTGCCTGGTGCTGTGTTGTGTTGCGCTGGGTTGGCTGGTGGGGTTTGGTTTCCTGTTGTGGTTTCCTTTTCCCCTCTTGTGTCTCTTATTTGTGGCTTGGGGTCCTTTGCCTCTCGCTGCCGCTCCTTTTGCCTCCTGTGGTGGCTGGGTGTTGTGGGTCTTCCTTGGCTTCTGCATGGGTGGCTCTTTGGTTTCTTGGGTGCGCTGCTTCTGTGCCCCTCCCTGTCTGTGGGTTCGGGCTGCCCTGTGCCCTTCTTTCCTGCTTGTGGGTGCTGTTCCCGGTGGCCTCCTCGCCGTGCCTTCTCTTGGGCTTGGCCGGTGGATTTGTTGGTGGGGCTGCCGGTTGTGGTCTGGTGTCAGCCTCCCCTGTTGTGTGGGCCGCGTTGCTGCGTCCCGCTCCCCTTTTCGGCCTTGTGCTGGTGGTTGGCTTTGCCTGGGCCCTGGGGCTGTGGTTTTCCCCTTGTGGGCCTGTCCTTGGGCTTGTGCGTTTCCCGCTCCCGTGCGGCCTGCTTTCGGCCTGTGGTGTCTCTGGCCGTTGCTCTTACTGGCTCTGCGTGGTTTGTTCTTTCCTTTTTGGGTCTGTTCCTGCTCCCCCAGGGGGTTTTGCGCCTTTGGTTTCTCCGGGCTCCTCTCCTTTGGTTTGGGGGTGCCTGGGGTGTTCCGGGGTGCTGCTGGGGCCTCAGCTCTGCCTCTGTAGCGTTTTCTCCCTTGCAGTCCTTGTTTTTGGCCTCCCTTTGCGGGGTCCCTGCCTGGGTTCTTCCCTGGCCGCTCGTTCTCTGGTGCTTTTGGGCCTCTTTTTTTGGCCTCTTGATGGCCGGTGGTTCTGGCCCTGTTGGTCTGGGTGCCGGGTTGGTCCTGTGTCCTTTCCTGTGCTGCTCCTTTGCGCCTGGCTGGTGCGCTGTGGCCTTTGTGTTGGTTGACGGTTGTGGCTTGCCGGTCTCCCTCTCTGTTCACCTGCTGCTTCTCCTCTCTTGGTGGCTTGGCTTGCTTTGGTGCCGTTCCCTGGGCCCCTTCTTGGTTGGGTTTTTTGGGGTTGGGTCGGTTGACCCTTTGCCTCTCCTTTCGGGTTCTGATGCTCCGTATTGGGGTCCTCCGGGCTGGCTGGCTTGTAGGTTGTCCTATTGGCTTCTTGGGTCTTTCTGGGCGGCCTGCGTTGTTGGGCTGTTGGCCTCCTTGTTAGTCCTTCCTGTTTTGCCCTTCTTGGGGTTCGCCTTGGGTGGTTCCTTGGTGTCCTCCTGTCCTGTGGGTCGGCTCTTGGTTGGTGGGGGTTCCTCCTTCCCGGTTCTGGGGTTTGTTTCCCCGGTTCTGTGTTCGGCCCTTGGTTGTTCTCTCTTGGCTGTGCACTGGCCGTGTGTGGAGTCTGCTTTGGGTTGCGCTTGTTGCTCTCCCTGGCATTGCTTGGGTGGGTTCCTGGGTTCGTGTCCCTGTGTCTCCTGCTTTTGGTTGCCTCTGGCTGGTTCCTGTGCCCGGGTTTTTCTTCTCCCGGTGTGGCGGCCTTGGCTGCGGCCGTCAGGTGTCTCTGCTGGGGTTGGCGGCTTGTCTTTCCTGCCTTTTGGCCTGGGCCTTCTGTGGGTTTTCTGTGCCTCCGGTTCCTTTTTGCTGTTTGTCGGCTGTTGGTCGGTGGGGGGGGGGAGGGGGCCTTGTATGGGTTCCTTGGCCCCTTTCTTCCTGGTTGTTGCTCTGGGACGGTGCCTGTTTTCTTGTCTGGTTCCTCCCTCTTCGGTCTTTGCGGCTCTGCTGGTGGCTTCCCCTGGTGTGTTGGGGTTGGTCCTGTGGTTGGTCGCGTTCGTTGTTTCTCTGGGTTTGGCGTGCCTCTTCGTTCTCCTCTTCCTTCCCCTCGCCTCTTGGTGTGGTCTTTTGTGGGTTGGTCCGGCTATGGGTCGCCTTCTTCCCTGCTCTGGGGGGTTCGCTCTCTGTCTTGCCCTGCTGTGTTCCTTCCTGGGCCTTTGGCCTCTCTCCCTGTGCAGCCTTCTCTTGTGCGCTCTTTAGCGTTGGGCCGGGAGAACAAGTTACTAACCTTCGGTAACGATGTATCTGTAAGAAACATTAGTTAGTTAGATTCCTCACCTTAGAATATCCCCAGGCGTCAGACTGGATCCGGAAGATTTTTCGTCAGCAATACCCCTTGCGCGTCGCTAGGCGTCGTCTGCGGCTCCGCGTCCGTCGTCGGCGTCGTGCGCCGGGATGACGTCGTCGGAGTACTTAGACGCCGCCCTCGCGCGCTGACGTCAGTTCTTGTACATAGCCTTCCGCGCCAGGAACGCAGAGCCATGCAAAGACCGACACTGGTGCCAAAAATAAAATCTAGGGGCCTGAAAGGACAACCTTAACCCTAGATGTCAGTTCGCAGAACGGGGAGGATGGGAGGGTCGGTGAGGAATCTAACTAACTAATGTTTCTTACAGATACATCGTTACCGAAGGTTAGTAACTTGTTCATCTGAAAGAAACACGTTAGTTAGATTCCTCACCTTAGAATAGATACCCAAGCAATACCATCCCCGGTGGTGGGTCTGCGAACCAAGATCACACCAGAAAGTCCTGGAGGACAGAACGGCCAAAGAAGCCATCCCTCCGGACTTGGCTGTCAAGGCAATAATGCCTGGCAAACGTGTGCAGAGAAGCCCACGTCGCCGCCTGACAGATGTCCTGCAAAGGGACTCCCCGTCCCAAGGCAGTAGTAGCCGCCGTGGCCCGAGTAGAATGGGCGCGCAGCCCAACAGGAGGGTCCTTTTTAGCCAAGGAATAGCAGATTTTTATACACAAAACGACCCACCGAGAGATGGTTCGTTTGTGCACAGCTTTCCCCTTCTTAGCGCCCACGTACCCAACAAAAAGCTGGTCGTCCACCCGGAACTGTTTTGTGCGGTCCAGATAGAAGGAGAGCGCACGTTTTGGGTCCAGACGGTGGAGCCTCTCTTCCTCTTTGGAAGGATGCGGAGGCGGAAAGAAGGTGGGCAAGGTGACAGACTGCCCAAGGTGAAATGGAGTCACCACTTTAGGAAGAAAAGAGGGACGAGGCCGAAGGACAACCTTGTCCGGATGAACAGATAGAAAAGGAGGCTTTGAAGATAAAGCCTGGAGCTCACTCACCCGTCTAGCCGAGGTGATGGCTACCAGAAAAGCAGTCTTTAGAGTTAGAAGACGAAGAGGGCAATTGTGAAGAGGCTCGAAGGGAGCGCACATCAGGAATGTCAAAACCAGATTCAAGTCCCACTGAGGCATTACAAAAGGGACAGGAGGGAACGTGTGTGTAATGCCTTTGAGAAAGCGTGTAACCACAGGGGACTTGAAAAGAGAAGGCTGATCAGGAAGCCGCAAGAAGGCGGAGATGGCAGCAAGATAACCTTTCAGGGTGCCCAGGGCAGAGCCCTGCCGGGCCAGAGAAAGAAGAAAGAGGAGAACCTCAGAAAGAGGGGCGGAAAGGGGATCCACAGCCTTTGCTGTGCACCATGCCACAAATTTGTTCCACCGGCAGGCGTATACCGACTTTGTGGAGGGACGCCTGGCTGCCAGAATGATATCACAGACTTCAGGAGGCAAGTCAAATGGCATCAACTGCCGCCGCTCAATCTCCACGCATGGAGGTGGAGGCTGGACAGGTTCGGGTGGAGGACCGTCCCCTGCTGCTGCGACAGAAGATCCTCCCGAAGGGGCAGACGTATCGGGGGATCGGTCAACAGACTGAGTAGCTCGGGATACCAGTATCTTCGTGCCCAATCCGGAGCCACCAAGATGACTTGGGCCCGGTCGCGCCTGATCTTCTTCAGCACTCTGGGCAGAAGTGGTATAGGCGGAAAGGCATACAACAGACCGCAACTCCACTCGTGACGAAAAGCGTCGCCGAGCGAGTGCCGCCTTGGAAATTCCAACGCGCAGAACTGCTGACATTGCGCGTTCTCTTCGGTGGCGAATAGATCTAACCAAGGCTCTCCCCACTGCTGAAAGAGGCCTTGCACCACTTCGGAGTTCAGACGCCATTCGTGATCCATCATGCACCGGCGGCTGAGTTCGTCTGCTCTGGCGTTCAGAGAGCCCGCCAGATGTTGAACCACCAGGGTGACGCCCTGGTGTTCCAGCCATGTCCAGAGGCGCAGAGCCTCCTGACAAAGGGTCCACGACCCCACCCCGCCCTGTTTGTTGCAGTACCACATGGCGGTGGTGTTGTCCGTGAACACCTGCACGACACTTCCCCTGACAGAGGGAAGGAAGGCTTTCAGTGCAAGCCGGATCGCTCTCAACTCCAACAGGTTGATGTGGAGACGAGACTCCGCCGGAGACCAGAGGCCTCTGATCTCCGCCTCTCCCATATGGCCACCCCAACCCAGGAGGGACGCATCCGTCACTACGACATGCTCCGGTTGGGGAAGGGAGAGGCTCTTGCCCTTGACCCACTCGCGGTCCGTGAGCCACCACTGCAACTGCTGTGCAGTGCCCTCCGAGATCAAGACATGGTCGGACAGGTTGCCGTGATGCTGGGCCCATTGAAACTTCAGGTCCCACTGCAGAGCCCGCATGCGCCGCCTGGCGTGATGCACTAGTAGGATGCAGGAGGCCATCAGCCCCAGAAGCCGCAACACTAGCCTGACCGAAACCCGGGATAGAGGCCGAAAGATGGGAATCAGGGCCTGTATATCCCGGACCCGCTGTTCCGGTGGATGGACCCGGAACTGCGCCGAATCGAGAACCGCTCCGATGAAGAGGAGCTTCTGAGAGGGACTCAAGTGTGACTTCGGCACGTTGATGGAAAACCCCAGCAAATGCAGGAGATCCGCCGTAGTCTGGAGGTGGGAGACGACTGCCTGGGGCGAGCCCGCCTTCAACAACCAGTCGTCGAGATAGGGGAAGACTGGGACCCCTGATCTGCGCAGATGAGCTGCGACCACCGCCATCACTTTCGTGAACACCCGAGGGGCACTGGTGAGGCCGAAGGGGAGCACGGTAAACTGAAAGTGCTCTTGGCCCACCGTGAACCGCAGGTAACGCCGGTGGGCCGGCAGGACGGGGATATGGAAATATGCGTCCTGCAAGTCCAACGCTACCATCCAGTCTCCAGGGTCTAGGGCAGCTAAAACCTGAGCCAACGTTAGCATCTTGAACCTTTCCTTTCGGAGGAAGGCATTGACGTTCCGGAGGTCCAAGATAGGGCGCAGGCCCCCCTTGCCCTTCTTGGGAACCAGAAAGTAGTGGGAATAACAACCACGACCTACTTCTGGACTCGGAACGCGCTCGACGGCCCCCTTGGCCAAGAGAGCCGAAACTTCCTCGCGGAGAAGATCCAAATGATCCCCCGAGATACGGTGGTGCTGTGGTGGCATGGCTGGAGGGGTCGTCTCGAAGGGGAGGGAGTAGCCCCTTCGGACGATTTGCAGCACCCACCTGTCCGATGTTATGGACCGCCAGTGGAGCAGGTGATGGCGAACTCTGCCGCCCACTGGCGTGGTATGGGCCTGAAAGCTCGGACTAGGAAGGCTTTGAGGCGGATGCTGCCGGGGTGGATGTGGGCTGACCACGTCGGCCTCCATTTCCGCCACGGCGGAAGCCACGTCCGCGACCGCGCGCAGGTTGGTTCTGCGGCTGGTGGCTTTGCGAACGTGAGGAGGCGCCCCTTCCTTGGCCACGAAAGGGGCGAAAAGCGGAGGTGTGCGCCCGCGGAGCCGAGAGGCCCAAGGACTTGGCCGTAGCCCGGGAGTCCTTAAAGCGGTTCAGCGCACTGTCCGCCTTCTCACCAAACAGGCGAGTGCCATCAAAGGGCATGTCCATGAGGGTGTTCTGGACATCCCCGGAAAATGACGTGGACCGCATCCAGGCGTGGCGGCGGAGCGCCACCGTGGTGGAAATCGCCCGACCTAGCGAGTCCGTGGTGTCAAGCCCACATCTTATGGCGTGCCGTGCTGCATCCCTCCCATCGGCCAGAGCCTGGGAAAGACGTGGCCGGACCTCCTCCGGACACAGGGGCAGCACGTCCTCCACCGTATCCCACAGGGAATGGGAATAACGGTCCAAGAGACAGGCGGTATTTAAGGACCGCAGGCCCAAACTAAGGGACGAGAACAGTTTCTTGCCAAACTGCTCGAGTCTCTTGGAATCCCGGTCCGGCGGAGCGGTCGGGAAGGAGGATTGGGAAGTAGAGGCCTGGATAACCAGACTCTCGGGGGTGGGGTGTTGGGACAGGAAGCTGGGGTCGCCCGGAGCAGGGCGGTGGCGCCTGGCAACGTTCCTATCCACAGGAGGAACTGTGGAGGGCTTGGACCAGGTGCCCTGCAGAACGTCAGTGAGGGCCTCGTTAAACGGCAGCAGAGGCTCAGTGGAGCTTGCTGAGGTTTGAAGCACCTCAGTGAGGATGTTGGTCCTCACAGCCACGGCAGGCAACTCGAGCCCAAGGGCCTCAGCCGCCTTGCGCAGCACCACAGAAAATGCTGCACCCTCCTCCGAAGCCACGGTCGGAGGAGAAGTGAATCCAGCGTCTGGCGAGGTGTCCAGCCCGCTGGCCTCCCCCAGTTCATCTGCCCAGTCCTGAGAAAGCTGTGACTGAACAGCCAGAGGGTCCTCGAACCCCTCCCAGTCGCCCCCTTCTTCCGATTCCTGATAAACAGGAGGAATGATCGGAACCGGACTGTAGAGATGGTAGGTCTCTAGCGGCGTCGGATGCGGCGTCGGCGGACGCCGTGCCGGCGTCGGGTCCGGATGAGGGCTAAACTGGGGCGTCGGCGTCACAGGCGTCGGCGTCGGCGGCGCCGGTGACGGCGTCGGTGGTTCAGGCGTCGGCGCCGGTGGAGGAGTGACAAGGTCAACCGGCGTCGACTGGGGCCCAGGCATGGGCCCCGCGGGGACCTGCGGCGTCGAGACCGGAGTCGTCGACGGCGCCGGGGCCGGAGCCGCCGGCACGCGAGGTCGCCCAGTCGAGCCCGCGGGGCCCGAAGGCGCGCCAGCGGGCGTCGACGGCGGGGCCAGGCTCCTCATGGCCGAGAGGAAGGCGCTGATCTCCGCCGGCGCCGCGTCAGCCCCAGGGACCGGAAGGTATGGGGGCGGACGCGGCACCTGCGGCTCCGCCGGAGCCGCGGGGGTGGAACCACTTGGACCCTCGGCCGAGTCGCGCGACCGGCGAGGGGAGTCCGAAGAGCGATGTCGCCTCTTGGACTTCTTTGAGTGCTTGGACTTACCCGACGACTTGGAGCCCGACGATCGATGGTGGCGTCGGCTAGGGCTCCGCGAGCGATCCTTGGACCTCCTCCTGGACCGGGATCGCGCACGACGCGGAGCCGAGTGGCGAAGCTCGAGAAGCTTGCGGGACCGCTCCCGCCTAGCCTTCGAAGTCAGGGCCTGGCAGTCGTTGCACGACTCCGCGTCGTGGTCGAGGCCTAAGCAATAGAGGCACCGGCGGTGGTGATCGGTCACCGACATCAGTCGATGACAGTCTTCACAAGCCTTGAACCCAGGCATCCTACCGGCACCAGATGTCGACAGACAGGGATCAAAAATGATCAAAAAGAGTTAGTCAAAAAAGACTAAAAGGGGTAGCTCTCCCGGATCTGCGCTTACTGGCGCGGAAAAAAGAAGAACTGACGTCAGCGCGCGAGGGCGGCGTCTAAGTACTCCGACGACGTCATCCCGGCGCACGACGCCGACGACGGACGCGGAGCCGCAGACGACGCCTAGCGACGCGCAAGGGGTATTGCTGACGAAAAATCTTCCGGATCCAGTCTGACGCCTGGGGATATTCTAAGGTGAGGAATCTAACTAACGTGTTTCTTTCAGATTGTCCTGTTTTGTCCCTGTTGGGGCGGCTGCTTGGTGGTGCCTGGGGCTGCGGGCTTCTCCCTTGGGGGTTTTTCTCCCTGGTTGTTTGCCCTTCCTGGCTGGGTTGCTCCGTTGGGGCGCTTCGACTTCTCCGGGGCTCCCTTTACCTGGTGGTTCGGGGGGGTGGTTTTTCTTTCTGCCCCTCTGGGGGTTCCCTTGGGGCTTGCCTCTGGGTGCGGGGCCTCCTTCAGGCTTGCCTGGGGGGTGCTCGTTTGCAGTCCTTTCTTGATCGTCCCCTGCTTGTTTTGGGGTCTCGGCTCTGTCGGCTTGGTTGGGGGCATAGCTGGTTGTGTGCTCCTGCCTGCGTTTTCTTGTGGGCTCCCTTCTGCTTCAGTTGGGTGCCGTTTTTTTCTCGGTCTGGTGCCCCTGGCTTTGGTGGGGTTCCGGAAGGCCGGGTTCTCTGCTTTGGTATTCTCCACTTTGTTAGGAATGGGACGAGGACCGGAGGGACCTGGGGGTAATGTCCTATTACTTACCGGTAATCTTCATTACTCCTGGTCCCATGGTCCTCGTCCCATTCCTTACTTCCCTCCCTCCCTCCCTGGCGGCCGGCCTTCCGGTTGTTGGCTTGGTATTTTCAGGCAGCATGCTGGGTTGGTACCGTTTATGTACTCCCAGCGGGAGGGAGTGGGTTAGGTATCCCAGCATGCTCCTGTTCTTTTTTTCCGCGCGGAGATAGTAATTTCCACTTTGTTAGGAATGGGACGAGGACCACGGGACCAGGAGTAATGAAGATTACCGGTAAGTAATAGGACATTACCAACAATGAGATAGTGACTTATGCGATGATGGAATTGTAGGATGCAAGACAAACAACTCTCAATATGGGGAAAAAGATTAGCCCCTATATTACCTTTATTTAAAAAAAATGCAGTTACAGAGGCACTTGCCACAAACAGTCTACGCCCAATTCAGTAATCTCAGCACATTGATTGGCTGAGAGCATCCACTCGAGTTCATTAGGGCGGTCCTCATTAACTATTTTAAATCATGTACACAGTCTGCAAATGCCTTTTGCCATCATAGATGCGCTTTGCTAACGGGGGATAAACATGTATCTTCATTACCATATTTTCATCTTAAATCCTGCGGGGATGTCCTGCCTGCAGTTTACATTACGAGTGCCCTGCAGCTGCGTCCTTCCGCCCTAAAATATATCCCGTGAGACCTTCATTGACGTTTCTATTAACCCCCCACTGAAAAGAAAATTGATGGCGTCTTTCATTAACCCTTTCACTCTCACCACCTCGCTAAAATTGAATAGCAATTTATTATTGCAACTCCCTTGAGATCAGTGGTTTGTCGGGTCGGTTCTCCCAGAAAGAGACACCAATCGGCCCTTCCGTGACCTCTAAGACTCCTAGGAAAATGTTGTTTTGTTCATTTTATTTTAGGCATTGTGAGAGCAGACACCTAGCCTAAAAGAACAGATCTCTTTAAGTAGGAACGAAATACAGAACACACGACTGTTGAAATAGCTGTAATTATGCATTCAATAACCGTTTTACATAGCAAAATCAAAATAAATACATCTGATTGTCTAAAACCTGTAAAGTAGCAGAATCACCAGAATGTCACTTTTGCATGCATCTCTTTTCAAAGGGAATCTGCTTGCCTCTGCTGGCACCGTCTGCAGCAAGTGGATTGTTTATTCGATCACCCTTTTCAAGGGAAATCTGGTTGACACCTCAATCACTCACATCAGAAGTGTACAGCTTGCTCTCTTTAAGGAGAAACTAATGGAGTTGCTCAGGGGTTGCTCAAACCTGCACTGCCCCCTTCGGAAATACAGTGGACCTGTCCAATGATAAATAGATAAGCTTACCTTTGCCCTCTAGGAAAGCTAATAAGAGGCCTTCAAAAAATGTGTTTCCCTCTCAAGCATCAACTTTCGACATCCCTTCAGCTTGTGTGGTACATTTCTGGAAGACTAAGGGCCTTTCTTCCATTCCAGAGACTGATTTTTACATCTTTAGCATCCCCTGAACGTGCCTCTGAGCTCTGGTGATCTTTGCAACCGCCAAGAGGCTAAACACTTTGTAAACTTCACTAAATCCTTTTTAATTCTGTGCCCATTTAGTGGAGCTCTCTGTCACTCGGTCTCTCTCCATCCCCTCACAGTATCTCAGGGTGAGTTTCTCATATGTTCTTTGTGCCAGGCAGGCTACACATCCATGGGCAAGGCCTTGTCTTGTAGCTCACGCTGCAAGTCAGGAAACAGCATTGACGGCAATACATTAGCCAAGTCGCCTCTGCTGACGTCAGCACGCCTGCTGCTGACATCTCCATGCACCCCACCAGTTAAAAACAGCTGCAATGAATCCTGCTTTGTAAACCTTTCTTGAAACGGTTCCAGCTGCAAGAACTTGCACTATGCTTTACATCAATCTGTGACAATATTAATATTATTAGCGCTACAGTTATTTATTATTGATGTTTTATTAGTATCGTTAGCATTTAAAGTAGATTTTTACGCTAACAGGAGGAGCAGACACTGCGTTTTATGTTAAGATCTCAGGTAGTGTTGATGTTGTAAATCCAGATGACATTAACGTTCAGAAGTTTTATTGAGTTTGCAGCTTTGAGACATTAAAAAGGCATATATAGCATAAGGTATATGGACAAAATATTGAGTCCAAAGTATCGTGTGGACAAAAGACCCCGTCAAGAATATCCAGGACAAGAATATCGTGACGGTGAGTTTCTATGGGTATGCAAAGTTTTACTATATATAACTCCACATATATGTACCATGCCCATCTCTATATCTTCAAGGGACGTACATGTGGAGCCAAGAAGAGTAACCTATTCGTACTTACCATTTCGATATTTTGATCCGCTGTATTTTTGGCACCATATTCTGTACACAAGACATTTTTGTCCCCGATCTGCTGACAGTGATTCCCATCTATTCAGCTGTAAGTGTCTCAGAGGAGGAAGAGGGCTGTACACAGGTCACCCTCAAGGCCAGACCGAGCAGTGACTGGGGAAACATTTAGGGATGGACCAAAGGAGGTTGGTCATGCTGTGCCCTTTCCAAATTACCAGGCGGGCTGTGCTAGGATGGTTGATCCCGTGCCTCTACGGGCATGTCACGACTCATGGCCCCCAGGCTGCGCACATGCAATCTTTATGCACACTATTACTACAAACAACAGCGCCAAGCTTATGAATTGATGCCGGAGGCTGTGCACTTTGACACACTGGACAACCAAGAAGTACTTGCCCTGCGCGTGAAGCTCTACGCTAGTGAGCATAATCACATTGCCCTCCATGTAATGCTCTGTGTAATTTAAATACGGGGCTGCGTGGAACAGTGAATGTCACAGGTGCTTTGGAAACTTTATTTTTTTGTATATGACAAAGCCCTAAACAAAGCCTGAACCCTAGGCCAAACACCAATTCCAGCATTCAATCCAACTTCATTCCTACTAATAGCTCTAACTGGAATCCTAATCGTAATCCCTTCTAAATGACCCCATAACCCTGACAAGAGTTTAATTCAAATTTAGTTCACTACGAAATTGGGTTTTGACCGGACTACAATACGAGTTTGTGCAGGCGTCATTTCCAGAACCCCGCCCTCATTAGTGGGTGGTGCATGCAGCCAGGCGGACCACTGACGTATGCGCTCGTCACGCAGGTGCTTCCGCGTGCCACAGATCGCTCCACGGCGTTACTCTCCTCTCCGCTGGCGCGCGGTGGCATGCAGAAATATGGCGGGGCAGGCGGGTGGATGGATGGAGGGGCGGCAGGCTTCAGTGGAGATGTAAAAGGTACGCAGAGGGGGTGGGGGGGTCGCCCGTGGAATAGGGTGCTATTTGTGAGGAAACTACTCGGCAGCAGGCCTCTTCACTAAGGGAGACTAGGAGCTGCGCCTAGCAACAGGCTACTCAGCCTCGGTGCGCTGGGAGCTGCGCTCAGCAGTAGCGCTGTCCAGCAACAGGCCTCTCTTACTAAGGGGGTTTGAAGCTGCACTTGGCAACATCCGCCCAAGAACAGGTCTAGAATACATACAATTGGTAATCAAACGCAGGTCTACCACATATGCATGTTCTCTTCATTCAAAACAGGCGAATTATCTCATGCCCCCACTGAACGGTACAACACATGCGTAGAAGCCCATTAAAATAGGCCGACCTGTCCCCATGCACGCTGTAAAAGTGCTCTATGGACACCATTCAAAAGCAGTCTTTTCTGCACATACAATAACAGAGCTGTGCTTATAAACAGTCTACCTAAAAGTGCATTTGTTATGGCTGCTTTCAAATGTGCTCTTGGAGCTCTGTTCAAAACAGGCCTATGCACCCACCCATGCGGTCAATGAGCCATATTCAAAAACAGGTCTACCCACCCACCCATGCACTCAATGAACCATATTCAAAAACAGGCCTTCCCACCCATACGCTCAATGAGCCCTATTAAAAAATAAGCCTACCCACCCATGCATTCAATGAGCCATATTCAAACAGGCCAACCCACCCACCCATGAACTCAATGATCCATATTCAAAAGCCGGACTACCCACCCACCCATGCACTCAATGAGCCATATTAGAAAAGCCAGCCTACTACCCACCCACCCATGCACTCAATGAGCCACATTAAAAAACAGGCCTACCCATGCACTCAATGAGCCATATTCAAAAGGAGGCCTACCCCCCCCCCCGGGCACTCAATGAGCCATATTCAAAAATAGGCCTACCCACCCATGTGCTCAATGAGCCATATTCAAAAGCAGGCCTACCCACCCATGTACTCAATGAACCATATTCAAAAACAGGCCTGTCCACCCATGCACTAAATGAGCCATATTCATAAGCCAGCCTACCCACCCATCCATGCACTCAGTGATCCATATTCAAAAGCCAGCCTACCCACCCAACTATGCACTCAATGAGCCATATTCAAAAGCTGGCCTACTCACCCACCCATGCACTCAATGAGTCATATTCATAAGCAAGGCCTACCCACCCACCCATGCACTCAATGATCCATATTCAAAAGCCAGCCTACCCACCCAGCCATGCACTCAATGAGCCATATTCAAAAGCTGGCCTACTCACACACCCATGCACTCAATGAGTCATATTCAAAAACAGGCCTACCCACCGTGCACTCAGTGAGCAACAAACAAAATCAGACCTACCCACAGAAACACTTGCTCAACTCCATTCTAAAATGCACCTACCCACCCATGCACTTTCAAAGTGGCTCAACCCTTGCACGCACTGACTGCTGTTCATAAATATGCCTCTACACCCATGCACTCACTGAGTCTACCTGCAAATGTGCTCCAAGAGCTTAATTCAGAAACAGGCCTGTTCACTCACCGAGTGCCTTTCAAATACAAGCCTAGCCACTCAGGCACTCAACGATTACTAATTCAAATACCAACCTACCTGTCCTTGCACTTACTGACCGGTGTTCATAACCATGCCAACTTGCAGGTCCACAGACTGAGCACAGGTCGTTCACTTGTACCTGCCATGGGCTCACTAAGTGCTGTTCACAAGCATGCCTGCCCAGCCATGTACTCACTAAGTCTATCTGTAAATGTACTGTCAGTGCTCTATTAAACAATAGTCCTACTGACTCACATGCTCCCCGAGTGCCTTTCAAAAACACGCACCACCCATGTGCTCACCGAGTGCCAATTCAAAACTATGCCTACCCACCCAGGAGCTCACTGAGCCCTCGTTAGCAACAACGCTTTCTGAACGTGAGTCCCACCAAGCTTCATCGAGGACCAATATTCATAGGTGAGTGAACAAAAAATGTAGGTCATGCGGGAGGCATGAAACTGGCTCCAGGCAACGGGAAGGAGGGATTAACAGCTAAAAGTGCAAAATTGTGACACACTTCCAGAAATTAATCCAAAAATTTGATAGGAGGATGTGTGGGCATAGGCAAGGGCTTTGACTGAAGAACTGCAGTGTCTTGTAAACTCGGGCAGACTAGAAAGTTTAGCTCTTGTTAGCTCAGAGCTTACAATATCTTATATATCTTTAAGGAAACCACTACCAGGGTCCACAGGCTCCCCACCTACCTGGACTGGTCCTCAGACCAGTCTAGGCCCTTTCAGATCCAGCTCTCCACTGCACCAGCAACCATTGCTCCTGCCCGCAAACTCCTCTCTCCTCCTCATCTCTATTTCGTCTCCTTCACTTTTCTCTGTTTCTCTCACTCGCATCCTTGTTTCACCTCTTTGTGCTTTGACTTCATTGCTCCCTTTTTGCCCCTCAGCCCCTTTTTGTAGCTCCCACTGCCATTCACCTGTTTTCCCCCTTCATCTACCCCTGCTCCTTCCATGCTCTCCTGCGTATCTTCTCACCTCTTTTTCCCTCCTTTGGTAGCTCCGTCAACCACCTGCACCCCTCCCACCTCCCATTACCTATTTAATGGTGGCCGCAGCATGGGTGTGCTGCGAGCGCGCCATAGGCGCACCAAAGGCAAGCCTGCCTTCGCCTGTATATGCCTCGACCTCGCCCAGTGCCACAAACCCTGTCCTTTCACCCCTGCAACTACACCACTGCGTTTTCGACCCCGGGTAGCACAATGAACGCTGCTGTCGAACTGACTCTTGCTCCTCAGTAGGACCATTTACTTGCACCCACTGTCATTTCATCTGCTACAGCACGCACACCAGTCACCCACCTGGAAGCATCCAGACCACACCACAGACCATAACAGAACAAAAAACACCAGCCTACACGTCTTCACTGTGCAAACATGCCACCAAGCTCTGGGACCTTATAACCACCCTCGTACCTGATGTCCTCCTTCACACAGCGACCTGGCTATCATACACTTCCTCAACCAACACAACTGCCCCCCTACCACCACAGACAGCCGGCTGACAGAATGGAAGCAGCTCACCCCCCAGGATATCACATCCATCAGGAATGCAGTGGCCTCCACCAACCAGTGTCCACACCACATCCTCAACCTAAGTGGAGCCAGGATCAGCCCCAAACTCACCACCCCATTCAACACCTTGATAGCCATAGCCACCTACCCAGAGGATTCTAAGCATGCAGAGGTCAACGTCCTGCTAAAAAAATCATCAGTCAACCCCATTGAACTCAACAACCACTGACCCCTCTCCCTGCTCCAGTTTCTAGCCAAAGTATTAGAAAAAGCCATCAACATACAACGTACCACAATCTGGTACAGAACCATCTACTTGATACCTCTCAATCTGGATTCCGCAGCAACCACAGCACTGAAAGAGGCTTTATTGTGGCCACCAACGCCTTCTGAGCTCTCCTTGACCAAGGTGAAACAGTGGCACTGATCCTCCTAGACCTCTAGGCGGCATTCACCACTGTCTCCCACCACGTGCTCATCGCTAGACTGGACAGCATCATCATCTAGGGTGCCGCTCTCAGATGGCTGGCCTCCTTCGTCTTCAGAAGAACACAAAAAGTCTATCTCCAACAAATTACCTCTGAACTCAAATAAATCCTCTGTGGAGTACCTCAAGAATCCTCACTCAGTCCTACCCTCTTCAACACGTATATGACACCCCTGGCCAACATCATCAGAACCCGCGGACTCAACATCATATCCTTTTCTGACGATACACAACTCATCCTCTCCGAAGACACCACCAACACTAAAACTAACTTCCACAGCTGCAGGACCACCATGGCCAATTGCATGAGAGGACAACTGCCTGAAGCTTAATATAGGCAAGACAAAGTTACTGACCTTCAGCAACAAAAAATCCCCTTGAGAAGCATCCTGGTGGCCCACGGAACTCAGACCAACACCAACCTCAACCAACCTCGCTACAAATCTAGGCATCATCTTGGACAACATATTAACCATGACGTCCCAGGTGAACTCGGTGTCCTAATCCTGGTGCTTCATTCTATGCTACATGCAAAAAGAACAAATGATGGACAGAATGCAGAACAATGTTGTGCATTCACCCCAGTGCAGAGATCTGGGCCTAAATCCATAGTTTTTTTGCTCACCATGCCATTCCAGTTTGGACCCAGCCATATGCAAATCAGTCTTGACCCTGCACCCAATGGGAATAGTCCAGCCCGAACTGCCAGGCCAGGTCCTCCCTGGACTGGAAACAAGCATCCTAGAACCGGTTTTGGGGTTTCTCCCCTCTTCAGCCAGGATAGCTTGATTCCAGTGGCATGGAGAGCACGGGACCCACGTCTGGGCATACCCGTCCCACTCGGGGTGACAAATGCAAGAAGAACAATTGATGGACAGAATGCAGAACAATGTCGTACATTCACCCCAGTGCAGAGATCTGGGCCTAAATCCATCGTTTTTTTGCTCACCATGCCATTCCAGTTTGGACCCAGCCATATGCAAATCAGTCTTGACCCTGCGCCCAATGAGAATAGTCCAGCCCGAACTGCCAAGCCAGGTCCTCCCTGGACTGCAAACAAGCATCCTAGGACCGGTTTCGGGGTTTCACCCCTCTTCAGCCAGAATAGCTTGATTCCAGTGGCATGGAGAGCACGGGACCCACGTCTGGGCATACCCGTCTCACTCGGGTTGACAAATGCAAAAAGAACAATTGATGCACAGAATGCAGAACAATGTCGTACATTCACCCCAGTGCATCGTTTTTTTGCTCCTATGCTTGATTCACAAGATCTTCGATTGGTTAGCCCAGAGCTCAAGACAATCAATTGCTCAGACCCTCATCTCCAGCCAATTTGACCACTTCAATGCTCTCTACACATGGATCACAGTCCACCTCCTCCAAAATTTACAGAAGCATACGAAATGCCACGGCCAGACTCGTCTTTGACCTCCCACGATGAAACCACCTCACCCCCTACCTCAGAAAACTCCACTGTCTCCCAGTACAGAAGAGATGCCAGTTCAAACTACTGACCCATGCATGCAAGGCCCTACACAACTGCGGACCTGCCTACATAAACCTCCACCTGAATTTTCACCAGACACTTCCACTCTGCATCCCTCTCACTAACCGACCCCCTTGCATCTGACGAAGCAGGAGCTGAGGACACCCCTTCTCCTACCAAGCAGCGAAGACATGGAATGAACTACCCCAACATCTCTGGACCTCTCTATTTATTTCAGAGTTCCTAAAGTCATTAAAGACCTGGCTCTTCAGCTGAACCACTGGACCCTGCAAGCACCTGGATACCTTCACGGATGAAAAGTTGCTTTATACAAATTGACTTATTATTTGATTGACTAGACCCGGAGGTGGAGCAATCAAAGAATCTATCTACTGGGGCCCCAGCAGATGGAAAAAGCTGGGTGGCATGTGGTCAATTGTATTCACACTGTGTGAGTCAGAACTTACACAACTGTGGGGTGTGCACAGATCCCCTGCATGTTCATATTTTATCTAAGCTATATTTGCAAGGTTTATGATTTTTAATCATACATATATTTCTGCTCTGAATGTTTCCCACACATTCCAACGCACCTGTTGGCTAGGAATGAACAAAATATTATTTTCTGAGGTGAGTAATTCATCTATCTCGCAGCACCATAGCCACTTGGTTGGCAGTGGCAGCACAAATTTGATTCTTTTGCAGGGTAAGACCAAGACTGCAAAGTTCCCCAGAACAGTGCCTACTGACCATTACTCCATAAATCACAGAAGACAGATTTTCTTCAACAGTAAAAGAAGCATGGTAGAATTTTGCAGTCACAAAAACCTCCAAGAGTTTTATTTTGGGGAGCCCAACACCCACCTCCTCCTCAAGTATGTGTGAATTTTGAGGCAAATAGACCATGTTTGCTGCCATAACTACATGCCTTTGCGACCGTCTTCAATTCTGGAAGACCTAGGTGAAGGGGTGGCCGTCAGCCCATGGGCTGTATCTTGCATATGACTTGTTTCATGCAGATATAGTGACTCACCACTGGGAATTCGGAAATCGTAACTTCTACATAAGGGTGTCCTCATAATGATAAAAGATACCCTACACCTCCTCCATAAAGAAATCTGGGTGCAACCATCAGGGATGTCCCTGGCTCTGGAAGGAGATGGAATGCAAAAATCAAGTGCACTTGAACGTAATGAAAACATGTTGCAGATTGGAGCTTGAACTCAGTGGCGGCGATACATATGGACAGTGGTGGGTGGGTGGAGGGACAGCCGCGGTCCGTGCAGGTAACTGCGGTGGGGCCGCGTAAGGGGGGATTTCGAGGGAAGATGCAGAGGGAAAATTAAACAATTAATTTTCGCTCTGCGTCGTCCCTTGAAATCCTCCCTAACCCAGCCCCACTGCTGTTACCTGCACGGACTGCACTGTGGAGGGAGTGGACCTGGGGTGGGGGGAGGAAGCATACCGGGGGATGCACGGGGGAGCACGGAGGGGGAAGAAAAAATAAATAAAAAACTTACCTCCTGCTGCTTCTGCCGTCTCTGAGCTTCTCTGATTCCTGCATGAGAGCAGCCCAGGGATTGGCCGGGGCGGGCTGCATTGACCCTCTGCTCAGTTAAGGGAGGCTGTGCTGTTTCTCCAACCTGGCTGTACAATACAGCCAGGTTGGAGAAACCTAACTGGGCATGTCTGTTTAGCTGGCCGAAGACAGTCGGCCAAACAGACATGCACAGTTATTAGTGCACATCACTCCGCCCCCTCTCATTGTCTGGCCCACCCAACCCATCACCACACACGCTGGCTCCGCCATCAGCCAAAAAATTAAACAATATTGTTTTATTTTTCAGCTGCTGGCTGAGGCAGTGGGGCGGCGCTACTCCGCCATTGTGGCGGAGTCGCCCCTGCTTGGACTAAAGGTAACCACTGAGAGATATGACTTGTCAGGTCACAGTGCTGTACAGTGTTCGAACAGTGTCTTGCAATGTGATGTGGCTAATTCTCTTGGTACTGCACCAGATGGGTTACGTACAGATGCAGCCAAGTAATGAAATCATAGTAATAGAGCGCTTAAGTAACGAAGAGTGGCTTATCACCTCAGCAGAGAGCAAGTTTCAGAGACACAATAACCTTCAAACAGTGATAATAGCAAGATCTGGTCAGAGGTTATAGGTACCTGTGCAGCGCATTGACTGACCAGTTTCCCAGTATGTGCTTCAACCTACTGAAGACTTTGACTCATCACCTGCCTTCCTACCGCTAGGATATGTGCAATGCTTTACCTTCTACCAATCGCTGAACCTCAATTGCTTTAATATTTCCACTGTGTATTCCCTTTTTCCCCATCCATGAACCGCTGGTGCATCATTTTTTCTATTATGCTGCAGACTAGGCGGACAAGTCTCAGTTCTCATTCGCCCTGAATCTACACACTGACTGGATTACCTAGGATCACACCTTCTCCCCGCCGCACTTGCTACTCCCAAACAGAACTGACTCACCATCCTCACGGGACTTTTGGATGAAGGCCTCCACTCCGCTCTCCCCGTAGCTGCCCTCGGAGGCTAGCGTGGATACATAATTCCATTTCAGCGCCTTTACAATGTCCACCATCGTTTGTGCCTGGTAGGTGTCCGAGGGCACCACGCGCGAGAAGAAGTCGTAGCGACTGTTGTCACTCAGGTCAGGGGCGGTCGAGGCATAGCTGATCTGAGGAATCTGTGGGCAGAATAGAAGTAGGTTATTGTCCCTGGCATACAAAGCAAAATATCCACTCAGAGAAACAGCAACAAGTATCGTGAACAATGTTTCAACACTCTGTCCCGCCCATTTTCTGTGAACATTTATATAAGCTTTATTATTGATACTGAGCAACACACACTTCTGCTTCCAGGTGGCACTGAGCTGGGCACAGATTGGGGGTCTAGCTTCCTCACACTGAAATTGCCGGCCACCAGAACACCAAACACAAAGAATGGCAGTGGAATTGAAAACTGGAGATATATGCTCATGTGCTAAACATGAAAACGTTTCTGGTTAACTCACAGTTCACCTGTTCCAAACCTTTTGTGCCTCTATATTGTATGGATTTAGGGGGGAGACAAGGAAACCCCCACCGTGCAACTTCAAGGCCGAATGTAAACACCAAAAGTGGATTACGTCGCAGTATTGTATTCTTTTCATTTAAACCTTTTTTTAAAAATGATTTTACAGAGGTTATTACTTATTATGTGCTCATTAGGTGAAACCACCCATCCTTTTGAGGTCTAGTTTGACTGTGTCACTTTCGCCAGACATTATATTATCAACAGAAATAGAGTTTTCAGCGTATTTAGGAAGCCTAGGCTCCAACCACGTGCTGGTTCCCTGATTATAGGATTTCAGGATTTGGTTGGGTGGGTGGAAGTTGCATACTTACACTGAAAAGAGCGCAGCACTGCCCTTTTTGGCTTCTGGCTAATGTTATACTCGATAAAGCACTACTGGGTTGGTGGCAAGCCAAAACTACCTATAGGCTCATGGACATCATTTGGTGTTTGCAAGGGGTAACAGCTGCAATCCCTAGTTTTCTCCTTGCAGTCTCTGGCACTACCTTTGTAACCCCTGGCCTCAGTGGTGGTAACTGACATATTTACTTTCTGCCTATTGTGTACACTGGCATGTAGGGCAGCAACAAAGGACCCCCACTTCTGGCTGTCTTAAGCAAGTTTCTGTAGGGTGCCCCAGCTGATTCAGGGTCTTCATTTCTGTTTCCAAAGTTTGCCTCCAGGTGTTCTTTGTCCCGCTTCTCTTTTGTTTGCCTTCTGGGATCCCATGGGAAGCTGTTCTTGTGATGAAGTCTAGTTCTCTTCAGATGGTGTGTCTTATCCATCTCCATCTTTTTCACATAATACTGGTGTCCATGCTCTCTTGTCTGCATCTGGTGAGCACTTCCTGGTTGGAGATGGTTCTCGGCCCAAAAATGTGCATGATTCTTTCCAGATTACTAGCGTAGAGGCTTACATTTTGGTGATGTCGCTTTTCATCATCTGTGAGCACTCTGACCCATACAAGAGTGTGAATAGAACACAGCTCTGGTAAAGCATCAGTTTGGAGTTGGTGCTGTACTGAGATGACGTCCACACATTGTTCAGCATCCTGAAGACATTCCTGGCCTTGTTCAGTCTGCTCTCGATGTCACTACCTGCCCCTCCATCATTTCTGATAGTACGCCTAGGTATACAAACTCTTCAGCCATGGCCAAGTTCTCTCCATTCAATTTGAGTGGTGAGGGGTTTGGGATGTTGAGTGGCATGATTTCTAATTTCTTTGTGTTGATCTTCAGGCCCATTTCCTATTCATAGATTTTTAGGTGAGACATCTGTTCCTGGTGTGTGAGAGAGAGAGCTAGACTAGGTCATCTGCATAGTCAAAGTCCTCCAGTGTAGATAATAAGGTCCATCTGAAACCTCTGGCTTGGTCTTCAGTTGTGCTTCCAGTCGATGACTAGGATGAAGAGCAATGCTGACATCATACATTCCTGTCTTACACCATCTTTGACTTCAAAACTATCCTCACTATCTCGAACCTTGAAGGGCAAATTATCATTAAAAAAAATTAGCATGGAAGCTCTTGATGCAGAGAACTATCTGCTGTGGTATGCCATAGGCTTTAGGCTCTCAGTGGATAGGCTCTCAGTGGATACTGTCAAAGGCTGTCTCACAATCAATGAAGATGATGTATAGTTGTCTCTGCCACACCATGCATTGTTCTATGATGTTGCATAGAGTAGCCAGTGGTGGTAAAGCCAATGTAAGCTGAGAACAGTGGGTAAACAGAGCAATGTTGTGCACTGTTTAATTTCTGCTGCTGTAGCTGAGAAGTGAAGCATTAAACACTAAGGGGCTGATTACGATATAGGGCGGATCCGCCCTACATTTCCCTCCGTCCGCCACCCATTTCCCCCTGCCATATTAGTATGGCGGGGGGGATCCCGGCAGACGGAAGGACCGTCTGCCGGTTTTCCGCCAGTCGACCAGGCGGAAAAGGGGCTAGATATGGTAGCGGTGTCTGCTAGACACCGCCATGCATATTAGCATGGGTGCGGGAAGCAGCGGCATGCGGATTTTGCTGTCGGAAGCCTGTTGCGGGCCCCCAGGGTATAGGGGGTGCACATGGGGGTACCTATGGTACCCCCCAACTTTGTCATAGACAAGGTGGCAGGCACCGCGCGGTGCCTGTTACCTTGTGCATGACAATGCACGCAGTGCATTCCCAGCCTTGTGGCGGGCGGTGCTTTGAGCACCGCCCGCCACAATGCTGGGAATAGAGGATGCCACGGTGGCGGTGGCATCCTAATTGCAGGTGCGGGACCGCCGCACCACTGGCGGGCAGTCCCAGCACTGCTAGGGTGGCGGGCAGACAAAAGTCCGCCCGCCATCCTAATTGGCCCCTAAGTCTGCAAAACACATACATGCAGCAGTGCAATGTATTGTCTCCTGAATAAAAATAAAATTTAAAAAAATGAGAAAAAAACAACTTTTTAAACAAGGTGTTGCCAACCTTCATTATTGTGACCACATGATAAATGATGTCTTTCAATAAAAATCTCAACAAGTGAGTGATAGACATTGCCTTACAAGTGAAGATAATCAAATATATTAACAATGATAAAAAAATAAATTATGCCAGTAACATAGTTCACATTCAATATATGATCTACATGAAGAAATACAGGTGGACACAAAACCATTTTTGTTTTTTACATTTTTTATTTTGCATCTTTCTGTATTTTACTAATGTTAGCGGCGTCACTCCATTCCTGGTTTTCGTTTCCACCGCAGCAACTGCGGAACAGAGCAGAGGACGCGAGGACGCTGTGATCCGGCTACGGCCCTGTTCTCTGCTGACATACCGCCGGCTCTAAGTGTCTCTGCGTTTGTCCGGCAGTGGGGGCTCCGGCTCCCGCAGTATCACAGTGGTGTTGCAGTGATATTACCGGCAACTGGCAACCGGCAACTGGCAGTAGAACCCGGTCAAGTTGGGAGCTGAAACTCGAGGAGCTTGTGGAGCTCGTGGAGCCTTTGCCGCAGTTGCCTTTGCCGCGGTTGCCGACTACCACTGTTCGCCCGCTTGCAGTCTCAAGCCTCAAGTAAGCTGGAGAAAGCAGTAAGTGGGCCGCGACAAGCTATTTCTTGCTGACTCCCTGCTAACTTTTAGACCCTGAGGAGTAGCGAGACAACGATTATTTTGCGGTGTAAGGGGGTGTACCTTGTGAGTTACTGCCTCCGCTGCTTCTGTGACTATCCCACGGCTGATGCTGCTGTCTTGCCACTCTGTCTTGCCACACTGACTTACACTGACTTATACTGCCACCTTGACTCACAGAGCTAACGGCAGAGGAAGGACACGAGTCAAGAGCGGGCCCGGCATCTTAGGTGGGGCAGGCAGTGAGGCCTTTTGCTGCTTAATTCCTGGGTTCTTCCTGTTGGTTACCTTCTTGCTCGGGTCTGCTGCAGGTTTGCTACGGGACTGCTGACACCAGAATCCTTCGCTCCTTGTGCTTCTTGCTCCTTTAGCGCATAGCAACCCATGCAACCACAAGAGCTATAAGTAGGACCAAGGGGGGCCAGGCTATTGAAATATTGGGGTCACACTTACTCACCTACCGCTGTGAGGAGAACAGCCACCGCTAGTTTGCTCAGCCTTGCCCAGCACCTAGCCACAGGGGGACCACAACTACAACTCCCCAACTCTGCCTCGGATGATACGGCTCGCAACACTGGAACGAGTTGTGTGGCTGGCAGAAACTCCAGACTCCGTCAAGGCGTCCTGTGTCCTGTGGAGTGCTGAGCTTATGCTCGTTACGTTTGTGAGGAGGCTAGCGGGGGGCTCGAGGTGAGGTGATTGTTGACACGGAGGCTGAGTGGAGAACACTGGGGGCACGCTGCACGAAAGACAAAATAGGCGCATTATTTAATTAAGGACTCGAAGTCCCAGGAATTCTTTTTGTTGTACATACTTCCCCCCGGGATAGAGCAACGCCTTCCCTATTGATGCTACTTATTCCACCACTATGCGCGCGGGGGAAGGGCGGGCCGTCTGTGGCCATCCAGGGCTGGAGAAGCCGGGCTGGGCCATTCCTCTTTCGCCTGTGGCTCCAGAACTGTACTACATCTGCCATCTGCCACAGTAAGTACTGTGGGGGATATCACTAATATGTCTGCTCGGGGAACAAGGAGCAATACAATGGCCAGTAGAGGGTTGGTTACTGGCACTTTAGACAATTTTATCATTAGAGCAAACTCAGTGATTGACCAGGGTATTATCCTTATGGAGCGCAGAGTGTCTCAGGACCTAGCAATGGCTAAACGATCTTCCTTGGGCCACCTTGCCAATGCTCGGACGCCTGTGCACGACAATCATACCAATACCACCTGCGTCCCAGCCCTGGTACATGCTCCTCAGGACGATGGCCACATCTCTCCAACTATAGGCTCCCCAATTCCAGAGGCAACTGTGGCAACTGTGGTACCAGAGGTTTCATCTTTGCATACCTCGCACGTGAATTCACCGGCAAATCCAACGAGGGGGAATCAAAGAGCGGCAAAATGCAAGAGGAAGCAGGTTGCCTCCAAAGTGATTTGCCACAGGAAGACCAGAACAGCGAAGGCCCGGACTGGCAGTCTTACATCCTTAAAACCCAAGGGAGGTCCTACCTTGAACGTCTTGATTGGCTCGGTCACTGACTTATCCCTGTCACCTCCAGCTTCAAAAGGACCCATGACTCCGGAGCATGTTCAGTGCATGGGGGAGGCTAAGGGGGAGGACGATATCCTCTTAGAGAGACTGGGGTCCTTACTAAAGATAGCGCTTGATCCGTTAGTCCAGAGACTAGCTCGCATGGAATCTCAGCTCTCCCAGCTACAACAGGCTATGGCTGGGAATGGGGTAAAAAGAAAGGAAAAAATGCAGTCAGCGGATACAGCCCAAACCAGTTCTGTGTCCATTGGGGTCGCGAGTCTTGCTCATTCTCCTACCGCCGGGCCTCCTATAACAGCTGCAAACATGACAGCTGTGGTCGCAGGAGTTGGTGCTGCGGCAGTACCGGCAGTCAATTTGAGTACATCCACCTCAGATGCGATAGCACCAGAGGAGGGAGAGTCTCTACCTAATTTTACATCCCAGGTTGTGAAAAGAATTGATTTACCGCCTGAAACCAGTCCGTATGTGGTGGTATTGACAGGTATTCCTGAAATTAGCAACTCAGGTCAGGAATCATTCATGTCCTTAAAAAATAAAGTGACCCAGTGGCTCAATCATAATAGGCCCCTACCGTACAATGTTAAAAGTGAAGTACTGATGGTACGTAGGATAGCTTGGGTGGGACGCAGTAGAAAAACTATCCCAGGCGATTGTGTTCTGGTTAACTTTAGGGACCCCCGCACAGTAGAACACATTTGCAATTGGATTGACGACAGTGTAGGCTCAAGGATCAAACCCTATCCCCTGTCCTTCTTTTACCCTCGACCTGTAACGCCAGTTTGCGCATCGGATTGGTCACTGGTGATGCAAAGGCAGGGTCAAAGGGTGAACAGGGGCGGACACAGAGACCTAATCACCCAAAATTACCCTGTGACCCACAATAGGTTTAGTTCCCTTAAAATGGTGGACTGACTTCATGCAGATAGGGAA
The DNA here is from genome assembly GCF_964204655.1 of Triturus cristatus. Taxonomy (NCBI): domain Eukaryota; kingdom Metazoa; phylum Chordata; class Amphibia; order Caudata; family Salamandridae; genus Triturus; species Triturus cristatus. The sequence goes on along the minus strand of NC_140579.1, from coordinate 1,083,016,422 downwards.
CTGAGGGTGGGCAATTCCCAGACTATGGACCCTAAAAAGACCACTGAAAGTGTAGAGGAATTTGAGGGTGGTCCACAAAGTGCGTTTCCAATTATCCAGACCTGGGTACCTAAAACGGTAGAGGGGCCTGTGACTCAAGAAAGTGTGGTGCTACAGCACCAAGCTCAACCTGATTGTGGGGCACAAAGCATAGGTGAGACACTAGGAAGTGCTGCAGTAACCAAAGCAGCCACGGCACTGACATCAATTAAAATACTGTCCTGGAACGTGGCGGGTATAACAAACAAGCTACATTGCACAGAGTGGGGTGCCCTGGTAGACCAGATGGATTTATGCTTGTTCCAGGAGACATGGGCCAGGGAGGAACACTCAAGAGTGGGATTCACCACTTATCATGTACCTGCAAGGTGGGGAGGGAAAGGAAGACCTTCTGGGGGACTGGCCATATGGGTTGCTCTTCACTTGGGTTGCGTGGTGGAAAATATGATAGATGAGAGGGTATTCTTGCCTGTACGAAAATATTGCCATGTGTATATAAATGAATTTTAAATGTTATTTGCCTTCCCTTTCCCCCTTCTTCCCTTTTGTGTTTTATTCTGTACTCTTTTATGGCCAAATTGGCCGAAATAAAGAATTTTTGATTGATTGATTGATTGATTGACTAATACAATGTATCCCTGGGATCCACACTAGGGAAACCATTACATCATGACAGCATGAGGTATAAATAATTTGGGTTCCTATTGGCATTTTAAGTTTGTTATGGCACTATATTTTCCTCTTTCCAACAAAACATAATTTTTATGCAATAAAAAAAAGAGTCATGTGTAATGCTGCTACCATGTGGGCACCCTATTTAGAGTAGGTGATTTATAAAAAGGACATTTATCTGCTTTAGTAGCACGTTACTATATAATTGTGTACTTAAAAGGCTCTTAACTTCAGAAATGCTTCAATCAATTACTTACCGGTAATTGCATTACTCCGAGTATGTTTTCACCCCAATTACTTAACCCTCCCCCCCTTCTGCCCTGTTGGGACCAGGCCAACTGTACTAGGTGGGGGCTTGTGTTAACTAAAAGTGGAGGTAATGAGGGGGAGGGGCTTTTGAACTTTTTGAAAAGGTGTGTCTGTAAGGCGCGACGGCCTAATTAAGTAATTAATTAGAGTGGAAAACGTAAAGAGGAGGTAATGCTAGTTATTGTTGTGTCATCAGGATTTGTGCTATGTGACATCACTTTCTGGGAGGATCTAGTGTCAAAGATCTTTTGATGTCACTCCCTGTGATGTCAGTGGGTCAAAGGGTGATTATGTAATATCACTTCCACAATCCGTGGCATTTTGGTGATTTGACGCCCATGTATTGACGTGATCTGTTTATTATGAAATGTTGCAAAAAAGACAGTAGGACGAAACAGTTATTGTGAAAAGCATTTATTAGCATCATTCCATTTAAAGGTGAAATTGCTATTACTTTGTATGAAACCCTGCAGATAAGAATTTTGTTACATGGAATCACACAGATTACTGTAGTAGGCAAGGGTTTTGATTTTGATTACCTCCCAAGACAGACTGTGGATATAGAAGGGTTGTTCAGTGAGAATCCTTGGTAACCCATCTCAAGGAGAGGTAGAATATAGACTTAGAGCCCGCCCTAGTGGGCTCTACCGGCCATTAAAGGAACGATCCAGCGTTAAAGACATGCTGGGCTGCTCCTCTTGAGCTCTCTCTTTCATTCAGGCACAGACACTCCCTTTCTCTGAGCAAGCAGGCAGGCTTCTAGGAAGTTGGGCAAATCATCAGCTCCTTCAGAAGAGAGTGCAAACTTCAGGTGGTGTTCCCCATCTCTGGTAGACTGGCTGCCTGTCATGTCAGGTATTAGTATATAGTACACTTGCAATAAGGCGGATGCAATATCTGTCTTGTTTGTGACAATACACCCTCCTAACTTAAAAATCATACCCTTAGTAATTTAACCAAACCTGATTTATCCATTTTTGTTCTTCCTAATGAAAAGAGCTTGAAAGAGCTAGTCCCTCATCATTATGTTCTAATATTTGTAAGAAGCGAGGAACTCTGTAGCAGGATGTAAGGTTGAGAGACTTAAACAGGAACATTCCAAAGTAACATCTTGAAGTATTAAAACCCTCTTCGACTCCCGCTTTCTGCTACCACAAATGATGTCTCCTGCCTATTGATCTAGTGCGAGAGTGGATGTTCTAATGTTGATTAGCCCACTGCAATTTTGAATATATATTTAAAATCTTATGACTGAGTGACTGATGGCTGCCTTGTAAGGAAGCCTACACTCAAAACAATAGGTGTGAATTAGCTATTGTGACAAACTACGGGCCTGTATGGTGCGTTAAAAAAAGTTATGCCCAAAGCCATAGATCTGATCTACGCATTATGAAAAGTTATGAAAATGCCAGTAAGCCTTATTGTAGAAATATTTTTTTAAGCCAGAAAGCCTTTAGGAGTGAGCTGTTATCACATTGTGCTACAAGATATTTCGTTACATGCAATCTCACAGATTACTGTGCTAGGCAAGGGTTATTTTGTTGTTGGCCACCCACTCAGATAAACCCTAGAGGTTTTCCCTATGATGATTCTCACTAGGCCCTGTATATTGTTTTTCAAACTATTTTTCCACAAGTTTGTAATTTTATAATTGTATACATGAAGATTGCCATTTTATGTGCACTTGAATAGGCCTGGGTTAGCGGTGGTGTATCGCCAGTGGAAAAGGCTACAGGGCTTATCAATTCATTGGGAAAAGTTATGCCAGACTCCATAAATTCAATCTGTTGATTATGAATAGATCTAAATTTCCCATGTTCAGTGGTATCACGAGGTCCTGGGGTTTTACGGCTCCCTTAGAGAGCCCTTACTACAGTTTCCCAGGCAGTCCTACCGGGAAGATAGCTAGCATTCACGCGAGTGGGTAGCAAGCTATCTTAGTCATAAACCAGTCAGATTAATATCTGGTTAATACCTTCCGCTCTGTCAAAACACTGACTGAGGAGGATTTGTTGCTCTGTACATATTCATGAGCGTGGCACTGGAATATCTGGGTCTAAATATTGCCTGATAAAAATAATGTGCCCTAGATATCGTTTACAAAAATAGCGCCCCATTGGAATTAAAATCTGAAAAGCTAAATCCAATATGACAATATTTTTGAAAATTATATTTAGGACTTAAAATTTATGTGAGAAGATAATTTTGTCAACGATATCCTGACTTACAACCATATTTATGGCACAGCATGTCGTTCGTCCTGTTTGGTCTGGGAAAAGGTTCGGCCTTATAAGGAAATCATATCGTACATTTAATTTACTAATTTTGACTGTTTAGATTAATGCCGACCCCTAGGTTGTTTCTAATCTCCTGGTAACTGATAATAAAGCTGTTTAAGCTTGGCTTCGAGGCACCCTGTGAGCTTCTCAAAGGAATGTCACATTACCGCTTCTCTCTCTCTGAACATTCTGCCAAGGGTGGACTTTCCATGTGGCGCGCCCATTGAACTCTAGGAGCGATCCCATCCGAAACAGATCCACCCTTTTGTTTGGAGGGTCAGGAGCGTGTAGAGGGTTTCATATTTTGAAACTTGCGGTTGCCGCCCCGACCCCTCAGGGATTATCCTTGCCTTATTCATTCATTCGGTCCTAGCCGTCTATACCACTTCTGGCCATGACCTGGTAGGTTACATTCCAGATGAGGACCAAGATTAGTACCGTACTTTATAGACAATTATTAATAAAATAACATAACAGGAGCAGGGGGCACTGAGCAATAACTTGAGCGTGTGCTAGTCTGGAAAGCCCAAGGTGTGAGATCCCCAGAGGATTGCTCGGCCAGCCTGACCCGTTCCTTCCTCAGGCACACTCCAGCTCCACTGAGCTCCAGCCACCCAGCAGATTCACACTGAACTCAGGCACACTCCAGCTCCACTGAGCTCCAGCCACCTAGCAGCTTCACACTGAACTCAGGCACACTCCAGCTCCACAGAGCTCCAGCCACCCAGCAGCTTTACACTAAACTCAGACACACTGTCTCCAGCTCCACTGAGCTCCAGCCACACAGCAGCTTCACACTAAACTCAGGCACACTCCAGCTCCACTGAGCTCCAGCCATCCAGCAGCTTCACACTGAACTCAGGCACACTCCAGCTCCACTGAGCTCCAGCCACCCAGCAGCTTCACACTAAACTCAGGCACACTCCAGCTCCACTGAGCTCCAGCCTCACAGCAGCTTCACACTGAACTCAGGCACACTTCAGCTTCACTGAGCTCCAGCCACCCAGCAGCTTCACACTGAACTCAGGCACACTCCAGCTCCACTGAGCTCCAGCCACCCAGCAGCTTCACACTAAACTCAGGCACACTCCAGCTCCACTGAGCTCCAGCCATCCAGCAGCTTCACACTGAACTCAGGCACACTCCAGCTCCACTGAGCTCCAGCCACCCAGCAGCTTCACACTGAACTCAGTCACACTCCAGCTCCACTGAGCTCCAGCCACCCAGCAGCTTCACACTAAACTCAGGCACACTCCAGCTCCACTGAGCTCCAGCCTCACAGCAGCTTCACACTGAACTCAGGCACACTCCAGCTCCACTGAGCTCCAGCCACCCAGCAGCTTCACACTGAACTCAGGCACACTCCAGCTCCACTGAGCTCCAGCCATCCAGCAGCTTCACACTGAACCCAGGCACACTCCAGCTCCACTGAGCTCCAGCCACCCAGCAGCTTCACACTGGACTCAGTCACACTCCAGCTCCACTGAGCTCCAGCCACCCAGCAGCTTCACACTAAACTCAGGCACACTCCAGCTCCACTGAGCTCCAGCCTCACAGCAGCTTCACACTGAACTCAGGCACACTCCAGCTCCACTGAGCTCCAGCCACCCAGCAGCTTCACACTGAACTCAGGCACACTCCAGCTTCACTGAGCTCCAGCCACCCAGCAGCTTCACTCTGAACTCAGGCACACTCCAGCTCCACTGAGCTCCAGCCTCACAGCAGCTTCACACTGAACTCAGGCACACTCCAGCTCCACTGAGCTCCAGCCAGCAGCTTCACACTGAACTCAGTCACACTCCAGCTCCACTGAGCTCCAGCCACCCAGCAGCTTCACACTAAACTCAGGCACACTCCAGCTCCACTGAACTCCAGCCTCACAGCAGCTTCACACTGAACTCAGGCACACTCCAGCTCCACTGAGCTCCAGCCACCCAGCAGCTTCACACTAAACTCAGGCACACTCCAGCTCCACTGAGCTCCAGCCTCACAGCAGCTTCACACTGAACTCAGGCACACTCCAGCTCCACTGAGCTCCAGCCACCCAGCAGCTTCACACTAAACTCAGGCACACTCAAGCTCCACTGAGCTCCAGCCACCCAGCAGCTTCACACTAAACTCAGGCACACTCCAGCTCCACTGAGCTCCAGCCACCCAGCAGCTTCCCACTGAACTCAGGCACACTCCAGCTCCACTGAGCTCCAGCCACCCAGCAGCTTCACACTGAACCCAGGCACACTCCAGCTCCACTGAGCTCCAGCCTCACAGCAGCTTCACACTGAACTCAGGCACACTCCAGCTCCACTGAGCTCCAGCCAGCCAGCAGCTTCACACTGAACTCAGTCACACTCCAGCTCCACTGAGCTCCAGCCACCCAGCAGCTTCACACTAAACTCAGGCACACTCCAGCTCCACTGAGCTCCAGCCACCCAGCAGCTTCACACTGAACTCAGTCACACTCCAGCTCCACTGAGCTCCAGCCACCCAGCAGCTTCACACTAAACTCAGGCACACTCCAGCTCCACTGAGCTCCAGCCTCACAGCAGCTTCACACTGAACTCAGGCACACTCCAGCTCCACTGAGCTCCAGCCACCCAGCAGCTTCACACTAAACTCAGGCACACTCCAGCTCCAGTGAGCTCCAGCCTCACAGCAGCTTCACACTGAACACCACTGTGACATCACAGGCTCTGGCCTCAGGGGTGAGGTGGCATGGCCTGTGCATGCCACAGACAAAACACACACTCAAAAACAAGCACACGCAGAATTGCCATGAGATGTTACGTACATCAAAAGGCTCGTACTAGCAGCATGCCAATAAATGCAGACAATCAACCTCTAACTTCAAATGCAGGCAGGTACGCATAGTGCTCTGTGGTAACAGTAATGCCGTGTGGCGCTATTACGCATTGAACTTTTCAGAAACTTCTAAATGCGACCATGAAAGGGCAGAAAATGGCACAGAGGAGCAACAACTGGATATGAACTGTATAAACAGCTCATAGCATCACTTACTTCATTCCATACAGTAGTGCGCCAGGTAGAATCAGAGAAAACCAGCTGGCGGTATATCACATAAGCTGCCTCAGTCTTCCTCTCGGACTCACTCTCTCTGCCTTGCTCATCTGGTCTTCCAGTTACATCATGTGAACTGTAAATTACCTGATTTACAACTGAACAGTCCTGGGATCGACTACACTTTCCAAGCTCCCTGACCCACAATTAAAGAACTAATTATGTACAGCACCAACCAAAGAGCATAGATCCCTGCAGCTGCCCTGCCACCAACCTGGATAGCGAGGAACGAGCGCTAACAACAGGCGGAGAACTAACTAGTCTAGTAAATGTGTGATAATACTGATCTGCTGCCCTTTGGCTAGGTTTGTGCGGTGCAAAGTATACGTCCAGACATACAAGCATAGGCAGAGGTGTCACAACTGTAGCAGCCATCACTTGAATGGGAAGGGGTCTATTCCCAGTCAAATCAGCGGCACACATATCGCTACATATGTAATGCATATGCATGTAAGTATATGTATAGTACACAATTCACATGCCTATATATCAAACATTCATTTGTGTCTATTACCATTCCCGTCTCTAACTGCAGAGCAGCAATGAATGTTACAGGTGATGCAGGAGCCCACATTATGGAACTAATGTACACATTCAATTATGCTGTCCATGCAATAAAGCAGAGAACGAGCAACGCAAAGACTGCTTCAAGAAATCAGGCACTCACGCTACCAGATTGTATATATGGATCTTATTAAATGACTATGATTGATTATGTGTCATTGCCAATGCATGTAATTTGCTGCTGCATTGAGAGTGCACCATGGGGTATGACCGCAGCTTTCCATGCAGAGATCTCAGAGGCTTGTCACTGTAGTCACATGTATCTTTCCTCATGTTAAGGGGGATTTCAGGTAAGTGACAGAAAGTGACACCTTTTTAGGTCTCGCTAGCGTAGGCTGCTGGTGAGATTTAATGACATTGGTTATTTTCTGTAAGGGGCATTAAGCCCCGCCCCTCTTTTCCATTGGCCGGCGTCACCGTTTATGCTAAACGGTGGCCAGCCATTGGAAAAGAGGTGTTTGTGACGGTTTTGCTCGGCTTTCTGAGCCGTCCATTTGGACGGGCTCGTCTGCCTTCCTTGCATCGCAAAAGGTTTCTTATCTTTATGGGGCCATGTGTTTAAACACAAGGCCCCATAAAGACAAGAAACCTTTTAGCAGGCGAGGCCGTCCAAGTGGGACGGCAGAAAAAGCCGAGCAAATACATCATGGCGAGCGCTGGTTTAACCCGCGTGCGTGCGGCCATGTAACTTTTTCACAGATGTTCAGTGGCTGTTTATTTATAAATATCCCTTTACCTCTTGTTTTCAGTTCTTGTGACAGGATGTAGGGACGATTTAGGTCATCATTAACTGTACAGGCTTACACCCACAAGGGTAGAGAAGGGGAACAACTTTTATCTGACGAGGTGGGGTTTATGGGGCATACGGACGATCTTATACCGGATTGTGTCGAGTGGGGACTAGGTCCTGCGACGGTTAATTACTGATTAAAAAAAAGGTGTATGCCAAGCCATCCAAAGCCATGTACGGCTAGTTTGGCACGATAAAGGTGATTGATTCCCGCTTCCATCACAAGTAGTGCTGTCGCTGTCTTCTAAGAGCAAAGTTGTCTGCCTGAATATAACGGCAGTGGCGAACAAAGCTAGGACATCGCCCACGTACCAGTACCCCCACACGCCCCTCCCAGGTGCGCTGCTGTGAGAGCCTTTTGTGGTGGCGTGGGACAGTACAGCTTGTTCTGTTGCCCAGGATGCTGGCACTGACTCAGTACACAGAGGGTGGGGCAGGCGGAGCGATACAAGAGAGCAGCTCGCCTCCTGGCACTTGCGTTCTACCAGAACGACGTGTACGAGCGAGGATGTGTGGATTACTTTTTTTTTTGTTTTTTTTTTGGTCCATATTTATATAGCGGGAACTCGACCCGAAGGTATTGGAGCGCTTTACATGAGCACCGTATTTACATTACACATTCAGGCACGGGGAGATTAAGTGATTTGCCCAGAATCACAGGATGTGGATGCGACCTCGAGGCTCGAACTCTGGTTTCCAGCACCAAAGTCGGCAGGGCAGCCGACGGAACACACTGAGCACATCCTTCTCTTCTTCTCTATATAGATAAGTTAATGGGCGTAGGAAGTGTGGGGGACGCGGGGATATATCCCCCCCAGATTTTGGAGTGGGGGGGACACGGGGGACAAGGGTGGGGGGGACGAGGGGACAAAGGAATTTTCCCTCTCCCTTCTGTTATCGCAGGACCATTAGCACGCGAAAGCGCTACCTAATGGCCCTGCACTTGACCTGCCTGGAGTCAGAGGCCACCCGCCCTCTGCCTTTTGTTATGCTGCAGGAAGGCTCAGCTGTTCTGGGAAGGGGAGAGAACAGAGAAAAAATAAACGCTGTCTCTTTTCCTTCATGGCAAGGACCGTGTCCACTACTACTGATCTGCCTCTGGCGGCTGCCCTCCTCTCTTTATTCCTCCATCTCTTTCTGTCTCTGTCTCGCTCCTGCTTACGTGCTGATTTCAAGAGGCAGCTCTTAAGGTACTCTCTCTTGCCTCTCCTTTTCTTTATTTGTTCCCCTGTGAAATTGATCCAAAAAAGGCTGAACACTTTGGCTGTAAATGTCCTCATTTTCTGACCGTTTTCTATTGAAAAGAAAAACCTCGGAATGGAGAGAAAAAATAGTTAAATACCTAAATAAAGCAATACAGAGTGGACAGCAGACAGGCCAGACTGTTATTTACACCCACACACATTAGCGCCACTTTACAGAGTTTGCCAGTGAAAGCGCTACTTTCTTTTTATCTTCTTTCTTTGAACAACATTGTTTTCCCAGGGTGGGTAAGTGCGCCATTCCTAAAGGGACTGCAATACCTGGTTGATGGGTAGAGTGGAAACGTTTAATATGATTGTTTTCAACTTTTTAATTATTTTAGCTTATAAAATGCGGCTCTGTGTTTGGGGATGTGGTCTTTTTTAAACCAAACTGCATACATTTTGAAAGGATATAAGCAATGGACATTGAAAGGGGTCCCTTCCTGGTCCTGTAGCCATGTCTTGAACTTTTCAGGCAAAATCACTTACTGATTTCTGAATAATGAGTTTAAAACCATTAAGGTAACCATGATTTTTTCTGATTACAGTTCACATGCTTTGCTTATTCTTGCATTCCCTATGAGTGTTTGCTTTTTCCAGGGTGTTATTCATTTTTTTCAGGCAGCATTTTACTGTTGTCTAGTGCATAATTTGAATTTAGTCGCAGCACAATTGAGTTGTGCTGAAGGCAGTGCGAGTTTCTCTCAGTGGGGCAGTATGGTGTTCAGTGTGGGAGAGAATGTGGCACTCTGGCCAGAGCTGCTGAATTTTGAACTGGAGAACCATGTTCAGACCTTCATGACCAGTTCACCATACCACACACCTGACAGAGCTTATTCCGATGCTACACAGGCCCGATAGACCTTAGAAGCCCAGGTGTCTTAGCACCCGCAGGTGGACCTGTCCACCACAATCCATACTGCAGTTCACTTCCAGTCTTACGGGCAGGCATATGAAGAAGCACATCCTAGATCGACAGTGAATCTGTCACTGAGGTCACAAGACCCTTGAGGCAGTCCACCTCACCCATTGGTACCTCCATTGGCCTTTTTCCAGCACTAGCAGTGCAACTTGCCAGGGGTTGGCAATGTAGGATTTGAATGCACACCAAACTTAGGGGGTGATTATAATGGCAGTGGGACCGCCACGTCACCCCGTCGGTGGCGGTCCCACCGCCATTGGTGACTGCATCACAGCCCGCCATATTACAATGGCGGGTGGTTACCTGGCGGTCGGAAAGACCAACCACCACGCACCCGACGGGCTTCTTGAGCCCGCCGGTGTGGTGGAGGGGCTCGTGGTTCCTACAATGCTGGTGGTGCCTACCATGCACCGCAGCAGGGATTACGATGTCCCTTGCCCGCCAGTTTATCAATGGCGGTTCACCTGCCATGGAAATGCTGGCGAAAGGGACATTGGGGGCCCGTAGCAGGCCCCTTTACCCCTGGCCCCCAACCATGGGTCCTGGGGGGCATCTATGATGCCCCACAACATATCACTGCACCATGTGGCAGGCACCGATATATATAACACGTTCCTTTTTTTTTTACTTTGCGGCGGATGATGTAGCCAGCAGCACCTGCTGCAATGTAAAAGATAGGCACTGCGAACACCGTAGTGGCAGTCGCATTGTAATGCCTATCGTGGGGCCTCCACCTTGAAGACCAGCGGTCCCATTCCCCGATTCGATGGCGGTGGTACTGAAGTCCGCCTGCCATCGTAGTCAGCCCCTAAGTTTGCATTTTATGAATATGATTCAGCGGGATATAAATTGATGTTTGCAATTTAATTGACTTTGGTTGGCCTCTTATCTATGAGATTTCCCTGTTGAATGTGCCTTTACATTATACATTTTCGGTTGTATGAATTGATTGCATACTACACTCTCCTACAGGTATTAACTTGAGTGTCATTAGGAGTGTCTGGGACCAATTGTTTTCTTAGGAATTGTTTTCTTTACTAGCCTTTGCAAAGGGCCCTAAACTTCACAGCAACACAAGTCACATTTCTTTTAGTAATTTGGGATCCGTTTGAGCTACAAAATTGTTTTGGAGGAAATCGTTAGATTATGCAGCAGATGATGTATTATGTGGCAAATATGATACAGCCATAGTTAAGTGGAAAACACTTTTCCACTTAATTTTGCCCCAACATTGTAGTTGATCAATTTGTATGTTCCCCAAACCCAAAAGTCGAGTTTGGGCACAATTTGCATTTTAAAAGCAGCCCTATAACACAGGGCTACTTTTGAACTGACCTCAGGCTTCAGCAGTGCACACATGCAAGCGCAGAAAGGGCTGCTGGCCTCTAAACTGCCATGCCTTATTATATTCTAGGGACTTAAAAGTAGTTCTAATCCCCCTGCCCTATTATGTACTAGGGCCTTATAGGAGAGGTCATGCCAATTATAGGGGTACCCTAACCCATAGTGCACCCTAGTGTATGTAGGTGTTTTCACTGTATTTTTAAGTGCCTCTTTCAGAATAGCACTGGCTGTTTAGGCAGAGGCCAGGGTCAGTCAGTCAGGTACCACCAGTACCAGTCAGCAAAAAGTTGGGGAGTGCCCAGGGCGGCTTTGCAACACTAGAGAAACACAAACTCAGAATGTAAAACATAACACCATGGTTGGGGGGTTCTCTTCAATAACCAGAATTGATTTCTATCCTAATTAACCCATTTTCCAACATTAGGATAGGGAAAGACTGGGGAAAAATCATAACGTTCTAATCTATACAGTGAAGTTTTTATGCAGCTCTTTGATGACGGTTAATAGCTCACTGTTCAATGTTAGGATTTTAACTTATAAACTTCAAATACCAAAAGAATATCTCAGACAAAAGCAGTAACTCACTGACCTTTTCAATTAAAACTTTCACTAGACAAGCCTTCGATCTCTCTCAAAAAAAGAACATTAATCACCAAAGTTATCTTCACATTTTTATTGTTGCCTGAAAATTGCTGGAGACCAGGAATGCAGCATCAGGTACTTTTCAAACCATAATGCACTTGCAAACACGACGCCCCCACCCTAAATCAGCAGCCTTTGTTTGCTTTGTGCATTAAGATGCAAGATTCATATATATGTTTTTTTAAAACATTTGGTCTCATTACTATATGAATGTAAATAACAATAAAGCATACATGCCTGCTTTTCTCAATATTTCACTTCGAACGTATGCAATTGTATTTGTTTAACGGGCGGTGATTTGTTTAGGGTCACTGGAAAGTGCACAAGGTTGTCCCTGTCCTCCCCAGAATTTTAGTGTCTCCTACGCCCCTGGATAAGTTCCTTACAACGATTTACTTAATAAATCAGAAAACGTCATTGATATCTTACCGGGTTAGTGGTGTCCAATCCCGTCGAGCTGGTATCTTGTCCGCTGAATCCATAATCGTATACATCTCTTAAACCAGACCTAACCTTGCCTATGAAACACAGCATGGGGCAGTAATGCAACAGGTCTACCGCTACAGCCTGTGGCGTGCAAGATATGAAATGTGGGTCATGTAACGTATGTGCTCCACTCAGCCGTGCATCCTTCCGTTCAAGCTTGCAAGCCCGTGTACCTGCAAATACAGGAGCAGATTGCGGCGTACCCTGCTGCATGGTCCATTTAACTATGGTATTGAAACTAGACCGTCTATTAAGATCAGTCCGTTTACTACGTACCTATAGGTATCACGAATGACTAGTATACGCAGTCCGCTAACCTCTTTGCTTAAGCAACCGACGGGAACACTCGACTAGAGAGAGTATTACAATTTTTTTACTTCGCTGTGTAATCTGAACCGAGCCTAACCGATTTTAATTAAGATGTCAAGTTTTATGCCGTGCATTACGTTACGGGAATGGAGGCTGAAAGCAACGCCGCTAAAAGGAGGATGAACGTCTGCCACCTTCTCGCGTTTGGACGAAAAATTGATTGTCTTGCACATACCAAATTAATTATTAAGACTTTATACTTGTACATTAAAAAAAACTATATTTTACTTGGGGCTATCCCGCGATTTTTTAAGGTCCGTTTGCTGGGTATCGGTATAAGCGTTCCATATTCGTGGACACAAATGTGTGTTTTGTTAAATAAATTGAATACTTCAACATCTGCTAGTACTTGGACAAATGTGCAGAAAGGCTTCTCACTGCACGCATTATGTAAATTAAGAATATAGACTGTCATTTACGATGTTGAAATGTATGCTGCCGAACTTCTCAGCAGCTTTCAAGTCATTTTAGTTTCAGTGATTTTTTTTTTCTGTTGCGTTTAATCCTTTAGCCCTTTCTGAAGCTTAAAGATCAGCAATATGACATTTTGTTTAGAGCGAATTATTGACGTCGTGAGAGTTTGAATGCTTTTCATTTAGACTTCGAATTAGTATGTCAGGGCAAAACATGCTGAGGCTTGTTCAACTTTTAAATGGATCAAAAGATATTTCTGACATTACCTCAATTTTTCTAGGTTACCAGATCTCAACAAGCATTGGCATAGCCAATAGGTCTCGCCTTTGGGACCTTATAAGTGTTTAGCCATGCAACAGTTGGTGTTGTTGCACCAAGGATATTGTGCTGCATAACTAAATACTTATAGGGTCCAAAACGCGAGACCTATTGGCTGTGCCAATGCTTGTTAAACATGTGTGAGAGTTGCTTGATTGTTACATTCAAATTGAGCAGGTCTCGTGAGTAATGTAAATGTTTTCAGCATATTTGTGTAAAGCTCTAATGCTGTAATAAGTGTGAGTTTGCCTTTCACTGTTGCTGCATAAGCACCTGCGATGTAGTCTATTGACATCCAAGTCTACCCAACACCATTCTAAGCTCCGGCAGCACCTACCTCTATCCCTAGCTCTAGTGAGCGACTGCAAAGCTTTCCTTCTGGTTCCTGAGCTGAGTGTTATCTGGTTATTCCGCTTTGGGTGTGACACATAGCAAAGGAGCACCATACCCTCCAATCTCAGCCTGCAGAAGGTCAGGCAAGATTAAAAAAACACTTTCATGGATTATTGGTGGGTTCCAGACTCCTTAACACCCGGCGGAGTTAGTGGAGTTTAGCCCACTCCGCACCACGCAACTATTGCTGAGTTCTGGGAAAACTCTGCCAAGCGCAGCATAGCAGAGTGTTTTCTCGTGCAGGGCTTGCCAACGTTAAGAGTGAGATTTTCAAGCACTAGAATGAAGTGAGATTTCTCTATACAGGTGGTCGCGACAGGTCGCAACCGTTTCTTGTTGAGAAAGCTGCCCCTGAGTAGAAATTCTACTCCTACGGCAGAAAGAAAGAGCACCCCCTGCCATGCCGTGAGGTGCCAGTCACATTGATTTTGCTGCACAGAGGAAGCTCCTGGCACTAAAAGTGAGCACAAGCATAGTGACGTGACGAATTCCGCCCGCTCGCGGAACTCCACAGAATCTCGTGGAGTATTTATGTAACTATGCGAATTCCATGCAGTAAAATTCCAGGAGTTCTGCCCACCCCAGTTGTGCACAATATTTCAGTGGAATTGTAGAACGGCATAGAAATTCTGACAATAATATTGGCTCCAAAATATCGTCACTGCTTAGCTCATAATTATAAATCTGCACTTATTTTGACAATATTTTGGTAATTGTTATTCAGGTCACAATAGATTTGCTGGATGATATTTCAGTCTCAGTACTGTGGTCTATAATCATGTTTATGGGCACCTAACAAGGGCCTCATTGGGTTTACTTTCACAGTTATCCACTGTTGCAAGATGCTTTGCATAAAATATCTAGTTTTATGTTACTTCTTGTCCTGTGCCCCCTCCTATATTGTCAATGCAATGTAGTACCTGTAGGACCCTATGGATAAAGCATTGAAAAGAGCGTTCTCAATCCAGCTGAATGAGATCTTAGAGAAAGGAAATATCCTTATGAATCATCAATCTGGTTTCTCTACCAGATCTGCAACCTTAAAAATGATGCACAATATACATCTCATTCGGGACTGACGTAACACATGTTTGGTGGCCTTCGTCCATCTATGTGCAGCATCCTGCGTAATGGAGCATGGTAGGCTCCTCTCTAGTCTGGAACATCATAGGAGCTTGAGTGTCAGTGTTTTATAATGAACTGCCTCATTTCTTAAAGGCACACTGATCAGAGAACATACATGAGAGGCAACACCAGTGAGCTGTGAAGGCTCAGTCTTAGCAACAGCACATCTACACAGAGCAGCTGGTAGTAATATTGACAGATCTGGGTGGCAATCTGAACCAATATGATGATAACTTGCAAACATACTTAAAAACATCAAACATCCAAGACAGTCTCAATCTATGAAACTGCCTCTCTCGCCTGCATGAGTGGGTGGAAGGCAACTTCCTACAATTCTGCTTATTGACAGGAGTTCCCCTGTCTCACCTAACAACTCAAAGCAATTCTACATCCTGCAGCCAGATTGGTTGGGGGACAAACAGGTTTATCATATTGTGCTGAATGATTTCACCCTCTCCTGGCTACCCCTTCTGGATCGGATTCAATACACACTCGGTGTCAATCATTACACACAAGGATTGCACAACAAACTCCACCTTACTTGCTGACCGTACCAGAGGTCTGCGAAGGAAGGCCTCTCTCTTTCTCGGAGTTCCATACATGCATTTCCAGGATACAATCCTCCTCAGGAGCCGAGGTTTCAGCATGGGTCTTCCTCCCTGCTTGCCTGAAGACATACATCCTCTGCTGATGTGTTTAGGAACCAACATAAAATTCAGTAGTTCAAACAGTTCTTGGAGCTATACACTCCCCTGCTCTCTCAGTGTGTCAATGACTCCCATTCGCTCTGTTTCCTCACTGTCTTACCTCCTCACAGCCTGGTTTCTATCAGACATCAGCCTTGCCTCTGAATTTAGCCAGTTCTAATCTCCCTCCTTACATGATGTGATCACCTGCTTTTACTGTTTCGATACGAAGCACCCTTATAACGCTTTGGTCTTGGATCTGGTATAGAAATGTTTAAATAAATACAATTAATAAGTAGTTTTCAGCTAGTGGCACAGAGGCGCCGCTATGCAAAAATATATGCTGTGCATTAAGGACTATGCGCAGGGACTAACTGAGAATTCTGTAATAGTGCAAAAGTTTCACTATTGACTACACTCCCACTTTGAAGTGAGTCCATTGTAAATCCTGTTGGTGGTTCCACACAGTAGCAGAGGACAGGGTCTACAGGCAGAACAGCCCTGACGAATCTACTGTTCTAGCACTTGCAGTGCCTATGACTATCTGTACAAATCCCACCATCAGAGTGATGCACGTGCCACTTACCTCATGTGAACAGGCAGGCCAGCCTTGGACACGCCACACCCACAAGGTTTCAATGGGTCTTGAGAAAAGTGTGCACAAGTGTGTGTCTTGCAGAAGGAATGTGAGGCCTTACAAAAAGAAATTTAAAACAAAGGAAAAGGGTACGCAACCCCAGCTGAAAGGACCCCCAAAGATCTTTAAAAGACACACTAACAGTAACTTGCTAAAAGCATGAGACTGACACACGACATTTTAGTGTGACACCACGTTATGCAAACACTGATGATCTTAGCAAATAAAACTGTGAAAGGGAGATATACACTTGTTTTAGTGTGAAGTAGATACAAACTGCGTTAGTCTGTGATATTAACTGTCACACAGTTCATATCCAAGAGAGTGTGGCATCTCTCTAGGTCTAAATGTATGACAAAAATATTTCCTCCTAAGTACAGTGGCTGCTGGTGCGGATTGGGAGTGGTGAGGCGGGGGGTGTTGAAAAATAAAAATAAACTTACATCATCACCACGTATCTCCTCCATCGTATCTCCGCGTCTGGCTTGGCAGGAAGCACACAGGCTCACATAAGCCAATCACAATGCTGCTATCAGCAGCATCGTGATTGGTCTGAGCGCCATGGTTTGGCGCTTAGACGGGGACTGTGAGCCTGGTGGAGAACATGCTAAGTGCGTATGACTGTTTGGCTGGTGCAAGACGGCCGGCCAAACTGTCATGTGCACTTACAGAGTGCCCACCACTGCTCCCCTGCTCTGTGGGCACAGCAGCCTAGCCCCGTCCTGGGATGCAAAACTGCCTCAGCAGGGAAAAATGAAACGAAAACATGCTGTTATTATCATTTTATTTTTCCTTTTTTACACTGCTGAAAAAGCAGTGGGGCAACGCTCCTCTGCCTTAGTGGGGGAGCCCCCATCAAATAAAAAAATATCACCCCATGGGAGTTAATGATAAAATACTAAATAGCCACACCCATTAGAGCAATATTTTTCTAAATGACATTTAAGCCACAATATTTATGTCAGACAGTAGGAGAGTAGGATCTGCAATTATGTTGCCCCCACTTTTTTGCTGATGTATACAGTGGTTTCTGGCTATAGTCTGGCTGGGTCCCTGCTAATCAGGGCCCCAGTCTCTCTGTTCTCTCTAAACGACTTGGAGTGCATATTAGATGCACTAGTGATTGGTTACTGTGTTGCCTTATGAGCCCCTAGTATATGGTACCTTAGGTACCAAGGGCATAGGTACTTTACAGGCCTACCAGGGGCTGAAGCATGTATTATGCCAGCCCTGGGAAGCAGACTAAATCTGACACCTCAGGCCTGCTACTGCAGCCTGGGTGAGGTAGTGTTAGCACTCCTCACAGAGGTATAGGTTCCTATATCTCACCATACACACACATATAAACCTATCAGTCACCCTTATGGCAGGCCCTATCAATCCTGAGGGCAGGGTGCTTGGTTTACAATGTGAGGGGGTGCCTCTGCATGAGCAGGACCCCTCTGCAGCTGGCAGGGTCTATTCCCTATGGCTGTTTGTGGATGCGGTTAAACCATATACTCTTAAGTGCATTATAACCTCCCGGTTAATGCTAACTTTGGAATGACTGCATCCAAACATGTCGGCGTTTGGCGTCAAACAACTTGGAATCATACCCCCACACCAGTAACTGGTGTGGGAGTATGAACCCACCCTTATAGAGGGGATGACATGTACCCACTGTGGAAACACGGTAGAAATCTGAAAGAGCCCTGGCATCACAAAATGGATGCCACCAGCACAGACACCGGGCTGCCCTCCTGCTGCTGACTGAAACTCGCAGTGGAGGAGGCCCAACAAAGGGTTTCCTGTCACAGGGAGGTGTCACCACCTCCCAGACAGGATTTAGTGTATTGGAGCTGGGTGGGTGCACTCTTAGAATGCTTTGAAGTCCTGCACTGGGGGAGCAGTAGGCTCCTCTGTGCATATGCCAGCTCAAACCGGTTCAGGGGCTACCAGCCCCTGCTCTGGCGTGAAACCGGACAAAAGGAAGTGGGTGTAACCACCCACCCACCTGACCCTCCTAGAGGAGTGGTCATAGAGCTAGTCCCTCCCTTTCTTTTACTATAAGATAGGAACACCTTGCCATTGCAAGTTAGATAACCCTGGACGACGCTTTACAAGAAGAATATTGGCCCTTCGACGTTCCACTGCGTTTGGAAGACGGAAGAATCACCCTTGGAGTCAAGGAGTGACCCCTGCTTGGCAGGCACCTGAAACTCTAGTCAACGGTCGCAAACTTTCCCGCTCCCGCCGGAGTCTGAAGTCCCTCCAGCCCCGGAATTGGATTTTCTGACTTCTCGACGGCCATTGTGAATCCCCAGCAGAGCTGAGGCGAGTGGACCCCACGAGTGATGAGGAACCGCAATACCTGGGAACCGTGCACTATTGTCGAGTGCAACCCCTTCACAACATTCTACGAACTTGTGCTTTGGACCATTTGTGGCCCAACCCTCCAGCAGATTTTGCAGCAAAAATCAGCGGCCTACCCCGTCCCGAGTGACTGTCTTCGCGATCATTTGCCCGTTGGCTTGTGGGTCCCCCGAAGACTTTCTTATCGACTCAAAGGTCTCCTCTGGTTGCTCCAGGCCTGCCCTCACTCACCCTCGCTGGGTGAGTCCCTCAGACCTTGCTGGTCTGCACCATTGACTTTCTTCACTCCACACAAGACTTGCTGTTGCCACGGCTTGTTGGCTCCAATCCGGTTGCTGACACCGCAGTCAGCTGCAGACGTCGTGGGACACTCCGAATCCAGCTGCTGGTCATCGTCTACCCTTCCTGGACATCGTGGCTGAAGAGTCAAAACACCCTTGATCACCTGAAATCACCGGACATCCGTGGGCATCCATCTTCCTGGCCCCGGGTCACTGGCAAGTGACTGTGAACACTGTCCCTTCAATTTTCAGGTCTTCTACATCTTGAATCCAGCCTTGGATTCCACCGGACACTTCTTCAGTCGCCACAAGCAGGAAGTCTTCTTTGGTCTCCATAGAAAACAGCGACGCGACCCGACACCAAAAGACACCTATGCACCCGGCTTCCCTGGGTGAGGTAACTCGTGCACTCCAGTGCCCTAGTGTGTGTTGGCCCTCGAATTACTTACCTTGTAAGTGGCTTGCTTGTAGACTTCCTCGAAGTACCCTAAAACTTTAAAAATTAAACCGCGACTTGCTCCATTGTAATCAATAGGGAACCCGCGGCTGTGTTCTCACACTGCATGCGTCTCCCGTGGGTCTGTTTCTTACCTGCTATCACTGCAGTCGTGAAGCCCCAGCGATTCTACAGGCCCTAGGCCTTGTTATTCTGCAAGTCGACTTTCCTAAACCTCTTTTTTAGTATATGGTCTGGTAGGCCCCTAGGGCCCTAGCCATATTTGTGCTTAACTTATTGTGAAACGTTGATATTTGAATGTGTTCCTGGCTTCTAATCTCATAAAGAGAGTAGTAGAGTGTGTCTAGAAATAAATACATATATATTTGATATATATATACACCTGTGTGGTGTCCTTTCATTTGGTAATTCAAGAGATTATAAGGTAAAACAAGCTGCTTTACATTCCTCTGAGACTTAGCCTGAAGGCTGCTCTCCACAGCTACCACTAGGATAGGTTTCTTTAAAAGGTTGTCTTAAACCTATCTACCATAAGAGTCGAATTGGACTGGTGCAAGGTGGCCACTATAACTAGTGACCAGCATATGCCAGGCCAACTTCTTACATTGGTGGGCAGCGTGTGGGATTCCAGCTTGCCATTGTTTTACCAGAAAATCTCAATTTGAATTACTAACTGAAAACCACTTAAGGTACTCAAGGTACATATAAAGTCAAGCTTAGTATCAATAAGTTCTACTGAACTTAGAGCGGTTTGTGAAGGGATAGCACACCCTTTCTACAGATCAAGCTAGGATCAGTAGGCCACAAACTAGTGTAGGTAGTACAACACTGCACAACACTAGAATGTCCTCAAGAGATGGACCCAGTGGATCCACCCAACCTCAGTATAAGGACATGACCTTCTTTGACTTGAAGGCCATGTGTGTTGCAAGACACCTGGGGTTAGGACAGAGTCCCTCCACACAACACCTGATAAATTTGCTAACAGCAGATGATCTGAAACTAGCTCTAGGACCTACGGAATCTGGATCAGGGGGTGGGTCAGCCATAGTCTCTGGGTCTGATGATGAAAGTCAAGATGACCTGGAGTCTGTGGTTGAAGGGCCAGACCCACAAGGGTCAGAGGAATTCTCCCTAAGGGAGCTGACAGAAGTGAAGAGAGGCCTCGGTCCTCTTCAAGGGAATCTAACCACTCATATCACTCTGGCAGAGAATCTGTCCATCAGAGGAACTCATACTTTAATAGAGAGACCTCCTCTGAAAGACGGTACAAGATGCTCCAGTATGAGGAAGCTAGGCTTGTCCTCAGAACCAAGCAATTGGCCTTAGATAGAGAAGCCTTTGAGCTCCAGAGAGCTTCCAAGAAAGAGGGGTTAAAACCCCCTGGTGGCAGCAACAGTGTCCCTAGAGGCAGAGATTACATTCCAGACCATAGGAACCTGTCCAAGGTTGTTCCTCCCTACCAGAGTGGGGATGATATCCACAAATGGATAACTGCTATGGAGAGGGCCTGTAAAGTTCAACAGGTCCCCCAAAAGCAGTGGGCAGCAATCTTGTGGCTCTCCTTTTCTGATAAAGGTAGAGACAAGCTCCTCACTGTTAGAGAAGAGGATGCTGATGATTATGAAGTCCTGAAGAGTTCACTGATAGATGGGTTTGGCTTAACCACTGAACAGTACAGGTTGAAGTTCAGAGACACCCAGAAAAAATACAGACTCAGGACTGGACTGACTTTGTTGATTGTGCAACCAAGGCTCTGGAGGGTTGACTGGTTGGTAGTAGAGTTACTGATTTTAAGGGATTGTATAATCTTATCATGGGAGAACAGATCCTTAATAATTGCCAAAACCAGTTGTTGCATCTGTACCTGGTGGACTCTGATCTGACCTCTCCCCAAGAATTAGGAAAGAAGGCAGACAAATGGGTCAGAACCAGGGTGAGGCAGAAAACCCAGAACCAAGGGGGTGACACCAAGAAGCAAGATCCTAAAGGCTCTGAGAAAGGTGGCGATAAGGCAAAAGACCAGAAGTCTTCACAAGGGCCCCAAAAATCTGCATCTGGTGGGGATTCACAGTCTACAAAGGGAAAGGGCCAAAAGAAGCCTTAGTGCAAATTCTGTAAACAGAAAGGGCACTGGACTTCTGATTGTACCAAGTCCAAAGACCAAACCACCACCACTCCTGCCCCTAAGGCAACTGGTCCCCCTAGTGCAGCTACTGGTGGAGGTGGTAATCAGAATAAGGGTGTAGTAGGGTTGACCCTGGGTTCTGATGTGGACTCTGGCCTAGTCAGAGTACCAACATAGACATTGCTAGTTTGTGAGGGAGACCTTGATATGTCCTTCCTAGTGAGCCCCAGTAACCTGTGCAAGTACAAACAACAGCCTATAATAAATGGCAAACAGGCTTTGGCATTCAGGGACACAGGTGCTAGTGTCACCATGGTGGCATAGGATCTAGTGGGCTCTGCACAGATCATCCTGGGTGAAATGTGCCAGGTAACCAATGCAAGCAATGTCAGGACCAACCATAGTCTGGCAGTTGTGAATTTTTCCTGGGGAGAGGTAACTGGCCTCAAAAAGGTAGTAGTCAGTGCAGACCTCCCTGTCGAATGTTTGTTGGGCAATGATCTGGAGACTTCAGCCTGGTCTGAAGTAGAGGTATGGACTCATGCTGAGATGTTGGGTATACCTGCAGAGGTATTTGCTGTGACCAGGTCACAGGCCAAGATGCATAAAACTGAACCAGTTCTGGATCCTGAAACTATGGACCAGATGCTACCCAAGAGGAGGAGCAGTAGGGTTAAGGCTGTGCCTTCCCCTCTGTCTCAGATCTCAGATTCCCCTCCTGAGGGAGGAGAAGCAGAGCCCGAAGAAGGAACTGCCCCAGAGGAACTTGAGCCTGATCAGGTTGAGTTCTTGGGGGCAGGGGGACCTTCCAGGGAAGATCTGAGTAAGGAGCAACAGTGCTGCCCCTCTCTTGAACCCCTCAGACAGCAGGATGCTGCTTCTGAGGCTGCTGGGAGTGCTAGTGGGTCCCATAAGGTTTATTGGGATGAGGGACTCCTATATTCTGAGGTTAGAGCTCCTACCCCTGGAGCCACCAGGAGGTTGTAATACCTCAGAAGTTTAGGGGGTTCCTCTTGACCCTAGCACATGATATCCCATTGGCAGGACACTTGGGCCAAAACTAGACCTGGGACAGGCTTGTCCCTCATTTTCATTGGCCACACATGTCAGAGGACACCAAGGAGTTTTGTCGCTCCTGTGTCACTTGCCAAGCCAGTGGCAAGTCAGGTGGCACAACAAAGGACCCCTGATACCACTACCTGTGGTGGGGGTTCTCTTTTAAAGGGTAGGGATTGACACTGTTGGTCCCCTTGACCCTCCAACAGCATCTGGGCACAGGTGTATCCTGGTGGTAGTGGATCATGCCACCAGGTACCCAGAAGCAATTCCCCTCATGACCACCACAGCCCCTGTGGTGGCAAGAGCCCTCATTGGAGTCTTCTCCAGAGTGGGTTTCCCTAAGGAGGTTATATCTGACAGAGATACAAACTTCCTGTCAGGGTATCTGAAAGCCATGTAGAAGGAGTGTGGTGTCAATTACAAATTCACTACTCCCTATCACCCACAATGCAATGGGTTAGTTGAGAGATTCAACAAAACCCTAAAGGGAATGATTAAAGGCCTCCCAGAAAAGCTTAGGCGAAAATGGGACCTTTTACTTCCCTGCCTTCTGTTTGCATACAGGGAGGTCCCACAGAAGGGGGTTGGCTACAGCCCCTTTGAACTTCTGTTTGGACACCCTGGCAGAGGTCCATTATGTTTGGTGAAGGAGGGCTGGGAGTTACCTCTCAAACCTCCCAAACAGGATGTGATGGACTATGTACTTGGTCTCCGCTCCCGGATGGCAGAGTACATGAAGGCAACCAAAAACCTTGAGGCTAGCCAAGAATTGCAAAAAGCTTGGCATGACCAAAAGGCTGTCCTGATTGTTTACCAGCCAGGCCAGAAGGTGTGGGTGTTGGAGCCTGTGGCCCCAGCAGCTCTCCGGGACAAATGGAGTGGCCCCCATACAATTGTTGAGAAAAAGGGAGAAGTCACCTACTTGGTGGATCTTGGAACTCCCAGGAGCCCCCTTAGGGTGCTCCATGTCAACAGATTAAAGCTATATGTGGACAGGGCTGACATGGGCTTGCTCATGGCAACTGATGAGGACCAGGAGGAGGAGAGTGACCCTCTCCCTGACCTGCTCTCACAGAACCCTGATGATGGGTCAGTTGATGGTGTTGCTTTGGCAAGCAGCCTCACTGAGCATCAGCAAACTGAATGCAGACAAGTTCTGCAACAGTTCAGACATATGTTTAGCCTGACCCCAAGTCAGACTTCCTGGTGCACCCATGAGGTGGACACTGGAGACAGTATGCCTGTCAAGAGTAAAATCTACAGGCAACCTGACCATGTCAGGGACTGTATCAGGACTGAAGTCCAGAAAATGTTGGAATTAGGAGTGATTGAGCCTTCAGATAGCCCTTGGGCTAGTCCAGTAGTCCTAGTGCCAAAACCTCACACCCAGGGTGGTAAGAAAGAGATGAGGGTTTGTGTAGACTACAGAGGCCTCAATGCAGTCACCAGGACTGACGCCTACCCAATTCCAAGGGCAGATGAGCTCATTGATACTTTGGCCTCAGCCAAATATCTGAGCACATTTGACCTAACAGCTGGCTGCTGGCAAATCAAGTTTGCTGATGATGCCAAGGCCAAAACAGAATTTTCAACCCCTGGCGGGCACTATCAATTTGTGGTAATGCCCTTTGGTTTGAAAAATGCACCTGCCACTTTTCAGAGGTTGGTGAATAAAGTTCTGACTGGTATTGAAACTTATTGCTCAGCTTATCTAGATGATATTGCTGTCTTTAGTTCCACCTGGCAGGATCACCTGGTCCACCTCAATGTTTTGGAGGCCCTGCAAAAAGCAGGCCTCACTATCAAGGCCACTAAGTACCAGATAGGGCAGAGCCAGGTTGTGTACCTGGGCCACCTTGTAGGTGGAGGCCAGGTTCAACCATTGCAGAGCAAGATCCAGACCATAATGGAATGGGTAGCTCCAACCACCCAGACACAGGTGAGAGCCTTTTTAGGCCTGACTGGGTACTATAGGAGGTTTGTTAAGGGATAGGGATCTATAGTGACCCCCTTAAATGATCTTACCACTAAGAAAATGCCAAAAAAGGTTCAGTGGACAGCTAGCTGTCAAAAGGCATTTGATGACCTGGAGCAGGCAATGTGCACTGCCCCCATCTTGCAGAGTCCAGACTACCAAAAGAAGTTCATTGTTCAAACAGATGCTTCAGAGCTGGGTGTGGGAGCTGTACTGTCTCAACTTAATGATGAAGGTCAAGACCAGCCAGTAGCTTTCATAAGCAGAAGGCTGACCCCTAGAGAGAAACGTTGGTCAGCTATAGAGAGGGAGGCCTTTGCTGTGGTGTGGGCCCTGAAGAAGCTGAGGCCATACTTGTTTGGGACTCACTTCATAGTTCAGACTGTCCACAAGCCCCTCCTATGGCTCAAACAGATGAAAGGTGAAAATCCTAAACTGCTCAGGTGGTCCATTTCCCTACAGGGGATGGACTATACAGTGGAACATAGACCTGGGACCCAACATGCCAATGCAGATGGACTCTCAAGGTATTTCCACTTAGAACATGAAGACTCAACTGGTCAAGATTAGTTTAATGTCCCTGCGTTTGGTGGGGGGTTGTGTAGGAGAGTAGGATCTGCACTTATGTTGCCCCCATGTTTTTTCTGATGTATACACTGGTTTCTGGCTATAGTCTTGCTGGGTCCCTGCTAATCAGGGCCCCAGTCTCTCTGTTCTCTCCAAACAACTTGGAGTGCATGTTAGATGCACTAGTGATTGGTTAATGTGGTGCCTTATGAGCCCCTAGTAAATGGTACCTTAGGTACCAAGGGCATAGGTACTTTACAGACCTACCAGGGGCTGAAGCATGTATTATGCCACCCCTGGGAAGCAGACTAAATCTGACACCTCAGGCCTGGTACTGCAGCCTGGATGAGGTAGTGTTAGCACTCCTCACAGAGGTATAGGTTCCTATATCTCACCATACACACACATATAAACCTATCAGTCACCCCTATGGCAGGCCCTATCAATCCTGAGGGCAGGGTGCTTGGTTTACAATGTGAGAGGGTGCAGGGCCCCTCTGCAGCTGGCAGGGTCTATTCCCTGTGGCTGTTTGTGGATGCAATTAAACCATATACTCTTAAGTGCATTATAACCTCCCGGTTAATGCTAACTTTGGAATGACTGCATCAAAACATGTTGTGTTTGGTGTCAAACAACTTGGAATCATACCCCTGCTTTGCAGGCACCTGAAACTCTAGTCAACGGTCGCAAACTTTCCTGCTCCCGCCGAAGTCTGAAGTCCCTGCAGCCCCGGAAGTGGATTTTCTGACTTCTCGACGGCCATTGTGAGTCCCCAGCAGAGCTGAGGTGAGTGGACCCCACGAGTGACGAGGAACCGCAATACCTGGGAACCGTGCACTATTGTTGAGTGCAACCCCTTCACGACGTTCTACGAACTTGTGCTTTGGACCATTTGTGGCCCAAGCCTCCAGCAGCTTTTGCTGCAAAAATCAGCAGCCTACCCCATCCCGAGTGACCGTGGGCTCCTGTGAAGCATTTCCTCAAGAGGCGTCTTTGCGATCCTTTGCCCATTGGCTTGTGGGTCCCCAGAAGACTTTCTTATCAACTCAAAGGGCTCTTCTGGTTGCTCCAGGCCAGCCCTCACTCACCCTCGCTGGATGAGTCCATCAGACCTTGCTGGTCTGCATCATCGACTTTCTTCACTCCACACAAGACTTGCTGTTGCCAAGGCTTGTTGGCTCCAATCCAGTTGCCGACACCGCAGTCAGCTGTAGACGTTGTGGTACATTCCGAATCCAGCTGCTGGTCATCGTTAACCCTTCCTGGACCTCGTGAGCGAAGAGTCAAAACACCCTTGATCACCTGAAATCACCCGACATCCGTGGGCATCCATCTTCCTGGCCCCAGGTCACTGGCAAGTGACTGTGAACACTGTCCCTTCAATTGTCAGGTCTTCTACATCTTGAATCCAGCCTTGGATTCCACCGGACACTTCTTCAGTCGCCGCAAGCAGCAAGTCTTCTTTGGTCTCCATAGAAAACAGCGACGCGACCCGACACCAAAAGACACCTATGCACCCGGCTTATCTGGGTGAGGTAACTCGTGCACTCCGGTGCCCTAGTGTGTGTTTGCTCTCGAATTACTTACCTTGTAAGTGGCTTGCTTGTAGACTTCCTCGAAGTACCCTAAAACTTTAAAAATCAAACCGTGACTTGCTCCATTGTAATCAATAGGGAACCCGCGGCTGTGTTCTCACACTGCATGCGTCTCCCGTGGGTCTGTTACCTACCTGCTATCACTGCAGTCATGAAGCCCCAGCGATTCTACAGGCCCTAGGCCTTGTTCTGCAAGTTGACTTTCCTAAACCTCTTTTTTAGTATATGGTCTGGTACGCCCCTAGGGCCCCAGCCATATTTGTGCTTAACTTATTGTGAAACGTTGATATTTGAATGTGTTCCTGGCTTCTAATCTCATAAAGAGATTAGTAGAGTGTGTCTAGAAATAAATACATATATATTTGATATACATACCTGTGTGGTGTCCTTTCATTTGGTAATTCAAGAGATTATAAGGTAAAACAAGCTGCTCTACATTCCTCTGAGACTTAGCCTGAAGGCTGCTCTCCACAGCTACCACTAGGATAGCTTTCTTTAAAAGGTTGTCTTAAACCTATCTACCATAAGAGTCGAATTGGACTGGTGCAAGGTGGCCACTATAACTAGTGGCCAGCATATGCCAGGCCAACTTCTCACACAGACGATATTTTTTAATATTATACACTGATATACAGCGATCAGTGACACAAACTAGGGTATGCTGTTCCAGGAACACGCTATTTGAGGCTGTTACAATGGCACAAACCACGAGTTGTTGTGGCATTCATATTCACAACCTTACTTGCGGCTTTGGTGCCATGATACACATGGGACACGCTTGCCACAGATTGCCTTTTACAAGTGAACAGCACGTCAATGTGTAAAATATTCTATTAGTGAGGAAACGCATGAGTGGGAGCAGGCTCCATGCTACAGCGGGTTCATTCTCACAATCCAAGCAGATTGCCTTTTACAAGTGAACAGCACGTCAATGTGTAAAATATTCTATTAGTGAGGAAACGCATGAGTGGGAGCAGGCTCCATGCTACAGCGGGTTCATTCTCACAATCCAAGCAGATTGCAAAATAGGGGCAACATTGGAGCGAAACAAATGCCCACTTCTTGTTCCATAACTCCCTGTGTGAGGTGAATGCGAAGAATAGAGCTGGAGGTGGGTAATGGAGGGTGGGGGGCCAAGCTTCTCCTGCTCCTCCTCCATCTACTTAATTCTTTTTGTAATTCTGTTTCCTTTCTATTCTCTACACACTCTTTTAAAAAAAAATCTTTTTGTTAAACATACATCGGTTCAAATAAACAATACAGAGGAATCAGCTAATTTGTACATTGTAATAAGCACGGTATTCTCTACACACTCTTGCCCTCAGGACATTCAGGCTCTTCTTTTACACTATTCTCTCCACTGCAATATGTCTTCTCTCATTTGTTTCCTCTCCTTTTCTTTTTCAACATTTGCACTACTTTAAATGCCCCATTGTCACCCATCTTGCCCTGTGGCAGAAAGAACTCACATGCACTTATCTCCATTTTTCTACACTCCTTTCTCATCTCTGTTCACTCCCTCTTCTGTATTTCCTAGCCCTTTTATTGCTCAACCCCTCTTCTCTATTTACTACTTCGTTCTCTAATCAGTCTCCCTTTTGTGTTTACCCACTCTCCTCTATTTGCCACCTTTGTTCTATTGTGTCTTCTTTCTATTTTTCCACACTCCCTTTTTCTACTGTCTTGCCCTCCAGCAAACGGCATTCACTTACACATATCTTCCTTTGTTCAATAACTCTCCCTTTTCTACTCAATCTCCCATCTCCATTTGAAACAAGACCATTAGATCATCACCAAGCTCATTTGAGAGTTTAGAAGATTTGCTGGTCGCGTTCAGATACTACTTATAGGCTGAAAATATACCAGCCGCTGCCTGTATACGTATGACTGGTGGAGCGGTGGGGCTGGATGAGGGACAATTTCAAGGGACGATGACGAGGGGAAATTAAATAAATAATTAATTAATTTTCCCATGTCATCGTCTGTCAAAGTCCACACCCACCCGGACTCACCGCTCTTACCCGCAGCTGAAATATACCGAGCTTTGGCAAAGTCAATTGATCAACAGAATTCAGAAAGTGTTTCCATGCAATAGTACAACAAGACCAGTTGGTTTTGCCAATGCTTGCTGGTAGGAGTGATGGTGTTAGAGATGTTGGTGGTAGTGGTGGTATTGGTAGAGTGGGTGGTAGTGATATTAGTGGTATTGGTGATAGCGACATTGGTGATGGTGGTATTGGTGGTGGTTTTGAAGGTAGCGTTAGTGGTATTGGCAGTGATGTAGGTATTGGTATTGGTACTACTGGAGCATTAGAGTGGGTTGAAGTATTTGTGTTATGTGATACTGGTGGTGGTGTTGTGCTATTGGTGGTGGATCTATCAGTCATATTAATGGTATTGGTCATTGTGTTATTGACAGTGGTACTGGTGATGGTAGAAATACAGCCAGATCTACAAACACTTCAAAACAGGGCGTTCAAGGTTTTGGGGGGATGTGTTGGCTTTCCTTTTAGGCTACATAAAACACTACTCTGAACCATCTCCATTTCCATTACTATCCTTGTGTGTGGCACGTGATGAGCTAACTGTGGACATTAGCTGACATGTTCACCCTCTTCCAGACCCTTCTCTTGTACAGCTGTCCAAGGACATGGCCCTGTTGTTCTCATTTCCCCAAACGCCAACCCCAACAAGATATTTGCTAGGGTCTGCAAACACAGTCAGGGAAGCCTGGTTGCGCTTTGTGTTACTGATGCCATTCATGCTTCTCTGACATGCCAAGGCCTGCCAGCTGCTGATGAGGGTCCTGCAAGGTGCAGCCCGGACAGGCCAATTGGGTTTCGCAGAGTACACCAGGGTCCTCTATGCTGCCACTGTGCCTTGTGCTCAGGAGCTGCCTGGTGCAGCTGTGTGTAGATATACCGTGGTTTTTGGCATGTGTTGCTGCTCTGACATGGAATGTGACTGAGGCTGCCATGCCTGATACTGCTGGTCCTGGTGCTGCCGTGCCTAGTCCCACTGTGGTTTGTAATATGCCTGGTGCTGTGCTTCTGCATCTGTGTTATGTCTGATACTGTTGTGCCTCATACTGCTGTGCCTAGCCCTCCTGCAAGTTTTACTGCAGCAAGCACTGCTATGGTCTGGGCCTGGTGCTGCTATTCCTGATACTGCTCTGGTCTTTCCTCGATGTCATCCTTCACCAGCTTACTCCAGACCTTTCTGGAATCTTGTCTAGATACCCCTACCTTCACAATATTAGGGGATTTTAATTTCCATCTGGAAGAGAATAATAACCTTGATACCACTAACCTGACAGATAACCTTGCAGGTTTCGGGCTGCGGCAGATTGTATCTGAGCCAACTCACATAGCAGGCCACACGTTAGATGGCATATTCACTAACAACAAACACATTGAAATAGTGAGTGTGATGCCAGTACCGTGGTCTGATCACAACGTTATTCTATTTAATGTAAAAATTCCTACAATGAATAGGTGTCATCAGAATAGACCACCTAAAGTTAAATTGAGTCCATGGAAATCAATTCTGAGAAATGATTTGATAACAGCCCTGGCAACTAATCCCCCGAACATGGTTCCAGACTCCAATATGGCAGCCAGAAACTATGAAGACTGGATCAGGACATCAGTAGACAGCCTCGCTCCTGAAATACCTATGCACCCTCAGAGAAATCAGGCGTCCTCACCGTGGTACACAGTTAAGCTGAGACAGATTAAAACGAAATGCAGACGCAAGGAGCGACTCTGGAGAACTGATTATAGTGTTGAACACAAAAAGGATTATAACACAGGCCAAGAGGAATATAAAACAGCAATAATAAATGCTAAAACTGTATATTTTACAACTAAAATCCAGGCGGCCAAAAATTCCTCGAAGGAGCTCTTTAAAACGGTAACAGCCTGTCTAAAGGCCCACAAGACTTTGACCAAAAAGACCAAAACTTTGTGGATAGGATTGCCTCCTTCTTTCAAAATAAAGTACAGACAGTTTACAATGAACTCCATAAGACAGTGTCTGACCCCGCAGGGAAAAAGGGGATCCCGTCAGAGGGAACTCTAACACATTGAAGTTTGGTACGATTCCCTTTTTTAGCGACAGAGCGAGTCACAGATCTGCTATCACAGACTAAATCCAGCTCGCCTCTGGATCCCTGCCCTCCCCATATTCTGCACCTGGCCCCTGAAGAAATTAGTGTTCACCTCACTCCCCTCCTACATGAGGTCATCAGCTCTGGGGTATATCCACAGCCATGGAAAAAGGCTTGTATCAGGCCCATTCTGAAGAAAGCCACTCTGGACCCCATGGAGGCGAAACATTACCGCCCAATATCTTGTCTCCCGATTCCTTCTAAAATTTTAGAAAAAGCCATTAATTCGGAACTGACTGACTATCTAGACAACAAAAACATTCTAGATGCCGCTCAACACGGTTTTAGATCCCGACATTCCACTGAGTGAGCCCTTATCATGGCCACTGAAGAGATCCGCAGAGTGATGGATGGGGGGGGAAGAACCGTCCTCATCCTGCTTGACCTACCAGCTGCGTTCGATACAGTGAACCATGAGGTATTGACGCGGCGGCTGAGGGTAGCAGGCATTAGAGAGACGGCTCTAACCTTATTAACATCTTTTCTGGCCTCTAGAGAACAAATGATATATTGGGATGGCCTTAAGTCAGCAAATTTCTGCCTCCCTTGTGGTGTCCCGCAGGGTCTGCGTTGTCTCCAACACTGTTTAATATATATGTTACTCCTCTGGCAAGACTAATAAAAGATCAGGGTCTAATGCTTGTATCGTATGCAGACGATACCCAGATAGGGTTATCGGTAACTCAAAGTGTGGACACAACTGCGGTCAGGTTTCGGAACTGTCTAAACAATGTCATGGCATGGATGAACTCAAATTTTTTAAAGCTCAATACGGAAAAGACTGAGGTTATTGAGTTCAGGCAGAAGTCTTCGGTGTGGAGCCAATTATGGTGGCCCACTGAGGCTGGGAATTGTCATGTTCCCGTAACCAAGGACAGGAACCTTGGCTTTATGTTTGATAGCAATCTAAAGTTTGCTTAACCAATTAATCAGGTATCTTATGCTTGTTTCTTCATGCTAAAAAACCTGCGTAAAATCCTCCCATTTATTCCATTAACTCTTAGGAAAATGGTAATTGGGGCGTTGGTTCTCTCTAGCATTGACTATGACAATGCCCTATACCTGGGAGCAGATAAAAGCCAGATTGCCAAACTGCAGTCCCTACAGAATGCGGCGGCTCGGGTGCTACTTGATCTCCCTAAACATCACCCTAACTCTGCCAATATTAAACTGCTACACTGGCTCCCAGTTCGGCAGCAAGTGGATTTCAAGGCCCTCTGTCTCGTACACAAGAATTTGTATGGAGGGGGAGCTGCGGATGTGCAGCAGCTATCCTCACGGTACTCACCTCAATGCTGTCCTAGGTCAGCAAATACAGGACTGATCCTGGTCCCCAAGATAAAGAGAGCCAGATGGGGGGGCTTCTCTTACCGTGCGGCCAAACTATGGCACTCCCTTCCCGCATTGATTAGACTACAGCCTAACAGGATTCTCTTTAGAAAACAAATAAAGACTTGGCTTTTCCCTAAGCTCGCAGACTAATCAGCATGGGCCTCAGCATCCTTTCACCAAGCGCCAAGACGCCTCGGCATTCGTGAGCTCTATAAGAAAATCAGTCAGTCAGATGTTGCCGTGTTTGGTGCTGCTCCGCTCTGTGTTGTGCCCGGTGCAGCTGTTCCTGGTTCTAATGATCTATTTGGGGTATAAATACAGACTATCCGGTAAACTATTTGTTTTAATCTCCCTGCAACAAAATGTAAATGTCAAATAAACAGTGAGGAATAAGCCAAAAAAGTAGAAATACTGCGTTTGAAAATGCCACTTTTGGAAAATGGGTATTTTCCTTTTTTAATCATCCTGTGTACCTCTGCCTGTTTGTATATTCACCGTCTGGTTTTGGAGTGACAGAAGCTGGGGATGTGCACTCACTCTAGACAGTCACAAGGGGGGTTGAGGTGTGTCCTGCCTTTTTTGGGTGACTCATCGAAAGGACCTTTCTGCATATAGAGTGATGGGGGGAGTTTTCACTAATATCTGAATAGGCTGTGTCTGCTCTGCACAATGTTGGCTCAACCTTCTGTAGGAGAGCTGGTCCAGGGCGGACAGAACTGTTTTTTTTTTACTAAACTCTGAGACTCTTGAAAGAGAGACTACAAAGAGAAAATGGGGTAAGTATTGGACCTAAAACTCCAGAACTTTAGATCACTTTTGGAACTAAGATGACCCTGCCAAGAAGAAGAGCTGAAGAGCTGCCAAGAGGAGTACAGCCCCGTTGCTGTATGTTGTTTTGTTGGGTTGGCCTGCAGTTGCTACTTTTGTTTATGGGCAGAGGAAAGGACTGAAACGTTTGCCCTGCTGTGGTATCCTGCTTAAAGAAGATATCCAAGGGCTTGATTCAGAGCTTGACACTTGTTCTGAAGTCTCAGTTACGCAAACACTTCACCTGCAGACATCTTGAGTTCAATTGCTGGGAGTTCTGAACTGCTTTGTGGTGCCAACTCAAGATCTGGGCCCTTGGAGGTTGTTCCTGCTACAAAGAACTGCAAACTAAAGAAACCTGAAAATCTATGCATCGCCCTTCCAGTGCATATTTTTCTGATGCAGCCCCAGCATGCGGTAAGAATTTCCACATACCGCCTCCATGCGGTCAAAGAATCGATGCAGCGTCTGTCAGCGGCTGAAAAATCTGCTCCACACCAAGTCCTGTGCACTGATCTCTGAAGTCTGAGATCCCCGCACCGACTCTGATGCAGGCCCTGG
Source organism: Triturus cristatus (assembly GCF_964204655.1). NCBI lineage: Eukaryota > Metazoa > Chordata > Amphibia > Caudata > Salamandridae > Triturus > Triturus cristatus. Next base: position 1,082,982,832 of record NC_140579.1, on the reverse strand, counting down.
TGTGTAGCTAAAAGAATTGTGGCATCATGGGACCGCAGCTGAAGAATTCAACGCAACACCTGTTTTGCTGCCGCTGCATCAAACCTCCAGCCTGTCCAGATTTCCACAAATCACACTTGAGCAACAAGTTTTCTGATGCAGCACCTGCAGACCAGAATCGCCTAGATTTCAACGCATATTCTTCTCCATACAGTCCGGATTCGGCGCAACACTTCACCTGTGTGGCAGTAGAAGTGACATCACATCCTCAAGGGCTCATAAACTGATGCATTGCTGTGTATTCTCGATGCTTCCCTTCTCTGCGGTTGTTTGGCCTTTTCAATTTTAAAGCATATGAAGGTACATTGTGTAAAATCACCCATCAATAGTTTTCAATGGAGAGAATTGCTTTTGAAAAGTGATATTTTGATATATGAATGTTGGATATTTGTTGTTTTGGTCTTTTTTGGTATAGATAAAGATACTTTATTTTTCTAAACTATTGTTGTGTCGATGTGAAGTGTTTTCACTGTCTTACTGTGTGTTTGGGTACAAATACTTTACACATTGCCTTTGGGATAAGTCTGTCTGCTAGTTCCAAGCTACCAATGGAGTGAGCAGGGGTTATTTAGAGTGTCTCTGCTCCCTCCCCCCTCCCCTACATATGGCGACCGATGTGCGGTCGCGCCGCTGGCGCACCAAAGGCAAGCCCATCTGCCCCCGTCTGCGACCCGATGGCAACCAGCGCCAGAAACCCTGGTCCTCCTGGACCCCACCGCTATGACTCAGCCACCCTCCACGCTCTCAACCACAGAGGCCATGCCCACTGCGTAAGATCCTCGCCAACCACGACCCACGGGCAGTTCTCGTGCAGTCCCTGCTGAAGTTCCTTCACCGTTGACAAGGCTCCTGCAGCCGCCGAAGGACCGCCTGCTGCACGCACCACCGAAACCCTAACTTGCACCCTTCTCAACGTGCGCTCCCTGCACCAACACGCCATTGAAATCTGGGACCTAATTGACACCCTCTCACCCGATGTCGCCTTCTTCACGGAAACCTGGACCAAAGCAACCTCCGGCCTGGACATCGCCACGGCCATACCGGATGGCTACAAGATCCAGAGAAAGGACCGACCGGACCGCCCACACCGCCCGGGAGGAGGACTCGCCATCGCACACAAGACCCCCCTCCGACTCTCCGCATCCAGCACTTGTGACCCCCACTCCAACACAGAACACCTCCACTTCCAGATCCAGACCAGCCCCAGGACCATGCTACGCGGCCCCCTCATCTACAGACCGCCAGGACCTCGCACCCAGCCCGCAACCACCATCGCCGAGCTCGCCGCACCCCAGGCCATCACCTCCACGGACTACATTCTGCTCAGAAACCTGAACTTCCACCTCCAAAACAGCAACAACCCCGACTCCACCACTCTCCTCGAGAACCTCACTAACCAAGGACTGAAGCAGCTCGTCAGCACACCCACCCACAGAGCGGGTCACACCCTCGACCCCATCTTCGCTGGAGGATCAAACATCCGCTTCAGCCACACCACCCAGCCAATCTGGACGGACCACCACTGCGTCCATTACACCTACAACACCACCACAGCACCCAGGCCCTCCCCACACCCACCACGACAGAACTTGAGCAAGGTCACAGAGGAACACCTCAACACCACCCTCCTCCAAGACCCTCCCAGCGCCATGACCGACACCAACTCCGCAGCCAGGGAATTCCACCGCTGGGTCTCCAGCTGCACCAACAAGCTGGCACCTCTCCGCCACCCCGCCAAACAACGCCCTCTGAAGGTCGCGTGGTTCACCACAGAACTTCAAGAAGCCAGACGCTCCTGCAGACGCCTAGAAAAAACCTGGTAGAACCAGAAAACCATGGAAGCACGGAACAACCCCAAGAGCGCCCTGAAGGAATACCACCAGCGTATAAGAGACACCAAACGGACCTTCATAAGAGACAAAATCAAGACCAACGTCAAGGAACTGTTCAACATCATTCAGCAGTTCACAAAACCCACCTGCGAAGCCACGGAAGTCATACTCTCCCAGGAACTCTGCGACAAGCTCAGCTCCTACTTCCACCTAAAGATTAAGGCCCTCTAAGACAACTTCAGCGAACCAGCACCAGACAACAACCCCCTACCCACCACCACCAAGAAGCCGACCATCACGTCCTGGGCCTCCGCGTCCGTCGACCACAGCACCGCGACCATGAAGAAAACTCACTCAGGAGCCCTCCACACATCTTCCATAGGGCCGCCGCTGTCATCGTGCCCAAACTAGGACGGACGATCAACACCTCCCTCAGATCCGGCATCTGCCCAGTAGACTGGAAACGTGTGGAGGTGAAAACCCTTCTCAAAAAACCAACGGCTGACCCAACAGACCTGAAAAACTACCGGCCCATCTCTCTCCTCCACTTCAAATCCAAAGTCACTGAGAGACTCGTGAACGACCAAATGACCGCTTTCATCGAAGAGAACTCCATCCTAGACGCCTCCCAGTCTGGATTCTGCAGCAACCACAGCACTGAGACCGTCTCACATCGCATGCTAGCCGCCAGACTCCATGACGCAGGGATACAAGGACTGGATCCAATCCTTCCTCTCCGGCAGAACCCAGAGGATCAGACCCCCCCCTTCCTCTTCGAACCCACTGACATCAACTGTGGAGTACCCAAAGGATCATCACTCAGCCTGACGCTCTTCAACATCTACATGGCCCACAAGGCCGCCATCATCAGACAGCATGGGCTCAGCATCCTATCCTATGCTGGCGACACCCAGTTCATCCTCTGACTCACGAAGAATCCCGAAGACACCAGACTCTGCTTCCAGGAAGGAATGAAGAACGTGGCAGCCTGGATGAAAGCCAGCTGCCTGAAGCTCAACTCAGAGAAGACGGAGGTCCTCATCCTCGGACCCTGCACCTCCGCCTGGGACAACACCTGGTGGCCCGCTGCCCTCGGTACCCCACCCACCCAGACAGACCACGCCCAGAACCTCGGCATCATCCTTGACTCCTCCCTCTCCATGAACCGCCAGATCAACGCCATCGCATCCACCAGTTTCAACTCCCTCCGCAACGTCCATAAGACCTTCAAATGGATCCCCCCTGACTGCAGAAAGACTATCACCCATGCACTCATAACCAGCAGACTGGACTACGGCAACGCCCACTATGCCGGACTCAACAGAACTCTTCTACACAAACTCCAAACCATCCAGAACGCCGCAGCCAGACTTGTCCTCAGGACACCACGTCACGAGCACATGACCCAAAACCTATGAGGCCTCCACTGGCTCCCCGTCGAGAAGAGGATCACCTTTAAACTCCTCACCCACGCATACAAATCCCTCAACAACTTCGGACCCAAATACCTCAAAGACACGTACCCAAAAGGAACCTCCGCTCCTCCGACTCGCCCTGGCAGAGGTCCCCCGCATCCGCAGAAACAGAACCGGCGGGAGAGCCTTCTCCTACATCACAGCCAAGACCTGGAACAAGCTCCCGATTAACATCAGACGCGCCCCAACCCTGCACATGTAAAATGTTACAAGGCAGCTCCAATGCTAGCCTTTGGGAGAACTAGTGCTTGCAATAGTGAAAACGAAATGCACAGTTTTTCACTATCAGAACATGTAACACACACCAGAAAATGTCCTACCTTTCACATACACTGCACCCGGCCCATCGTAATACCTTGGACCTACTTTAGGAGTGGCTAACATGTAGTGAAAGGAAAGGGTTAAGCCTGGAAAGTGGGTGCACTTGACAGGTCAACATGGCAGTTAAAATTGTACAGAGACACTGCAGACGCAGGTGTGAGTTACTTTTGAAAAAGGGCTACTTGTGTGGGTCGCACACCCAGTGCTGCAGGCCCACTAGTAGCATTTGACTTACAGGTCCTGGCACCCTCAGTGCACTTTACTAGGGACTTCCCAGCAGGGCCGGACTGGGAACCGAAACAGGCCCCGGCAAAGAGCTTGGCCGGCTTCTCTGTTGGGGGGGGGGGAGGGAGGGGTTGGATGGGTGCTAGTGGAAGGAAAGCTTTGTGCCACTTTTGTTGCTGGGAGCTGATAGTACAGCTATGCTGCGAAACAGGCTCCCCGTAACAAAAACGCCCCCCAGGGGTCTAAAACCGGCACCCACCCTGGTGGCCCACCGGGGAAAGGCTTGTGCCCGCTGCTGGCAGTCCGGCCCTGCTTGCCAGTAACTCAAATATGCCAATCATAATAACAATTTACACAGGAAGCACTTGCACTTTGACACTGATCAGCAGTGGCATCTTTCCCAAATCTAAGCCAGCAAAAGCAATATCCAACACACAGTCAAAAATACAGGAGGTAGAGGCAAAAAGTCAGGGGAAACCCCGCCAAGGATGTGAAGTCTAACAATCACTAAGTCTCCCTGAGCCTAAAAAAGAAAATATCTGACCATCTGTAATGTGATCTGGTGCTCATGTGGAGCACTCTAATGTCTATGGGCAAAATTCTGCAAAAATTTTTAAAAAAGCATGCACTTTGCAAGAGATTTTGCTCTGCAGCTGATCTTCTGAAATATGTGCAAATCCTTTTTGTGAACATAAAACCTGTATGAAAGGTTGCGTCAGAAAGAGAGGACAAAATAAACACACAAAACTATGTAAACATAGGTCAAGAGACAGGGAAGTTAGTTTGAGGCAGGAGGGAGCATGTGTGAGAGAGAGAGAGAGGGCAACGTACAGGAGAAGAAGGGGGGATGTTGAGGACCGAGTCTGGGAGATGAGGGAAGCAAGGCAAAGGAGAGAGTGTGAGGGGGAGAAGCAGTGGGAGACAGGGAGAGGAGGCACTGAGGCAGGGAGAGAAGGCACAGCCACTGAGGCAGGATCCGCGCAGAGATAATGATGACGAGAACAATAGAGGGAGGGCGGTGAAGCTTTCACTCCACGGGGAGCTCGTGTGATCCCGCTCAGGTGCATGTCAACTCCTCGCGCTTCTGAGGGTTGAGGCGTGGAGGCGGTTCCTTGAAGCCAGCAGGGCTTTCTCGCTCTTTTTTTCTCACAAAGCTGCACAAATCAAAAAGGCTTCCTCTGAGCCCGCAATGGAAGGCGAGAGGTGGGAAATTGCATAAAAAACTAGAATTCATAAATGAAGTTAGGTCACCCTACAAGCTGGGGGTCCAGGTGCTCTCATTTTAGGATGGAGGCTGATGCTGGGAGCCATTGCAGCATTCTCTAAGTCCTAACAGAGCTACGAATCCTGGGAGGCCCCTGGGAGAAGGGCCACCCCTAACGTTTTTTCCAAAAGTCCTCTTTATTGACAGCAAGCAGAGCTCACAATTATTTACAATCCATAGGCTTAGCCCAGCACACTAAATGTCCCTCACTGATGTTCTACCAATCAATTCTAAACCATCACTCACCCCTAAACTTTGCACACTCCTGAAGTCTCCAATATCATTTTCCCCATTTTCCAACCCTTTCATCTGGGAACTTCTTAAACCTTCTTCCTTACTCTGAATCTCCATTAACTTCCTTTCCAGACTGCCTTCTATTCCTTCATTGATCAAATCTTTCCCCGAACTACTCCTCTCCTAGCCTTCCCAGCTCCCCCCCCCCCCTTCCCTTGAATTCTCTCTTTCTGCTTACTTCTAGCGACAACCAAAGCATACATATTAAACACTGGGCTCTCATCACTGCGGAAGATAGATGTGCCCAGATACCTTTGACACTGTGGAACTACATTCCCCCGGTATTTTGCTCTACGATACAGAATCTCAAAGGAATCCATACCTTGTTACAAGTACAGTCTTAATCTCCATACTACTATGGCTAAGCCTTAAAAAAGTTATGTTGACTTAACTTGTGTCGGCTGCCTTTTCCTCTTGTCAAGAGGCTGCTTTTTCCTCTCTTCAAGAAAACATTGCAACAAATCAAATCGAGATGCATCTTCTCAGTGCAGAAATTTGTAATATTATTTGGATCGTTTGTTGTTCCTATTGAAGATTGCATCCAACACATTTTGTGCAGATTATATTATTGGTACAAGATCAACAACATTGTTTTACTGTTTTATTATCAATTAATCTACTGGCCTGATCTTTTATGCTTGACCATAAAATAGGACGTCAAGGTTTGAATGTTCATTGTGTGATTTGCAGATATATATGGTTACTTGATGGCGTGCTCCAGACCACATTTTAATTACGTATATGGGGCGCTACCTGCTTCCAAACACAACCATGTAACCGGTATCAAGGTGGACAGTGAGATTCTCATCGTGCCAAGGGATTGAGAAATCCCTCAGGATCGTGTGCACTTTCTTGATGATGCGATATGTCCACCAACGTCATACATAAGTGCATCATCTTGGCATTCCCAATGTCCTTGCGTAAAGAGAGTGTTTCACTTAGTCCTGGTGAGGCCCACTTTGCCGACCACAATGAAGACTTCTGACGTCAGTTGCTGTGAACGAGCCCCACACCCACTGAAAACTCAGGGAGTGTAAGGGTACACTTTGAGGAGGCGTACTTGCCAGGTTAAGCAAGCAGGTTCAGAATCAAGAGACCAAGATGTGAGAAGTTTGGGAGCTATGTGCACTGGCCTGTGTGCTGCTCCCTCAACACGCTTGAACAACAATTTCTCTACAGTGTATTATAATTGCATTTATAAAGCACTTACGACCCCAAAGAGGACAAGATGGAGGATCATTAGCAAAGCTGAGTGAGGAAGTCCCAGAATTGGAGTCATGTAATTTGTTTCTGGGAAAGAGGCACATTGGCCTACTGGACAAACGAGAAAATTCAAAATGGGCGGGCAGAACATAAGTAATTTGAACAGAAGCATCCATCAGTTAAAATTTAAAGCGGCAATAATGGACTTGATAATATGCCCTTGATAATTCCAATAGAATTCCATGTTCTGGTGTGAATATGGGCTTCTATTGGAATTCTCCAGGGCATATTATCAAGCCCATTATCGCCGCTTTAGTGGCAGTTTTCTGCTGCTAAACCTGCGATAATTTTAACGCTGTCTTTGATAACATGCCCCTTAGTTGCATTAGCAGAGCCATGAAGGGACAATGCCTCTCAGAGTTGAGTGCAGGGGGGCTCGTTAGAGAGGCAATGCTGGGGCTGCTGTGAGTCTTATGACTGGAGCTGCTGGAGTACAGAAGAAGTGGCTAGAGTGGATTCAAACGAGCTGTGTGAGGCCTGGATTGGAACAACAGGGGATGCAGAAAGATGTTTTTTTAAGAGAACTTTGATCAGATTATCCCTCCGGCTTCAATTAATGTTCACTTCATAGTGTGAATTGAAACAAGCACCAGATGAGAGAGGGTGGGGATAAACCTGCTGAATATGGCTTCCAATGGAAATCGCATTTTGCTAAAATGACAGATTTTCAAGGGTACCGTTTCTCTTTTTGATCTCAGTCCCTCTCAGCTGCAAGAGAGAGGGATGCCTAGTGCAAGATTTATCCCCAGATGAAAGGTCTCCCCGCTTTAAGGTACATAATGAGCAAAGAAAGCAACATGCTCCGGGAGATGATACTATCCCAGCAGGCACGCCAGCGCCTGCCAAGAGAGCAGTCATTAGCCCAAACAAAAAACCACTGCCTGAGAGATGTGACGCGCCTCAGAGCCACCAATGACACCACTGTCACGGGTACCTGCGACTGAGCGGCGAGCCTTGCTACAACAACACAGCCCAATGGATTCTGCTCAAAGCCCCGTCTTCTAATAAGCCACGCTGGCCCATTTCTGCCAAGCCCGACGTCCCTTGTTTGCAAATACCCTGTTCCCAGCAATCTTTCCGTCCTTCCATCTGAATAGTCTTTTTTAGCTCACTGCTGCTTCTTGCGCCTCACTGTCCCACTGTCACTCACTCTCCGACAGAGTCCAAGAACTGATCAACAGCGCCTGTGACTGAGGGTAGAGCGACTGCACGACTGAGCCCCAGTCGCTCCCAAAGTTAAGGTTTGCTGTGAGTGTTTAACACTCCTGTGAGTTCCCAGTGTAATCTGTAACCTAATAATGAGATCCGAGCCAGAGCTTTCTAATTAACAATCCTGGCGGTGCCAATATGGTACATACCACCGCCATCAGCAGCTCGCGCCCAGCCTTTCATGACAAGCTTAAATAATTAAGAGAAATCTTTTAATATGAAGGTGTCCTCCCTTCTGAACTTTATGACCGAGGAAGCGGACAACTGTTCACCTATGGTGATTGCAGGCCACTCCCAGGCATGGGGGGCAGCCAGGACGTCTCTAATACCCCCTCATTCTACAGAGCAAGTACCTGCTGCCGGGCAATGATTCGCGACACAAACGTCATCCTTGCTGAGGCAGGCGTCAAATATTACAGGTAAAGCTATTCTGTAATAAGAGTGCGTACCTGGCAGAACATGTTGCACTTCTCTGATGTGGCCTTAGCAACAACAACAAAAAATACCTGCTAAACTAAGTACATCTGACGTCATCCAATCAATCACTGCCGTCACTTAGAGGTCAGAGGTACGCATCTCACAAAGCAGGGCTATTTCTCTCTAACACATTACACATGCATGTTCAGGTTGCAGATAGGTAGCAGAACAGCTTCTCCAACATCAGGGCAACTGCTAAAGTCACACAAACATCACCAGCTCACGTGATGGGCAACAACATTGCCACTCAGTTTTCAAGGATGTTACAAGGTCAGATATTCTCAGGAAAGAGTTATAGCATGTTAAATCCTTGGACATAAACATATCTACCTGTTTGCAAGGATTGTTCAAGCACAATATAACAAAGCTTTCTATTGGGCAAAGCAATTTCACAGGTTCAGACCCCTTACAGCTAATGTATCCTTTGGGTACTACATATTTCACATAACGCGAGAACATGAATATTTCTCACCCACATATTAGTGGCTGGTCATTAGACAGCTAGCTATCCAACAATTGCACAGGTCCCAAAGGCTAAGGTCTCCAACAAGAGACCTGTCTTTTAGATTACGGAGGTATTGAGAGATCAGACTTCAGAGGCAGCACTATCTCTAACATTACACTTCTTTGAGAAGTTAAAAGACAGTTCTTGTTACACGCCTTTAACTTAGGCTCTATCCCGGCCATCCTTGATGCACGCATCCTTTACAGGATAACCTGCTCTATGTACCAAGACATACTTGATAATAGGCGACCATGTCTGTTCCTTGCTCTGCAGGTATTTGCATACATTGATAAATCTTGTCAAGCCTCCCCAGGTGCCCACAAGGGACTCTGCGTCTGTGGGTAACTACGTGTCTTCGCATGCCCGCGGGGACGGTGATGACACAGGTCTTGTTCAAGCAGTTAGGGCTAATTCCAAATCCTGTGTAATGAATATCATGCTAATCTAACTCAGAGGCTGCGGATCCGCAACGTGATCAGATGTTGTGATTTAATTAGAATTCCCTCCATCACGTCGTTAGGAACCGAGCCGTTAATTAGAAGTGGATAATAAAGCTCAAGGGGCTGAGGGAACCCAAGCCTGTGAACGGTGTGACCAGCCTGCTGCGAGGCTGCGAGGCTGCGAGGCTGCGAGGCTGCTCCATCGGTAGAGCCACAAGCAGGCTGAGTTTTAAGAAAAACAAGGGTACCCCAATACGTGAACCTGGGGTGAAATATGCGGTAAAAAAAACAATGGTTTGGGTGTGGCCCAAAGGTCCAATAATAAAGTGATCCTAAGGAGAGCACTTATGGTTAGAGAGTTGAAGATTAATTATTTTGAAGGAGCAAAAAAATTAATAATGTACATAGGGACATAAGTCAGTTCATGTGAAACATTTATTTCCACAACAATAGAATTCAGGTGCTCACACAATAAGTGTAAGAGGCGTGACGTGCAGAGTGATGGTGAAGTTTAAAATAACAGCATCGCATTGACAACAATAGTGTAAAACTCCTCAAGCAACTTTATAGAATAGGAAGTCTTTTGTTGTAAAGGGTCAACGGCTGAGCCCAAGCAGCATGACGCGCTGAGCTCCTCTCCCAAGACATTCCAAATATGAACTGGGAGTGACTTTAACTAAACTGATTGGCAGCAAATCATTAAGCGCAATTTATACAGCTGACCCTGCCTTTCAAGTTTACACAATTCAGCTTGCTCACCCGTTTTATGTCCTGATGATGATCTTGAACAGTTGAGATCGAAACGCAATGTATTAATGCTCGGATATGTAGATGTCTCTAACATATGTCCTCTTTTCTGCCACCTCTGTCTCCTGCCTTCCTGAGTATGTTGCAGTAAGATTTTGAACATCTCGTCCTATGAGTTGTGAGGCAGGCGGTGCACCATCTTGGCGTAGCTCTCCAATGGTTGTTGGCCTATCTTTATCACTCCGAGATGACGTTTCCAGAACCAGCCATTACACGGCAGAAAAGACTGTCCAATCATGCATTCATTGTTAACATATTTTACAAATGTTTCCACAGAATCCTCCTTTTTAGGTCTCGGCTGTCGAAAGCAGCGCATGCGTTGCTCTCGGCATTCGAGAGCTTCTTGGAATCAATACAGATTCCGAAGCTCTCGGAGGCGGAGTTGAAGCCCCGCCCATCTTTTTAATTGGCCAGCGTCATCCTAAATGCAAAACGCTGGCTTCTGATTGCAAAGGAGGCTTCTTTGTTGCTGCCTTGTCTCCTTTTGGCCACGCCCACTGGGATTTGATCTTTTACCGGTGGCGTGACACACTCTCCCTCATTAGGTGGGACGCACTTTTTTCCCACATTCGGCTTTAGCAAAGGCATGCTTATTTTCCCATCACGCTTTCACTTAAAGTGAAAGCGCGATGGAAAATAAACATGCGGCTGCCTTTGCAGCATCGCGCTTGTTTGCTGACCATCCATTCTGCTCCCAAGAAAAGAGGTACATTCTGCTCCTTTGCGGTATCCCCACATTCGGCTAAAGTGAAAGCGCGATGGAAAATAAACAGCGGCTGCCTTCCTCATGCAAAGATGTCTGTGTCTGGGTTTGATCAAAGGTTTTCGAATATATATATACGGGGGAAACAGGTTTGTTAGGGAACAATACACTAAGGTTGTGGGAAGAAAACGGGTATGTCCAGATCCAGGATTTCACCAAGGGGAACTGTTGGAAAACCTGGACGGAGATTGAAACGGAAAAACTAAAAACTAGATATGGAAAGCCTGTGTTATAAAACTATTATTAGCGAAGCCCTTAATTCCCCCACACAACGGAAAATTAGTAACTGGATTAAAATCTTTGATGACAATAAATCTCTTTCACTCTACGAAAAAGTTAGGGATAGATGGAAGAAAAGGGAAGATATACAGATTCTTAAACCAACCTTGAATAGGCTTAATAAACTTAATGCAGTTATAGTCAGAGGGGCAAACTTTAAACGCATGCAATACTTTTCTACATGGTTGATATATAGAACACCCTCTTTTCTTCATAAAATATACCCGCAAATGGAAGATAAATGTTTTCGTTGTGCAGAGAAAGGAACCTGGACGCATATCATTTGGGAGTGTCCAAAACTCCAGAGTTTCTGCGAGGAGATCGAGAAATATCTTAAATTTATAATTGATCCCCTCATCTTACTTGATAAAACCACTGCAGTTTTGGGCTGCTCTCCTGCTACCTCTGCACACGAGGAAGGCTTGTTTATTGCAGCTTTAATAGCAAGATCTCTAATTCTGCAATTGTGGAGAACAGAGAAGGTACCTCCCTTTAATACATCGAGGGCAAAATTGTCTAGAATACAAGAATTGGAAAAGAAATATGCAATGAGATCAGGAGCAGTAAGAAAGTATGAGAAATATTGGAGTGTGTTTGAAATATAGGATAACATCTTGTAGTGGGTATAAAATGATAGGACATATATATAGGTATCTGTTCGGATATAGTACTCTGCACTTTAGGTTAAGTTGATCTTTTTCTGTACTCTTGTTACATTTGGTATATAAAGATAGAGCACATATGTTAGTATGTATCCTGATTTAGCACTTTGCACTTTAACCTACTAGGATCTTTTTCTGTATTATAGGAATATTGCGATTGCACTACTGAGTATTTCGAAATGTATATTTATAATACTGTAATACTTTGTACTTTAGACTTAAATACATTTTTTCCTTTCCCAATATTTTGAAATATGCATTTATATATGATATAATTGTATGTTGTTAAGTCTACGAACTCTCAATAAAAATAATAATAAAAAAAAAAAAATCCTCCCCTGTCCCTTAGCAATCCACAGTGTGCTTTTCCAAACCCGGTTGAAGATTTCCTCTAACAAGCTGTGACAGCCCGGCTGCAGTTAGCTAGTCACAGCGCAGCTCCTGGAGGCTGCTGTCACTGTGCAGCATGCGCGCGCTAACACCCGCCCCTCCACCCATTCACCAGCATCAATCCCTTGCACGGCATTGTTCTTGTTCTTAAATGTTTATATCCTGTCACCAGAGCGCAAAAGGGAAAGATGGACAGCGCCCGTGCCGCGCTCAGGAGCTGGCGCTGTCATTGCGGGTGTTTAGTGCCTCTCTTTTGGGCTGCAATTAACCTTGAGAACTGCGAAATGGAGCGTCTTGGCTGGACTTTAACCACGGGTGACCCCACAGTTGGTCCGTTCCATGGGGGAGCTCGTGATGGAGAAGGACTGTCAGCAGCGCAGACAGGGAGATGCTGTTATTAAAAAAAACAAGTCGCAGGAGGCGCACTCATAATTTCCCCTCACTGGAGTGCCCGATGGGGGGTGAGTGTATGGGGCATTCTGGAAGGGCCCGCCTCCATTGCTCATCCCTCCCAGCCCAGAGTGTGTTGTTCTTATCATGGACATAAGTGAGTGAATAGCTGAGGATTTGCTACACGAGAGTGGGTTTAGTCAGATCTGGTCTGGACCTGATTGTGTTTGTTTTCCTCAGGAAGCAGGCAAGGTCGGGCTGGCAGGTCACCAGGCCATGTGCACAGAGAGAGAGTACAGCGCAGCACTGGCCTTGCAGAGCCACGCGCTGCTCCGTTATACGACACCGACCTTACTGTGGTTCACCAGAAACAGAGTGCATCTCTGGGAGTGCAGCCTCGGCCATGCAGGAACACGTCCGCCATTACAGTGCAGCACTGCACTACATGAACCGTGCTACCACTGCCCTGCAAGGCCTGGATGTGCAGTGCGCCTGGTCTCGTGTTTGTTGGCTGCCACCACAGCACGCCCTACCTCCACCGGATTCATGATAGCTGAAGCCAGGGCTCTTAAGTGGGATGAAAGAACTAGAGGGTCTCTCCAAGGGGCGTGGCCAATGTAATTAGGGTGTGGCTTAAAGAGGAATCTAAAACTCTGTGCTGGTGACTGGTAATTTGCTGCTTCTGTCATTGCATCCAGATATATAATACATGTAACATTCCACCTACAGCAAGACAGGACTATTGGCTTTGCCAGGGGTTGTTAGTTGCATAAGCTAAATACGCAACAACGTTATCTTCGTTGTATAGAATATTGAAAATGCGGCAGTGCTGAAATGATGAGACTGTAAAATAACTATAACGAGTCTCTTTCAAGTTGCACTGCTGCAGAGTTCAGATTTATTTGTTCGGTGAGGGCTAAAACGGAGAGCCCGATAGGGACCCATCTCAGCATGTTTTTTTTATTTTTTAGAACTGCCGGCGCTGACCAGCGGCAGGAGCCGGCCCACTTAAAACCCTGGCTGAAGCCCACTACTGTAGGGCACCTATGGTTTTTACCCCAGCTTCACAAAGCAGTAGTAATTCAGTTCCTCGCGGACGCGCCACTGCTGTGAAGCGCTGTTCAAATACACAGTGCAGTCCTGTTCACGGGAACTTGCACACGTTCTCTGCACTCAAACATGAAAAGCGAGGGACTTTAGTGGGCACAAGGCAAATTGTACTTTTCGAAAAACACCGGCACTTTCAAAAAAGACGATGGGGCATTTGCCCAAAAAGTGGCCATTTTTCGTTCATTTGTTCCCCGACCTAACACCTAAGCAGTAGAAAGGAGGTATCTGGATGGTGGGGGGTTGGTTGAAGGGTGCATTGTCAGAAGGGGTGGGGTGTGATTCCAACTTCACATTGAAAAGTCTTGGCAGTTGTCTATTTTCAAGCTGGAGAAAGAAGAAAAAAAGATTAAAAAAAGAGAGGTGTAGGTCTTCAGAAATAAGCAAGAGTATCTGTCATTCAGAAGGGTGGTTGCATATAAACTATACATGATTTAGCCTATCGACGAGGTATGAACGCTGTCATTAGTCATGATTTGTACAGTGCTGCACATGTGTGCTGAAATGTATTTCCAGACAAAACAACCAGTTCCCTTCAAGTCAGAACAACTGATATTTTAACACCCCCAAACCCTCCCCCGCAGCCCTTGACCCCTGCACCCTTTGCAGCACTGCAGTATGGGAAGTGACAGACATATGCCTTACTCTGAAATCTCTTTTCTGCTGTTGCCTATGAAGAGCGCCTTTGAGATAAGCCTGGCCATTAATGTTTGAATAGAACAGGGCTTGGGTGTTGGCAGAATAGTGGGAGATTTCTTTGGCATGCGGAAAATCCACTGCATGCCTCACCCTGAGAAGATAACACTGCAGGCTGCAGCATCGAGTCCCTTTTACATGTTATTCACTGTTGTTATCCTTGTTGAGGTCCCGCCTGCCGACCGCTTCAGCTGGATCTTGTTGAAAGGCCTGTTTTGTACAATCCCAACACATACTTGGGTCAGCCTACTGCTTCTCATGTTGCGAGTATATCGGTGTTCTGTATCAGTGTCGTATGTCTTTGACGGTAGCACTTTTAGTGTTGTGTATCTCTCCGTCTTCTCTGTCAGTGACTCTGTGTGTTGGTGGTTTTGTATGTATGAGTGACACCAGAGGTGTCAATGCAGTTCTGTAATATGCCTAATAAATATGTTAGCTTTCACCCACGATAATGTAAAGCATAACTAAACAAGAATTAAAAATGCAATAGGTCTCACCTTTCATTAAGTTAAAGCCCTTTGCTTTGCTATACAATACCATTAGCAAAGCAAATGGCTTTAACTTAATCAAAGGCGAGACCTATTGCATTTTCAATGCTTGTTAATGCATGTCAACATGACTGAGTTGCTCCACAGTGCCTTGTCACTCTACCTGTAATGCTTTAACTCAGTGGAAGTTGTACATCTTAAGCTGCAAAAAGGCCAAAGTCCTCTACAGCTATCACTGATAAAGGCAAACAAAGGGAGCATAAAGCTGATGACTGTGCCACCCAACTGGGCACCTGCATTTCCAGTGTGCGCTCCATTTCCCAGCACTGTTTTTCTCCTGTCACTTCTCCAGCTATTGCGCCACACCATCACTTTGACGAAAAATATATGTGAGAAGTGTGGGATGGCATTATTGTTCACACCTAAAAAGAAGATGGCACTGGACTACATGCAACCACATAAATTGCTAGTTGTGTGAAATTCTTAATTGGATGTATTAGTGTTGCATTTCTTTTTCTGTAATATTTTGTTTTTGTGCACAAAGTTGAGTTAAGAATCAACTGGTAGTGTTTTGCCTTTTTAAAGCCGTAAGCGTATTTACTAGATTGTATTTGTATGGGATACCAAATGTGCTATGTAGTGAGTACTTTACAAAGCCCCCACATTTTTCCTTATTATCTCTGCTTGATTAGTCTGCTTTTCTGACATCTGTTCTCGCCCCAAAACCTGTAAAAGTGGCAATTCTGAATATATTTTTGAAATTCTGTGAAGAGTCACATGACCTTCCAAAGTAGGTCTGATGGGGTGCTCACTTCCTTGACCAGCAGTGACAGCTGATTCCACTGTCTCTCCCGCCCTCCTGTCAGGACCTACTAGGGTGCTCCTGGATAAAGATGTAGTTTCCTTCTCTACCTTCACCATATTGTGTTAAGGGTTCTCACTCGTCAGTTTTTGGGAGATTGCAGCGATAATCTGTGACGGAGATTGTTTTCTTTTGCCTTGTGCATGGTTAGAGCCGTGCTTGATTCAAAACGGAGATCACCTTTTATGATTTGACATTTCCTTAATGACTGTATCCCCAGTCTAAGGAAGCCGTCATTGACTTCTGGGTTGATGATCCTTCACTTTCGACTTAAAAGTGGTTCTGACAGAATATAAGCCTGCCGTTTCTTGTAGTCTATTCTGTAGTTTTTATATTCTTTCTTTCACTGCTGATCAGTATGATCACTCAGCCCCTTCCTTTATATGCACCTTTTTTTTGTTCTGGGTCCCCCTCTACCACTCTATCTTAGAACCCTCCCTGATTTGCTGTCCTTTAGAAAGGAACTTAAGACCTGGCTTTTTCTGCATGACTGACCCCCCTCTTCACTGCTCCTTATTAGGTTTGACCCTCAGGACTTCTAGATAGCGCCAGGACACCTCCGGGTATTTGTCGCGCATTAAAAGTACCAATAACATAACATAACATAACTGCTTAGAGCAACTGTTTCTCACCTATTCTTGAAGGCTTACCAGCTAGAGCCGGTCTCAAGTTTAGACTTAGCCCACGTTGTCTTTAGGACTAATGGTGGTAAGTGTATCTGCTTTTGGGGTATCTTGAATACTTCTAAGTGTTGCTTGGGATTTTAATGAATTATGTCTTTTACAGAAGGTGCTGTACTCCTGACTTATTTACTCAAGCTTCTGGCCCAGTTTTGTTTTCTCTGACTACCGTAACCCCTTTCCCCTGATCATACTCCCTCAATGTTTGCAGAACAAACAGGGTTGAGCGCATTAGGAAATTGGGACGCCTATGGATAATTTGTGCAGCCCTCTACTCTGGTCATGACATCTCCACCACTCTGGAACCTTGGTCTACCTGTCTACTTCACTAATGAACCACCCAGCCTACTTCCAGGAGAGCTGTGTTAGAGTCTGATTCTGAACCTGCCATATGACAACATTGTACAGTTATATGTTGGAACACTGAGGAAAATAAAATTGAGCTGTTAAAATGTCACGGGCACAATGTCAACCAATGCCTTTGTCAGGGGGTCCCTGAAGGACCCCGAAGGCAGAAACATTTTTTTTTTTTTTTAAATCGCGGGGTTGCACGCACTGTGCGCGCACGGTGAAAAACCCCCCCAAATTTTTTTATACGTAGTTTATTGTAAAATAAATATATAAAAAATATAATAAAACATACATAACTTAGCATTTAAAAAACCTTACAAATTCACTTAAAAAACCATAGGTTTCACACACGTTATAGTTAGGAATTAGCATTTAAAAAACCTTGCAAATTCAAGTAATTCTGTTCAGCCGTTCGGGCTGTACCTTCGACTAAAGGTCCTATGGAAAAATGCATGGGGAAAACGTGTTTTGGGACCCCTCTTTTTTCTCGGCCCCCCCTTGATGAATCACCCCAAGACTTTCAGGGTAGGAGCTGAGCGGAGCGCCCCATTAGTTTTGAAAACATCGCGAGGATTCGTCAACCGGCGCCAAAGTTATTCAAAATAGAATTTTCAGATTTCCTATGGAAACACGGTCCTAACTATAACTATCTACTGGCGACCGCCAGTAGATAATATATATATTTATTACCTACTGGGTGTCGCCTGTAGGTAGTTATAGTTAGGACCTAGTTTCCATAGGAAACTTGTTTATTGTTTTCCCAATAACTTTGGCGCCCGTCGACGACTCTTCACAAAATTTTCAAAACGTATGGCCCGCTCCGGGGTGATTCGCCAAGCGGTGGCTGAGAAAAAAGGGGGTCCCAACAAAACGTGTTTTTCTCCATGTTATTATATATATATATATATATATATATATATATCCAGAAACTACTTCCACCAGCCTTGAAGGTCCTTCAACTGCCAAAGAAGTAAGTACACGAGCCTGGAGGTAGTGCAAGTTTCATTTATTGCCCAGAGCGACGGCCATAACGTTTCGGCTCCGTGGAGCCTTGATCACATGACAGCGTTCAACTCGTGATGACACCAATTTAAAGTGGTATTACAAGGTCACATGGGGGAATCACATGGTTGTAAGGTCATGGACATAGAAGAAAATACAAATATCGCTGGCAATGAATTCTAAATTTCTGATCACAGTCTTACATGCAAAATGTAAATAAATACTTGAGTAAAACGTGTGGAGCAATAATATATATCTATATATATATCTATATTATTTACTGGCAGTCGCCAGTAGATAGTTATAGTTAGGACCTATTTTCCATAGGAAATCCGCAACATTCTATTCCCAATAAGTCTGGCGCCGGTTGACAAATCTTCGCAAAATTTTCCAAACTTTTGCCCAGCTCCGCTCCTACCCTGAAAGTTTCGTGGTGATTCGTCAAGCGGGGGCCGAGAAAAGAGGGGGGCCCCAAAACGCGTTTTCCCCATGCAATTTCCAATAGGATCTGTTGTCGCAGCTACAGCCCGAACCGCTGAATGGAATTACACCAAATTTGGCAAAGAGGTAGTCCTCAGTTCAGACTCATGCCTTTTGCATAAATGGTGTGAATCCGTTCAGTAGTTCCTGTGAAAATTAGAGTTAAAAGTACATATATATCTATGGCCAGGGAGGATCCGCGGACCCTACCCGCACCGTAAGCGCACCCTCCCCGAACCAAGCACGAACCCTCCCGATTGCGCACTGAATGCTAATTGGCTGTCGAGTGTCTGTCTACATTCGAAACCAGGAACTGTTGGCGGCCATTTTCTGCCTCGGTAGAAGCGCGGCTGAAGAAGCAAGGGGAATACGTGTGTAAAACATATAAAGGGGGCAGAGTGGAAATACTCTGACCCTGTAGAGGTGCTTAGGGGGTCCCAGAAGGACCCCCTGGGGCCCCCTTTAAAAAAAAAAAAACAGCGGAATGCGCGGACGGTGCGCGCATTCTATCATGTTTGGTGAACGGATCCTCTC
This sequence comes from Triturus cristatus, assembly GCF_964204655.1. Taxonomy (NCBI): domain Eukaryota; kingdom Metazoa; phylum Chordata; class Amphibia; order Caudata; family Salamandridae; genus Triturus; species Triturus cristatus. Next base: position 1,082,963,997 of record NC_140579.1, on the reverse strand, counting down.
GCGTTGGGTGCGCGGATCCAAGGAGAAAAAAGACAAGAAATCATTGGTTGTATGACAACTTTCTACACTGAAAGGTAGGGTGTATATTTCTGTTTTTTAAAGGCATGATTCTTATTGGTTAACAAAAACTGATTGTAAGGAACATTATATATGATAAGCTGATATGTTGAAAAGTCAAGCACACTTGCTGTCTTGTGTGCTGAACTTGTGACCTGTGTGCTCAGTGCAGTGTTCCTTGACCTGTTTCTATGGTAACAGGCAGAAGGCAGATTGGGGGAAGGGTTGAAATGTATTTCATTTGGAAAGGGTTGAAATGTTTAACCAATAGAAATGTGTGTTTGCTTTTGAATTTATGTGTGAAGGATTGTGATTTGATGTTTACATGTATATGTGTGGAAAATGAAAGGGAAACTTTTCCATTCTTTGTTTTTGCTGAGAGGTGCACAGTGCAGAGATACTGTAAAAGAAAATCTGGTGTGTGACTGATATACTTCTTAATCTACAAAACAACTTGAAAGGTGAGTTAGTTAATTGTGAGGGGATGGATGTATGTAGACTATTTTGATTTTAATCAGACTAATGTATTTCTCCTGCTAAAGTGTAGGGAGTACTTTTTTTCTCTACAATCTTATTGACAGTGTGTGTGCATGTAGAAACCATTCTGTGATAAGCATTTGTGTTTTTCATGTGTTTACAGACAGATAACTGTGCTGTTTTTATATTTTGGTAACATTAGAAACCAGTCATTGTTTATGAATTTGTGAAATGAGTTATGTTTCTATATTAAAATGTAGTACTCCTTCTAGATGAAGAAATGTGTTTTGGTATAGTGGTAGGGATAGTGTTGTTTGTCTAGAATCACACAGTGAGTATGTGTGCATTTGGGAACCACTGTGAGAGAAGCATTTGGTAACATAATGTATTTGCTGACAGACAATTGTTTTTAAACCTGTCATGTTGTCAAGTTTTAGTAGCATTAGAAAGCAGTTTTTGCTTATGTTTTGATTAAATGAGTCAGGATTTGACACAAATGTGCAGTCCTGAAATATGTAGATTGTGTGCAGTTCCCTTACCACTTCCACTGTAGTGAATGAGTTTTGGTAAACTCCTAGGGATAGTGGTTGTTGTCTAGAATCACACTGTGAGTCTGTGTGCATTTGGGAACCACTGTGAGAGAAGCATTTGGTAACATTGTGTATTTGGTGACAGATAACTCTTTTAAAACCTGTCATGTTGTCAAGTTTTAGTAGCATTAGAAGCCAGTCTTTGCTTATGCATTGATAAAATGATTCATGCTTTGACACTAATGTGCTGTACTTTAATATGTCGATTGTGTGTAGTCTCCTTACCCCTTGCACAGTAGTGAATGAGTTTTGGTAAGCTGCTAGGGATAGTGTTGCTTGTCTAGAATCACACTGTGAGTCTGTGTGCATTTGGGAACCACTGTGAGAGAAGCATTTGGTAACCTCGTGTATTTGCTGACAGATAATTGTTTTAAAACCTGTCTTGTTGTCAAGTTTTAGTAGCATTAGAAGCCAGTTTTTGCTTATGCTTTGATTAAATGAGTCAGGCTTTGACACAATAGTGCAGTCCTGAAATATGTAGATTGTGTGCAGTTCCCTTATCACTTCCACAGCAGTGAATGATTTTTGGTAAACTCCTAGGTATAGTGGTTGTTGTCTAGAATCACACTGTGAGTCTGTGTGCATTTGGGAACCACTGTGAGAGAAGCATTTGGTAACATCGTGTATTTTCTGGCAGATAACTCTTTTAAAACCTGTCATGTTGTCAAGTTTTAGTAGCATTAGAAGCCAGTCTTTGCTTATGCGTTGTTTAAATGATTCATGCTTTGAAACTAATGTGCTGTACTTAAATATGTAGATTGTGTGCAGTACCCTTACCTCTTCTAGACTAGTGAATGAGTTTTGGTAAACTGCTAGGGATAGTGTTGCTTGTCTAAAATCACACTGTGAGTCTGTGTACATTTGGGTAAGGATTGTGATAGAAGTGTTTGGTAACATCGTGTATTTGCTGACAGATAACGGTTTTAAAAGCGGTCATGTTGTCAAGTTTTAGTAGCATTAGAAGCTAGTCTTTGCTTATGCATTGATAAAAGGAGTCAGGGTTTGACACTAAAGTGCAGTATCATGTACTATTCTCTTCACTGTGCCAGAACTGAAAATTTAAAAGTTTTACCCAGGCACTGTCCTAGCAGTAGTCTGATGATTTAGTCAGTTTCCAAGTACTCATGTTGTGAACCATACATTACCACATAGACTGCTTCAAATGTCTGTGCAGTATGCATGCAGTCTTCTAACATACTATACACTTGTCTTTCACATCTTCAATACCCTAGTCAGTATCCATACAGTCCAGCAAACATCCTGTCACTCCCTTTGCACTCCTCTAGTGACCCATTCAGTACCATTCACTGTGTCAAAAGCCAACCACTTATAAATTCACCCAAGCACTCTCCTTGTTGTACTCTAATCATTTCGTCAGTTCCCAAGTACTCATGCAGTGAGCCAGGCCTTAGCACATAGACTGCTTCAAATGCCTATTCACTATGCATGCAGGCCTCTAACCACCTACACAGTTGTCTTTCACACCATCAATTCCCCAGTCAGTATTTATACACTTCTAGCACACACCCTGTCACTCACCCAGTGTGTCTCCTTATAGTACTGTAATCATTCAGTCAGTTAGCATGTAGTCTTTTAGTGAGGTAGGCTTTAGGGCATGAACTGCTTCAAAGTAGTATGCACTATGTATGTAGTGTTTTAACCATCGTCACACTTGTGGTTCAGGGCTATAGTTTCTTAGTCAGTTTTTATATAAAATATGTTTGTACAGTAATGGAATAGTATAAATTTGAAAGTTATTAATATACCTTTATTTGTGATTCTTTTTTACAGATACAGAACAGGAGTGTTTCTCATCTGTTTGCACTCATCTTGTGCAAGATTGTTTGGATGAAGGGTCCTTCGGTGTTTCATCATACTTGCCGTGCCGTACAAGTATTTCTTGTTAGGATCCCCTTGCAACAGAATTCTTTTGCATATCTTGCACGTGACCAAGGTGGCATTGATCTTTGTTTGCCCCTCGGGAAAAGTAAAACATTTCCACACCACTGAAGAAAACATTGTGGGCGTGGTGCGTCCTCCAAAAATTCATCCTTAGATTCGGTGAATATTTTAAAGCGACAACATTTACAGTTTTTGTAAGTTAAACTTATAAAATTTTGTTAGCTGTAAGCATTTTATATATCTGTGATTTGTATCGTGTGGTATTTTGTTGAGAATAGCATGTTGGTTTTTTTTTAACAATCTTTTTGATTGTTTTTTTTTTTTGCCCGCTGTTAAGTGATGAGTACGATTGAAATCACTATTTTTAGTGATATGTAATTTATTCTGAGAACAGCAAAAAAGGCAAACAAATTATTTTGTGGAAATTATGCTGTGTTGTAAAAAATGTATTATTACATGTTATAATTTTTTTTCCCTTTTCTTTCACAGATCCAAATTTAAAAATAAGCAATTTATATGAATTTAGATTGCAATGAAAATCTGAAAAAAAATTATACAATTTTTTATTGCTATTACTGTGAAGGTAAGTTTAACTAAGTCTCAATATGCAGAATGAGGAGGTCTGCATGAAGCAACAAAGCTGAAACTCGTTTCTAAAAATACTCTGTTTATACCTATGTAGTTTTGAAATCTGACCATAATTAGATATCATGTGACCTGCACAAAAAGAGGTTTGAGGGGTTCATAATATTTCCCATTGTAGCTATTGAAGGACCGCAATTATTTCAATCATTCTTCTTTGAACATCTTTGCAGACAAAACTCTGTGCTTACCTTCTATCATTCGCAAGGAATTTTTAAACTGGAAATATGTCACTTTTTGTAACATAGTTATTGCCCAAGAAACTCTTTCATATGTACAAAGAGAGGAAAAGGCACTCTGTGCACTTTTTATGCTCCATGTAAATACAACCTCATCATGCACACCAGTTTGCGTTGAAAGGGTGTTCTATAAGTGTTGTTGTGCATGATTGCACTGAATACTCATAGAACAAGACACATGTCTAGATTTGTCAGAAATCATAAAACTCGACTTGTGTGTGAATGCTGCACCATTCTAAAATTGGTGTAGGAAAGCACAACAAGGAGAATTGTTTTCATTTCTCCACATTTTTACATCTTTAATGCAAAATGCCTTTACTGATTGTTTTTGTGCAGGAAGGTGTGTCTTCCTGCACAAAAACAGACAGCACATGACACAGATATCCTTGCACTATGGTGCAAGGGTGCCTGTGTCACCACATGGCTGCAGTTTAAGCAGCCGTGCAGAGAGAAGCATAGATTTGCAACATATTTATGTACATATGTTGCATCCCTGTGCTTCGGAACTACTACAACTCACTGTAGTTAATGAGGTTACTGTGTGATGCTGCAGCACTTCCTCATAGTTCTGCACTCATACATTCGCCATACGCTACTAATGCATTCGTTCAGTCAATTACGTACTACACATACATTCATCTAAACTTTCACAGACAAACAAACAAATATAGCTCTTTTTTTGAACCAGGAAAGTTAGTTCTTAGAAGAACTTTTTTTTTTCTTCTTTTTTGTCTTTTTAATTTTTTTGTACTTTTTGGAACAATTTTGTTATTTTTTTTGTTTTTTTCAAAAGGAAAAAAAGACAACAGGTGATTAGTTCAATTGACTGCTCGCCGTAACATAGTAGTTTGTTGCATTTAATGCAACTCATTTTTAGTTTTCCAAATTCTGGACGTATGTCCGGGTGAGTGCTCGATGGTGCCACTGCTGACTGAGGCTGCTGTCGGAGTCTTCTGCTTTCCTGCTTGGCCAGGTTCATGGGATGCAGAGTCTTCAGGTGTTTTAACATACTCGCAGTCCCACAAGAGTATTTTTTTGATGGATCTCCTCTGGAAAGCACTGTTTGACATATTTTACATGTCAATTTAGTTGAATTAGTTTTATTTTGTCCTTCTCGGAAGGTAAAAAATTTCCACACCACAGAGGTGTATCTTTCTGTGCGTGGAGGTTCCACAACAAATTCCTCATCGGACGAATGGTCTGATTCTGATGGCGGCTGCTGTGCAGAAGCCATTGTATTCAGAAAAATTGCAGCTGTGGAAATCTTCCCCAAAAAGTTTCTTCTAGTTCTAAGGTGTGAGATGTTCCTCCAAAGAAGCTCAAAGAACAATGATTGAAATGGGTGGGGTCTTACAATAGTTAGAATAGGAAGTGTAATGAACCAATCAAATCTCTTTTTTTGCAGGTCACATGGGATCCGCACACCCTGCGCTTACGCATCACGCACCCAGCGCGCATCCGCGATATTCAATTAAAAAGAAATATAGGATTAGATGTAAAAATAGATTACTTTTAAGACTAGTTTAGCGTTTGTCTTCAATTAATATTCACATGAAATACATATATATATGTTTTTTTAAATGTTAAATATTTCGCCGGATCTGCGCACCCATTGCGTCATACACGCATATGACGCATCGCGGAAGCGCGCATGCGTCGCGTTACATACATCGTACGTGTCGCGAATAGGCTTGGAGTCGCGTACCGGTCGCATTGGAAACACGTACCCAACGCATACCGTGCGCGGATGCTTTCGCGTAGGGATCGAGAACGGTGCGCATAGGGTGCGCGAATCCCAAAAAAATGAAAAAAAAAATAAAACAAAGTTTTGAAAATATAGTTTACAAATAGTTTTAAAAATATAAAAAAATATTTTTAAAAAACCCAATAAAAATAAATAATCTTTTTTAATTTTTAAAAGAATTAATTGAAAAAATAAGTAAAAAAAATGGTGATTAAAAAGTATTTTAAAAAAAACCTTAGGAATTGGCATTTAAAAAACCTTTGAAATTCACTGAAAAAACCATAGGTTTCAGGGGCGTTATAGTTAGGTTTTGGCATTTAAAAAACCTTACAAATTCACTGAAAAAAACATAGGTTTTAGGGGCGTTATAGTTAGCTGGACATTTCCCTCGTACAAAACCCTAGAAATTCCCCCGTTATAGTTAGTTCAGCTAACCATAACTCGCACCCCCACAATGCACTGCTGATGACGTCACATATTACATCACTCATGACATGGTCAGTGACATCACTGATGACATCACTGATGACATCTCAAATGACATCCCATAACATTTAAATTAGCCCTAGTGAGGTGGCGGTCCCCAGGGCAGGGGGGGGTCCGCGAGGCCCCCCATATTCTTTAAATTAGCCCTGGGGAGGTGGCAGTCCCCAGGGCTGCGTGCGACTCCATAGCAACGCGAGTTATACTTATGTCACTTATGTATAACTCGCAATTTTCCCTAGGATAATATTTTTTAAACTGTAGTGCTTTTTCAGTTATTTTATTTAATGCAAGTCAAAATCTTACTACATTCCTCACGTATAGGTCCACATTAACCTTTGTTTTTTTCTGTGAATTGCTATGTTTTTTGACATAAGTTAATATCTTATTAAAATACGTTTGCGTCCAACCCTTTGCTGTGCATGGCCTTTGGTGAGGGGGAGGGCTTAAGCCGCAGGGCAGGTACCAAACCCATTAGAGTGCAGTGGCAGGGATTTGTCAGTTAGCAGACTTTTTTAAAGGCTATTTTATATTTCCTGTGTGCCGACAGGGGGCTGCACCGGGGTTCCCAAAAGGGCTAGGTGGTCGGGCTCTCCCTACCCTGCCCCCTTCTACATATTTTTAAACATATTTTGAAGACTTGTACTGAGCTCCTGCGTCCTGTAGCTGGAGCCACAACATGTTTCTTCATGTTTCAGCTGACAATCAGATTATTTAGTCCCACAGAAATCATGTGGGACCTGTGAATCAGAATGCACGTTTTCACATTTTAAGCAGGGGACTCCTGCTGGAGTCCCTTGGCAGTCCAGCAGCAACAGATATCCACAATTTGTTTACCTTAATTTCTCTAAAACTGTTTAAAAGAATTACACTAAATAACAAAAAACATGCTTTCTGAGTGAAAATTTAGCTTTCTGCCAAATTTGGTGCAATCTGTTCAGCTGTTTTTTCTGTAGCGCTGTCTAGTTTTACCTCTGGGAAACGTATGGGGGAAAGTGTTTTGAGACACTTCCTTTTTTCTTGAACCTTGCTTGACTGCATCACCCTGCAACTTTCCATATAGGAGCTGAGTTGGATAAACATTTTTTGAGAAAGTTTTGTGAAAATTTGTCAAATATATATATATATATATATATCGAAGAATTTCGCCAAGTGTGCTCCTGTGCACCAACAGTCTCAAGGAAAACAGGAACAGACGAAAGCTGACCCAGGATGCAAGTGAGAAAATTACTTTATTCTTGTTTTACAGCAATGCCTGCATGACGCGTTTCAGCCTACGAAAGGCCTTGATCACATGACGCCGAGGCTGAGCAGGATCAATTTAAAGTGCAAGTGCAAATGAATAACGTGCATTGATTGGCTAACGCATGAATAGCGTAATAGACATGGAAGAGATATATGCAAAAAAATATATACATTTGTAGTTCACTGATAGTAAAATACATAAATGTAACAAACATTAATAATCAGTTGGTAAAAACACTCCTTAAAAACAGAGAAAGCACCGGTATTAGGTGCAATCTAAATTTAAGGTAAAACCAACGGGCAGTAGCAGTTTAAAAAACTTATTGGGCTTCATCTAGATAGAGTTCACGAGGCCAAAGCACCACATTGCCGCCTTTATCTGATTGACGGATAATGATGTTGTTATTTGCCTGCAGTTTTTTAACCCACTGAATGTAACAGGTATTCTGTGCGGTGTGTTGCGTTTTTTCACGTAGCGTGGATGCATACAGTTTTTCATGCCCGCTATGGACAATTCGTGAAAAATGTCTAGATTATCATGCAGCATCAAGGGAGAAAATGTTGATTTGGACTTAAATTTGGTAAGGCCAGACACGTTTGGAATCAGTTCATCATTTATACGGCTGGAGCTGGAATCTTCATTATGCAGTTGTTGTAGATCTTGCAGCAATTGAAAATCACTGACACTCAGTCCATGAAATTGTGTAGCCATAGGTGGAGGTTGGGGTCGTGGAGCTGGAGGATTAAGCCGGAAGTACTTTTGCAATGTCAGCTTGCGAATAAACTTATAGAGATCGATTCGTGTTTTGGAGTAGCTGAAATTGCTGACTGGACTGTAGGAGAGGCCCAAATGGAGAATTTTGATGTCGGCTTGGCTCAATTGGATGTCTGAGAGATTGAGAACAGATATGGAGCCGCTTTCTACTCCTTCCAAATGTTGCCCATCTACTGTTTCTTCCATTTTCTGTTGTACTTTCTTTTTGGCTTGGCGCTTGGAGACTGCTTGTCGGCGCGCTCTGGGCTTTTGATTGATTCTTTTGCATTGTTGGGATTTTGGCGTCTCGGTCTCAAGGTTTCGCGCCGATCTTGTCGCAAGCAGTCCACCTCTTGCGCTAGGGAATGTTTGGTAAACCCCAATCGCATTAAGTTGCTGTGGCGTTCATTATCAGACTCACTGTCGGGTACTGAGCTCAGGTCAGAGATTGAAGATGCCCCTTGATGTACTTGATTGGCACTTGAACCTGGCTCAGATGACAATTGTGTTGGAGGCAGTTTAGAAGTTTTAATGGCATCGAACTTCCTAGCAAAGGTAAAAATCCGACCTTCTTGATAGTCGATTTTATCGCGTTGGAATTTAAACGCCTTGCGTTTTTTGATTATTTCCTCCTCTTTGCGAAGTCGAAAGACCATCTCCTCCCTAAGTTTGACACAGTCAATGGAGGAATCCAAAGCACGGATTTCATTCTCGACAATATCAATCTGAGTCTGCAATGCTGCGCGATCACTCTCCGCATACTTGACCAAAATAATCACCAGCTTACGTGATGACTCCAGGTTACACTCCGCCCATTCATTGAGCATATTGGGTCAGGTTGCTCATAGCTTGGTACCAGCATTATTCGAAGCCCACGAGGAATGCGCCCCACCTCTAAATAACGATTCAAGGAGCGGTGCTCCCACCATTTGGCTTGTTCAGCCTACATCAATTTTTCCAGACGTCTAAAGATTTCACGTGGATTGGGAGTTCCACTGATGTGCTCAACTGTTTGGTTTATGATGTTTGACCCACCAGCCGGTGAGTCATCGAACACACCGATGGCGGCCTCCTCCCTGCTTCTCAAGGCGTCTGCAGACATGGCGCTGTATACAATGAAACACAAATGTGTACTCACGGGATCAACGGGCAATTGGAGAAAATCAGAAACTGCCCAAATCCTCTGCACTCCTTCACCGCATAATACGACCAAGCTCCCCACCGGTGTGAATCCTTTTGCGCTTACGATGTCGTCCGACACTCAGCAACTCAGGTCCACTGCCGATTTCGGGAGTAGTGCAGGGGGTGCGGGGGCTGTAGCAGCTGATCCTGACAAGAACAAAGGAGACCTTCCGGAGCACTGAAAGAACTGCTTCCTGCCGCTTAGCCCGTTGTGAAGGAGGGGTCAGCTTGAATACCGGAGAAGCAAAGCTGGTAAGGTAGCTAACGAAGAATTTCACCAAGTGTGCTCCTGTGCACCAACAGTCTCGAGGAAAGCAGGAACAGACGAAAGCTGATCCAGGATGCAAGTGAGAAAATGACTTTATTCTTGTTTTACAGCAATGCCTGCATGACGCGTTTCAGCCTACGAAAGGCCTTGATCACATGACGCCGAAGCTGAGCAGGATCAATTTAAAGTGCAAGTGCAAATGAATAACGTGCATTGATTGGCTAACGCATGAAAAGCGTAATAGACATGGAAGAGATATATGCAAAAAAAATATACATTTGTAGTTCACTAATAGTAAAATACATAAATGTAACAAACATTAATAAACAGTTGGTAAAAACACTCCTTAAAAACAGAGAAAGCACAGGTATTAGGTGTAATCTAAATTTAAGGTAAAACCAACGGGCAGTAGCAGTTTAAAAAACTTATATGTTTAAAAAAACAGACACCTGCATATGCAACAATGAAATAAGCTGTGCAAAATAGGCAATTATATATATATATATACACACATATAGATTTTTATGTGTGTATGTAGAGATATATATGATATATATGTGTGTGTGTGTGTATATATGTGTGTATGTATGTATTCTTCCTTCGGGCAACCTTTTGTTTCTGCATATTGCAGCGGCCGGCCCTGGCCACTAAGGTGCCCCACTTCAGAGCCAGTAGGTCCCGCACTGGTGATTACAAAGTGCAAAGGGAACAACGTGCCGGCTTGGGGTGACATGAGTAAGCAGCAGCCTGGCTTGATTCGGAAAAGCAACCTGAAAGAAATTATTTTAAAACCGATAATTAAGGAGAAGCACAGCGGCATCCACTAAGGATTTTAAACATCTTGAACTCAAAAGACCATGATGCAGTAAGCGGAAACGCCCAATGGGGCGGGACTTATTCCATTTAAATCGCAAGTGCGATGTAATTAGCGCAGCTGTTCTTTCCCTGGAGCTAGTGAACAAGGGATGACCCCGAAACGCGTATGGCAAAGACAAAGAAATGTGCTAAGAAGACCGAGTTGAGCATGCTGCTGTCTATCCAATAAAGAGGCAAAATTCAACGTTGTGTGTGGCACCTTCTTCCTTCGCGCAACCTTTTGTTTTTGTGTGTATATATATATATATATATATATATGTATATATATATATATATATATATATATATATATATATATATACACACACACACACACACACACATACATCCATTGTCAATATTGTGTCCATGGTATTTAGGAACGCCAATATTAGAATCTCGACATTCTGATAAAAAAACACTATAGACCATTGACAACATTCAGGGGCAGATTTACAAGCCCCTTGCGTGACTTTTGTGCCGTCGTTGCGTCACTTTTGTGACCCAGCTGCGGCGTAAATGTTGCGGTCCATTTACAACTTGACTCATCTAGGGAGATGCGTCACGTTTTAAAGCCCTGCGTCACATTATACCTGCGTCAGGTATAATGTATGCAGAGTGGGCGTTGCCACACACAAAGCCATGTAGAACTGACGCAGTGAAATCTACAAGATTTCACTGCGTCACTCTACTCCTTCACTGCGTCAAAATCCCTATGCCTGCTCAGACCAGGCGTTAGGAATGACCCAGGGCTTTTTAAATGGGACTCACCCATCTACGGTGGCACATTGCTGGAGTTGCGTCACTTTCATGAGCAACTCCAGCAATGCGTCACTTGTGTGCCAACAGATGCGTCAGAATTTCTGACGCATCTGTTAATCCTTGCGCCATGGAGCACTGTATTGTAAATACAATGCACCCATAGTGGCGCAAGGACATTGGGCGCTGACACAAGGAAACTGACGCATCTATGCAGATGCGTCAGTTCCTTGTAAATCTGTCCCTCAGTCCTTAGGATATCTTAGGCCCCATTGTTTCCTATGTGTGCCATAAACACGCTTTTCCTACAAACCTGTACAACTTTTGAATTTTTTTCTAACTAAATACCTGACAGGGCATTCATATTTGTTTACTTTGATTGTAGTTGTATCATACTTTATCTGGGCATACCCTCTCACCCCATACATTGGCTATGCCTTGAAAGCTTGACCACTGCTACTCTCTGCTGCCACTAATGTTCTGGTGTCAACATGGGCTTCTATTGGAATTTTCTGCGGCATATTATCAAGCCCATTAACGTCGCTTTAGCCGCAGTTTTCTGCCGCTAAAGCGGCGATAATTTTAACACCGTTTCTTGATAATATGCCCCAGTGTTTGGCCATCCAGTGTTAAATAAAATACCAGGTAGTGATGCTGTGTGCATTTTTCTTATTTTCCTCATGGTGGTTTTAAAGACATGGGGCAATTTATGTATACCGAGATAGAAAAATATCCTGTAAGAAAAATGAATTGTGGCGGAACTTGTCAATACAATAGGGGCTTTGCATTTTTTAATCATTTCCAAAACCGGTTTCAGCCAAGATACTGTAATGTATTTTTAGATTTTGTTGCATCCACTTGTTCCACAGAATGCATTCACCCTGCCTTTCATGTGAGGGGAACGTACACAAACAGCAGTATAACGGGTGTTATTTTCTTTACCGTGTTTGAAGATTTGTTTGAACAGATTTTCAATAATATACTGCCACTCCAATACACAGAAATTGAGTCTGGTACAGCCATGATTGACACCAGTGTTAATAATGTATTAGAAACACATTTTTTTCACGTCTTATCAGTGTTTTCCCTGTCTCACGCTCACTTCTCTCTCGCTTTCTCTCGCTCTCAGTGTTCCTCTGTCTCACGCTTTCTTTTCTCCCTCTGGATCACCAACTCTATATGCCTCCATACACCTACATAGTCCAGTAACACATACGTTATACTACTCACAGTGTGGAGGGTCCTCTCAAGGTTCCACGGAATATGAGGCTGACCCATCCGCACTGTTTGCACTAAGAAGCATTCACGGAATGTGACATTCTGTCAGTCTTGCAAGCATCGTAGGTAATCTGTGCCTTTACGGTCCCATGGGTACAAGATTCCCCTGTTGTGCATCCATCTTGAGGATGTGTTCCCTCACGTCTCCACAGAGATGACATTTCCCCACATGGAATCCATCTTGAGGATCTGTGCCCCCACGGTGTCCACGGAGATGAGATTCCGCGGCATGGAATCCATCTTGAGGATCTGTGCCCCCACGGTGTCCACGGAGATGAGATTCCCCCGCTTGGAATCCATCTTGAGGATGTGTGCTCCCACGGTGTCCACGGAGAGGAGATTCCGCAGCATGGAATCCATCTTTAGAATGTGTTCCCCTACGGTATCCACGGAGAGGAGATTCCCCCGCGTGGAATCCATCTTGAGGATGTGCGCCCCCACTGTGTCCACGGAGATGAGATTCCATGGTATGGAATCCATCTTTAGGATGTGTTCCCCTACGGTATCCACGGAGAAGAGATTCCCCCGCATGGAATCCATCTTGAGGGTGTGTGCCCCCACTGTGTCCACGGAGATGAGATTCCCTCGCATGGAATCCATCTTGAGGGTGTGTGCCCCACGGTGTCCACGGAGATGAGATTCCCTCGCATGGAATCCATCTTGAGGGTGTGTGCCCCACGGTGTCCACGGAGATAGGATTCCCCTGCATGGAATCCATCTGCATAGAATCCAGGGTGTCCACAGAAATGATATTCCCCTGCCATGCATCCATCTTGAGGATTTGTTCCCCCAGGGTGTCCACAGAGAGGAGGTTACCCCACCATGCATTCATCTTGAGGATGTGTGCCCCACGGTGCCACAGAGATGAGATTCTCCCATCATGCATCCATCTTGCCCCAATGGTTTCCACATGGTTTGCTCTCTTAATAACTAAAGCTTGGAAGAAGCTTTAAGATCATTCAAGAACTGGATCTACGCTGCCTAATTGCAAACATTTAATAAAAGCAATCCTATAGAACTGACCTGTGAAACTTAATTTATGCGAATCAAAGCTGTTTTAGTGTCTTTTTTCCTTAACTTCCATAGCATTTTGTCTTTGCTTTGTTCAGCGTTTTTGATAAAAGAGGTGTAATAACAGTAATAAATACAAATAGAAGTAGAAACCCAGTCCCTTGAATGCGAGACTTCCCCAGACATGCATACATCTTAGGTATGTGTCCCTGTGGGTCTGAAGGAGATGAGGTTTCCGCTGCCAAGAGGACACGCAATGGTTGAGAGATCCTATTTTTCCCTGGGAGACGAGATCCCACTGTCATCACGCATCTCGGATGATGTGCGTTCCCAAGGTCCCATGGACCAGGAATGGACACAACAGCAACAAAGGGACTGTTAACCTGAGAGCCCTGGTGTTCATAGTGTCTAGATCTGACAATGCAAGGCAGGGAGTGTGCGGTGTGACATTAAAGTTGTGTTGTGTGCTTGTTGCTTATCAAAGTCAAAGAAATAATCTATTTTGAAAGCTACAAATGGATGTTTTCTTTGACAATAAAAATGAAGATTGCAGATAACATGAGAAGAAAATGTTTCTTCCATGGCCCTGACTAATTATTTTAACCCATAGCCCTCCACAGCTATTCACTTATAAAGTCTAAAACTTCCTCTAGCCTATTGTCCTTTTAAAGTACATGAACGTCTGACTGTTCATTTTTGTTGTCATGGTCTTCGGAGCCTCTAACTATGGTTATATAGCAACCTGTACAGGCTGAGATGCTTCGCCAGGCTGCCTTTGAACACTCACCAGAGAATCAAATGAAAGGTGTATCTGCTGGTCTCTGTGCTGCCTGTTGAAGGCCTACTGCTGTGGGATTCTTATCCACCCTCGGTGTGTGTAAGAGAAGTCCACAGGCCTCAACAGGCTGCTAGTGGATTCTAATGCCACTGAAATGCAAATGTTCATCATAGTGACATCCCAGGTCCCCACAGGCCACTGACTCTTTCTTCACAAACAAAACACAGTGGATAATGACATTTGTGTATAGTAGGGCCACACCAATATCCAACTCTTTGATTCCTAGTTCAACACTGTACATCTCGATAGGTATATAATTGGAGAGATCCATGCAGCTTTTCAACAAAATGTCAAGAGACACATGACCAGAGCATTCTGATGACAGAGTGCACATTTCTTAAGGCAGAACAGTTATCACAAGGAGAGAGAAGACAGTAAACTGTATATGCATTTTCTCCATTGAGCCAGTCGTCTGGAATAGATGTTACAGCACATGTTTAAGCACCATTAGACTTTCGTGCAAAGTGGGTGAATTCTGGATGCAAGAAATTATCAAACTTTTTTTCATTGTCAAAATGATTAGACTATTTGCAATGGTTTCTCCACAAAACCTCTCTCAATAGCAATTTCAGTAGAACCATAGAAAGGTCCTTTGATAAACTCCAGCAAGGAACCTGGAGAGAACTGTTTCCAAGGTGACTGAATTCAAGAATAGGGATTCAGTCAGTGACATGGCACTGTCCTGTGTAGAAGGAACTGCCACAATAGACTTTTGTGAGGCCATCTACAACGACTTAAACTGAAGTTCCACACCTTTCAAGCAACCACACAGGGACTTCTTCCACCAAAACCAAAACTGTTATAGAGCCAATGGAACTTTCAAAGAATGGGTCCAGTGAGGGTGTTGTGGCAGAGGTTGGTCGTGATGCACTACGCTGTGATCCAATTGTTTCAGCTACCCACACAGAGGTAGTTCCTAGGCACCTGACCATAATAGCAGATTCACCCAAACAAACTACAGAATAGTCTGAAAGTCAGTGTTAGAGACGTTATCCGAGGCTCTGGAAAACTTGTCATCATTTTCAAAAGTCA
The DNA here is from genome assembly GCF_964204655.1 of Triturus cristatus. Taxonomy (NCBI): domain Eukaryota; kingdom Metazoa; phylum Chordata; class Amphibia; order Caudata; family Salamandridae; genus Triturus; species Triturus cristatus. The sequence goes on along the minus strand of NC_140579.1, from coordinate 1,082,948,641 downwards.
CATTTCTTCTGCCTATCCTTTCACACGAGCACATGCACAGAACCATATCAGGGAAATGTCCAAAGGGCATCTGTCAAAGTGCTCTGGGATTGTTAGACTCTTCTGTAGCTCCAGAGTAGTCAGTTATTTATAACTTTGAGTCTCGGCAATGATGCTCAACATCTTTTGATTCTGGGCAAATCACTTAATCTCCCCATGCCTAACAAAAATGAATGTGTCTCTGTGTAAGCAACTGGTGCTCATGTAAAGAGCTCTGATACCTGATACCTTTGGGTCAAGTTCGTGCTATATAAAATTCAAATTTAAAAAAAACTTACAGAGAGAAACATCCTCTTGTCGACTTAGATTAAAATTCTGCAGGATGACGACACCCTTCAGCAGGCAAGGGCGTGTCTACAGATGTGCTTTGACTGGCTCCAGCTGAAGACATACTTTTAATGATACGTACCATAGGTATGTAGATTAAATATTTAGATGTGTTTAAGACACTTGAGGTGAAGTCTTGTCATAGGAGATCAGTGAACTCTGATCTGCAGATGCATCCCCAAAGGGAGTTATCCTCCTGGTGTTTGCCAGTAGCCTTTCATCAGTGCAGACGAGCTGCGTCACACTGCTACTTTGATACAGTCTTTCTTGTCTGCATCTTTTCATAGGCCATCCTCACGATGCCATTAGTGATTATGGGAGGTTCTTGTCCTTTGGGAGCCTCCTCTGTAGGTTCCCTTAGTGGAGTCCTGGAGTTCACCTTGATGGATCCATCTGTAATTCCCTCCGTGTTCTGGTCTCAGTCCCTCTACGTCCCTGCTGCCATCCGCGGCATCCTTTATTATTCCCTTTATAATCCCCTGTAGGACCCAACAGAAGCGACATCAGCCGGTAGTCCGTTCTTTCTGCTGGCCTCTGTCCCTCATACTCCTTATACCTTCAGATCAGGCAGCCCCTTCCTATGCTTTGTACCGGATAGGAGGCATTCCCTTAGCCCCTCCACTCTGTCGGAAGCTACGCCACCTAGTGCTCATGACATCATATGCTCTGCCTAGTGTCTCCCCCATCCTTGATGGTGGACTGCCCCTGACTCTGTCTCCTCCCTCTTACACTCTGTTTCCCACCACGGATCTCTCTTTATGCGAAGGGATCCTCCTTGTGTGAGTGCAGCTCCGCATGTCACCACAAGGGGCTCCCTTTCTTACCAGATTTGACATCTTGAGAGTCACTGGTATGGTCCCTTCACCTATTCAACTTTGACCCTTGCTCCTGCAGGTGCTGTCACAGCATAGTCTCTCCTACCCCGGGCAGGGGCATAACGCAGGCCCCTGCAACCACTTTGGTGCACGGGGTCCTCATCTCTCAAGGGGCCCCCTAATCCTTCAGAGGGGCACCATGGAGCCCAAGACCGATGAATATCTGTGAGATATGGGGGACCCCGGGGCCCCTCATCCCATTCTGCAGCTGGGCACCATCGCTGTACGTTACGCCACTGACCCGCAGTAAGGGTCTGTGATCCACCACATGACCCACTTACTAATTGAGGGGATTTGGATCGAATCTTGATGACACTGTAAACGCAATATTCTATTAAGAGGTGTAGGAGCACCGGGGGAGTTCATAAGAGATGTAGACCTTCTAATCAGATCTGCAGCATTTCTTTCTGAAATGCAAATTCTTCTTTCTCTCGCGCATAATTGTTTAAGAGAAACCAGCTGGCCATTAATTAAAGGTATCATAAAATACCAGCCTCATATTTCCCAACACATAAGCTTCTTTACAAAGAAACCTCAACGCACCAACCGCCGACACACTGGGATAGTTTGACGCTGGAAATAACACGTAATAAATAATTGTCCTTCCGAGAACAGAGGCGCTAGCTAAAGTGTAAGTTGATAAATGCAGCTGTGCATTAGGGTGCAAGTCTGAAGCTATTTTCAGTAAATCAGCGGCTCCCCCACCCTCCCTTTCACTGTTTCATATCCAGTGAATCACGCACCAGCATCCTAATCTGTTGGGTTCAGAAAAGTGACTTTTCGCGAACCTGCATAAACCCGCGAATCTGCGCGCACTTAGCAGACATACTGCCCGCCCAGATGGCTGACAATGAGGAACCACAGTCTGCTGTACCTGGAATGCTGAACACCAGCTCCAATTCTGATTTTTACACCTAACCTTCAGTGGGGATTGACGTTGTCTTGGTTAGTGATTGAATCCCTACATCGAGTTTCTATAGTTTCACTATCGAGTCACTGTGTAAAAAAGTAAAAAAGTACTTAAAACATTTTTGTAATGTATTCCTTTGTATGTGATTGATGCTGCCTTTGTCCACGCAAGAGAGCTTTGATTGTGGGAGTGGATGCAAGGTGGTAGAATAAACATGTAGTGTGTCTTGGAAGACAGGAGGAATTGTCTGGCACTTCCAAGTTTCAGGGTGCGACCAGACCGGTCACGGTCACCGAAGGCCCTGAAGGTGCGGACGAGCTCCAGGTTTCTCCACCTCAGAGGGTGAGTAGATAGCAAAGATGGCATTCAGCATAGGGTGACCAACTGGCATGAGTGCAAATTCAGGATGGGGAGTGTAAAAATTCAGGACAAAGGGTCAAAATTCAGGACAAAAATTCAGGACAGGATGTCAAAATTCAGGACAAAACTTTGTGACAAAAGGTAAGTTTTACAGACACGTCAGAGGAGGAAGCGCAATAGTATAAAAGTAAGTACATAGACAACCACTTAAGTACAAGTCAAAATAAGTTTATATTAGGTTGAGACAATCGTGCACTTCACGGTTTTTCAGAACGCTCGCAGCTTGCTACCTCAGATTCAAAACTCGCATCTCGCTCCAGCAGGCATTAGTCACCAGACAATGGTGAACCACACCTGAATACAGGTGGGGGCGCTTATATTGTTGATTGAAAACTACTGGATATACAAGGAACTTTGCAGTGCCAGGCCCCAGTCACAAAACCGCCTGCTCGCTTTCCAGCCTCCCAGGGAAACACCTGATGCCCGCTCCGGACGGTCCGGCCTTGCTACCACCCTTCAATGGCGCCCCTCATCCTCACATAGACCGTCTCTCATGTGTATTTAATTTCTTTTATAGTGTTACTCATCCCAAGTATGTAGGGCAGGGTGTCGGAGTGCGATACATCACACACACATTATATAGAGACAATGACTCATAAAAACGTGAAAGTCAATGTATAAGAAATGTTACTTAAGATAATGGGTGGGTGCTACATGGTGTAATCATGCTTTTATCTATCATTCAGTCTTTCACCATTCATTCTGTCCTTCCATCTGTGTCCCCATCTATATCCAAACATATTCAACCATTTGCAAACCTATCCACCATGCATCCTTTTTATCCATCATTTCACCCATCCATCCCTCCATCCACCCTTTCACTCATCCATCCATTATTCATCCATCCACCCTTTCACCCCATCCATCCGTACACTCATCCATCCAGCCATTTACCCTTTCACCCATCCAGCCATCCTTTCGCTTACTCATCCATCCACCTAGTCACTTATCCTTCCACCCATTCACCTTTTCAGTCATTCATCCTGCCTTTCTCTCTCCATCCCCCTATCACTTATCCATCCATCCTTCCACCCACCCACCCATCTACTCATCCATTTATGAATCCACCCATTGACCCTATTACTCATCCATCCTTTCACTCATCCATCCACCCTTTCACTTCTTCACTCATCTATCCACCATTTTGTCCATCTACCCCCCTTTCACTCACTCATCAATCCTTACATCCACGCTTTCACTCATCCATCCATTCACCCTTTCACTTATCAATTCATCAATCCATCCATCCTTTCACTCATCCATCCTTCCACTCACTCAACCATCCTTTCTTTCATTTTCTATCCATTCACCCTTTCATTCATACTTTCACTAATCCATCCAGCCATTCACACATTCCTTCACTTATCTACTCACCCACCTTTTCACATTATGAGCTGAGCCTTTGTCTGCAGAGTCGCAGTTCCTAAAGCAAGGGGTGGGGTGGGGAAGGGTTCACTATGCCCCTGCACATAGGTAATCTGAAAACGTATAAGTCATGAGTCATGCATGATGCACAGTGCCAGAACGGGAGGTGACGGTGACATGGTGTTGTTTCCAGGTCCTTAAGTGGGGTAAAAAAAACTGGGGGGTCTCTTTAAAGGGGGTCTTCGATGTAATTAAGGGCGTGGCTTAAAACACCTAGGCTAAAAATATGTGCTTAGCATAGTGTTCCGCCTGATTGGTATTATGTTGTTTCTGTCATTGCATCCATATATATATTACAGCAAGAATCATTACACCAACAAAAAGCCAGGACTATTGGCTTTGTCAATGGTTGTTAGTTGCTTAAAATAAAAAAAGCAGCAACCATGGCTGTTGAATTTAATATTGTTTTCTCACGTTGCAGTATGGGCGTTTTACCTTTCATCCACCTAACAGAATGCCCTGCTGTACACTGAGGCAGGAGGAGGCCACCACATGACTCATATTACCGACCTTACCAGGATGATAGGCTGAGTCAGCTTTATTGGGATTCGGTCTTGTGGCGTTCAGATCATCTCAAGTGCCAGCAGTGAGCATGGAACTCATTGAGCCATCTTGCATTCTTTTAGGCTGAACAAATAAAGCTGGGGCAGGGCAACATCTGGCCATAATTACGAACAAAAGGCATCCGTAAAAGGCATCCACACGGACAACGGACATGAAGTCCAAATTACGGACAGTCCGTGAAATTTACGGACAGTTGGTCACCCTAGTTCAGCATCAGGCAGGCAGAGGTTTGAATCAAGAGCTGTGTGTGTTGGGCTGAATGTTTAGTTAGGCACGGCATTGGCACATGTTCCTTAAAGCTCCCAGTTGGGTCAGGTTAAAGAGGCTTCTGTGGGTGTCTGAAACCAAATCATCCCAGCGAAGTGAACAGCAGCAGGCAGGTGCTTATTGTTAGGTGAAGGTGATGCAACTACCTTTCTAACAACCGGCACCAGTGGACTCTCCTGGAGTTCCAGGGCGCAATCACATTTTTGATGAACAGGGGCACAGCAGTCATCCCACAAGCCGGCGCAGCTACGGTCAATGGTGGACAGCTGAGGCATTTTGACGTCCATTTTCATGGTCATCTGACAGGAATGCAAATAGCTACAAACCAATGCCAACCCACAATTCCTGGCCCATTACAGGCTTTAATATGGTATCAAATAAATATCATCATTCACCTTTGCTAGCTGTTCTCTTCACACCCTACTCTTCCATGGGCATCTTAGAGCACCTACAAATGCTTGTCTTGGTAGAACTCTTACCAGTCTCCACCGGCACCTCCCACCGCTGAGAAGCCATCGCATGTCAGGCTTCTGGACATGCATAGGTAATGCCCTTTATCCTCTTATGAGTTATAACAAACACAGTTCCAACGGAAGCAACAAGAACATATCCTGTATACTCAAACATCGAAATGAAAAGTAGTGAAACAGTCAGACGTCTTCACAGATAGCTGTTGGGTATCACTACAGCATTAAACAGGGGCGGGATCCTCCGCTAAGGCAGAGGAGTGCCACCCCACGGCTGCAAGATCAGACCAAAGTAAAAATAAAATGATAATAACAGAACGTTATTGTCATTTTATTTTTAGTCTACCTATCAGCTCCATGTTAGGGCGGGGTAGTGATGGGCTGGGCTCGCATGACGCCAGCAGAGGGAGGAGTAGTGGCTGTGCCATAAGTGAGCATGACAGTTTGGCTGGCCGTCTTGGGCCAACCAAACCATCATGCGCTCTGTGCATGTTCTCTACTGGCTGTATCTAAAGCCTGGGTGGAGAACTTGCACAGGCTCTCAGTCCCTCTTTGAATGCTGAACCACTGCACTCAGACCAATCACAATGCTGCTGTAAGGCAGTGTCGTAATTGGTTGGGAGAGTCTTGGAGCCTGGGTGATCTGTTCAGAGAGGAAGAGGACAGACCATTCCCTACCAGCCTCTACTGCCATTAAATGAAGGTTTTATAACTGTATGCTGACTATTAATGCTGACTTTGTATCACCAAATACAAAACAAGAGCCAGTAGTGACGTTGCTTCACACAAACATTCTTTTATGTTTGCGACCATGGAACTAAATTAGCGTGGTCACCATTTATTTCATCATTCTTTTTTCAACTGATCATTATTAGTTTTTTTGGTGTGTGTCATAGATGGAGGAACAAAACAAACAACAATTTTTTACTTTCATGAACACTAGTTGCAGCCTATGTGACATAAAAGCAAACAACACAATATATTAAACAGTGACTGAACACAAATTGTGGTACATGCACATGAAATGAACAAGAACAAAAATATATCACAGTTCCCAATTTTAACACCAAAAAGGAGCCTATGTGTAATTTCAAAATGAGTGGGATCCCTACTTAATGGACAAACCAAGGGATGGGAGCAACAAAGTGTCACCAAAGACCGACAACAGAGGCCATGAAATTCAAAATTGTTCCTAAATATTGTGCCCTGTGCCATGCAAAACTTTTTGCTTTTTGGCCGCAATCCCCCTGGCGTGTTTTGCTGTCGACACGTTTCGAACCCAGACCAAGTTATGGGTTCTCCTCAGGACGGAGAACTGCTAACAAATGGGCTTCAATCACATGACCTCGGACTTCTTCTTCGATGCATATCTATTCTGCAGGAATTTGTTGTGGTTGTTTCGATGTAAGCATTGAGCAGGCTGAGATCAATTACATTTTAAAGGTGTGTTTCATTTCATTATCAAGCCTGTTGAGGTCTTTTTCAGAAGCTGTCAGTGGATCATTCAGGACAAACAGTTGCCTCGGGGCGTGGCTTGCGCGCCGCTACGGGATGGCGGTTCGCGCTTGAGCTCCGTGACGGGCAGGGGCCCTTGGAGGATTTCTATGCTGTTTTGAAGTGCCTCATATCGGTTTACAGCTGGTCATTTGCTTCGGACGATGCGGTGGGCTGATTGAGAGACTCTCTTGCTCCCTACACTGCTGGTGGCTTTATTTATTACGTTTTATGGTGGCGCTCGATGTTTTCACGAGCGGCCGCCATTTTGTTTTTCTCTTCCTTTCATCGCTGACGGAGCTGTTTATTCTCCACAACATGACATCGTTTTTCTTTTGAACTGGCCAGGAGTGAGGATATACAGATGCTGGTGACTATCTCTTTAATTACAAAGTGTATTTTGTTTTTCTTTATCTCCTCCTTTACATTGATGCCTATGGTGAGAACGTTTTGGTTTTTTTAAGTATACATCTCGTCAGGGCGTCTTCATTACCTTGGTATGGTATTTTTGTGAGGGACTTCTCTCTTTTGTCATGTAAGACCGCCATTATCATTATCTTGGATTTGGTGCTGACAGTGCGCTTTCCAATTTTTGCGCATTTCTGTTGTGCGTATTCTACACACTAGTTTCCTCTGGTTTTTCCTTCTTTTCATTTCTCTGAAGAGGGATATTTTGCTCCCGCTGTGGCTCTATGGCTGTGAATATGGGCTTGTCACCAAATGCTAAAGATGCCAAGGAATCTAAAGCTTCTCTTAAGAGGTCCAAACAACTGTCTCCTTCACCTGAGGCTGTTCAGAAAGACACCAATTCCACTCTTGAGACTATTCTGACGCGCCTTAATGATGTTCATGCAATTGCGCAGTCTACCAAGACTAATACAGATTTGTTGCAAGTGGAGGAGTCAGCCATCAGGAATGATTTCAAGGCTTTGTCCCTTCGTGTTTCAGCCACAGAAACACGTATTAGTGGTGCAGAGGATACTATGCATAAGCAATCCAGGTCTCTTTGTCAGTTTGAGCGCTCAATGGCGGCATTGCGGAGGGATCTCACTGAACAAGAAGATCGTAATCGTAGATCCAATCTGCGCATTTTTGGTCTTCCAGAGGACGTTGAGAAAGATGCACCCTCTATGGTTGATTTCTTATATAAATGGATTCCTTCTACACTGCAAATTTCATTCCAAAGAGACTTTGAGTTGGAGCGGGCACACCGAGTTCCCACCTTTCGTTCTAAATCGGCCACGCAACCAAGAGCGATAATTTTTAAGCCACTGCGCCATCAACATACGGAACAAATTCTGGCCCATATGCGGAAGGTTAAAGGTGTCTCATGGAATGGTCATCGTATTTCAATTTCTCAGGACTTTGCCAGAGACACGGTAATAAGGAGGAAAGGCTTTCTTAATCTCCGGAAACGGCTCTCTGAGATGAATATCCCCTTCTCTTTTTCTGGTCCTTCAAAATTCCGCATTACCTTCAAAGGTCGTTCCAGAATTTTTGATGAACCTGCTGACTTGACCTCGTTTTTGGATAATCAGATGGAGCTACAAATGGATCTTCAAATGGAAGCCTTGCGTGATCCTGGGCTCTCTGGCACCTGATGTGGTTTCATTTAGCTGCAATGAGTCTTCTCTTTTCCGGATCTATTAAGCTTGTCTTTTTAGATTTGTGGGGTGGTTTTATTGTCCACTGCTGCTGGAGTGCATTTGTTGTCTTTTCGTGCGTGGCTTGGTTTGCTTTGTAATTATGTGATGGGTTGTGTTCTTTTCTCCTTTTCCATATCTGTTCTACCTTCGTATCCTTGTGTTGTAGTGAACTACTATTTCCGGTATATCCAGTTTTTGTAGTTTCTACTATTTTGTGGTATTGTTTCCTTGTAGGTTGTCCTCACTCATGTTCGTGATTTCTTGTCCATTTCGGGTTTCGGATCTTCTCTTTTTTTTGTTTTGTTTTTTTTCCTCACTTTATGTCTTCTTTTAATTCCTTGGAAGTTTTGTGTAGACTTGCTCTTCCTTTCTCCCTGATTCTAATTAATGTTACTTCCATTAAGGTATTTTTACTTGGTCTTTTCGCGTGGTGTTTTTCTCTTGGTGTTGTGTTTATATGGAGTACACCATTAATGATTATCTATATTGTTTTCTAGTGTGTTGTATAAATTGCTCATAGATATTTAGTATTTGCTATATATAGAGTTAATTTTAATTTTTGTACAGACATTTTTATATTTATTATAGTGCTATATTATAGATTGGGTTGTTTACTCGTTATTATTAACTACCTTTCGTTACTAGCTCTAACTTATCATATTTAGATTGCACTTTTATAGTCTCATGTTTTTACTTCTATGGTTATATATCTAAGATATTTTCGCCTCTTTTGCGTTACATTAATATAATAAGTTTTTTCTTCTATTTAAGCACAGTCAATTAGATGTCTATCTTTAGTTTTACATATTTTCATATATACTTGTTTCTCCTATTTATCTGCCATGGGTTTCATTGTTTGTTATAATGATTGTTATTTCATGCCTTTCTCTATTATGTTACATTTATTCTCTTCCTTTTTTACTTTATAGCCTTCTTTTGAAATGTATTTCTTTCTCTTTATTCTCTACGGCTCTTCATGATGTCTGCCTCGATTTCGTTTCTATCTAATATTAGAGATAGTTATTAGCTTATGCTACCTTTTTGTCATTGATACATTTTTGTTGCCTTTATAGTATTATATAATGAATTGTTCTTAAGAATACCATATTTAATTCTGGTTCATATTTCAGCTGTTTCCTTTTCTTATATAAGTATAATTAGTATGTATTGTATGTATTGTATTGGGGCCTTTTCTGCTGATTGCTTTTATTCCTCGTGATGGTCTCCTTGCTCATCTTCCCATGTCCCCCCTAGTATGAATTTGGTCTCATTCAGACCGTTCTTAGTGGTTCTTCTCTTTCTTCTTCTCTATACTTTCTTTCTTTCCTTTTCCTCTTCTTTCTCTTTTTCTCTTTGGATTTCCTATTTGGATTCTTCCTGTTTCGTGCTGTTGGCTAGTATGTGGGGGTGCATTTCTGTGGTTACTGTATATCCTCTATCATATGTGGTGCATAATTTTTCCCTATTATTGGTTCTATGCCTGGATTGAATATACTTTCCCTTAATGTGAAAGGGCTAAATCACCCAGTTAAAAGGTCAAAGATATTAGACTACTGCAAATCTCTTTCTTCGGATCTAGTCCTTTTTCAAGAGACGAAGGTCTCTGCCAGAGAGGCGCTATTTCTAAAGAAAGATTGGGTTTCTGAGGTTGCGTGCTCAGATGCTTGTGGCAAAAGAAATGGGGTAATTACTTTAGTTTCTAAACATTCTGGTTTGTCTATCACTTCCTCTGAATGTGATACTGAGGGACGTTGGTTATTATCCAAGTTGACTGATGGCAATGTTGATCTTTTTGTCATGAATATTTATGCTCCTAACACGGATGATCCGTCTTTTTGGAAAGTAATCACCAAAAAGCTAAATGACACACCTCATTCTGGTAATCTTATTGTAGGTGGAGACCTTAATTTACCAATGGATCCCATCCTTGATAGGAATTCTGCCTTTAACTTTCGTCCCCCTAAATCACATAAACAAATGATTAATATGTGCTCTCTTATTAATCTTCAGGATGTCTGGCGTCTTCATCATCCCACTGGAAGGGATTTCTCCTTTTTTTCTTCCCCCCATTCGTCTTTTTCACGCATTGATTATCTTCTGGTTCATTCATCTCTTGTTCAATCTTCCTCATCTCCACTTATTCATCCTATTTTGATTTCAGATCATGCCGCGGTGACTTTCACACTTTTGTCTTTTGCCCCTCGGGCGAGGTCTCGATCTTGGAGACTGAACACAGAAGTCTTATATGATGAAGCCCAGGTTCGAGAATTTTCCAATGGGATTGAGACGTTTTTTCTTGAGAATATTGGTTCAGTTGATTCCCCTGTTGTTCTTTGGGACTCTTTTAAATGCACTTTCCGTGGCCAGATCATCAAATGTATGTGAAGGAGGAACGCTGCTATTAGAAAAGAACTCTCGGATTTAGCAGCTGAGATTAAAAGCCAGGAATTTATTTTTCGACAATCTAAAGATAAATCTTGTTTGCAATCTATTAAAAATTTAAAATATACTTACAATACTATAGTCACTAAAAGAGCTCATATAGGTCTTCAGGCTCAGAAATCTAAGAAGCTGTTGTTAAAAAACCGTGCTGGTAAGCTGCTTGCGGCTACATTAAAATTCCAGGAATCTTCGTATAAATCTTCCCATATCTCTTCTATTACTGATCGTCTTGGTGAGAAAAAATTTCAGACTACAGAAATTCTTGAGGTCTTTCGAGATTTTTATAATAATTTATATACCCCCTCTAATCAATCTTCTTTTGAACAATGCCAAGAGTTCTTAAAGACGCTTCCTGTGGAAACTGTTTCGGAGGAAGATAATAACTCTTTGAATGGCCCGATTACCCCTGACGAAATTATTTCTGCAATTAAAGCTACTCGCTCTGGTAAAGCCCCTGGTCCTGATGGATATCCTATTTTGTTTTATAAAACCTTTTTATCTGTAATTGTGCCGCATCTTCAATCCGTCTTTGATGCTTTTATTAAAGATGGTTCTGTGTCTGGCTCTGCTGCTGATGCCACTATTGTGGTGATCCCCAAAGAAGGAAAAGATCATTCTGACCCCAAGAATTTTCGCCCTATTTCCCTTCTTAACATGGAAGCTAAGATTTTTGCTAAAATCCTAGCTAAACGCTTAGAATCACTTATTCCTCAATTGGTTCATCCTTCCCAAACTGGTTTTGTTAAGGGTCGTCTTGCACGTGATAATATCCGTACTTTTTGTCACATTCTCGGTTCAGCCAAGCGTTCCAATCTTCCGGCGGCGGCCTTGGCCCTTGATGCTGAAAAGGCCTTTGATAAGGTCTCTTGGCCTTTTCTTCGAGCTGTTTTATGTGCACATAATCTTGGTGATTCCTTTATCCGCATGGTTATGTCTCTTTATTCCTGTCCTAGAGCTAACATACGTGTTAATGGAGCTACGTCGTCCTTCTTTAATCTCCGCCAGGGTACTAGGCAAGGATGTCCCCTGTCTCCTCTTTTATTTTTGTTATCCATTGATCCTCTTCTCAGAATGATTGATTTACATCCAGACATTAAGGGGTTCTCTTTTGGGTCTCATCAGATAAAAACAGCTGCGTATGCGGACGATGTTCTTATTTTCTCTGAGGATATTGCACTGGCCATCCCTGCTATTTCTGACACGATTTCTCGTTTCTCGAAGGTTTCAGGATATACACTGAACAAAGATAAGACAGAGATGTTCCCCTTAAATGCTTATTGTTTCTCTTCTCATATGGGTTCAGCGGGTTTCAAATGGCAATCTAAACAACTAAAATATCTGGGTATTTATTTTTGTTCCACCCTTTATGCTACGGCTACTTATAATGAATCTCAAACTATTCTTAAGGTGCGACGTCTTTTAGAAACTTGGTCTCCGAAACATATTTCATGGTGGGGTCGACTGCAGACTCTCAAAATGATGATAACACCTATTATTAATTTTGTTTCCTCTATGCTTCCGGTAAAGCTCTCTGATTCCTTTTTTCATGAGCTAGACATACTTACTTCCAAATTTTTATGGAATGGTAAAAGAGCTAGAATTGCTTATAAATTTTTACGTAAATCTTTTGATATGGGAGGTTGTAATCTTCCTGATTGGGAGAAATATCAAACTGCTTTCCTGGCGTCTCAGGGTGCTCTTTGGTTTTCTTCTCCCTCTACACATGTTCCATCTTGGTTGCTAATAGAACAAGAACTGGCCTCTCCTCTGCCGACGGCTTCTTTTTTAACCACAAGTACCCTTTCTATTCCATTCTCTCGATCTATTATTTTAGACACTATTGCTGCGGTTCGCAAGGTTGATAAGAAGGTGGCAACTCCACTGCATAAAACTAGATGGTCGTCTATTTGGCGGAATTCTAAAATCAAAATTACTATTGAACCACAGGTGTTGTCTTACTGGGCTGGGAAAGGTATCTCACTTGTTAAACATCTCTATGATTCCAATAATGATCCTTTCCCTTTTTCTTCCCTAGCTCAACAATTTTCTTTATCTAATTTAGACTTTTACACCTTTCTTAAGATAAAGGTAGCACTTGCTAAAATGCATCTTCACCTCTCGTCCCCTACGATTACGCTTTTTCAATTATGGATCAGGACTGGTCATGTAGCGTCCAGAATTTATAAATTCTTATCGTCCTCTACGCTTCTTTCCCAAACGGTCGCACAGCAAAAATGGCTAAGTCATTTTGATCATAGTATTACCGATCATATCTCTTCAGAAACGTGGCAAGACATTGGTAAACTTTCTCTTCGTTGCAAAATTGCCCCCTCATTAATGCAGTCTAAGTTTTTTTCTATTAATCTTCTTCATTGGACTCCCACTCGTTTGTCTGCGTTAAGTCTTAAAGAAGATAATATATGTTGGAGTTGTAAGCTGTCACCAGGTGACTTTCAGCATATGTTCTTTGGCTGTTCCCTTCTCCAACCCTTTTGGAATTTGATACACAAACACCTTATGATTATATTTAATATTGAGTTTCAACTCTCTTTTCCTTTAATTTTATTAGGTCCGCTGGCGGCCCCGGTCCCTCTGCCTTTAGACTCCATGGTATTACAATTGTTGGATCTGTTATTGACTGTTGCAGTCAAAGTTATTCTCATGGAGTGGAAGTCTTTTTCTTCTGTTTCTTACCATACTTGGTGGGCTTGGGTTTCCTTTTTACGAAGTGCTCATAAGTCAGTTGATCATGCTCATCTCTCTCCTTCTATATCTGCTGGTGTTTGGAAAGCATTAGATACGTATATGGTCTTGGCCTCGGAGGGGTTGGTGTCTCAATATCCTTTTGATTTGCCTGGTTAAGGTTGTCTGGTTACTGTTGTCTTGTGTGTCGGATGAATTCTTTGGAAATCTTCTTCTTCTATTCTTTCACTCCTATCTGTCTTTCTCTTTCTTTTCTCATCTCTTTCCTACTTTTTTCGTCTTTTCTTCCTTCCTTTTTTTTCTTCCTCTTGTCCCTATATTATTATCTGATGGTGATACTCTTGATGGTTACTTCTGCAGGTTATCAATTTTTCTTCCTTAATTAATTTATTTATATGATATCTGCAGAATAATGTTTGCTAATGGTATATTTTCTCTTATTTAATTTCATTCTATCATATTGTTTATCCTTGCCTGATATCAATTGTATCACTTTTGCTTGTATCTTATGTCCTTATTTGCTCCTTTAAAATAATAAATTCTTTTGAATTAAAAAGGACAAACAGTTGCCTCGTTAGAGTCTCTCATATCACCAAAAGTCTGAAACTGTCCTCAACCACAAAATGTCATGAAACTGCTCCCCTACAGCACCAGGATTCTGCCTCGCAAAAGCACATCATATTTGCTGAGTAAAGTTGGAGAGCTAATTTAATACTGTGGATTTTTAATATATCCTTACTGGACTTTATGTAACTACGATATGCTCAGTGAGTGGAGTCATGGGCTATGTAGATGCCTGTTTAGGAAAGAAGATGTAGATTGGGTGTAGAGTTGAAAGTTATGATAGGTGGAAAGGGAAGAGCGCAAGTGGTTCAAGTCATAACGCATCATTTTTAAAAAAAGGCATTAGGACCCAGAAGCACTGAACTCTCCTAGTCCACAACCGGAATACCTTGTACCACTTTCTGTCACAGAGATTACACAGAAATGAAGGGTGGAGAAAGTTTAGGACAAGAGGTGTGCATTATAGTCTGGTGCATTATTGCATTATGTGAGACCATGTGGAAGGCTAGGATGCAAGTTCGGCATCTCAGGATCTGGGACAGTGCAGTCAGTGGGTGGATGGCAACCACTGCTGCATTACTCGCATTATCAGAACCATGGCACACTAGACGAGCTCACACAATGGCTGATTGGGCAGTTGTTTTCATTTCAGGCAGCAATGCACATAGAACTACACCAGATCATGCAATATTTCTCTGGCTATTTCAAGCCATGAAAATTAGGGGTTGGCTTGCATAAGATCTTGCAAAATTTTAGATACCATCTTGAAGCCAAGCATGGAGCCGGACCGTCATTGACAAGTAGAATTAATCTCAGCTAGAGGTAATTACTAGGCCTGGCTGAAATTTAAAATAAGCTAATTTACCCATTGCAATTTAATTAATTTCACATTACGCAAAATTATGTCATTGTGCCACGTCTCATAATCGCATTTCAGTCACAGCAACATTTTACCGCAGACATACAGAAATAACGCAAATAGCCAGAACACAAGTCTCTGTTGTTTGCATCACTTGAGGTTTTTGCACTATTTTTTTTTTTTTTAGAAAGGAATATGTCTTTACATCAAAAATTCATGCCAGGGAGAATGTCATGCTGAAACATAGCGTTACATGACAGATTTGCATTTTGTGTAATTATGCACAATTTCACATAATTTTTCCCAACATTTTCATAATTGCATGAAATTACAAGAGAACCTAAATTCAAAGGAGTCAGGCCTCTTTATGCAAGGAGTATTCCAGCCACATCTTCTATGATGCATCTTAACCATGTAGCCCAACCAGCAAGCTCAGCCACACTTGTACCTCCTCTGGAAAGTTGCAATTTCTGCAATTATGAATGTTTCTACAAACAATAACAATATAATCTGAATCTGAATCAGAAGCAACTTTATTCGACTGAGAAAAGACACCCATAAAATGGCACAGATACATACAAGAATAAAATTAGTCTGAAAACACCCACCTTATTTGTAAAAGACAGATTAAATCCATAAAATTATTAATAAAATTAATAGTTTAAAAAGTCAAATTTCACATGTTCAGTCAAAGTGCATAGAAACGCACTGCTGCCTGAAGAAACAAACGTACACAGTGGCAAATTTCATTATCAGACAGTTCTTGTAGAAAACGGTAAGCCTGGAAACATTTTGGAAAATAAATAGAGGCACTAAAAACGCTTTAATGTGTACATTTTATAATAATCGCAGAAAAAGAGAACATTAACCATTGATTTCTTAGACAGATTATTGCAGGGACATAATCTAGAGTCAAGTTTATGCTGGTAACCAAGCGGGAAGCATAACAAATATTTCACTGTGCCAGCTCTCAATCGAAATAATAGGGAGTGCTCCCAACTCCCACTGTTATTCCACAGATAACTAGTAGTAACGACCCCCGAGATTAAGATGTAAATAACTCCCAACATTTGATTTCCGGGCTTCGAAACTTAGCCTCAGCTTGTAAACGCTCTTATATGTAAGGTCTGCGCTTGCTTCCTACCTAGGGCAGCGCATGGAGCTATATCAGTAAAAATATTCGTTAGGCCAATTCCTTCGAATTACCTTTTCACATACGCCAACCAAGGGATGGAAAGGCCTTTCTCACATCCAAACATTCGGCAATTATAGTCCTCGTGAGTGAGGTTTCGTCTGTGTTCATAATAGATAGCCACAGGAGTGGCGGGCAAGTGTGGATATAAACACTTAAATAAGTTAGGCACAGCTCCTTGTGGCAAACAAAATGTGGGTTCGATACAGGGACTGTGAGGCTTCGTCTTCAGAGGCGGTTTCTGAAGTACCTTTGGGTCGCTAATTCCCCAAATCTCCGCCCCATAGGTTGCAAGGGGTGCAAGTTGGACTTGTAACAATCTATTTCTAACACTTTGTGATATATAATCTGTTGTATTATTATATAAATGCAAAGACTCTCAATATGTGCCTCTATGTAAGTTTGCAGTCCTGCTCTCTTAGTCTGACAGCACACTGTTGCTGGGCTGATCTTGGCCTGGTCTTGGTAGAAGCATGGATGGGGTTAAGGGGCTCCCACAATCTATTTCTGGATTAGATATTTTATAAGAGGAGAAACGTACACTGTTCCAAGAATCTACCTTAATTTTCATGGTGATATAGTAAAGTGCAATGTTTAACAAGCATTTACAATGCAATGGTCTCGGCATTGTTAAAGTTAGAGCTACTGGCTTTGTTCATGACATTATTTTTGTTTATGTTTTTGTTTTTAAAACATTTTCCTGGGACATACACAGTTTGAAAATTATATTCTTGAAGTCTAGAAGCTAGTCTAGCAATTCTAGCAGTGGAATTCCACCCCCCACCAGGAGACAGAATATTGACTAACGGTTTATGGTCAGTTCTCAAAGTGAATTTACTACCCCACACATAAAGCTTGTAATGCTCTATTGCCCACACACAGGCAAGTAGTTCTCTTTATATAACTGCATATTTCCGCTCTGTCTCATTCAATGTCCTAGAAGCAAATGCCACGTTCCATTCATCTTTACCACTTCTTTGAGATAGCCCTCCCCCAATGCCATAAAGACTAGCGTCAACAGTAATTATGCATTCTTTTTTTAAACAGAAAGGCTTCAAAGTAGGTGCATTAACTATCTCTTTTTTGATTGCTTCGAAAGCCTTCTCTTGGCTATTTGACCAAACAAAGTTTACATTTTTCCTTAGGAGTTGCTTAAGAGGTTCCATTTTACATGCAGAATTTTCTACAAATTTGCTGTAGTATTCGCACATTCCTGCAAAACTGAGTAATTGTTCTTTGTTGACTGGGGAAGGTGCATTCAAAATCGCTTCTACATTAGTTTTTTTAGGCACAACTCTATCACCTTATAAGGTGTGCCCCAAATATTCTACAGATTTCTTTAAAAGTTTACATTTGTGTGCCTTCAATGTAAGTCCATATTTTTCAAGACGCTCACAAACTTCATTTAGATGTTGCTCATGTTCAACCTCATTCTTAGAAAATATAAGGATCATCCTGGAAACATTTAACAAAGCGGTCAATGTCTATGAACATGTGAAACATGACTCTTTGGAAAACCGATGCGGCGGAAGCCAAACCAAAAGGCATTCTGGTGTACCGATACAACCCTTGTGATGTAATAAAAGCTGTTACATTTTTTGAATCATCAGTTAAACAAATCTGATGATAAGCAGATCTTAAATCCAACGTAGAGAAAACTTTTGCCCCTTCTCACATAGACACAACTTCATTAATGTTAGGAAGCGGATGACAATCTATAACAATATTTCCATTCAAAGCTCTCAAATCTATACATACTCTCAAATTTGTATCCGCCTTTTGCACTAAAACAATGGGTGAAACCCATTCTGAAGACTCAATCTCCTCAATTATCCCTTCAATAGTAAGATCTTTTAACACGTTCCTCAATTCCTCCCTCACATTGATGGGTACACCTCTGAGTTTTTGTTTAACGGGCCGGGCATTTTCTTTCAAGATTATTTTGTGTTCAAAATTTCTAAGTCTACCTAATTTATCACTGAACACATTCTTAAAGTTATCCATTAACCGCAAGATTTTTCATTCACAGTCTATCCCAGCTATTCTCCCTGTTGACCAATTTTCATCTAATGTGACAGGTTCTGAAGCTCGTGGGTTTAATATTATGCCTAACTTCCATTGGTCGCGCCAACCCAAAACATTCACACCTTTGACTGCAATGTACAACTTGATGTCTGCACATCTGTTTTTGAAAGTTAAGGTAACATTAAAATAACCTTCCATGTCGATTCTTGAACCATCAAAACTTTCAGCAATAATGTCGCTACTATGTAATTCTTTTCCTTCACACAATGCTCTCAACTTTTCAACCCAGTATTGATTTGATATTATTGTCCAAGGTGAACCAGAGTCAGCCATGAGATGTAATTCTTCTCCTAATATCATGACTTTGCATTTGGGAGGATCGATTGAAACTTTTCCTCCATTAATGATGGACACCACAAAACCTCTTTCATATTCAGTATTCACTTCATGACCAAGCACACTGTGTGCATCTTTGTTTTCTGAAACCGTAGATATTGACCCACGTAGAGACGGAATAAACTTTCTGTAGTCTCTACACACATTGCTGAAATGTCCTACTCTTCTGCACTTCCTGCATTCTTTGTTTCTAGCAGGACACCCATTGAAAGAAGCAATGTGCGATTTACTGCCACACTTATAACAGAAATGTTGACTACCAAAATTATCATTGTGTCTGTTCGTATTGCTACCGTAATATCTATTTACCCCTGCTTTCTGTTGAAAACCTTCCTGCTTATGTTCTTCTTTGTTTTTGACTGCACAGACTTCTTTGACACTCTCTGTTTTACTTTCACATTGTCTTACCGTTTTCATCCATTTTTCAGATTGTTCTAAAGCTTTAGCAGTGGTTATAGTTTCAGACAGTTTCGGGTCACCCATTACCCACAAACTTTCCTGTATTTTTTTATTCCTAACATGTACTATAATCTGATCTCTGATCATCTCATCTGCCATAGTCCCAAAATTACACTTCATGCATAGATATCTTAATGCTGTAAGAAAGTCATCAAAAGACTCTTCTTCCTTTTGCGCTCTAGTGTAGAACTTAAACCTGTTGAGAGCAATACTTGTGGTTGGTTTAAATCTCTTTTCCATCCTTTGTAACGCTTCTGTGTACACATTGATGTTTTCAGATCCTTCTTGGGGTGTAATCTGTGGTAAGGCCCTAAACACATCTTGTCCCTCAGAACCTAAACAGTGTAATAGTATGCTTTTCTTTCTCTCTGCACCCATTCGTTCGCCATCAATAGCCTTCATGTACGTCAAAAATTCTTCTTTCCATCTTATCCATGGTAAAGTTGGATCTCCTTTATTTTGTAAAAATTTGGCGGGTGGGTCAAATTGCATGTTTAATTTGGAACTGTACCTTTATCCTGACAGTTCTTTTTAAATTACCAGCTGCAATATTTTTAAAATAAAAGTTATTATTATTTTTTTTATTATTAACTTTCTTCTACTTCTCTGTTAATGTCACATAGACTTTAAAACATTTTCTACTTCCTCATATTTATTTCTGTGCTCCTCAGCAATTCTTATTGTAACAACTGTTTTGAAATGGTCTTGTCAAATGTTACTTCTTCATTTCTGCTTTAGTATACAGAATAATTCCCCCTTTTTTATTTTTTTATTTTTGCCATTCACATCGTTACAATACACTATATACGAGCTGTCCCGGTAATTCGCTCGTATCTTGTTTATTTTGGTCGTTATGGTAACCAAACGCTGTACAAGCTCTTTGAAGGATCGCTCGTAGCTTGTTTATTTACGTTGCTATGGCGCCCTCAATTGTCCCTGCGTCATGCGTCTGACTCAGCGCTCTTACGTGGATTCTTCCTGCGCGCACCTCTGACGCTCTGCTTCCTTCGCGCTTGCCTCGCGCTGAAACATCTAAGCTGCAAACTCCGCTTCTACCTTAAATCAACGGTTATGGAGCAACATGCAGTAAGGCCTCAAAATCTTTTCTTGGCTCACCCTTTGTTTGTTGCTTTATCACAAACTCTTGTTTTCTTCGTAAAAATCCAATTCCTTTTTTTCCAATTTGGGTTCACGTAGCTCTCCTTCTCCCGTGCTGTCAGCGAAGGAGGTTCCACTCGTCGCCAATGTTAAACTCTGACACGTCTTGATTGTATATCAAATGATTTATTCACGACAGCACGGCAATACATCTTCATGGCAGACAGTTCCAGGCAAAACTGCCAATACACTAGAACTTCTAACTAACTCCCCCAATAGAATTTGGAACTATATACAAAGAATAACTAAGTGCGTGCAGCAGCATGGCTACACATGTTGACGAGCATTTAAAGTGACAGTAAATAACATAATAAGAATATAACAGGTAGCTCAGATACATATTCTTTCAGCTCCGCAGAGAGTGAATTCAAGAGGTAGAATCGATCATGTTTGTTTGAAGGTATGACGTGTTGGTATCGTGAAATGATCTTCAGGTATTTTCACACAGGCCACAGCACTCGCGACTGGGGTCATGTCATACTAACTTAGCACATCGCGCGCCAAACACTTCATTAAGTTAGATCTACAATTTCGTATTTTTTTTATGTGAACTCGAAGCCGGAACTCCAAATATTTTGTCTGACATGCTAATATAAACAAGCATTGGCCGCGCGCGCCTCATGCTCAAAGTAAAGGTGCCAGCGGGACTCCGGGCTGCCATGTAGCGGAGGCGAACAGCGGCATGGCTGACACCGACCCCAGGACCCCGCAGGAGCTCGCCGACTTGATAACCATGTTTCTCCGAGGTCAAGCAGAAATGCCGCGGAGAAACGCAGCAAATTTTCGGATTGGGGGGCGTGTTTTTCTTTCTCTCCTCTTGCCATTGGCTGGAATGCCAGAGGAGAGAAAGAAAGTAAAAAACACGCCCCCGAATCCGAAAAAGACGGGGCTTAAACGGACAGACGCCCCTCTCCTCCAATGGCTGGCCTCTGTTTAGGAAGCCAGCCAATGGAGAAGAGGGGCGGGTTCAAGCTCCGTACTAAAAAAACGTTAAATCTCGCGAGCGAGACTGCGCAAGCGCAGCCTTCGTTAGCCGAGACCTAAAAAGGGACCATCTCGAACTCTAGACGTTCTCAATGTGGAAGGGCCACTTGGTAGTATTAAAGATGGTATACATCTTTGAAGGCTGAGATCCTACAGGAGATTCTCAGAAAAACAAGAGCGGAAGACAACATGAATTAAAGGAGTATGTGAGGAAAGGTCCCACCTAGCCTCTTCCTTCTTTGGTGTTGACCTTTTCTTTCCTTTTGGTGAATGTCAGGAGCATTACGATTCAGATGCGCCTCTTCATTGTCTATGAGGTGTCCGTCATTTAGAGCAGCGTGGGAACGCAAATCTTCATCGAGCCCAAACTGATTTTTCCCTCTTCAAAACTGATATTATGATGTTGCTACAGCCTAATCCCTTAAGGTTTTTGCTTCTATGTTGTAATGGCACCTATCCCTTGCAGCAAATATAATTATTTTAGCTCTCATTCTTCACCGTCAATATTTATAACAAACAAGAGCGACCCATATGCCCCTGTGAACTGGGTATTACTGTTAAGTAGGAAAAAATGTCCACAAGGAACTTATTCAAAATAATATGTTTGCAATATGGAGTGGAAATTATACTCCCAACCGATTTAATCAAAAAGCCAAAGAGAGCGTACTTAGTTAGCCTGGAGAGCTTATTTACTTCAGCCGAAGTAAATGCAATTTATTACACAAATCACAATTGTATCACAGACATTTTATATTTTTCAGGCACATAAAAAAGATAGTGAAAAAAGTGAAAATAGAAAATAGAAAATAGAACCCAGTGAGATGATCATAGCCTACAAAGTGAACATAGTGTTTGAGAGGTCTTTAAAAAACAATGAGAGGCATGTAAGAGTGTAACGAGTCTTTTTTGCTCTCCCTTTGTTGGGGTCGACGACGTTTCAACCCACTCTGGGTAAGGGGTCTCTTCAGGACAATTATCTGGGGACTAATAGTATTCAAAACTCGAATTGAAGATGAATAGTTGATAACATGTCTGACGTAGCTTGGGGCATTTAATGTCTCCACTGTATCAGTGATCAAGAGCAATACTTGTAGAGCAAGGAGACCGAACGAGTGGTCTGTATAAATTGTAGGACAGCCGTGAGGAAACGAGGTGTCCTTTGTCCAAATCAAGAGGTAGGACCTTGAATAATGTTCCCGTAATGACTAAGGTACTTTTTAGGAAACGAACGAGTGAAGCATCCGATCCAGCCGCGCAAGTCGAGTGGGTTGAAACGTCGTCGACACCAACAAAGGGAGAGCAAAAAAGACTCGTTACACTCTTACATGCCTCTCATTGATTTTTAAAGACCTAAAGTTCCTTGTGGACATTTTTTCCTACTTAACATTCTTCAGCGTCACAGCGCACCTGCCAACTTCTGCACTCCAGTGGGCAACTATTCACTGCTTCCTCAAATGAACTCTGTTTACAACGTGGATGATCAAACAATGCAAAAAAATTACTTCAAATGGCTCTTACCTTAGTCCTGCTACGGCATAATGCATCATAAATATTCATTTGAAAAAACACATCACAGCTGCTATTTTCAAGGGGCCTTTGTAAGCCCCTTTGAGAGGGTTTGAGATTGCTAAATACACCACAAGCACGCGTCCTCAACCGAACAGACATCTTAGCCGGCTTGAACAGTCAATCACTACCACCACCTAGATCAAACTCTAGCACCGACCATGGCATAACTTTCACTCTGTTGGCTCTACACAATGTGTGAATTCAGTTGCTTGAAGGGTCTATCTGTTGGAGGCCATCGAGAGAAAGCATCGCTTGGCAGAGTGGTCCAAGTTTGCCACAGAGGTGATCAGATTTAGGTCCGTTTGAGATTGCGATAATGAGTAAAAGGGTTTTGGATTGAAAGTTGATTTAAAGGTTTGGTTTTGACATGGACGCGAGAACTCCATAGTGCATAAGGGGTAATGACACTTTGATGATCAGAACGACATGAGGCGGAGGGAAAGAAAGATTGGTTACAATGAGGCAAACTCACCAGCAGAGAAATGTGGATATATCCAGCTAGACTAATGCCTCTGCAAGAGCAGTGATGCTGGGGTAGCATCAGTCACAAATCACTCTCCCTCTTGCTTATGAAACTATTTTACCTTCACTGTGAATGGAAAGACAGAGCGATGGTGAGGAAGAGAGTAGTAATAGAGAGAGGAGGAAGAGCGAGAGAGAATTGCAAGAAATGGCAGAATGATGAACAGAGAGAGAGAGAGATAAGGAAGGGGGGCAGAAACAGGAGGAGAGGGATAGTTGAACATTAGTGGGCAGGAGAAAGAAAGATATTTACCATAAATGGGGTGGGGTGGGTTGTGTGTGGTGTGTGTGTGTGTGTGTGTGTGTGTGTGTACACATGCATTTGTGGCCGTGAGCACATGTTTTGTGTTTTATGCAAATTTCTCAGGATGCTACTCCAATGTGTCTAGCTCCTCAACTCACTTTTTTCCCTTAGAATATTTGCATCTTAAACACTCTTCCCCTCTCTACCTCTCCAAGTATGAGGATAATGCTATCATTCTTCAATGTGTATGTTTCACCATCTCATCATTTCTCTCTCTGTCTCTTACTCTCTCCCTCGTTCTCTCTTTCTCGCTCTCTCATCGCCATACAGTGCCTGTAGCTACAGTGAAATTGATCAATTCATTACTCAAGACTGATTAATTAAGTAAACATAAAGGCTAATTTATTTTACAATGCCTAAACCATTGACAGGCAAAAGCAACTGCCTCACGAACCTCAGTCAGGGCAACTGACATGGAATGTATTTCATTGTTACATTCTATGTTCTTCTCTTAAGCGTGCAAATCCACAAAGGAACTCTCATGCTGAAGACATCACATTCCTCCTTTCCTTAATGACAACAGTAACATAAGACAATGTAATACATTTCCTTCAGCCAATACTAGATACGTAAACCACTATTTACATAAGATATCTGCGACCAATCATTATTGTTAGTGAAAACACAAACTAACCTTAGTAAGTAACGTAATCTTTGAGATAACTACAACGTATACTTTTTCTGTGACTCACTCTAGTATTATAACGGATCCCATTCTGGCTTAGATCATTGTGTTTTAGCTTGATCTTTTGAAGACCTTCCTTATTACCCACACTATGTTGTAAACTTTCCTCATGCTTCTTGCTGCCCTTCATAATCGTCTCTTCCTTAGCATTCCCAAAATGATCTAAAAGTACCACTCTATTTTTGTTCCAAATCCTTCCATACTCCGTTTTCATTGCATTACGAAATACTTTAATGTTTTTTTTGTACTTTAGTGAACTTCGACCACATCGCACATCCTACAGGTGCTCTGATTTTAACAATGTCAGCTATTTAAATTTTCACATCCTTTACCTTCTTTCTCAGATCAAATTCTTTTTTCCTTTGACTTAATAACTTTTCTCGAATTCTCCACTAACCAAGTCCATTAAATTTGACACCTTTGTCCCACTTCATCCAACCTGGACACAACATGGTATTAGGTACTCTGCCTTTAAATAATTCAAATCGAGATTTGCCAGTGGTTGTATGTGGGCACATGCAATATGCTGTGATTCCCCTTTTAGGTTCAGATCTCCAATCCAAACAGTTAACCCTTGCAAGCTGAATACTCTTTCACATATTTATTGAACTGTTCAATAGAACAATTGGTTTGGGGATGATAAATATCACATCTCTGGTGCTTCATGCCATAGGATTCAAAATAACTACTGATCTCCTTAGAGCAAAATTGAGAACCATTATCAGACAGAATATATCTTGGGAAACCTTCCCTTCTGAAAACGCCCTCAAAAAATTGTATCACACTTGAAGATGATATAGCCATTACATTTGTGATGTCGACCCACCTAGAATATAGATCTAACAAACAGTAGAAGTAAGGTGTCTCATGTTCACCCTGCAAAGTGTAGGAAGGTGGATATCTGACTATGGTTACCCCCAACTTTTTGCCTAGTGTCTAGCTGGTTTTTCGACTTAGTTGGCCTGAGATCCTGCC
Organism: Triturus cristatus; assembly: GCF_964204655.1. NCBI lineage: Eukaryota > Metazoa > Chordata > Amphibia > Caudata > Salamandridae > Triturus > Triturus cristatus. The sequence goes on along the minus strand of NC_140579.1, from coordinate 1,082,923,370 downwards.
ATTCAGGGTCTCAGGCTGTCTGCTCTCTCTTTAAAATGGACTCCATGTACCCTACGTACATTCCCAATTGGTAAGGATCACCTTATTGGACCCTGTACAGTGTACCCTAGGTACCCAGGGCATAGGTGTACCCTAGGCCTCCCAGGGGCTGCAGCATGTATTATGCCACCCCTGGTCTGGCCTTCCAATCAGACACAACTGGCTGATCACTCAGCTGGGGCAAGGTCATGTAATCACCCCTTGCTTAGATATAGTATGCCTATATCTACCCTTATATATAGACACATGTGTACCTATCAGTCACTCCTATGGCAGGCCTTGACAATCCTGGAGGCAGAGTGCTTGGTAACATGTGAGATGGTGCTCTAGCATGAGCTGAGCCTGTCTGCAGCTTTCGGAACCATGTCCTTATAGCTGTTCTATGATATAGCCTACCATATACTCTTAAAGTGCCTTATAATCTTAAACGGTTATGGTAACTATGGTTTGGCTTTATCAAAACATGTCGTGTAAGGTGTCTAACACTTTGGAATAATACCCCCATACCATTTCTGGTGATGAGGATATTATTCCTCCCTTCGAGAGGGAGAGACATGTTAAAATCCTACTTTGCTGTTTAACTCTAACCAAAGCCTCAGCATCACAAAATGGATGCTGCTGCCACAGACACGAGTCTGACCTCCTGCTGCTGGGAGTGATCCCGGCAAGGGAGGCTTGGACAATAGGTTTCCTGCTTGGGGAGGTGCTAGCACCTCCCCAGACAGACTTTAGTGTATTGGGGCAGGGAGGGCTGAAAGGAATGAGACATGCCTGGGGCACACAAGGTGTCCCATGCATAGTCCAGTTCAAACCGGTGCTGGGGCACTCCAGCCCCAGTCCTGGCGCGAAACTGGACAAAGGGAAGGGGGTGTAACCACCCCCCTCCCAGGTCCCACCCATAAGGCGTGACCTAGCAGGTATCCCAGCCCCCCAGATTAGTATAAGAGTGGGAGTTGGGCCTCAAGACTTTGGATTATCCTGAACCTGCAACTTGAACAGAAACTCTGGACCTTCGACATTCGACGAAAGAAGAAGACTGAAGAATCTCCCTTGTGGCCAAGGAGTGGCTACCCTGTGCAAACAGGCACCATCAAGAGACTACCCTTTGCTTTGCTCCAGTTCTACGAGGGACCGACTGCAGAGCCCGACCAGAGCCTTGACTTCCATACTTCTCCGACCCTGATCCACATCCACAGCCGTGCTGAGATCCGTGGAGGCGACGAGAGACGTGGGACCGGCTACCTGGGAAAAGTGGCTAGTATCTTCAAGTGCAGCTTCTGAGGCTCCCTCGAAGTTGTGCACCGGGGATTGAGAAGCCCCAACCCCAAGCACCATCTGCACCGAAGATCAGCCCCCCACACTCCACGAGTCCTGCGTGGGGCCCTTCTGCATTTTCCTGCTTGCCGCGTCTGTCCGGTTGCTTGCCCGCTGGCTAGTGGCCTTTGAGACGACGCACCCTGAAATCTTCAGTGCTGGTTTGGCTCCTCCAGACTGGCTCCCGCTTCTCTGCCAAGGAGAAGCACACCAGACCTTCCTGGTCTGCACCAGAAGCAAGTCCTCCGTTCTTCGTGGGTTCCGCTTGCCAAGGCTTGGTGAGTCCTACTCCAACTTCGACGCCGCCGACAGCAAGAGCCTTCGTGGGACAGCTCGCCTCCTGGTCCTGGTCGTCCTCGACGTTTCCTGGTCCTCGTGGCTGCAGCGACAAGCTTCACCTTCACCTGCAATCTTCACGACATCGCCTGGTTCCTTCCTGGTTCCACGTGGTCACTGGCTAGTGACCTTGACTCTGTCCCTTCTGCTTGCAGGTCTCCTCTCCTCTTGATCCCAGCCTTGGGATCCACCGGACACTCTGCACTGACTGCCTGTCAGCAACTTTCCTTCAGGCATCCATAGAAGTCCACGACGAAACCCGACGCAAGTTCACACCTATGCACCCGCAGCCCGTGGGCTAGGTAACTTGGGTACTTCGGTGCTCACAAGGGTAGTGGCTATCCTAGGGTCTAGTTTCCGAGTCTCGACTTTCTAGCTATACCAGAAGTGTCCTAAAACTGCTTATTTCTAACTGCTAGTGATTCTATTGACTTTTACGCATTATGCGTGAGTGTTTCCACTCTGCACCCGAATCCCGTGGGCCTCCCACTTCCTACCTGTTGCTAGTGTAGTGTAGCCCCAGCGATTCCCTAGGCCTAGGCCTATCCTATTTCCATGACAGTGGTCCTTATACCACTTACTTAGTATATGGTTTGCGTGGCCCCTAGGGCCTAACTGTATTACTTACCTGTGTGACTTAATGTATGCATAAATAAGACTGTGTTGTACTTACCTCTAATCTCATAAAGAGTGCTGAGGGTTTGACTAGAATAAATACACTTTATTTTATATATATATATATCTGTTGTGGTGTCCTTTCATTTGGTATTCAAGGGGTTATATATGGTATCACAGCTGGCTTCACATGCCATTCAGAGTTTAGCCTAAGACTGCTCTTGTCCATGCTACCACTAGGATAGCTGGTCTATAAGGTTGACTTTACAACCAATCACCATAAGGGTATTTGGACTGATATAAGGTGTACACTAGAACTAGTGACATCATACATCAGGCCAACTTCTCACACAAAGGACCTACAATGTCAATTGAAACTTCTTCCCAAGGTTGCCTTGGCAGTCCTCTGCACATTATAGGTATCTGATGAGTTCTTAAAATGTTATCACTTCTTGAACACTCAACACACTCCCTAACAACTCTTTAGTTCCACATCCATCCCAAGCCACCAAAAATTAGCCCTCAAACTATCCTTTGTTTTGGCAATCCCAAACTGTCCTACGTGTTCTTGCCTTATTAATCTGTCCCTCAAACTTGTATGTGCAATTAACCTGGTTCCTCTTAACAACAAACTGCGATTTACTGACAATTCATCCTTTAAGAGAAACCATTTTTTTCCACTTTACAAAACCTGCCATCATTTACTGCATTCATCACATCCAGTAACTCTCAATCTTTACATAACTCAACTCTCTATTCTTCCTCAGATACCACACCTAATGTAATCTCACACACATTATCTTCCTCTTCCTCACTTACATCTTCTTGTTTTCCCTCTTGATCATCTTCATCAACTACTTTGGAAAGAAAGACAGCTGTGACATAGTTTACTACTGGCATGTATTCTACATTAAGTTTGAATTCTTGTAGTGCTATTACCCACCTTCAAATACTAGCTGAAATTAAATCCAGTCCCTTTTTCTTGAATACCTCAACTGGAGGTTTGTGATCTGTGTAAACTCCAAATTCTGTACCCCAAACAAAATTCCTGAACTATTTAAGGGCCTCTTTCGATAACAGAATAATTTATCTCCAATACACCAAAAGATCTAGAAGCACTCACAGTCGAGCTTTCCTGACCTTTGATCTTTTGAACCAACACAGCCCTAAACCTTTTGTACCTGCATCTGTGACGATATGTGTTTCCTCACCCAGAATAAAAGCTTGAGAACAGGGAGCAGACCTTAACTCATCTTTTATAGAGTCAAAGTTCCCTCTGGCATGATTCATTCCACTCAAACTCTTTCCCTTTCTTCAATAACAATCTGAAAGCTAATGATTAATAATGGGTAAACAGTTTTTTACATTTATTCCACTCAACTGGTGGTTCCCCTGGACTGCTTGAAAAGAACGGTGGTGGCTTAACATTCTGCATTTTTTTTTAAAGTGACAATTATCCAGAAATTAAATAAATGCTTTGAAGGCAAACTACACTATCTACTACAAATGTGCTTAAGTCAACTTTAAATTGATGGGGGGCGAGGCCAAGATGGCGGCGGGAGCAATCGCACTGTTCTGAGCTCCACTTCGAGCCCACCACAAATATTCTGAACAATAGCGCCTTCACGTAGCAGACTACCCTAACCTGGTGCCAGAAACCTCCCGGGACCGTTCCTGGTGCAGGCTGTGACCGTTGCTGGGAAACGAGAGTGGGAGAAAAGTGTGCGGCCTGAGGCCCAGATCGGGAGCGAGCTACCTCACCGCCAGCGTGATCAACCATGCCATTCTCCCCCGCCGGGAGCGCCAGACCCCCTCAGTCCTGCCCTTGTTCAGTCGATGAGCTGTAGATCACCATTGGGACCGCTGCGGGGGTCAGGTTCGGCGAGTGAAGGATTCTGGACCTGCCATCAAGCGGAGCTGGGCTGACTGCGTATCCCACCCTGGAGGCCTCCCCCTGCGGCGAACTGTGTCTATGTGGGGAACCTGAGACGGAGACAAGCACAGACCAGGTATTTGACCTAATTTGCCCCTGCGGTGTTATTTGCCACGATCTCCCAACTACGTGGGGTCCGCGTTGCCTGTGACCACTGGCGGCCGGGAAGGCTTAGTGGGACACCTGGAGACTCTGTGGTATCTCCCACACCTCACTGAAGTGAGCTACCTGCCTGTGTATATTGGGGCGCGGTGATCCCTGAACGGGAACCTGGGTCCTCGCCGCAGGGGTGGTGACCGGAGGCATTGCACACACACGCTGAGGAGCTACAAACCCCCCCCAGCAGCAACCCCCTACTCGAGACACTGGATTTGGCCCCGTCATCTCGGCCCTGTTTACTGCCTACCCATGCAGAGTGGCCTGGACGACCCTCGGACACCAGGTGAAGACATCGGGAATATTACCCTCGGCCCACCACGTTGTTAGACCCTATGACACCCGCCCCTTTGTCCTTGGGGTTCGATCCGGCTGCGGGCATACGGCGAAGATACTGTGGCACTACTTGCCCACATCAATAGCGCCGGCCTCCTGGCATGCATCCTCATGGAACGGCTGGAGGAGCGGTGGGATCCCTGCATGATCAGTGTCGTTGGAGCTGAGGCGCTGGATTGCCTGACCGTCACCTAGCAGAGTGACATACCCCAGGCTCTGCAAGAATACACCCACGATAGGCCCGCCACTCTGGGGAAGGGACCCTAATTCGACCCTCTTACAACACCTTCTTCACTTGCATTGGAGAGGCCGTTGGTGGTCCCTACAGTAGCCCAGGCCCTCATGCTGAGCCCTTAGCTGTGCCTGGACCCATTTGGCGAAGCAATGGGTAAGCCTAGGACGGAGAAACCAGAGACACAGCCTCCGGAGACAGAATCGGCACCCTCAAGAGAGACGGTGGCGGAATGCTTGGGACCCTCCGCGCTCTGAAACGATCACTCGCACAGGTTTGACGAGTTAATGGCGGCGATCTTGGACATAAAAACCACCTAGGGTACGAAGATCGACTCTCTGAGCATCGATATGGGTTATCTTCGAGAAGACCACAAGAAACTGAAGGGCAGGGTGAATTAATTCAAGTCTACACTGGCGACGTTACAGCCTACAGTGACCGCGGCGACCGCCCAGCTGCGGTCCCTCCAGCAAAAGTTTGACAATCTGAGAGATCGCGTGGATGATCAGGAGGGGAGCTCACGCTGCAATAACATCTGTACAGTGGGTCTCCCCGAATGGGCGGAGGGCCCCAACATGGAACTCTACCTGGAGGAATGGCTCTCACAAGAAATAGGCACAATCTCCAAATTCTTCTCTATGGAACGTGCTCATAGGGTGACAGGGGGCCCCCCATGCCCGGCGCTCTCCCCAGACCAGTGGTGGCAAAACTTTTCAACTACAGAGACAGGGACCACATTCTGCAGGTCACTCGGAAGCGGGGCCCAGGGCAGGTTGATAACTCAATGGTCATTTACCCTGACTACACTTTGCAGGTGCAGCGCCGCCGCTCCTCATATCTGGAGGTCAAGAAATGCCTGGGGGACAGTGGCCTCCAATACTCACTCCAATACCCGGCACCCCTTTGCATTCGCCACAAGGAGGCTACAGTGTTCTGCAATATGTCCAAGGAGGCGTGGACATGGATGGAACAGCAGGGCCTGGGACATGGACCACTGCCGCCCTCCTCAAATCCTTGCCAGACCTGAAAACTGGTAGCATCCCATAAGGGCCGCGAAACGAGACAGAGAGGGAGCCGCTGACCGACAAAAGCCCAACTGGCACAAGTACGGGCTCAGGCCATAAAGACAGTGGAGCACATGGACAGCCCTACCTCCTCCCACAGACCGGACACAGACTCTGACACAACGATGGACCGAACATTGCCACTCACTGCCTCACAACAGGAGGCACTGTCGGGGACGGACCAGCTCTCATCCCGCAGACTGCAGGCACTTTGGGGTGAATAACCGGGGACTATTGAGACTCTTTGTACAAACTTTATTCCCTAAACACCTATGCAAGCTACCAGGTCGAGTCACTTGCGGCGGCAAGCCGAAGCCACGCCCCGTCCAGCGAGCGATAAGTAGCTGATACAGCACCACCTTTTATTTCTATTTGAATTGTTATTTTTTGTACGTTTGAATTGCATTTCAGTGAGAATGGCCAATTGCCCGTTGGCAAGCCGGTCTGGAGTGGGATGTTGGGGATCTTTTCTCTTTCATTTGTTAGATGAGTCGACCTTCTCCACTATTATTGTACAGACGTGGACGGCATGGGTTACCAGCATGTATTAATTTTCCTTCCCATTTTTCTGTATGCGCTATGTGTGGGGGTTGGGGTGGATTGGATGGCGGGGGTTGTTTTGCAGCGAATGCTTCCATTAATGTTGGGGAGAAATGTCAGAGGATTATAAATTGTTGACCTGGAATATGAGGGGTTTGACGGGATGCGCTAAATGGCATAAAGTGTACCAGTACCTGGGAACTCATAGGATTACCTTTGCAATGCTCCAGGAAACACACCTTACCACACAAACACTTGCATCACTCAGTAAGCGCCGGAGGGGCACGGTCATAGGCACCACATATTCGGGATATGCTAGGGGTGCGCTGATATGGGTGGCTCCGGGGACCCCGCTCCAGATCACACGTTCCCGGGTAGACAGACAGGGCCGATATGTTGTCATGGAGGGTCAGTTAAACAGATCTTCACTGGCGTTCGTATCTTTATACGCCCCTAACTTGGGACAATCCCTGTACTTACAATCACTTAGGCCATCCTTGCTAGTAGACCCTATGGTCCCTACGTATTGGGGAGGAGATTTTAATGGGATATCTGACCTGGACTTTGATCGCTCCTGCCCCCCTCTCCTGGGGGCGCAGTCCATTAAGCTGGCACAATGCATGAGAGACTGGATCACAAATATGCAAGTCCATGACACATGGCGTAGTAAACACCCTCTGACCCATACATACTCACACTATTCAGCATTGTATGCATTGCCTACTAGAATAGACATTATATATTGTTCAGATAATACCCTACACATTGTCTCCCAGGCAGACTATCTGCCACACACACTTTTGGACCACAACCCATTAGTGGTAAGCCTATCCTGGGGGACGAAATGACCTGTCATATCGACCTGGCGGCTGCCATGCGCCGCGCTCACCGACTCATCATACCGGGCCGCTCTTTCGGACTCCATTACCTCATATTTCTCAACGAATGCCGGCACTACTTCGACCATAGGTACTGAATGGGAGGCTTTTAAGGCGGTCCTTCGAGGCCATGCAACTAAAACCACGTATGGGGCCCGTAAATCACTGTCAAATGCACTTCAGACTCACAAGGCGGAAATACAGAGATGTGAGCAACTCATCCTTACAGATCCCCAGATGGCCCCATCCTTGGCATGAGCCCGACTGGCTTATAAAAATACAATGGACGATCTTTGCGCATTGGATTACAAGACATATCTCGCACAACGACATACAGAGGTTGACAAAGCAGGTAAGCTGCTAGCATGGTTACTGAAATCAGACACCTCTCAACCCCCCCATTACCGCCATACGTACGTCCACTGGCACTCTTGTGAATACGCAGGAGGAGATTAACCAATCCTTCCTTGAATATTACATGATGTTATTTGCAGCTACCATTCTCCTGGACCCTGCTCCCATACACGATTTTCTTGAAGGGATGCAACTTTTGCAAATTATACCAGCACACCATGATGCCTTGGAAGAACCCATCACTGTCTCTGAGATAGAAGCGGGGACAGATGGCTGGCCATCTGAATTCTACGCCACGTACACCAATAAGCTGGCGCCATGCCTGGCTGACATGTTCACTGAAGCCTTCGAGATCGGTGAGCTCACGCCTACTTTGAGAGAAGCCACACTAGTGGTGCTGCCGAAACCGGGTCGGGACCCTCTATTAATGGCCTCCTATTGCCCCCTCTGAATGCTGAATGTGGAATATAAGATTCTCAGCAAGCTATTGGTGAACAGACTGACTGCGTTGGTCCCCTTGCTGGTCCTGAATGGTTTTATACCAGGGAGGAACACAGGACTGAATTTGCGAGATTTATTCACATTGCTGGTGTGGGCGACGGGAGAAGAGGCAGAAATGCCTTGGATAGCATCTCTTGATATTGAAAAGGCGTTCGATACTTTAAGTTTAGATTATCTGCTGACGGTGATGTCGAGGTTCGGTGTCGGCCCTAATTTCCTGAAATGGATACGATTACTGTACTGTAGGCCACAGGCCACAGGGTGAAAACGGGTCGAATTTACTCCTCGCTTTTTGCGATAGCGCGAGGTACACAACAAGGTTGTCGTTTGTCGCCGATACTTTTTGCCCTGGCTATAGAACCACTTGCGTGTAAATTGCGACAGCGGGTAACAGAATGAGGCCTGTTCGCAGACCACCGATGGCACAGTGTCGCTTTATGCAGATGACGCCCTGATTTATTTACGCGGCCGGACTGAGATCCTTCACAAGATAATGGACCTGCTAAATGCTCACGCTCTGGTATCGGGACTGCTGGTTAACTGGGCTAAATTGGTGGGGTTTCCGATGACACTAATGTCACTGGCTCAGAGACAGAGCGTGCCACAAACAGTACTGAAATGGGAGTTTGACACATTTAAATATCTGGGGATACAGGTGTATCACTCGGGGCGGATATTATAGACGGTAATCTAGGGCGTGCTATATCTAGAGCCCAGCCAACTCTTCCATTCTGGTTAAGACTCCCCTTGTCCCCTATGGGTTCGAGTGGCGAGCTCCAAAATGCTTATTCTTATTCTTTCGCAGCTACTATATTTCTTCTATGCACTCCCCTATACCCTGCCGCAAAAACCTTTCAGAGATTTGGAATCTCTTCTGATCATTTGGGGAAACTCTAGAGCCAGTGTGGCTTTGCATAAATTGTATCTCCCGCTATCAGAGGGCGGCCTGGGTGCCCCGAACTATGAGTGCTATTATGCTACAGCTCAGTTGCTATGGCCAATGCGATGGCTTGACAACAGTAATTTTACTGAACTGATCACTGAGGCCATTCCCTGGGGTAGCCCAACACTACTGGAATGGTTGTCGGGCACCACAACACCGACCCAGAAACATCAGGGTAACATACTAATAATGGCAGCTAGACGGAGCTGGTCCAGGTACGTGCTCCCTAGGGGCCGGACTGACACATACGCCTCCTGCTCACCACTGGAGGTGCTCCCCGGCACTTTCAATTGACACAAACGTTCTGAACTTGGCTCTTGGAGGGAGAGGGGGTTGGACTCTTGGTGCAACATGTACGCCAACTCACAACTGCAAACGTTTGAGGAGTTAATGGACACATACGGGATACCACAGGGTTCCTTTCTCCTACATGCCCTCCTTACTCACCACTTCTTCAAAACTTGGGGTAATGACCGGACAGAGCCACCCACATCGCATCTACTACAGACGCTACTGACACATGGCAAGGGCAGACATGCAGTGATGGCTACATATACCTCCTTTGGGCTAGATGATGCACCCGCGTTGGAGAGACTGCATGGGTACTGGGACGCAGAACTATCAACCACCATATCGTACAAACACTGGGCACAATGCCTCAGACACCCAAAAACGGTCTCAACCAACGCTAGGTTGAAATATACCCAATTTAACTACCTACACCATACGTACCTCACGCCTCACAGACCGGCCCGCATGTACCCGACCTCTACTGACAGGTGCCCCAGAAGCCATAACCCAGAGGCTACATTTGCGCATATGACATGGGCTTGCATAAGTATACAGCGATACTGGAGCACAATAGCAGCCGTACTCACAGACGCAGTAGGGACTCCGGTATCGCCACAACCCACTCACTTCCTGCTCGGTGCTGCACAGTGCTCCGCATCGCGTAAAGCTCTGAATAAGTTCCTGGACCTAGCTTTGGTCCTCGCCAAACTCAAAGTAGCCATGGTGTGGAAAGCCCCAGCGGGCTCCAGCATACACTTATGGCTGTTGGATCTTAGAAGGGCACTGGAATCGGAGCACACAAATCAACTAGCACAGGCTTCGCGAGCGCTGGCGCCACCGAGAAGGCCTGTCACCCTATGGAGGGAATACCTGACACTGGTTGAAACCAAGTTAGCCGAAATGAGCCCCCTTCATAGTTGGGGTCCTCGCCCCCTTCCCTCCCCCACCTTCCCCCACCTCTCTTCCCACAACGTGTTACGTCATACTCTTTTCCTCCTCCCTATATATCCTCTCCTGCCGCCCCCCCTCTCCTCCTCCCTTCTATGTCCCGCTCCCCCCCCTCGTCGCTCTCCCTATTGATGCACCCATGATGAGTGCTGCACTGCGCATGGTTGTCCACGTCTGCGACATCCACTGACATCTTCTATTAGCTGGTACACGGTGCCCTGTACCCATGAGAAGAGCTCGACTCATAGTGTGTTTTTTTTTTTATATAAATTGTTTTATATTGATATCTGCCTGTGAATTCAAGACAGACATGTATTGAGACTACATAAGAGACCATTTGCTGAACAGCAATTTTGTATATGAGTTCGTTGGAGAATGCACTCTAATATGTACATGTGTAAAAGGCTGTACGATGGTCCACCTATGACGATGACGGGAGCTCTCCAGACACTCCACCCACACTGTACCAGTTACTGCTCTTGTATTATCCATACAACAAAAAGTAAATTGTTGTAATGTGAAAACTAACAATATTCTCTTGCAGAAACTCAATAAAAATTATACCCCCCCCAAAAAAAAGTCAAATTTTAATTGATACAAATGTGACCAATATTATCAAGAAAAAGTGTGCCTGCCACTGATACCAATAGGAATGTGCCTGCCACTGACAATAGGCTGTATACCCCACATTGTAATTTTAAGTGTTCCTGTCACTGATAGTAGACCAACCATTTATTGTAGAAAACAACAATCTCTAGTGTGCCTGTCACTGGTGACAAGCTGTGCATGTCACTGGTGACAAGGTGAACTCACAGATAGCAGAGCAAATGTCTTTTGTAGAAAGCAACAATCACTAGTGTGTGCCACAGGTGACAGGGTGAGCTCACAATTTGTAAAATTAAATGTACTTACAGGTGTGCTTGTCACCGCTTGTCTGCTCCATATCACAATTACCAAAGCGCAGTTGTGAACTTTGTTTGTCTGTAATGTAAACAAACTTCACTATTGGCTTTCTGATAACAACTTGAACACTACTAAGATGGCGGCCCGCGACATCATCTGCATCTATTTTTTAACACCGAGTGCCCTTGTTTTCAATTGATCCCATTTCTTGAAGGGCGGTGGAGCTTGTTCTTGAACCCACACCTTGGTTTCTGCAGCCAGTACCTTGAATCCTTGCTCGGTGCCGCCTTCCCTTGTTTCTGTGGTGAGGTGAGCCCTATTTTCTTCGAAAAAGTGAAACACAAATGCACTTAACACCAGTGCTTAATTTGTAAATTATGAAGTGCAGGTGCTCAATTTTTTTTAGGAGGCCACACCCACTTCTATCAGCTCCACCCACTTACTCGAGTTGCTCCACCCCAGTGCTTAATTTGTAATTAAAAAAAAGTGACAGGGCCCTTTTTAGTGCGATCACGACAGCCTACACCACCCATTACCCCTGCCAGTGATAGTACCAGCACAACTACATACAATCTCAGTCCTAAAAGTGATACAATTCAGACTATTTTTATGTATTTTGACTTATTAAACACAGGTGTTGTACTCTTTTGGGCAATATTTTACAGGCATTGTTGGGATTTTAATTTCAAGGTAAATAAAAATTAAGTGACAGAAAGAAAAAAAAAACTACTGAGGAAATCATCCAAAACGCGGCTGTTTCCTTTTTGTAACATACACCTTAGAAAATATATATAACGTAGGGGCGGTTTTTCTGCAGAATAAGGAGAGGTTTAACATTCTGACGGCCTGCTCCAGAGAAGCACTTTTGGTGTCGATCTGTCAAACAATTGTGCTCAGGACCCCCTTCGGATAAGCAGCACCTGTTGCAGAAATACTTGAACCCCTTGGAGAATAGGGCTGGCACGGAATGAATCAATGAGAGCAGGGACTGAAAGACAATTCGGCTTTACGTTTCTTGGTAATTGATGTAGCGTGTTGTGGCGCTCAGGACAGGGCTTTGCTCACAGAACTCATAGAGATAAAAGCTTTGCTGAACTTTCACCCAAGAATCCATCAGGCGGAGCCACTGGCCTTCCCAGAAATACATCTGACAAGAAGTGACATTCGATCAAAGAAAAGTACGGTGACGCCACTTAAGAAACGCAATCTGTTGCGTATAGTTCAAAATGAACAAGCATTGACCAAATCGATAGGGCTGGCTTTTGTATAGCCTATGTACAATATACATGTAAACAGGGGTACAGAACATGTATGCACACCTTTACGAACAGATCACAAAAGAATAAACGTGTTTTATGTAATTGTTTATTTACTATGACGTTTTATAACTATACAACAATTGACTCAAAAAGTACAGGCACAGACAATCTCACGCAACACACATACAAACAGTCACAGTAAAACCATTTACCCTCATGCATGGATGGTCTGATCGGGACAGTTAAGTAGAATGAAACATAACAATAACACATACCAATGTGCCCAGACCAACAGGCACTTATCCCAACAGACCACTAAAAACGTAGGTGTCCACGCACAAGGATAAACAGACAAACAATATCCATGCATGCAGCCGGGAGGTTTGGAGGCATCCTGAACACAGACCAGAAGGCATATAGGCATCCATGTACACACACCAGCACGCAAAAAGGTGTTAATGCACACAATGACTTGAGTTAACAAAGAGAATAAACAACCAGCATTGGCAAAGCCCCTAGGTCTTGCCTTTGGGGTCTCTTGTCTTTGCCAATATATTTTAGCCATGCTGTACAGCCTTCCCATGAGGTGCACCATGGCCTAATAAAAAGAAAATCCTACCACTTCATTTGCCTGTGCACGTGTGTTTTTTTGGAGGCAGGTCCTAATTCGCAAATGGTACCAGCTCATGCACTTGCATTCTCTGGGCAGTCCATATATATAGGAGCAAGCGGCACTTAATCTCTGGTCTAACATGCATTGGCTACCTTGAGCCACATGGGTATAGGTAGAGCCTGAGGGTGTCAGCAGGTCTCCACCCCTACACCCACGTCACCTATAGGAGTGGTATTGACATGTATGAACTTTAAAGGGTCAATTGATGTAATTTATTGAATTGCACTTCTATCCCAAAATTAGGCGCAGAAATGTTCTTATGTACTCACTTTCTGGCCTACTTGAGCACTGGAGTACACAGGGTCTGTAAGTATAGCAAGGGATATTACTTTCCCCAGTGAGCATTGCATATTACTGCACACTACTGTGTCAGCATTGCGCCAAGTAGGACTGAAGTCGGAAAAGGCTACCTGTAGCAGGCACACATTCTATACCTTTTCAAACCAGGAATACAGCGGGGTCTGGCTCGGCCTAACTATGTGTACATTTCATACTAGTGACTCCTGCCGAACAAAAAGCAAAGGGTATACCTACAGGGCCTTTAAAGTTAACCCCGGAGAGCCCGACTTCATCACCGAGCGGGAGCGCCACCTACAACGCTACAGTCCAAAATTTAAAGAAAAGCAGCGTTGGTACTTACGATTGCTGGTGGTGGTGGCGGCAGGGCCCTGGCTAGCCGGCCGGCCGGCCGGCCTGCCTGCCTGCCTGCCTGCCTGCCTATATTCAGTAGGCGGCCCAGGCCTGCTGCTCTCTGCACTCCACGGCGGGCTAACCAACTGCCTATGAACCGCTAATGAGTGATGGCGATGACGTGCGTGTGCGTGCGCTGGGGCGTGGCATACTGAAAAAAATACACACACACGCTGCCTGCCACACAGCACAACCCTACCCGCACATAACCAAATCCAGCCCCCTGCCCAATCAGTGAAATGTGTCACCATCTCCATCATTGCAAGACGTAAATTGAATCGGACGGACGGTCGCTGGATTCAGTAATATGAATAAAGTACGTTATTAGTTACATATGTGAGGCGCGCCACGTGCCGAGTCCGAGGTAATTTAATTTTATTATATACATTACTGACTGACATTCACATTGCCGTGTTATGTAGACCCGGCCCTATCAAATAAGTGCAGGTGCTAAGCACCAGCACAAATTAGGCACTGTTTAACACACACAAATTACCTCCATGTCGAGGTGTTCTTAGTGGGCCCTTAATCCTATCCTCGTCACTAGTGTGAAATTGATCAATTCATTACTCAAGACTGATTAATTAGGTAGAAATAAATGCTCATTTCTTTTAGGACACCTCATCAATTGACAGGCGAATGCAACTGCCTTACGAACCTCAGTCAGGGCAACGGACAAGGGATGTATTTCATCATTACATTCTACGTTCTTCTCTTAAGCATGCAATTCCACATAGGAACTCTCATGCTGAATACATCACAGCTACCTTTCCCTGCAGGTTGGCTAAGTCTGCCTTATTTGCACACTGGACACATCCTATACTAGAATATGTACTGCTTGCCTCCCACGGCTCTCCTTTCTCTTTCCTTCCTTTTCCCCCCTGCTAACACCTTTCACTCCCCATCTCTCTCTCTCTAACTGAGCCCTCTTCTACCCTGTTTATGCATTCCTCCTGCCTCTCCAGCTCGTCTTATACCTCGAGGCCATTCTGAACACATTTGTACAGCCCCTGAACCTGTACCCTCGTCTCTTTTGCTCTACTGCCCTCTCCATGGGCTTCTCTAGTTCCTACCATGTGCTTTGTGTCTATATACTTCTCCATAGGCTCATAGACTGTCATGATTCCTGCCTTCCTCCTGCTCTTCACCTGGCCCAGTAGGCTATCTGTGGCCCTCCCATCTCTCCGCCTGCCTCTATAGACTGCCTACAGCCCGCCCCATCTCGCTTCCTGCTTCTATAGGCTGCCCATCTCTCTTCCTGCTTCTATAGGCTGCCCATTTCTCTTCCTGCTTCTATAGGCTACCCACCGCCCACCACATCTCCCCTACAGCCTGCCCTAACCCGTCCTATGTGTATGGTGTTTCTCTGGCACTCTTCCCAGGCTTACAAAGTCAGGCACCTCTCTCCCATATATGCGCCTCTCTCTGCAGGATAACATTAGCCCCTCTACCTTCTGTTCGTCTCTCCCCGCCTCACTAGCTGACTTGAACTTTCATTTCTATGCAGCCTTCTTCCCTTATCTGCCCAGTGCCTCGCCAGACAAGAATGTTTTCGCATTTGTAGTCGATTTTCTTATCATGATCAACCCTTCTGAAGACCAAAAGTGCATGGAAGCTGAGAGGACGATAGAAGAAGGTCTGTGCCTGGAGTTTAGAGGCAGCGACGAGAGGGCGAAATACTGTGAAACAGTGACAGGAGCTGAGCAGAAACTGTGGGCAGAGAGAGGAACTTGCCCCTGAGGGGCAGAGATAGGATCTGGTGTCATTGACTGAGTGGGCAGAAATCTGTGCCACAGTGGTAGGTACTGTGGCAGAGGCTGGGGGCAGAGGAGAGGCTGGGATGCACTCTAATGGAGAGTGTATGAGCTCTATGGAAAAAGATGGCTTGAGGCAGTGGGGAGGGGCGCAGAGTGGATTTAGGTCGATAGGTAAGGGGTAGATGGTGAAGTACAGAGATGTGGTCTGGGTGGAAATCTGCAGCTGAATGAAAAACTGGGGCAGAGAGAGAGAGTTCAGTGACAGAAGAAGATTTGGTTGTAAGGAGTGAACGGAGAGGGTTAGAGGGATCACCCGATTGGCAAAGAAGGAACAGCAGAAATAAACTGAAGTGAAGAAGAGAAGGTTTGTGGTAGGCACTGAGGAGCATAGATACAGGTTGTGACAAACAATGACACAGGCTGCTATAGGCACGCAACGGAATTGAGAGGTAAAGATATTAGCGGGAAAAAGGAATGACTTGCAAAGAGCCTGAAGATTGAGATTCAGGAAAAAGGAATGGGTTGTAGCAGAAAGTGGGGAGCAGAGGCTGGAATTTAAAGGCAGAGAAAAGGCTGGGATGGAGAGCAGGGCAGAGAGGCAACAAGCAACTGGAAGCAAAGGCCAAGTAGTAAATTCTGGAGTGGTAGGTAGCGAATGAGCAGTAGATTGTGAATGGAAGACAGGACACAAGCGGACAGGGGCTCAGGCAATGACTGAGAAGAAAAAAAGGGAATGCGATATCTCAATCACCACAATCAATGATAAGGCTAGCAAGTGATAGCCAGTCTGAAGTGAAACTGAAGACATGACGTGCATAGGATATGATGGTCATTTTGGATATGGGATCTTCACCACCAACCATCGCACAACATTCTTGGCTGACGTAATGCCATTCCCTAGGTGCACTCCCAACTTCAGTTTCCAATTGCGTAAATTAGAGCTTTTCCCCACTGATGCCCTGGAGCTTACCATTACTAATTTGACCAAAAAAGAACACCAAGTACAATCCTTTTGGCACTTGGCCAAGTGTTGCAAAGTCGAGCTTTCCATTTTACTCTCAGGAAGGTGGGGTGGGGTTAAATACTCAGAATTTAATAATTCAACCAGTCAATACATAGTTTCTAAAAAAAAAGAACACATAAGTGGACTTCTCCAGATGAGAACCAGCTGGAATATTAGGAGGTCACTGGTTGATTTGGATTACGATGCAATGCAGTTTACAAAAGGTATTTAGAGTCTATGGGGCTTGTTTACAAATCCCTTGCGTCGCCGGTACGTCACTTTTTCCCATATTAAAAGTGATGCAATAGGCTTGTAAATAAGCCCCTCCAAGTTTAAAAGCTGTGATGCTCAGGACCTCAGCAGTTGTTTATAGAGGCAGTAGAGGTGTGTCTACGACTTAAGAAATAGATGTTCATTACTGTTGGAAACCGGGCAACCGGGTTAGCAGTCACCAGGTTCCCAGCACAATGGTAGCTTGGCTCGAGCGGTTGGGGTCAGGCACCGTGTTAAGCGTACGTCACACCCTCACAATAACCATGCGTTCATCCGTTCCAAAAACGACACTACACCGTAAAAATAATGCAAGTCAAATTGAAAATATATATGTCTTTATCTTATTTTCTCTTAGTTGCAGGTTTCTTTACATAAATACAAGACAATAAGATTCTCCTTGAAAGTGCAGGTCAAATAAATAATACTACATTGGAATTTCAATAAATAGGTTCAGGTCATAAATAAGCAAGGAATAAATAGATGTGCAATAATTACAGATGGCAAATAAATACAGTCAGACAATAAATATAGTGCAGGAATAAATTAGTGGATGACAATAAATAAAGCACTTCCAATAAATAAAGTAAAACAATCAATGACAGTGACAATGCAAATCATTTACATGAGGTCACTTGGTCTTACTTTGCCCATACACAACTTAAGGACACTTGGATGGCATGGGGGGTGTCCCACCTAGGTTGGTCAAGGCTGGGCCTAAGCTGAGGCAGAACAAGGGTAATCTACAGATCTGGCCCTCCAAACTACACAGCTCTTTATGTAGGTCACTGTACCAGTCTCAGTTCACCCCTGGCACTCTCAGGCGGGTTCTAGCACCCCTTTAGCCCCTAGAATGGTCTTTTAGGGCTCTACAGGGCCTTAGACGCCCCCTCTACCACTTACTGTCCTTTTTAAGATGATCGGCTCCATCGGCACCGTGTCGACGCCGTGAGGCGGCTCCGGTTCGATGTCGCTGGACGGTCTCGACTCGATGTCGCTGGGCGGTCTCGACTCGATGTCGCTGGGCGGTCTCGACTCGATGTCGCTGGGCGGCCTCGGCTCGATGTCGCTGGACGGCCTCGGCTCGATGTCGCCTTCCGGCGTCACAGGGACTCGGACTCCCCACTTCCTGGTGTCTCCGGAGTGCGATCTCCACTCCCGACCTCCGGCGCGCTTCACCTCGGTTTCCGGCGACTCCGGTGGGCGGACTTCACTCCCCCGTCGACGCCTCACCTCGACCTCAGGTGACTCCCGACTCGACCTCCGGCGCCTCTCCTCGACCTCCGTCGGCGCCCTCACCTCGACCTCGGGTGACTCTCCTCCGGCGCCTCTCCTCGACCTCCGTCGGCGCCCTCAACCGACCTCGGGTGACTCCTTACTCAACCTCCGGTGTCTCTCCACGACCTCCTTCGGCGCCCTCACTCGACCTCTGGCGGCTCCGGGTACGACGTCTGCTTTCTGTCAGCGCCGCTTCTCGACCTCAGGCCCCAGGTCTCCAGGCTTCTCGACGTCAGGACTCCAGGAGGACACTGCTGAACAGGTCAGGAACTTGCTGTTCTTCTTCTTTAAGGCCTGTTCCAACTTTTCAGTCCTTTAAGATGGTTCTTCTGGTCTTGGTCCCACACAGGGCTTTACGCTGGGCTTGGTCAGTAGGGACTAGCATCAAGGGTGGGTTTCTGGACCCCACTCCAAGCACTGGTTTCCACCCCTGCTGCCTTACTCCGACCTCCTTCTATATCTGTCCTCTCTCTTCTCCAGTCAGTTGCCAACTGCCACTCTGAGATGGCCTCCCAACATTCTAAACTGCCTCTCACTGTCACAGGGTTCCAGAATGTTACGGAAGGTTCTAGAAATCTCCAGTGGGTTCTGATGATGTCACAGGTGACAATGGGTGGCCACCATTTTGTGTCTCAGGCCCTCAGACAGAAGTTCCAGGGGTAGGGAAAATGGCTCCCTGATCCTGCATCAACACTAAAAAGTCTGGTGGTTCCCAAAAAGGAAAAATTATAATAGGGTTTGAGGCAAAAGTGGGACAAAATAAATAATGATGAGGAGGGACCACCCAAAGGGCTGACAGGTCTAACACGCGTCCCCCCCAGCTGAAAGTGGGGAGAGCTACCCAACCCCTTGGGAGTTCTCATCACTAAGGCGGAAATACCTTGAGAGACCGTCTGCATTGGCGTGGTCCACTCCAGGCCGATGTTCCACCTGAAAGTCCATTCCCTGTAGGGAGATAGACCACCTTAGCAACTTGGGATTCTCCCCCTTCATCTGCATCAGCCACCGAAGGGGTCTGTGGTCGGTCTGAACTAGGAAGTGCGAGCCAAACAGGTATGGCCGCAACTTCTTCAGAGCCCATACCACTGCAAAGGCTTCACGCTCTATTGCACTCCACTTCTGTTCCCTGGGAAGTAGTCTCCGGGATAGGAAGACCACGGGTTGATCCAGACCCTCTTCATTGAGTTGCGATAACACTGCCCCAATGCCATGTTCCGATGCATCCGTCTGGACAATGAACTCCTTGGAAAAATCTGGGGCCCTTAAGACCGGGGCCTCGCACATGGCTTGCTTCAGTTTCACAAAGGCCTGCTGGCAAGCCTCCGTCCAGACTACCCGTCGAGGTTGTTTCTTGGACGTAAGCTCCGTGAGGGGGGCCACAATGGTCCCATACCCCTTCACGAAGCGGCGGTAATATCCGGTGAGGCCCAGAAAAGCTCGGACCTCAGTCTGAGTCTTGGGGGGTTCCCAGGCCATGATTGCCTCGATTTTTGCCTGGAGGGGTTGCACCGCTCCCCTACCCACCAAGTGTCCAAGGTACACTACCGACCCCTGCCCGATCTGGCATTTACTGGCCCTGATCGTTAAACCAGCGTGTTTCAGGGCCTGGAGAACAGCTTGCAGGTGACGCAAGTGATCCTCCCAGCTGTTACTGAAGACGGCAATGTCGTCCAGATAAGCAGCAGAGAAACTCTCCATTCCAGTGAGGATCTGGTTCACCAGACGCTGAAACGTGGCAGGTGCGTTCTTGAGCCCAAAGGGCATCATGCAGAACTGGTAGTGGCCCTTGGGCGTGGAGAAGGCTGACCTTTCCTTAGCTCCATCAGTCAGAGAGATCTGCCAGTACCCAGAAGTAAGGTCAAAGGTACTCAGATATTGGGCAGCTCCCAGCCGGTCAATCAGTTCATCTGCCCTCGGGATCGGATGAGCATCAGTCTTGGTTACTGAGTTCAGTCCCCGGTAGTCCACACAGAACCTCAGTTCCGGTTGGGCCCCCGGTGGTGCAGGTTTTGGTACTAGTACCACCGGACTGGACCAGGGGCTGCTGGAAGGTTCAATCACTCCTAGCTCCAGCATCTTAGTGACTTCACTGCGAATGCTGGCCTTCACCTTGTCTGTCATCCGGTAGATCTTTGACTTCACAGGTGGGCTGTCTCCTGTGTCCACGTCATGGACGCACAGGTGAGTCCTACCCGGAACAAGGGAGAACAACGAAGAGTACTGCCCCAGGACCTGGCGGCAGTCCTCCTGCTGTTCAGGAGTTAGGGACGGGGAGAGAATCACTCCCTCCACCAACCCATCCTTCTCTTGAGACGCAAATAAGTCGGGGAGAGGCTCGCTTTCCACGTCCTCTGCTCCGTCAGTCACCATCAGCAATATGACTTCGGGCCTCTCATGGTGGGGTTTGAGGCGGTTGGCATGCAGCACCCGTAGGGGCTGGCGAGGGGTCTTAAGGTCCACCAAGTAGGTAGCCTTACCCTTCTTCTCCAACACCTCAAAGGGTTCTGACCAGCGATCCTGGAGGGCGCTAAGCTCTCCTGGTTCGATCACCCACACCTTCTGGCCAGGCTCCAATTCCACCGGGTGAGCATTGTGGTCATACCACGCCTTCATTACTGCTTGGCTGGCTTCCAAGTTGTCAGAAGCTTGCTTCCACAACTTAACCATTTGGCTCCGGAAGGCCAGCATGTAGCTCACCACGTCCTGGGGAAGCTTTCTGGGAGTTCTTTCCCATCCGTCTCTCACCAGGCTGAGAGGTCCACGCACAGGGTGCCCATACAAAAGCTCGAAGGGGCTGAAGCCCACTCCATTCTGTGGCACTTCCCTGTAAGAAAACAATAGACAGGGTAGGAGGACGTCCCATTTCCTCCGCAGGCTTTCAGGCAGACTTCTGATCATGCCTTTCAAGGTTTTATTGAACCTCTCCACCAGACCATTGGTCTGGGGGTGGTAAGGAGTGGTGAACCGGTAGGTCACTCCACACTCCTTCCACATCGCCCGCATATATGCTGACATGAAGTTGGTCCCCCTGCCGGACACAACTTCCTTGGGAAAACCCACTCGGGTAAAGATTCCCATCAGGGCCCTAGCCACAACAGGTGCAGTAATGGTCCTCAGAGGTATAGCCTCTGGGTACCGTGTGGCATGATCCACCAGAACCAGGATAAACCTGTGACCAGCTGTAGTAGGCGGATCTAACAGACCCGCAATGTCGATGCCCACCCTTTCAAAGGGGGTGCTAACGACAGGAAGTGGTTCCAGGGGAGCTTTCAGCTTCACCCCTGTTTTCCCACTGGCTTGACAAGACACACACGTCCGGCAATAGGTGTCGGACGACACTTTCATTTGAGGCCAATAAAAGTGTGGGACAAGCCGGGAAAAGGTCTTGTCTTGCCCCAGGTGTCCTGCCAAGGGGATTTCATGAGCCAATTCCAGAAGGAAGGCTCGGTAACGTTGAGGGACAACCAAGGCCCGTGACGATCCGTGCATGGGTGCCTTGGGTTCACTGTAGAGGAGGCCATCCTCCCAGTAAATATTGTAGTCCCCTCAACGTTCCCTGCTGCCTGGGCTTCGGCCTGTCGCCTCAGTCCCTCAAGGGTAGGACACTCCTTCTGGCCCTTGCAGAATTCCTCCCTGGTCGGCCCTCCCTCCACGTGCCACTCGGCCGGGATGGGTAGGTTCTCCAGTTCGGTAACATCCCCCTCCGCGGACTCCTGGTCCACCACCTCCGGTGGCCTATCCGTCACACGGGGCGCGGATGCCGAGGCAGGCTCCTCCTGTCCTCGGTTCTTCCCTTGATTGGCAGCCGGCGGTGCCTTTGTTCCAGGCTCCCGCTTAAACGAACTCCCCCTCCGGGTAGTCGCAGACCTGGTGCTGACACAGGCCCAGTCAGGTGTACCCAGCATCTCAGCATGAGTCCGGTATTCCACCTCCTTCCAAGCATTATGCTCCATGTCATTCCCCAGCAGACAATCGACTGGCACGGCAGGGCTTACGGCAACTCGAAGTGACCCTGCAACCCCTTCCCATTCAAATGGAACCTCGGCCACCGGATAGTGGCCCATTCTGCCGTCAGCCATCGCGGCAGGGTGGAGTACATGGGGAATCACCTGCTCTGGAGACACCAGTTGGCTACGTACCATAGTCATACTGGCTCATGTGTCTCTCAGAGCCTCCCCTCTTTGGCCGTTGATGGTGACCCACTGCCCATACTTTGTGGTATTTGCGGGCACCTGGATCTTAGGAACCATCTCCCGTTCTCCCAGGGACACTAAAGTGACACCCGCCCACTCCCTTCCCTTATCTAAAGGCATCTCCTCCCCGAGCACTACACTAGCTACTCCGGGGGCCTTTCCTCCGATGGGAGGGGGTGGTCTTTTTGGGCACTTCACATCTCCCTTATAGTGTCCGACACCACCGCACTCGTAGCAATGGACAACCCTTGGCTGCTGACTCTGGCCAGGATTAGGGTTTCTGGGTGGGTTAGCCCTAGGGGTGAATCCTGTTCCCTTCCCTTGGAAACTATTTTGGGGGCCTTTAGAGAACTCCGTTTTCTTTTCCCCTCCCTCTTTCTTCTGGGGGGCGCCCTGTCCGGTCTTTTGAGAGTCCCCTCCAGTCCCCCTTGTGGACACCCGGGTACTAGCCCAAATGTCCGCCTCCTCAGCAAGCTTCCGGGGATTGGTCAGCTTGCTATCCACCAGGTGTTGACGCAGTTCAGGGAAACATTTTTCGAGCAGGTGTTCCTTCAACATCAAATCAAACAACCCCTCGTAGTCCCTCACCTCACTGCCTTGTATCCAACCCTCTAATGCCTTCTTTGCATAGTCCAGGAAATCCACCCAATTCTGTGTGCCCAGTTTGTGGCTACCCCGGAACTTCTGTCTATACTTCTCGGGTGTTAGTCCAAACTTCCTCACGAGCGCCACTTTCATGGTGGGGTAGTGGGTCTGCTCATCCTGCTCCAGGGCCAATAATGTATCCCCACCAGCTGGAGGCATGTATTTATACAATCCCCCTCCCCAATACTTCTCTGGAACCCCATGGACTCTTAATGAGATCTCATAGGCCGCTAGCCACTTGGCAATATCATCACCCGCACTATATCTAGCTACTATGTCATTTGGCAAATAGGGTTTGGATTCCCTGGTGATTTCTCTTTCTTCGCTGCCACCACTAGGAACAGGGTGTGCCCCGACCCGTAGGATCTGGAGATCTATCTCCCTGAGCCTCAACTCGTGAGCCATCCTCCGTTCCTCTTTTTCTTTCTCCAGCTTCGCCAAATCCCATGTGAGCTGTCTTTTCTCCCTCCGGTCAGTGAATTCTGCTTCTAATAAGCCGTTGCTAGAGACACTGCTGCCCTTCCTTGAAAGTGTTCTGGGCCCCGCTACTAGGTCCCCCACCTCAGGTTGGTAAAAACCAGCCCCCTCGCTGACAGGCTCTCCATCCCTATCTTCCTTCTCCACCTTACTTTCTCGTCGTGCCTCCCCCCAAGCCCATAAGCTGGTCTGGAGCTCACCCTTCTTTGCACCTTGGGGACAAAACACCCCCTCTCGCTCACAAAACTCTCTGAGTTGGGCCACAGTGTAAGTTTCCACATCCTCCAATACAAACTCCATTTTGCCCACTCAGGATAGAAGACAGTTGCTTACAGAAGCTATGCAGGGGGGTGCCTTTTGTAATACCTCCTCCCACCACCAGAAGTAAATTTGGAAAAAACAAAACTCAAAATTAGGAAGTCCGCTGGGAGAAAACTCCCGGTGTAGGCCTATGGACTACCCACAGTTATTGTCGAGTAGACGCAAGCACAGCTCTATCCCACCGCTGAACACCAATTTTATGTTGGAAACCGGGCAACCGGGTTAGCAGTCACCAGGTTCCCAGCACAATGGTAGCTTGGCTCGAGCGGTTGGGGTCAGGCACCGTGTTAAGCGTATGTCACACCCTCACAATAACCATGCGTTCATCCGTTCCAAAAACGACACTACACCGTAAAAATAATGCAAGTCAAATTGAAAATATATATGTCTTTATCTTATTTTCTCTTAGTTGCAGGTTTCTTTACATAAATACAAGACAATAAGATTCTCCTTGAAAGTGCAGGTCAAATAAATAATACTACATTGGAATTTCAATAAATAGGTTCAGGTCATAAATAAGCAAGGAATAAATAGATGTGCAATAATTACAGATGGCAAATAAATACAGTCAGACAATAAATATAGTGCAGGAATAAATTAGTGGATGACAATAAATAAAGCACTTCCAATAAATAAAGTAAAACAATCAATGACAGTGACAATGCAAATCATTTACATGAGGTCACTAGGTCTTACTTTGCCCATACACAACTTAAGGACACTTGGATGGCATGGGGGGTGTCCCACCTAGGTTGGTCAAGGCTGGGCCTAAGCTGAGGCAGAACAAGGGTAATCTACAGATCTGGCCCTCCAAACTACACAGCTCTTTATGTAGGTCACTGTACCAGTCTCAGTTCACCCCTGGCACTCTCAGGCGGGTTCTAGCACCCCTTTAGCCCCTAGAATGGTATTTTAGGGCTCCACAGGGCCTTAGACGCCCCCTCTACCACTTACTGTCCTTTTTAAGATGATCGGCTCCACTCGGCACCGTGTCGACGCCGTGAGGCGGCTCCGGTTCGATGTCGCTGGACGGTCTCGACTCGATGTCGCTGGGCGGTCTCGACTCGATGTCGCTGGGCGGCCTCGGCTCGATGTCGCTGGACGGCCTCGGCTCGATGTCGCCTTCCGGCGTCACAGGGACTCGGACTCCCCACTTCCTGGTGTCTCCGGAGTGCGATCTCCACTCCCGACCTCCGGCGCGCTTCACCTCGGTTTCTGGCGACTATGGTGGGCGGACTTCACTCCCCCGTCGACGCCTCACCTCGACCTCAGGTGACTCCCGACTCAACCTCCGGCGCCTCTCCTCGACCTCCGTCGGCGCCCTCACCTCGACCTCGGGTGACTCTCCTCCGGCGCCTCTCCTCGACCTCCGTCGGCGCCCTCACCCGACCTCGGGTGACTCCTTACTCAACCTCCGGTGTCTCTCCACGACCTCCGTCGGCGCCCTCACTCGACCTCTGCCGGCTCCGGGTACGACGTCTGCTTTCTGTCAGCGCCGCTTCTCGACCTCAGGCCCCAGGTCTCCAGGCTTCTCGACGTCAGGACTCCAGGAGGACACTGCTGAACAGGTCAGGAACTTGCTGTTCTTCTTCTTTAAGGCCTGTTCCAACTTTTCAGTCCTTTAAGATGGTTCTTCTGGTCTTGGTCGCACACAGGGCTTTAGGCTGGGCTTGGTCAGTAGGGTCTAGCATCAAGGGTGGGTTTCTGGACCCCACTCCAAGCACTGGTTTCCACCCCTGCTGTCTTACTCCGACCTCCTTCTATATCTGTCCTCTCTCTTCTCCAGTCAGTTGCCAACTGCCACTCTGAGATGGCCTCCCAACATTCTAAACTGCCTCTCACTGTCACAGGGTTCCAGAATGTTACGGAAGGTTCTAGAAATCTCCAGTGGGTTCTGATGATGTCACAGGTGACAATGGGTGGCCACCATTTTGTGTCTCAGGCCCTCAGACAGAAGTTCCAGGGGTAGGGAAAATGGCTCCCTGATCCTGCATCAACACTAAAAAGTCTGGTGGTTCCCAAAAAGGAAAAATTATAATAGGGTTTGAGGCAAAAGTGGGACAAAATAAATAATGATGAGGAGGGACCACCCAAAGGGCTGACAGGTCTAACAATTACTCATCATCAACTAATGGAATTTCCCTTGAAGGCGAGGAATCAGAGAGATAATCCTTCCATCCTTTCCTTAGTTCAATGTTGCAGACACATGAACCAGGCAACCAGATGTTTGACGCCAAATATTTATCAGGGCGTGTCAATTTCATAACACCTATCTAGGTAGCCAGGCAAGTCACTCACGTTGCACATAATGCCTCATGCGGTGGCGGCACAACACCACACAAGATTGACAGCCATAATGGATTTGCAGAGTGTGCATGTTTTTGTTACGAAGACAGAGCTTCATCAAGGGAAATAGCCCAGTGTGTACTCTGTATTTCCTCAAGTCAGTATTTCACAGGGTTCAAAGTGTCCAATGAACGGCAAATATAAAGATGAGCGAAACTCTTGGTCAGATCATGCTTTATCCGGTGACTCTCCTGGTAATTTCAGGCAAAGCATACATTGGTTAATACCTATGTGGCATTTATGACAACAACATGCACAACCTATGTGTGCAATTTAGTTACACTTCTTTATGGTAATATGGAATTATAGAACTGATTGTGCATCATTATTCTAATACAGTGTGCTATACATTTTGACCATATATGACCATGAAAAGAGTGTCACGCCTGCACTAGTTTTACCCACATCGGCCACATAACCATTGAGATGAGAACAATGGAAGGAAGCCTGTGAGGCATACCTTGAGGCGCTAGAATGAGAATTTTGCACTTAAAAAAATCCTTGCGAGTACACAGTCTAGGTTGGAAAGGGAAGAACATCTTTAAAAAATTACTGACTGAAGAGGTTAAGATACACTCTGGAGAGGAAGAAGACATTATAGAAGTGGTGGACGAAAGTGCAACTATTCTAAAAGCTGTAGATAAAAGATGCAATCCTCATAGAAATGTAGTTCTGGAGAGATACAAGTTCTGTCAAAGTGATCTGCAAGTAGAAGAATCAGTGGATGATGCTGTGGCAGCATTAAAAGCATTAGCAGCTACATGCAACTACTGTGAATTCAAAGATTATCCTAGCTACTAATGCTGGACAACAAATGACTCAATTATGCCTTGGAGACTTCAACCTCCACTGGAATGACCCTGATGACCCAGGGGTAAATAGCCTCAAAGCTTTCCTCTCAGACCTTAACCTCTCCCAAATCTGTGACAGCCCCACACATGACAAAGGCTCAACCCTTGATCTAATAATATCCAAACAGGACTCCACCCAGCTTGAATCGATCCTCCCATGTGACTGGTCTGACCACCACATCATCACATTCCATATCAATGAATCAATTAAATGACTCTCTGCCCAACCCACGAGAACAACAATTTGGAAGAGGAACCTAAAAAATAAAAAATATTGGTCCTGACTTACTCGCATCCTCTAGTCCAAACATCTTGCTTCCAGCGGAAAATTTGTCAAATCTACAAGGTCTAACTAACCATTACTTTGACTCCATGAACGCGGTATTAGACAAACTAGCTCCCTTACAATTGAAATGGCCAAATTCATTTGAACTATGTATATATCGTGTATTCTGCTTTTTTGCTGAGTCTGTAGTATTTACTATTTTGTATTGGTCTAAACTATATTTTTCTATACATGTTTCTATCACTTACATTTGCCGTGTAAAGTGTTCTGATACCCGATAGGGTCTTGTTCGCGCTATACAAAACCTTCCAAATAAATAAATAATAAATAAAAATAAAAGACCAACTGACTGAGAAGACCAACAGCAAAAAGATCCAGGGCAACTGTTGATGTTCAGAAAATGTAGATTCTAAAACTGCTTTAAGGATAGCATGAGGCATAGAATATTCTGAAATGTACACAAGAGATATGTTTACATATGTTGAAGGGTTTTAACAAAACAAGCTAAAAGTTTGTATAAGGTACTTGAAACAGCACTGCTAAGGTGAATGCCAACAATATTGGGTAATACTGTGAAGAAAGTGGTGGAATAAATTTGTTAAGGTAAGCAATGAGGGAAACTGTTTCAGATGTAATAGGAAGGCACATTTAGATAATATCAAACAATGTCTGGTATGTTTGTAAGTCTGTTTCAAATATGACAGAAGGGGCATTTTGCCTGGGTTTGTAAATCCATTGGGAGTATTAAATCCCCAAACAGGAACAGCACAAGGAAGGCGAAGGTTATGCTCTACTGGTAAAAGATGAACAAGGTGAAAGTGTGATAGTAGTGGTAGAAACAATGAGGAAAGCACCATACTGTGATTTTCAAATGAATAAAGAAAATATATGATTTATGGCGGGTTCTGGATCGCTTTGCATCTTGGTAGAAGAAAAGAAATTAAAAAATAAAAATCCTGGGTTAGTGTTAAAACAATCTAAAATCAATACAGGGAAAACAGTAGAAATTGTTGGCAAATTTGATGTCAATCTCAAATTTACAGATGTAGGAACCATGTGAGCAGTATATGTGGTGAAAAGTGGTTCAGATGTGTTGGGATGGGAGAAATAAGGATAGTTAGACATAGTTTTGGATCCCAATCATCTTGACTAGTTTGTATCCAAGTCAAAGGTAATTGGCGTTAATCTTGTCAAACAAGGCGGAATATATGAGAGTGATAAGTGATTTGGGAAGTATCACAGATTTTTTATCAAATACTTGGTAAGCTAAAAGGCTTTCAGCATAAAATAATACTCAACGACAGTTGGTAAAGATAGTGGGTGTAAGGTACCTTTGGGTCCAGGGAAGCAACTGATGATGAAGTTAGATAATCTGTGCAAGTTAGGAATCCTTGAGGTCATTGAAAGTTCTGAAGTTTTGGCATGCAAAATGAACAAATCTTTAAGATTATGTGTGAACTTGTACAAACCTAACCATCTAATCTGGTTTAATCGCAAACCACTGCTTAGCACATTGGAAATCTTGTATACTCTGAAGGATGTGGCACTGTTAACATTATTGGGCATGTCAGCTGTGTAGAATCAAATTGAGTTATGTAAAAGGCATACACCTCATATCCTTTGTAATACTTTTGGGAACATATCAATGTAGGCATATGATGGAGAGTGGGTTGACCTTTAAAAAAGGATAAGTGTGATTGACAAAAAATGGATGGACTAATTAGAATGCCATGCTTAAAAAAAACCCTGTGGAGCAGAGTTGTAGATAAGAAGGGAATAGAGGAAGCCTCCTTCCCCAATGGACAAGGACCAACTAAGATCATTTCTGGGATTGGTCGAGTACTATGCAAAGTTTACACTACATTTTGCAGGTGTTAGAAATGGGGGTCTCTAGTTGGCAGAGGTAGGTACCTTTGTCCAAATAGGGACCCTTGCTTCTATTCAGGGTAAGGAGGATACACACTTTAGATAACCCCTGCTCACCCCCTTGGTAGCTTGGCACGAGCAGACAGGTTTATTCCAAAGGCAATGTGTAAAGTATTTGTACCAACACTCACAGTAACACAGTGATAACACCACAAATGGACGCCACACCGGTTTAGAAAAATAAAGCATCTTTATCTAAACTTAACCAGACCAAAATGACAAAAATCCAACATACAAGACTTAAGAAAAATGACTTTCAAAAGGTTTTAGCACCTGAGTCCATAGGAAACTATAGATGCGTGATTTCTTGCAATGTACCTGTCATTGCTACAAAATTCACCAAGCCAAACAGCCGCAGCAATGAGAAGCGTAGAAAAACAGAGATGCGTCGATTCCGGAGACCCCCATGGAGGCGATGCTACAGTTCCGCTGGACACAGGGGAGCGGTATGTCGGGTCCGGTCTTAAGGAAGAAGCGATGCATCGATTGAGCCAACTCCAATCCCCGGGTGATGCGTAGGGGAAAACTTGACGCACAGGGACGATGTGTGGGAATCCGAGACGCTTCCGCGAATGATAAGGCGGTGTCGAGCGGTGCTGTGTTGATTTCTTCAGCCATGATCCTTTGATGCATAGATTCTAACAGCGGCGACAGGCGCTGCATCAGTTTCAACAGCGGTGGTGCCGTGCAGTGCAGGGAGATTCTTCTCACACCACGGCGTTGCATCGGAAAATCTGTCGCAAGAAGAGCGATGAGTCAATTTTCTTGTTGTTGCGTTGCTTTCCAGCTCCCAGCGGCAAAAACAACCTCCAGAGGCCCCACAGTCAAAGGCACTCCTGGCAGGTCAGAACTCCTGCAAGGAAGTTCAGGGGAGCTGGGGGTGAAGTCTTTGTCTTCCTGAGACTTCAAAACAGGAGATAAGCTCTACTCAAGCCATTGCAGACATTCCTCAAGCAGGGGACACAGCACACAGCAAATTCCTTCTTTCCTTGGCAGAAACAGCAACTGCAGGCACACCCCAGACACACAGCAAGGGCAGTACTTCTCAGTTTCTCCAGCTCTTCTCATTGGCAAAGGTTCCTCTTGATTCCAGAAGTAGTCTAAATTTCAGGGGTTTTAGGTCTAATACTTTTACCCCAAAATGTCTTTGTTATTTTTGTGCAGAGAAGCCCTGTGCCCAGTCAAAACCAGTTCTGTCCTCTCTGGTGCAGCTTCCTGGCAGGAGGTGGAGACAGCATTGTGGAAAGCAGACCAGGCCCATTCAGGTGAAGGGAAATCTCCTCCCCCCTACTCTAAATGCAGCCCAGGTTTATTCAGCCCAGCCCTGACTCATCAGGCTCTCTGGAGACATTGCTCCTCACCAGCCTCTGAAACTCCAAACCCAGACAGTTAATCCACATCCTAGCAGAGGCACACTGGATGGATAAACCAGAAAATACCTACGTTCTAAAAGTAATATTTTCAAACACCAAATGCAAAAATCACCCTCACTAAAAGATGCCTACCTTGTTCCTAGGGGCAGTTATGTTTATAAGATGTTATAGACAAACTCCCTATTCTGTCCTATGGGAGCAGGTAGCCTTGCAACAGTGAAAAACTAAGTTGGCAGTAATTCAATACCAGGGCAAGCCACACACATCAGGGCATGTCCTACCAGTCACCCCTAGCCTACCCTAGAGGTGACTGACATGTAAGAAAAGGGAAGGTCAGGGCCTGGCAAGTGGGTTCACTTGCCAAGTCGTCATGGCAGTTAACTGTACACAGACGCTGTGATGGCGGGTCTGAGTTACCGTTTCAGGACTACTCATGTGGGTGGCACAATCAGTGCTGCAGGCCCACTAGTAGTATTAGATTTACCAGCCCTGGCACACTTAGTGCCCTTTACTAGGGACTGACCAGAAAATCAAACATGCCAATCAGGGAGAACCAATCACAATAACAATGTACACAGGGAGCATTTGCACTTTGACACTGATTAGCAGTGATAAAGTGCCCAAAGCATCTAAGCCAGCAAAAACAAAATCCAGCACAGCCTCAAAAAACCACGTCAAAGATGCAAATTCTAACAGCAGGCATTATGGAAAGTGTTTAAAATAATTAAACATTTTTGTGGGGTGAAGAATGTAAGGCAGTGTTTAAGCAAATCAAAAGTGTTTGTTAATGCTAAACTGTTCAAACCTTTTGATACGCGTATTATAATGAGGGACGGGAATATTCCTTAGTTTGGGGGCTGGTGCTGCTACAAAAGAGGAAACATGGAAGGGAATGGATTGTAGCCTTTGCTATATTCTAGTCTTTGCTCTAGTGTTGTGTTGGGCATACCGGACGTATCCCAACACAGAGAAAGAAGGTTTGACTACGAAATGGGGTGCTCAATACTTTAAAATGATTGTGCGTGGTTTGACCTTTATTTTTCACACTTACTATAAACCTTTCAAGATATTTTTTGCATGCATTAGGGGACAAGCCATATCACAAGGTGGCAATTTCGTTTGCCAAAGTCGCTGTATGAGTTAGAGTATGTTCTGGGGGTAAGCCCTGGATGCCTGTGTCAGATGGCAAGGAGAAGGAAGAGAAATGCAATGATATGTAGATAGTGGGCATAGTCCGTCATGTTAGGACAGTCCTGAATGTGTGTTGGGGGGGTAAAGAAGAATGGAGGATGTGTATGGAAAATTACATGACTTAGGGGAGAATGAAGAAATACATTACTAAGGATTAAACAGTTACTGGCAATCGGGAAAATAATGTGGTGCCAGGTGGACAGATAGAATAGGAGATGACCTGTGATAATGGGTTAATGAGATTTTAGGTTTATTGATGATTTTGGAGGGAATGTGGAGAAAAGCCTTAGAAATCGCCCTTGAGGGTTTCATTGGTAATTAAATATATGCTGTGAAACATACGATTCGTATAGATATTTACTGGTTAGAGGCTGACAAAGCAGTTTAGTGTTTTGTGAGGAATTGCAATTTATGAATACTGTGTGAGAGAATACAAGTCACAAGACCTTCATGGATTGTTCCAAATGTTCCAGTGGGAGCATTAGAGTCACCATAGAAAAATTTGGCATTGAACATGTT
This sequence comes from Triturus cristatus, assembly GCF_964204655.1. Lineage (NCBI taxonomy): Eukaryota > Metazoa > Chordata > Amphibia > Caudata > Salamandridae > Triturus > Triturus cristatus. Next base: position 1,082,890,929 of record NC_140579.1, on the reverse strand, counting down.
AGACCTGTAACTGGTGTTTTTGACAAGTTTCTAAATTTGTGATAGTGAGGGTTGATTACATGTCAAGATGTAACCACTAACAACATTTTGTGATGCTTGTCAGATATTTTCAACATGAAAGGCAACAAATGAACAATTGGTTACTAATAATATTACCCAACTAACGTTAAGAGAGATTGAGGATTTCCTCGCAGATTTGTGCATAAGGCACATTAGGATCTCACTGTGTCACCCAATAAATAATTGGTTGGTGGAATGTGTAAGCCGTGTGATTAAGGACCAACTGCAATTGGCTTTGGTCAACTGAAGAGGATGGAAGATGATTTTCGAGATTTGCCTTCAGATGTGAGGAAAATTCCTCACATCAGTAACAGTGTATACCCCTTTACCTGGTTATGGGGTACGATTGCTGGCGCATATTTGAATAGGAAAAGGTTGGGATGTCAGCCACTGGATGTGGACACGTTGCCTAAAGTCATGGATGTACAGAAGTTCATACAGGGAAAACCTAGGGAACTTAGCAACAAATAATGCTAAAACTGAGTGTTTTGGATTGTGGTGAGAGTAAATAAAATGGGTTATGCAAGGGAAGGGGAATTCATGTTTCTCAGCCACAGTACACATGACGGAAGGGAGAGACTAAGTGGTTTTGTTAAGTGATGGGAGCGCTTAGAACTAAGACAGGATTATGGTAGTGTGAGAAGTTGGCCTGGTATATGCTGTTCACTAGTTCTAGTGACCACCTTGTACCATGCCAAGCAACCCTTATGGTGTGGTTGTAAGTCAACCTTTTTGGACTAGCTGCCCTAGTGGTAGCGTAGGCTAAGCAGTCTTTGAGGCTAAACTCGTGATGCGTGTTAAGCAAGCTGTTTTACCAATAGTAACCCCCTTTTATACCAATGAAAGGACACCACACAGATATATATTCAAAATATATATGTATTTATTTCTCAAAGTAACCCCTAGTCTCTTTATGAGCACAGGAGCACAAATCGTCAAACAAGATTATCACAGAATACACAGAAGTTGCACTTTATATGGATAGGCCCTGGTGGCCACTCGAACCATATACTAAAATAGTGGTATAAGTACCACGAACAGAAAAGGGAAAAGGCCTAGGGCCTCTAGAATCGCTGGGCCTACAAGGAGCTAACGTCAGTTAGTGACCAGGAGGTCCACGGGTGGCGTGTGCAGAGCAAATAGTCACACGCGGGCTCCCATAGGTTTCAATGGGTGCGTAAAAAGTACAAAGTTACTGCAAAAGGAATCTTCCGGATGACCTAGGAACTTAAGATTTGGAACACAGGCACTAGAGATGTATTACTACACATGGGCACCGGAGTACCAGCTTTACCTCACCCACAGGAAGCGGGTGCATAGGCCTCAAAGTGCGTCGGGTTTCTTCTATCTGTTCCGTTGAGCCTGGGACAAAGATGCTGCAGGCGGTCGGTCGGGAAGAGATGCAGTGGATCCAAGAGTGGATCGGAGATGTTGAAGACCTGTAAGCAGAGGGGACAGTGTTCACAGTCACTAGCCAGTGACCAGCGTGGCACCAGGTGGGTACCAGGCGATGTCGGGTGCAAACAGGTGATGAGGGGTAGCTTGTCTCCGCAGCCACGTGGTCCCTGAAGGTCGACGACGTCCAGGAGTCGGCTCACGAGCTGTCCCACGCAGGCTCTCGCTGTCGGCGGTGTCGGCGACTTGATCGAAGCAAACAAGCCTTGGCAAAAGCAATTGCAGGAGGATTCGGAAATCAGCTGTTGGTTCTGACCAGCAAGGTCAGAGGGATTGCTCCTTTGGAGGGGAGCAAGGGCCAGTCTGGAGCAACCAGACCAGCGGTGTTTGTCGTAGATTTCGTCGCCAAGATGGCCACTAGCCAGCGGGCCAGCAACCGGTTAGGCGCGTCGAGTGGCAAAATGCAGAAGGGCCCCACGCAGATCGTGGAGATGCTGGAGGGCTCACCTTTGGTGCAGATGCTGCTCGAGGGTTGGGCTTCTCAGGACCCAAAGCACAACTTGGAGGGAGCCTCGGTTGTTGCACTGGTCAGCTTGTCGTAGTCGTTCCAAGATGGCGGGCTCCACGTGTCTCGGTGCCTCCACGGGTCTCCTCTTTGCAGGGACTGTGGATCGGGCGGTGAGAGGTCTGGAGGTCCAGGTCTTGTCAGTCTCTGGGCTCGGGCTCCGGCGGGAGGTGGCGGCAAAGCAGACGTTGATTCGCTGGATGGTGCTTGCGTTAGCAAGGTGGTCACTCCCTGACCACAGGGGAGATTTTCTTCAGTCTTCTGTGCAGCAGAATGTCGAAGTTCCCGTCTTCTTCTTAGTTTCAAGTTGATTCCAGGATGTCTCAAGTCTTAGGACACAGCTCCTACCTTTATTCGGATTCTAGGGGCCGGACTACCTGCTAGGTCCCTCCCTATGGGTGGGACCAGGAAGGGGGGTGGTTACACCCCCAATCCTTTGTCCAGCTCGCCCCAGGCCCGGGACTGGTGTGCCCCAGGACCGGTTTGAACTGGCATATGCCCCGAGGCTCCTTGTGAGCCACAGGCATGTCTGGTTTCTTTCAAGCCCTACCTGACCAATACACAAAATCCTGTCTGGGGTGGTGCATGCACCTCCCCTGGCAGGAAACCCTTTGTCCACACCTCCCAAGCTGGAAGGACTCCCAGCAGCAGGAGGGCAGACTTGTGTCTGTGGTGGCAGCATCCATTTTGTGGAGCTGAGGCTATGTCTGATTTTACCCGGGTTTCAGGCACTGTACATGTCGTGTCCCTCTAGAAGGGTGGAATGCTAACCCCGTCGCCAGAATTGGCGAGGGGTTAGTATTCCAATTCGTATGACACCTTACTCGACATGTTTTGATAAAGCCAAACCAAAGTTAGCATTTAACCGCGAGGTTCATAATGCACTTAAGAGTATATGGTATGACGATATCTGGAAACAGTAGAAGGAAGTTGTTCCGACCACTGCAGACAGGCTCAGCTCATGCCAGAGCACCATCTCACAGGGAACCAAGCACTCTGCCTTCAGGATTGTTAAGGCCTGCCATAGGAGTGACTTATAGGTTACCAGGTGTCCCATTTAAGGTTAGGTATAGGTATACTACACCTAAGTAAGAGGTGATTACACCAACTTACCCCAGCTGAGTGATCAGCCAGTTGTGTCAAATTGTTAGGCCAAGCCTGGGGTGGCATAATACATGCTGCAGCCCTTGGCAGGCCTTGGGTACACCAATGCCCTGGGTACCTAGTGTACACTGGTACAGGGGCTGACAGGGTGATCCAACCAATTGGGTATGTACCTAGGGTACATGGAGTCCATTTTACAGAGAGAGCAGATAGCCTGAGAGCCTGAATGGCAGGATCTCAGGCCAACTAAGTCGAAAAACCAGCTAGACACTAGGCAAAAATTTGGGGGTAACCATAGTCAGATATCCACCTTCCTACACAACCCCCCCCCAAACGAAGGGAGATAAGGCTGACCTTGACCAGGTAAGCCTATATTGCCCAAGTGGCCATATAAGGAGGAACCAGCACTGGCATGGTTACCCCCTGTCTCATGGTCCACTAAGCAATCCCTCACCCTAAGGGTATCAGAGGGTCTCCACCATAGGGAATCTCTACCTGTGGTGTGTCTTGGCAAAGTAAAAGGCTGGTGTTGAGATGGAGTACTGAAGTGAGTGTCCTCAAAGTGAGGCCTCAGCTTCCTCCAATCATCCTCCACCATGGATGCCTTTCTTTCTTTAACTGAGTTGCACTGTGCTCTCAGGGTCAGCCTCTGGCTACCTAAAGCTGGAGGCTGGGTCCCTTTTGTGGGCTTACTGGAGGGACAGGTCAGGTTTGGGGCCCTAAGGTCCCATGTTTGCCTGTGCCCAACAGAATCCCCCTGGGGGAGGTCCCTAACTACCTGTAAAGGAGATCCCTCAGGAATGTTTTTACCCATCACCTGACTAGGGCTACTAGCCAGGCAATCCTCATTCTTTTGATGGGGGGGTTCTTGTGGACAGGGGCCCTCTGGGGGTCCACTGGCCTCCCTGACCTCTGCAGCCCTGGGCTGACTGAGGCAGGGTAGAGAGAGGCAGGCTACCTGCACCAGACTGGATCCCACCTTGGAAGGGGCCACTGACATCAGAGGCTCTGCCAGGCCAGGCCTGGCTACCTCTGGGGCAGTTCCTTCACAAGGGGTGAGGTCAGATCCCTGAGGAGGCTGACCTTTTCCTAATGTCTGGGGAGAGGGAGACTTTTCTTCCTCCCCACTACTCTCAGTTTGTGTGGAGTGATCCATTGTTTCAGGCTTCACTACACCTATGTCAGTCTGAGTATAGGCTGAGACCATTACAGCCTTGCCAACCTTTTCAGGGGGGCACTCAGTTTGTGTTTGAGCTGTGACTGTCACAGCTCTGCCAGTCCCTACAGGGAAGTCTGTCTGTGCCTGGGCTGTGGCTACCACTGCCCTTCCAACCTTTTCAGGGAGGAAATCTATTTGGACAGGGGTTGTGAATGGCACAACCCCCCTACCCTTTTGTGAAAGGCCTACCATTTTAGAATGGGTGTCTTGTTCAACTCCAGCCCAAGCTGAGAGTTCTAAGTCATTCCCCAGTAAGCAGTCTACAGGCAAGGTTGGGGACACTGCTACCCTTTTAGGGCCAGTGACCCCTCCCCAGCTGAGACATACCTCTGCCATGGGATGACTGTTCTGTTTGCCATCAATGTTAGTCACCTGGTAGGAGAAACCGGGCAAAAGCTGCTCAGAGGGAACTAGCCAATGGGCCACCATTGTGATGCTAGCCCCAGTGTCTCTGTAGGCCTCAGCTTTTGTACCATTGATGTAGGGCTCCTGTCTGTACCTACCCAAAGTGTTGGGACAGGCAGTGAAGTTGGCAAACCCCATGCCACCATCACAGACAAGAGTGGTTGCTGTAGGGGAATTGGCTAAGCCAGGGTCCCCCTGTGTTCCCCAAGTAAACCCACCCAGATTTCTGGGGGCACTCCCACCACCTGGGGGATTACTGCTGACAGTAATAGGTGGTGTGACAGGAGTAATTGGAGGAACAGTTTTGTTTTTAGCCCTTGGGCAACCGCTGTCAGTTTTCCAATGCCCAGGAGTTTTACACTCATGGCAGTAGGGCTTTTTAGCTGTGGTAGAGGAGGGAGCTTGGGACCCACCACCCTGTGTGGAGTTTTGGGGCCCTGAGGAAGGTTTCTCTTTTTCTTTATCCCCACCCTTCTCTTGAGGCTTGGTGGTATCTTTCTTTTGGTCACCACCCTGGTTTTTAGGCCTGATCCTGGTCCTGACCCATTTATCTGCCCTCTTTCCCAATTCTTGGGGAGAGGTCAAATCTGAGTCTACCAGGTGTTGATGGAGAAGCTGGTTTTGACAATTACTTAAAATCTGCTCTCTCATCATCAAATTGTACAATCCTGTATAATCAGACACCTTACTTCCCAGCAACCAACCCTCCAAAGCCTTAGTGGCACATTCCACATATTCAGACCAGTCCTGAGTCTGTGTCTTCTGGGTGTCTCTGAACATTAACCTGTACTGTTCAGTGGTTAAGCCTAACCCATCAACTAGGACACTCTTCAGGACTCTGTAATTTCTGACATCCTCTTCTCTAACAGTGAGGAGTCTATCTCTGCCTCTCCCCTCAAAGGAGAGCCATAAGATTGCTGCCCACTGGTCTTCAGGAACCTGCTGCACTTTGCAGGCTCTCTCAAGAGCAGTCATCCATTTGTGGATGTCATCCCCACTTTTGTAGGGGGGCACAATCTTGGACAGGTTCCTATTGTCAAAGACCCTATCTTTGTCCCTAGGGACATTGCTGCCACCAGTGGGTATAGACCCACTCTCTCTATGCTGCCTAGCCTTGCTCAGTTTTTCTTCCATCAGGGCTACTTCTAGCTCCTGCTTCCTGATCCTCAGCTGGGCTTCCTGCATTCTGGCCTCATGTTCCCTCCTCTGAGGGGTGGTCAGTCTCCTTCTGGAGTGACCTTGAGAGCCTCTAGAGCCATGGGAAGCATTGGAGTCACCTGAGCGATTCCTTTGCCTTCCAAGCCCTGTGTTAAGTCCACTGGGGAGATCCAATGGGGTGAACCCACTGTCAGTCCCCAATAGCCTTAGTTTAGCTGGGCCAAGTATAACACTTGGCACTGGGCTAGTTCTCCCTTCATCCCCACTCACATCTGTATCCCCATCACTTTCTTCCTCTGTGGTAGGCATCCCATCTAAGGGGTGACTATTGGGAAGGGGTACTTCAGTGGCATCTTCAGAAGGGGGGCCTCCTGTTCCTGTCCCTAAGGGGGCTAACTGGGAAGCTTTCTTGAGTGCTCTCTGATTCTCATCATTCTGTAAGAGCTCTCTGAGCTCAGCAGAGTTTGGGTTCTTGGGCTGTTTAAGGCCTCTAAGAGTTGCCAAATGCCTGAGCTCATTCTGATTAAGGGTAGCAAAGCTGGTTGGTGCCCTCTGGGGGTCACTCTCGACAGAGATGGGTACAGTGGACCCCTCTGCCCCGGCCATTGCTCTTAAGTGTGGGTGGATGTGTTGCAATCTACCTACACTTGGGTTTACCTACTAAACCTATCTAGTAGTTGTAGTCAGGGTGTGCTACTCCCTTTGCTCTACAACAACTAAGTTCAGTAGAACTTAAGTATATCTAATCTTGTTTTATATGTACCTACAGGTACCTATGTGATCTTTCAATTGGTAACCAAGAGATTACAATGGTAAAACACAGCAAGCTCAAATCCAACCGCTGCTCACCAATGTGAGAAGTTGGCCTGGTATATGCTGTTCACTAGTTCTAGTGACCACCTTGTACCATGCCAAGCAACCCTTATGGTGTGGTTGTAAGTCAACCTTTTTGGACTAGCTGCCCTAGTGGTAGCGTAGGCTAAGCAGTCTTTGAGGCTAAACTCGTGATGCGTGTTAAGCAAGCTGTTTTACCAATAGTAACCCCCTTTTATACCAATGAAAGGACACCACACAGATATATATTCAAAATATATATGTATTTATTTCTCAAAGTAACCCCTAGTCTCTTTATGAGCACAGGAGCACAAATCGTCAAACAAGATTATCACAGAATACACAGAAGTTGCACTTTATATGGATAGGCCCTGGTGGCCACTCGAACCATATACTAAAATAGTGGTATAAGTACCACGAACAGAAAAGGGAAAAGGCCTAGGGCCTCTAGAATCGCTGGGCCTACAAGGAGCTAACGTCAGTTAGTGACCAGGAGGTCCACGGGTGGCGTGTGCAGAGCAAATAGTCACACGCGGGCTCCCATAGGTTTCAATGGGTGCGTAAAAAGTACAAAGTTACTGCAAAAGGAATCTTCCGGATGACCTAGGAACTTAAGATTTGGAACACAGGCACTAGAGATGTATTACTACACATGGGCACCGGAGTACCAGCTTTACCTCACCCACAGGAAGCGGGTGCATAGGCCTCAAAGTGCGTCGGGTTTCTTCTATCTGTTCCGTTGAGCCTGGGACAAAGATGCTGCAGGCGGTCGGTCGGGAAGAGATGCAGTGGATCCAAGAGTGGATCGGAGATGTTGAAGACCTGTAAGCAGAGGGGACAGTGTTCACAGTCACTAGCCAGTGACCAGCGTGGCACCAGGTGGGTACCAGGCGATGTCGGGTGCAAACAGGTGATGAGGGGTAGCTTGTCTCCGCAGCCACGTGGTCCCTGAAGGTCGACGACGTCCAGGAGTCGGCTCACGAGCTGTCCCACGCAGGCTCTCGCTGTCGGCGGTGTCGGCGACTTGATCGAAGCAAACAAGCCTTGGCAAAAGCAATTGCAGGAGGATTCGGAAATCAGCTGTTGTTTCTGACCAGCAAGGTCAGAGGGATTGCTCCTTTGGAGGGGAGCAAGGGCCAGTCTGGAGCAACCAGACCAGCGGTGTTTGTCGTAGATTTCGTCGCCAAGATGGCCACTAGCCAGCGGGCCAGCAACCGGTTAGGCGCGTCGAGTGGCAAAATGCAGAAGGGCCCCACGCAGATCGTGGAGATGCTGGAGGGCTCACCTTTGGTGCAGATGCTGCTCGAGGGTTGGGCTTCTCAGGACCCAAAGCACAACTTGGAGGGAGCCTCGGTTGTTGCACTGGTCAGCTTGTCGTAGTCGTTCCAAGATGGCGGGCTCCACGTGTCTCGGTGCCTCCACGGGTCTCCTCTTTGCAGGGACTGTGGATCGGGCGGTGAGAGGTCTGGAGGTCCAGGTCTTGTCAGTCTCTGGGCTCGGGCTCCGGCGGGAGGCGGCGGCAAAGCAGACGTTGATTCGCTGGATGGTGCTTGCGTTAGCAAGGTGGTCACTCCCTGACCACAGGGGAGATTTTCTTCAGTCTTCTGTGCAGCAGAATGTCGAAGTTCCCGTCTTCTTCTTAGTTTCAAGTTGATTCCAGGATGTCTCAAGTCTTAGGACACAGCTCCTACCTTTATTCGGATTCTAGGGGCCGGACTACCTGCTAGGTCCCTCCCTATGGGTGGGACCAGGAAGGGGGGTGGTTACACCCCCAATCCTTTGTCCAGCTCGCCCCAGGCCCGGGACTGGTGTGCCCCAGGACCGGTTTGAACTGGCATATGCCCCGAGGCTCCTTGTGAGCCACAGGCATGTCTGGTTTCTTTCAAGCCCTACCTGACCAATACACAAAATCCTGTCTGGGGTGGTGCATGCACCTCCCCTGGCAGGAAACCCTTTGTCCACACCTCCCAAGCTGGAAGGACTCCCAGCAGCAGGAGGGCAGACTTGTGTCTGTGGTGGCAGCATCCATTTTGTGGAGCTGAGGCTATGTCTGATTTTACCCGGGTTTCAGGCACTGTACATGTCGTGTCCCTCTAGAAGGGTGGAATGCTAACCCCATCGCCAGAATTGGCGAGGGGTTAGTATTCCAATTCGTATGACACCTTACTCGACATGTTTTGATAAAGCCAAACCAAAGTTAGCATTTAACCGCGAGGTTCATAATGCACTTAAGAGTATATGGTATGACGATATCTGGAAACAGTAGAAGGAAGTTGTTCCGACCACTGCAGACAGGCTCAGCTCATGCCAGAGCACCATCTCACAGGGAACCAAGCACTCTGCCTTCAGGATTGTTAAGGCCTGCCATAGGAGTGACTTATAGGTTACCAGGTGTCCCATTTAAGGTTAGGTATAGGTATACTACACCTAAGTAAGAGGTGATTACACCAACTTACCCCAGCTGAGTGATCAGCCAGTTGTGTCAAATTGTTAGGCCAAGCCTGGGGTGGCATAATACATGCTGCAGCCCTTGGCAGGCCTTGGGTACACCAATGCCCTGGGTACCTAGTGTACACTGGTACAGGGGCTGACAGGGTGATCCAACCAATTGGGTATGTACCTAGGGTACATGGAGTCCATTTTACAGAGAGAGCAGATAGCCTGAGAGCCTGAATGGCAGGATCTCAGGCCAACTAAGTCGAAAAACCAGCTAGACACTAGGCAAAAATTTGGGGGTAACCATAGTCAGATATCCACCTTCCTACAGGTAGTATCCAAGGATAAGTCTGCTTAGGCATGCAATCACATGGCTGTGGAAGCACGTGGTAAGGAGAACCGAACAAGAGGTGTGCTCGCATGTAGTCACCTTTCAGCAAGAAGGGTGAGCATGCCTTCGTTTCTGAAACACTATGAAACAGGGTAACTTTGAATGTTTTGGGTTTTCTGTTATTAATCTTTGTGTCAGTAAATCACTTATGTACTTAATTGTTTTCTGTAAAGGAGAGAGGATAATTTTGGCTTTGTTTCAGTGCATTGTTATTTGCATAATTGTTTTCCTTAAAGGAGTGGTATATATGGATCCCTTGAGATGAAAGACAGCTGGTACACTCAGATGTCACAGATTAATGGGAGGTATGCTATAATACAGTTCATGTGAGGTTTTTAGATTCTGAATATTTAAAAGCAGTATGGTTTTGGGTCTCAAGATTTGCTTCTTGAGGTGGAGAGCTAGTGGTATGTCTGTGACTCAAGAAATTAAGAAACAGATGCTCAATGTCTACAACAGTGATGACAACGTTCCAAAGTACTTCGCTTATACTTCACTCACAACACACAATACTCAATACCACACATAATGTCACAGGTGGTAGAAGATGAAACTGATTATACTGATAACTTTTAGTAATTACTATGGAAACAGTCAGGGCTGTTCCTAAGGGTCAACATACTTCTGAAACAGTTCATAATCGCTCCTTAGGGTCCCCTGTGCAAGGTACAAGATTTGAAACCTGGGTAGTCTCTGGGGAAGTGTATAATTGTTGTTTGCCACTACTTAGTGATATTCTCCTGCCTGTTAATAATGACTTTATTCCCTCCTCCTAGCTTCATTGTGTATTAGATCGCTGGAGGGACAGGCAGTGTCTGGGTTTTTGGGCGAGACAGTGTTCATCTATGTGGTGTGCATCACAAGGTACACATAGCACGAGGTGTGGCAACATCTCCCTGATCAAGCCAACTGTTGCATGAGTGGTGACTATGGCACCACTGTTGTGTAACATAAGCCGAGGCAGCACCAGTAAGAGTAGCTGGTGGAATCACCTTGTTTGCAATTCATCCAATGTTGTGTTTGGGGTTCTGCCTCCGGCACAAACACAATACTCACCACTCAAACAAGATAGGTGCCAACCCATGGTGCGTACTTAGGGTTTGAATCCGATCTCCCAGTCAACGTGGTTCTCTTCTGAAACGCTTAGCTTCTCATTTGAGGGGACTGTAGACTGCAGTCCAATCTCTTGGTGACATATAGTTTCTTGAAGCTAAGTCTTTCAACAGAACTAAACTGTATATGATTTCCTCAGTGCACTCCACCTACAGGGGTACAGACTCAAGCTCACACTGCTGGAACACTTTGTAATCCATGGGAGTCACCCTTGCAGTGTGGTGCAGGTCTTCCCACTGTGCTGCAGGGGATATCTTTGTTGTGTCCCTCCATGGCTCCTTCACAGCCCCTCTCCTTATGAGCAACATCATACTCATGCAAGGGCACCTCCAAGGCAGTTGATCTCCCTCAAAGACCCCATGACAGTCTTTGTCAAGTTTTCTAAGTTTCTGGTCCCAAACCTGCCAAAGGGATTTGGAAGTGATTAATCCAACAATGGAGCACAAAATTTCTGTCACCTATGGTGTGGATCCCCCTGAATCCGGGTATAAAAATTGTGCCACTCGGACTGGGAGTTTCTGCTTTATCTTTTCTGCAAAACTTCAGACAGTGGTTGTGTATTCCAAAAGTCAACTCTGCAACTGTTTCTGGGCAGTTCTGCCCCTTTTGCTTATTCCACCCAGATTGTTCAAACCAAGGTATGTTTTACAAGGTACTGTCACAAAGGTAAGGTTGAGCTGGGAGTCTCTTATCAGGACAGAAGCAAACCATGGGTACAACATTAATGGAAGTTGTCCCACTTAACTATCTGTTCACATGCAAGTGGGGTAGCCATTTCACTGAACAATGGACAAGAAAAGTGCAGGTGAAACTCAATAATGTTTAGGGGGGCCCTCTGTCTCCTCTCATTCACAACTCCAAATCTCACCCACTGAAAAGGATCCCTGAAATGTCCTAGGGGTTTCCTGCAAGTCACTATCTCCAGCCCTCCATCTTAGATATTACTGAATGCAGCAAGAGCAATTTATTCCAGTGTGGCTATGGCCATATATCACACAAGCTTCATACACATATCCTCTACACATGCAAAAAGGTACACACACGCAACATCTATATCCCACAGGATGTGCAAAGGACACAGTTGAAGGGGACTGGTGGGCAAATTTAAAAAGGTGAGCGAGGCCAGTATGTAACTTTCCCTGAACTGGACAGGTAAAAAAGGCCCACAAGGACACTATAAGCAGTATTCCTGCAGCTACTGTCAGTCATCTCCAGCAGCTTGACAAATCTGACAGTAGTCACAATCGGTAATGAGTTCTGGTTCTCAGTCCATGTCACAAATACCTCCAGTGCAAATGCATGAATAATGTGTCTGAAAAGGTGGCACTAAAAAATCTATAACTTGCTATCATAAACTCAGGACAAGGGTTCGTGGTTTCCCTAGCCATGTAGGACATCTTCCACCACCACATCAAATCCCACCATTTGCACTCTGGTCCCAGAAATCTCGTAAAACCTGCCAACACATGCAATCAATCAAAAGTAAACCACTAATGGGATTTAAACATACTTGGTCATGTGTTATAGCCCAGATATAATTTTTAATGCCAGTCAGTTGAGTGTTGTAACCACAATATATTAACTTGATGTGCATTGGTAAAAGAAGGTACCAAGAAATATCTGAACAAATTTATAAGTGGTGAAGTTCCAGGATTTTTAGCAATGTGGCAATTGTGATATATCATGAGTATAGGATGTGCTTGCCACTGGTGATGCTTTCATAACACAGAGGCTTACATTCTTTATGTTTGAATAACAGTTGGCTACATTTTTCATTAATGATGGAAGGTTTCCTGGCATGGAAGGCTAGCAAAATTTTGAAAGTGAAACTTAACATTAAAAAAGAACAAATGTAGAAAAATATAGAAACCGGAGGGAATGTAAAAAAGCAGAATGGAAAACAATAATGATATTCATACATTAAACTTCTGGGTAGAAAAATTAATCATTCGAAAGTGGTGGGAGAAGCACTTAGTAAGTATTAACACAACTTTCACGCACTCCAGAAGAAGATCAAATTAACTCTCATCACTGGAACATACTTATGAGTCAAATTTCCAAATAAAGAAATGTTTACAAAGGATCCAAATTGTATTCTTTATTCTCATCTTGATAAGTGCAAGTAGAACAAAGACACAGCCAATGATTCCGTCCCAAGGACAATGGGACTTCTTTAGGGCTGATAAAAACCCATAAAAACAATAAACAAAAACAAAAATGTTCCTATGGTGCAATCATATACAAAAAGAACAAAAACACAATCATTCTAAAAACACAAACTGTTAAAACCATGATACCTATGTATTATACCAACTAGAGATACACCAATAAGACATCTATTTTAGGACATGAGACCACAATAGAGTTCAGTGCCAATCAAAAATAGAAAACACAACATTTAAATAAAGAAAATTGTTTAATCGCCCGATACAGATTTTGTGATAAGTTCTTATGGGCATCCTTTGTTAAGACCATCAACAACAGAAATTGTCATCAATATGGCCTGGGACTATTGAATATTCACCCGAGTAGTAGCATTCAACCGTTGATCTAATCTTCAACTGAACATAATTTGGTTTGTTTAAATTTCAATGAGCTCTCCTACTTCTTTAGTTACTGAAGAGCTATAAAATGAGCTTAAGACTAAATCCAAAACTCTCCAAACAAGGAGAGGAGGTAGGCGGTAGAAAAACAGAACAAAATAGAATCTAATATAGAAGTGAGGACAAGGAACCGACTAAAAAAATACAAAAACTGGCAGCATCACTAGAGTAGAGGCTTTAAATCAAGATGATACTGTCAATTTGATTGTAAACATGTCTCATTGTGTTTTGAATAGAGACAAGATTAATGTACTAAAAATAGCATTAAGCTTTTGTCCAACCACACGTGTTTTTTTCCAGATCTTCGTGTGGATTTATTAACATTTGTCAGAACTTTTAAACAGGAAAGCTTTATTGCAACTAATCGAAATAAGCTTAATGATGTGAATAAACACAATCTGGTCGAACATGACAATCTCTGATATAAAGGATATGCATTGTTTGTTATCCTTAGCTCATGAATATATTGACAATATAGCAGAGCCATTGGATGAATTGGATATTTTACCATAGCTACAATGCATTAGAAATTTGAGGCCAAGGTGCAAATTCATTCCACATAATACACAATTTCATGAGACTGAACTGTTTGTCAAACGGATGATACATCATCTTTATAAATTAGAGGATGAAACGATTTCATCAGATTTTTGTAAATCTAAAGTTAGTAATAAACTTACTAAGAATGAGCTTATGGCCCTCCAAAAACTGAGATCAGACGACTCAATAGTAATCCGTGAAGTGGATAAGGGAAGCAATGTCATAGTCATGAATCGTTCAAAACATAATGAAGTCTTACGACAATACGAACAAAAGGACTGCTACAAATTGTTAGATAATAATCCAATGGCCCGCATCTCTTTAAATATCAACATCAGACTAGACCACTGACATGAAGTTGGTCTTCTATCAGATTTAGAACACAGATATCTGCGGGTGAAATTCCTGAGATTTCCTGTCTATATATGCTTCTAAAACTTCAGGAAGGGGCCACCTGGCCACCTAGTCATTTTGGGCATAGGTTTACCAACAGAACATCTGTCCGAGTTTGTGGGTGTTTTTTCAAGCCATTTGTAATCAATATAACCTCCTATATCAGGGATGTAATTGATATTTTGAGTTTGTTTTAGGATGTAGTTTGGGACTTGGACCATATGAGCTTTGTGACACTTGAGGGTTAAGACTCTTTATACATGCATCAAGAAGGAGTATGGTCTGATGGCTTTGAACCATTTTTTGTCCACTAGAAGTGCAAATTTGCGTGAACACACAAACATGCCATTAGAAACCGAGATTATTTTAGGCAACAACTTTTTCGTGTATGATGGACAATGGTTCCAGCAGATGCAAGGAACTTCAATGGGTTCCAGTTTTGCCCCGTCTTATGCTAAACTATTTATGAGTTGGTTCGAAAGGGGGCATGCCTAGTCCTGTGAAGCCTCAGAATTGGCTCAATATATCCATTTCTGTAGCAGATACATAGATGATATTATCATCTGGACTGGAACACAAACAACTGTTAGCCTAGCATGAATATCTTAATAGGATTAGCTATGTTACCATAAGACTTACTTTTTATGAGACACAGATCAAATTTTTGGATTTATGTTTTAATATTTCTGGTAACAAGAATCAATGCACTTTATATCGAAAAATTGCTGAGTGCAATAGCACGCTATCAGCTACAAGTGCACATCCCTTGAGTACAGTCGAAGCTATCCCCTAGAAACTGTAGTGAGGAAACCAACTATGAACATAACCTTGATCAGATGATCAATAGGATGACACAGAGAGGATACAACACTAAAGTCCTGGAGAGAAAAAAAAAAGAGTTAAGACCATTCCGAGACAAGATCTTATAAAATGCAAAGATACAGAGAAAAAAAATGGTTGGCTAGCCTTTATAATCACATATAATCCAACCAGCCATCAGATATAGCAGATTCTTAATAAACATTGGGAACTTCTCCTTACAGTACCAGGATTAAAAACCATTCTTACTAACAAAAAACTTATAGTGATGTATAGAAGAGGTTGTACCACAAAGGAGATAATTAGTCCCAGTTATGTTGCTCCTTATACTTAGAAGAAAACAACCTGGATATCAGATCAGCCATTTGGTTTTTACACATGTATAACGTGTTGTGTGTGCAGGTTGGGAATGAATACAATTACTTCCTTTAAATATAATAATAACTACTGACGCAAAGATTATAAATTAAGTTTATAAATTGTCGGATAAAATGTATAATTTATGTTAAAATTTGTGTTTGCAATAAAAATTGTTTTGGAAGCACTACTAGAGAATTAAGATTTTGGAAAGCTGAACATGGAGAGCTTGTTGGAATAAGGATCCATCCTACCCGTTTCACATGTGACAAGGGATAGGGACTCATTTAGTTTCAATGGAATGTATGTAATTTCCCGTGATGTACAAGGTTGTGATGGAGAAAGTTTACTTAAGCAATGCAAGGCTATGTGGATTTGTTGTCTAAAGTCTGTCGAATTCAGATTGAACAGGGAACGTGAGTTTTTATCATTTTCTGTGTTTTCTTTTTGAGTTTATTTAACTTGCAGTAATATTGAGATGATGTCAAAAAAAGTGCTGTATTATTTGGGGCTCAAGAAGTGTCCTTAATATGTAGAAGAACGTTCAAATCGGCACTTTCTACTGCATTTTGCTTAGTGGGAGATTGACTTCCCATGGTCCCTTGGGACAACTGAAATGCACTGTGGCAGCCGATAAAGCTCAAGTGCTTTGATACTGCGATATAAACTTGTCCATATTACCACTTATCTTTATGTCAGACGTAACTGTAGCATTAACTAACATGTTAGAGTTGGATTTGGTTTAAAGGGCTCATCAGTGTGGCATTGTAAGATGGTCATCGTTTTTTTCTAAAATTTGCGGAAAAACTGTACGTGGCTATGGTAATTATTATTATGGTTTGAGGATAAGGAATTTTATTTTAGCTTCTAAACTAAATTTCATTAGGTATACATGTGAATAGTCTTTCTTTTTGTTGTTGTAGCATTTACTATGTTTGACAGTATGACTGGCCTCTAGCTTGTGATTGTCTCTTTCCAAGATGGCCACCATTATTTTACCAATTTGTGGTTTGCTGTTCGTGACCACGGTAACTGCGACTCCTATTTGAAGAAAAAAAAACAACCTGAGTGCATTAAATAATCCTCATTAAGTAAAAACTGGAGTGTGTTTACTTCCCTTTGTGTCTTGTAACTTTGACTATCTTGTATGATGTCATTTCCACTTCGTTATAAAGGTGAATTTATTGGGGCTTAAATATGTGTTAACTATATGTATTTGATGACATTTTAATTGGCAGCACTCTATAAATGTACATTGTTACAATGAGTGATCATTTAATGAGATGGTTCTTTCTGACTCAACTTACGACAAGAGAAGAAATTATCCCTCTAAAATGTCCGCTGCTTTGCTGTGGGTTAGCCAATGTACCTAAATCAGCAGTATACTACTTCTGAGTTATTGCCTATATATACGCAGAGTGCTTAATATGGCACTTTTTAGAAATGTGATTATGTACACTTGCTTTGCATCGGACCATAAGGTCAGGTGACGTGAAATATAACTATAAAAATTAACTAGTAGAGGTTATTTTAAATGATTTAGGCATAATGGAGTTATTTAGTTTATGGCCTGAGTGGGGCATCGTTTGGGAGGAGCTTTATATTTTGCCGGTCACTTTACCTTGCCACAGCTATTATTTTGTGAAGAGTATACATGATTTCAGACAATGATAGATGCTGCCATAAACTGCAGTGCTGTGCAAGTGACTCTCCTGCTATACTTGGGCACTCCTGTATTTCAGCAGCATTTACAATAAGCAGCTAACAAATGAGTTAGCATGAGTAGCCATTAGTATAAGTAACATGGTGCGTTAACAATCATCTCGCCATGATAATCTGGACTCTGTAAATAGTTTTTTAGGTTACTGAATTAACTATCTTCTAGAAAAAACATAACACACGTTTGTACAGTATGATGTCTGCTAAAGTATTCTTTTTAATTTATATTTTGCTAGACAAACTGGTGGAGTGTGATTGACTTTTCTGGTATGTTTCTCAGGGCTCTTTGTTTTTTTTGTCAGAGGAAGCAAGATACACTTCGATTCATTTATTACAAGATATGTGTTTGATGATCAATACACTGTTTGTTTACTCTTTCTCGCATTGAGGTATAGATGATATACCCGAATATTTTATTAATGCTAACTTCCTATCAATTTTTGTCACTTTGCGACTTCCACCGCCGTCTTTTACTCAGTCTGATGTTGTGAAATAAATTTGATTCAAGAGTTAACTCCTTTTAATTTGTCACCCATGGTGTTGGAGTAATACCAAATGTGAATTTCACTACAATTATGTATACATATGTTTTTAGGAATAAGCTTTGAGTACTTTATTATCTTTTTAGAGACTCTAGCAGCTGTCAACTTAACGGATCAAAAGTAATGCAATTTAAATATACAGTTTTGGATTGAAATTATGTGGTAAGACATATATGTCATTGACCCTTCGATACTTGGTTTTTGCTGTTTAATAAAAGTAGGGATTTCATGACTATCAGTACAACTGTCAGTGCAACATGATAGATGACATAGATAATTTTGGAAGTTCTGTTACTGATATGAAGTTTTATTTAAAAAAAGAAATTTCATAAAAGAATTGTATGCATACCAGATTATGTTCAGTTTACGATTAGAACAGCGGTTGTATATTTCTACCCATGGAATACTCAATAGTCCTATGCCATGTTGATGCCAAACAATTTTGACGATAATATATATATTATCTACTGGCGGTCGCCAGTAGATAGTTATAGTTAGGACCGAGTTTCCATAGGAAATCTGAAAATTCTATTTTGAATAACTTTGGTGCCGATTGACGAAGCCTCGCGAAATTTTCAAAACTAATGGGGCGCTCCGCTCAGCTCCTACCCTGAAAGTCTCGGGGTGATTCGTCAAGCGGGGGCTGAGAAAAAAGGGGGGTACCAAAACGCGTTTTCCCCATGCATTTTCCCTTAGGACCTTTAGTCGAAGGTACAGCCCGAACGGCTGAACAGAATTACTTGAAATTTGGCAAAGAGGTAGTCCTCAGGTCAGGCATGTGCCTTTTTGCATATATGGTGTCAATCTGTTCAGCAGTTCCTGAGAAAATTGCAGTTAAAAGTACATAAATGTCTATAAGCGCGCACCGTGCGCGCACCGTGCGCGCACCATAACGTGCGCGAGCGTAATTCTGATTTGTGGTTACATGTCAGTAAAAAAATTCGAATCGGTCGAAATCAGGAAGTGTCGGCCGCCATTTTGTGTGTGACAGTGAAAAGGAAAGGTGAAGAACGTGAAAAGGGGGCAGGGTAGAGAGTTCCTGACCCCCTAGCCTTTGTCAGGGGGTCCCTGAAGGTGAAAAACCTTAAAAAAAAAAAACATTTTAAACGAGCCATTCCATATTACAGGATACAGTCAATCTGTAACTATATATATAGGTAGCTTATTGTAAAATAAATATATAAAAAAAATTATAAAACATAAATAACTTAGCATTTAAAAAACCTTACAAATTCACTTAAAAAACCATAGGTTTCACACACGTTATAGTTAGGAATTAGCATTTAAACAACCTTGCAAATTCACTTAAAAAACCATAGGTTTCACACATGTTATAGTTAGCTGGACATTTCACTCGTAAAAAACCATTGAAATTCCGCCGTTATAGTTAGTTCAGATAACTATAACTTGCGCGACCGCCACTCTATCACAAGGATGATGTCATCAGTGATGTCATGAGTGATGCCACTGACCATGTCATGAGTGATGTAATATGTGACGTCATGAGCAGTGGATTGCGGGCGCGCGAGTTATAGTTATCTGAACTAACTATAACGGGGGAATTTCAATGGTTTTTTACGAGTGAAATGTCCAGCTAACTATAACATGTGTGAAACCTATGGTTTTTAAGTGAATATATATATATGTACATACATACATACATACATACACACATACTGATTGTGCAATGAGGAGTATTGAGATAAATTACTGCGATTATAAGAATCTCTATTGGTGATTGTCTTAACAATGGGCGCCCATATGAACTTATCACAAACTATATATCAGGAGATTAAGCAATTCTCTTTCTTTCCATGTTGTGTGTTCTATTTTTGATTAGGACTAAACTCAATTGTGGTCTCATTTCCTAAAATAGTTGGATTATCTATGTTTTTCTAGTTGATACACTATAAAGGTACCATGGTATTAACAGTTTGTGTTTTTAGAAGGATTGTGTTTTTGTTTTGTTTTTTATATGATTGCACCGTATGAAAATTTTAGCTTTTGTTTATTGTTTATGTGTTTATCAGCCCTGAGGAAGTTTCACTTTCCTTGAGATGAAAAGCATTGGCTGTGTCTGCTTGGAATGCACTTATCAAGATGACAATAAAGAATATAATTTGGATCCTTCGTGAACATTTGTTTATTTGGAAATTTGACTCATAGTCTATTCCAGTTATGAGAGTTAATTTGATCTAGTTCTGGAGAGTTTGAATGTTATGTTAATATTTACTTAGTATCAGCTTTTTCCACCACTTTGGAATGTTCATTTGAAATGTGGGTGTTCTTTGGAACGGTCAACCCAAGGAGTGTAACACCTGTACTTTGGAACGACTTGAAGTGTGGTACATACACCACAACCGTTCCCAATCAATTAGCCTGTTTAGAAAAAAAATTAAGCTTAAACATGCTTTCAGGAAAAAGAAAAAACAGTTCTCTACATAGAGTCTTGCATCTCTAACAATCATCAACAATACATATTCTAGAATGTTGCTTTGTTTCATGAGGACTGCTAGGGTTTATTTGTGAAGATACACTTTTAAGATGAACATGGCAATGTTTTCCATCATGTTAATCTCCCATATGGCCATATTCGTCTAAGAAGGAACTAAGGGCCAGAAATAAGCATTTTAATGGTCGCAGATTTTTCAATTTTGTATTGGCAAACATTAAAATGTTTTTTTTAATTTGCTAATCCCATTTTAGAAGTAAGAAATGTTTTTACATCGCCTAAAATGTGATCTCGAGGGATACCAATCCAGTTTCTAGAATGGGAATTTTGTAGGCATCCCTTCCAAATACTTAATCAGTATCATATCTATCTATGTTTTGTGACCGAAATACAATGGAAAAACATTAACATTTTACCGACACTCCATAATATGATGTAAAGTGTTTACAAAAGGGAACAGATCACTTTGTGAATGTAAAAAAATGTTGTTCCAGAGTAGACAGTGGTCTAAGGAATCACTGTCAACTCTTAAACTTTCAAAAAAAGAAATATTTTGCTTAAACACAGCCCCATTTTCTTTAGGGACAACGCGCTGCATTTAAAAAAAAAAGCAACTTTACTTTATTTAAAATGAATCACAGATATGCTAACCCCAGCAGGCCACCATCCCTTGTAATGGCATCCAAATATAGTGGGACGCAATTTGTGATGTTCCACATTAATATTCAGAAAGTAGGTTAATTTGTGAACCACTGCAATTCAGAATATTAAAAACCGATCTATAGGCCAGATGTACAGATATCTGGTTGCAAAATGCTGGTCACAAAGTGCGACAAGTGTTTTTGCCATCAGTAAGTATTTTTAAGAACATACATATGCACAAACAGGTTAGTTCTTAAAAACCCTGATATTTTTCGAAAATGGCTTACCACCCCAACTTTGGGGTTGGTGGCTTTTCAATAGTTTGCGACTACTATTTTGGTTCTACACCATTGATACATATGGATAGCAATTGCTACTTGGAAAGAACACCTATAACATGTCCCTTCCAAATAGTATTTCTTTATCCATTTGTAAACCCATTTTAGGGGTCTGTAAAAAGTTTGACTCCTAAAAATGGGTTTAGTACTTTTCAAAAAGGGTTTCATTTTTGCAGTCACTAATTCCTAATCGGAGAGTCAGAGACCGAAAACAATGCATTGCACATGTGACCCTATTATTATATAAGTCGGTTCTTAAAATGGTTTACTGGTCGAAAAAATACTGTTAGTAAATTGTGCACAATATTTTGCGCCTAGTAAATAGTACATCTGGCTAGAAATAAACAACATTTCCCCATCAAATTCCACCTGTCAGTTAATACAGAGCACAGCTTTACATGCCTACTGCAGAAAATAAAGCAAACACAAAGAGATGATGGACGGAGCGCTGAACCTTTTAAGACACTCCCCCTCAGTCACAGATCTGGGTTAAATCCATCATCATTCTTTAGCTCATATTGCCTCCCCAGTTCAGACCCAGCTCTATGCAAATCAGTCTTGACCCTGTGCCGCATGGGAACAGTCCAGCCCAAACTGTCAAGCAAGGTCTTCCCTGAACCGGAAACAAGCATCCTGTGACTGATTTTGGGGTAATACTCCTCATCAGCCAGGCTAGCTTGAATCTAGTGGCAAAATGAGCAAGGGACCGACATCTGGGCATACCCTGCCAACTTAGGGCAAACAAAGCAAACACAAGGAGATGATGGACGAAGCGCTGAAACTTTTCAGACACTCATCCCAAGCTCACTTCGTCACCCCAGTTCAGACCCAGCTTGATGCAAACTGATTTGCATATAGCTGGGTCTGAACTGGGGTGGTGAAGTGAGCTAAAGAACAATGATGAATTCAACCAAGATCAAGAATTCATTATTGTCGGGGGCAAGAAGGAAGACATCTTGCACCCACTACCCTCGTCTGAGCATGCGGGCAGGTTCAGTCATATGTTACCTAGAGCACATGGACAGATTAATAACCAGGCTTAGAAGTGTGCCTTGGGTAGTTGGAGAACGTGACAACCGTAAGGGTTGAGAACCGCTACATCAGTTTTGGTCAGGAGAGAGTCATAGTTCATGCTGGCACTGCTGACCAACTGTGGATGGTCCCCTTCTACAATTCGACTTGAGGCAACGGTATATAGCTGCAGAAGATTTACAAACCAAGATGGTCGTACCTTTGTTAAGATCACTATGAGCCCGCTCACTGAGAAGGTATGCCTGGTTGCATTAAGACCATAAATGGCAGAGCAGGCAAAGCAAAGAGGTTACATCTATAACTGCAGCGCCAGACTGGTCCTTTATCCAACTGGGTATTTTCCTGGGGGCTGGAGCCGTAGGAGGCAGGGTTTTCAAAGCCCAGGGACGCTACTGGTGCCGCTGTCACTTTCTTCAGCTCTCCGGGATTTATTGCAGAAGAGACAGCTTCTGGCAGGCGAGAGAAAGAACTCAGAGAGATGGGAGAGAAGAAGCGAGACAAAGAGTGGATGAATGGAAAGAAATAGACAGGAAGGGGAAGGTGGAGGGCTGGTTTGAACACTTTTTCACAGCTGCTTGGAGTGCCAGTCCTACCTTCTCTAATTGAAGAAGACTTCCTCACCACTGCGTCTCTTTTGTGAATAAGCACCTATCCCATCTAGCTAAGTGAATCAAAACAAGGATTTGCAAGCTTATATTCAAGAGATGTTCAAACTCTTACATTTCCCTCTTTTCAAAGAAGTTTTTCCAGTATGTGGAATGGACTAAGGGACTGATATTGATGTAAGGAGTACAATCCGTCAGGGTGGCATAGGACATTATCTTCGCCATTCCAACTATCCAATTTAGAGATGAAAACTGGCCTAGTAGCCATCTCAACACCTTGAAATGAATAACCATAACAGCAGTTTCCTTCAAGGTACAAAAACTTTGATGGCCATCCACAAATCTTTGAACTTTTTTTTGTTTTTCAGAAAAAAAACGACTAAAGTGGGATTTTGTTTTAGAAAAACAAAAAACGAATAACCCCCTCCCTATACCCTGGGAGCAATCTCCGAAGGTGTTGAGGTGATTCTAATTTTCATTCTGTCCCTCATTGCCAGGTTTCTCCTGGCACTGCTGGACAGAAAGAAAAAATAACCATTCCATCTGTTCTAGATAGAGTGGCAGTGGGATTGGTTTACTCTGGCAGAACCTACTCCGTTGGCCTTTGGAGTATGGTGTCAGTCAGCGGAGCCAATTGGGGTCCTGCCGCTGCAAACCTTATGGTCCGCCCATCTCCAAATGAGGGAGGCAAAGCAGGAGCTTGGTCGAGGGTACCCCATTATGTCTGTGAGTAGTGGTTCAAGGTGTGCAAAGGACTAAATAGAAGTGGACATAAAATGACCACATGGCTGTTTATTCAGCATGCATAATATGCTATTCAATTCCTTAAGTGGCCTTCAGGGCACTCCTGTGTCACCAACAGAGTTTCTGGAGATTTCCACAAACACTGTGGGCCGGTTAGGTGCCAGACTGATCTCCAGAACAATTCTTACTTCCCCATTCCACCTGATAGGCTTAATGGGAAGCTAATGTCCTCTGTGTCTGACCTGTACCAAAACAAAGCCGCTTCTCAGCTGCATGGAGTACGCATCACCGACTTACAAATGGGCTTAGAAAAAAGCTAGACGCCTGGGGGGAAAAAAGAGAATTCAGGCCGTTTAAAGCAAAGACTCCAGAGTGCTTCTGTGAATATGTCAAATTACACCCACGCTATTAGCAGGAGGCCTCTGCTGCTCCTGACGCGTAAGCAGGTGATATGAAAAAGGCACAGAGTGTTACAAATCACCCTGCTTGGGGGAGCATTAAAGGAAAGGCTGATAAAATACAGTCATCCTTTCACAGACTATTAGTTCAACTGTGCTCAGATTCAGTGAAGAGAACACTGGTCCAGGCCAAAGATATAACAATAAGGGGGCAGATTTACAAGCCCCCTGCACCACTTGTACGTCACTTTTAACATGGGAAAAGTGACGCAAAAATGGCGCAAGGGGCTTGTAAATCTGCCCCAAGGTATTTACAACAGGTGCCCACGAAGTGGATTTTTGACTCGCAGGTGTAGTCACGAGTGCACACAGGACCATCTTCTGTGCTTGTGGTGGCAGGGTGTCAGGCATCATCCAAGTCTGTGATCACGGGAAGCCACTCTTGCAGTCTTTTCAGCCTCGCTTGTACTCGGATCGAGCCTCACTGCAGATCGGCTCCAAGGCTGGCCCTTGCATCACAGCCTAGACTCTGTGATCTGCCCGTGGCACCCTGGAGAGAAGCAAACCTACCCTTTACTTACTAGTGTGAACTTACACATTGAAGCATAATAAGCACAATGTAGTACACAGTGCCCCCTAAACATTTCATACTCCATTACTACTACCATTTAAAACATATATAACCATGTTTTAAAAAAAAAGGTTTAGCACGTTATCAACTAAAACACATAAAAGGTAGCCACAACCAAGATGGTATTCTTCTGTGCTTCGTTCTTCTCTCTATTCATCTGACCGCAGTCCCTCTTTCGTGCCCTGTCCCTTCCTCCTATGCACCCTTGATCCATCCTCAGTTAACTTCCATAAGAACATGTGCTACCATTTTAGGATCATTGAAGCAATCCCAGGCCAAAGTCATCATGCTGCAAGCAATGCACATCTCGGAGTGTGAAAGGACTCACACTAAAAGGATCAGGGAAGCCATTGTCTCTTCTTCCACAGCTTCATGAAATGGCAAATATCCCCTGAGGTACAAACAGTTTAAAGGTCACCAAAACCGAGAAGGAGAAAGGAGGGTGGTTTACCCTGATGCATCATAGCCCCACCACGTGCACATCTTCCTGAGGAAGCTCTCACAGAGTTGATCCTCCCTGTTGTTCTATCCAGCCCCATTAATCATAGGGGGACTTCAATCGGACATTGGCTGGTTCAGACAGACCATGTTGAAGGAATTGGGAAAGAGCCGGCAGGGTGAAGATAACTCCCCGGTGATAGAATTTTTGAAAGCCTACGGTTTATATAAAGCACATCCCTCTTCATGCCAATGCCAGCATTTGTATGAAGACATAATACTCAGGGCAGGACAGATTTCGTCCTTGAATCAGGTGGGGTGACAGTGGACAGGGAATGATTCCTGAACTTTCAGTGGTAACTTTGCACATCGGGATGGGGCTTACAGCTAGAGCAGTTGACCTCGAAGCTGAGGAACCGGATTCGAGTCTCGACAGGGACCCTCGACGTTCTGTGATTCTGGGCAAATCAGGTAATCTCCCGTCCCTAACAAAAAGAAATGACTATGTCCGTCTGTAACGCAACTGGTGCTCATGGAAAGCGCTCTGATACCTTCGAGGCTAGTTTGCGCTACAAAAAACTCCCCAAACCAAAATCTGAGCCAAAGAACAATGTGGAACGAACAGGGCAACCAGGTGGGCATTTAATGTTCATCTACACAAGTACAAGAACGCATTCCTAAATACATATCTTGGTTAATTTGGGCATGACTAATCCCAAAATAGTATGAGTTAACTCATTTGGCTTCATCCAGCTCTGCTTGAAGACGGTTCTCAACGAGAGACACAGGTTCACGAACTGAAGTAGATTTTTGATGGGGAACAAGTATAACTTTGGACATGCTGCGAAAGGAATTCAAACAGCATTTTAAGTAAGTTTTTACAACACACACAGATTAGTAGTTGAGTGTTGGTAGTCCAGGATTCGGTTGGCAGTGTTTCTCGCAGTAGAGCTCTGTTGCAGCTAGCGCGCAAGAATAGATTAACTGTTCTTTACAGAGATTCTGTGTTATTTTGCAGCGCAAAATGTATCCTTACATTTCTGGAGGACACATTTCACACATAAAACAGCAGAAAAATGATAGACCAGCATTTTGAGTAATAATGCGCAATTTTGCATAATTTTTCAGACATTTTGTGTAATTTTCGCAAAGGAAATTGCATAAACTTTGTCCAGGGCTGGTATTCTTTCAGTATTTGGGACAGGTAGGAGAAGGCATATTATGTATGTTTCCTGCATTACACCGCTGTCCCTGTGTAGCAGCTGATAGCAAGAGAAGGAGATTTTGGGGCCATCTAATATAAAAATATAGATGGCTAAAAAGTGGATAACGGGGATAATTCTCACTTAGGAACTCTGAGTGACATTCTAGACAATTCGAACTTCACTCTTTGTCTATTTGATATCACGCAAAACCCCGTTGTGTAAAAACATACCCTCTATTCACTATTATCCATCTAGAATTCTATATATGACTTAATCGTCAGGAAGGTAGAACCTGGAATATGCAAGAAGGTTCTATTTCATGTCACTTGGAAATTGCAGTTTGTGACCTAACTCATTAATATTCATGAGGTAGCCCACTACGTTTCAGATTTTTAAGAAGCGACCTATTAGTACTTACTGGTCACAAAAATACTGGTCAGTTTGTGACCAGTATTTGGTGTCCAGATAATCGTACATCTTGTCCACATTTCTTTATAATTTGGCATTGTTTAACCTGTCGCAAAAGAAATCGGAAGTCTGCAGACACGAGAAACATTCCAAAATTCTGTTTGTTTTTAATGTCCGAGTAAAAGCACCCTAAAAAGGGAATACCCCTTGGGAAAGAGACATCTTCTTCGCAGTCCACTCTGGGCATAGGGCAGCAAGAATCTAATTCCGGCTTAAAACTGTTCAGTTCTGGGGAAACTGGCTTTAGCTCCCTTTAGCTGAAAAAATTGACTGCTCTTAGAAAGAAGCAAACGCATATAATAAGGACTAGATGGTCATTTATTTTAAATGCCCATTACTCACTCATTAGCTGTGCCGAAAATTAGTGCATTTGTCTAGGGCAGAGTAATGCATACATGTTCCTGGCACACAAAGGAAAGCTGGTAAAAACCAGCTGCGTCTCTTCATGAGGCCCGTTCTGGGTAGAACATACCTTGATTACAGGCCATTTACCCGGAAGCTAATGGAGTATGAGTGGAAAGTACATCCCATCAACAGCAGCCGCTGGAACAACTCAGGGGTTCCTTCCCGAAGATTGTTCTTTAGAAGAAAACACTTGTGCATCATTTGGACTCTGACAAGCAAGGGGTGCTAAACAAGTAGGGGCAGATTTGCAAGCCCCTTACGCCACTTTTGCCTCACTTTTAACTAGGGAAAAGTGACGCAAATGAGCGCAAGGGGCTTGTAATTCTGCCCTGTAGTGTGTATGCGGAACACGGTGGGATCACTCTTTACTCCTAAATTCTTCAAAATACTTGACTGAACTCTGCCAAGAAATGCCTGACAAACATTTTCTTTATACTCCAGTCAGTGGTGTAACACAACAATCATTGACAAAGCCAATAGCTCTAGTTTATGCAAAAGCTATTGACTTTGCCTTTATCTTTTAGCCATGGTGTACAGCAGCGTGGCTGTGCAGCATGGCTAAAAGTAAAGTTAGAAAAGAGGGCTGTGATGTGGCCGGCGCTGGCCGCGTCATATTGCTTTTTTTTCTTCTGCCGGGTGGGTGTGGGCAAGATGGACAAAGGGAGGGAACGGAGAGCCTAGTTTTGTTATGGTGGGTGGGAGAAGGCAACACAGACAACGGAGGGTGGGTGGAAAGAAGGAATTAAGCAAAATGGACAACAGTGGGTCCGGGTAGGAGAAGAAGCAACACAACGGGTGGGAAGAGGGGAAGAAGCAAGTGGGGATGCAGAGGAATAAGCAATGGGAGAATAATAAATAAAATAGTACCTTAGGCCCATTGGGCATCAGATGGACAGTGGAAGCACACTAATAAAAGTGAACAAATCAGTACTTGTTTGCTGCTCTAAACTGATGAACAGGAAGTTACGTCGGGAAGTGCTGGCCGATTAGGAGGCAGCAAATAGGAGTGATACCACAGCCAATGAATGGCAAGCAATGGGATGCTATGAGCCCCTTATAGTAAACGATACCCTCACAGCCACAGTACAGGCACTGTTGATAGGCAAGACCTGAAAATGACCCCTCAAGCAGAATGTGGTGAGGGGCCTCTGACACTCCATATCTCACAGATATTGTTAGGCCTTGGACTGAAAGCGGTCCCCATGAAGGGTGGCACCCCACTCTTGCCCCAGCACTGAAGGGACTGCAGAGGCCTGCTTTGTGTACCAGACTAAACTGGTCGGAAATACCCACAAATAAGTTTGAAAAAAGTTACCTGGCTTGGGTGATTATTGCATTGATGTAGGTTTGTTTGAGTGCCTGATGTGTGTTCTGTTGGATGAACGTCACTAGGAAGAACGCTGTAAAACTGGTACTGTGTAGCATATTTACTGCCAATCTGATTTCTTGATGTTAAAAAACAGCATATTTATCATGCTAAAGTGAAGGATGAAAAGGGGAAGAAGTGTGGTAGAGATCTGTACTAAATTAAGGGAGCAAGAGGGATGGGCAAAAAAAGTATTTCCTGAAAAAAGAAATAATAAAAACGAAGGAAGTGCGGTGGAAGGTTAGAGGAAGAGGTAGAATGCCTCTGACGCTGGCAAAGAAACGGGTAAAGAAACCCTAAATAAAGAAAATGAAATGTGGTAGACAGTGTGGAAGGTGTTGACAGACATCGAAAAAGATGGCCAGCTGCAATCACCTGCGTTGATGTACAGAAGAGGACGTTGCGAAGAGGTAGAGTATTCATTGACTGGAAGATGTAATGAATGAAATGAATGGGGGACTTGAAGGCCTGCCTCATTGACACTAAGCACAACACCTCTGTACCTATCAGACTTGGTCTAGGCCTACCCAGACTATGAAGGAACCCTACAGACAGCCCACGCAGATACTTAATGATACTAGTGCACTCTGATCCCGAGTGGTCAGGCGCATTTTTAGGTCTCGCAGACCTGCATTGCAGCGCGCATGCACTGCTCGCTCTGCGAGGCTTATTGTAATCGAGGAGATTTCAGAAGTAGAGTTGAAGCCCCGCCCAGCATTCTTATTGGCTGGCGTCATCGTTTATGCTAAACGCTGGCTTCCGATTCAAAATGAGGCTTCTTTGTTACCGCCCTGTCTCCTTTTTAAACGGCCCATCCGGACTGGATCTTTTGCTTGCGGCGTTATGCAGTCTCCTTGAACTAATGGATAAGCACTTTTTTTTCTTATTCACATAATGGCGACAGCTTTTTAAGTCACCTTTGTGGCCGTGTGTTTATTTTTACATCTGGCTTTGACTTATGCGGAGCGCTTTTACTTTAATAGTGGCCAAAACCACGGAGTGCAGAGATACCGACTCTGAACTAAGTGACGGGTTGTCTGGGAGTGCCCCAGCAAGTCTGTCTGTCCGAACGAGTGAGCTCCCAGGACAGAGGCCTGCCCCACGACACACCGGTGAGTAGACTCAGATCCAGGTACTAATTCTGGGGTGACAGGTTTAGGAAGCGCCGGGCTGGCTGCGGGATACCGCTTTCATTGTAACAGGATCCATTAGTGGTTTCTACTGAGCTCAGCCAGTGGGGGCTGTCCTTTCATGCCATGGGTCCAGAGATTTTCCTCAGCCATAGGTGGCATCATGTGGCTCCTCATCAGGTCCGTCCCAGCATATGCATTTCGTTGGCCCATAATATTACCGCTACCTCCGCTCGATGTCAGTTCCTTCCTTTCTTTCTGCGCCTTGTGCGTATAGAGCTACTGAATTAGTCCTTTACGAATTGCTGAAAGGATCTGCGCACTTCCCCCTCCTGTTCAGTATTTATCCGCTCATCTTCTTTATGCACTGGGTATTATGATGTTCCCGTTGTGGGTGAACATCAGTGGTCTCTTTAAGAACCTCGTTACGAGTAGCCCATTATCGGATGTGATAATCAGATCGCACCCGTTAATATCGGACACTGAGGTGGTCTGAACTTAACAGTTGGAGAGCATGTTCAAAAGTTAAGGGTTTTTGGATAAAAGTATGCTGATTTTACCTGTCTAAATTCACCTGGGGATAATTGTGGAGGAGTGGCGCTAGCCGGAACACTCATAACTCCAGTATGTGCAGTAACGGGAGTTATCACGCATAACGAAATCTAGAAGGCAACTCCTAATGAGGGCCTAGGTCTGAAATCTTCCCAAGAAAGAGTAAAGTGAACTTCTGGTATACTGTACTTCAACCAATATCTGTGAGTACTACCTCAACCCATGTGAAGTTAATAATTATGGGGTACTTTTACACACTGAACTTTCCTGCACTTCACAGATTTTGGCAATACCTTAAGCTTGTTTCTACCAGTGACATGTTTTACCTTATGTAAATGCAATTCTAGGCCGCTCAGGCCAGTCCTGGCGCTTCTCTCATGCTGCCAACAGCATGAGAGCAGTGTCTGGCTTGAGTCTGCATGCCTCAGACTGTGCTGCAGTGGAGCCAGAGGAGCAGAAGAGCAGTGATGCGGCAGGTAAATTATTTTGTGTTTGTTTTATTTTGTGCTATTACTATTGTTGTCATCCGTCCCGTTCCCCCCAACTCCTGCGCTGCCTCATCACTTTTCCCTGCCACCAGCCGCTACTGCCACAGGGTTCAACGCTTATACTGGAGTTAAGAGCATCATCTCTGTCAGTCCGATTCCATGTCCCTCCAAGCACAGTGTAACAGTTGCATGAGGTACTGTTGAAAGTTAACTGCATGTAACAGAGAGTGCTGCAGTTTACCTTTCTGAGGTGCGTTGTGAAACCACAATTGCATATTAAATACATGCCAGCACGAACAAGCAGCTCTTCATAGCTCCTTTTACCTTCATCTATAGCAGCGCTTTCCCCGGATTCTCATTGTAATAAACATAATACCTAAAAGTAGCTTTATTTATTGGCGCAGCCAATGCCCATCAAGACACAGTACGTAGCAAGCACAAGTAAACAGCTCAAATCCAAACTGCTAACAAAAACAAGCATTTGCAATGCAATAGTCTTTCAATTGCGAGAGTAAGCAATTAGCTTTGTAAATGACAATGACTTTTTTATGTTTTAAAAACCGAAACATAAATAAAAGGCATTGTCATTTACAATGCCAATAGCTGAAACTCGCATAAATGCGAGACCTATTGCATTGCAAATGCTTGTTATTTATTCCCTCGGGCTGCGCCCAGCCCTCGAGATGTGTGTGACGTCAGCGAGGAGTGTTGTGGCCGGTTGGCTCACTACACAAGTGACTCCTGCAGAACGTCTTCAAGAACACCCCTTGTTTCAGTCTCACAGTTCTGGCACAAGGCACAATCATTTCTTCAATCTCAGAAATCCCATCATGCAAACAACTAAAAACAAGCTACCAAACCATGATGCCCTTTCTCAGACACGGAAGAGCAGCCCTTAACCTGTGTTACAAGTAACAAAAGAAGGTAAAATAGCCTGTAAATGAATTAAGTTCCAGTCCAGGCGTTCACGACACCAACACTGGCACACTGATATAAGGGTGGTTAGTAGGAGGCTCACGTGGAGACATTGGTTAAAGAGCAGCGTGAGATTCACACTTTTACGTACACAAGTAATTGATTACTTCATTTCACGTGGGGTAAATGACTACATTTAGAACTGTTGATCTTTGGTGTTTCTTTTCGCTAAACAATGTTTTTATAAACGATTTTGTATGAAAAAGCCTTGAATAGAGAGGCGCAGACTGTAGCGGCGTCATCCGTGCCCTTCTTGTTTCAGTAGCAGTCTAACGGTGTTGCAGCAGTTATTCTGTGTTCTGCACGTGTTTGGACTCTAGCCAGGGCTTTAAGTGGGACGAAAAAACTGGGAGGTCTCTCAAAGTGGAGTGGCCAATGTAATTAAGGGAGTGGCTTAAAACACATAAGCTAAAAATCTGTGCTTAGCATAGTGTGCCGCCCGACTTGTATTTTGATATATGATACAAGTAACATCATACCTACAACAAGTCAGGACTATTGGCTTTGTCAATGGTTGTTAGTCGCATTAGATAAATAAGCAGCAACTATGGCTTGTATATAATATTGAAAAAACTTCCACTTAAAGCCCTGGTGACACCACAACACTGTTGCTGCCCCGAGTTTCAAAAAGAGATGAGAAATCCAGAGAGAAAATGACTCTCTTTAAAAGGTTTCCCTTCCCCTATAAGACTCACTTGGCCTGATGAAATGCCGTAACTTCTCCACTAGTGAGAAGTGGGCAGTGTGAGCACGCGCACATCGATGTGCCTGCTGTCACTGCAGTCTGAAAAAAATGGACTGCCTGTGCCAGGACAAAAACAGAGCCCGATAGAGACCCGTTTCGAGGCCCCCTTTAAAAACACGCTGGTGCTCAGCACTGGTGAGACCCGGCCCACTTAAAGCCCTGACTCTAGCAGTCTCTTCTGCTTGCAGTCTTTTGGTATAAAACCAGCAGCAGTCTTCTCCTTGCAGTATCATTGAAGTCTCTCCAGTCCAGGAGTCAGTGAGGATTCTAGAAACTTCTCTGCACTTTCAGTCTGTGTTACAAGGAGGGCTCCCGGTTTTATGGTATATTTTTTTAACATTGCC
Organism: Triturus cristatus; assembly: GCF_964204655.1. Classification (NCBI taxonomy): domain Eukaryota; kingdom Metazoa; phylum Chordata; class Amphibia; order Caudata; family Salamandridae; genus Triturus; species Triturus cristatus. Next base: position 1,082,858,318 of record NC_140579.1, on the reverse strand, counting down.
ATCTGTATTTATCCATATTTACTTTTTGGCCATCTTATTTGTATTTATCAATATTTATTTTGTATTTTGAGAAGAAATTGTGTAATAAAATGGCATCTTTCAACATTTACTTTACTGGTAAGCGTGCACTCATACTTTGATATCTGTAGCGTTTAAGCAAATGTAGTCACCAAATATAGCACAATTCTACACCTACAGGTAAATATCAGCATTATACTATAAAAATAGGGAAATCTGAAACTGTGTGTTTTTTTAACTCTTCTTGCTGTCTATCTGCTCAGCTACTGTAATGGAATTCACGAAAGACAGCTTAGAGAGTCATTCACATAAAGCACATGTTCCCGTTTTTTTCTTTTAAAAATAAAAGCATGCAGGAAAAATATTGTTTTCTGTCTGTATTTATTTATAAAAATCAGTAAAAACGGAAAACTGGAAGCATTAGTTATAACACTCTCCCTTGCTTCATGCCTCTCTCTAGGGAAGTTACTCTGTGCCTCTCAGTGCAGGAACCCTGCACATAAGCGTTCCACAATAGCAGGCCTTTACAGTCCAGCAGTAAGTACACTGTTGCATGAATCTCCAATTGCCTTCAATATATTTAGTTAATAGTTATTTGCTCTGCAGTGGCGCCTTGTCCCAGAAGTTTTTGGCTTCTAAGGGTACATTCAATGAGCAGATAATTGCAAGATGGTAGTATCTGCAATGGGTGCGCACCCTGCATATCGATGCCGGAATACGTGGAAGGCAAATATTGAGGACAAATAATCGAATCCAAATTATTGAGAAGTGCAGATTTTCGATACCTAATTCCACCTTGACTATATATATATATATTTTCAAAGCATGGAGATGTGGAGTCAGGAATAGTAAATCTATGCTTCCTTTATGTGCACTTACCTTTCAATATTTTGGTCTTTGATGTGTTGTCCACGATATTTTTGTACCAAGCCTCGATATTCAGTAGCACAATCTAGCCAATGTGCAGTCTTCTGGAGACTAGCAGTACATTGAACCAGCAGAGGTTTGTAAGCGGCCTCAGTAGCACTTGGATTTTACAAGTATGTTTTGCTAGTAGTCATTTACAGGCTAGTACAAACTTGCAGCTTTTTGCTGTCTGGCTGTACCCTGGGCTAGCAGTTCGCAATCTAGCAGTGCATCGTTTCAGCAGTTATTTTCAACTCTGCATAGCAGAAGAGCCGATTCCTATAGCAAGCAGTGTTTCTGGTTCCCAGCGGTCTCTTGTCCTAGCAGTAAGTCCCAGATCAGTTTGTATTCCGCCAGTGTCCATCGCACCGCTCATTTCTTCCCCAGTCCATGAAGAATGAGTCCAACATCACAATGCCTCGAAGGCTGAGCTTTTTTAGGGCTGTGGCATCTATGGGTCCATTGTAGCCTGCTTCATGACTGACTTTATCTCAGCCATACCGGCCTCTCAGAGGCATCAAACTGTCGTAAAATGTACAGCAGCAAATGACTCCTGAAAGTCAGAGGACGGAAGTCTATAGGGTGTGAGAGGGGCTCCTTGACCTTATACCTGGCCCAGTGTCTTCTGGAAGTGAGGGGATCGTTGTCTAGAGGGTGTCAGTGCCTCCACCCTGAAGAGCTCCTGCTCCTTATGCCTGGCCCAGTGTCTCCCGAAGGTCAGGGGAGGGATGTCTACAGGGTGTCAGTGCTTCCCTCCTGAGAGGTTCCAGGTCCTTAGAGCTGATGCTCCCAGGTAACCACAGCAGCTGAGGGAGCTCCGCACGGGAGCCTGTCACTTCCCCGCGCTTCAGAGCTCGTTATTTTACTTTGTGGTCAATTCTGAGCCCTTTAATGAGGCAGATCCATAAAGAGGATCGAAGAGAGACTAGGAGGCCATGTTGGCCCATTATTCCTCTGCCGATAACCCTGTGAGATGCGACGGCGTGCACGAGAAAAGCGTTTGCCTTCGTCCTCTTCCTCCATAAATTTCTTGTCTCTTTCACTTTTGTTCCCTCCCTCGTTACATGCTTTGCGTAATTATAGCCCATTCACCTAAAAAATGTACCACTAACATGCAATTTGCGGTAAACATTTACCTCAAACACACATGAACAACAGAACACAAGCAGCAGTTGTCTGAAGTGCTTTTTTTCAAATACGAACTTGCATCAAAAATTGATATGACACATTTAGCACTAAAACATAGTGTGAAATGATGGATTTGCATTACACATATTTAAACATAATGTTTTGAAATTTTGCAACAATTTCCCATAATTATGCTACGGCAGATTATGGAAATTTCGTACACCCCTATTACTGCATACAAAAAGCCACACTCTCAACTCTCTGTTTTAGCCCTATACACAGTAATACCACCTCTTCTCTGTCAATCACCTTTGATACAGAGTCACATGTACACAAACAGCAACTCAGTACTCACAGCCAACAGGCTCAAATCCATTCTGAGTGAGTGAAAACAAGTCAAACACAACTGAGTCTTTCATAAGTCCACACTTGTCACTTGATGGACCCCCCCCCCCCACCCCAAGTCCTTTCCAAAAACACCCCACCATGCTGGAACCTACTCAGATGCCTCAACCTCTCTTTAAACCTCCTGACAACCTCAATTTATACTTAAGGATTCTAGAACCAAGGTCCTCTTCTGATCTGTTCTCAAAGACAGGAAGGTTCATAAGTTGTGGTTAGAAAACCTGAGTTCTACCCAAACAGTCCAAAACTGGTGCTTCTTCAAGACTCCAAAAATATATACTGTACTCTTCCAGCATGTCCTACACCCTTCTCCGCTTTCCACTCTGCTCACTTTCATTTCCTGGGTCAAAAGCAGTGGGGTCTCCCAATATAGTGACATGAGCATGTTGACCCAATTCAGCACCGTAACAGAAGGGCTTTCTTCTAATTGAGGCAGCCAGGTGAAGGTACACTTCCATCATGCCTGGCTATGAGCACCCTAATTTATAGGCATGTGCCAAATCTTTTTATTTTCCCTCGAGGCACCAGGTAAATCTTCAGAGAAGATTAATCAGGTGTGTCTGGACTCCTGGAAGATCTGATCTTCCATCATGGCTTATGACAGAAGTTCAAATCTCTGGGATTTCATTGCACTGATAATTTGTGGGCCGACGCAGGGCGATGTGCAATTTGACTGTTTGAGAAAAGGCATATTATCAGCATACAGGTGGCTTAGAGCCCACTGGTTGCTTACCATCAGTTGGCTTTGTAGATAGTTTCATTTCCTTGCTACTTTTTCTTTAGGTGCGGTCTTTACTTTTTCCTCTTGTATTTTTCCCTCCCCCTGGAGCATGACTATTACTTGGTTCTTGAAAAGTAAGCAGTGAAAGGAAACACTTTTTTTGTTTTGGTTAATCACTCCGCAAAGGTGCATGTTTTTTCATGCTGTCTCCCCTGTATACTACTTCTCCCAACCTGCTGTGCTCCATCTTGTTTGTTTTGCCCGTGTGCTTCCTGCTCCCTTCATCCCAATGTTCTTCCTCTCAATCCAACTTGGATCAGTAAAAAAAAAAAAAAATCACCTGCGTAGTTTTATAGGCTTGCAAAATATGTAGTGAGTGCTCCTACAAAATGGTGTGGCTGGCTGATTAACATCCTTTTATTTTGCATCTTTTGCCATGCTGCACAACATCAGGAATGCTGTATAGCATCGTTGAAAACCATTTCCAAAAGCCAATAGGTCCCAAAGTTGATGCCTTTTGGCTTTGTCAATTCTTGCTTTAAGGAGTAACAGGAGGCAGGGGATACACAAGGCATGGTGCTCTGCTTTAAAGACCTGTGGGAGGGCCTAGATATCACACAGCAACGCATTGTGTGTTTAAGGCAATCCTAGTGGGAGGATGAAGGACTTCTGCAGTGAACGTCAGAGCCTCAGTGGTGACGCTTCTGAGTACTCCAGTCCCATAGGTGGGAAAGGTCTAGGGACACATGCATCAAGGTATTTTACGATCGCAAACAGTGTGATTCACAAAAATCAACCGTTTGCGATCACAAAATGGCCTTCTCTAATGCATGAATCGTCTGTCCCATCCTCTGACGCTGAAAGCAGGTCTGATTAACTGTCGTTCCTTGCCCCGCCATTCCAACGAGATCTGGACGTCAATAGTTTCGGACGGCTGGGATATCCTGTTCCTTACTGAGTCCTGGCTTAGAGATACCTCTACCCCTGATATCCATCTAGCTACCCCACCGGGCTATCTCTTAAAGGGCATCAATCATGAAGGGGGCAAATTAGGAGGTGGCCTTGCCATTATCCTAAAATCCCACCTCAATCTGTCTATCACCAAATTGACGAATATCGGGATGATTGAAGCTATGTACTTCACTATCTCGGATACCGCGGCAGTAGTGTTGGCGGGTACTCTAGTCTATAACCCCCCTACTGCCTCGTCTCTTTCTCTAACGGCATTCACCCACCTGATGGCTGATCTCTCCCTTAAGCACAAACATTTTTTGGTGCTTGGAGACTTCAACCTCCATGTGGACAACCCTCTCTGCTCGAAAGCTAACAACTTGCTAGAATCGATGCAGAGCCTGAACTTGCTTCAGTTAGTCAAGGGCACCACACACACAGCTGGGCATACTCTTGATCTTATCTTTGCTAATTTCTCGAACATCGCAGTTTTTCCCCCCCTCCCTCTCACTTGGTCTGACCACCATCTTGTCCCTTTCGACCTAGAGCTTAGCTCGAGACCCACCCCTACTGTCCTTAGGAAAGAGCTAGGAAGAAAGTGGCATAAAGTTACCTGTGCAACCTTTGACCCCTTATTCAACTATCAGCCGGACCCTCTGTCTAGTGACATTGATATTAATGTGTCCAGACTCAACTCCGCACTGCTCCTTGCCATCGATTCTATTGCCCCTCTCAAACCCATCACCTCTGCTAGAACACGCCCCTCTGCCCCTTGGTTCTCTCCAACCCTCCGTGAGGAAAAAAGCCGCTGCAAACTACTCGAACGCAAGTGGCGGCAGAACTATGACCCTGAATCCAAAGCAATTTACAAAACCACTCTAAAAAAAATTCTCAAACTAAAAAAAGCCACCATGAGAGACTACTTCTCACTACAAATCTCCAACGCTAAGAACTCTTCTAAAACCCTTTTTAATATTGTCAAAGAATTTGTAAATCCCCCGGCCAGGGCCATGCAGAACCCCTCTAGCCAGGCTCTATGTGATGGACTGTCTGACTATTTCCTTGAAAAAATTGATAAAATTAGTACTTCGTTTCCTACTGAGGAATCTTCCCTGGTCCTCCCTGTGATGGCCCCGGAATCTGCCTCCTTACAGTCTTATAACGAGCTGACTTTTGAGACCGCACTCAGGTTACTCACCCAGTGCAGATCTGGCTCTCCTTCCGATTCTATTCCTGCTAAGACCATGGGTGACCTGGCCCCCTTACTGGCTATCCATTTTCTCTCTATCTGGAATGCTTCCCGCCATCATGGCATCTTTCCAACTACGTGGAAGGAAGCTTTGCTGGTTCCCATTCTGAAAAAGCCTGATGCCGATCCTACAAAATTTTCCAACTATCGCCCCATTTCCCTCCTCCCCAAACCCGCAAAAATTTTGGAAAAGGCTGTTCAGCTGCAACTAACAGAATATCTAGAAAATAACTCTTTATTACATGACTCCCAATCCGGCTTCAGAGCAGGTTTCAGCACTGAGACTGCCCTCTTGGAAGTGTCTGAGACTATCCGTGAGTGTGTGGATAGGGGCGAGGAGGCCATGCTGGTCCTCCTCGACCTATCCGCCGCTTTTGATACGGTTTCACATAAAATCCTATTAAACCGTCTAAAGCAGGTCGGAATCGGTGGCTCCGCCTTCGCCTGGATTGAGTCCTTCCTTACTGGCAGAACTCAGAAGGTGGTGCTCAAGCCTTTCAAATCAGAGGGTAAACCCATGTTGTGTGGTGTCCCGCAGGGCTCTGCCCTGAGCCCTCTGTTTTTTAACGTTTATCTCGCACCCTTGGCCGCAGTGGTGGAGTCTTGTGGAGTCAGAGTGGTCTCTTACGCTGATGATACTCAGCTGATATTCTCTTTTAGAGACCACTCGGACTCCACCTTTGCCAACTTCCGCCAATGCCTGGACAACATCTGTGCCTGGATGACCATCAACCACCTTAGACTTAATGCTGACAAGACAGAAGTCCTGTTCTTTAACCAGAAAACTCCAATATCCCCCAGCCTGTGGTGGCCTACAGTACTTAACCCTGCGCCCACCCCTGTCCAATCAGCACGTAATCTAGGCTTTCAATTTGATGACTCACTCTCTTGCAAAGCGCAAATTAACAAGGTCACCTCTGCCTGCTTCGCAAAGCTTCGCATGATCAAAAAGATCTTTCCCTACCTTCCCTTAGACGCCCGCAGAACGATCACTCAGGCCCTTATCACATCTCATCTAGACTACGCCAACAGCCTATACGCCGGTGCCCCTCAATATCTGATCGTTCGTCTTCAGACTGTGCAGAATGCGGCGGCCAGACTGATCGGAAATATCCCCTACCGTCAGTCGGTTGCCTCCTACTGCAAAGAGCTCCACTGGCTCCCCATTGCAAGCCGCATTCAATTTAAGATCCTCACCGTCGCTTTTCGTGCTATCAACGGCCTTGGGCCTGGTTACCTCAAAAGGCGAGTGGCAATATCTCAATCTGTCAGATCACTGAGATCTAACAACTTACGCCTCTTGACTGCACCTCGCTTTCGACGCTCCAGAATGGGCGGCAGAGGGTTCAGCGTAATCACTGCTAAACTATGGAACTGTCTCCCACTCGACCTCAGGTTCTGCCCGTCTGAATCTATCTTCCGTAGTAAATTAAAAAAATGGCTGTTCTCCTGATCATGATTCCTGTCTTGCTGTCGGCTTGACTCTCCTCTTCTGTTCTGAGTTTCTGTTTTAGCGCCGGGACACCCCTTCGGGGGTAGCTGCGCACTGTATAAGCTACTTAAATAAATAAATAAATAAATAAATAAATGAAAGTTACTTGGATTCGCAATTCAGGTAATTGCAATTTCTTGCGATTACCTAAATTATGAATGCAAATAGGGAATCACAATTTGCGATTTCCTAAAGCATATGCAAGAAGCCTTTTCTAAAATGCAAACTGTGCATTTAGGAAACGCTAATTAACATCAACTTAAAGTTGATGATAATGTGTGCATACTTTGAAAAATGCACAAAACTGCATTTTTCAAAGTGCCATGTAGTGCACACATGCCCTGCATGTGTGTGTCTTACATGTGCACCTGTTTTGTGTTAGGGGCGCCTCAGGAGGGCCTTAGTCGCCTAGGCAACCTTCGGTAATCTGCGATGTTAATTAGCGTTTCCTAAATGCACAGTTTGCATTTTAGAAAAGGCTTCTTGCATATGCTTTAGGGAATCGCAAATTGTGATTCCCTATTTGCATTCATAATTTAGGTAATCGCAAGAAATTGCAATTACCTGAATTGCGAATCCAAGTAACTTTCAAGCATTAGAGAAGGCCATTTTGTGATCACAAACGGTCGATTTTTGTGAATCACACTGTTTGCGATCGTAAAATACCTTGATGCATGTGCCCCTACAGTCCCAAAATTTGTTTTTCCTGGTTGATGTTGTCCCCATCCCCCCAACTCCCATCCCCTCATACCCCACTGCCCCACTCTACAGACTGTTAACTAGTCCATGGACACAGCAAAGTGCTTAGAATGTGCATGGAATACGTAGACAGACAGACGGGAGAAAAGCCAGGGTTATACAGCAGTGGCAATATTGGAGGGACAAGTACATTGCCTTTTTGCTGTGCCGTGCTGGGGGCCGTCTCTCACAGGGTTTGTGTCACACAGAAGGACAGACTGCCCTGCAGAGTTGAGAGGAGGAAATGAAGTCTGCAGAGTCTGGGCCTGCACTCTGCTGCAAAGCTTCAGGACAACAGCAGCCTGTCCACCCACGCAGGTGATCGATATCTGACTCGAGGTTGAGCAGGTTCGATGTCCCAGAACTACAAATGAGGTGCAATATGAAATACACGAACGTCCTCGTGCCCAAGCACCTGAAAAACAACGGGACAGGGCTCGGAAAATTGAAAAAGTTTCAGCCAAACAAATATCTGGCAGCAAATAGGTCGCAGGCCAGTATTCCCTAATGCTATGACAACACCACTGGACCTGTATCACAGCAAAAGAATTAGTTCAAAAACGGTGCCACACTTTACAGATCTGGCACTGTGTTTGCAGTGATATCGGCAGCCAAATCCCCAACTGCATCAGCAACATGTCCCTCCACTCTGCAGATTCCTGGGCCTGACAACCTGTATCTCACCAGTTCACATCCCTATCCTGCCCACCCACATGCTTCACGAGTTCAAGACCACCTCATCAGGTGACCCCTCACCAGTCCACGTCTTAGTCCTGATCAACTGTGCCTCAACAGTTCGCGCTCATCTCACCAGGCGATGCCTCACCAGTTCACGCCCATCTCACCAGGTGATGCCTCACCAGTTCCCGTGCATTCCACCAGGGGATGCCTCACCAATTCCCGCCCATCTCACCAGGCGATGCCTCACCAGTTCCCGTGCATTCCACCAGGGGATGCCTCACCAATTCCCGCCCATCTCACCAGGCGATGCCTCACCAGTTCCCGTGCATTCCACCAGGGGATGCCTCACCAATTCCCGCCCATCTCACCAGGCGATGCCTCACCAGTTCCTGTGCATTTCACCAGGCGATGCCTCACCAGTTCACGCCCATTCCACCAGGCGATGCCTCACTAATTCCCGTCCATCTCACCCGGCGATGCCTCACCACTTCATGTCCATCACACCAGGCAATGCCTCACTAGTTAACGTCCACCTCACCAGGCAATGCCTCACCCATTCACAACCTTAGCCGGATCACTGGTCCCACCAGTTCTTGTCCTAAGCCTGCTCCCTTTGCCTTACGAGTTAACCCCTCCTCCCCAGGCAATGCCTCACCAGTTCATGCCCACCTCACCAGGCAAAGTATTACCAGCTCACGTCCACCTCCCCAGGTAATGCCTCACTATTTAACGTCCACCTCACCAGGCAATGCCTCAGCAGTTCACGCCCGCCTCACAAGGTAATGCCTCACAAGTTCACACATTGCTCACCACGCAATGCCTCACCAGTTCACACCAATCTCACCAGGCTTGACCTCACCAGTTCATGCCCACCTCACCGGGCAATGTCTCACCTGTTAACGCTCACCTCGCCAGGTAATGCCTCACCAGTTTACACCCACATCACCAGGCAAAGCCTCACTAGCTCACGCCCACCCCACTAGGCAATACCTCACCAGTTCACGCTCACCTCCCCAGGTAATGTTCACTATTTCATGCCCACCTCCCCAGGTAATGCCTCACTAGTTAACGTCCACCTCACTAGGCAATGCCTCACCAGTTCACGTCCAGCTAACAAGTTCACACCCTAAGACTGACCACTGTAACTACCATGCTTAAGAAATGTATAATTTAGTAGTAACAATATAGTGCACATGCAACATATGAACACTGTGAGAACAATCTGGACAACTCCAACAACAATGTGTTCAAGTGCTATATGCTGCATTATACCATAAAAATGCGACTATAGCAACTAAATGCGACTATAGCAACCATGCATACAATATATTCCACTATAACAATCATGCCGACATAACATGTACAGCCATAACAGCAACGTGGGCAAGTAACATAAGTATCACTATAAGAAGAATGTGGACATTTAACATTTACAGCTGCAACAAGAATGCGCACACATATGCACCAGTGTAATAACGATGATTATGTGTAACATACGCTCCTCTGCAATAAACGAGGACATTTAAGTATGCATGCATTTGGCATATGTTAAACTATAAGAACTATGGGGACATTTAATATAGTTAACATGTTAACAACAACGACGACTTGACACAAAAGCACCCACTGCAGCCACTTCGGGTCATGTGTCATTCTAAAAGCCACTGCACCATGTTCCATATGCATCCCTGCAGCAGCTTGTGTAGCTGCCAATTATATACCAACACAGTACATGTAACCATGCATCTGTGCACTGTGTACTCATAGCGTCTGCACCACTGCAAACTTGTAAGACTTTTTCCATTGTAGCAAACATGAAGATATGTAACATGTTCCAGTGTATCAATCATGTATGTTTGTAACTAGCACGTAGACATGTAAGGCATGTACCATTGGACTGCATATGTTAGCATATGACATATATGCTGTCAGGACTGTTGCCGCGCCTACCCCAAGATGGCGCCTCGAGAACACGCATGCGTTGAAGAGTCAGGCAGGAACAAAAGCCTGGCTTCTCCCGGAAGAAGCGCTTTGCGTTCATTTTCCTGAAGCCCCGTTTTCAGAAGCGTTCCCGTACATTGCCTGGATTGATTACCCCGTTTCTCTGCCTGCCCGCGTTGTCTACACCATCGTTGGACTTCACCGCTGTCCTAATCATCCCTCACTTGTTAGGACTGCTCGGACTGCGCGGCGACTTTAGCGGAAAGAGAGGGATCCCGCTACGGTGGTGTGGCGTGCGAGTGTTCTTCCGTCTGCCGGTTGGATCTGTGGTTCACTTGTGGGTGACCCTGCGTCCCGCCGGTAGGTCGGGCTGTAAACTCCATGTTTCGCTTCCCGGACGGTTTCCATTTCCCTTGGGCCCTGTAAGCGGTACGTCGCTTGCATTAGTCTCTTTACTCCTGGCCACTACTTCTTGGGACACCAGGACCCCCAGCCTGCCTTTGGTCCCGTTCGTGTGTCTTCAAGCCTCCCTCTACAGAGTTCCCTCCACGCGACCCTACTGTGACTACACCGGTCTGCAGTCGTCTTCATGAAGCCTCTAAACTCCGGTAACAAGTGAAGGTCGCTCTTTTCATTGTTTTCTTCCCGCTCTGTGTTGCTTCAACTACTGGCCTGTTGCCTTGTCTGTGGCTTCCAGAAACCCTGAGTTTAAGCTTGCAGTGTTACACGCTAATGGGGAGGGACTCATGGTGAGCTTACATATAAGTGACGACATCTACTATCTCTCTCTCTGCTGTGTGTATATATATATATTGAGTGAGCTCTCCTTGTTCTTACAGCCTCCTGAGTGCCCCCTTTGTTACTTTTTTGCTATACAGGAACCAGAAGAAGGGAGACATAAGGTATAGCACAGTCTTGGGAGGGGGAGATAGAATACGTCATCTTCCTTGTTAGCTAACCACTCCTTCTTTCTTTTAGCTACCTCACTGTGCGGAGACCGAAGATAGAGACAGTGCCAGAAGTTCATCCCCTTTTGTTTCTTCCCTTGTTTTGTTTCCCTTCTTCCCCTAGTCACCTCCGTAGTATAGAGTCTGATATGCTTAGGCGGTGATTGAGGGAAGTTGTGGACATATTCATCAGTTCCTGGGTGCCTCTGCAGAAACACCAGTGAGACATCCCACCGTCTTCGAATCTGGACATATGCCACTGTAATAACAACCATGCATGGTAAAAATCTACTGCTGTGATACCCAGGCGAGCATAGTATATGTATAACTGTTGCAACTGTTCAGACACGTGATATGTGTGTGCTGCAAAACAATGATGAGGCCAAGTGACTTATATATCGGTGTAGCAACCACATTGACATACAACATGACCACGGTAACACCCATCCACAAGCCTACCAGTTCTATAACTGCACCACTCGAAGGGGCATGGCATGTAATACGTGTACTACTATTATAGCGTATAAAACAAAAATGAGACTTGAGACACTTTTGTTGCTTGTACATGCAATGCAAATCGTGTATAGATTAAATATATTCTTTCTCTATTTTACTCATCACAATAAGTCACTAACAGCCTATTACACTCCCCAAGCCTCTGCTTCTTCAATCTCTCATTACTCTGTGCTCTTTATTTCTCTCTTGCTTCACCCTCTCGTAATCCCTCCATATCAATATGTTCTCAGGCATTTTGGCACCACTCAAGGAAGAAGGGGTGGGTCCAAAGCAGAGAGACCAAGGAATGAATGGGCAACAAGTCGGAGCTTTTCTCTCTTTGCCCTATGTAGTGATTGAGTCAGGTACAAGTGATGAGTTTCAGTTAGCTTTATTCAAGATGATACAACAGACCCCACAGGAGCAGCCAGCATGCTGCGCAGCCCAGTCAACTGTGAACAATTGACTCATAACATTCTATGACATGTCATCACAGTAAGATTCTACAGGCAGGGCATGAATAGCATTGAACTCAGGATATAACATATCCCCCTTTCTCCCAAATAAACAAAAGAAGAACAATGAGAAAAGAAGAAAGATTACGAGGAGAGGAAATAAGAACCACCAACCAATGAAAGAAGAGCACAACCAAAAAGGATGAGAGGAGCAAAGAAGAGAGGAAAACAAGAGCATAAGAACCATCCTCCCTTCAATACACAAAAGCACAAGCAATAAAAAACATAGTCAGAAAAGAGGAGAAGAGGAAGCATGAACGACTGCCCCAAAACACACCCATTGGCCAGAACGGGAATGTAAGGAGGCTGAAAAATGAAAATCCAACAGAGCAAGAAAAAATGACAGAAAAGCAGGGGAAAGCTCAGAATCTACACGAGACACCATGACAAAACATCACCAATAGAACAGAAATGAGAAAAGAAGACAAGAAAGATGAGGAAAAGTATAAGGATAATCCTCACCCAAGAAGAACACTATCATCAATACAAAATGAAAAATATAATGTAAAGACAACAATGTAGATATAATATTCAATATAATAATAACATAAGATTGGGAGGACTATAGCCCAACAGCAACCCTTAAAAAGACCAGGGATTATAGAAGTAACAGATGGGACTAAGACCCATAGAAACAATAGTCCTTGAAATGTTGACATCTTGAAAACTAAGAGAGTATGAGTGATGTCAAAAAACAGATATGGGTAGGAACCATATGATAATGCGAAAGGGACTAAAACCCTCGCATAGCTCCAAGAAGGAAGACAGACTAAAATTGTGCACATGTGAGACATGTACAAAATAAACAGATATGGATAGGAACCCATATGATAATTTTGCAAAAGTGAAACAGGTAGGAACCCATATTGTGATTCAAAAGGACTGAAACCCTTGCATAAAGACGCACCCCGTGGAGAGGTACAATGTGCACTGAGCAAATGGAATAGAACCCATGCGAGACACCTCGAGTGGAGGTAAAACGTTGTGCACCAGTAGTGCACTGTAGCAACAGGACTGGAACCCGTGCGACACACCTCGTGTGGAGGTGAAAACATTGTGCACTGCAACTGTAGCAATGGAATGAGACCCATGCTATTCACCTAGTGTAAAGGTGAAGACAATGTGCACCGTAGCAAAGGGAAAAACAACCCAAGGAACACACCTCGTAAAGAGGTCAAAGGACCGTAACCTATGCAACATACCAGTGTGGGGCAATGTGTGCAAGAAAGAACATGTGGGTGCTAACCCATGACCTGTTCTTGTATTGAGGAAACGCTGTGCATACATGTAAAAGCAAACAGTAAATTAGCTCTTTAGACGAGCAAGGCATACCACAAATGAGTACTTAGCTAATTGTGAGTACTAAAAACACTAGAAAAGATGCACTATCCCAAGAAAACAATAAGTTAAAATAAATGAAGTAGTCACCGTGGTCAAGAAACAGCTGAAGCTTGCAAAGTGTGGGTTGCAGGCAGGGAAAGAAAGAGTACTTTGATTTTCGAAGAATGACCTTTGAAATTACTTACAGGTCATCCTATGTCAAATGAGGACATTGTTTAAGTAGTGACTCGCCGACAAATTGCTTAAAGTCGGGAAAACCATGATGTGTGTAAAGCGACATCTGTTGCCTAAATACATGAAGTCTTAACTGGTGTGTGTGTCACCGTTGAAGCAGTACACAGGAGAAGTGGCTTTAAACAGGGTCTTTGAAGACATGGTTGGCAAAATTCGAACGAGAGGAGAATAATGACACCAATCACAAGATAAAGTCACGTGGCAGACGCCCTGCCGGATGGTTCACGGCGCGTCTGAGCATGCACCATGAAGAAACAGCAGAGGACACAGAACACTGAGGACGTCACAAGGATCCACGCAGTCTTGAAGATGCAGGTAAGGTCGCTCGCACAAAGGGAGCACGCGCTTAGTTTATGTAGAAATTGAAGAAGGCGGTTTTCAAACGCCAATTTCCCAGGTGTCTCAAAACGTACAACAATGACGGACAAAATGTGCCTCACCATCTGGACCTTTGAGCACTGCCGGTTCCATAATGTAAACATCCACTGGCACCAATTTGAAAAGACCAAATGTCCGACTGCAGAGCGATTGCACTATGTGTGCTCGCAATCGTGCACTCCTTAACCAGACAGTCTCTGCACCTGACGAGCAATAATTAACTACTTGACAGACATGGTCCCCACACTTGGGAAAGTCATAAGACCAAGTGAAACACTTTCCAAATGTTTTGATGTGTAGTAGAGCACTCTCCCCTGGCAAATACAGAAAGTGGCAGAAAAGTTGATTCTTGAAGTGATGTATAAGTAGCAGGGACTTAGAGGCAGGTTCAGAAGATGCGTGCAAGAGCACATAGAGAGGCTCGCCCGCACCTAGTCTGAAACACACACCTCAGGCGGTAGATAGGGTCCCTTAAAAAGTAGAAGTACCTTGAATAAGTCAGTCACTTGGAGGCGCAGCAACTGTGAAGGGTGCAGGATTGTAGAACATTGCAGTGAAAAAGGAAAGAATAGGATTGTAGAAACACCTCGGCTGGTGCACACATAGCACACTTCTTCACAAGGGAGTTTAGACAACGATGTGTGGTGATGAAGACAGACGTCGTTGAATGGCAGGCTTACCTTCACAGAAGGCACAGCAGAGACGCGTAGAGCTAATGGGGAGTAGACACCCAAAACTGAAAGGGCAGCTCTTGAAGTAGCACTTCCCCAGACGCACAGGAACACGAACAACTGGCAGACTGGTGTGGGCGACTGATGTAGAGGTCACTGGTGGGGTCAGGGATGCCAGTTGCCTTAGATTAACTTGAATTGAATTGATATGTACCTTAACGTTGCTTGAGGTTTGAAGAAGTGACAGAAGCAGGTTCTTTTGAAGATCGTCACCAAAAACTTGTAGTGATTGAGTCAGGTACAAGTGATGAGTTTCATGTAGCTTTATTCAAGATGATACAACAGACCCCACCAGGAGCAGCCAGCATGCTGCTCAGCCCAGTCAACTGTGAACAATTGACTCATAACATTCTATGACATGTCATCACAGTAAGATTCTACAGGCAGGACATGAATAGCATTGAACTCAGGATATAATACCCTGGTTGATGCTTGCAGAGAGAAAGGCCATTGAGTAAAGGGCATCGTAAACTAAAAGCTGTGTCCAACCAAGAACGACAAAGGCCGGATCAATGCCAGATTTCAGGACAACCGTCAACTATATCATTGAGTTTCATTTGGAATAATTGTATTTGAATCTATGTTATCCCATTATCCTGAAACTCTAACAAGGATCCACCCCTCCTGGGCCTAAGTTGGAGACAATGCCAAAGATTGGGCTGGAAAATGAAGTTCCCTTCGTTGATGGCTCTGGAGGGAGATGTAAAATTCTGTGGCCATGGGTTTGACCTCCTTTTGAGCATTATCAGAGGAGAAGGGGATAACGGTGGAAAAGCGAGATAGAGAGATAGAGAGATCCATAGCTGTAGAGAGGAGGACCCCCGCTTCACTGAGCTGCACCAGCCTTGAAACCTTGGGTCTATAATTTATTTCAATAATTGCAGAGAAAAGTAACAGACGAGATGAGTACGAGAAATTAATCAACGCTCTGTGGTATCCTGCTGCTCAGCCAGAGTGATAGCTGTAAGAATGTTGGGATGTGGAATGTAATGTGGAATGTTGGAGTGCCTGGTCAGTTGGTGTATGGGCTGAGCAGCAGGGAAGCTGCTCCTGGTGGGGCTCTACTCTGTAACATCTTATCTTGAATAAATCTACATGGAAAACTACTTGGACTCCTCATCTTTCAGCATACTACAATTTGGTACCAGGAGTGGGGTTCCACAGTCTGAAAAGAAGAGGCTGAAGAACAAGGACCCACAATCAAGATCAAAGGATTTCATTTAAAACTTAAGTGGAGAACTTCAATTTAACTGGCACCAACGAGCCCCACCAGCGACCCTGCTATCGGTCGCCCGCAACCCAATATTAAAGTGCCAGTTTCAATTTATTCTACCAGTTCCTCCTGCCTGCTATTGAACTGCTGTCAGCCATTCCCTGCGACATCGATGGTACACAACTGAAGTGTGCCAGTGCCTACTTGCCTTGTTGCCAGTGCTGCCAAGAACGGGGAAATCTAAATTGTTACTTTGAATACCAGCGTAAGGAACCTGAAACTGAGGAATTTCACATGACAAGAGGGGTTTGAGAACCAGCGGTGTTGTCAATTTCACCTCGACGGTTTAAACAGCACTTTAGTTTTCATGGGTTTTGAAACAGAACTCTACTGCCATCTACTGGAGGTTGGTTGTAATTTATTCGCCCGCAATTTCGTTCTGAAAGAAGATGTTTCTGTTCTCTTTCACTTCGATAATTATCTCATGCGACAGGTAAAAACGGCGCAGGTCCTTCATTCGTGTGCTTTTGGAAGACTGCTTGATCTTTCTCTGTGAAAGTGACATTGAACCAATTTTACACATCGTGGTTTGTGACCTGGGCGGTGAGTTTATAATTTTTATTTATTACTAGTCTAGTGCGCTTTTCAACGACAGTTTAACAGCTCTTCCATACTTTTGAACGTTGCTCGAGCGCGCACAGAGTCACTCGCGCCCTTACCTTCATTCCTTGCATGATTCGTGTTCCTTGTGACGTCTTCTACTTAGCTGCCTTTCTGCCTTTGGATTTCTTCATGCTTTGACGTGCCTGGAGCCATCCGGCAAGGTGTCATTCTACGTGCCTCCATTTTGGTTGACATCTCCGGAGCACAATAAGCGAGGTGCTCTAGGATTTACTATTTGCCCGTGTCTGTTTGCCAACCATGCCATCCACGGTTTCTGTTCTTGAAAGGTCGTGTGAGGTTCTATATTTCAACTAATTCCTCTCACGCATGTTTTCATTTAAGGACATCGGAGCGTCTGTTTTAGTTTAGTTTTAAACCTGCTGCCTGTTCACATTTGTTTGAGACATAACGGGTTTTGGGACATTTTACACCACATTTCTTCAAAGGAAACGAAGTTTCAGCTGGTTCAATGCTCAACCTCGACTGGAGTTACCTGCAAGGTTCATGTCATTACCTTGTGGTATTTACTATTTTTCACCATTTTTACATCATATTCTTGTATTTTCCTTAACATGTTATTAGCGTTGTTACGCCAAATTGCATTTTTACTGTGTAGCATGTTTTAAAAAGAAAAAGGGGGGAGGGGTAATTCTACATATACGTTGTTCATACTATATGTTTTACCGTGTGGCAGTCTTATCCACACCAACTCCTTAAACCTTTTCATATTTCCTGTTATTGTGCGTTTAATTGGAATTTTAATGCTTTATGTGGTCTTTCTCCACATCTATATCATTTTCATGTAGCACATTGTGCCGTGTGCCCTGTCGCACACCTTTCACCCAAAATGTTGTGGTGATTTTCATTTAATTGGAATTTTAATGCTTTATTTCACATTGCACACCTTTCACCCAAAATTTTGTGGTGATTTTCATTTAAATGGAATTTTAATGCTTTATGTGGTCTTCCTCCACATCTATATCAATTTCATGTAGCACTTTGTGCCGTGTGCCTTGCCGTACACCTTCCACCCAAAATTTTGTGGTGATTGTCATTGTTCAAGGTGATGGTATGTCATAGTGTTTTACATTACTTTAACCTTCTGTGCATCAAGGTTGTCAAACGGCAATGTGCTGTTGTGTTTTCTAAGGAAATTTCTTTGCATAATGTAATTGTTATGGTAGTTTATACCCTCTGCGTTTGCTATTTATTGTATTATACTGTGTGGTGCCTGCTCATGCTGGAGCAGGGTTTTCGATTGAAAATTTATTGAGATTTGAACTCCAGTTTATGTTTTTATGTCATAATTAAAAATTACTGATAATTAATTATTAAATATTAATCTTGTTGAAGTTTCTGATTAATAAACTTTACTAATGAAAGAATTGCACGCGGGATTGCATTTATGTTGCTTTATTAATACGTGAACTAAGTTGGTGAGCAAATTAATTAAATATGTGTGGCTAAAGTGTTATTTGTTATGTGTTTGCTCTTTAAAAATAACGTGCTTTAATGCTTCTTTGTGTTGCAGATGGCTAGTTAATTGCATACACATAAGCGTATTAGTGGGAATTAACACTGTATAATCATTATGATGTGGTAACGCTGTTTTGTGTTTCTTTTAATTAAGATGGTCTGTTTTGGCCTAGTCAAAGATGGCCGATATTTACAGCCTGCATTTGAGTAGATGAAATATGACGAGAGGCCTCGCTGAATATGGTTGGAAACCACCTGACCTCGGCCTCTGACTGTATTAAAAGTTTCCGTGAGGACAGCAGTTCCAGGCTTGATGCCAGTTGCCCTTGGAAAAGAATAAAGCCACAATGAACTCTGATAAACTTGCGGTGGCTTCACTATGATTCCGAGGAAGAGCATCCATGGATGTTACATTTTTTAGTTTGAGCTTCCTTCTTCCGTGTTTTTATTTTTGAGATTTTCGAGAGCGGAGATTTTCTAAATGTTGCGAGTCAACATCCTTTCCTGCTCGCTCTGCTCAACGGCTTAACGGACGTTTAGAGTTTGTTTGTTACTTGCAATGTGTAAGTTTTAGTATAAATACTGTTAGACTAGGGAGGGTCTAAGGCCACTTCTTCCCGAACCTATGCTCGAGAGGATCGACGCTGATTAAGAGGACGGCGTCTCGGGAGACTTTACTGAGAGACCTGACCTGACCCAAATACATCATTTAGCTAGAATAGGTAACTATGAGAATAATGATTTTGCTATTGATTGACTTTCATTTGAACTAATTTAGATAAAATAACTTCTGCTGTTGTACATGTTTCCTGGTAGCAGTATGATGGTTTTGATTATTGTCTTGATCTGATAGATTGCTTGTGCATAGGCTTTTGGATTTATTGATTTATTGATTGATGTTGATATATGTACTAATACTATATGTTGAGGTCGTCGTATTAAGTTATATGTAGTGTGTACGGCTTCTGGAACGTGGGGAGCTGGTGACGGTTCCGTAGTAGGGCAGAGGGAAGTAAGTGCTGCTCTCGGGAAAGACGGGATTGTTGGCCCTGTATGTATGCAGGGAAAAGCGTGTGACAATTGAACTTGCGCGTCGCATTGTCTGGGTTCGGAATCAGCAACATCGTCGTGTGTTACTATTAGAGACATATTTTCAGTATAAAAGGAGTGTGTATGGTAGCGAAGGTTATCTGTGAAACTCTGGTCTTAAGTCCCAGGGATCCGTAAGGTTTGCCGTTAAAGCTTATCGCTGGAGAAGTAATAGGTATTCTCTGAGCTTGTTTGAAGGACTGGGCAGAGGTAAGCGCTGCTTGGTTAACGTGTGTTATAATTCTGTAGTGGGACAGACTGTTCGCTGTTCTCGGGAAAGGCAGGATTCTGTGTGGATGTACTACATTTTCTGGTGTGAAAGTGCGTGAATGTATGAGCATTTAGTTGATTGTTAGACTCTTTGGAGCATTCTGGGAGGAAACAGTTAATGGATGCATGATAGAAGGGCAGAGTAGAGGGATGTGCTACTGTGTCAACGAAAGTAATAATTCCGTAGTGGAGCAGAGGTAAGCGCTGTTCTCGAGAGAAGCGGGATTTTTTGTGAGAAAGACTTTTCTTTACTATTCTGTGGTTAGCGAAGCAGACAATGGAGATGTTTAAATGTTGTAACTAATAGATTTTGTAGAATCTGAAACAGAGTCTACCAAGAAGGCTTCGTAAAGGAGGGGTAGACGAGTGACAGGAGACAAGAGTAGAAGCGACTGCAGCGACTACTGACGTCAGAAAGACCGCGCTGTGATTGGACAGTGGATTAGTACAGTGGTCGCGCTGTGATTAGTGCATTGGTGTGAGCTGCGCAGGGATTGGAAGGAGTACAGGGTGACGTAGGCGCTTCAGGATTGGTGCGTTAGTGTGAGTCGCGCTGTTATTGGATAAAAGATCGTACAGTTGCGGAAGGGACTAGGGAGTTGTGGTAAAGGCGAAAATGTATTACCAAACGGAGGAAAAGAAGAAGAAATCCTTGTTCGGTAAAATTAAAAGGTGGTTCAACAGGGATAAGAACATAATAACTAGAGAAGGTGAATTGCTACCTCCGACAAGAACTCCTGCATCCTTCATGGTTGCGAAATATGGGTATCATACCTGTATTTGGTTAGACAATTGGGCTAAGTACACTAAAGAAGATGGTGTTTTAGCGTTCCCGGAACATGGTTCATTTATTTGGCCGTGTTGAGAAATTTACGGGAAAAGATGATGTGTCTAGAGCCTAGACCAAGGCCGACAAAGTTTGAGGCGTTGGTGGAATGGGAAGATGAGGTGCATGAGCGAGAAAAGCAGAGGAGTGGAGGCAATTATAGGTATATTTTTGGGAGGAAATATGATCGTGAAACTCATCATGATCGAATGAGGAGATGGCGAGATGCTAGTATGTCAGAGGGATTATATCCTATGAGAACTGTTGAAGAAACGGAAGGGAGGAAGGGTACGGAAAAGGTGCCTGATACAGAATTGAGAAGGTATGGGGCTAATGATTATGAGGATGAAGTCTTGGATGACATGATTTACAAAAGACCGCCACCATATAGACCAGAACCAGAAGAGAGAACGCCAGTTGCTACTCCCATAAGAGATACTTTGCGAATTGTTAAAACAGAAATTGTGACACCTGATTTGAAAAGTGGTAGCTCTTTCACGGAAAGGGAGAGAGAGAGAGAGCGGGAGAGAGAGAATCAAATTGGGGATGAGAAAACAAGAGAATTAGCAAGAACGACATCTGAGCTGACTGAGAAAATTAGAGAACTAACAAAGAATCTAGAAGCTGTTACAGTGCCTGTCACAATTGGTCCGGTTATGCCTATTTTTGATAAGCAAAGAATGAGTGAAAATGGTTTGACAGTTCCCTATGTAGGAAATGGTTTGGTTGGTTCTTTGGAGGAATCAGGAATGAGGACAGGAGAAAATAATTTGAGACAGCTGAGACATGACACATGTGGTGGAGAGTTAAATGTACAGCCTAATTCAGGATTGAATACTGGTTGTTTAGGAGGATCAATTTTGGAACCACAGAGGATGGCAGAACAAGTGGGTGCAGTGAAAAGGTCTACAGAAATAACGGCTGAGGATTTGAATGATTGGTTGAAAGTTCTTCAAAAAAAGGATAAAGATTCACAGGCAATTGATGTAGCCAAGTTGCGCATAGAATTGGAGGAGCTTATTGCAGGAACAATTCCTACAGAAATGTTGAAAAATCATCATGATGGAGAGTTGTTATTCATGTGCAAGAGTATCACCTGGAGGGTTAAGAGTACACATGACAGGTTAAAAGGAATAGCGAGTGAACTAGGAGTTGATATGGATAAGGTGAAAGCTTTGCAGAAGCCTTACAGCGTGGATTTCTCTGATAAGAACATTGAGAATTTAAATGATGTTGCCAGAACAGGGCAGATTAAGGAAATGATTTCCTTATTGCGAAAATGGGGTGATGTGGAAAAGTGGAAGGATAGATGGTATAAGAAAAGAGAAGATTCAGTGGACAGGACTTACTCAGCATTTTCCATGAGAGAGAAAGAAAAAACAGTGGATGCTTATCCTATGAGAGAGATTCCTGGAGGAGGATATGTACATGTCCCATGGACTAGGCAGGATATTTTGTCATTTACGAATGATTTCCCTCGACTGAGAGAAAAACCCGTCGAGTGGTATAGGCAGGTAGATAGGTTTGTGAAATTGTCAAAAGTACTGTGGATTGACCTGAATAGTCTGTTTGATATAATTGTTCCAGCAGACTTGTGGGCAGAGTGTAAAATAGTTGTAGATTGGCCTACTAAGGAATACCCAAGAGATCTGAAAACCGGAGTACCAGACCCGGAGGTAATGAAGAAATACGAGCAGGTTATTGTGTTCCTGAAAAATAAGGTACCCCCTAAAGAGACAGACTGGGTTAAGATAGATAGGACACATCAAGAAGCGAAAGAATCAGTTCATGCTTTTTATGAAAGGCTGATACTGGCTTTTAAACAGTTTAGTGGAGATGAACACCTGGGTGATAAGGATTTGAGTCATTTTGTATACAGGTTTGTATATGGCTTGAGACTTGAAATCAGTGAAAGGATTCGTGAGCACACAGTTGATTGGCAGAGTAAAAAGATTCATGAAATCTTGAGACATGCAAAATATTTCAGTGATGAAATTGAGGCAAAACAAAGAAAGCTGAAAGAGAAAGCAATGTGGGCACAGGTGAAGGTTGCAGAAAGACAAGAAGCACAGATGGTGGAACAAGCGAATAATCCAGGAAATAGGCCCAGATATGGCACAGGAAAGGGAAAGGGGAATCTAGAAGAAGCAAAAAAGAAGTTCCCATGTCACAACTGTGGACAATTGGGGCATTGGAGATCCGAGTGTACCAATCCACCATTAGTGAGTAATGAGAATAAATCATTGAATCAACAGGTGCAGAACGAGGGGTGTAATCATCAGCAACAACAGCAGAAGGTTGTCAGACAGCAGAGTCAAGAGCCAAAGCCGCCCTTGCCGCAGAATAGAGGGTCTCAGAAATATAACCAGGACTCAGGATTCTACAATGATGAGCAGGTAAACAAACCGAGACGTTCAAACCCGGTACAACAGTACTGGTTAAAGAATGAGGGGAGTGAGTCTGAAGGGGACTATTGACGGTGCCGAAGAGAGGAGGAAGAGTGCATACTTGGAGCAACTCTAGAAATAGACCAGGCAGGACCATTTGTAGATGGGAAAATAAATGGGGAAAGTGTTACTTTTTTGGTAGACACAGGAGCGACGAGATCAACTGTCAGGTCAGCAGATATAAGAAATCTTCCTCTCTCGGACGAAGCAATCCAAGTGGTTGGTGTAGCTAATACACAGATTAAGAATCGTCTTACCGAACCAGTAAGGGTAAGAATAGGGAAATTTTCAGATATGCACAGATTTGTGGTCTGTGACACCAGTCCAGTGAACCTGTTAGGTAGGGACTTATTGTGTAAGATGAATTGCACAATTTTTTGTACTCCGGATGGAATAGCTTTTGAGACACCAGATGAGGATGTTTTGTACAGGATGACTCTGGATAATAGAGAAAGTGAGATTGTTGGAACATATGCTGTGTTTAATCCAGATGATTTGCCTCAAGAGTTGAGACACACAGTAAAAGCAGCGGTTTGGGATTTTACTGGAGAAGATGTGGGATTAATGAATAATGTAGATCCGGTGAAGATTTCAGTGAAAGAGGGAATCACTTACCCTAATATCCCACAGTACAGATTGACACCAGAGATAATTGAGGGAATAACCCCTATAATTGACAAAATGATTCAACAGGGTGTTTTGAGGGAGTTACTGAGTACCCCATGTAATTCACCGATAATGGGGCTGAAGAAACCTAATGGGAAGTTCAGGATTGTACAAGATTTGAGAAAAATTAACAAAATTGTGGTAGCATGTTGTCCCATTGTGCCAAATCCATCAGTGATTTTATATCAGATTCCTCATGATGCTGAATGGTACACGGTAATTGATTTGTGTCATGCTTTCTTTTCAATTCCATTGCATCATGACAGTCAGCCGATTTTTGCATTTCGGTTTGGACAGCGTATTTTGGCATGGTGTCGTATCCCACAGGGGTATACAGAGAGTCCATCAATATTCAATCAGTTGCTGAAAAAGTCTTTGGAGAGTTTGATCATGCCTGAAAGCTCAGTACTAGTGCAGTATATCGATGACCTACTTGTGGCATCGAAAACACGTGAAGCTTGTGAAGTAGATACCAGCTTTACTGAATCATCTGGCAGATGGAGGGTTAAAGGTATCTCCGGCCAAATTGCAGTTTTGCAAGAAAGAAGTACATTATCTTGGACACAATATTGAAAAAGGTCTGAGAAAAGTGACCAATGACAGAATCAAAATTATCAGAGGAATGAGAGCCCCAATGACCCAGAGAGAAGTGAGGATGTTTCTGGGGATGGTGGGTTATTGTTGTCAGTGGATAAGTAATTTTTCCCTGATAGCGAAGCCACTGATTAAATTGACTAAAAGTGAGGTGAGAGACCCATTGGAACTGAATGCAGAACAAATGGCAGCATTTGAAGAATTGAAGAGCAGAATGTGTGAAGCTCCTGCTTTGGGAATGCCAGACTATGAAAAGGAGTTTGAGTTGTATTGCAGTGAGAGAAATGGATGTCCACTTTCAGTGTTAATACAGAAACATGGACGACTAAGAAGGCCAATTGCATACTTCTCATCAACACTTGACCCCGTAGCTGTGGGTTTGCCAGGTTGCCTGAAAGCAGTAGCTGCTACATGCAGAAGCTTGGAACAGAGTGAGGGTATAATAATGGGATATCCTGTAAGGGTGTTCGTACCTCATGATGTTGCGATTCTTTTGATAAGAAGCAGAACTCAATATATGTCACATAGTCGGCTGACTGAATATGAGAAAATCATTCTGGGTGTATCAAATGTGACTCTTGAGAGATGTGTGAATGTGAATCCAGCAACTCTTTTGCCAGATGCTGAAAATGTGAATGTGGGAGATGATGTTGATCATGATTGTTTGGATGTGCTTGACTACTGCACAAAACCCAGACCAGACATAAGAGATCTACCATTGCCTGAGAGTGATCATGTGTTGTTTGTGGATGGATCATGTTTGAGAACTGATGATGGTGTGCTAAGTGCAGCATATGCGGTGTGCAAGGTTTCAGAAGTTATGGAAGCTTCGCTTTTGAAGGGAGTTAGATCTGCTCAAGTGGCTGAATTGGTGGCATTGACGAAAGCTTGCAAGATTGGGAAGAATTTGAGAGTGGACTGTGATGACTGATAGTCAGTATGGATTTGGAGTGGTTCATGATTTTGGCCAGCTTTGGCTGCAGAGAGGTTTCTTGACGTCGAGTGGGACTCCTATAAAGAATGCTGAAGTGATTGGAAAGTTGCTTGAGGTGATACAGCTGCCTAAAGAACTAGCAGTTGTAAAATGTGCTGCTCATGGACAAGGAGATGATTTTGTAACTCTTGGTAATCGTTTTACAAATGACATAGCACAGTATTGTGCAAAGAACAATCATTCGATTAACCGGGGATGAGAAAGGGAAATGTCTTTTTGTTCTGTGATGTTTACTAATGTCCTGGAAACATGGGATGAAGTGAAACAGTTGCAGGATAAAGCAGGAGATGAGGAAATGAGAGATTGGATCAAGGCAGGTTGTGCCCCAAGAGAGAAAGATCATGTTTGGATCTATAGAGATGGAAGACCAGTCATGCCTAACTCGATGCTATCAACAATGGCGAGAATGTATCATGGTCAGGGACATCTGGGGAGGGACGCTATGATTAGGTCCTTTAAGCAAACCTGGTACAATGCAAAGTTCAGGCTGATTGCAGAGAGCATCTGTCAAAGGTGTTTGATTTGTCAGCAGTTCAATACTGGAAAGAAAACAGTGGTGAGCCTAGGAACAATAGGCAGAGATGGAGGTCCTTTTACCAGAATGCAAACTGATTTCATTGAAATGCCACAAGTGAATAGATTGAGGTATGTTCTAGTGGTAGTCTGTTTGTTCTCAAGATGGGTGGAAGCCTATCCGACTAGGAGAAATGATGGAATAACAGTGGCAAAGTTACTGTTAAGAGAGTTGATTCCTAGGTACGGGTTCCCAGTGACAATTGAGTCAGACAGAGGGGGACACTTCTACAATGAGCTCATGGGTTTAATTTGTGAAGCATTGAGCATACAGCAGAAGCTACATTGTGCATACAGACCAGAGGCTTCTGGTGTTGTTGAACAGATGAATGGCACAATCACAAATAGAATTGGTAAGATGTGTTTAGCCACTGGAATGAAATGGCCTGATGTCTTGCCTCTAGTGTTAATGACTATTAGGTCTACTCCAGATAGAACTACAGGGTTGAGTCCACATGAAATACTGATGGGACGAGCAATGAGACATGCATTCGTGCCTGTCAACAAATTGATGACAATAACTGATGACATGATTTTGGATTACTGTAAAGGCCTGGCTGACGCAGTTCATTCTGTGTTTCACCAGGTTGGAGGAGACGCCACCACACTTGAAAAGAAGCAAGCCCATGATCTAAGTCCAGGGGACTGGGTGAGAATAAAAGTGCACAGAAGAAGGAATTGCTTGGTTCCAAGGTGGGGAAGGCCAAGGAAAGTTATTCTGACTACAACAACTGCAGTAAAGTGTGCTGGTGTGAAAAACTGGGTTCATGCAAGTCATACTCTGAGAGTTCCAAATCCAAAGGATGGGACTGGTAAAGAGTACTTTGAAGAATCAGATTCCAGTAATGATGCAGAGACTGAACCAGTGAGAAGAAAAAAGAATCCTGAAAGGGGGGAAGGAGAATGAGAGTCAGGTGATTCTTTTTTCTTACCAAGAGAGGCTTCAGGAGGAACATTGAGGACCTCAGGAGAAAGTTCAGATTCTGGGAAGGTGCCTGAAGTTTCAACGAGTGGTGAAAAAGAAAGAGGGGAAAAGAGCAATTCCACAGAGACTACACCTGAGTCAGATGAAGAGATTGAGAATCCACTTGAGATTACTCCTGAAGAAGTAGGGTCAGAAGAAGATAGAGGGGGACAGATTGCGGAAGACCCCCGAGGAGGTGTAGGGAACATTCCTGATAAGCTAGGTGAAGGGACAAGTAGACAGCAAGAAGATTGCGTGACGGAGATTCGAGGAGGGACAGTAGTAGGGAGATCTCAATCAGTGGAAAAAAGGTCTGTGGAGCAAAAGAAAATCGTTGATGAACAAGAGGCAAATGAAACAGAATCAGATGAGAGTGAGAATGAGAAACCAGAAGGTCGATTTCTGAGAAAGAGAACTTGGATCGGAGAAAGAAATAATAAAGAAGTGAGGCCAAAAAGGAGTGTAAAAGGAGATCTTTCGCCTAACAAGATAAAGAGGTTGAGATACAGACTGACACGAGCGAATTCATCGAAAGCTGAACAGGTGAACGAGGTGTCCAGTCAGAATCAAGCAAAGGGTGAAAAACAAAAGGAAGTAAAAGAACCAGAGGAGATCAAGAGAATCAGAAAACCTAACCAGAAGTATAGGTCACCGGAATGGACGTACGTGGCACTGTCGGAAGAAGAAGAGGCAGAAAGTCAAGGAAATACAGAGGGGACCTTACGAGAAGTGGTTGAGGAGGAGAAAACTGTTGGAATCCTGAAAGTTATCTTGACTGACATTGGAGAAGAGTCGGATGCACAGGATATTGAAGATCTGATACAATTTGATGTTGCTGAAGAAGAAGTGAAAAGTGATGACAATCCAAATTGAGTGAACTGAAGGAGTCACTTGGAGAAGAGTGGAAAAGAAGAAAATCTGAAATTAACTGTTTGAAATAATCTAGAGTTCTAGAAATTCAGTAGTGGAGTAGTAGAGGCTAAGTCAAAAGACACTGCCAAAGTAATAAGATGGCTAACACAGAAAATAATCAAAGTAGATGTACCTTCTTGAAAAGATGGTGTAGAATGTGCTGCTGCTGTACAGGATTATTAATGCTACTATGGAGTGTACTTGCTTTACTAGTTACATTTAGGGTTACAATAGACACCTTTGGAATCCATACTGAGAATTTGACTAACATAGGGAAGAGTTCACAGAAAATAGTGCCAACTAGAATTAGTAACATATACATACATAAGGATAGGTCAATTAATGATTTTTCTAGTAATGTTTTTTCAAAATTGTTGTACGAATACGTAAAGACAATGGAAGTAAGGGGTTGCTACGTCTGTATGCAATTGCCTGCATCCGTTTCAGAGGGGGTTACTTATCACCATCTTCCAGCTACGTATGGGATTTCATTTAGTGTGTTAAGTAGTGTTTTTTATTTGTTAGGGAAGATAGATTATGAGATGTCTAATAAAGATAACATTTTTGGGCAATTGCCTATGGATAAGAAACTGAATCAAGCGAAAGAAGCTAACATTTTTGGTGAGATTTTTATTGAAACAGAAGAATTAACATTGGATTACATTTTTAGAAACAATTTAACTTGCAGTTTGAAAGAAGAAGAAAAGGCTTTCCTAGACATGGTAGAGAAAAGAAGAGTGAGCATGCATGAAAAGGCAGGGGAATATAAAATGAGTGAGACAATCTGGGACGTTGAGATGGGAAAGGAGTTGAAGAGAGGGGCCAGTCCAACTTTGGCTTTAGATGCACCACAGAAGGGTAAACTATGCATTACCAGAAGGAAATCCCAATATGATAGCTATTTTGTTGGAACTAGTGAGTGCCATGATACATACTTTATTGCAACAGGATGGGGATTCAAGGGAGGAGAAGATCCAGTTATATTTGTGGGAATAAAGCTTATTACAGGTTGCCTGACCATTGGTATGGCACATGTTATGTTGGCCTGGTCTTTCCAAAGATTTTCCATATAGATAAGATAGAAGATGCAGAACAAATTAATCTATTAACACGCTTTAAGAGAGAAACTTGGTCAGAAATCGTAGGAGATATTTTTGGAGCTTTAATTCCAGCAGTGGGAATTTCATTAAATGCATATGGGATTCGGAAACTGTCAACAGTGGTGGATCGCTTATCGACAAGTACTGCTGGAGGGTTTCTTTTGGTAAATACGGAGATGGTTGCCGTCCGCGCCATGTCAATGCAACATCGACTTGCCCTTGATATTCTATTGGCCAAAGAGGGTGGAGTCTGTGGAATGCTGAAGGTTCAACATTGTTGCACTTACATTCCTGACGAAAGCAAAGATCTAAAGGTTTATATTAAAAATATTACTGATTTGCATGAGGAATTAGTACCACTGGAAGCTGAAAGTATCTGGACTAAAATGGCTAATAAGATGATTGCTGTTAAGAACTTTATTGCTAAAATAGGTAGTACCATGATTGGTAAGATATTGTTTCCTTTGACATGTGTGATTGTTGCTTTATTGATACTTAGATTAGGGTGTTTGTGTTGTAAAAACAGGGGAGGGAAAAAGAAAAAAATAAGAGAAAATACTGAAAAGAAACAAAAGAGGTCAAAGAGAGACCCACAAGAAATAGAATTAGAATAATTGAGGGAGAGTGTTTACTTGGAGTCGAAGAGGGATGATGAAAGAGAGTCTGGTGTGTAGTGTCATAAAAAGACATTTCAATTTCTCCCAAGAAATGGGGACTACATTTTTTTTTTTGGGTTGGTTTTTGTGGTGATAATATATCACCAAAGGGGGGATTGCTGGAGCAGGGTTTTCTATTGAAAATTTATTGAGATTTGAACTCCAGTTTATGTTTTTATGTCATAATTAAAAATTACTGATAATTAATTATTAAATATTAATCTTGTTGAAGTTTCTGATTAATAAACTTTACTAATGAAAGAATTACACGCGGGATTGCATTTATGTTGCTTTATTAATACGTGAACTAAGTTGGTGAGCAAATTAATTAAATATGTGTGGCTAAAGTGTTATTTGTTATGTGTTTGCGCTTTAAAAATAACGTGCTTTAATGCTTCTTTGTGTTGCAGATGGCTAGTTAATTACATACACATAAGCGTATTAGTGGGAATTAACACTGTATAATCATTATGATGTGGTAACGCTGTTTTGTGTTTCTTTTAATTAAGATGGTCCGTTTTGGCCTAGTCAAAGATGGCCGATATTTACAGCCTGCATTTGAGTAGATGAAATATGACGAGAGGCCTCGCTGAATATGGTTGGAAACCACCTGACCTCGGCCTCTGACTGTATTAAAAGTTTCCGTGAGGACAGCAGTTCCGGGCTTGATGCCAGTTGCCCTTGGAAAATAATAAAGCCACAATGAACTCTGATAAACTTGCGGTGGCTTCACTATGATTCCGAGGAAGAGCATCCATGGATGTTACATTTTTTAGTTTGAGCTTCCTTCTTCCGTGTTTTTATTTTTGAGATTTTCGAGAGCGGAGATTTTCTAAATGTTGCGAGTCAACATCCTTTCCTGCTCGCTCTGCTCAACGGCTTAACGGACGTTTAGAGTTTGTTTGTTACTTTCAATGTGTAAGTTTTAGTATAAATACTGTTAGACTAGGGAGGGTCTAAGGCCACCTCTTCCCGAACCTATGCTCGAGAGGATCGACGCTGATTGAGAGGACGGCGTCTCGGGAGACTTTACTGAGAGACCTGACCTGACCCAAATACATCATTTAGCTAGAATAGGTAACTATGAGAATAATGATTTTGCTATTGATTGACTTTCATTTGAACTAATTTAGATAAAATAACCTTTTGTTTGAATCACAGTGTCGGGTGATTATTTCTTTGTCATTTATTGAGTTTCCAAATGTGTTCTTATGGTTTAAATTATGACTCAAGACTGATCAATTAGGTCGCATTGACCTCAGTTTAGATGCAGATTGTATAGGATTTCTCTCGTATATTCAGTGTGGATAGAGTAATAGAATGAATGTTAGTGTGATGGGCCCTAGCGTATGATGAGTGTATGTGCGTATGACTGTGGAATTACTCTGTCCGTGGAAGTATGGAGAATTTATATGCTCCGATCTGCAGCACTCACACCTTGCTTAGTTTTGCTGTGTGGCATGTCCCACACCTATCTTCACAGTTTATTCAATTTACATTATTACAAATGGAACAATACGGTGTGATGTATTGTGATATGTTATGTCACATTAGTTTTATATTCGGTATGGCATGGTATTGTGTGGTTTTTCCACACCTATATCTGTTTATTCATTGCGATGTTCCGTGTGGCATTTTCTGCCATACCCAGGATTTGCTGTCTTTCTGGGGACTTTTCTCCATACTCTCGCTTGAGTCAAAGGTATCTATCTTTTGTTTGTTCTACTTATAGTTGTCTTTCACCCTTTCAATGTATTTGCTTCTGTTTCCTCTCCTTCACCTTGTTGCTTATACCCTTGTATATTTTTATGTTTGCCTGGCCAGCTTTCATATCTTTGTACATGGGTTTCTTTTGTTATTTATGTGAGGGAGGATGTGGGTTTGTCTTTATATGAGAAAGGGTGTTGGTGCATTAGTCACTTAGTCACTGTTTTCTTTTCATCTTTTCTTGGTTGCGTTTCCTACTTTTCCACTTTTCAATTCATGTTTTTCCAGAGTATTTTCTTCTCTATTTTTTTATGCTTATTTTCTGATGTATTTTGGTTCTTCCTTCTTTTCCATTGTAAAGAAGGGAGATATGTGGTATCCTGATGCTCAGCCAGAGTGATAGCTGTAAGAATGTTGGGATGTGGAATGTAATGTGGAATGTTGGAGTGCCTGGTCAGTTGGTGTATGGGCTGAGCAGCAGGGAAGCTGCTCCTGGTGGGGCTCTACTCTGTAACATCTTATCTTGAATAAATCTACATGGAAAACTACTTGGACTCCTCATCTTTCAGCATACTACACGCTCCCGCTGAATACTCCACTTTTCATTTTAATACACGTTATTTATCTGGTAAGTGATAAAACTGGGAATTAAACAGGATGTTATTTTCTGTCCCTATTGAAGCTAAATGGGCTGCGGAATTAGATTGGCGCACGCCCTACGGAGGGGTCGACGAGATGCAGCTTAGAACATGGGGTTTGCTCCCTGTTTACAAATGGCGCTCACTGCACCCGGTGACAGCTGGAGGAAGCGGGCTCGACCGGGGAATGACCACACCCAGAAGACTCAGGAAAAGGCGCTGGAAATTGGGGTTTGGGAGTGCTGCAAGCACACAAAATCCATACTGGAGTTCTGAAAATGAATAAGCAATAAATATTTTTTTTTATTTTTTTATTTTTTTTTATTGAGCAGAACAGGGATAAAAAACAAATACAATCAAAAGAAGTCAGTCTTCATATACGTCACATTCATATTCCAAATAAAACATAATTGAAAACTTTTTCTATAATATTAGATATGTAAACAGCTGAAAAAACCACAACAACTTCAGGCCATATCAAAATAATCAAAAAACTGCCAAGTCTTCTTAAATTTACTCATTGCTCCAACCCTCATCGCATATGCTTCTTCAAATGCCCTCGTACGCTTCATTTTATTGAACCATTTCATAAATGAGGGTATCTCGGGAGATCTCCAATGTTGCAAAATTAACGATCGTGCCATCAATGAACAAATCATAACAAAAGCCTCTTCATATTTAGTCAAACCTGAGATAGTTCTAGAAATTCCAAATAAAGCTATCTTTTCTTGGGGATCTATCGATTTATGGATGGCATGACTTATGGCTCGAAAAATATTTCGCCAAAATTGATTAAGCTCTGGGCAGGTATAAAAAATATGAAGCCAGTTCCCTTCCTCTCCAGCTCGACAACGAAAACATCTATTTTCTACCTCCAGAAATCGTTTACTCAGGGCCAAAGGGGTAAAATATGCTAGCCATCTATTTAGAAAAGCCATCCGTTTAAAATTAGCCGCTCTCAGAACCTTATGGCCTAACTGAGCTTGAAGTTGCCCTTCTTGACTTGAAAGAGCGCACCCCGTTTCCCGCTGAACCTTCTCCAGAAAATTATTCAAGATAGGGAGCTCACAATCCTTCCGTAGAAAAGAATACCATTTCCCTATGCCTTTCACTTTGATTTCATTTAAAAGGGAAGACAAATATATCGTCGCGGAAGGAGGAGGGAAATTGGCCGTTTGGAGAAAATGAGAAATCTGTGCATAATCAAGAAAATTAAGAACACTTTGATCTGGAAATTTGTTTTGAATCTCCTGCCACGAGATAATCCTATTATTCATGAAAAAATGTCGTAATTCCGTTAGGCCCATTTCATTCCATTTCAGAATACGTCCTGGATGTAGAGATAATCCCTCTTATTTGAAACCTGAGATAATCCTAAAGCCTTACATTCTTGAAGGTTTAAGTAAAGCCATCCTGGGAAACTGTTTTGTTTAAATAAAGATAACAATCTAAACAAAAGATCACGTAGTTTTTTATATCTAGTTTTTTTTGGCAATTTGATGATTTTCAAAAAGATAGGAAGTTGTACGCCTGCCTCCTGAAGCATTTTGTTTAAAAAAAAATGATCTTCTGAATTTTTCGTGTCCAAAAAACAAGCTATTTTATGGAGCATGGCTGCCTCATAATAAGTTCGCATTTTTGGAAGAGCGAGCCCCCCGTTTGCTACCTCAAGTTGTAGAACCTCGAGTTTAACCCTGGGTGCCTTCTTCGCCCATATAAAGTTCCTGAACAAAGAATCGATTTCTTTAAAATAACTCGCATTATTTTTAAAGGTACATTACTGAAAAGGAACAAGAAAAGCGGGAGAATCATCATTTTAATCTGGGACACCCGACCAATTATAGATAAAGGAAGTACAGACCATTTATCAAGAAGGGTTTTTATTTTAGTCAATGTGGCCCTGTAATTCAGGGAGAATAATTGCTCTATTGATTTAGAAATAAAAATACCTAGATAACGTACCGGGGCTAACTTGGCAGCTTGCATTTGTAAAGTGGGTGGTAAGAAAGAGTTGTCATTAAGGTTTAATATAATGATCTCCGTTTTATTTTGATTAATTTTATATCCCCCTATAGACTCAAAATTAGTGAATTCAGCCAGCAGATGGTCTAAATTAGATTTATCCGGATGTAGATAAAGAATAACATCGTCGGCAAATAATTTCAGTTTCTCCATCCCACTTATAGGAGGTCTTATTTCGGGATTTTCTCTAATTCTTATTGTAAGAGGCTCTATAAAAAACGTAAACAACAAAGGGGACAGGGGACAACCCTGTCTGGTCCCACGTTTGATAGGTATTGATCCAAGCTGCTCAACATTCAAAACTACTCTAGCTTCAGCTCCCGAATAAATATTTCTTAGCATATGTATTATTGGTAATGGGAATCCAAATTTATTTAACCCGATAAATAATGCCTCCCAATTCACCAGATCGAAAGCCTTTTCGGCATCTACCATCATAAACATTGATGGAATTTTATTACAAGTACAATAGTCAAGAGCTTGAATCAAATAGTTAGTATTAGATGACATAAAACGACCGGCTATAAAACCTGACTGATTATTGTGGATTATTTCCTGGGCGGCAGGTATAAAACGCTGAGCCCAGATTTTCATGAGTAGTTTATAATCGACATTAAGCAGACTAATCGGGCGATAAGAGTTTACATCCTTTGGGTTTTTATCTTTTTTAACAAAGCTAACAATCAATGATTCTTTAAAACTCGTGGGAATATCTGAGCCATTTTTAATAACATTAAATAACTTTGTCAAAAATGGAGTCAGCTCCTGAGAGAAGGTTTTGTATAATTCTGCGGGAAAACCATCCGCTCCGGACGCCTTAGCCCCTGAAATGAGTTTTATCATTTGTGAAACCTCAGATTCAGTAATCTGTTGACTAATTAACTCACATCGATGTTCTGACAACTGGGGTTATGAAACCGCATCAAAATATTCAACTATTCTTTCCTGTGATATGTGATATTGTGTAGTATATAAATTAGAATAATGGTCCATAAAAATCTGGGCTATTAGTTCTTTTTCGTGCGTTATATTCCCAGTTCGGGGGTCGGTAATCTCATTTACCGATGCAGCTTCCTGCTTAAATTTAGTAGTCCCTGCCAGTAATTTGCCTACCATCTGACTTTCTTCATACACCCTCTGCTGGAAGTTTTTAGCATGACTAATCTCTTCCAGTAGAAAAAATTCTCGCAAAGATTGTTTAGCCTTATCCAGAAGAAATCGGGAGTTAGGATTAGCAAAGCCTTGTAAATTATTTAGAGGATGTAAGGCTATTTCAACTTCACGCTGAAGTTTAGCAATTTTATCTCGCCGTATTTTGTTCTGAGCTGATGAATAAGCTATTAATTGACCACGTAATGTCGCTTTAAATGGATGGCGGTGATGGCGGCCGTGTTCGTGTGATCTTCATCACTAGATCTCGTCTGTTCCTCCTGTTCTTTTTTTTGCGGATTAAGCTGTAAGGCTTCTCAAGAGTAGCTGAAGAACGGACTCTTTCCCCTCTACGGAAGTACTCAGTTAAGTGCGGGACTGTATCGGCTGGATATGCGAGCAGCGGCTGACACCGCTTTATGCAGGCGGCTTCCCTGTCAAAAGTTGACCCAAGGCGGAAGAGCGGAATAGCGCTTAAAATCAAGTGTGTGCGTTAAAAAAAAAAAACGTAAAAGCATTTTGATGAAATCTTTGTCTGCGCTCGGCGGAGTGAGATTCAAGTGTTGCTACAGGTTAAAGGCTCGCTCTGGTCACTCCGGTTAAGTGGTGAGTTCTATATGATACTTTTGCTGGCCATTGCTGTTCTACTTCTACTTACTCTTGGGGACGCGCAACGCATTTAAACGCATTTAAACGCTTTTCCATTCCTGCAAATTTAAAGACTTTAACAAAGTTTTTCTTTTCTTAACTTTGTCATTTGCAAAAAATGGGGAAAAGCCTTAAATCTGCTATTCTGCTTGATGCTGCCGCAAAGCGCAAGACTAAGACACGGCAGGGTCAGACTAAATCTACTTTACCCATAGCAATGTTAGAGAATAATCCGGCTCGAATTCAGGCTATCGCTAATCAAGCTAGCGTCGCTGAAGAGGCACACCTATCTGCAGATGCGGATCCCCCCTCGAAGGTCTCGACATTAATCTCCAGTACAGAGATAGGCGTGATCCCGGAAAACTCAAGTTCGCTTTCTACTTTGCCTCTAGCTCATCTAGCTTTAACTGCTGGGCCTAGTATAAGAGAATTTCCCTTATTTCAGAAAAAAATGGCTCACATATACCATCTGATATTCTTAATCCCGCAATAATTAAGGATAAATCCAGTTTAGAAGCATCCGGGGGAGAGGATATTCCATCATCTTGTTTGAATAACTCAACTCCGACATCAATTCTATCTTTGGATACATCCCAAGCCTCGGTTTCATCAACAGAGAAATCATCTGAGAAGTCTATTTTGAGACCCTCTAATTTAATCATCCAACTCGCAGACTCTCCGGCTATGACATCTACTGCTTCAACGCCTTTCATCACACTCCCCCTACAGTTAGGTCCGGACCCTATCCCCAAACCGGCGGGGGAGAATATGACAGCATTTAGTCCCTCACTTGTAACAGCCTTTTCTGAGATCTTGGCTACGCAGATTACGGAGGTGCCTCTCCCAATAGGAAGTGGAGAACCCCTCCCACCAGCCAGGGAACAAGTAGGGGTTATATCCTCACCTCAAGAACCTTCACCGCTCCAATCGGCCGAGATTAAAGAACATACCACCCTTCAAATGGATATCAAGGTAATGCTCAACATGATTCTAGAGGGTATCCGAGATTTAAAAAAATCTCAAGAACTGGTCACGGCGTCCTTTCATCGTCGGTTGGACAAAATCGAAGAGAACATGGCAGGTTTTCCTGCTAGAATGCAAGAAGCTGAAACGAGAATTTCGGAATTAGAGGATCAGATGGCCAGCTTGTCCATGAGAGTCAAAGACGGAGTAAAGGATAAACGCCTGCTGGAAAACAAACTGGAGGAGCTTGAGAATCATTCCAGGCGTTCTAATCTACGCTTCGTGGGGGTCCCGGAGGGGATCGAGAGAGCACAACCAGTCCAGTGGATTGAATCTTTTGTTAAACAGCAGATTCTACCAGGCTGTATGGATGATTTAACAATCACGCGGGCACATAGGATTCCATCCCATCCTCTTCCTAACTCCCGGATACCATGTACCTTACTAGTCAACTTTGCTGACTTCAGAATTAAAGAGAAAATATTGACTAAGGCAATTGAACTGAGACAAATTACGGTCAATGAGACATCAAAGTGTCGTGTTTTCTCAGACATGTCAGCGCAGGCAGCTAGGAGACGCAAGGAGTTTGTTAAGCTTCTTCATCTCTTTAAAGCCAAGGGGGCACCTGCCTCCATAGCTCAGCAATCTAAACTAAAGGTGTTAGTTAGAGGCAAATTTATGATGTTTACTTCTGTCGAGGAAGCTCAAGATCTACTGAAAGAGCTATCAGCAGGGTAGAATGTCCTTTCTTGGGGTTTAAGAATGGAGTGTCTGAGGTTAGAAGGGGAGAGAGGGAAGAGAGGGTGAGGGTAAGGGAATTAGAAGAAAATCAAGAGAAGAGAAGTAGGGTAGTAGGAGAGTAAGGGAAGGGAAGCGAAGGAAACTACTATGAGGGAGAAAGAGGAGAAAGGGAAGGAAATGGGAAGGTCGGGGGAAAAGAAGTAAGGAAGAATGGGAGGGGGGAAAGATAAGCAGAATGTATGTATTGAGTCGAGTAAAGTCTGTTTAAGAACGTGTGCCTCTATTAAGGTGGGAGGGGGTATAGGTCACACTCACAGGGTGCAACAAAGCACCCCATGTGGTTTGGGTGGGAGAGATGTGGAAAGCCGGGTAGTCCCACATCTCTAGGGCTTAGGTGGCTTAGGTGGTTGTGGGGCTGGTTCTGGGGTGGGGGGGGTGTGGTTTGAAAAAAATAAAATGAGCAGTATCAGGGCAAATTATAATTGGGATAAATCAAAGGAAATTTCGATCAGGTTTTTTCTACACAAGAAT
The DNA here is from genome assembly GCF_964204655.1 of Triturus cristatus. Classification (NCBI taxonomy): domain Eukaryota; kingdom Metazoa; phylum Chordata; class Amphibia; order Caudata; family Salamandridae; genus Triturus; species Triturus cristatus. The sequence continues at coordinate 1,082,820,605 of NC_140579.1, read as the reverse complement.
GATCAGGAAAGTTAATAAATGTATCATAATGTCTGTTAACGTAAATGGCATCTTAAATAATCAGAAATATGGTGGATTAATTAGATGGCTCACCTCCTTCTCCCCCCATGTGTTATATATGCAAGAAACTCATCTAAAAACCAATTTTCCTAAATTATTTCTCCCTGTTTTTTTTTCTCATGCGTTCTTTGCCTCTTCTGGTCTAGCACAAAGAGGGGTCGCAATTTATTTCTCCAGGAGCCTCTTATGGGAGTTTTCTCAAATAGAGAGAGATCCGCAAGGGAGATGGATTTGGGTACAGGCTAAATTGGACGGTGCAATACTTAACTTCATAAACTATTATGGCCCTGTGGTTGATGAGACCCTTTATTTGACCACTATTGCAAATCTAATAAGGGGGGTCCCAGGAAAAATAATCATGGGAGGAGACTTCAACTTTATTCAAGACATTAAAAAAGACACTTCTAATGTAAATAAAAAAGAGTTGAAACCGCGTACTAAGAAAGCTCTGGAAGCCCTCAGATCAGAGCATCACTTATATGATCCCTGGCGGCATTTACATCGCTCCGTCCATCAATTTACTTGTTTTTCGCGACAATTCTTTACGGCCTCGCGTATTGATTTTTTTCTTTTATCTCAGTCACTAAAGTGTTTCGATTCGGAGATAGGGGCAAACTCTTTTTCGGATCACTCATTTATTAAAATAGAAGTTGAGGTATCTGAACAATTAAAGACTCGCTCCAGGTGGCAGATGGATCGGCGCTTAACGCAACACCCTATCTGGGTAGAAAATACAAAGCAGTGGATATCTGAGTTCTTTTCTCACAATTTGGACTCAGCAGGGATATTTGCGGTCTGGGGCGCATTTAATAAATATTTTTTTGTAACTTTTTTTTTATCTTCTCCCATTTGCTGTGCATTGAGAGACCGAGGTTAAATGTCAGGCTATGTCTTGTGACACACTGATTGTTTATTCTTTTAGGAGGAGATTGGTGTTTACTTTTGTTTGACTGCAAAGTTAGAGGATTTCGTAAAGTGAAGCATGTGACAGTTTTGCTGATGTGAAAGGAAAGGCTGTCGGATGTCATTTTTTCAAGCACACAACAAAATGTAAATACCTATAAATGAACTGTACAACTATTTCAAAATAAATAGGCAATTATGAAAAGCACATAAGCACCTATTTTGTCACTTCGAAGTGTGATAGAAACAAAGATTTTATGGGATCAAGACACTTTACTTGGTGATGCACAATTAACAAATATTCGCTGAAACCCGATTTTGGTACGTATGCGCTATATATTTGAATCAGTAACACGTCTGCACAAATTAGATCCCCATTTCAATGGAGAGTATGTTGCCTGTAAATGACTGTGCACTGCCACAAAATATTCATTATATTTGAAACAGTGTGTTCCAAAATGCGCTACCGGCTCCATACCGCACCCGTGCCACTTTCCTGCTGAAGGAGTGTGACTCATTTTCTACGCCTGTTCTTTGTGTGGCACTTGGACTTTTCACAATGCTTGTGACTGCAGCAATACAACATTGTTGGCAGCATCCCACTCTAATGACTGTTCCAGCACCACTGCACCCAGGAAAAGGGAGATTGAGGGTTGAGGTTAGGAGTCTACCATTTATGGGTAGCACTTCACACAAAAATAACATTATTAAAAAAGGGTCTATTCAAAGGCAGCACCCTGGTGGACCCCACTGTCCTGTATCAACAGCAAAACTGCTGCCTGCAAAGTAACAAACATCAGGAAGTTACACTCCTCCAGAGCGGCGCAAAGCTTTACAACTTCACTGGTGTAAAGTCCCCTCCTGCACAGACCTGCATGATTGGGTTGCGCTTGTTTCCAAGGTGCGGGTTTTACACACCGTAAACGTGGACCAATCTGCTGCTGAAAAACAACTTCAAGTGAAGTATCCGTCTGAGTCCGATTGGCGTTCAAATTAGTCCCATCCCCCCCTCAAAAAAAGTGGCACACATTCGCAGATTATTACCTTTTTCTGCAAATTGTTTGGTTAGTGTCAGATAGTTAGTTTTGGGAGACATATGGAGCAAGTAAACGTTTTTCAAGTTTGTACATCCAGTAAGATTGGCAAATAATGTAAGCACTATTATTCCCTTGTAGCTCATCTACAGAATGCCTGACCATCATCTCCAGTTCTATAAATCCCCACACTCTACGGACCCTGTATCAGCTGCTCATCAGTGGGTCCCCTGCCCATGTTCATCCTCACATCCCTGACTCACCTGTTCACCCTTAGGACCAAATGCTACTGAACACCCTTAGTGATCCCCTCTTTCTACTGATCAACAGGATCAGGCTCAAACTCATTTTCAGAGGCTTCCCTTCACTCAAGGGCCCATGGACTCTACTCACCCTAAGGCCATGAGAGGTGTGTGCACCATCATCTGCTCCCTAAGCTACCCACTCTGCCTCAGGCACTCATTTTCACTCAACGCTCTCCTAAGGCTGCTGCTCAGAGACTGCGGCTCACACGGAGTTCCCCAAAGACTCCTGTTCACCCTCAGGAGCCCTGATCTCCCTGTTCACTATTAGGTCACACAGCTCGTGCTAACTTTTTCCTGCTAACATAGCTCACCCTCGGACGCCGCCAACCATGTTCAACATTAGATTCCCTTAGACTTCTGTCTACTCTCAGTGCCAGTGAAGCTTTGCTCACCCTAAGATTTGAGGCTCCTGTTCATCCCTAGATCCCTGAATCTCCTGCTCACCAAAGGCCCACAGGCTTGTATTCACTGTTGGGTTTCCTGCTGGTAGTCTGCTTAGTTTAAATCCCTGAGGTTCTGACTCAGCCCTCTGGTCTACGAGACCTCTGCGCAATCTCAGTTCCATGAGGCTCCTTCTCACCCCTAGGTCCCTGAGACTCCTGCTTACCCGTAGATCCAAGCGATTCTGGTTCACCTGTAGATCCCCAAAAGCTCCATGCCTGGCATGAGAGTGGAAATGTGTCAGGGAAATTGAGGTGAGTACCCCAAAACTCATACTCAGTTGTATGTCCTTATAGGTTCTGTTCACTTACTCCCCTGGAGACTCCTGCTCAGCTTCAGATCACTAGATCACCCTTAGGTCTGATCACGCTTTTGCTTATCGTTGGAGGCCCCAAATTCGCTGATAACCATCAGGCATCCGTGTTTGTAAACATCTGAGACTATCATGGCTGCTCACTTCGACTGCCACACTGAGGCTTCTCCTTCTGGTCTCTGGTACGTTTCACACATAATGGCACTTGATGACTTTTGAACTAGGCAGAGAAATGATTTGAATGTGCCACAGGCTACAGGAAATCACTCTAACCTGAACCCTTTCTTTCATCTGTATATTATCTTTGCCTTCACTGTCTCCCTCCCTCACACATATATATATATATGGAGCCCATCCCTCCGCTCTCTCTATATGTCTGTGTCCATCCAACTTTGAATCCAGCTTTTTTCTTTCTCTAGCAGGGGCCTTTCTTTCCTTCCCATTCTACATTCCAACCTCTTGTTGTTCCCCGTCCCTCTCTTCCAACCCCATCCACCCTCCTTCTCTCCCTTCCATTCTATCTCTTTACTCCTAAGTCCCCTCAGTCTGTTTTGTAGTCCCTCTTTATTTACCTCACTCGCTCTCAGTCTCCCTCTTTGTCTCCTATTACATTCTCCTCTCTCCAATCCCACTGTCTCCATCGAAGACTTTTTATTTCCTTGTTATTTGTCTTTTCTGTCCGTATTACCTGCACTCTCATGTTCTGACTTTCAATTGTGTTCTATTTCAGTTCTGTGTTTTTTCTTTTGCAAACTCTCCCTCCCTCTCACATTATAGTTTCATGTCTTATTCCCACTCAAACAGATTTACTCCTCAAACCTATGTGAGTCATGCACTACATACATGTCGGTGCATCCTATGTATTGCGTTACATCAGTAAAGGTGAGCAAGGGAAGTGAAGGGGCCCATTATGCCTCAGTCATGGGAAGTGGGCAGAATATGGACCCTATTTAGATTTGTGTGCTAAAGGACGACTCTTCTATTTCTGGAGGAAGGGCTAAAACCGGAGGAGAATCCGCAATTGGTATTTGCTTTACCGTATTATCACTAGGTGAATGCGATTCCACCAGTGGATTCTCCTCCTGATTAAGCAGTTCTCCCAGAACCAACTAATTCTAAATCTGACCCCTAGTCTGCTGGACCGCAGAGAGCCCAAGAAGTTTGTGTTATACACTGTGTTAGAAATGGGATCTCTGGTTGGCTAGGGCTTGCGCCAAAGCCAGGCAGAGACCACCACTCTAAGTCAGGGCTGGGGAGTTACACGCCAAAGATAACCCCTGCTCACCCCCTTGGTAGCTTGGCACGAGCAGTCAGGCTTATCCCGGAGGCAATGTGTAAAGCGTTTGCACGCGCACACAGCAACAACACCCTAGGCCCACCACAAAAGAAACTCCACACAAGGTTACATATAAAAAATAGCCTTTGTATTATAATAAATACATTAGATGATAATCACATAATTTACACTGTGCCAACTGGCACTGGTCAGAATTTTACAGGGGACTATTTACACAAGACAGGGCCACATGGACCACTGGCAGAATTAGCACAAATCACCAGTTGTAAATATAGAACATATACCAACTGTAACACAAATTATCACTGTAGAGCACAACCAGTAACTACTGGCGCAATAATGACCTCAGCATTATCACAATAGAATCAGGTATAAAACCTATCCTGTATACATCACAGGGGCATAAACACATTATGCAATTTCTCACCATTAGACCCTACCTCCTAAGTATAATTACACTAGGGGCATATATCACACAGGGAAGTATAATCTCCCTAACATAAACCTAAACTGGTAAAACAACCTCCTATGCAGAAATCATATCTAGAGGCATAAAACACAGGGTGCGCAAAACATACTACACACAGTACATTCCCTAACACCATAAGCATTAACACAGGGTGCGCAAAACATACTATACACGGTACATTTCCTAACACCATAAGCATTAAACCAGGGTGCGCAAAACATACTATACACGGTACATTTCCTACCACTATAAGCATTAACACAGGGTGCGCAAAACATACTATACACGGTACATTTCCTAACACCATAAGCATTAAACCACAATAGTACTTCAATCGCATTTAGGGTCCAGGTTGCACCAGAACCTAAACGTAGCAGCTGGCACTAAGTGCTGCGCAGCTGTGCAGGAAAAGATGGGGGCGAAGGAGTGCGTCTCACTCCTAACTTAAAACACATGTCCCCCAAAGAAAGAATACCCTAAACGGTGCAGCTGCCCACTACTTGCTGGGCAGCTGGGAATATTCAAATGAGGCAGGGGCTCTCAATGGCCCTTAAAACAAATTTGCGCCCTTCGTTGGAGCCACGTAGGTTCTGAAAATCACTATGCCCACGTTAGAGCCACGGGGGCTCTGGAAATGATTAATGCCCTAGAAACAAATGCCAACGTTGTAGCGGCCCTCTAGCATGCGGGGCCGCTCAAGACAGAAGCACTGGCACCAAACAACATGCCCCCAAAGCGTTGGAGCCACACGGGGCTCTTACAATAAACATGCCCCCTTCGTTGGAGTGGCCCGCTCTCTGGCGGGACCACTCAGCGCCAATGCCAGAAATCATGCCCCACGTTGGAGCGGAGGGGCGCTCAAACCAAACATGCCCCTTTTGGAGCGGCCCGCTGCCAGGTGGGGCCGCTCTGATTCTGCCTCTCCCCACCCAGACTCACTCAGACAACTGACCGGCTGTGGGGCGGAGGCAGAACTCGGTCTCCGGGGACTCTGGAGCGGCGCCTTCCATGCGGGGCTCTCTCTCTCTCCTGAGAGCCTCGCTGGAGTCGGACCGACTTCTTCTTCACCCGGGCCCCCTCCTGGGACCCGGGGCTTCACTGGGACGCCGGCAGGGCTCTCCCCCGCATACGGGAGCCCTGCTCACTGGTGCCATCTTCATCGCTTCCTCTCTTCCGGTTCCGTCTGTTAGGCCCCGCCCACAACCAGGCGGGCCGCGGACGGTGGCAGAGATCTCGGTTCTCGGGGGCAATGAGGGGTAGGCTCCCTCCCAAATTAAAATATACGGCGGGGTGGGCACCCGCGCATTAATGGACAAGCACCATAAAGCAGAGTAGGCTCCCGCTATTTGAAATAACGCTAAGCGGGGTGGGCACCCGCTCTGAAGTCAGCACAAGCGGGGAAATCCTTACTCGCAGACGGATCGCAGCCCAGCGCTGCTGGGAGAAAGTAGAGCACTCCCTAGAGAGTGAAATAAAGCGCTCACCAGGCTCTAGGGCTAAGTTCCTTGGGGAAAAAGAAATGGAGTACCAAGCTCCCAGCAAAGACGTCTTCAGGGCAAAAGGGGCAGGCAGGGCCCAGGGAGGCCAGCCCTCCCCTGGGCCCCCAGCAGCAGCACACCCTGCAGGATCTGCACCCAGTACAGAACACAAGAACCTTTTCATGGGGTCACAGCCCCTCTTTTATACACAAAACCCTTTGTCTCCAAAGGTGCAGGGAAGGGGCGAACCAGATGTAACTGGTTCCTGAGCACTTAGTTTTGCTCAGCCCCTCTCCCTATTCACAGGCCAGGGACATCAGACGCACCACAGGGGGTATAGCCAGCATTTTGGAGGGAAAGCCCAGCCCTATTCAGGTCCCAGGTGTACTCCTCCCTGCCATCAACATGCAGATCTCTCCATTCACCACCGGGGCAAACCCATCCTGACTCCCGGAGCCAGACACACCAGCTAATCGCAAGCCAGACAGTCACTTCACATTTATTACACAGACATGTCAGCTTCCAGAAGTGGCACTTCTACACTAGACACAGTAACCCCGCACACATCATTGCGCAGCATTCAATGTCACGAGTTCGCACATACCAAACTCAACCCTGCACTCCTCTCACATCAGGACTTAACACGGTCACTCAGATCACAACATAGGAAAAAGGCTAGGATAAATGCAAAAAGTTCTAGGGGTGAACTTGCCAGAAGGGCCAAGTCCAACACTCTGTCTATCCATCAGTTGTTCCTACCGAACTCCGAAAACATCTTTTCTTCCTCGCTCCATCTTTTGCGTCATCACTCACTGTCTCTCTCCTCTGTGTAATCCCTTTTGCCCTTTACCACTCCCTTTTACTCCTCACTCTGCTAGTTTAATTCTTTCTTACTTCATCTTCTCTATCGTCTCTAATAACCTCCCTCTCCTTTTTTCTTTGCTCTCACACTCCAGCCATCAGTCTGCACATATAGCCTTATTCTCCTCTTCTCTCCTTACTGTCACATCCTTTCCAATCTCACATGTTTTCCTTTTTACTCCCCTTTTCCACTTCTCTTTTTGTCTCTCCTTCTCCTGTCTTTGCATGTCCCTGTCAGGATATGGCATTCCTACGGCGGCTACCCTCTACGGGTGGCAGTTGCCACTCTATATGAGTGACGCTGCAAGTGTGCTAAAGCAGGACCCTGGTATCGATCTCTTCCCCCTTCCACGGTTCCATGGTAGCAGCAGGTGCAGTGGACCTGGCCTGGCAGTTTGGGCAGGACTGTTCCCATGGGGCACAGGGTCAAGACTGATTTCCATGTGGCTGGGTCCAAACTGGAACGGCATGGTGAGCAAAAAAACGATGGATTTAGGCCCAGATCTCTGTACTGGGGTGAATGTATGACATTGTTCTGCATTCTGTCCATAAATAGTTCTTTTTGCAGTGGCACCATGGTCCAGAAGTTTGATGGGCCCACTGAACCTCAATCATTCCTGTTTTCGCTATCCACCCTGGTGATAGGAACCCATTTTCTTTGTTTGCATTTAGGTCCAGCGCCCCCTTGCTACAGCATGGATACAGGGCACGAGTGAGCTCCGTGTGTTGCATCACTCACCCTACCCGGTTACCGCAGAATCATTTGGTATAAAACTCGCTGTGAAAATGAACGGCTCTGGCCCTGTTACGCAGAGATCGGCTGTAAAACTCCAGTCGCGGAGCAAATAATAATCGCTTGCAGCAACGCATTCCAGCATGTGAGCGCGCACGTGTGCGTGTCCAACCCCATGAGCGCAGAGCACCGAGCGCCGGGGCAGCTCTCCATTAGTTGAATTATTTATTCAGCACATTGTTAAGTTAAAGACAGACACTCTGCCTGCGGGCTTCAATTAGAGCATCGCCAGCCTCACTTTGCTGGGTGGCGCCCTGCTCGGTTCACGCACAGCCCGCCAAAAAGAGAACGGGAGAAAGAGACGCGAGGCTGGAGATTCCTGTCTGCCCTAATCTGTCCGTCCAGGGCTATCCCGACCCTGCCGAGAACCGCAGCATCTGCTACAGCACCATGGACAGGGCCTCTTCTCCGCTATCTGCTTTCCTGTGGCGCATGCGTGCCAAAGGAAGCGAGGCGACAGAAGGGAACCAGGGGAGGCTCTGGACTGGTCCTAACTTCTAAACTTGAGCAAAAGTTTTGATGCAAAACAAATCACTAACGATATCATTTAGCCTCATCAGCAGTTTACAGCGGCTAAATTGTCGGTACATTAAACAATAGTTCATGGTTTATTTGTTCACCTTATTACAACATCGACGGAAATCAATGAGGAATGAGGTGAGCAAATGGTATTTCATCAGTTTTTAAAATTTTATCGCCCACTACTGAACACTGTTTTTTCACTGGATTATGGTCCCTGCTGGGGGCAACTCCCTGCGCAAAAACGCGAAGAACTGCAAACTGCAGTCAGCTGCAAAAAGGGGCAACTGCTACAATGGGTGGATAACTGCACATGCTATAAGAACACATGTGTCTTCTGTTTAATTCTATGCCAAAACTGAGAAGCTAGTCACCAATAGTTTATAAAGACTGAAGAAGGACAAAGAAAACCAAAGGCAAGCCCGTATGCGCCTGCACCGCGCCCAATGCCAGAACTCCGGCACCCACAGATACCCTGCTTAATATCTCTGTACTCCCACAGTTACCCAGCCACATTTCTCCATGCCCTGCACCCCGGATGCAACAACAACTGCCACGTTGCTTCGCTTCGCTCCACAGCTGGACCTTTCACCTGCATCCGCTGCCAGTTCCTCCACCCCGGACCGACAGCCACCGCAGCAGCCAGTGCCAAGGCCATCGGCATCAGCCGAGACCTGCCCAGAACAACTCAGCTGCATCCGATCAATGACAGATCACTCTGCAAACATGCCACCATAGTCTGGGACACTATCTCCAACTCGCCACTGACGTGACCTTCATTACAGACACCTGACTCACCCCCACATCTGCCTCGGACATCGCCACTGCAACACCCATCAGCTACAAGATGAAACACTGCGACTGCACCAATAGACATGGAGGTGGCATCACCATCATACACAAAGAATTGATCACCTGCACAACCACTGATGAAGAAACCACACCTATTATGGAACACATGAACTTCCAACTTCTCACCAACAAAAAAACTACCTTCAAAGGCACCCTCGACTACAGACTGCCTGGACCATGCACCGGCCTCAGCGACAGCATTGCTGAATTCATCACCTCAATCACCATTGAATCCGAACACAACATCTTCCTGGGAGACCTCAATTTCCACCTGGACAACCCCACCAACATCAACTCCACTGACCTCCTGAAAAGATTAGACAACATTTGCCTCAAGCAACTGGTCACAGACCCCACACACAAAGCTGGACACATGCTGGACCCCATCTTCACATCCAGTAACTGAAACAGATACAGCCACTCCATGGAACTCACCTGGTTAGACCACTCAATCGTATACTTTACCCTTGCCAGACCACCCCACACTACCCCCAAACAACACAGTGCCCCCTTCCGCAGCTGGACCAACGTCCCTCAACACCAATGGACTGATGCCCTCATCTTCACACAGCCCAATGTCACCACCAACCTGATCCAGGCAGTAGAGACCTTCAACACCTGGATTACCAGCGCCGCAGACTGAGTTGCCCCCACCAAACCAGCAAAAACCTGCAGAGCTACCAAACGAGCCAGCTGGTACACCCCAGAACTCAGGACGCCAAAGGGCAGATGTAAACAACTGGAAAGAAGATGGCACACCAGCAGGAAAGACATTGATGAAGCCACCTTCAAGTCGGCCCTCAACAACAACCACCATCAGCTCCAAAACTCAAAAAAGGAGGCCCTGACACACCTGATCGTAACCAGCACCAACCAATCCAAGGAAAACTTTACACTTGTCAGAGAGTTCACCTGCCTATCAGCCACAGAAAACTAATTCCCCTTCTCCCAGGAAATATCCAGTGCCCTTCCTGACCACTTCCACAAATAGATAGCAGCCATCTACTGAAACTTTGATCCCCAACCCATGAACCTCCTCTGCATCCCATTGACCACTAATGCTGACCACCCGCTCACCACATAGGAACTACTCAGCACACCAAACACAATTACTCTAATGAACACTATGCACTCTGGAGCACTCACCGACCCATGGCCCCACCAACTTTCTACCCTAGGTAAAGATGACATCAGCCACCAGCATACCACCATCCTCAATGCCTCCATCATCACAGCCACCTTCCCCAACACCTGGAAAAATGCAGAGGTGAGACTCCTCCTCAAGAAATCCTAGGCTGATGCCCGTAAGCTCCAGAACTATAGTCCCATCTCACTGCTCCTGTTTTCCTCCAAAGTCCTGGAGACGGTCATCAACTTCCAACTCACCAAACACCTGGAGAGATCAACATGCTGGACCCTTCCCAATCAGGTTTCAGAGTCAATCACAGCACTGAGACAGCTCTGATCAATGCAACAGATAGCATAAGCACACTACTCGATAGAGGAGAATCAGCTGCCCTGATACTGCTCAACCTATCCACAACCTTCAACACCATCTTCCACCACGCACTGATCGATCGAAACCACAGATGACTCGCTCAAATGTATGGCATCCTTCCTCACGGGGTGCACCCAGAGAATCCGTCTCCCTCCTTTTACCTCACAACCCAAGCACACCATTTGCGGTGTCCCACAAGGCTCATTCCTCAGTCCAACCTTCTTCAACAGCTCCATGACATCTCTTGCAGACTTCATCTGAACCCACAACAATAACATCATCTCCTACACCAATGATACCCAGCTTGTCCTCCTGACCTCAATGAAGACCAACTTCCACAACTGTATGAAGAATATCTCTGCCTGGATAAATAATAACTGCCTGGAGATCAACACAAACAAAACAAGTTCTGATGTTCAGCAGACACACCTCTCTCTGGAATGACTCCTGGTGGCCATCAGAACTTGGACTCAACCCCACCCCTAAAGACCATGCCCGCAACCTCAGCAACATGCTGGATAGTGAACTCTCAATGAAACGTCAGGTCAGTGCAGTCTCCTCAGCCTGCTTCCACACTCTGCATGCTCTGCAAAGTTTTTAAGTGGCTCCCCATCAACACCAGGAAAAAAGCAATGCAGGACCTCATCACCAGCCAGCTATACTACGGCAACACACTCTATGCAGGCACCTCCACCAAACTCATGGAAAGACTCCAGACGATCCAGAACACAGCAGCCAGACTGACCCTCAACCTGTCTAAGAGGACCCACATCACCTAGCACCTGAGAGACAATCACTGGCTACCCATCCAGAAAAGATGCCAAATCAAGCTTCTGACCCATGCCTACAAAGCACCTCACAACCAAGGACGTGCCTACATGAACCACTGTTTGAATTTTCACTGACCTCCCAGGTACCTCTGCTCCTCTCACCTTGCCCTCGCACAAACACCACACATCCACCGCTCTGGAGGACACGCCTTCTCCCACTGTGCCGCCAAGTCCTGGAACACCCTTCCCCTAACCTCTGTACTTCACCCTTGCTGACCCACTTCAGGAAGGAACTCAAGACCTGATTTTTTGACTGACTCCCTCATCGCAGCGCCTGGATACCCTCTTGGGTGATAAGCTGCTCTCCAAGTTCCACTTAATTGATTGATTTATTGAAGAAGAGTAGAACATTTTTACCTATAGTTATTCAAGATGACCCCTCCTGCTGCGTTTTGCTTTGTACTCCAGAAGTTTACCGGAGTTTTTCTTTTGTGCTCTGCTGGAGTGGCTCTTAACAGTATGCACCACCTTCATAACAAACTGGGATGGGAGCCACAAGGACGATTCCCAATATGTCCTCTCAAGGAATAACCCATTTCTTTTGGGTCCTAGCTGCTGGCATCCTTAGTGGAGTTTGTAGTGCAGAATAGCTGCTCCTCAGAGGAAAAGATTTCTGACTCCCTCACGTTAAGTCCAGTCAATGATGATCAATTCCTTTCTTGCCTAGAGTGTCTGAGGCCCTTCAAAAGTTAGAACGCCCCCTGCTTCTTCTCAACAGTAATGCTGGGGTTAATACACAATGTTTCTGGCCAGAGCAGCTTGCTCTGAAGATTCATCAGCTTGGTCACAGGAAGGCATGATAACCAAAGCATGATGAGAGCTGGACAAGTCTGCACTGCCTTTCAAGTGCCCCTACCAGACTGTTTGGGAGGCAGTCTGGAAAAACACCTGCTTCACAAGGAGGCAAGCCTGTCCAGTGTGTCGTGGGCCATTCACCAGTCTTTGAACTGGATAAAGGAACCATGTCCGTGATGGAGCAGGTAGTGCAAAATTTTGTATAGCTCTATTTTTGCATGAAAATACTAATTATATAATCTATTAATTATAATAGTACGAGTGTTGCATGTATACTAATCAACATTATTAATACTTAAACTACACATGGGATTTGCTAATTGCATGGCTAAATAACTTTTGTAACTAAATTCTGTACGCATATTAACAATAGTATTTGTGGTAATAGAATACTGCATGATATATGTTGCTTTGTGATGTTGCACCCTCGAGGAGGATCGAAAAAGGTGAATATAATTGCTTTAAATGTTGCTATATGCTAGATAAATACAAGCACATAGAGGGATTAGCAAGGGGTTAACATTAGAATCACCATTTCTATGAATTAATTATTCTTTTGTGTTTGTTTCGCTTAAGTTAGCATCTGGGCCTAAATCCAATATGGCCGCGGTCACCACACGCAGAAGTGGCCACTGTCTCATGAGGCACGGAGTGAGCTGCGCATGTGTAAGAAATCTCCTAAACCTCGTAGCAACATTTGCACAAAGTGTCCCCGGTCAAGGATACGAAACGGGACATTCGCCAAGACACGGGAACAATCAACCTTACAGTAAACCGGAACAAGCCGACACTTCGCTGACCAATGTCCTCCCCCCTCAAACTGTACTGAAAATCTGGGAATATAAGTCGTACGATCTCAACCAGCCAATCACGACTGTCCTAAAGTTTAAAATTGTATCTTCTTTGACTTGTCTTATTATAAAAAAAGGGTAGCAGAATAGGGAGGGTGCGGTTCTCGCTTTCTTTTTCATTCATCATTTTTCCACGTTTGTTCGTTGTGACGCCTTTTCTGAAGATCCAGATGCTGCCTGACCACTTGATGACTACAAACTTTTTCTAAAAATCCACGGGCTATGATAGATGCTTGCACAATTTCTGGTCCTTTGATAAATTGGGACTGTAGCGTGCTGAGCAGAGGACTTTGAGCTTTGGCCTGCTTTTTCAGACAATTTACGCCAAATTTTGGTTGTGCAGAGCCAATGAATTAGAGGACTTCAGATAGCCAGATTAGGTAAATATGATGTTCTGCGATTTATTTGAATTAATCTAAAAATTCTAAACTTTGACGAGACAAATGCAAATATTAATCATTATGAAAATTTAGATAAACCAATATTGATTAACAAGAAATATGAGTTTGTGGTTTCATTAAGGGAAATAAGGATTCTGAGTCTTAAAATGTCTTTTAACTGGTTCTAAATCACCATCAACCAATCCAACTAAATTGGTCCGCTGACCAAGTGGGTGGAGTGCCTTGATGTTTGGGACTAGGGATCTATAGGCGAAAGATGTTAATGTATATTTTGTAAAATAACTTTTCTCTCCCTATAGGTTATAAGGTATTTCCCCCCACATGTCCAGCGCTTGAATTACTCATCCCTCCTGTGTGCAGACTCGTGAGAGAGACGTATGAGTGTTCGTGTTATGGGCCCCATCAATGAATGTGTGTGTGAATGAGCTAGTGTGACGTCGGGTCTGCGACGCAGGGAGGATATCGGTAAATGCTATTCCCCATTCCCAGTCTTGCGCTGGATCAGTTTTTCTGGTAGCAGTATGATGGTTTTTATTGTTTTAGTTTGGTGATTATTGCTTGTAAATTGCTTATTGATTGATTGTGGGAAAGTATTGGTTTATGTGTTAACACCATGTTGAGTCGCGTCGAGTTCTGTGTTGTTTGACGGCTTCTGGTATGTAGGAAGTCGGAAGGTTGTAACGGTTCCGTAGTAGACCAGAGGTAAGCGCTGCTCTCGGGAAAGACGGCTTGTTGTTGCCCTGTAGGTACACGGGGATAACGTGTGACGATTGAAGTTGCACAACGCATTGTCTGGGTACTATTCGGTAACATCGTCATGTGTTGCCATTAGGTACATTTTCTGTATGAGAGAAATGTATGGTAGCGAAGGTCACCAGTGAAATTTTAGTCTTAGGTACCAGGAGTCCAAAAGGCACTCTGATTAGGCTTATAACTGGAAAGGTAATAAGTGTTCCCTAAGCTTGCTAGAAGGATAAAGAAGAGGGAAGTGCTACTTCATTAACAAGTGTAATAATTCTGTAGTAGGACAGACTGTTCGCTGTTCTCGGGAAAGACAGAATTCTGTGTGAATGAACTACATTTTCTGTATGAAAGTGCGTGTAAAAATAGCATTCAGGTTAATTGTGAAACTCTGGTTTTATTTCTCAGGAGCAGAGCGTCTCCAACTAAGTGTCTTAATTCTGGAGAAACGGTTAGCTAATGCTTGTTAGAAGGGTAAGGTAGAGGGATGTGCTACTTTATCAACGGAAGTAACGATTCCGTAGTAGGGCAGAGGTAAGCGCTGCTCTCAGGAAAGACGGAATTCTTGTGAGAAAGGCCATTAACTATTCTTTTGTTAGCGAAACAGATAATGGTGGCATTTTCATGTCAGATTTGTAAGTCAGAAGAACGTTAGAAATTTGCCGATAAATTTTGTAAAGGAGGGGTCAGCAGAAGCAGGAGTAGAGAGAAAAGATGACGTCAGAAAGACCACGCTGGGATTGGCTAGTCAGTAAGAAACGAAGACGCTCCAGATTGGTGCGTTAGTGTGAGTCGCGCTGGGATTGGAGAATTACTGAAGTGACATAGACGCTCCGGATTGGTGCGTTAGTGTGAGTCGCGCTACGATTGGTTAAGAAAAAAAAAAACCACAGAATAGTCGTAGGGAAAATCTAGCGATACACGGAAGACAAAATGATGTATTACGATCCACCAGAAAAGGAGAAAAAGTCCTGGTTTGGAAAGATCAAGAGTTTATTTAAAAAGGACAAACCGATTGTGTCTAGGGAGGGACAGTTGCTTCCCCCACCAAAATCGCCCGCATCCTTTATGGTTGCGAAATATGGATACCATACTTGTATTTGGTTGGACAATTGGGCAAAGTATACAAAAGATGAAGTTTTAGCATTTCCGGAACATGGTTCATTTAATTTAGCGGTTTTGAGAAATTTGAGAGAAAGAATGATGAATCTAGAACCGAGACCTAGACCAACACAGTTTGAGGCATTGACAGAATGGGAAGATGAGATGCATAACAGAGAACGACAGAGGAGTTGCGGAAGGTACAAATATATGTTTGGTAGATCATATGGACAGGAGAATCATGATGATAGAATGAGGAGATGGCAAATATGACTGAGGGTTTGTTTCCTGTAAGAAATCCTGAAGAAATTAGCAATAGAAAATATATGGAAAAGAGAAATAATATCAAGTCAAGAGGGTATGGTGTGCATGAATCGGAGGACGTTCTTGACGACATGTTTTATAAAAATCCACCCCCTTATCAATCAGATTCCACATTATTCACACCAAGTGCCCCAATGAGAGAGAGTCCACGAAATATAAAGTTTGAATCAGTATCACAAGAAACAGGAAGAAATTATCCTTTTAGAGAAATAGAGAGCACACAACATGGTAAAATAGGTAATGAAAATTCAGCTGAACTAGCGAAAACCACTTTAGAATTAACTGAGAAAATTAGGGAATTGACAAAAAATGTGGAAGCCGTAACCGTTCCAGTAACTATAGGACCTGAAATGCCTATTTTTGATAAACAGAAGGATAGTGAGCATTATCTGACAATTCCTTATAACAGTAATAAACAAAATGAGAGACCAGAGAAAATTGTAGATGAGAACCCATGGAGACAAACAACGGTATTCCAGAACAAAGTACGCCTAAAAATTTGACAGTAAATCAAAGTCTAGGGGATAGAATAATAATAACGACAGAATCAGTCCCAGGATCACCAAAGAGATTAGCACAACAAACTACTGAGAAATATAGTGTAGGGCCTACTTCAGATGAATTAAGTGAATGGCTAAGGAGTTTGCAGCAGAAGGATAAAGAATCTCAAACTATAGATGTGGCCAAGCTGAAGATTGTTTTGGAAAAATTAATAGTAGGGACTATCCCCACGGAGAAGGTAAAAACCTATCAGGATGAAGAATTACTATTTTTATGTAAAAGTATAACATGGAGAGCAAGAAATCTACATGAAAGACTAGAAGAAGTGGCAAATGAAATGGGTATAGACTTCGAAAAAGTAAAAGCTTTGCAAAAACCATACAGAGTAGATTTTTCCGAAAAAGATATTGAAAATCTGAATACCGCAGGAAGAACAACTCAGATTAAAGACAATCATTTTCTTAAGAAAATGGGGAGATGTAGATAAATGGAAGAGTAGGTGGTTCGGAAAACGAGATGATGCCTCGGAGAAAACAAATGCAGCTTTACCGGTAAGAGAAAAAGAAAAGGTAGTAACAGAATGTCCCATGAGAGAAATTCCAGGAGGAGGATATGTACATGTCCCTTGGACTAGACAAGATATTTTGTCATTTACCAATGATTTCCCTCGACTACGCGAAAAGCCAGTCGAGTGGTATAGACAAGTGGATAGGTTCGTAAAGTTATCAAAAGTTTTATGGATTGATTTAAATAGTCTTTTTGACATAATAGTACCAGCAGGTTTATGGACAGAGTGCAAAATAATGATAAACTGGCCTACACCAGAATACCCTAGAGACCCAAAAACAGGTGCCCCTGATCCAGAGGTGCATGAAAAAATATGAACAAGTAATTACCTTTTTGAAAAATAAAGTTCCTCCCAAGGAGACTGATTGGGTAAAAATTGATAGGACTCATCAGGAAGCTAAGGAATCAGTACACGCTTATTATGAGAGGTTGGTCCTCGCCTTTAAGCAGTTCAGTGGTGATGAAAATTTGAGTGAAAAGGATTTAAGTCACTTTGTATACCGATTTGTATATGGGCTGCGTCCAGAAATAAGTGAAATGATTAAACAGCATACAGTGGACTGGCAAAACAAGAAAATAGATGAAGTACTGAGACATGCAAAATATTTTAGTGATGAAATTGAAGCCAAACAGGGTAAGTTAAAAGAAGAGGCTATGTGGGCACAGGTAAAGGTGGCAGAAAGACAGGAAGCTCAATTGATTGAACAGGCAAATGGTGCAGGTATGAAACCTACATTTAATGTTGGAAAAGGAAAGGGACAATTTAATATAGAAGAAGCCAAAAAGAAGTGGCCATGTCATAATTGCGGAAGAATAGGGCACTGGAAATCCGAGTGTAAATTTCCCCTGAGTACTAATGGTGATACTGCATCATTGAATTCGCAGGTGCAGAAAGAGGCGACCACAGCGACAGCAGCAGGTTGTTGCCCAACAGAATCAGGCACCAAAACCGCCTTTTCCACAGAGCGTAAATCCTCAGAAATACAGTAATGAGACAGGATTCTACAACGAAGAACAGGTAACTAAGCTGCCGCGCGCTAGTGCCGTTTCGCAGTATTGGCTACAACGCGATGAGAGTGAGTCAGAAGAAAGCTATTGACGGTGCCGAGGGGAGGAAGAAGAGTGCGTACTTGGCGCAACTCTAGAAGTAGACCAGACAGGACCTTTTGTCGATGGAAAGGTAAATGACGAAAATATTACTTTCCTAGTAGATACCGGTGCTACTCGTTCAACTGTCAGGTCAGCTGATGTTAAAAACCTTCCTCTCTCGGATGAAACAATCCAAGTAGTTGGGGTATCCAACAGACAGATTAAAACATATCTCACTGAACCAGTAAAAGTTAACATAGGGACATTTTCTGAAATGCACCGCTTTGTCATGTGTGATTCAAGCCCTGTAAATTTGTTAGGAAGAGATTTATTGTGCAAAATGAATTGCACCATATTTTGCACTCCCGATGGTATAGCATTTGAGACCCCTGATGAAGATGTACTATATAAAATGACTATGGCTAATATGGAACCTGAGATTACTGAGGCATTTGCTGTATTTAACCCTGAAGAACTACCAAAGGAACTGAAAAAGACAGTAAAGGCAGAGGTCTGGGATTTCACAGGAGAAGATGTAGGACTAATGAAAAATGTAGATCCTGTAAAAGTGACTGTAAAGGAAGGAATAAGTTACCTAAATATTCCTCAGTATAAATTGACACCCGAAATAATTGAAGGAGTTAGTCCTATAATAGAGAAAATTATTAAACAAGGTATTTTGAGAGAAATAATGCCCCGATTACTTACTGGTAATCTTCATTACTCCGAGTATAGTCTTCCTCGCCACATGACTAACAAAGTGAACAAAGTGAGCTTCAGCTCCACACCAGAACCCTCCAAAGCAAAAAAGTCAGCCTCCCATGCCTCCCATCCCTTCCCAATATGGCCGACCCAGTACACCCAGGACCTCTATAAGAGGCGGGCCGGCCCAACCCATCAGCCTGAAACTACCAAGCACAAACATGAAGCCGATAGCCAGACAGGGAGGGAGGGATGGGAAGTCATGTGGCGAGGAAGACCATACTCGGAGTAATGAAGATTACCGGTAAGTAATCGTTAGTCTTCCTCGCCACATGAATAATAACAAAGTGAGCACATACCAAAGCCAAGCGGCTTCATGGAAACTCACAAGGAACCAATGGACCAGAAGGGAAACCCACGAGAAAGGGCAAACCCAATAGACCAACGAGCGGAGAAACCACCCAAGAGAGAGGCAACCACGGGCAGGAGGAACCAGCCCGGGACATAAAAAACACCGGAAGGGCCGAAACCCCGGACCCCCCTAGAAAAGAAGGCCCGCCAGAAAATCCGCCCACCAAGGAAAAAGGAGGACAGAGAAGGCAAGGCACCAGACCACACGGTACCAAAAGGCAATCGAAAACAGGCCCACAAACAGAAAGCAGCAAGCCGGTCCAAAACGCCAAGACCGCCCAACGGACCGCCCAAAGCGAGGGGGGACCCAAACAGCCCAGGAGCCACCGGAGCCCCACAGGGAAAGAAGAAACAGAGGGCAGTCACACCACAGAGACCCAATAAAAAAAAAAGGCCACAGCAGCAAGAGACCCAGGCCGACCAAAGCCCAGCAACGCGCACGGTGGACCACCAACAGCGAGAGAGATGAACCACCCCCAAACCAAGGACCGGAGGGGAGAAGAAAACAAAAGCCACCAGAACCGGAGGCAATCAGGGGCAGAAGCAAAAGGAACTCGAGGGAACCCAGACCGGCAGGAGCCGCAAGAACGGGAGGAGGCACAGAAAAGGAAACCAGCACCCCACCCGAACAACAAAACGAAGGGCACCCAAGCCCCACCAGCAAGGAGAGGCAGGAGGGACATGGACCACAGCCGCACAAAGGATCCCCGGACGGGAATGCGACAGCAACGAGAGAGCCCAGGCAGGAGCAAGGCAGAGCAGACCCCGGGGGTCACAGGAAACCACAGCAAAGTGCCCCCGCCAGCAAGGCCATCGAAGACGACCATGGCCAAGCCCCAAACAGGAAGGCAAACACCCACCAGGGGACCCAAGCACAAGAAGCAACATGGACCCGGAAGGAAGGGGAATGCAGAATGCACGAGCAACACAGCCCAGTGCAGAGGACATGCAACACGCGCAACAAGGGAGCCGCCGAGGCGAGCACCCGGGAGGCAAAACCAACCAACCCCGGGACACAAACCCAAGACCCCATGAGGAAAAGTCCTCAAGGCCTGAAGATAACCGGAAAAACCATCAGCCCCGGACGCCCAAGGGGCAACAAATAAAAACGCGGCAGGACACGATTCCACAAGCCGCATGCCTCACCAACAGGAGAAACAACCCGGCCAGGCCAACAAGCCCAGGCGCGAACCAGCACCCGGGACACAGGCAGAGAGTGACCGAGGCAAGAGTCCCAAGAAGCCCCCGTGGGGAGGACGCCAACACCCGGGAAGGGGAGACCGGAACACAACGACTACCGGCCACATGGGCAGACAGGGCGGAAGGAGAGCCATCCCCAGAGGCAGGGGACACCCGGAACTGAACCAGGGACACCCGGAACCGCAGCCAAACGCCCCACCGAAAGGGACACCCACAGGAAACAGGCGAAAGCAGGAAAACCCCACAGAGCACCAGGACCAACCAGACGGGGAGGACCCCCAACGGACAGACCAGGCAAGCACCGACAGACAATGCAGACGGAGCCCAAAACCGACCCCACGGAAGACCAGCAGCCGGGTAGACAACCCAGAAAAGAACAGCCGGGGGGCCACACCAACCAGACGAAGGGGACAGCCACCCAAGGAAGGAGATCAACCACAGAGCCACAGCACGTGAAACCAGACCCATACAGCCAGAAAGCTGAAACCAGCGGCAAGGAGTGCACGGACGAGGCCAGCACAAGGGAACAGGAACAAAGCACACCACGCCACTCCAGTGAAAAAACCACCAGAGCCCACGGAAGGATGCAGGAGAAGAGAACACGCACCACAGGCACCAACCGAGAACTGTGACACCTGCCACAACAGGAGCACGGGAGCGCGAAACAACGCACACATAGGCAGCGACGAGGAGGAAGGTGCAAGGGACGCCCACCGGACCAAGGATGAGGAGGAGGAGGGAACATCAACGCAGCGGCCCGAGGAAGGCAAGCCAAACTGCAACAACCGGAGCAGAACAGGGGCAACCCCAGCATACAAGCCGGCGCTCACAGCTCCCGAAAACCCCGAAGGCCACAGCAACCAGGATCGGCCAAGGACAACAGCGGGGAACAGGCAGGCACAGGAGAACCCAGGAAGGAAAGCGAAACCCGGGAACGGGAACACATACCCCCCTGGGCGAAAAGCCCAACCTCATGGCCACAACACCAGGCACACCCAGGCAGGCCGCCAACCAGGAATCAACCAGCCCCGCACCCGAGAGACGAGAGCAGGGGCTACAGGGAGGAACGGCCGCAGGGCCCTGGCGGCGAGACAGCCCCGGAAGGGACAAACACAGCGACAAGCAGAGAACCCAGGGACCCGACAAGCACAGACCCCCAGATTCAGATCCACACCCGTCGGATAAGGCCCCAACCGCCCCGAAGGGAATAACAAAACCCAACACAGCAGACATGATGAGAGGACATCATAACCCTGAGGTCAATATAACAGACTCAATGGCAAGCGCAACAGTTACCTAGAGAGTAAGAGTCCCTGACCACAACCAAGAGGCCACAGCGTCTCTAGCAAACAGAGACTATGAAAGACCAGTGATCGTGAGACAAAGACCCCAACCAGCGGGCGCAGCTACAGAAAACCGCAGCCAAATGTAACGCCACATGAAGTCGCGCAACAACCCCACGCAGGGGCCACGCAGGCCAAAGTGCAGGAGACGTGCCACCGAAGCGAGCACTCCTTGAGGAAAAATTAACTACGGACCATGAGGCCAGAGCGACCCCAAACACAGAGCGACAAGGACGACCCGTGCAACAAAGAGACCTGACAGAAGTGGGATCTGAACCCACGCCTCCAAGAGGAGACCAGAAGTCCCAGTAGTACTGAAGGGCGAGCCCGACAAAGTCGGGCGCTGTAGACCACACAGCCAACCAGGCAGTCAAGTGCAAAACACGTCCGCCACGAAAAGAACGGGAAACCGGAAAGCAGAGGCGAAACGCCTAGCCAAAAAAAGGCAACCGGAAACCCAGGAGGGACACCAGAGGAAGCGTCCCGCCGGCCAACACCGGGTCAAAACGAAAGAATGCCAACTTAAGACACATCGACAGCGTATGCGGGACTCGAAACCTTCTCCTGTGAGATTCTACAGAACCACAGGCACAAGAGACACCATCTAGCCATAGTACCTGGTAACAACGCAACCGTGGGGCCCCTACCCACAGCAGCCGCGAGGGAGGTAGCCCGTCAGCCGGACCCCAACCGAAGCAGAGACAGAAGCCGGGGGAGCTAGGACCCGCCCCGAGGAGGCGGACCAGAGAACGCCATCCGTAGGAGAAGAGAATGCAACTCCCCACGCCCCCTAAAAGTACCGTATACAAAACACAACACACAGACAGGCACAGGGAGTTCAAGCGCCGCGCCCAAAATCATAGGACGTGGACGCGGTAAATGGAAGGGAAGGCAACCATGACAGTAAAAGCCACAGACTGGAACCATGGGTCCACAGGGACTCACCGGCACGAAGCCCGGGATCCCGAATCAATAATTCAAACACAAACAACTGCGAGAGAAATAGCATTGCAAATGCTTGTAATGGTTGCAGCAGTTTTATACATAGCGCAAACACAATAATTTCTCGGCAGCAGTGCAAGACTCACCGGAGGAAGCGTCCCCGCCGCCCAGTGCAAACGCGGAGCAACTGCATACCCCCACGGCAGCCGGAAACAAGGCGGGCCGTCAGCCGGAACCGTAGAACCGGAACGGGCAGACGGGGGAAGACAGGCCCCGCCCCTCGGAACCAGCGAGGAACACACGCCGCCACGGAGGCCTCGGGGAGAGAAACGGCACCCGCCCCGCACCAACGGTAAGTGGAGACAGGGACAAGGGGGCATGGCCGCGTGATCGTAGGCAACAAAACACCCCAGGTGATGCCATGAAAGCCAGGAAAATCCAATGAAAGGTCATGAAGGATTTTAAAGAAGAGTTTGAAAACTTTACACTCGGCAACTCCCCACAGCAGCCCGAAGAGGACAGAGGCCACAGGGAACGATGAAACCCACGGGGCCTCAGACAGAGGACACCCCGGACCCGTAGTAAGTGGCAAGATGTGTCGTAGGAAAACCATAAACGACACTGAAAGCCAAATCTCAGAGTAAGAGGCCAGAATGACTCTCTCTCCAACCGGAGAAGCAGTGAGAACAGCCACCCGGGAAACGGAAGCACACCCCGCCAGCTGCCCCAAAAGAGACAGCAGGGCCCAAATCACAGAGCCCGCTAAACCAGGGCATAAAGCCAAAAAAACGGAGGGGGCGCAGGTAGCCCAAAAGCCTGCCCAGAGCCCGCTAGAGCAGAGCTGTGAAACCGGACAGAGCACAGGCCAGAAGGTGGGGGAACCAGAGTGTGAGCCCGCTGGAGCAGGGCCTCCCCCCAGGGCACCGGGACCCGCTGGAGCAGGACCTCAGCCCAACTTACCTGATCAGACGCTCTGGAGAATCTGCAGTGCAGAACAAAAAAAACAGGCTGATGGGTTGGGCCGGCCCGCCTCTTATAGAGGTCCTGGGTCGGCCATATTGGGAAGGGATGGGAGGCATGGGAGGCTGACTTTTTTGCTTTGGAGGGTTCTGGTGTGGAGCTGAAGCTCACTTTGTTCACTTTTTTAGTCATGTGGCGAGGAAGACTAACGAGGAGGTAATGAGTAGTCCATATAATTCACCAATTATGGGCCTGAAAAAGCCTAATGGAACGTTCAGAATAGTGCAAGATTTGAGAAAAATAAACAAAATAGTTGTGTCATGTTGTCCTATTGTACTAAATCCATCTGTGATTTTGTATCAGATTCCACATGAAGCAGAATGGTACACAGTGATTGACCTGTGTCATGCTTTCTTTTCCATCCCATTACATCAAGACAGTCAGCAGATTTTTGCGTTCCGGTTTGGCGAACGTATTTTGGCATGGTGCCGAATCCCACATGGGTATACAGAGAGCCCCTCAATATTTAACCAGATATTGAAAAAGTCCTTAGAAGATCTAGAGATGTCCGAGAGCTCAGTACTAGTCCAATACATTGACGACCTGCTTGTGGCGTCAAAAACACGAGAAGCTTGTGTAGTGGATACCATAGCATTGCTAAATCATCTAGCAGATGAAGGACTTAAAGTATCCCCATCGAAATTGCAATTCTGCAAGAAAGAAGTACAATATTTAGGCCATAAAATTGAAAAAGGATTGAGGAAAATAACAGCAGAAAGAATCAAGATAATAAAAGGAATGAGAGCACCAATGATGCAAAGAGAAGTGAGAATGTTTCTTGGAATGGTAGGATATTGTCGTCAGTGGATAAGTAACTTTTCCCTGATTGCAAAACCTTTGGGACGCCTGACAAGAAGTGATGTAAAAGATCCCATTGAATTGAATAAAGAAGAGTTAACAGCCTTTAAACAATTGAGAGACAGTTTGTGTGAGGCACCAGCACCTGGTATGCCTGATTATGAAAAAGAGTTTGAACTATACTGCAGCGAAAGGAATGGATGTGCACTCTCTGTATTAATACAGAAACATGGAAAACTGAGAAGACCAATTGCATATTTTTCAGCTATACTTGACCCAGTAGCTGTAGCGTTACCTGGTTGTCTGAAAGCAGTGGCTGCCACTTTAAGAGTCTGGAACAGAGTGAAGGAATTGTGCTGGGATATCCGTGCGAGTATTTGTACCTCATGATGTGGCAATCCTTTTAACAAGGAGCCGCACTCAGTTCATGACACATAGTCAGCTGACTAAATATGAAAAAGTCATATTAGGTGCAACGAATGTGAGCCTTGTAAGATGTCTGAATGTGAATCCTTCAACGTTATTACCAGATGCTGAGAATGTGGAAGTCAGAGATGATGTGGATCATGACTGCTTGGATGTGCTTGATTTCTGTACAAAACCACGACCTGATAAAAAAGATGTACCTTTGACAGAAAGTGACTATGTGATGTTTGTGGACGGATCATGCTTGAGAACAGACGAAGGAATTCTGAGTGCAGCATATGCAGTGTGTACAGTAGCAGCGGTAATGGAAGCATCTTACCTAAAGGGAGTAAAGTCAGCCCAAGTTGCTGAACTTTTCACCTTAACCAGAGCATGTAAGTTGGGAAAGAATGTGAGAGTGGCTGTGATAACTGATAGTCAGTATGGCTTTGGTGTCGTGCATGATTTTGGCCACATTTGGTCACAGAGAGGATTTTTGACTTCAAGCGGAACCCCTATAAAGAATGCTGAAGTGGTTGGGAAATTACTTGAGGCGATACAGCTGCCTAAGCAACTTGCTGTTGTGAAGTGTGCTGCACACTCCAAGACCGGAGATTACATCGCAGCTGCGATCCAGTATGCAAACGATATGGCTCAATATTGTGCGCGAATCCAGAATTCAGTGAACAGGGCAAAAGAGAAGGAAATGAATTCATGTCCCTTGTTGTTTACTAATATTGTGAATACATGGGAAGAAGTGAGGCAGTGACAGGAAGAAGCAGGAGATGAGGAAATGAGACAATGGATCAAGGCAGGATGTGCACCAAGGGAAACAGATCATGTGTGGGTCTATCGGGATGGAAGACCAGTTATGCCTGATAGCATGGTGTCAGCCATGGCCCGGATGTATCATGGACAAGCACACGTAGGGAGAGATGCAATGATTAGACTATTTAGGCAGACATGGTACAATGCAAAATTCAGACTTGTAGCTGAGAGTCTGTGTCAAAGATGCCTTATATGTCAGCAGTTCAATCCTGGAAGAAAAACAGTGGTAAGTCTTGGAACGATAGATCGAGAAGGAGGGCCTTTCACCAGAATGCAAATCGACTTCATTGAGATGCCTCCCTGTAACAGGTTGAGGTATGTTTTAGTGATGGTCTGCCTATTTTCTAGATGGGAAGAAGCATATCCCACAAGAAGAAGTGATGGGATAACAGTAGCAAAACTACTTTTGAGGGAGTTCATCCCAAGATTTGGGTTTCCAGTCACAATTGAGTCAGATAGAGGAAAACATTTCCATAATGAAATCATGAAGCTAATTTGTAAAGCATTGAATGTACAACAAAAACTGCATTGTGCCTATCGGCCAGAGGCTTCTGGTGTGGTAGAACAGGTAAATGGCACTATTAAAAACAGATTAGGAAAGATGTGTTTAGCACAGGACTGAAATGGCCTGATGTCTTGACTCTGGTACTCATGACTATTAGATCAATTCCAGATAGGAACACAGGTTTGAGTCCCCACGAGATTGTGATGGGGAGAGCAATGAGGCATGTATTCATACCAGTCAACAAGTTATTGCCTATCTCTGATGACTTGGTGTTGGATTACTGTAAGGGGCTGGCTGACACCATACATTCTGTGTTTCATCAGGTTGGATCGGATGCCACCACCCTTGAAAAGAAGCCAGCTCATGATCTGAGCCCAGGTGACTGGGTGAGAATTAAAGTGCACAGAAGAAGGAACTGTTTGGTCCCACTTTGGGAAAAACCACGACAAGTGATTTTAACTACAACAACAGCTGTAAAGTGTGCAGGAATAAAGAACTGGATCCATGCTAGTCATACCTTGCAAATTCCAAACCCAGTGGATAACAAGGAAGGAGTGTATTTTGAAGAATCAGAAACCAGCTCTGAATCAGATACTGAAGACACTAGAACAGGACATAATTCTGAAAGGGAGTCAGAACCGAATTTGACCATTGCCCCAGAGAACATTCCCTTGAGAAGAAAATTGCAGATCTCAGACACCAGCTCAGACTCAGAAACTGAACAAGCACAAGTACATACTGGACAATTGAAAAGCAGTGAAGAGACAATTAAAGAAGTTCTCGATAAATAAATTCCTGATGGAAAGTTGAGAGAAATTCCACCTGAAGTAACAAAAGTAGATGGTCAGGTGACAGATACAGAAAGTGAGGGAAAGATTTTTGCGGAAGACCCCCGAGGAGTTGTAGGGAATTCAAATATCCAGTTAGAAGAAGGGACATTTAGTCAGCAGGAAGATTGTGTGCAAGAAACACGAGGAGGGACAGAAGTAGGGAAAATAAAAGAAGTGGTGGAAAGAAAAACATTGTTCCAATGGATGGTTACAGTTCCTATAATGTAAGAGAGAAGTGACAGCCTGCAGGTAAGCTGTAGATAGAAGGGAATGTCTCCAAAGGTAGGGTGAGTGTGCAAAGTGAGGAGAGAGTACTCCTTGTGGTGGTACTGTTTGCCCTCACACACCCTCGCGGATGTATAGCATCATCATTGGGCACGGTTGCTCCTCGTGGGGGTGGCGCTGCAGTCCCTCACGGGCCCTTGGTTAGGGGCTTTCTGGTGGAGTTCTTTTAAGGAGTTGCCGCATTTGTGAGTGAGGGTGTGTGGGTAGATATGTGCTAGTGAGTGCAGGATTAAAAATGAAACAGGAACCTAAAATATTTTAATCAGGAGGTCCCTGGTCCAAGCTAAAAAATACTCGGGGATGGAGATGCACAGTAGTGCTGTTTAGAGAGGGGAATCAAGACCAAATAAAAGTCCCACTTCTCTCGACCTGTGTGGTGTATTAATAAAAGGTGATTTAAAGAGAGGTCAACATGTTTCGCGCTGTAGGATGGTCCCTAATGGATCCCGGAGCGCTTCATCAGGACCGGAACAAGTGTGCTAGAAAATGGGTTTCAGGTAAAGACTGCCCGTAATCCCATTCGATACCTAGGTCTGGTATGCTTGACAGTTAGTGTCCAGAATCCGTTTTTATACGTCAATCCTGTTCACAGCCCTCTCCTCCTAGATGATGGGCTCCATCAGCAATGCCGCGGAGTAATGATCACTGTACGCCTTACGTCGTGGGGAAACCTACCCGTGCGGTTGCACTGCCGGTTACGACATTCCCTTCTATCTACAGCTTACCTGCAGGCTGTCACTTCTCTCTTACATTATAGGAACTGTAACCATCCATTGGAACAATGTATGTCTTTTAGGAGCATTGGTTCAGGACCTTTTTCTAACTGCTCTTAGTCCCTCCTCCTATTTGATATTGTGGAAAGAAAAACAGCTGAAAGTAAAAGTCAAGTTGAAACAGAATCAGAAGACAGTGATGAAGAAGTACCAGAAGGTCGAGTTCTGAGGAAAAGAGCATGGAGAGCTGAGAAGAACGATAAAGGAAATAAATTGAAAAGATCAGCAGGAGATGAAATCTGGCCAAACAAAATAAAGATATTAAGATACCGACTGACACAAGTGAATTCGTCTAGAGCTGAACAAGTGAATGAAGTATCTAGTCAAGAAAAGTTGAAAGACGAAGGAAAAACGATAACAGAAGAAAATAGGAGAACAAGAAAACCTAACCAGAACTATAAGTCGCCGGAATGGTCATATGTGGCGCTGCCTGAAATAAAAGAAGAGGCGGATAGCCAAGAAAATCCAGAGGTGACTGTACCAGAAGTGGTTGAGGAAGACGAAGAATCGGAAATCCTGAGAGTTATCTTGTCCGACATTGGAGAAGAAACGGATGTTCAGGAAGTTCTGTATCAAGAATGTGAAAGAAAAGTGAAAGACGATCAAATGCCAAACTGAAAAGACCAAAAGTGATACCAATGAAAAGACAAATAAATTACTGGAAAAGACATAACTGATAGAACCAAGTAGGTGCTTAGAGCCTTGGGTTAGACAAAACTAGTTGTGAAGTGGAAGAGGCTAAGTCAAAAGACACTGATCATTTTTCGAAATGGCAAACACAGAGAATTGAAAACCTAAATGTGTATTTCTTAGAAGGTGGTTAAAAATGTGTTGTTGTACAGGATTACTAATGGTTCTATGGAGTGTTTTGGCTTTGATGATCTCATTTAAAGTTACACTAAAAACAATAGAAGGACATAGTGAGAATAAAACTAATGTAGAAAAGTTTCAGAAAGTATATCCGACTAATATAGATAGAAATTATCTACATTAAGACAGGTCTATAAATGATTTCTCTAACAATGTATTTTCAAAATTATTATATGAATATGTAAAGACAATGGACGTGAGGGACAGCTACGTCTGCATGCAGTTACCTGCATCTGTATCTGAGGGAGTGACCTAACATCACCTCCCAGTAACGTATGGAATAACATGTAGTGTAATAGCAAGTTTGTTTTACAAAATAGGGAAATTAGAATATTACTTTTCAGAAATAGATAACATATTTTCACAAGTACCTGTAATTAACAAATTAAATAAGGTAAATCCTGCAAAGGTATTAGGTGAATTTTTTCTTAGAAACTAAAGAATTAATATTAGAGTCCATATTTAGAAATAATCTAACTTGTAGTTTAAAGAAGGAGGAGAAAGTGTTCTTGGATATGGTTGAAGAAAGGAGATTGAAAATGCAAAAGAAAGCATCTGAGGGAAGAGAGGAAAGGACAGTCTGGGGTGTTGAAAAGGAAAAACATTTGAAAGGAGAAGCTAGTCCAACAATGGCTTTAGATTGGCCTCAGAAAGGAAAGTTGTGTATTAGAAGGAATCAAACTGTATATGATAATTATTTTGTAGGTAACAGTGATTGCCATGATACATATTGAATCATGGGTGGATGGGGATTTAAAGGAGGAAATGATCCAGTTTTTCCTGGGTTATATTTTATCTGCGGGAACAAAGCATATTATCGATTACCAGATCACTGGTTTTGGCACATGTTATGTGGGCCTGGTTTTCCCAAAGATATTCCATGTGGGAAGAGGAAGAGATGGTGTACGTGAGTTAGGTAGACAACTAGCACCTAGAAAGAGAGAATCTTGGTCAGAAATCGTGGGAGACAATTTTGGAGCACTGATACCAGCAGTGGGAATATCTCTGAATGCACATAAAATTAGAAAATTATCAACAGCAGTAGATCGCTTATCAACAAGCACCGCTGGATGATTTGTATTGGTAAATACAGAAATGGTTGCCATGTGCACCATGGTAATGCAAAATCGACTTGCCCTTGATATAATTTTGGCAAAAGAGGGTGGAGTCTGTGGAATGCTGAAAGTTCAACATTGTTGTACTTATATTCCGGACGAAAGTCAAGATCTAAAGTCATATATTAAAAATATAACTGATTTGCATGAGGAAATTGCACCACTGGAGGTTGAAGGTGTTTGGGAAAAGATTGGAAAGAAATTATCTTCTATTAAAGATTTCCTATTAAAATTAGGTAGTACTTTTATAGGTAAAATCTTATTTCCACTAACCTGTGTAATTTTTTTTAGTATTAGTTTTAAGGCTAGGATGTTTATGTTGCAAAAGAAAGAAAACACAGAAAAATTTAAAGAGAGAAACTTTAAGAAAGAAAGAAAATAAAAGACGAGAAAGAGAATTTGAAGAAGTAGAATTAGAAGAAATGAAAGATAGTATGTATAAAAAGGCAAGAGGAGAAGAAATTGGGGAAACAGAAATGTGAACTAAAATTCTATGAATTCATTTTCTTTTCATAATAAATTTACAAACTGTTAGATATTGTGGTGATACAATCACCAAAGGGGGGGGTTGATGGAGCAGGTAGTGCAAAATGTTGTATACCTCCTCTATTTTTACATGAAAATACTAATTATATAATCTATTAATTATAATATTTTTAAACGAGTGTTGCATGTATAATTATCAACATTATTAATACTTAAACTACACATGGGATTTGCTAATTGCATGGCTAAATAACTCTTGTAACTAAAATCGGTACGCATATTAACAATAGTATATGTGGTAATAGAATACTGCATGATATATGTTGCTTTGTGATGTTGCACCCTCGAGGAGGATCGAAAAAGGTGAATATAATTGCTTTAAATGTCGCTATATGCTAGATAAATAAAAGCACATAGAGGGATTAGCAAGGGGTTAACATTAGAATCATAATTACTATGAATTAATTATTCTTTTGTGTTTGTTTCGCTTAAGTTTGCATCTGGGCCTAAATCTAATATGGCCGCTGTCACCACACGCAGAAGTGGCCACTGTCTCATGAGGCGCGGAGTGAGCTGCGCATGTGCAAGAAATCTCCTAAACTTCGTAGCGACCGTTGCACAAAGTGTCCCCGGTCAAGGATACGAAACAGGACATTCGCCAAGACACAGGAACAATCAACCTTACAGTAAACCGGAACAAGCCGACACTTTGCTGACCAATGACCTCACCCCTCGAACTGTACTGAAAATCTGGGAATATAAGTCGTACGATCTCAACCAGCCAATCACGACTGTCCTAAAGTTTAAAATTGTATCTTCTTTGACTTGTCTTATTATAAAAAAGGGGAGCAGAATAGGGAGGGTGCGGATCTCGCTTTCTTTTTCATTCATCATTTTTCCACGTTCGTTCGTTGTGACGCCTTTTCTGAAGATCCAGATGCTGCCTGACCACTTGATGACTACAAACTTTTTCTAAAAATCCACGGGCTATGATAGATGCTTGCACGATTTCTGGTCCTTTGATAAATTGGGACTGTAGCGTGCTGACTTTGAGCTTTGGCCTGCTTTTTCAGACAATTTATGACAAATTTTGGTTGTGCAGAGCCAATGAATTAGAGGACTTCAGATAGCTAGATTAGGTAAATATGATGTTCTGCGATTTATTTGAATTAATCTAAAAATTCTAAACTTTGACGAGACAAATGCAAATATTAATCATTATGAAAATTTAGATAAACCAATATTGATTAACAAGAAATATGAGTTTGTGGTTTATTAAGGGAAATAAGGATTCTGAGTCTTAAAATGTCTTTTAACTGGTTCTAAATCACCATCAACCAATCCAACTAAATTGGTTCGTTGACCAAGTGGGTGGAGTGCCTTGATGTTTGGGACTAGGGATCTATAGGCGAAAGATGTTAATGTATATTTTGTAAAATAACTTTTCTCTCCCTATAGGTTATAAGGTATTTCCCCCCCACATGTCCAGCGCTTGAATTACTCATCCCTCCTGTGTGCAGACTCGTGAGAGAGACGTATGAGTGTTGGTGTTATGGACCGCACCAATGAATGTGTGTGTGAATTAGCTAGTGTAACATTGGGTCTGCGACGCAGGGAGGATATTGGTAAATGTTATTCCCCATTCCCAGTCTCACGCTGGATCATCCACAAGTCATAATAATGGGTGAGGAGCAGGCCATACCTTTTGCCCTTGGATTCCTGAGACTGTGCAGCCATCATCTCAGCACTGACAGTCAACTGGACCCCTTTGCTGGACTCAATGCCAACATCCTGCACTCATTAGGGAATCTCACATGGGATTGGGATCTATGTATAGTGAGTCATTACTTTTAAAAGGGCTGTGATACATCCGTCAAAGTCCATGAAACCTCAGAGGAATTCATGGAAAGAAACCATTGAAAGTACCAGAACCCAACCACAAACCACAGAAGCCAAACACAACATAAAACGCAATCCTGACTAAAACATCAGACTCCCACATTTGTCACCTAATGTATGCGATTCTGCTCTTTAAGATGTTGGTTAAATAATTACTTCTAATCTAGTAATGGCCGTGATTGGCCATCCGCCTTCACTGTGAGGGCAGTGCATGCGTTATACTGCATCAGAAACATCCTCCACATTGCCAGGCATGGGCTTGGCCTGGGTATTTAAATTAACCACCCAAGAAGGGAAAAAGTCCTAACTTTCCATTGGAGACCCAGTACCCAGCATCCTTCTCTAAGGGGATGTGTGCAGTCTCCTTTTGATACTGCTAAGTGGTACCTACAGCTTCAAGGATCTAATACTTTTCACTTGAGCCTAGATCAATGGCCACTGCTGTTTGAATAATTTGTACTTTTACTGAGATGCCAATCATGCAGCCAGACTCGCCCATCAATGTATGGCGATGAAGTGCACGTATTCCTCGCAATTCACCTTGAAAAACAGATTTTGAGAATAGGACGTTTGTACTTACCTGACATTGGTAGACCTGTTAGATCCCCCCAGGTACTGGCCATTTCTTTCTGCTGAGCCAGAGGAAGACGAGACAAAAAGTCAGTTTCAGATGCCAGCCAATTCTGCTGTGCACTTAAGAGAAAAGGAAGCTAATTACTTGACCATCAAAACCAGCGCTCCCTCGTGGGCGCTTGACCTGGATCTCCAAAGAGCTCTGAAAATGTGTGCCAAGGCCCCAGGACTGTCTGAGTTTATCATATTCAAGAAGAAAGTGAGCAATGCTCTGCTGTCTGTGGGCCGCAGCACGTGCCAACTCCTCGGTGCAAGGAACCGTCTTCCCAGCATTAAAAAAGCACAACAGCCCTCCCCACCGCTGTGCAAGTACCCCTTCCTGTCTGCAAGGAGCATAGCACGCAGACTGTATCTCTTACCAAACCCAACCCGTGCAAGGAACGCTTCCCCTCTGCAAGGAGCATGGCGCACAGCCTGTATCTCTTATCCCCCTCCCTGCAAGTACCCCTTCTGCAAGGAGCATGGCGCACAGCCTGTATCTCTTATCCCCCTCCCTGCAAGTACCCCTTCCTCTCTGCAAGGAGCATGGGGCGCAGCCTGTATCTCTTATCCCCCTCCCTGCAAGTACCCCTTCCTCTCTGCAAGGAGCATGGCGCACAGCCTGTATCTCTTAACCCCCTCCCTGCAAGTACCCCTTCCTCTCTGCAAGGAGCATGGGGCGCAGCCTGTATCTCTTATCCCCCTCCCTGCAAGTACCCCTTCCTCTCTGCAAGGAGCATGGAGCGCAGCCTGTATCTCTTATCCCCCTCCCTGCAAGTACCCCTTCCTCTCTGCAAGGAGCATGGCGCACAGCCTGTATTTCTTAACCCCCTCCCTGCAAGTAACCCTTCCTCTCTGCAAGGAGCATGGCGCACAGCCTGTATCTCTTATCCCCCTCCCTGCAATTACCCCTTCCTCTCTGCAAGGAGCATGGCGCACAGCCTGTATCTCTTATCCCCCTCCCTGCAAGTACCCCTTCCTCTCTGCAAGGAGCATGGCGCACAGCCTGTATTTCTTATCCCCCTCCCTGCAAGTACCCCTTCCTCTCTGCAAGGAGCATGGGGCGCAGCCTGTATCTCTTATCCCCCTCCCTGCAAGTACCCCTTCCTCTGCAAGGAGCATGGCGCACAGCCTGTATCTCTTATCCCCCTCCCTGCAAGTACCCCTTCCTCTCTGCAAGGAGCATGGTGCACAGCCTGTATCTCTTATCCCCCTCTCTTCAAGTACCCCTTCCTCTCTGCAAGGAGCATGGTGCACAGACTGTATCTCTTACCAAACCCAACCCGTGCAAGGAACGCTTCCTCTCTGCAAGGAGCATGGCGCACAGCCTGTATCTCTTATCCCCCTCCCTGCAAGTACCCCTTCTGCAAGGAGCATGGCGCACAGCCTGTATCTCTTATCCCCCTCCCTGCAAGTACCCCTTCCTCTCTGCAAGGAGCATGGCGCACAGTCTGTATCTCTTATCCCCCTCCCTGCAAGTACCCCTTCCTCTCTGCAAGGAGCATGGCGCACAGCCTGTATCTCTTAACCCCCTCCCTGCAAGTACCCCTTCCTCTCTGCAAGGAGCATGGGGCGCAGCCTGTATCTCTTATCCCCCTCCCTGCAAGTACCCCTTCCTCTCTGCAAGGAGCATGGCGCACAGCCTGTATCTCTTATCCCCTTCCCTGCAAGTACCCCTTCCTCCCTGCAAGGAGCATGGCGCACAGCATGTATCTCTTATCCCCCTCCCTGCAAGTACCCCTTCCTCTCTGCAAGGACCATGGGGCGCAGCCTGTATCTCTTATCCCCCTCCCTGCAAGTACCCCTTCCTCTCTACAAGGAGCATGGCGCACAGCCTGTATCTCTTAACCCCCTCCCTGCAAGTACCCCTTCCTCTCTGCAAGGAGCATGGCACACAGCCTGTATCTCTTATCCCCCTCCCTGCAAGTACCCCTTCCTCTCTGCAAGGAGCATGGCACGCAGCCTGTATCTCTTACCAAACCCACCCCATGCAAGGAACGCTTCCTGTTTGTATGGAACATGGAACGCGGCCTGAGGTGGTGAAGTAAGCTAAAGAATGATGATAGATTCAACCCAGATCTGTGACTGGGGGTGAGTGTATGAAAAGTTTCAGCGCTCCATCCGTCATCCTCTTGTGTTTGCCCTCTTGGAGTACTACATTCCCCTGCCTGTAACCCCTCTTTGAAAGGAGCACACCGTCTGTCTGTGAGTAACACAGCATCCAGTCTATAAGCACCCCTAATAAACAAATATTGACAAAGCCAGTAGGTCTACCCTTCGAAGAAGAGCTGTGGTTATTCTGAGTCAAGGCAGAGTGAACAATGGTAGTATTCAGGGGTTGGTCCTCACTGAGATCAAGATGTATTCTCGCACTTTTAGCCTTCTATCTCACATCAATGCCAAAACTACTAGGTAGGGGCTTTATTTTGTATTTGGCAATATATATTACAAATGACACAGTATATCATTATTAACATTTAAGCACCACATGCTCTGTCATTTTTTTTGCTACTATCACATATTCCAGTCATTCAGAAGCCTGAAATGCCTGTTTCGATATGTCCCATCACTATCACTCAGCAATACTTAGTACTCAAGATGCAAATAGGATTATGCTTACTGCATAATCCTATTTGCATCTTATTTTGGACATTTTTACTTGATGCCTACAATTGCCACAAATAGTTACTTTTAGTGCATGTTAATATCGACAATAAACATAGAAACATTCTCAGATTCGTCCCATCACTCAGTAACCCTCTCAAGATATTACACTTGCACAAGTGTTCAGGTATCCACCACCCCCACTCTACATCCTTAGTGCATTCTGAGATGTGTCTCAAATTTAGTAATTCTTAGTGCATGTTTGGATGTGCACCATCATTCACGAATCCTCAGTACATATGCAGGTTTGCACCATCGCTTTGCAGCATTCGCTGCGTGGTGATAGTCGCACCACTACTCCCAAACACTGAGTGTCTGCGCAGATCTGTACCATCACTCAGAAATGTCAATTTACTCTCCAGACTTACTCCATCCCTCGCTGATCCTCATTGTAAACTCAGGTGTGGACCATTACGCGCCAGCACAACTCACAAGTACTCCCCTCACGAATATTGCTCCACTGACCCCTTATTATTTTGCCCCTCAAATGGTTGTATGCATACCAGGGCAACATTTGGGTGTGCAGATGATGCATGCGTGAGCTGCTCGATCGGAGAGTGCTTCGGGTGCCTTCGTTCCTCACAGTTGCTGGGACAGAAAATACTTACTTGTTGAAGGATGTATCTGTCCCTCAAGCCCCAGAAGCACTGCACAAAAGTGCAAGGTCTCTCCAAGCGCAACAAGATGTCTCATCATGGCAGAGACGGAATGAGCACCACGGAACTCGGGGGCACAGGAGAGACACAGCTGTGGTCTCCCCCATCCACCTCCCACCTTCCTGGGTAACGCACGCAGCTTCTTGTGAATAACAAGAACCGTATGGCCACGAGCCTGGGCTGTGACTCACCAGCTGATCCGGTGGAAGAGCTGCTGTTTCTCTCAGTGTTCCCAAAGTGCTGTGTTCTTTCCTAGCAATATTCCACCGGCTTGGAAGCGTCCATGCCCCCTGCACTCCCTGCGCACCCCCTGCGCCTCCTGTGTGCCACCTGCGCCCCCTCCACCTCCCCACAGACCCACCTCCAGCGTATAAAAACACCGCCTGTCCTCACCACCTCCTGTTATTTTTTGTCTCCCTGCTGTGAGACATACCTTTGGTCTTTCCTCTCGGTGGCAGTGCCCAGGAGACTTCAGTTCCTGTTCTCTGCCTCTGTGGAGCTGCAGGCGGAGTTCTCGCGTGGCGGAGTGTCCTGTGGTGCTCTTCATTTCCGAGCAGCGGGCACTAGCGGGAGGATGTCGTGACGGAGCCCGGAGGTCCTCGAGCAGCTGGGGCTGTTATGGGTCGCGGTTGCAGTGCAGCCGGCTCCCCTGGGGCAGGAGCATCCTGGAGACCAGGTAGGATGAGTTGTTCCCCGCATTTTTATATATTCCCTGCCATGATCTTGGTGTTTCTGATTGGAGGATTTTTTACTACCTAATCCCCATTGGTATATGGCTGAGTTTCTCTGGCCCTATATCTAGATTTTTGCAATGGAGAGCTTTATTATGTTGCTACCATGGATCGCAAGAGGTTGTTCAAGAGGAACAATGTGGTGTCCTCTTCGTCCTCTGATAAGTCTCAAATTCCAAACTGAAACTGTTACGCCATCGCGCTCAGCCTCAAACCGGACGGATATGCATATTTGCGTTAGGTAGCATAGTTCCAAATCAACAATAGTAATCCAATGTAATCTATTTTTATTCAGTCCATATTTATTCAACATTAATCTCGATGTTTGCGATGGAGGCTAAGTGGCTCCAAACTTTAAGTGCAGAAGAAATGCCAATCCAGGCCTTTTACAACGGCTCGTTACAATCCACTTTATCATTTTAGGTAACCATGCGTGTATTCACCCTCACCCAATGCATTTCGGGCACCTTGCTCTTCGTCAGGGGTAGCTGCAGTGTAAAAATAGGCCATCAGTGATTTTTAAATAATTTCTAAACTTTTAAACAGTATATAAATGAGAAATCTTCCATCTATTCAAAACGTTTAACGATGTACACGTGCGTGTACCAAAAAACCATAAACAATGCAATAGTCTCCTCTCAAGAACCCACCCATAAAAGTGACTTCTGTGCCCCGTTTAACAAAAAAAAAAAGTCACCATCAAATAATACTCCGAGCATGTTTAATATACTGAGAAAAAAATTAAAGAAAACATGTGCGCTTCGTGCAGTGGTCCCCATACGACACTATACTCAGGAAAACCAGAAAAGAATCCAAAAGTAAACTTACGATATATCCCAAATAATTCCATAGCTTCCATGTTTCAACACCGTGCCCAACAACGTGACTCCCTCAATTGAAAACCGGAAATGTGCATAAAGGAAACAGATTCTGATTTAACCCCTCCGTGTGCTCCAGGTGCACCCAATCCCTTTGAAACATAACGCCAATAGAAGCTAAACATGTGACATCCAACCCATTCCTACAATAAACATGGGAAAAAAAACTGTGTCCAGACCTACGCGCCGCGAATGCCATATTAGCGTAAAAACAGGATTTCATGAGAACTCCTCAAATGTGCATTACTTAATGACCAATAAAAATGCAATTTGTGAAATGCTATAAAAATACATATAACAATGACACATGAATTAGCAAATAATGTCTTTAAGAAATCAACTTTAAGGTAAAAAAACAACAGTTCTTTGTAAATGATGAATTATTTTGAAAAACGGCGATGACTCCCGTTGATGGTCTCTGTACCACTCATGACACCTAAGTGGCCTCCAGGATGATGTTTTTGTATATTTAGGCTTTGATTTTGGGGTGCAGACTGTTGCGGGACAGCAAAGTACTATATCAGAAACAAATAGTAGAAAGCGCACCCTTACTTTTCTGTTTTATTCGTTTTAGGGTTTGACAGTCTGAAGTTCCCCCCAAAAGACCTAGGGTTCCAGGCCGTGATGGGAGGGGTGGACCTCTCATGTCCAGGGAGGAAGTTCAGGGCATGATTGAGGTGGCTCGTCCTTTCCCGGTGGGTCCAATCCGGCCTCGGACAATGGATCAGGGTGCTGAGTTGTCCCCTTCGGATGAGGAGGATCATTCTACCTCCTTGGCAGAAAATTTGTCTCCAGGGATGATATGTGGGACATTTTGGTGCATGTGCGGGACAATTTGGGGTTTCCTCCTTTTCAGCCGGGTGATATTGGTGGGACCCTTTCTCCGCAGTATGTGAAGCCCTCCCAGTTCAGCATGCCTTTTAAGGGTCCGGTTCGGGAGATGGTGATGAGGGAATGGCGTGAGGTGGACAAGATTCAGGACCCCCGTTTCCTCCCGAAACTGTACTTGTTGGAGGGTGATGACCCCTTGCCCCACACTGTGCGTTTGGACTCAATTCTGGCTACTGTGATAGGTAAAACTGCTATTCAGTCGGAAGATTGTACCCCGACCGATGCTACCGATAAGAAGATGGACTCTGGCCTTAAGAAGGTTTTTGCTGCAGAGAACTTGGCTCTAAGGGCGAGCCTTTTTTCTGCTTATTCTGCCAAGTCTTTGTCTTCTGGTAAGTCTTGGAATAGGTCCTCCAGGTGGTCCCCAAAGCGGGAGTCCCTGTCAGTCTTTAAGTAGGAGGTGTTTCCAACCGCGTTTCTCTCCCAAGCACATTGCCCCTACTCCTTAAGGTTCTGCCAAGAAGGGCCCCTGAAATCACTGTCAGGAGGGATCTTTGCCTGTCGGAGGCGGTCTCAGTCATTTCCTTCCGGTTTGGCGCCTGGATGTTTCAGATCGCAGGCTCCTGCACACTGTGGAACATGGTTACAAGATCGACTCTTGGCAGGTTCCCCCGGATACAGGGATTCGGCTGACTCCTGTTCCGTGTGCCAAGCTGCGAAGGCTGGCTGTGCTAGAAGAGGTAAAAAATCTGCTTTCCAAAAGGGTTATTTGCTGAGTGCCTGTTTCTGAAATCGGCACTGGGACCTACTCCATTTTGTTCTTGGTACAGAATGTTGAGGAGGCATGTTAGCAGAGGCTGGTCAAATGTCTGTATGATCGCCATATTAGGATCAAGCAAAACATGATTTCTGGGCAGTAAACTCCACCACACCGCGGTTGCGGAATTTTTGACCAAACTTCACGCTCAAACCGGAGAGCGGAGTGTCAAAACTCCACTATATCCGCTGACAGAACGGAGTTTACCACCCACCCTTAGAGCTAGTATGAATTGTCGAGTGACCAACCCACTCACATGGAAATATGAAATTAATCCTCCCGTGTACATTGTACTAGCAGGCAAGAAAACTATAAAAACACCTAAAAGCCATAGAAGTCTAATCAAAAGGAAATTATTTGATGGACCCAATTTCGAAAAATGCTCAACTTCTATTTGATACATATTTCTAATGGATACTAAACATGAAATTAAATATAAAAAATGAAATACAAATGTAATAATATTAAAACAAATCAAGACACATATAGGTGTAATATAGTGAGTGTACAGAACAATTGTGGGATGTGGGACACAAGGGTCAGAGAAAAGGGAGCAAGAATATATTTTAGCTTGTGATAAATGCAATGAATTTCTAAATACACCCACACTCATCCAATCAACCAGCTTTTCTCTCTCATTAGTGAGAAGCAAAGGAATCGAAATATTATGTAACTCTTTAAAGGCAGAAAATGGCAAATGTTTGCTGATGTTCCCAGGATTTATTTGATGTAATGAATGTGACCACAATGTGAACCCCAGAGGGGGTCAGCCACTGAGAGTTTAGTAGAGTGGAAGCACTACCACATATGTTGATGTTTCTGCTCTGCCAAACTTGAGGTTCCCCTGCTGGAGCCAGGGAAAGCGCTGGGTTTCAATTCTCAGCGTGCTCCAGCAGTAGAAACCCTTGAACTGGTGGTCCGTCCACCACAGCGCTGCCAGGTCACAGTGATCATAAAAAGTACACAGGGGCCAACAAGCGCACTCTTTCTCCAGGACCTCAGGGCAAATGTCTTTGCTTTTCTTAAACGAAAGCTACTTTCGAAGTCTGTTTTCAGACAACAAAAACTATGCTAGCAGGAAATTCAAACATGACACCTGCTCGGGAAAGCTTTCCTACCGTAAATGGAACCACCCCAACAGCAGGTCCACCGAAGGCTCAGAAATCCCCCTGCCTGATGTGAATCTCTAACTATTGTAGGAGTCTCTCTGCCAGGGGAGAGGAGGCAAAGTCTTTGTTAACCTGGAGAGCCACCCGCCAGGCTCTAAATAAGTTTGAGAGTTTTCATGGGGGGTGCAGCTCATACCCTGGAATGTCCACACGCGGTCCAGGAGGGTGGCATCTGTGGCAGACCTTCAAACTAACCATGGCCATGTATCTGACTTCCAGTATGATGAGTTTTCTTTTGTTGGAATCTTGACAATCTGGCATAGACCCAGGGCCTATGCTGGACACGGCAGGTCCAGATGCCATCTACTCTGTGCCCGTAGCTTATCGAGCCCAACATTGCACAGTCTCCAGGTACTTGCATGTGAGCACAACATGTCATTTTACAAGGATATATCTGCTAATCTGTTTATGTAGAAAGATGAGCATATTTGTTTTCAAGACTTACCCCATATTAGCTCCACATATCGAACTACGAAAAAACTCACACCTATTTGACATGCATCTTTTTAAGCAATTTTCTTTTAAAATGTCAAATGAGCTCTGGCAGGGCTCAGGGCATATTTTCTGATGTATTTTCAAATAGATCCTAAATCTCTCTTTAATCTTCTACTCTCCTTCATTATCCACCCTTGGCCAGTCCGTATTCTTTAAAGCAAACAACCTTGTGTGCTTTCCAATTTCCACTCTATAGAGTTGAGAGACATTACATTGGATTTCCCTTGCATCAATGAAGATGGATGAATGAATGAATGAATTGGTGGATGAACGTGGCCACAGTGAATTATATTTAAATCAAGATAAGGGGAGATAGAAGGGGATGCGGTCCATTCACCTTCCGGCAAGTAGTCAATAATCAAAAATAGAATGGCGAATAGTGGGAAAATATCAGTCGGTCTATTCGTTGAAGTCAAGAAAGAATACACGTGGCACTCGGTCTGGATGGTCGCCCTGCAGCTCTGTAGGCTGTGTATAATTCACTGTGCCCAATAATCAAAAATAGAATGGATCACTTGTACCTGTTTTCCAGGGTTATGCGTTTTTTCATCTATTCCTTCAAAAACCCTCATTCACGTTTAAGCGGTTCGTAGGGCGGTATATCTTGATTCTCCGCCTAATTTTCTAAAAACGTGACAGCATCATCATTGGGTTTTGTTTATGCTTCCTCCACCCGGAGGGAACCACTGGATATTTACAGTAGTGATCAGAGATAAAAACAGTTATAAAGTGCTCGTGGTAAGTGAGAGAATATTAAAAAAGTAAATTCCTCATGCTACCTGGACTGTATTTTATTTTTGTCTGGAGCGCGGGAAAAGAATAAAAGGGGGGGGGGGGGTGTGCAGAAAGGGCGTATAATGAGTCCACTGCACAGTCAGTCCGAGTGATGGGTCGACATGTTTCAGCCCTTAATTCACCCCGAAGGGTCGGGGGGCTTTCGTCAGGACCTTTAAGAAAGTTGAGTGGGTGGTGAAATAAAGGGATATTACCCAAGATCAAATTCGGAGTTCAAATGTCATTCTGTAGAGCACCAAGGAAGGTGTTTGCCTATGGTGGAGAAAAGAGTAGGGGGGGAAAAAGACATAGAAGTCCTTACGAGTTTAGCAGGACATAGGTCGAAACCAATGATAAAGCAGTGCTATAGTAGTAGATTCACTAGTAAAGCAAGTCAAATGGCAAATCTTTTGGATACAGCCTAGTTCAGATAAAATGCAAGTGATGTTCGAACACGCAGCTAGTGGTAAAACATATTTCAAGACAAAAGCAAGTATTAATATGGCAAATCTTTCTAAAAGATATCTGTATGTGTACTCATAATTAGCATTTGATATGATCGCTTTTCATCGAACTCACTGGTGTCGATTTTAGTACATACGTGGTGGTAAAAGGAAAAATAAATACATGTGGACCTTTATCGGTATGTTAGTCAGTATGGCCGCTTATCGTGCAAAGAGTAGTGAATAGTCGAAATTGGTTGTATTAGGCTGGTCTTAATAATTACGATGTTACAAAACAACACATTATGCTACTAAACTTTACGTTTTTAGCCCCAAAACAAAAGACAGGCATGGTGCCTCGGTAGCGCTTCGGTGTAATCACTGTGGTTACGGGGGAACAAACAAACAAATGAATAAATG
The DNA here is from genome assembly GCF_964204655.1 of Triturus cristatus. Taxonomy (NCBI): domain Eukaryota; kingdom Metazoa; phylum Chordata; class Amphibia; order Caudata; family Salamandridae; genus Triturus; species Triturus cristatus. The sequence continues at coordinate 1,082,777,680 of NC_140579.1, read as the reverse complement.
GCGTCGTCTGTGTACCTTCAGATGCTTGTATTTAAGGCTTCGGTAAATAGGTACGGACGCGTATCTACTGCTGAAAAGGGGAGGGGATAGGGGAGGTAAGAGGGAACAACGAGACAGGGTTTAAAAGTAAGGATTAGCAATGAGACAACATTACGTGTCTTCTCTGAAGGCTGTCGTCTGTAGATTGTTCCTACCGGGATTTCGCAGGTTGGACGACTTGTGCTGACGCTGTCTTCCTGTTGCGTGATGCAGCCCGGTTATGTGTATTTAAAGGGGGAAGTGTGTGGAGGGAAGAAAGACTACTCTTCTGTTGGTACCGCTGTTAACAGCGGACAGACTATTAATTTAACGAAGTGTTCTCTAGGTAAATTGGGAAAGTTAAGATCAAGAAAATATGGACATATTAGAATACTAATTATGGTAATAGAATAACAGACAAAAAGCAAATTCGCAAAATTTTGGGTAATGAAGTGTGGTAGTCAGCGCTATGTATAGTTAAAGAGCTCTAGGTACAACCAGTTAGGTTTTCAATTCGGGTTCATATTTAGGGGGCATCGGATGTTGTATTAATCGCAGTTTTTATTTTTACAGGACATTAAGCCAAGGAATGTCGTCATTCAACCCTATGAGATTCGTTTTTAATCGGTGCACCCTTCTTTGCTCTTTCTCAAATAGTAATTTCTCTGCATTAGATGGTGTTGAGGTCAAAGTCTCTAGAACAATCCATTTGAGGTCATCGAGGGTATGTGGATGGTCAATATAGTGGTTGCTCATCTTGGTGGTACCTCGTTTACACTTGACATTGCTTCTGTGTTCACAGATCCGTTGTTTGACTTTGCTGCAAGTCATGCCAATGTATTTGAGTTTACAGGGGCAAGTAATCATGTAGATAGCATGAGTTGTATTGCAATTTGTGTGTTGTCTCATCGTCCATTTTAAATTTGGTGTCAGTTCGATAGATTTGATGGTTTCTGTGAGATGGCATACAGAGCAATGTCCACAAGGAAAATGGTCTGTAACTGGTGGCATACCCCATAGGGTGTTCGTTATGGAGCTCGTCTTTTGTTCCAAAGGACGTGTGTGGACTAACATATCTTTGACATTTTTTGTTCTTTTATTTGCAAAAAGGGGTTTGGGCCAATCCAGGTTGCCTGATGTCAGTATGCGCAAATTTTTATTGATAATTTTCTTGACTGTATTGCTAGCTGTGTCGTATGTTGTTACACATGTCAGTTGTTCTGGCGACCGAGTTTTAGGTGTTGTCTCAAGAAGGCTCTCTCTTGGTTGATTTCTCACTCTTTTTTGGCATTTATTGACAATTCTGAAAGGGTAGTCGCGTTTTGAAAGTTTAGTGCAGAGGTCTTGTGCTTGTTCCTTGTATTCTTTAAGTTCACTGCAGTTCCTTTTGAGGCGTAAAAATTGGCTGTATGGTAAATTTTCTCTGAGGGGGCGCGGATGAAAGCTATTGAATGAAAGGAGACTGTTTTTGGTAGTAGGTTTGAAGAAGGTTTTGGTCTTGATGGTATTATTGACTATATAGATGTTGAGATCGAGGAAGTCTAGATGGTCCTTATTGGCGTTGAAAGTGAACTTGAGGCACTGATCTCGTGTGTTTAGCCAGTCATGAAAATTGCGCAGGCTGTCTTCTGTACCTTCCCAAAACATGATGACGTCATCTATGTATCTTTTCCAGAAGTGAATTTTTGAAAGGAATGGGTTCTTGTCATTTTGTATATGAGTTCTCTCGAAATTGCTCACGTAGAGGTCTGCCACACTCGGCGCAAAGGTACTTCACATGGAAGTACCATGGCATTGTTGGTAAAGTGTGCCGTTGTATTCGAAATAGTTCTCGGTAAGGGCCAATCTACAACATTTCAACACAAAGGGTCTGGGTGTGTGGTATGGCCAATTTTGTTTGAATAGTAGATCTTCAAGAGTACTTAGAGTTTCCTGCTGTGGTAAACTGGTATACAAACTCTCGACATCTAGGGATACTAGTATAATTGATTCGCTGACAAAGACTTGATCCTGTAAAAGATTGAGAAGGTCACGTGTATCTTTTAGGTAGGTCGGGGTTTGTTGTACCATTGGTCTAAGATTTTGATCGGCGAATTGGGAAAGTGGTTCAAGAATTGAACCTATTCCGGATACAATCGGACGTCCCGGTGGTGGTCGTTGGTTTTTGTGTACCTTAGGGAGAGAGTAAAAATAGGGTATTCGTGGTGAATCAGTTCGTAGAAAAGAAGCTTCATTCTTAGAGATCCAACTGTTGGTCTCTGCTTCCTCCACCATTAGGTTAATTGTCCTTTGCAACCTAGAAGTAGGATCTATATTGATGACTTTGTAGAACTTGTTGTCCGATAATAACTTGAGACATTGTTCATTGTAGCTCTCTTTGTCTAAAATTACTATTCCACCGCCTTTGTCCGTGGGTTTGATGATGATGTCTTTGTGTAGTCTAAGTTCTTCCAGGGCTTTCTTTTCTTTGATGGTGGTATTGAAAAAAGGTTTTATAGCCTGTTTATCAATCTCGTTAATTTCTTTCATGATTGCTTGTTCAAATGTTTGGATCTCTATTGGGATCTGGTGGTTCATGGGACAGAAAGTTGACTTAGGTCTCAAAGTAGTGTCACCGAGATTGGGATTATCTTCTTTGTTTTGAAAGAATGCTTTCAGTTTTAGAGTCCTTCAAAATTGCGCAACTTCACACTGTAGTTTGAAAAGATCCAATGGTGGAGTGGGTACATAGCCTAGTCCTTTATTTAAGACATCTTCCTGGTCCTACCGAGGCACCATGTCTGTCTTTTGTTTTGGGGCTAAAAACGTAAAGTTTAGTAGCATAATGTGTTGTTTTGTAACATCGTAATTATTAAGACCAGCCTAATACAACCAATTTCGACTATTCACTACTCTTTGCACTATAAGCGGCCATACTGACTAACATACCGATAAAGGTCCACATGTATTTATTTTTCCTTTTACCACCACGTATGTACTAAAATCGACACCTGTGAGTTCGATGAAAAGCGATCATATCAAATGCTAATTATGAGTACACATACAGATATCTTTTAGAAAGATTTGCCATATTAATACTTGCTTTTGTCTTGAAATATGTTTTACCACTAGCTGCGTGTTCGAACACCACTTGCATTTTATCTGAACTAGGCTGTATCCAAAAGATTTGCCATTTGACTTGCTTTACTAGTGCATCTACTACTATAGCACTGCTTTATTATTGGTTTCGACCTATGTCCTGCTAAACTCGTAAGGACTTCTATGTCTTTTTTTCCCCCCTACTCTTTTCGCCACCATAGGCAAACACCTTCCTTGGAGCTCTACAGAATGACATTTGAACTCCGAATTTGATCTTGGGTAATATCCCTTTATTTCACCACCCACTCAACTTTCTTAAAGGTCCTGACGAAAGGCCCCCGACCCTTCGGGCGAATTAAGGGCTGAAACATGTCGACCCATCACTCGGACTGACTGTGCAGTGGACTCATTATACGCCCTTTCTGCACAACCCCCTCCCTTTTATTCTTTTCCCGCGCTCCAGACAAAAATAAAATACAGTCCAGGTAGCATGAGGAATTAATTTTTTTAATATTCTCTCACTTAACACGAGCACTTCATAACTGTTTTTATCTCTGATCACTACTGTAAATTTCCAGTGGTTCCCTCCGAGTGGAGGAAGCATAAACAAAACCCAATGATGATGCTGTCATGTTTTTAGAAAATTAGGCGGAGAATCAAGATATACCGCCCTACGAACCGCTTAAACGTGAATGAGGGTTTTTGAAGTAATAGATGAAAAAACGCATAACCCTGGAAAACAGGTACAAGTGATCCATTCTATTTTTGATTATTGGGCACAGTGAATTATACACAGCCTACAGAGCTGCAGGGCGACCATCCAGACCGAGTGCCACGTGTATTCTTGCTTGACTTCAACGAATAGACCGACTGATATTTTCCCACTATTCGCCATTAGTATTCTAAATGTGTTGAATATTTCTCAGTGTTTTTTATTTGGAGATTATAAAAAGAATGTAAATGCCACAAATTCAATTATAGTTAAACTGACAAGAAAAAGAAGAAGCAATGAACAATGTCGCAACAGAAAACTTGAAGCACTTCCGGGGCTTCACAATTCATCTGAGGGTCACTGCTGCGAAGAGGGTTTCCGTCCCTACCACAGGCACCTGATGTCTCATCAGTACTAGCTCCTGGGCCGACTGCTGCAGGTGTCAGCGCCTCTTGCCGCTAGATGACGCTCTCTAAATTATGGTAAATGATATTTAGCACCACTTAGGTTCCAGTGAGAGCGGAGCCAGTGCTCTTCTGTCTGATCTGTGATCTTATCACATGGCAGCCAGCCCGAAGGTTACCTCTGGGCCAGGGGCAAGTGATGGCATGGTTGAAGGCCACATGTCATCCTCTCTGTCCGATTCTGCTCAAGCCCGCGCTTCTAAACTACAATCCTGATATGGATTACCTTAATGCAGTAGTTTTTAAACTTTTTACTCTGAGCCTCCCCTAAGCAAAATGTCTTAGGTCAGGCTCCCCCACCAACACTTTATGACAAGGATTGGGGGAATGAGAGGGGCAGGGTGGAGGGTAGGGTGCATGAGATCATTTCAGAGGTATTTTTTTCTGTTGTTAATCATCCACACTAGATGGGAGACTTAAAAAAGAGCAAATCTAGCAAACAAAAAACAGAAACTGACCAAAGATCAGTGCTCCCCATATTTGGGATGTTTTAAGTCACTCGCACTCTGAAGCCCCAATGCAACTGCACCTGCTGTACTAAGGTAGCTGTGGCCCTGCTTAGCAGATGACCTCCTCTGCTCCTTTCACCCCTTCCCCAAAATGATTAACCACGTCTCCAAACTCAAAATAGAGTCTCTGTCCCTTTAAAGAAAATGAGTTCCCAAATGTTGCCCTCCTTTTTGCAGCAAGGGTGTCCTCAGCCTTCATACTAGGCAGGAAAATGAGCTACCATACCCTTTTCTTTACAGGAAGATTGTCATAATTGTGATGCAGTGGCCCCTCACACCCCTGGGGCGCCAGTGCTGCAGCACCTCACTCACTAATGGCAGCTACTAACTTGCGAGCTGTCTCCTTTGGCCTTTGGTAAAAGCATTTGCTCCCATCTTGCCCCATTCCCCTTTCATGGCCAAACTAAGTATCTCCTCTATTTCAATTTCCCCCCCCCCCCCTTGGGCCATTGCCCCAAGACCCAAAACAACACTGGAATAGCAAGTGTGCACTGGCCCCTAATGTACTGCAAAACAGCCACAATTGGGGTAGAGTTGGTCCTTCACGCTGCTGGGCCCTTGTACCACTGCTCCTGCAGCACCAATGATGCCTACAACTCTACGAGGCACACTCCACAGGGCCATCACTCATACGCCTAAGGCACAAAGCAGGCGTTCTGCCCCACCACTTCCCTTGCTTGAGCCCTGTTCCATGCACAGGAAGGGTGTCCTCTTCCCTGATACTAGCAAGGACAATGGGCCCCCATTTCCTCTTTTGTACACACTAAGACATAATTGGATGCAGTGGCCACTCACACTCCTGGCTAGTAAAGGTGAAAAAACAAAATACTTGCGGAACATTTTATTCTTTTTGACTATACATTTGACACCACCTTAGCACTCACCGCCCCTGCCCCAGGATACTCAGGATTGCATATCCTACACATGTTTATGCATTTCACTCGATGCTTGTAAATGAAGACAGCTTGGAAAAATGTCATATAAACAAGGCGGCGCTTCCAGAAAATCTTAATTTGCAAATACTTTCTGATGCATTTGCACCCCCATGGAAATACAGCCATGGACACCCAGAGTGGGGCGTGATCCACAGTTTGAAGACTTCTGCCTTAACATTTTTTACATTAATTGTTCAGAAATTGATCCGTGATTTTGCCAGTTAAGTTAAGGACATCAATAAATAGGACCCAATAAGGACCCGTTTCAGTGGCTGTTTTTAAATTACTACTGGGTGTGAGATCTGGACGGAGTCAGACTACTTAATGCCCTGTGGCTACACAGACCTCATTATAGTAATGATGACAGCCCCAGTAGTGTGACTTCTCTCACCTAGACAGACGTGTCCCTTTGGTAGGAAAGGTAAAAATGTGGTTATCCTTCTTAGTGGCAGTAGCTGTGGCACCTCCTGGACTCTGGGGAGGATGGCAGAACCTGGAGTGGACATTATGCCATAGTGCGGCCTTCTCCTGCTGGGGTCATGCAGGATGGACCAATGGCGCTACCCATGGCTGTGTAGGTCCTGGCTGGCTGCAGAGTCCATCGCCCAGGCAGAGTCAACAGTTGTGCTTGCACGCATGCACAGAGTCTGTGCCGATCTTGAGGTATATCATGAACCCACAAGGAGTATAAGCAAGCCCCTGTTCCTTCCGGCCAGCTGGCACCTGGGTGGATGCTAAAAGAGATGGGGTGAAGCCGAAGAAAGGCTGAAAGGGGTGCTCTGCAGCTGGAGACATCTGAGTTTGTAAGACTCAAAGTCTGAGTGTTGGCGCTCCGCCTCAGCATGGACCTGTAAAGATCTGTTAAATGAAGATGGCTTGGGGCTGTTGGATATGCGTGGACTGGAGAGACATCTGTGGGGTTTCAGTCTTCCCTTTTCAGGATGGAGAAAGAAACAAGGGATTCAAAAAACTGATCCCTGAAAGTTAATGCCCTGGCAGTGCTCTCCATTAAAACACAAATCTCAGACCGCCCCCTCTGGCATTCATGCTGCACCAAAGTTACTACACAATTCACCTACTCTAGTGTAAATTGGTGTATCTCCAGTGCGAATCTTTGGCTAGGTTATGAGGGGCTGGTGTAAATCACCGGTTCCCCCGCGAGGCTTCTAATGTCCTCTGTAGCATGTATTTTAGAGCTGGTCTTAGCAACTTAACAAGGTTTTATTTACTGTTTATACGGTGCTTTCTAATTCACGTTTTTATATATCACGTCATGTTAATGACATTGGTCGCCACTGTCTCTTTGAGGACTTTTTAGTCATCAGAAAAACCAAGACTGAGTAGGCTCCCTCAGGATTCAAACCAGTGAGCGGAAGGTTACACTCAGACGGTAGAAGCAGGTGCTTCACTCACTGAGCATTCTCACCATTGCACCTTTGTACGACTGATTAATGGCGTGGGTGCTGCGCCCAGAACCTCTCCATACTACGTCTTGCTTGCAGGCTTTCGTTCAGCTGCAAACTGCATCTTTCTAGCCTGTTGTCACCTGTATCCCGGCCATTCATGTCTATTTGCCGGTCTCTGGGAAGAGGGAAATAACAGCTTGGGCTAAAATATCTTCCATGCCACTAAGCAACTTCTAAAGGGCCTCTGAAATGATCCCTTCTGTATCAACATCAACAGAAGCGCTGAGTATCCAGAAGCAGAACAGGAAGTGTTAACGAAACACAGAAGTGTACGGTACGGGAATAGAGGAGCAGTACAGGAAGTGTTAGAGCATACAGGAAACATAGAGGAATCCAAAATCAGCACAAAACGTCTTAGCGGAGCATGGGAAGAATGTATGGAAACACCGTGCAGAACTTGAAGCACTTGGGTAGGTAAGAAATGTAAACCTGGGAGCAGTGCAGAAGTGAATGACTAAATTCATAGGGCATTTAAAGGAATCTGGGAAAGCACAAAAAAAAGTGCCCACGCAGCCATAAAGTGTAGCAGAATATTGGAGAAAACATGAAGTGTTTGAGTAGAACAGGAAGTGCTCGAGATGGCTGGGGGAGTGTTAGCGCAGCATGGAAGAAAGTGTATGGGTACCCAGGTGCAGGACATGACGCGCTTGAGCAGAGAAGATGTGTCAGTGAAGCTGAGAGCAGGGCAGCAAGTGTTTGAGCAGAGTGGGGGAAAGTGTAGGGCAATCTGAAAGTGAGGCAGGAAGTTTTAGTGCAAGCAGGGAGAAGGTGTGGGGGGATCTGGCATAGATCAGACAGAGTTTTAGCAGGTGGGAAGGCCAGTAGAATCTGGGAGAAGACCGGAAAGTGCTTGAGCTGAAAGGGTGAAAGTATAGGCAGATGTGGGAGCAGGACAGCAGGAGTCTGAGTAGAGAGGGTGGAAAGGTAGTTCAATCCGGGAAGTGTCATTCCTCTGGGGAGCTGGCTTTCCTCTGTAACTAAGAAGGGATTCCTTTAAAAGCTGCCAGTAAGGCTCCCTTTCCTTCGCTCATTAATCACTACCAAGGCTGCGTCTCTGCAGCTTTGCCGTAGACTACCACCAGCTGCCAGGGAACTTCCGCAAAGGCCTGTTGCGAGGAGAGACCAATCGCGTGCACCGCGCCGCACTGACTGAAGCGTAAGTTCGGATGGAACTCATCAGGGCCGGCTTTAGCGCTGGTGGTGCCCAGTGCGACTATGTTTGTTGGCACCCCCAATGACCTCCTTCTCCATGAATTCCCTCATCACCCCTTTAACAGTGACCCTCAAGTCTCCATAACCACTCTCTCACATACTTTTATTTTGTTTTATAGTGCTACTCCTACCAGTATAGGGTGTCAGAGCACTTTACACACAAGTTACACAGAGACAATGAATCTCACGTGTGTAAATCAGTGTATAGAAAATGTTACATCAGAAACAAGACTACAAGGTATAGGAGTCACGTGTCATCCATACTGGTAGGCAGGATACTTTAATATTGCTTGGTCTGGAGAAGCACAAACTTAGAATTTAAAACGTACAACCATGGTTGGGGGTTGTCATTACTAATGAGAATTGATTTCTACCCAAATGAACCTGTTTTGCAACTTAAGGTCAATTAAAGACTGGGGAAAAAAATCATAACGCTCTAACCTATACCTTGCAGTTTGCATGTAGCTCTTTGATGACAGTTAATAGAGCACTGTTCTGTATTAGGATTACATTTACAAACTGCAAGTAACAAAAAGATCTCTCGGACAAAAGCAGTGAACCACTGAACTGTTTACAATTTGCGCCCTTCTGTGATCGGCCTACAGTAGGCAGAGGGCAAATGAGCCCTTTGCCTGCTCTATGGTGAGTCAAAACTTCCAGTCTGCAGAAGGTCCCTCAACCCCTTCGCCACGGCAGGAATTCCGCCGTGGCACTGGGGGGGGTTTGGGGGCAGCGCGGTGGCGCTGTGCTCGTGACGGAACCACTCCGTTACGAGCCACGGTTGAGCTGTGCTCATGACGGAGTGGTTCCGTCACGTCTCCGCCCACTGCGCTAATCACCCGCACAGGCGGGGAATTAGCGCCGCGTGGGCGGAGCGGCCGCTAACGGCCACAGCATGACGGAACCACTCCGTCATGAGCACAGCGCAACCGTGGCTCATGACGGAAGGGGTTAATCGCCGTTGTTGTCGTGACATTTGTGTTATTGTCTGAAAGATGCTGGAGGCAAGGAACGCTGCAGCAGGTGATTTTACATCCACAATATATTCGGCACAGCGCCCCGTGAAGTCAGCGCCCGGTGCGATGGCACCAGTCGCGCCCCCTCTTGCGCCCGCCCTGGAACTCATAAGTTGTTTTCCGGAGTTTGTGAATATTTAGAGGTGCACGAAAGAGGGATTTCTAGAACTGGATTGGGATTCTGGGATTCCGCGGACCAGCTTGTGGAAGAAATAATGGGGCCTTGTTCCTTTGCAAACTCTATCCCAGTGAGCGGCACATGGCAAGGTGTGAAATCGTGCATCGGAATATGGATTTCAAGAGGCAGCCCTCAGGAAGACTGGCATACAATGAAGACTGTCTCTTTATCATGCAAGTAGCTAACTGGCGCTCTTTATCTCAAGCCATCTGTCTGTTTTACCTACTCTATCGGTTTTTGCAAAACAATAGGCATTTCCCATTACCAACTGCTTCTCAGGGCCCAGGAGAAACCCAGGGCCTTGGTCTAAAGCCAGGTACTCCACGGGGGGTGGTGGGCTACGGGGGGAGGGGGGGTTACTAGACCCGTGTCCTGGGGTACACCAGGGCCCCGGATCTCCTTCTGCACCTCATGTTAGGGTGTATTTCTAGTCTGCTTTGAGTGTAGATATAACAGGATCAGTTATTATACTCTGCTTAGGGGGATATCGCTCCTATTTACATGCACACTAATGTCTTGGCTGAAATCAATGCAGCTTCTTGGCCTCTTAGGCACTTTTCAGAAGATTCCTCGAGAGTTCGTTTTCCCTTTCACTGAATATTTCTTCTCTGAAAACATCATTTGTGTGACAAAAGCGTTTATTGATCCGTGCGTTTCGTAATGATAGTCCTCTTCCCTATTGCCAATAAATCATTAGCAATGTAAGCACTAATAAAACATGATAATGGACAGAGAATACATGAAAACAGTACGAGAAAGAAAAAGACATAGAAAGATGGGAGCGGAGGATAGAAGGGGGAAGAAAGTGAAGATAAAGTCAAAATATAAAGAGTAAAAGTGAAGGGCAAGGGAGAATAGAAGAAAGAACTAAATAGAAAAGCACTAGAAAAAAAGTGAGAAACACATGGAGAGCGAGAGAAAGAAAAAAACAAAATGGAGACAAAAAAACTAGAATTCTGAATGGCCGTAGGAGAAGAATCCTTACAGAAAGACAGCCAGTCATCGAGATAAATATAGAGTACAAGGCACGCTCCCAGCTCCCAGACAGACGTAGCAATAGATAGACACACAGAATGGGAGAGAGTCAGTGCAGGACTTGGAACCCAAAGCAGCCCTGGCAATTTTGTCGGACCAGTACCCCCCTTCACCACCCCCACCAGGAAGGGAACGTTGGTGGAAGTGTGCAGCACTGATGCTTTGTTTACTGGGGGCGATATTGCAGTACTACTGCAAAACCATCCCCAGTAACAAAACCAACCCCACCACTGCAAAACCGGCCCCACCCTTCCAACCTCCTGTGGAAACTCCTGATGCCCACTACAGCCAGTCCGGCCCTGGACAAAGTCAGATTAACAAATTCATTGAGACTTATAGAAAATGTTGTTCTTTACATTTCAATTGGTTGTTAGTAAACAGAATGTTTAGTACCAGAAATACTCAATTAATTGGAAAGTGGAGGGGCAGGAAAAAGAGTGGATGCAAGAGATAAGGTTATGGGTTTCCATGGCAATATAGAGCATTTTGAAGTGAGGGAAGGTGAGCAAGCAGTGCCTGAATTGTGGTGGTGGTTGTGGGTGGTGGGCATCAGCACTCATTTTTGGGGACCAGGACTTATTTTTCTTCATTAGACATTGACACAGAACAAGCGAAAGATGGCAAAGCGAGCTAAATGAGGAAGAGAAAGGTAACAAACAGTGGGAAAGGGAATAGGCAAGAATGAAAAAGAACCCGCAAGAGTGAGATAGACACAACGTGTATGGCGATGGAAGAAAGTGGTATGAGGTTGAATCAAGACTAGGCAGCCTTGGTATTAAGCATTGTCGACATTATATAGTGCCAATGGTGGGCTGCAAAAAAAAAAGAAAACATTGGGCACCAGAGGGGTAACGGGTAAACACCCACAATTAATGTGTAACCAACTCTAGAGAAAAGAACAAAGTTCTGCTTCTGTAGGACTCTTCTTCCAAGGTTCCCCCATGTTGGACTTGGCCCTTTTTGCAGGGTCAACCCTGAAGGTTTTGCCTTCCTCCTAGTCTTTTTTCTGACCTGGTGTTGGTGGTTTTAGGCCTCTGGGCACTTTAGCACTGCTGTCCAGTGTAAAGTGCGGGTGCTTTCTGTGGTAAACATGGTAAGATTGGTCTACACCTGTTTGGTGTATTTAATTTACCTATCAGTCCCTTGTAAAGTGGTATCTCAGATACCCAGGGCCAGTAAATTAAATGCTACTGGTGGGCTTGCAGCACTGATTGCGCCACCCACCAAAGTAGTCTTTCAAACCTGTCTCAGGCCTCTGCCATTTCAGTGCCTGTGCGTGCAGTTTTACTGCCGCTGCTACGTGGCACGCAAAGTGGTTGCCACGTCTGTGACCCTCATTTTACTGCATGTCAGTCACCCCTAAGGTAGGCCCTAGCTAGCCCTAAGGGCAGGGTGCATTGTAGATAAAAGGTAGGACATGTACCTTAAGTGTGTGACATGTCCTGGTAGTGACAAACAGCCATTTTGGTTTCTCACTGCTGTGAGGCTGCACTCTCATAGGAATGCATTGGGGATTCTCTGATAAGTGCTTCAGTGGTAATTCCTGATATGAGAGGTGCAGCGCGGTCAAAATTTGGTATGTTTGGAATGGTAATAATAAATGCTGCTCAATGGTGTGCACAGATTTATTATCACTATTTTCGAAATGCCACTTTTAGAAGTTGGCATTTCTGTGTGCTATGTGTCTGCCTGCCTGATGTGTATTTCATGTCTGGCTCTGGAGTGACAGGGGCTGGTGATGTGTGTGGCTCCAGGGAGGGCAGGGTGAGTCCGCTCTAGGCTGAATAGGAGATCTGCATTTGGAGTAGTGCGAGGAGTAGTCCCCTGACCCTGAATAGGTATGTGCCTGCCTCGGTGAATGCTGGCTCTGCTCCCTGTGGAGTGTCTGATAACCGAGCCCACACCTCACAAAGGAGTGTGTGAGCACTGTACACAAAGTACTCCATTACCCCCCAGAACCAGTTGAGACTGGTTCCCAAAGCCCTGGTCCAAGGTCAGAACAAAGGAAAATGTCCTATAAGTACTGGGTCTGTAACCCCATGAAAGTGTGCTTCCTTGTGCTGTGTTGGGTGGTGGAAATACTGGGCACCAGGAGAAACCGACACGAGGGACTGCCCCTCTGCTAGGGGACCCTGTGAGCTGGTCTGCCTGAGCCCAGCTTTGCTTTTTGGACTGAGCACCTCGTGAGCGCTATATCTTTCTCCCAGGGCGTGTGAAGCGTGGTGCCCTGCAGCGCGTTTCTGCGAAGTGCCTGAGAGGGAATGCCGGCGTGGGGATTCGACCGTGGTCCACTGGTGAAGTGGGAACCTACCCCACATGGTGGTGTTCTGAGAAGCAGAGCGGGAGCCCACCCCACACTACTGGCGAAGCGAGAGCCCACCCCGTATGGTGGTGTTCTGAGAAGAGGAGCGGGAGTCCACCCCGCATTGGTGTTTCCTTTAAGGCGGGACCTACCCCACACTGTTGTGCTGAAAGAGACGCCACCGCCGCAACAGAGACTTCGCTCCGAGAAGCAGCCGGGACCGGAAGTCAGGCAGTGAAGGCCTGACTGTGGGCAGGGCCCGGCCGGACGAAGCCAATCACTACACAGCACCACCGGAAGCCAGGTAGCCCTGTGCCTAGTGTAGGCGGATCTCCCGGTGAGTCGTACTGCCTTAACGTGGAGAAGAAGTCAGGAGGGAGCCTACCCTGCACTGGCGAGCGCCCAGAGACGACGGAGTGGCTGGGCTGCGTGATCGCAGCCCCCAAGGCCACCGGAGGAGTCAAGGAGAGGCCCCAGAAGCGGGGACCGACCGAGGCACATTGTCTGTGCCTGAGAACCTGCCTGATAAGGAGGAGACAGCAAGTCCCGGTGAGTGGGGCTGACGGGAGAGCCCTGTTGGTACCGGCGGGTACTTGGGCAGAAATTTCCCCAAAGAGGAGCCCCGGGAGTGAGGTGCTCCCCAGGCACTGTTGCTGCCAGAGCTTATTGCCACAGCTACCCCGCCAGACAGCGGGAAGCTGCAACGTGGGGGCAATTTTCTGTGTAGAGTCCCGGAGTGGGGCTCAAGAGACACTGTGGTGCCAAGGGTGATTCCACAGCTACCCCGCCAGACAGCAGGCAGCTGCAACATTGGTGGCATAGTTTCTGGCCTCTAGAGAGACACAGTGAATCCCACCCTTGCCCCATTTATGGTGCTGGCCTGGTGGGCCTGCACCCGGCTGCAAGTGGCAGCTTAGCGCTCTGACATTTGGGACAGAGGGCATTGGAGCCCCGGAAAACGCCAGTTGGCCTGGGGTCATGTTTGGTACCTGTGTGTACTAGTAGGGCACAAGGCCCTAAAGGAATGCATAATAAGTTTATGCTGAAATTGATGTATGCATCTGGGGAGTGCTACTACGGTGCACTCTTAAATGTGATTTCTGCATAATGTGTTTATGCCTAATGTGATGCAGACATAATGCATTTATGTTGCTAGTGATGACGCTAAGTTCATTGTCTTACCAGTAGTTACTAAGCCTGGGCAAAGCACTACGCTACGCTCGCGTAGTTTGCGAAGTTCGCGCTACTTCGCACTACGCGAATTGCACGTAGCACAGTGCGAACACGCGTAGCGTAGTGTTGCGTAGTGCTGCGGTCATTTTTTGCTTGCTCGCGATCCTCAACGTTAAGTTGGCGACCGCGAGCAAGCAAAATGACATCCCGGTGAGACTTTTTCCTTGTTCGCGATCAGCAACATCAAGTTGGCGATCGCGAGCATGGAAAATAAACCTCCCGGCGAGATTCCCAACGCGAGGAGGTCAGGTTTCTCATTGCGAGTGGTCGCGTATGCTCGCGACCGCTCACGATGAGAAACTACCAGTACGCGTTGAGAAAGCTGCCGCTCGAGTAAAAATCTACTCGAGCAGCAGAAAACTACAGCTCGCACTGTGCAAGATGCCATTGTCAATGATTGCACAGTGCCGGTTGCGTGTCCGCTCTGTGCAATCATTGAAAACGACATCTGGCACAGTGCGAACAAGGTACTACGCAGTTCGCGAAGTGCTACGCGTAGCTCGCGTAGTGCGAAACTGCACTTTGTGTAGCTTCGCGAAGTGCTACTTCGCGAACTATGCCCAGGGTTAGTAGTTACTGGTAGTATTTTTTATTTGCTACTTGTGCTTGTGATGGTTCTGACAGTGGACCGAGTGGCCCTGTCATGGATATAATCCCTGTGAATTGTTACCTGGTGCCAGTTGGCACAGTGTATATGTGTGAATATTATTCTAATGTGCTTTGGATAATACAAAGGCTATTTTTTATATAACCTTGTGCGGAGTTTCTTTTGTGGTGTGCCTAGTGCGTTGCTGCTGTGTGTGTGTTGCGCAAACACTTTACATATTGCCTCTGGGATAAGCCTGACTGCTCGTGCCAAGCTTCCAAGGGGGTGAGCAGGGGTTATCTTCAGCGTGTAACTCCCTTGCCCTGACTAGGGTGGTGGTTTCTGCCTGGCTTAGGCACATGCCTTGGCCAACCAGAAATCCCATTTCTAACACCCCAGCATAAAACGTACTTTCATTTTGAAACAAGCCAGGATCAACTATCACCTCTATGCTGATGACACCCAACTCTACTACAAGATAAAATCCCATACTGATGTACTTCATTTAAGCAACACTCTGAGCAAGATTCTATCCTGGTTCTACTCCAACCATCTGAATCCGAACCTGAATAAAACGAAAATTATTCTTTTCTCTCCAAAAGGCAACCATCTCCCCATCCAAGGCTGGATCTCGGACCTAAACGCCCTCAACTGTCCGCTCATCTTATCTAGCTCAGTGAAATCCCTAGGTTTCACTCTTGACAAAAATGTATCTCTGAAGGACCACATAAATAACTTGCCCAAAGGAGCACTTTTCACTCTCAGGCACCTCAAGAAAATCAAACCGTTCATTCCTCAAGATGACTTCAAATGGGTCGTACAATCACTAGTCCTCTCCAAACTTGACTACGGAAATTCTAGCCTCACAGGAACCCCTAAAGTCTACCTAGCCCCCCTTACAGCTGTGCTCAACTTGGCGGCCAGGCTCATTACCAACTGTAAACGATTCAACCACATCTCACCTGCCTTCAAATCCCTAAGTTGGCTGCCCATCGAAGGGAGATGCTTTTATAAGACTGCCTGCATCATGCACAAAGCTCTCCACCAAAAATCCCCATCGTACCTAACAAACAAACTCAATAAAGCGGGCTGCTCCAGAATGATGAGAAGCTCCACTGCGCTTCTCCTCGTCCCCCTGTTACTAAAAAAGAAATCCACCCAATCTCGCTCCTTTTCTGGAAATGCCCCAAACATCTGGAATGCCCTCCCGAGGGACCTGCGCTGCCACCCCTCCTACCTTGCTTTAAAAAAGACCTAAATTATCACCTTCTCAACAAATATTGGAGTCTTTAACTGCTCTTCTGTCTTTATTTTGCATTTCCCCGCATTGGTTTTCTTTCTGCTTTCTTGACTCTCTTCTCGCTCGCCTGTTCACTTCTTCCTTTTACGTATCCTGACCTTATCTCACCCTGATTTAGCAGCTATCCCAGTTCCTCCATTCTTCCAAGCTTTTCTATGGTTTGTGGGCACTCTCCCTTGTCTCCACCCCCCTCTCCTACCTCTGCCCCCTACCTCTTTAATTTGTGCTCTGCTTCGTTTTCCACCATTTCATTATTCATATGATTTTATCCTGTGAATCACCCAGAATTCTGCCGCACTTGACTTATGGATTGTTGTGCCTCTCTTGATTGTTATTTTTTGCTCTGTACTATTGCTTTTCTGGTTTTGCTCCCGCACATGTAACCCACTCTGATGCCTCTGGGTTTAGCCAGCGCTATATAAAACCTTTCAAATTAATAAATGAAATAAATAAATAAAAAACACTGTATGTGCGGTGAGGACACTTACAAAAGTTTAGCAGTATACGCAGATAGATGCAGTCACTCACCCATCAAGGCGCATGGTCAGTCTTCATATACCTCCAGGAGCAAAGCTGCGGTTCCAGGAACTCCATAACAGACTCCACGACGCAGACCTTTAGAGACACCCCAGCTATTGAACTGTGAAATGCACCAGATCCGCACATTCTTGTGCACCAGCAGGCAACATATGCAAATTTTACAGGAGTGTCTAGATTTTACCTGGCCACAAGGAAACTACCAATAAATGCACGATAAGCTGCTTACAACCAGCAATGCACGCAGATAGTAGGAACTTTTGATGTACTAGAGCTCAGCAAACTGAGAGGCACAGCAATTCCTGTGTCACTACGACTGCTAATGTTTACTGCCTGCTGTGCAAAAAGACGAAACACCTATGGCGACATAGGCGGAATTGAGGACATGACGTTCTCCACAGTTGGGTTCTACTGATTGAGGCAGGCGGTAATTGCTGCCTAATGTGCGATCCGAGCTTTGTCGATGACTTAGACAGCAGAGAGGAGGTGTGCGAAATAATGCTTCACTTAGCTACCAGAGCTGTGGCCTTGGTTGATGCCTGCTGTTTATGCCTGCTGTTTTCTAAAAGTGAGTGGGTGTGTGAGTTACCTAGAGTAGGAAACACCGGCCAGGGTACTGAAGTGGCACCTAGCGGTCACTTGAAAATGTTGCACTTGTTGAAATCCTAAAGAGAATCTGCATTCTAAGAGTCCACATTAAGAGGTCACTTAGGAGAACAGCACACTTACAGAGGACAGGAAAGTCAAAAATACATGTATATCCTTCAGTGCCCTCTCATTTGCAACAAGTCCCAGTCATCACTTCACTTCAATAAAAACGTCCTTTCTTCCCAGCCCATAATTGCACGCCACTCCTCAAAGCAGCAGCTGGTCTACTTCAACCAGTCTTTATCGTCTTCGGCGAAACTAAAAAAGGACTGACGCATTTTTTCGGATGAGGAAGAAGACGTTCCGTGAAGACGTTGCTTGCGTGGTAAAGACGGTCGTGGAAGAAATACGCGTTGTGAAGGCGTTTACGAGGTAAGTGTACCGTTGTAAACGTAACGTGTAGAAAAGCCTTCGTGGTAAAGGCTGTTTCCCGCTGAATAGCAGCCCTTGCACCTTAGCATGCTTCCGCCCAGGGGTCGAAGTGGTTGGGATCTGAGGGGCACATACTTTTTTAATTTGGCAAAAACAGTTCCCCTACTTTATGTTAAAAGACAACTGTCCCCAGAGTGTTAAGTCTGACATTTAAGATGTCTCACCTGAAGTGGAAGGAAGAGAGTCTCCTGTGCTGTGAAACAGAGGGAAACACAGACAGCTGAGCATGAAATAAGCCTTTTTGCTAGGGTTTTTGCTGCCTAAAAAAAATGTAAATGTGCCCATTTGGGATGTATGATGGAACCACGCATGCTGTTACAACGCATGCCTATACAACGCATCCTTAACAGCGCATATGAATTTCCAATGCATGCCTTTAACACGCAAAAGTTTCTAAGGCATATGCCTGTACCACACATGCCTCTACAAAGTAAATGTAAGTTTTGTTCAGGGGTGGATCAGCGCAGCGGCACCGGAGCCATCCGCATTTAAATCCACACAATGCCTCCCTTCAACTCAGAGAGGCGCGCCGACACCAGATGAAATTGGTAAAATGCTTTTAATTTCATACACAAAGCCTTTCAGGTCATATACACCCAACGCGTTTCTCCTCTTTCAAGGCTTGATCACGGGTGGAAAGTTTCTGCCTTTGACTCACTGCGTGATATTCACCACTGCCTTTATGTCTTTTTGCAGAATGAACTACATACATATATATATATATTACCTACTGGCGGTCACCAGTAGGTAGTTATAGTTAGGACCAAGTTTCCATAGGAAGAGCATTTTTTGTTTTCCTTATAACTTTGGCGTTGTTTGATGAATCTTCATGAAATTTTCCAAACTGATTCTTCGTTCATATCAGCTCCTATGTTGAATTGTTGAATGTTTGGGGGTGATTCGTCAAGGGGGGCCGAGAAAAAAGGGGGGTCCCAAAACGTGTTTTCTCCATGCAATTTCCATAGGAAACTTTAGACAAGGCTACAGGTCGAACGGGTGAACGGAATTACCCCAAATTTGGTAGGGAGAAGGGTCTTGGTCTAGAAAGCACGCTTTTGTTTATTTGGTGTGAATCCATTCAGGAGTTTTGGAGGAATATCAAAATTTACAGATATCAATATTTCGGAATTCTGCCATCTGATTGCCTGAGGCGTTACGAGCACGAGCTTGCTGGTTATTGGCTGCAAATGGTTGCAAGTAGGAAGTGTTGGCAGCCATTTTGTGATTCCGTTGAAGCGAGTAAGGGGAAAAAAGGGTGAAAAAAGAAGGAAAGAGGAGGGTAGGAGCGCTGTGAGCTCTGTGGGGTGGTTAGGGTGTGCTATACAGGGAGTGTGAAGCGAAGTATTCACCCTTACCGGTGTGAAAGTGCTGTTTTTACCCAGAGTGAGATGGTTCTGAGGTGAGGTGCCGGTACACTTGGGGATGAAACCGTGAGCTGATTGCTGTAAACTGATGTGCTCTGGGAGCTGCAGCATACTGGCCACTGTAGCATAGCTGTGCAAGTGGTGTTAGCATGCGTTTAGACAATAGCAGGAGTGGGAAGCAAACTACTCACCCCTACCGGTCTGAAGACTCGAATGGAGTGTTTTTGCAAGCGGGAATAAAGAAATAATTGTGAAGAATATAATGCAGAATGTTGCAATGCCACAGAAGACAAATGGTGAAATCAGGTGTGTTTAAGAAAGTGGCTGTGTGTAATAAAGCTATGGAGTCTGCAAGTTATATAAAAAGTGTCTTTATTTAAGTGCCATAAATGGACCCACTGGTGCAAGAGCTATGGCATCCAGCTGAGGCAAACTCCAACCGCTTCTGCTGTATTCGAACCTAAGCTCCTGGATCAGTCAATTCCACATTACATGTTACAGTGTGATGTGACATAAACAATACCTATTAGACATAAATGACTGTAAATTGTATAATGAAAATAAAGGTAGGATATGATTACCACACTGTGCCAACCAGCTCCTAAACAATGCCGTGTTTTTTTATCTTGATCGCCAGCTCGTGAGCAGAGGCTGAGGATGAGCTAATTTGTGTGAAAGGGCTTCGTGGATAACAGGCAGGCAAAGAGACTTGTGCACAAAGAATAGACATGGTTTCAAAATGGATGTCGGGTTTAGGCTAATTTACCAAGTAAATAGCGTATTTGCATAGGCCATAGATCACCCATCCCTGGTTAGGCTGGAGACGTAAGGGGCAATAATGAAAACGGAGTTCAAATGCGTAAGCATACTTAGAAAGTTATTATATGAAAATAGTTAAATTGAAGTGTATTAAAAAATGTTATAGGAAAAAGTCAAAAAAGTTGGAAAAAATAAATCCAAGAATAAAGTACATTTATACAAGTCTTGGAGATTGCAGTCCGGAAGTTCTTCAGCGGCTTGAGATGCGTAATGTTCCAAGAGGCGATTGTTGTCATCGTGTGAGAAAAGCGAAGCGATCCAATTCATATCCTCGAAGGGACAGTAATGTTCCTCGAATGTTGGAGTGGCAATTTGAATTGGCAGGCAATCTGCGATGTTGTCAAAGGTCGCACGTTGCAGGAGATCTTTCGCGGCTGCGCAGAAATCCCATTCCGCCAGGAAACATTTTTGCGTTGCATCCGCCATTGCTCCACTGCCCGAACAATCAAGTTCATGGTTTTCAAGATACTCCATTACCTGCTGGATATCGGGAGCGATTGTTGGGATGTTGGCAAGGCATAGATCCAATCGCCAGTCAAATGGGCAAGTTTTGCAATAAAAAGATGGTTGCACGCAGATTGCATATGTGTAAATAAATGTGATGTTGTAGCTGGCTCTGATAATAATAGATAATAGATAGAGGCAGGCAGCCAAAAAGTTGTTCCATTTTTTCACGGTATTGATGTAGCTTCGCGTAGAGGCGTATTCTGTTGGACATGCTTGTTACCACAGGGAGCGCAGCCATTCTTTACAAGCAAAAATAGTAGTAGGATGGCTCAAAACAGAGGGAGAATTATGGGCACTGTTCCTGTTATTCCAGAGATGATCAAATGAATGAAGTCTGGTATTATACCAACGCCAGTTTGAAAACCTGTGACAAGGCCGGAGGAGACAGTCTTAAAAAAGTGTGCTAGAGCTTAAATGTCAGATGTGTTGAAAACTATGTAACAATTCACAAAGTGTAATGGGAGGTTCGTATTTAAAAGGGACTGTATTTAAGTTCGTGCTATCTGCAGTCGATAAATTACTTTTGCAGAAGTGAGGGACACTTCTGTTTGAAACAAAAGCGGTTTCCGTTAGCTCAGTTTAATAAAATCTGTTTTCAAAGTAGGTATTGAAGGCCAATTGGAACTGTGGGAGTTACTTGTGTGGGTGGGAATAGACATTGCCACAGGAAGTTACTCGGTTTGAAACAGTAAGGACATACGGTATGCCAGCTCACATTCCGTAGCAGTCCATGTTATTAAGAACCAGATAACTGCCATTAGAAAGCTGTGTGAATGTTGGTCTGATTGTGGAAGTTGGCGTGCTTTCAAGAAAGCACGCAAGATTGGGGGCTGTAAGCTTAGAAGCGTTGTGCAGTTGGACATTCTTGCATAGTAATGAATGACTGCCATTGTGGTCGCACTTTTCACCTGTGAGAAAAACTTCTGTATCCTCTTTAAGACAGTGATATGTAAATGGGAGAAACCACTGCTCGTAAATAAACGCGCTACCTTATATAATCACATACAACATGACAAACAACATGTACACCTAGCAGACACAACAACACTACATACTGTGGGAACCGTGGCTAGCCATGTACACAAACCAAACATGGCATAGCACCTCTGCCACACAATGCAGAATGCGGGGAGAGATGGGAGCAAAGTATGTGCGAAGGTGGCAAGTGATTCTCGATTATAAAAGTATACAATGCAAAGTGTTGAGGGGATGTGCTGGACAGACATGAGTATGCAGAGCACAGACATGCACATGTGAAGATACACTGATGGTCTATTGAGTGAAGTGGACAGTGGACACAACCATGATAGTACAGTCAGTAGGGAAGATTACGAAAACATAGCGCGTACGTGCCCCCTCCAAAAAAAATCTTTAGCGTAGTGGCCTGGCTCGGCGTACGCAAGGCTAGCGTAGGGGTATGAATAAAAGGCACGTTTCTCTGGGTGTGGTTCTCTTCCGGAATGGCAAACATGTCTGCCAGGTCTGCGCAGCTTACACCGCCACGAGGCTGACGCCGTGAGCGAAGTTGGCTGTGTGAATAATGCTCTCAGCCTTGTCGTACCCAGAAACCGTCATTGCTGCTGCGACGCACATATGCCCCACAGTTCACCTTTCAACACCGCCGTATGTGAAAGAGGGCCCACCACGTGCCGACTGAAGCATTTGGTCCGAGGTCTGCGTGCTGTGAAGGCTTCTGAGATCAACGCTGGCTACCGCGACACAGGCACACAGCGCCCAGCCTGAGGCCCAGCACCGTGGAGTGCTCTGTATACTACTAACACAGTAATCCAACAGGTACCAACAGTGGAACGGTGTCTTGATCACACAATGGAGGATGTTAGAACTGCATCTGTGAGTGGAGATGAAGGTACTCCCTTCGACCAGGTGCAACCAACTCTAGGTCCCAACAGTGGAACGGTGTCTTGATCCCACAATGGACGATGTTAGAACTGCATCTGAGAGTGGAGATGAAGGTACTCCCTTCGACCAGGTGGTACCAACTCTAGGTTCCAACAGTGCAACGGTGTCTTGATCCCAGAATGGACGATGTCCTATATTACCTGCTGCTTGGTTTTCACACAACTCCCTCCTTTGAGGTGCATCACACTCTGTGCCTCTGTAGCTAACTGCTGCACATGATTATTGGGCTTGCTGACTGCAATCGGTGGAGTACACTGCGGTACAGCAGGTCCGAACAGTGAAACGGGGTCTTGATTCTGTGATTGAGGATGTCAGAAGTTAAAGTCTGTGATGATTTGTGTGTACCCCCTCCGATCAGGTGCAACCAACTCCGTGCTTTCGAATCCAACGGCTTGTGGCTGTGAGGCATTAATGACCACTGCCTACGGCCTACACTGCGGTCAGCAGGGCTCACAAATCAGATTGAGTGGTGATTGTTTAATTACAGAATCCAGTAGGCAACTAACTACAACGTCTATTGAAATATACACAATATCCTTTTAGTATACTTGCTTGAAAACTTTTTTTAGATGAGGTATAGGTTTAGTACAATGACCAAATTCTTCTTGGTAGTGGAAAAGAACACTGAATACCAGTCTACACTGTGGACAGCAGAGATCGCAATTTGAATTGTTTTGATTTATTTATTGCAGAGATTTTTGTAATTTATGTTGTTGTATTTTGTGAAGAGGAAGTGAGAAAAAGTATTCATGGATGACTGTGCTGACTACTGCCTTCAATTTACACTGCAGACAGCAGTGTTCACAATTCAGATCGAGTCGCTATTGTAGATGACGCAGCCCTGTAGGCAAAAAACATTGCTCCAATGCGCTCTGTTTGCACCACTCATACGCATCATCGCAGGGTCTGCACACGGTTTTTGTTGCTTCGCGTATGACAAACTGGGCAGCTCAAGTCAACGCCACATGGCTGTGGGCCCTCACTCTCTGGCCTAAACTGCAGACAGCAGTGTTTACAATTCAGATCGAGTCGCTATTGCACATGATGCAGTCCTGTAGGCAACAGACATTGTTCCTAGTACGGCCCGCCCGCAGCACGCATCATCGCTGGCTGTGCACATGCTGAATGCTTTTGATGTGGCTATCTGAGTGCACTAG
This sequence comes from Triturus cristatus, assembly GCF_964204655.1. Taxonomy (NCBI): domain Eukaryota; kingdom Metazoa; phylum Chordata; class Amphibia; order Caudata; family Salamandridae; genus Triturus; species Triturus cristatus. The sequence goes on along the minus strand of NC_140579.1, from coordinate 1,082,754,252 downwards.
AACTGATGGGCCCTTTATGATGCACTCTTTTTGTGTATTATTTCAGATCTACTGCCTGTATCTCAGTATACCACAAGTTATGGTTCTTTTACGATATAATCTTTTGTGTATTGTTTCACATCTACTGTCCCTACCTTACTGCAGCACAAACTATTGACCCTTTTATTATTGAATCTGTGTGTGTGATCCAATGATTACTGTTGTAGTTGATGCTAGCAGCAACCAATCCCTGAGGGCTGGTTTACACTCACCCCACACGCATCCAGCACAGATGTCACTAGATATGTGACCCTGGTAATAAAGAGGAGTCGAGCGCACGTGCCCGTACCCACTTCCACTATCTATCTGTGTCTGTGTGTTCATTATCTATGCATGATACTGCCCCTGGGCCGTACCACATTACCTTGTGCTGTGGACGGCGTATGCAACTATGTTACCTCTGGCAGTGGGGACAACTTTGGGTATGTAACTTTTAGGTGCATGGATATCACAGGTGGAAGGCTACTTTACAGAGCATGAATATTGATGAAGATGATGGTTGCATGTTGTGTGTAGTGTCAGATATGTGTACATACCAAAAAGTTTTCAAAAAAGCTCTCTAAGCAGAAGAGGAGTCTCTCATCAAATGCTGTAGAGAGAATGACTAAAATGGATGGGGTCCTCCAACTGTTGCAATGGGAAATGTTATGAACCAATCAAATGCTTTTTTTTAAGGTCACATAGCAATCGCACACCGAGGGCGCAAGGAGGCCGCACCCAACGCGATTTTGAGAAAATATATTTACCATAATATACATTTATTACAGTTAGAAATATATAAATGTTTAAAATATTTTAGATTATCACTTGTTCTCATATACACTTTAAACTTATTTAGAAATAGTTTTGAGACAAAAAAAATTAGGGAATGGCGTACCCGGCGCGACACCATATGTCTATGACGTAACACAGGGCCTGGCAGCGTGCAGTCGTCGCCTATGCAATGCGCAGCGGGTGCGACCCCATACGTACATGACGTAACGCGCGGCTTGGCTTGGTACTGTGTACCCATCGCATACCAAAGTAGAAGCTGGCGCAACCACGTACGTATATGATGTTACGCGGGACGCGGTGCCACGAACCCGTCAGGTACGAAATGCACATCATTTACGAGTTTAGCAATATGGTGGATAGGATTCACGTGCTGATGGAGCTTGGTCACAAGAATTGCTAGTCGTGCGCTCTCAGTAATACGAATCACTGACACTTCGGAGATTCAAGGGTGTTTAATTACAACGCGTTTCAGCTTGCAGAGAAGCCTTGTTCACGTAATCAGACAGTGCACCACAAACCATGACTGATAAAGCTTCTAGCTGTAAGCATAAACAAGGGAGTCCAAGTACATCATGGACTTCCAGACCAAGGTGCCAGGTGGTTTGAATCAGGATGAGGAATTGGCAATCCATCTCAGAGAATGTTAGTTGTCACTTGATCTCTCTCCTCATTTACAGTCTCCTAGTTGGAAAATGGTTTTATGATAATTTGTGATACATGTATGTTTTAACGTGTGATGTATGATTCTTCCTCTCCTTATTTGGTAGATCCGTGCAGTTGTGATTTTGTGCAATGACTTCAACTTGTTCTTAGTTGCACATGTCTTATATATTTTTTATTTTCTTTTTTTTCCAGGAGGAAACGAAGGGGCCCAGACACTGGCACGTACACATCACGGGCAACCTACCCTTTTCCCCTCATCTTCACTTAGCACCATGACTGGTCGGCTTCTGTGAGCACGTATGGTTTTGGACTTGTTGATCACAAATGATTACATTATGGGCACTGGCCATCTATTTTGACGTTGGTTATCAAGTCGCATATGACCTGCACATGTCAGTTGCATCCACTAGAGGCGCAAGCATGTGCATAGTGGGCTAATTTAGCTCTTTAGATTGCAAGAACTCTGAACACTTGTTCATCAGAGCTAGTAAGACTTCGTTATAGGGGCACTTGCCCATCTCTTGCTACAGTAACACGAGTGCTGATTATGCACTCTGTGCAAACACCGATTCATTTATATGACGACGAATGCTATTTTAGCGTTTTGTCGCTCAATTGTGTAGATCGACATGTAACCAGTTAGCAGGTCGCAACATTTTCAATGACAACCACAATGTGGCCGGCATCATTTGAGTTTGATCACTCTTTGATTAATGCGGACACTATGTATTTTCACTTTTACATGCATAACAATATTGTTTGTATCTGTTATGATTCACAGTCATTTAAAGTTTATTCTGAAAATGGTATTACATTATGCTAATCATTTTGCATGTAACTTTACTGTGGAAACATACCATTCTAAGATGTCTGCCGTCAAAGTTACAGAACGACAATGGTTGTCCTTTGTTTATGCTTACAGCTAGAAGCTTTATCAGTCATGGTTTGTGGTGCACTGTCTGATTACGTGAACAAGGCTTCTCTACAAGCTGAAACGCGTTGTAATTAAACACCCTTGAATCTCCGAGGTGTCAGTGATTCGTATTACTGAGAGCGCACGACTAGCAATTCTTGTGACTGGATCTTACTACTGGCGTGCTCCGCCGGTGTGTGCGCCACCTTCCTTGGGTCCGCGACTGTCGGAAGGAGCGGCTTTGTTGGATTATATATATATATATATGTACATACTTTTTTGGAAGATATAAAACATTACATAATTTTTAAAAGTAAAGAAAAGGATAATAGAGTTCCAAAATATTACAAAAAAATAGAAAAATATAGGTTTTATGAATATTAAAATGTGAAATTAACATTTAAAAAACCTTCGAAGTTCACTGAAAAAACCATAGGTTTTACAGACGTTATAGTTAGGAATTAGCATTTAAAAAACCTTTGAAATTCACTAAAAAACCATAGGTTTCAGGGACGTTATAGTTAGTTGAACAATTCTCCCGTTTGAGCTAACTATAACTCGCGCGCCCGCAATGCACTGGTGATGACGTCACATATTACATAACTCATGACATCTCAAATGACATCACTGATGACATCACTGATGACATCATCCACGTGATAATCTGATGCACATACTGATGCCCTAGTATAAACTTCGATACATGCACTCTAAAAAACAGAGTACTATTTTTGAAACCATACACACAACATTGCCAGATACTACATACCACCCACTATATCCTAGGTCTACACTCACATCCAGTTACTTATACATGCAGTTACTCAAGACAGTACTATAATATGCACTCATACACCTATACATACAGTCACACTCTGCCACTCACCCATAGAGTTACTCACACACCTATTCAGTCATGCAAAGAATCAATCACATACCCCTTTACTTATGTATACAGTTATACACACCAACTGCGGTATTTATACACACACCACCTCACTTATTTATGCAGATACTAACACATACTTACTGTCTTATACAATCACTGATACAAGCAGACACTCATTTAAACACCCACTCTTCAAATAACTTACTCTCACGTATAGTCATTTATGTACTCCAACACTCACATATACTGCATTAAAACATATGTAGTTACTCACACATATACCACTGAGACATTCATTCACTCACCAACACACCCATACACACATTAACTCACCCATACAGCCCTTCCCAGATGCACTATTGAATCTATACAACCAGTGAATCACCCAATCCCCACCCACACAGACACTCAGGCACTCATACAGATACTCAGACAACAAATCAGTAACCCATATAGACACTCATGTAGCTACTCACCAACCCATGCAGCCGCTTATACACCAAATGAGAGACTAATACAGACTTTCACACAGTTTAGCCACTAACCCATGCATTCAGTAAGACACGTTCAATCACTCACTTATACAGTCAGTCACGCACCTACTAAATAATCCATTCAGGCACTTGTAAATCCACCCATTCTTCAATACACCTTGGCATAGATATATATGAAAAACATTTAAACTTTACAGAAACACACATTCACTGGATGATGTCATCAGTGATGTCATTTGAGATGTCATCAGTGATGTCATCAGTGATGTCACTGACCATTTCATGAGTGATGTAATATGTGACGTCATCACCAGTGCATTGCGGGCGCGCGAGTTATAGTTAGCTCAACTAACTATAACGGGCGAATTTCTCTGGTTTTATATGAGTCAAATGTCCAACTAACTATAACGTCCCTGAAACCTATATTTTTTTTACTGAATTTCAAAGGTTTTTTAAATGCTAATTCCTAAATATAACGTCTGCAAAACCTATGGTTTTTCAGTGAATACATCGGGGCGTCCACTAGAGGGCAATCACCGAGATATTAAATCGAGAACTTGCCGGGTTCTAACGTGTGTTCGTGCGGCCCCCAGATGTCTGCAGCTTCTCCTCTGAAGAAGGCCAAGGTGGCTGAAATGCATAAGGAATGTCGGAGCTTGATTAAATTCTAATTTTTTTTTAAAACTATTTTTATTAACACAAACAGAGAACAAAAGTACACCTTTCGTCATTACATAGTACATCCGTGCAGTACCTTTGCTGGCATATTGGCAATTTCTGAAATTTAATGAGACTATCATACATGCACACCCAAGCCTTTATATCCACCACCCGCCGCCCCCCGCACGTTCACCCACCCTTCATCGAGTCGCACCCCAAGTGAAGATGATGGCTCAGCTTCAGTCGCTCAGCTCGGACTCTGAGTCCGTTACCGGGGGTTCACAGATATTGCCTCTAAATGCGTTCCACTTTCCCCAGATTCTCTGCCATCTCCGGGGGCAACCTCTGTTCGCGCACACCACCCTCTCCGCCGTCATGGCACTATCCAGGTCCCGGCACCACCTCACGTGGGAGGGGGCTGCCTGTGCCCCCCAGTATTGCGCAATGGTCCTCTTTGCCAATGCTAGTCCGACAGTCACCCAGGTTTGGTCAGCCTGGTTAAGATCAATAGTATCCCACACATTCAGTAAACACATCCGAGGTTCTGGTGAGACAGCATGACCGGTAACCCGTGAGATCGTCGCCATGACCTCCCCCCAGTACGAGGCTATGTCAGGACATTCCCATATAGTGTGAAAGAAGGTGCCCTGTAGTCCACACCCCCGCAGACAGAGCGGGGTAAGTGCCCTCCCCATTTTATGGAGTGTGTCTCTAGTGTAGTATATCCAGTGCAGTATTTTAAGCTGCACCAGTTTTATTTTGGATGGGATGGCCACCTCTCGGGGAGACGCCAGCGCTTCATACCATTCTAGTTCGTCCATGGGCCCCACTGCTGCCTCCCATTTTCTTTTGAGGATCTCCGTGGGGTCTTTTTGATGATTCACCAGTTTACGGTAGGTCAATGATATAGCTTTCTCGGTGAGGTGGTCTGTGAGCAGCCGGTCCTCTAACGGGGAGGACTCAGGTAGGGTGGTCCCCTTGGGTATAGCTTTCTGTAGTGCATGCTGTATTTGTAAGATTTTAAAGTGCTCGGTCCGGCTCATCTGATACTCTGATTGCAGCTTCTCAAACGGTATCACCCCACCCTTCCTCCAGAGGTCCCCGACCTTGGAGATGCCTATGAGGTCCCACCCCTCGAATTCTTTACGTAGATGACCCATACCAATCTTAGGGGAGATCCATATCGTTAAATTCTAATTTTACCACGATGTGTGCGGCTCACTCTTTCCCTTCGGGAGAGGATTTGGGAAATACTATACGGCTTTGGTCCTACCGTGCAGATTGCACCGCCAGCAAACGTGCGCCAAAACTGCCCGCAATTGGACCCATATGTAACCGCAGTGGAAACTACAAGGGCAGCGGCAGCCGCCAGGAACTGTTCTTGGTTTTGGACCCCAACACATTTGAAAATGGTGTGCCAGGGGATCGCGGGAAAATTGTATGAGTGGATTTAAGCAGGCATCGCCCACTGGTGGGTAAGAATTGTAAGGTTTGGCGACGCACTTCAAGAACCAGCATGCTCTACATCACAGCCCATCGGGGCGTCCACTAGAGGGCAATCACCGAGATATTAAATCGAGAACTTGCCGGGTTCTAACGTGTGTTCGTGCGGCCCCCAGATGTCTGCAGCTCCTCCTCTGAAGAAGGCCAAGGTGGCTGAAATGCATAAGGAATGTCGGAGCTTGATTACCGCTGAAATTAAATTCTAATTTTACCACGATGTGTGCGGCTCACTCTTTCCCTTCGGGAGAGGATTTGGGATATATATATATATATATTACCTACTGGCAGTCGCCAGTAGGTAGATATAGTTAGGACCTATTTTCCATAGGAAATCTGCAACATTCTATTTGGAATAACGTTGGTGCAGATTGACGAATCTTCGCGAAATTTTCCAAATTTTTGGCCAGCTCCGGTCCGCTCCTATCCTGAAAATTTCACGGTGATTCGTCAAGCATGGTCCGAGAAAAAAGGGGGTCCCAAAACGCGTTTTCCCCATGCACTTTCCCATAGGACCTTTTGACGCAGCTACAGCCCGAACTGCTGAACGGAATTACACCAAATTTGGCAAAGAGGTAGTCCTCAGTTCAGACTCGTGCCTTTTGCTTAAATTGTGTAAATCCGTTCAGTAGTTTCTGAGAAAATTACAGGTAAATGTACATATATATCTATGGCCGCACACCCTCCCCGCACCCTCCCGAGCACGAGGTGTATGCCAATTGGCTGCCAACACTCTGAATCAGGAAGTGTTGGCAGCCATCATGTGCCTTGGTAGAACCGAGGCACAAGAAAATTAAAAAACAAATGCGAAAAATGCAATAATGGGGCAGGGTAGAAACACCCTGACCTCCTAGGCCTGCTCAGGGGGTCCCACAACGACCCCCAGGGCCAAAAAAAGCATTTTTTTTAAAAACAAATCGGCGAGATTCGCGCACCCAGCGTGAATTTCGGCCGAAAATTTTAAAAAAAGAAGCGCGGGCTCCCGCACTTCTATGGTAATTGGCCCCCAGGGGGGCCAAATCCTGGGGGCAAAAGTTATGTAAAGGGGGCCCAGAGGGGCCCCCCAGCCCCGGGGACCGCCACCCCCGGGGCATCTTAATATTCATTGGGGGGGCTGTCAGGCCCCCCCCGCCCCGGGGACCGCAAACCCCCAGGGCCGGCTCCTGCAGTGGACCGGGGTGCCTCGCGGCTCCCACCCTGTCATTGCAAACTGCTTTGCTATTTGAAGAGAGAGCAGGAAACCTGCTCTCTCTTCCAAATAGCAAAGCAGATTGCTCTTCCACATGGGGAGAAGCATGTTAGCTGCTCCCCATGTGGAAAAGCAATGCCGGCTCCCGCAGGATGCAGGGAGCCGGCTGGGACCGTGGGGGGATTGGGGACCCCCCCACGGTCCCCAACGGAGTGGGCCAGCCCCAGGGGATGGGGTCCCCGGGGCTATTAGTGGCCCGGGAGGGGGGCCACGGGGCCCCCCTCCCCAAAATTATATATATATTTTTTAAATAAAAAAGGGCCGGCCCCAGGGGATGGGGCCCCTGGGGCCATAAGTGGCCACAGGAGGGGGGGCGAGGCAGCCCACCTCCAAAAAATAAAATACAAAAAAAAGGCCCATGCCCCAGGGGATGGGGTCCCCGGGGCAGATTATGGCCCAATTTTTTTGTTTTAAAAAATAAATTTGGGGGCAGGCCCTGGGGGATGAGGTCCCCAGGGCCATGAGGTCCTCAGGGCCAATAAATTAGAAAAAGAAGCGGGGCTACACAGCTCCCCTTCTTAAAAAAACAAAAACAAATTCCCCTTGAATACTGGGGGTCCCTGGGGGCCAACTAGCCCAGCAGGTACCTCCAGTATGTGCCAGGGAGCTGCGTTGCAGAGAGGTGTTCTGAGGCCACGCCCCTTTTTACACCTCTCTGCAACGCAGCTCTGTGGCGCTTACTGGAGGTAGCTGGTGGGCTAGTTGCACCCCAGGGACCCTCAGTATTCAAGGGGAGTTAATCCCCCAACTTATCACGCGCCACGGGGCGTATTTGCACAGTGGTGAAGGGAGGGGGCGGGGCCTGAGTTCACATGTGTGCAAACACACCCTGTGGCCCGGTTTAAGTTGGGGAATTAATTCCTTGTCAATACTGAGGGTCCCTGGGGGCCAACTAGCCCACCAGGTACCTCCAGTAAGCGCCACGGAGCTGCGTTGCAGAGTGTTGTAAAAAGGGGCGTGGCCTCTAAGCACCTCTCTGCAACACAGCCTCCTGGCGCATACTGGAGGTACCTGGTGGGCTAGATGGCCCCCAGGGACCCACAGGATTGAGGAGGAATTAATTCTCTAACTTAAAGCGCGCCACAGGGTGTGTTTGCAGACATATCACCTCAGGTCACGCCCCTTTCCTTCACCACTGTGCAAACACACCCTGTGGCGCGTTTTAAGTAGGGGAATTAATTCTCTTTCAATACTGAGGGTCCCTGAGGGCCAAATAGCCCAACAGGTATCTCCAGTATGCGCCAGGGAGCTGCGTTGCAGACAGGTGTTCAGAGGCCACGCCCCTTTTTACACCTCTCTGCAACGCAGCTCTGTGGTGCTTACTGAAGGTACCTAGTGGGCTAATTTGACCCTAGGGGCACTTAGTATTGAAAGGGACTTAATCTCTCAACTTAGAACTGTGACAGGGCGCGTTTACACAGTGGTGAAGGGAGGGGACGGGGTCTGACGTGATGTGTGCAAACACGCCCTGTGGAGCGTTTTAATTTGGGGAAAAAATTCCACTTCAAACCTGAGGGACCATGGGGGCCAAGTAGCCCACCAGGGGCTTCCAGGAAGCGCCACTGCGCTGCATTGCAGAGCGGTGGTGCAGGCCGTGCCCCTTTTGACATCCCTCTGCTACGCAGCTCTGTGGCACTTACTGGATGTACTACGAATTCCGATTTACTCACCTGTTATCAGGAGAGACCTCAGTGCTGCAGCTTTGAGCCCAGTACTGATCCTGAAAAGTAATTCTAACCATACTAGACAGTAACTTGAATGTCCTCCCATAGGCTAACATTGACTGGTTTCACTTGGAAATTCTTCCAAGTGTGGAGTTTTGGAACTTTAAAATATTCACCTAAAATCATCCGAAGAACGACTTCCGATTTACTCACCTGTTATCAGGAGAGACCTCGGTGCTGCATCTTTTAGCCCAGCACTGACCATGAAAAGTAATTATAACCGTACTTACCAGTAACTTGTATTTCCTTCCATAGGAATCCATCGTCTGCTTTTCAGCAGAAAAGTTTCTAAGTGTCTATTTTCACAAACTAAAAATATTCTTTATAAATCGCCTGTATGACTTAAACGCATTCTTTCAACTGTTTACAGGAGATGCACCAGTGCTGGATCCAGGATCCACCACTGAGTAAGAAAAAGTGACGATCACACTTCTTACCTGCTAAGTGAATTTCCTTCCATAGGGTAACATTGACTGGTTTCACTTGAAAATTCTTCTAAGTGTGGAGTTTTGGAACTTTAAAATATTCCTATAAAATCAGCCGAACTACGAATTCCGATTTACTCACCTGTTATCAGGAGAGAACCCAGTACTGCATCTTTTAGACCAGCACTGACCATGAAAAGTAATTATAACCGTACTTACCAGTAACTTGTATTTCCTTCCATAGGAATCCATCGTCTGCTTTTCAGCAGAAAAGTTTCTAAGTGTCTATTTTCACAAACTAAAAATATTCCTTATAAATCGCCTGTATGACTTAAACGCATTCTTTCAACTGTTTACAGGAGATGCACCAGCGCTGGATCCAGGATCCACCACTGAGTAAGAAAAAGTGACGATCACACTACTTACCTGCTAAGTGAATTTCCTTCCATAGGGTAACATTGACTGGCTTCATTTGAAAATTCTTCTAAGTGTGGAGTTTTGGAACTTTAAAATATTCCTATAAAATCAGCCGAACTACGAATTCCGATTTACTCACCTGTTATCAGGAGAGAACCCAGTACTGCATCTTTTAGACCAGCACTGACCCTGAAAAGTAATTCTAAGCGTACTTACCAGTAACTTGTATTTCCTTCCATAGGAATCCATTGTGTGGTTTTCACCAGAAATGTTTCCAAGTGTCTATTTTCACAAACTAAAAATATTCCTAAAAAATCGTCTGTATGACTTAAACACATTCTTTCAACTGTTTACAGGAGATTGGCCAGTGCTGGATCCAGGATTCACCACTGAGTAAGAAAAAGTAACGATAACACTACTTACCTGCTAAGTGAATTTTCTGCCATGGATAACATTGGTGATTCTATGTGAACATTTTTGTAAGTGTCAACTTTTAAAATACAATAATATTCCTTAAAAATCACTACTGTAACCAAAAGACTTTTACTCAACTGTTTACAGGAGATGTCATTTGAGATGTCATCAGTGATGTCATCAGTGATGTCACTGACCATGTCATGAGTGATGTAATATGTGACGTCATCAGCAGTGCATTGCGGGGGCGCAAGTTATAGTTAGCTGAACTAACTATAACAGGGGAATTTCTAGGGTTTTGTACGAGGGAAATGTCCAGCTAACTATAACGCCCCTGAAACCTATGGTTTTTCAGTGAATTTCTAAGGTTTTTTAAATGCTAATTCCTAACTATAACGTGCCTGAAACCTATGGTTTTTTCAGTGAATTTCAAAGATTTTTTAAATGCCAATTCCTATCTATAACTTATCTCTACAGATATCATGAAAAGCATTCTTTTTTAAAAGTAGGGTGCACATTAGTTTTGTAGAAAAGCATCTTTGTGATTGGTTAAGAAAAAGCAGTTTCAACGTGGAGTACATATCATAGGATAAAATTTGCTCAGCTCAACCACACCTGCTACTTACATTTGGAAGGCACTGTTCGAACTTAAAACAATCGTCAACTTTTAACCTGCACGTGTCGTTAAATGTTCAAGAAAATGTTGCATAAAAATATCGTTACGTTTTAAAAAATTGATGAACTTTTAACCTGCACGTGTTGTAGAATGTTGTAGAAAGTGTGTTGATAGAATACGTTGCACTTCTGACTTCTATGTGTTGTTGAATATTAAAACAACGGTTCATATGGAAAATTAAAAATAAACCAATAGAGAAGTTTTGAAACCTAAAAGAATCAAGGAACTATTCTAATTTATTCTTTGCATGTATTTATGTGTGGAGCAACAAAATTATAGACACAACAGCACCAGGAAGAGGAAGAAGCAGGGAGTGGGGGGAGGGGGGGGGATGGGCAGAATGGCACACATGCACAATTAAGTACAATACACATATAGACTAACAATGGCCAAAATGAAACACACCAGCAAGGAGCACAAGCCACACAACCCGCCAACATCACACCAATGAACGAGCATAAAAGTGAAAACCACGCTGCATTCATACAGGATGTGTACAAAGGCCAGTCGTTGGTGTTGTGGGATGTCTGCGACCGTGGTCATCATGGATGAGATGCCCAGCATGTGGCACATGGTCGAGTTCACTGTGTGTTATGTTGCCAAACGGCTGCTCCTCCCTCCCACGAGTCCCCACACTTTTGTACGGTGCGCTGTTGTATCTCGTGCACTCGTACGGCAGACCATTGTAATGCCTATTTGCGCATGTCCTGCTATATTCCAACTACACCATCACAGTGCCGTTTGGAGGTGGTGCATGCCACTTTACAACATCGACTGCTGCGGCTCTTGTAGCAGGCCACACCAGAACACAGAGACACACTTACCGCACTTCCTGTACACGGACATGTCCGAGAAACCCCGTTCCCCTTGCCAGATAGGCACACCCCTGCACTGGCCTGTGAACCCCAGACCAGCACATGCCAGTTGTGCATGCAGGAGGATGCGTGCGTAGCTACACGTCCAGGCTCACTGCCAACACTGAGGTGACAGCACACTGTGATGTTGCAGGGCTCGTGCCTATCATGCTAAGACAATGACCACAGGGACACACTTGCTAAGATGTGGGTTTGGGGGGCGGGCAATGCCGGTCTGGAGTTGTTGAGCTGAGTCTTCTGGCCCTCATGGGTATCCCTGTATCATGCTCATTGACTCTATGGCACCTGTGGGTGTTCTGGTGTGGCTCTTGGCTGTGTTCCCTTTCATGGTGCAGGTAGTTGTCCTGCTTAACACCAGCAGAAAGCAGGTGTAAAATCCCTGGTGGTAACGTGTCTTATCGCCGGAATTTGTTTCGCATTGCAATTGGTGTGAAAGTTGTGATGTGATTTTTTTCGTGTGCAGAACAATATACGAACTGAGCAGTGTATCTCGTCAAGATCCAGCACCTGACGCACTATTCCCAATCAATATAAATACAATGAGATTTCTTAATAGATTTTGTGTGTACACTGTAAGTGCAGCCAATACCTCAGTGCAATTCAATACAGGATTTTAGTATTTAGAATAAATCTGAAAGGTGCACCTTGTGTCTTTTTGCACGGGAACGGCTAGTCGCCATTTCATTATCAGCACTTTAACGGAAGTAAAGTTGAAATAAATCTAACACACTATTCAGAAGTTGGTGCAAACTGCAGATATCACCAGTATTCCAGCAATAAGTGCCCCAAAATTTAACACCATGGTGGACTCCATCAAATAACAGTAATAAGAACAAGAAAGAGTCACACAGCAGTTAAGAGAACAACCAAAAACGTTATTAATTTATTTTTCCAACTTTATTTTTTATAATCATAAATATGTAAACGATAAACTATTTTCAAACTTTATTTTTCATTAACATATATATGAACGATAAACTAATAAACAAAATAACAAGGCGGAACACTCCTGTGGGGACCATGGATGTCGACGACAGACCTGGAAAATCAGAAAGATTGTTAAAAAAAACCAACATGCTATTCTCAACAAAATACCACAAGAAACAAATCACAGATATATCAAATGCATACAGCTAACAAAATTTTATAAGTTTAACTTACAAAAACTGTAAATGTTGGCGCTTTAAAATATTTACAGAATCTGAGGACATTTTTTTGCAGAAGGCACCACGCCCACAACGTTTTTCTTCAGTGGTGAGGAAATGTTTTACTTTTCCCAAGGAGCAAACAAAGACCAATGCCACCGTGGTCACGTGCAAGATTTGCAAAAAGAGTTCTGTCACGAGGGGATCCTAACAAGAAATACTCGTACGGCACGGCAAGTATGATGAAACACCTAAGGACCCTTCATCCGAACAATCTTGCACGAGAAGAGTGCAAACAGATGAGAAACACTCCTATTCTGTATCTGTAAAAACAGAATCACAAATAAATGTATATTAATAACTTTCAAAATTATACTATTCCATTACTGTACAAACACATTTTATATAAATACTGACTAAGAAACTATGTCCCTGAACCACAAGTGTGACGATGGTTAAAACACTACATGCATAGTGCATACTACTTTGAAGCAGTTGAAATGAAATGAAAAATTATATTTATATAGCGCGTAACTACCCGGAGGCCTTGTCGCGCTTCAGCAAATTACTATAACGAGCTCCAAGGTACATTAACACGCTTTTGCAAACAAATAGGTTTTTAGGGCTTTCCTGAATGCCAGCCTATTGTTGATCTGTCTAATACTCAAAGGAAGGGAATTCCATAGTTTGGCAGCAGTGTGTGAGAAGGAACGGCCGCCCCCAACGAGCTTTGATTACCTTTGTTGTGGTTGCTAGGTGCAGTGAGCCGGAGCGGAGGGCTCTGGGAGGGACGTGAGGCACCACAAAGGGGAACAAGATGGCAGGGCCTGCTCGATGGAAAGATTTGTGCACAATGCACGTAGCCTTAAACTGAGCTCTGGCAGTCATTGGAAGCCAATGAAGCTCCTTTAGGGCTTTCTTGGCTGACTGCCAACGAGGAATATTAAACAATAGCCGGGCGGCACAGTTTTGGGTGACTTGGAGCCTTTTGGTCACCGCTGCAGGGGCGCCTAAATATAAGGCGTTCCCGTAGTCCAGGCGAGAGAGAATCAGGGCCTGAACCATGACTCTCCTCGCCTGGAAAGGGAGCAGAGGAAGAACCTTGCGGAGCATTTTCATTAACCCAGCACAAGTTGAGGCAGTTTTGGTAGCTTGGACCGAGAAGTCAAGCGCCCTGTCAAGCCAAATTCCAAGGCTCTTTATCTGGGACTTAGGGAGGGGAGGAGTGCCAAGGCATGTAGGCCAAATGGAGGCCAAGGTGTTCGGTGAAGAGTTACCTAATAACATGATCTCCGTCTTCTTCCCATTAAGTTTTAGACAAGAGGAGTGCATCCACTCAGCAACAGCCTCTAGACACAGGCCCAAGGTGTTAGACGACCCCTCCAAGTGGTCCAAAGAGACCACCAGTTGGGTGTCGTCTGCGTAGGTGACAATACGCACACCGAAGGGCTGGACTATATTTGCTAGAGGTTGCATATAAACATAAAAAAGAGTGGGGCTCAGGGACGAGCCCTGCGGGACCCCACAACTAAGTGGTTGCTTGGGAGAAATCGTCTCACCCTCGAACACCTGAAAAGAATGCTCGTCCAGGAAGGAGGTCAGCCATTCCAGGGACGCGCCCGACACACCCATGCCTTTCAAACGATGTAATAGGATGGCATGGTTAACGGTGTCGAACGCGGCGCTGAGGTCGAGTAGTATGATGGCTGCTTTTCCTCCCTGGTCCAGCACCACTCTGGTCTCTTCTGTTACTGCTATAAGGGCAGTTTCGGTTCCATGCTGAGGGCGGAAGCCCGTCTGTGAGGCACATAGTAGGCTATTGGATTCTAAATAGTCCACTAAGATGTTATTAATGTGTCTCTCAAGCAGTTCATGCCCTAAAGCCTACCTCACTACAACTCTACATGCTAACTGACTAAATGATTCCAGTACTATAAGGAGACACACTGGGTGAGTGACAGGGTGTTTGCTAGAAGAGTATGAATACTAACTAGGGAATTGAAGGTGTGAAACACAACTGTGTAGGTGATTAGAGGACTGCATCCATACTGCATAGGCATTTAAAGCAGTCCATGTGCTAAGGCCTGGCTCACTGCATGACTACTTGGGTACTGACTGAATGATTAGAGTACAGCAAGGAGAGTGCCTAGGTGAATTTATAAGTGCTAGGCTTTTCGCACAGGGAATGGATTAGTACTTGGTACTGAATGGGTCACTAGAGGAGTGCAAAGGCAGTGACAAGATGTTTGCTGGACTGTATGGATACTGACTAGGAAATTGAAAGTGTGAAAGACAAGTGTCTAGGTGGTTAGAAGACTGCATGCATAGTGGATAGGGGTATGAAGCAGTCCATGTGCTAAGGACTGGCTCAGTGCATGAATACTTAGGCACTGACTGAATGATTAGAGTACTGCAAAGATAGTATCTTGGTGAATTTATAAGTGTTTGAGTTTTCGCACAGTGAATGGATTAGTACATGATGCTGAATGGGTCACTAGAAGACTGCAAAGGGAGTGACAGGGTGTTTCCTGGAAGTGTATGGATCCTGACTAGGGAATTGAAGGTGTGAAAGACAATTGTGTAGGTGGTTAGAGGACTGCATGCATAGTGGATAGGGGTTTGAAGCAGTCCATATACTAAGGCCTGGGTCACTGGATGAGTACTTGGGTACTGACTGAATGATTAGAGTACTGCAAGGAGAGTGCCTGGGTGAATTTATTAGGGTTTGGCGCAGTGAATGGATTAGTACATGATGCTTAATAAGGTCACTAGAGGAGTGCAAGGGGAGTGACAGGGTGTTTGCTGGAAGTGTATGGATACTGACTGGGGAATTGAAGGTGTGAAAGACAAGTGTGTAGGTGGTTAGAGGACTGCATGCATAGTGGATAGGGGTTTGAAGAAGTCCATGTGCTAAGGTCTGGCTCAGTGTATGAATACTTAGGCACTGACTGAATGATTAGAGTACTGCAAAGATAGTATCTTGGTGAATTTATAAGTGTTTGGGTTTTAGCACAGTGAATGGATTAGTACATGGTGTTGAATGGGTCACTAGAGGACTGCAAAGGGAGTGACAGGGTGTTTCCTGGAAGTGTATGGATACTGACTAGGGAATTGAAGATGTAAAAGACAAGTGTATAGTATGTTAGAACACTACATGCATACTGCATAGACATTTGAAGCAATCTATTTGGTACTTAGAAACTGACTAAATAATCAGACTACTTCTAGGACAGTGCTTAGGTAAAACTTTTACATTTTCAGTTCTGCCACAGTGAACAGAATAGTACATGGTACTGCACCTTAGTGTCAAACCCTGACTCATTTTATCAACTCATAAGCAAAGACTAGCTTCTAATGCTACTAAAACTTGACAACATGACAGGTTTTAAAAGATTTATCTGCTAAAAAATACACAATGTTACCAAATGTTTCTCTCACAGTGGTTCCCAAATGCACACAGACTCACAGTGTGATTCTAGACAACAACCACTATACCTAGGAGTTTACCAAAAATCATTCACTACTGTGGAAGTGGTAAGGGAACTGCACACAATCTTCATATTTCAGGACTGCACTTTTGTGTTAAAGCCTGACTCATTTAATCAAAGCTTCAGCAAAGACTGGCTTCTAATGCTACTAAAACTTGACAACATGACCGGTTTTAAAACAGTTATCTATCAGCAAATACACAATGTTACCAAATGCTTCTCTCACAATCCTTACCCAAATGCACACAGACTCACAGTGTGATTTTAGACAATCAACACTATCCTAGGAGTTTACCAAAACTCATTCACTAGTCTAGAAGAGTTAATGGTACTGAACACAATCTACATATTTAAGTACAGCACATCAGTGTCAAAGCATGACTCATTTAATCAACGCATAAGCAAAGACTGGATTCTAATGCTACTAAAACTTCACAACATGACAGGTTTTAAAAAAGTTATCTGTCAACAAATACATGATGTCACCAAATGCTTCTGTCACACTGATCCCAAATACACACTAACTCACACTGTGATTCTAGACAAGCACCACTATCCCTAGGAGTTTATCAAAACTCATTCACTACAGTGCAAGTGGTAAGGGAACTGCACACAATCTACATATTTCAGGACTGCACTTTTCTGTCAAAGCCTGACTCATTTAATCAAATCATAAGCCATAACTGTCTTCTAAAGCTACTAAAACTTCACAACATGACAGGTTAAAACAGTTATCTGTCAGCAAATACACGATGTTAGCAAATGCTTCTCTCACAGTGGTTCCCAAATGCACACAGACTCACTGTGTGATTCTAGACAAACAACACTATCCCTTGCACTATATCAAAGCACATTTCTTCATCTAGAAGTAGTACTACATTTTAGTATAGAAACATAACATAACTCATTTCACAAATTCATAAATAATGACTGGTTTCTAATTCTACCAAAATATAAAAACAGCACAGTTATCTGTCTGCAAACACATGAAAAACACAAATGCTTATCACAGAATGGTTTCTACATACACACACTGTCAATAAGAGTGTACTCCCTACACTTTAGCAGGAGAAATACATTAGTCTGATTAAAATCAAAATAGTCTACATACATCCCCTCACAATTAAATAACTCATCTTTCAAGTTCTTTTGTAGATTAAGAAGTATATCAGTCACTCACCATATTTTCTTTTACAGAATCTCTGCACTGTGCACCTCTCAGCAAAAACAAAGAATGGAAAAGATTCCCTTTCATTTTCCACACATATACATGTAAACATCAAATCACAATCCTTCACACATAAACTCAAAAGCAAACACACATTTCTATTGGTTAAACATTTCAACCCTTTCCAACTGAAAGACATTTCAACCCTTCCCCCAATCTGCCTTCTGCCGGTTACCATAGAAACAGGTCATGGAACACTGCACTAAGCACACAGGTCAGAAGTTCAGCACACAATGTTCCTACACAAGAGAGGAAGTGTGCTTCACTTTTCAACATATCAGCTAATCATATCTAATGTTCCTTACAATCTGTTTTTGTTAACCAATAAGAATCATACCTTTAAAAAACAGAAATATACACCCTACCTTTCAGTGTACAAAGTAGTCATACAACCAATGATTTCTTGTCTTTTTAAAAAACAAATCCGTGGTTCCGCATACCCAACGCGATAGGATGCGCGCACTGTGCGCAGATTTCGCAGTTTTGGGTTTTTTTTAAAAGGGGGCCCCAGGGGGTCCTTCTCGGACCCCCTAAGCACCTCTAGAGGGTCAGAGTATTTGCACTCTGCCCTCTTTATATCTTTTACACACTTATTCCCCTTGCTTCTTCAGCCTCGCTTCTACCGAGGCAGAAAATTGCCGCCAACAGTTCCTGGTTTTGAATGTAGAGACACTCGACAGCCAATTAGCATTCAGTGCACGATCGGGAGGGTGCGCGCTCGGTTCGGGGAGGGTGCGCGTACGGTCCGCGGATCCTCCGCGGCCATAGATATTTATGTACTTTTAACTCTAATTTTCTCAGGAACTACTGAACAGATTCACACCATTTATGCAAAAGGCACGAGTCTGAACTAAGGACTACCTCTTTGCCAAATTTGGTGTCATTCTGTTCAGCGGTTCGGGCTGTAGCTGCGACAACAGATCCTATGGGAAATTGCATGGGGAAAACGCGTTTTGGGACCCCCGTCTTTTCTCGGCCCCCGCTTGACGAATCACCACAAAACTTCTAGGGTAGGAGCGGAGCGGAGCTGGTCAAAAGTTTGAAAAATTTCACGAGGATTCGTCAACCGGCGCCAGACTTATTGGGAATAGAATGTTGCAGATTTCCTATGGAAAATAGGTCCTAACTATAACTACCTACTGGCAACCGCCAGTAGGTAATATATATATATATATATATATATATATATATATATATATATATATATATATATTACCTACTGGCAGTTGCCAGTAGGTAGTTATAGTTAGGACCTATTTATATATAGGACCTATATATATATATATATATATATATATATATATATATATATATATATATATATATATATATATATATATATATTACCTACTGGCGGTTGCCAGTAGGTAGTTATAGTTAGGACCTATTTTCCATAGGAAATCTGCAACATTCTATTAGAAATAACGTTTGCGCCGATTGACGAATCTTCGTGAAATTTTCCAAACATTTGGCCAGCTCCAGTCCGCTCCTATCCTGAAAATTTCACTGTGATTTGTCAAGCGGGGGCCGAGAAAAAAGGGGGGTCCCAAAACGCATTTACCCCATGCATTTTCCCATAGGACCTGTTGACGCAGCTACAGCCCGAACTGCTGAACGGAATTACACCAAATTTGGCAAAGAGGTAGTCCTCAGTTCAGACTCGTGCCTTTTGCTTAAATGGTGTAAATCCGTTCAGTAGTTCCTGAGAAAATTAGAGTTACAAAGATATATATATCTGGGCGGAGCCTAACCACACATCTCATCGTGAGATCTTATTGGCTGTCAGTACTTCATCCAAGAAGTGTTGGCAGCCATCTTGGGGCCAATATACATGATAGCACCTCATTAAAAAGCATTGCAGTTAATAGAAGGTTTTAAGACTTTAGTTACATTATAAATCATTTGTTAATGGTACCATACTCATTTTAGGAATTGTGGTGTGTTCTAAGGTGATTTTACCATGTGAAAAAGCCTTCTGCTGTGATATCATGAATCATGTTTGAGAGAAAACTATTTTCTCATGCTTTTCCCACAGAGGTTTGGAAGGTGATCTATAAGCTAAACTGAGAGCATATTTTCTGTAAATTCACATTATCTTTCTCAGTCATGTGAGAATGAAGTCTGACATTCTCAGTAAAACATGTACATCCAACAAGGGCAGAGCCTGTCAGTTGATTCCTTTGTGTTCTACTGCAGCTTCCCAGAGTGTTCTAAAGAACAACTAGAGCGCTAACAGTCCTACTTATGACAAACGTATGGCACACCTGAAGCCACCTTGGTTGGAATAAAGTGGTAACTCTTAAAACATTTAATTTAAAAAGGAACAAAATGAGGGGGTTCATTTTGCCATAGAAAGTATGATTAGATCTGCAGAAAGAAAAATGAGGGCACATTTTGAGTGACTTCTCAAATCCTCTACTATTTCATAAAAAAATGCTGACATGCAGACTGAAACATGCACTTTCAATACCAGTAGCAGACTTCCCTGGTGAGCAGTAGCTTTACTACAGTGATCTAATAAACAACTAGAGTGCTACATTCTGAATGTATGGCAAATGTGTGACACATCTGAATGCCTTCTTGATGGAATGAAAGTAAAAAACTGAAAGTATTTCCTACTGAGGAGACTGTAGTAAATGAGGAAATTACGAAACTTCATAACAAATAAGTCTCCGAAAATGGCCACCAGAGACAAAAGAGCCCAAATGTAGCCCAAATATCACCCAGATGTAGCCCAAGTATAGTCCAATGACAGAATGTCCCAGAGTGTTCTAACGAACAACTAGAGCGCTAACAGTCTTACTTATGACAAAAGTATGTCACACATGAAGCCATCTTGATTGGAATAAAGTGGTAACACTTAAAAAATTTAATTTACAAAGGAAAAACATGAGGGGGTTCATTTTGCCATAGAAAGTATGATTAGTGCTGCAGAAAGAAAAATTAGGGCACATTTTGAGTGACTTCTCAAATCCTCTTCCATTTCATAAAAAAATTCTCACATGCAGACTGAAACATGCACTTTGAATACCAGCAGCAGACTTCCCTGGTGAGCAGTAGCTTTACTACAGTGATCTAATGAGCAACTAGAGTGCTAACATTCAGAATTTATGGCAAATGTGTGACACATCTGAATGCCTTCTTGATGGAACCAAAATAAAAAACTGAAAGCATTTCCTACTGAGGAGACTGCAGTAAATGAGGAAATTAGGAAACTTCATAACAAATAAATCTCCCAAGATGGCCACCAGAGACAAAAGAGCCCAAATGTAGCCCAAATATCACCCAGATGTAGCCCAAGTATAGCCCAATGACAGAATGTCCCAGAGTGTTCTAACGAACAACTAGAGCGCTAACAGTCTTACTTATGACAAAAGTATGGCACACCTGAAGCCATCTTGATTGGAATAAAGTGGTAACACTTAAAACATTTAATTTAAAACGGAACACAATGAGGGGATCTTTTTTTCCATAGAAATTATGATTAGTGCTGAAGAAAGAAAAATTAGGGCACATTTTGAGTGACTTCTCAAATCCTCTTCTATTTCATTAAAAAGTTCTGATATGCAGACTGAAACATGCACTTTTAATACCAGCAGCAGACTTCCGTGGTGAGCAGTAGCTTTACTACAGTGATCTAATGAGCAACTAGAGTGCTAACATTCAGAATTTATGGCAAATGTGTGACACATCTGAATGCCTTCTTGATGGAACCAAAATAAAAAACTGAAAGCATTTCCTACTGAGGAGACTGCAGTAAATGAGGAAATTAGGAAACTTCATAACAAATAAATCTCCCAAGATGGCCACCAGAGACAAAAGAGCCCAAATGTAGCCCAAATATCACCCAGATGTAGCCCAAGTATAGCCCAATGACAGAATGTCCCAGAGTGTTCTAACGAACAACTAGAGCGCTAACAGTCTTACTTATGACAAAAGTATGGCACACCTGAAGCCATCTTGATTGGAATAAAGTGGTAACACTTAAAACATTTAATTTAAAACGGAACACAATGAGGGGATCTTTTTTTCCATAGAAATTATGATTAGTGCTGAAGAAAGAAAAATTAGGGCACATTTTGAGTGACTTCTCAAATCCTCTTCTATTTCATTAAAAAGTTCTGATATGCAGACTGAAACATGCACTTTTAATACCAGCAGCAGACTTCCGTGGTGAGCAGTAGCTTTACTACAGTGATCTAATGAGCAACTAGAGTGCTAACATTCAGAATTTATGGCAAATGTGTGACCTATCTGAATGACTTCTTGATGGAATCAAAGTACAAAACTAAAAGCATTTCCTACTGAGGAGACTGCAGTAAATGAGGAAATTAGGAAACTTCATGACAAATAAATTTCCCAAGATGGCCACCAGAGACAAAAGAGCCCAAATGCAGCACAAATATCACCCAGATGTAGCCCACATGTAGCCCAATGACAGAAGTGTGCAAAACACTTATTTTTTGTGTATTTGCAGTTTTATATAGTGCAGACTTGTTAGGTATTGGAGTGCTTTACATGAGCATTGGTTACATCACACAAGATCAAATTCATTTTGGTTGTAGACATGGGGAGATTAAGTGATTTGACCAGAATCACAGAATGTTTAGCTGAAGCAGAAACTCCAACCTGGTTCTCCAGTTGCAAAGTCTGCAGCCCTGGAAGTGACACCACATCCTCTCCCCTAGGTGCAACATTTAATCAAGTGGTCAACTGGATAAAAAAACATAAAGATTACAAATAATTTAAAAGTTCTTTGTCGCTATTTGAAAACTCAGAAAATATGTCCTCATTTTAGTTTTTTAGAGCAGTAACCATAATTTTGATGCAAATAAGACCCTCTCATATATGTAATTTCTAAAGGAAATGCTCTAGGTATTACAGTTTTGATTACATCAAGATGACATCAGGCGTTCCACACTTTTGTAATAAATATAGAATGTTAGCAATCTAGTTGTTCAGTGGGATACTGTTGAGAGGCAGAGGCCAGGGGCACGGACTCTGAAAATTGAAGGCAGGTAAGAGAGTGCAGAGGCAACAATTTGACCACACTGGGCAGGCAGGAAGGGCAGTGGCAGCACAACAGACTATGGAGGGCAGTGGAAAGGGGGGCAGGGGCAACAAACCAACAATACAGGACTGGCAAGAGAGGCTGTGGCAATATAATAGAGCATTGTGGGCAGAAGGAAGAGGCAGTGGTAGTACAACCATACATGCCAACAGACCCGTTTCAGCCAGGAAACGTCCAATGTTTTTAAGCTCAAATGGGCTTTATTTGATCTGTCTCCTGTCTACAATCTCCTCTTTTTCAATATAACTCAAAGGGGAAAATCAATACCCCAGTAGTTTTTTTTCAAAATCTCCCTCTTACCAAGTTAAAAATGTTCGCAAGTATGGTACATTGGATCATGGTGGGCAGGAGGAATTGGGGTAGGGACATGGACTCGGATAACAGAGGACAGGAGGGACATGGAGAGGTGACCCAAACTGACCCTACAGGGCAGGCATCAGGGTTTGCAGCAGCACAATACACCACACAGGGCATGCGGGACGGGAGTGCAGCACAACAATCCATAGAAAGCAATAGGAAGGGGACAGGACCATGCACATGGACAACAGAGAACAGAGGGGAAAGAGGAAATGGTAGCTAGCTGACCATAATGGACAGACAGGAGAGAAAGCTGCAGCATAACAGACCATAAAGGGCAGGAGGGACGGATCAGGGGCATTACAATGGAACAGACAAGCCAGGAGGGAGGGAATAGGGGTCTGCACATGGAAACAGAGGGCTGGGGGCAAGGGGGCAGGGAAGGAGCAGCAAGATGACCATGGAGGTCAGGCAGGATGGGCACTAGACACAAGACACACCATGGAGAGCAACAATGAGACTATGATGGCATACACACAGACCATGGAGGGAAGGTGGGAGGGGGTCAGGGACAGCTAACTGACCACACAGGGAAGGTGGGAGGGGCCATGGCAGCACAGAAGACCATGCATGGCAAGCAGGAGGGTTAGTGGCAGCACAATAGCTATATGATGGGCAAGAAGGCGGGTGCAGGGGCATGCACAAAGGACCATGAAGGATAGAAGGGAGGGTCAGGACCTGGGCACAGACAAGAGAGTTCAGGGGAAGGGGCCTCACAACAGACCGCGCGGGGCAGGCAGGAGGAGCAGTTGCAGCACAACAGACCAGGGAGGGCAGAAGGGTGTGGCAGTAAAATGGACCATGGAGGACAGGAGGAAGGGGATAGGGGCATGGCATGTGGACAGGCAGGGTGGAGGTGGCAGGGACAGGTTACAGTCATCTGACAATGCTTGGCAGGTGAGGGGGAGTGGCAGCTCAACAGAACACTCAGAGTAGATGGGAGTGGCAGGTCCATGGAACATGGTGGGCAAAAAGGATGGAGCAGGGGCATGCACAAAGATATCAGAGGGCAGGGGGAAGGAGAATAGGGGCAGCAAGCTAAGCACAGAGGCTAAGCAGGAGGTCAATGATGGGCCATATAATTGGGCAATGGAGGGCAGGAGGAGTGGACTGGTACATCATGCTAAATGGAGGGCAGTGGCAGCACATCAGACCATGCATGGCAGGAGGGAGGAGGCTAGTCCATGGATTCAGACAACAATGGATAGGGAGGAGGTGGATGGGGCAGCAAGCTAACTGTTCAGAGAAGGTAGGTATTAGGAACTTTCTTGTTTTTAAAATGTGTGTCTGTGCGAACTACTTAAAATATGAACAAGTATGCAGCATAATCTCACTTTTATTCAAGAAGAAGAGGACGTTTGTGACTGTGACTCTAGGCTCACTTGGCAGAAACACCCCCTGACCCTCCACCCCCATCGCAAAATGTAATGCCCGTGAAAAGGGTAGGTGGACGCAGTGTTATATAGAACAGAGTCCTGAGAGCACGATTGAAAATGAATACTAGATATAGTATATGGTATAAACTATGCACCAAAAAGTGTGATATAAGATGAATCGGGGCGTGAAATATAATATGCAATACATTGTGCGCAATGAAAGATTCATTGGAGAGCGCGAGATAGCACAGGCACTAGCGCGTGCTATGCGATATGCGCCTTGGAGTGTAATATGCACAGGGCAGTGTTGTGTAACCTAACTAGTCTCTAAAGTTGTAATATAAAATATGTGCTGGGGAGTGTAGCGTTGCATATGCACTGTGACAAAGATATGGATCCCAGATTGTAATATGTATGGCATAGCGCTGTGCGTTATAACATAGGCATCGAGGAAGGCACGTTAGATGGGGCAATATAACCCGTGCGAAGGCAAGTGTGGCATGACATATTCACGGGGTGGTGTTACAGTGTACATGGGCTAGAGAGTGTCATAGCATACGCACTAGCTGGTGGAATACAACACAGAGGTGTGTGGCACTCGGCGGGCACTGGTGGGTGTAACACAGCATTGGGCTCAGCCAGGAGCACGCTGTGACTCTCAAGTGAGGTTTGTCTCCTTTCCAGAGAGTAAAATAACAAGCATTTGCAATGCAATAGGTCTCGCATTAATTAAGTTTGAGCCATTGGCATTGCAAAATATTGCAACACCAATTGCAACAAAAGTCTATAAATTGTAGGTCAAAAAAATGTGTATTTTTGTAGCAATGGTGGCATGCTGCGCTTTAGATGAATATGTGTAAAAGTAAAGTGCGCCATATTGCGATTGCTACAATAGTTAATTGTGGATGCGTTAACAATTGATGTGTGCACTGATGGCTGGTGGCGTGTGTGCCTGTAGAAATTGTGCACTGATGGCTGGTGGTGTGTGTGTCTGGTGGAAGTGTGCACTGCCGGCTGGTGGTGTGTGTGCCTGGTGGAAGCGTGCACTGACGGCTGGTGGTGTGTGTGCCTGGTGAAAGCATGCACTGACGGCTGGTGGTGTGTGTGCCTGGTGAAAGCGTGCACTGACGGCTGGTGGTGTGTGTGTGCTTGGTGAAAGCGTGCACGGACGTCCGGTGGTGTGTGTGTGCCTGGTGGAAGCGTGCACTGACGTTCGGTGGAATGTGCCTGGTGGAAGCGTGCACTGACTGATGGTGTCTGTGCCTGGTGAAAGTGTGCACTGACGGTGTAGTTGTGTGTGTGCGGTTGTGGGTGTGTGTGCGGTTGTGGGTGTATGTGCGGTTGTGGGTGGGTGTGTGGTTGTGTGTGTGTGGTTGTGGGTGTGTGTGTGGTTGTGTGTGTTGTGCTTGTGTGTGGGCTTGTTTTTGTGTGGTTGGGTGTGCTTGTGTGTACGGTTGTGTCACGGTGCAGCGAAGGGGACAGAAGGAGAAAGGCACAGAATCACGGGGGCAGCGAAGGGGACAGAAGGAGAAAAAGGCACAGAATCACGGGGGCAGCGAAGGGGACAGGAGAAAACAAGTGCAGAATGGCACATATAGAGCCAGGGACCCTAGTCGAAGTCAGGCCAAGGAGATGCATCACTTCCAACAAATCTGAAAGGAACGATAAAATGTTTGACTCAGACCATTAATGTTTGCTTTTCCGCAGCTGGACAACTTAAATACAATCTTTTAAAGTATATGACGTCAGGCACTGTAATTGTTAAGTACGTCATATTTAATATACCCCAAAACATTACATATTCCAAGGCATGTGAGGTCATGCACATCCATGTATAGGTCTATCACATTAAATATACCGACATGGAATAAAAGAATTTCACGAAGAATGGAAGATCCTTAACATTAAATAATGTGCGTCTTATGTTATATTTACTTTAAAAACAATGACCCTGATTGAGGGACCCGATACCACAGTTAATACAAAGAACGTTTGAGCGTAGACCGTTGTACTGTGTTTTATCTCATGGTTCGTCTGTAGGCAATAGCCGTAAGACTGTAACCCTGCACTGTAAGCATGCACCCCACAGCGCTCTGAAGCAACCTCATTGTGGAATGCAGCGCTACAACAAGGACCCCAAATATCCATGGGTCAGACAAACCGAACAGTGACGTAGATCTATTTAAAAACATGAGCACGTGCGGGAATCACAATATTGCACTCATTTCACTTCTTGGTGTAAAGAAGGAGCTGCGTGACTCACTGACGCCCCACTGCCGAAATAAATGTGATATTTATTGCACGGTGCACTCGCACATATACTGTCCAGGTTACCAACCCACCTGCTTGTGGGTGTCTTACAGGCACACTTTACAGCATAGGACTATACATAAGAAACAGCCCTGGCCTGTACACTAATGTGCACACTGCACAGTTCTTTGCTGGAGGTATGTTGGCCAAAAGACTGCTATATGCGTTTTGCTGTAAAGAAACACTGCATATATATTGATTACTGTGATCATGCTCCCTTTAACAATGAACTGTTTCGGTAAAAAAAAAAACGAGATGTGTAAAACTGAACTTGTAGCCTACGTAGGGTTTATGGAATGTATGCCATTTTTATGTGTGATATGGCTATCTTAAAATCAATAAAGAAATTTAAACAAAAATAAACAAAGTCACAATTCAAGGCAGCACACAATGTTCTAACCGCAAAGGATTTCCAGGAATATGAGTAATGAGATACAACTTTATCCCTCTCTCTTCCCTGAACAAAAAGGAAAGATTCTTCTGTTATTTCAATGGTAGGCGTGAATAGCCCATTTCGTACTGTTGTTTTACACATGCATTCTGGTACTTGTGGACCTGTGTTAACAATGGGAGGCAAATCCAATAACAATATTAATATTACGTACTGATACTGGACATAGTGCCCCTGAGATCTCTGCGCACACGAAAGCAGGTCCTCGCATGGTGCACACCCTTGGTTGTACACACTGAAAGGAGGAAGCACTGACTGCACTGCGATATGTGATTTTAAAGGACATTCTGGGTCACCACTACCATTATTTCTTAGTGCTGCAATGTGATTATATACAGCTCATTACAGCCACACAGGGCCATCTTTAGGACAGTGCGACAGGTGCGGCCGCACAGGGCGCTGACCTTGGGTGGGGAAAGGGGGGGGGGCGCTGTGTTTAGCAGTAACTTATTACTGTAGACATGAGGGGCACTTTTGCCTGGAGGTAGTGAGAGAATCCGAGCAGGAGATCCTGGGTGTGGGGGCACTAAAAATGACTGTCGCATCGGGTGCCTACAACGCTAAAGCTGGCCCTCAGCCACACGCCGGATACGGAATACTTTAGGTGGCCCCTATAAGGCCTCAAGAATGCACAGAAAAACACATTGTGGCACAGTGGTTTGGGTGAGTTGCAGAGCTCCTTTCCTAATTTGCAGGTCAAGGGTTTCCATCTCTGCATTTTATCGTCTCGATATCGTTGACATGCAGGGGCTGCGCTTACACAAATGCACACACACACGTACATCAACGATCCAGATTTAGTGCCCTAAAACTTACCTAAAAGGAGCAGCGCTATGTCCCTCGCCGAGAAGCGCATTGTTGCAGTACGGAGACTGGGGCACGGGGCTTCCTTCTGTTTCGGTGCAGATCGAGCGATGGCTGTTGATCGGACCCAAGAGGCAACCGCTTCACCTAGTGGCCGGGGCGGGGCGGCTCATGCGCACCGGTGCCGGGCACGTCTGGCGAGTTTCCAGCCTTCGGTACGATCCCAGGAGATCAAAGTTGTGGAAACGATTTTAAATAATCCATATGTAAATCAACCATTAACGAGCGCTGCAAGCGCGGGATGTGAAAGCAACAATCACACGAGTTTACAAATTTCTAAAGGCACTGCAATTTAAAACAAGTTACACCGCAGCAACAAACAAAACAAGATCAACTAGGACGTGCGTGTTGACGAAAGTGAAACTGCATGCTGGCTTGCGAGGGAAGGGGGACAGGAGATGTGCACGCCGCGTGGCTGTAGGCGCGTACACCAACTCAAATCCGCCAAAAGCCTGCGCGTGCACATCTCCTGTCCCACTTCCGAGGCAAGTCAGCAACAATAGATCTCGCTTGCTCACAGCGCTTCGCGCTGCGTTCGCAGGCGAGACCTAAAAAGTATTACACATCCGGCGGTGGATGTGTGTTTTATTAACCATGAGGGGGGTTTCTTGCATAGTTTGGTCGAATTTTTGTCGAATCCCCTTTGAATGGCTTGGTGTGCGTGTGTATTAAATGTGCCCGTCAATAGCTACCCATGTTTGTATAAATAAACGACAAGGGTGTCTACTTGGAGAGTACCTAGCGGCGGGGGCGCCGGGATTAGGCACGGTAGGGCGTCAGACACGTCAGAGCTTCACTAGCGGTGTAAATACATTCCACGTGGATTCATTGTATGCATAGTCGCCTTTTAATGAATATCACGCAAATCGTCATGGTGATAGGTACATACGGTTTGTCCAGCATGTCCTAGGTGTTTCTATAAATATATATTTTTTTAAAATAATAAAAAACAAAGGCCGGCCCCGGGGGATGGGGTCCCCGGGGCCATAAGTGGCCTGAGGAGGGGGGCAACGCAGCCCCCTCCTAAAGAATAAAAAAAAAAAAAAGGCCATGACCCGGGGGTTGGGGTCCCCAGGGCTGATTAAGGCCTTGGGAGGGCTAAATTAATTTTTTTCAATCAAAAAAATTAGGGTGCAGGCCCTGCGGGATGGGGTTCCCAGGGCCAATCAATTAGAAAAAGAAGGGGGGGCACACAGCCCTCCTTCTTGAAAAAATAAAATAAAAGACCGGCATCGCGCCGGAGGCCAAGCCCCCTCCTTGCAGCAGTCTGCAAATGCGCCCCCTGGCCAGTTGTAAGTTGGGGAATTAATTCCCCTTCAATACTGAGGGTCCCTGAGTGCCAACTAGCCCAACAGGTATCTCCAGTATGCGCCAGGGAGCTGCGTTGCAGACAGGTGTTCTGAGGCCATGCCCCTTTTTACACCTCTATGCAACGCAGCTCTGTGGCACTTACTGGAGGTACCTAGTGGGCTAGTTTGACCCTAGGGACCCTTAGGATTCGAGGGGACTTAATATCTCAACTTAGAATGGCCACAGGGTGCGTTTACACAGTGGTGAAGGGAGGGGACGGGGCCTGAGGTGACGTGTGCAAACACGCCTTAGGCGCGTTTTAAGTTGGGGAAATAATTCCTCTTCAATCCTGAGGGCCCCTGAAGGCTAACTAGCCCACCAGGTGCTTCCAGTAAGCGCCACTGAGCTGCGTTGCAGAGAGGTGGTCCAGGCCGTGCCACTTTTTACACCTCTCTGCAACGCAGCTCTGTGGCGCTTACTGGAGGTACCTAGTGGGCTAGTTGGACCCTAGGGACCCTCAGGATTCAAATGAACTTAAGCTCCCAACTAAAAACGGCCACAGGGCGTGTTTACACAGTGGTGAAGGGAGGGGACGGGGCCTGAGTTAACGTGTGCAAACAAGCCCTGTGGCGCGTTTTAAGTTGGGGAAATAATTCCCCTTCAATCCTGAGGGACCCTGGGGGCCAACTAGCTCACCAGGTGCTTCCAGTAAGCGCCACTGCGCTGCGTTGCAGAGAGGTGGTCTAGGCCGTGCCCCTTTTTACATCTCTCTGCAACGCAGCTATGTGGCTCTTACTGGAGGTACCTAGTGGTCTAGTTGGACCCTAGGGATCCTCAGGATTCAAGGGGACTTAATCTCCCAACTTAAAACGGCCAAAGGGCGTGTTTACATAGTGGGGAAGGGAGGGGACGGGGCCCGAGGTGACGTGTGCAAACACACCCTGTGGCGCGTTTTAAGAGGTAGTTTTAATCCCCTGCCCTATTATATACTAGGGGCTTACAGAGGAGGTCATGCTAATCACAGGGGGGCCCCAACGCATAGTGTCCCCTAGTGTATGTAGGTGTTTTCACTGTATTCTGAGTGTCTTTTAACATAGCACTGGCTCTAGGACTGGTTAGTCAGACTCAGTTAACACCAGTATCTGTTTGAAAAAGTTGAGGGTACAGGATGATTTTGCAACAAGGCTTCTTTCTGCACTTCTGTTTGTTCTTTCTGCACGTTATCCTTCTTCCTGCACTTTTCTTCGTCTTTGAGGACTTCTGTTGCTTCTTTCTGCATTTCTTTTTTTTCTTTCTGTGCATTTTTTCTTCTTTCTTCACATGTCCTATCTCTGTAGGCATAGTTAGAAATTAGCATTTAAAAAACCATTGAAATTCACTGAAAAAACCATAGGTTTCAGGCACGTTATAGTTAGGAATTAGCATTTAAAAAACCTTATAAATTCACTGAAAAAAACATAGGTTTCAGGGGCGTTAAAGTTAGCTGGACTTTTCACTCGTACAAAACCATTGAAATTCCCCCGCTATAGTTAGTTCAGCTAACTATAACTCGCGCGCCCGCAATGCACTGCTGATGACGTCACATATTACATCACTCATGACATGGTCAGTGACATCACTCATGACATCACTGATGACATCTCAAATTATATCACTGATGACATCATCCTTGTGATAGAGTGGCAGACCTCCTCTCCCCCTAATATAACCTTTGATACACAAATTTAAAAATAGAAACTAATATTTTCAAAGCAATGGACATACCAATATCAGTTACAACAACCTATTCAGTAATTCTAAGATCCACATACACATTCACTCATTCACCAACAGTCCTATACAGTCACTCATACATGTACTCACTCATCATATGTACTCATACACCTATACATCATGTTACACAACGCCACTCATCCATAGAGTTACTCACACACATAGTCACTCATGCTAATAAAGAATCAAACATTCATTTACTTGCATATACAGTTATACACACACCACCACACTTACTTCTACAGAAACTTACACATACCTAGTCTTTTAAACAATCACTTATAGAAACACATACTTATTCATACAGGAACTCTTTCAATGTCTCACTCTCACATATACTCACTTATATACACCAATAGTCACATATACTAGTTTAAAACATATGTAGTTACTCATAAAGACACTATTGAGACAGTCATTCACTCACTAACACACCCATGCACACACTCATCCACCCATACAGTCCTGCACACATGCTGTCTTCAACACATACAAACAGTGAGTCACTCATTCATGCACCTATGCACTACGTAATACCCCCCACCGAACCATACAGACACTCAGACACTCATACTGATACTCAAAAAACCAACTAATAACCTATATAGACACTCATGTAGCTACTCACCAACCCATGCAGCCACTTATACACAAAGTGAGAGACTGATACAGATATTTACATATTTAAACAGTACTCACTAAGCCATGTATTCACTAAGATACACTTAATCAGTCAGTTATACAATCGATTTTTCAAAAACAAATCATCCATTTAGACACTTATATACCCATTTATTCTTCCATCGACCTTGAGATATACATATATAAAACATATGTAATTTTCAGAAAAACACACATTCACTGGATGATGTCATCAGTGATGTCATCAGTGATGTCATTTCAGATGTCACTGACCATGTCATGAGTGATGTAATATGTGACATCATCAGCAGTGCATTGCGGGCGCGCGAGTTATAGTTAGCTGAACTAACTATAACGGGGGAATTTCAATGGTTTTGTACGAGTGAAAAGTCCAGCTAACTATAATGCCCCCTAAAACCTATGTTTTTTTCAGTGAATTTCTAAGGTTTTTTAAATTCTAAATCCTAACTATAAAACTATAACATGCCTGAAACCTATGGTTCTTTCAGTGAAAATATATATATATATATATATATATATTACCTACTGGCGGTCGCCAGTAGGTAGTTATAGTTAGGACCCCTTTTCCATAGGAAATCCGCAACATTCTATTTTGAATAACTTTGGCGCCGGTCGACGAATCCTCGCGAATTTCTCAAAATAGGTGGGGCGCTACGCTCCGCTCCTACCCTGAAAGTCTCGGGAGGATTCGTCAAGCGGGGGCTGAGATAAAAGGGGGGTCCCAAAACGCGTTTTTCCCATGCATTTTTCCATAGGACCTTTAGACAGGGCTACAGCCCGAACGGCTGAACAGAATTACTTGAAATTTGGCAGAGAGGTAGTCCTCAGGTCAAGGAAGTGCCTTTTGTAGGTTTGGTGTAAATCTGTTCAGTAGATTCTGAGAAAATAGCCTTTAAATCAATATATATATCTGAGCCAGCTTACGGTACGCTTCCCGTAAGCTTACCGTACGCGTACGGTGGCGTGCGCGTGCGCGATTCTGATTGGCTCTTAGATCTTAGTAAACATTCGAATCGGCCGAAACCAGGAAGCGGCGGCCGCCATTTTCTCTCTCGCACTGAGAGTTAGGTTGTTAAATAAAACCAATACACATGTAAAGGAGCTGTTTTGACAGCTCACACACACATAGTTATGATGAGGGAGTCCCCCAAGACCCCCCAAGGCCAAAAATGCCATTTTTATTTTTTCACTAATTTCG
This sequence comes from Triturus cristatus, assembly GCF_964204655.1. Lineage (NCBI taxonomy): Eukaryota > Metazoa > Chordata > Amphibia > Caudata > Salamandridae > Triturus > Triturus cristatus. Next base: position 1,082,721,326 of record NC_140579.1, on the reverse strand, counting down.
CCGATTACGCTTACCGTACGCGTACGGTAAAAAATGTAAAAAAAAAAACACTATCCACACTCTCCCCATCCCCTGTGCTTTTGGTGGCCGCAGGCCTCCAAATGTGCAGGGCTTATTAGCGGTGTGAAAAACCATAATATTTTTAACAAAAATGATAAAAGAAAAAATTATCCACACTCTCTCCACCCCGTGTGCAAATGGTGCCCGAAGGGCACCATTTGTGCATGGCTTATAAGCACCGTAAGCACAGTAAGCACCGCGTGCTTACTGTGCGCGCACGGTGCGCGAAGCGCACCGTGCGCGCACGGAACGAACTGCGTTAAGTGGGCGCGCACGCCACGAATGGCGTAAAGTAACTTAGCATTTAAAAAACCGTACAAATTCACTGAAAAAACCATAGGTTTCACACACGTTATAGTTAGGAATTAGCATTTAAAAAACCTTGCAAATTCACTGAAAAAACCATAGGTTTCACACATGTTATAGTTAGCGGAAATTTTACTGATAAAAAACCAGTGAAATTCCCCCGTTATAGTTAGTGCAGGCAACTATAACTCACGCGACCGCAATCTTCTGCTGATGACATATGTGTCTTTATGAAAAAAAAATATTTGTAATATATGTATAGCTAAAAATTTATGGAAGAAGACATGGGCAAATAAGTGTCTAAATACAGTATTAGCATCAGCAGAGGATTGCGGTCGCGTGAGTTATAGTTGCCTGCACTAACTATAACGGGGGAATTTCACTGGTTTTTTATCAGTAAAATTTCCGCTAACTATAACATGTGTGAAACCTATGGTTTTTTCAGTGAATATATATATATATATATATATATATATATATATTACCTATTACCTACTAGTGGTCGCCAGTAAGTAGTTATAGTTAGGGCCTAGGTTCCATAGGAAAAGCATTTTTTAACTTGCTTATAACTTTGTCACCATTTGAAAGATCTTCACTAAATTTTCCAAATAAAGTGACCTCCTGTGTCAATAGTTGTGCATGAAAGGTTTTGGGGTGATCCATCAAAAAAAGTGTGTTTCTCATGGTAATTCCTATAGAGATTTTAGACATGACTGCAATCCAAACCGCTGGAAGAAATTACACAAAGTTTTGCAAAAAGCTAGCTCTTGGTCCCGAAAGAGCCCTTTCTGTAATTTGGTGTAAATCTGTTCAGTAAGTTTTGAGATATTAATGGCAAAAGAAATATAGATATCTAGAGGCACGGGCCCTCCACGAATCCAACAGATCTCGTGCTGAATTCTGATTGGCTGCAAACACTTCAACCAGGAAGTGTTAGCAGCCATTTTGGAACTCTTACTCAGCCAAAACCCCCCGAAAAAATGAAAGAAAGAGAAGGGGGAAGGGTTGGAATACCCTGCCCCCCTAGGCTTGGTGGTGAGGTCTCCCATTGACCCCTCAGGGCCAAAAGGCATTTCTTTTTACGAAAACTGCATTGTAAATCACAGGTAGATTTGCGAATCCCTGCAATTAAAAAAAAAATCAAGCACAGTCTCCCGCACTTGTTTGTATTTGAGTCCCCGGCCAGGTCCTAAGGGCTTATTTTTATATGTATTATGGGGGGTAGGACACATTGTCATTTCAATTGACAATGTGTTGCCTGTAATGGCAGTGCGCTAACACACCATGCATACTCCACTCTAAGCCACTCCACTCTAAACCACTTCACTCTATGACACTCCACTCTATGACACCCTAGTCCACTTTATGACACTCCACTCTATACCACAACACTCCACTCTACCACCCTCCACTCCACTCTTCACCACTCTATTCCACTCTATGCCACTCCACTCTATGCCATTACACTCTATGACACTTTATTCCACTCTACGCTATACCACCCCACTCTACACCACTTCACTCTACGCCACCTCACTCTATGCCACTCCACTAAATGCCCCTCCACCTATGACACTCTAACTTACTCCACTCTACAACACTCCACTCTTCAACACTATGCGCCACTCCACAACACTCTACTCCACTCTACTCCACTCTACTTTATGCCACTATAAGCTATTCCACTCAACAATAGTTCACTCTAGGCCATTCTACCCCACTCTACGCCACTCCACTCTACGCCACTACAAGACTCCACTCCATTCTACAACTCCACTATACAAGCCTCCACTCTATGACTCTACTCCACTCAATATCCATGTTAAGTGACAGAATGCACTCCTTTAAATTCAATCATCCATTTGTCCAAAAGGCTCATAAGCAAAAATGTTTGCGTGCAGACTGGCATTGTGCCCTGCCCGCAAAGCACGAATGAATGACTTAATGACAAGTGGAGCGACGTTACGCTCCAACCACCAGTTGCACAGCTACTTTAGGACATATTCAAAAGACTCTATCTTGGGTTAAATAATCCATTTTAATCCATTGTTAGTCCATATTTTATAGCATACATTTCTCTTCACTTTCTCCAATCACATAAAAGGCTGCGTGTTTCTCAATTTTTTCAAATGCTACAGATATGCCTATCCATGCCTGTTCCCAGCAGTTAAATCTCCAGGAGAGATGATTTAACTTCTGGGAACAGCGTTTAGAATGTGCAGCTACCCCTGACAAAGGGCTAACCAGCCCGAAATGCATTGGGTCAAAGAGTACAGCAGCCCAGGATGAATTATGTTTGCCCACGTGCTAAGGAAAAAGGCCTGGATCTCCCGCTGTGCTGTATTACAACCTGCCCCACACACAGCCGGTCCAGAGTACACTTCTGCTGGATGATGATAAGAGTATATACCTCACACACAACCTTGGCAATGGGCGACAACATCCCTGCTGGGCAAGCACATAGTCCCTTGAGGAACCCAACCAACCCATCACTAGTGTGTCCATCAGCATCCTTGATCGGCAGGTTCTGGACCCTAAACAAAACCAGGCGCAAGTAAACATCCTCCTAGCCGCATAACCCATCCTGCTGCTAGTGTTGCCACCTGCGGCACAGCTCTCTAGCGCACCTAGCTCCCTGTGATCCAGTAGCCTTGGCGACTGCATGTCCGTAGCGCCAGTAGTAGTAGTTCTTCCTTCGCTCCCCTTTGGCAGTGGATGTGGTGCTCAAGGCAAGAGATTTTAGAACGTGGCCAAGTATGTCGAAGATGCAGGATTGAACAGTGTGGCTGAGATTCAAATAAAGGGGTATTTTGAACATTGTGTGGATTGTAAACAGATTGCCTTTAACAGGTAGAGCAAGTTAGTAGTATGTTTAGGCCACAAGCTTTTAACAATGGTCCCCAAGCAGAAGTGGAAATAGCCCACCCTCATGTGAGCCGGCGAGGCAGGGCCAGTTTTTGAAGATCCAGCACTCACAGCCAGAGGGATGGACCCCAGCAGGGTATTCTCCTACAGCCGGGTCCCAAGATCGAGCATGCCCTACCGGTGGACGTATGACAATCTAACGCATGCCTTTACCACGCATGCCTGTTCCACACAGGCATGACGTAAAACTTTTAATTGGAGAGTGCCAGCACTTCTCAGAAACAAGCAACTACTCTGCTGCAGGATACTTGCACTTCTATTTTTCCGTTTCAAGCACTGTGGAGGCCAAATAGTATAGTTTCTTCTAAATACCAAGGAGGAATTTATAACGGGCACTTCATGCCCAGCACATTATTTTATATTGTACTCCTCCTTGCGCCGTTACCCTCTTTTGTGCCCCACACGCGTGCACAAAAGTGCAGCACAACACCGTCATTGTCATATAAATAACAAGCATTGGCATAGCCAATAGGTCTCGCTTTTGGGACCTTATAAGTATTTAGGTATGCAGCATAATATCCTTGGTGCAACAACATCAACTGTTGCATGGCTAAACACTTATAAGGTCCCAAAGGCGAGACCTATTGGCAATGCCAATGCTTGTTCACCTATTTTCGCCATATGTAGTCTATAACAATTAATGTATGGATGGAAAAACATTTATTGCAGGTATTTTGCATCCTGACTAGTTAGTATCTCCTAAACATTAAGTTGTTTCCATCATGTTGATTGAATATGGTGCAATATCATCCCATATGCTTTAATACACTTCAGTATGTTGTTTCTCTGAATTGCAGTTCAATTGTTTTTTCTTAGTTTCTTTGTTGCATTACTTGTTTAATGATCTGCTTTAGGGCAAGTTTACGTAGACTTCCTTGTATTGTATCACATGCTGATTTAGGTTGTTTACCTGGTCTTGTGAGGTAGAATCCTTAGGTTGAGCATATATTTATGCTGTCTAAAATTAATATTTGTTTTGTTAAATAGGAGCATTATAGTAAAATCACTAATCTGTGGTTGCCAGCAAGTACAGTGCAAAGGAACATGCTTTCAGCGCGCCATATTTTTTTATCGCTCCTCAAACTTTTGAACCCCCTTTACCTTTTTTTCAGAAGGAGAACATGACAATTTTCTTTTCGGGCTGTGGGTTGGGGGTTTTGGCAGGGTGTATTCAGCAACTTCCTTATCCATCCATGTTCTTATTGAAAAGTCACACGCATGGTTTGCATGCAGCTAGTGACTGTTAAAACTCTTCACTGCATGTTTTTTCCTCATTTCTAGTCTTTTCATGGAAGGCACCATTTAAGAAATTGTGCATGAAAAGGACACTGAATACAATCTAGCATTACCATTTTTACCCTCTTCTCTGCTATTCACAGGTACACAGATGAAGAGGCTAGGATACATGCGCTTGACAGGGGGAGTGCCAGGGAGAAAGAACCTCAGAAGGATAGAGTATCAGAAAAGAGTAGAAAGGAAGGAGGGAGAGACTGGGAGGATTTCGAATCTTTAGATTATTTTAATGAGAAGGGGGCTAAAAAGACTTCATTTCTGAATGTATCTGATGTAGATGACTTTGAGACTGAGGATTATGCGACTGAGGATCAAAGCGGCCGTGAAAGTGATCGCAATCGCGATCAAGCGCGGCGCACTCCCGCGCACATGCACTGTAGCTCTAGGCCGGCCATGGCAGCATTTTTTTAAGCCCTCACAAAAAGTCTCGCCAGACCAGCGCATGCGCTGGGTCAGGCGAGACCTAAAAAGGGTTGCTTTCGAGAGTTCAGATGTCCAATCACGTCATCAGGGCAAAGTTCGAATATCCTTTTTCCTCAAAATGGCAAATCATTGTTCCAGTTTTCGAACACAGCCACACAGGTTTGTCTTGTCCACCAGAATGATTCGAGTGCTTCCTGGTGATTTCATTATAAGGAGTGCAGAATTATCGTAATTTCCTTTTGTGCTACTATGCAAAATTTCAGGAAAATTGTGAAAAATGACACTAAAAGGAAATATGGAATTAAGCACTATATTTGAATGCGAAGTACATCCTCATGTCCATTTGTACCACAAGAACGTATTTTGCACTTAAAAAATCAGAAAACCCACAAGTGCCACAAACAACAGCTACTCGAGTCCTGGTTGTTTGTGTTGCTCTCATGCTCCTGCAGTGGGATTTTTGTCTCCATAATTGTCAAAAATTTCGCCTAACAAGGGTAACGCAAAATGGCAGAAATTACGCGAGATTATGCAGATGTAATGAAAATGTCACCAGGTCGTAGAGGAGTAAGACGATCTCTTCAGTATTAGGGGGCTGATTGTCAGATGATGAAATGAAAAGTACAATGAGATAGTGATGTTGGTAAGAAAATTAAGTGATTTGAAGACACACTTCAAAGAGTGGTCGAGGAGGTCTTGTGTTTCTGGAAAAAATTGTACTAAACACCTAGAAGGACACTGGGCTAGTAATAAGGTGACATTACGTTAAAATTGATATAGGGTTTGTCACCCCTCACCCCCAGATAGTGCCACATGGTGCATCATAAAGAATTCAGGGACACTAATCCATACCAAAACGTGATGAAATTGAAAAAACAAAAAAGGATTTTAAAAAAGTTTCAAAATTTTCTCCCATCACATTTTTCGGAAACCGGGGGGCAGATTTATGAACCCCTTGCGCCTCTTTTGCGTCACTTTTCCCATGTTAAAAGTGACGCAAAAGTGGTGCAAGGGGCTCATAAATCTGCCTTTTAAAGCACACTTAGCAAGTAGCGTTGTTCAAAAAGGATCATTTTTATATAGAACTTTACGGGGAAAAGGGTGAATGTCCAAATTTGAATGATAAATCCAACGTTGTCAATATCTACATATCCATTAACAGAAAAAGCCGTTTTCTCATGCCTGGTAATACCTATGTCCACGTTTTTATATGCACAGCTAGAGACATCCTCCACATGTCTGGGAGTACATACAACCATCTGCCGCCGGCCATGCCATAGGTTTGGTCAATCTCCACATGGCCAGCAGCAGATATGAACAGCCATGTCATTGCTAGCAATCGATATGGCGAGGGACGAGTTACATGTATGTACAGTATCCTAATCTTCTCTCCCGAACCCCTTCCCGGCCTTCGCTCTCTGGCACTACTACATACGCTACAGCTCTGTTTACCTTTGGTGAGGTGAAGGGTAGCAGTCACACTATGCCTGGCCCAGCCTTGTCTGGCAGCTGTGACTCTAGTGGAGTGGTGTGGTGTGGCGTGGCATGGTCTGAAGCTTCTTCCTATGCAGAGATGATTCATCCATGAGCCTCAACAGCATCAACTGGGATCCCTGCATTCTTCTGGGAAGCAGACTCGAGAGAGAGGCTTCACCGTCAGTTTGTAGCCAGGAAGCCTGACAGCCATGATTAGACGGCAATTTAAACTTGGAATTGCTATAATAAAATGTTGATATTTATGCTTTACTCTGCCATTCTGCAGTATTTTGATGGCGGAGGGGAGAGAAGATGTATGTGTTTATATTTTCGTGGAAAAATAATAATGCTGAATAACAAATTCTATGTGAGATCCAATACGCAAATGCTGAATTAATATAACCTTGTATAGAAGTGTGTTTATTAACATAATTCAGTTGTGTCACATTTATATGAAAACTCCGTCCTGGATAAAATGGATGTTGTTCTGATGCTGTTTTCACTCCTGTATTCACCCCCACCTGTGTAATCCCCCTGTGCATTTTTTCTCCCCATAGCTCTGTGTGAGGAAAACAATTTAATGTTTTTTCCTGTTGTTCTCGGAATGAACTTTCCAGTGTTCCTAACTGTAAAATGATTCCCAGGCCCTTCTTCTGTAGTTCTGTAGCTGAGTCTAGACTTATTTATTTGTGTAAAGACTAATTGTTCAAATATTTCAGATTAGTTTGAACATTTCCGGATATTCACAACATGGAACATGCTGGATGATTTCTTAAAAGGGGCTAGAGCTTATGGATTTAGGTATTGATGTAGACTTCTGATTTTCCGAGAGAGTTGTTACTTTCAATCATGCCATGATGCGTATGCTGTTTTACTAAATTGTTATGCAAGAATTGTGTATAAGAACCCCTGAATTTTGGCGTGAGAAAAAAGACTTTCCCTTGCTACTAGAGATGCTGTCCGATTTCCTTGTTATTCTGACAGAGAGATTTGAGAATATTTTCCTTTTCTGTTACAGATGCTATTGGCAGGAATCCTACTGCAGGAGCATATTTGGATGCAAGAGTGCATTTTGCTATAAATGTCAGTAGTAAATTGGGAATAAGTCCTATACAAGGAGCACACTTAGCGAGGGGCTGCTCATGCTTGCTATTCGTGTTCTGTTGCATTTAACATTATTTCTTAGTACAAAATGCATCTTCATGTCCATTATGAATGCAAGTGTGTATTTTGTGCTAACAAATAATGTTAAATGCAGAATTGCTCCTCTTGCGCAATTCAAGCATAATCTTTCGGGATTCTTAAGTAATTCCACATGACTATGCTACACTATTAGAAAATATGTGGTGATGGTATGAGGCTGAAAATTCTGTCATTGACTTCCTGTACAACAGAACCTAAGGTGTTGGGTGGCAGTGTGGACCTCTGGAGCTCGAACTTCAGTTCCAGCCCAATAATTTGATGGTTTTCCCATACCTGTAATGACAAACAAAATTAAGGATTTCAAAGCACTGCCAATCAGTGCTTTGAAACTGACTTCTCAGATTTTGGTCACTCTTCCATGTGTGCAGAATTTTGCTTTATCTCTCTTTTAAAGGAAGACAGTTGGCAGTTACCACCCTCCTAGGGTCTAGGATGAAGTAGGGTAATGCATTGCGTCTTGGTCTTGCAAAAAACGCATGCTGTGCCTTCTGATTCTGCAGAAGGCAGCAGCCCACCACAGAGCACCTATGGAGGCTCATAAATGTTCGTCTGCCACACTTACTCTGAGTAAACTTTAATTGCTTCCCATTTTGGTCCAAGTCTACTTGAAAATACTTCGGTGCAGCAGACCTGCAGCCGTATATATCAGAACTCTAATCCTACTGCTTTGTTTTCATCAAATTAGGGCTCTTGTTTTAAGAGGAAGACACTTGGTGGGCATGCGTTTTCAGTCCTGGCTCCTTCACCCTGGAACTGCCTTCTCTCCCTACATCCCTTCCAGATGAATTCTCTCTCTCGTTTAGAGAGCAGCGGAAAATTAATGTGCTTTCCACCTGCTATTGGTATAACTTGAGTTAGATCTTTCTGCTAGGGAATCTATGGTATGCTCATCCAAACCAGCACCAAGAAACCCCACTAAGACCCTCGTAGGACAGCAGTCTCTATTAATAATTTACATTTTGCCTTGCAGAGAAACATGACCTAGCACAGAGGATGCAGTCCTATTTCCTGATTCTGGAGGGCATGCTCATCCCACAACATTATAATTAGTGCCCCCAGCAAGACAATAGATTTTCAATAGAATAATAAAAATCTTGCAAGGAAGTTTTGGGTGAAATCAAATGCAAGAATACACATTAGGAGCGGTACATTTTCGGGTAGGGCCACTCCTTTAAGCAGAGGTCACTAGTGCATCGAAGAGCACCCAATAAGTGTTGTGTGCATGATTTTGTTTCTTGCTGAGGTGATTACTGCGTGGAAGAGCACCTAAATATGTTGTGTGCAACAATTTCTTCAAGCAGGGGTGGTGGTGCATGCAAGAGCAGCCAAGATGTATTGTGTGAGTGTGTTTGCTTCTACCACAGGTACTGGTGCATGGACGATCACCCAAGATGAGTTGTGAGCATGAGTAGTCTCCAAGCAGAAGTGACTAGTGCATTAAAGAGCACCCAAGAGGTGTTTGTGCATGAGCTTGCTTCTGGCAGAGGTGAATGGCACATGGAACAGCACCCAAGATGTGTTGTGCTCTTGGGGTTGCTCCTAGAAGAGGTGAGTAGTGTGTCGAGAAGCACCCAAGATGTGTTGTGTGTATGAGTTGTCTTCAAGCAGAGGTGACCAGCATCTGGAAGAGAATGCAAGCTGCATCGTGTGCATGAGTTCGCTTCTAGCAGAGGTGGCTAGTGCATCGAAGAGCACCCAAGGTATAATGTGTGCATGAGCTGCTTCTAACAAAGGAGACTGGTGCATCGAAGAGCACCCAAGGTATAATGTGTGCATGAGCTGCTTCTAACAAAGGAGACTGGTGCATGTAAAGTGGGGGCCACTCGGCCCTCACGTCCTCATGGCAGTGCGGCGCCCCCCCCCCTCCCCCGGCCTTTCGGTGTTGGGGGTGTGTCGCGGGGCGATGACACTCGCGGCGCGCCCTCAACACCGATTGGTTGATGCCGCCCCCGTGACCCGGAAGCAGCTGTTCAGCTTCCAGGGCAGGGGGGCGGGACGGCCGGGAGGCGGGCCCCGAGAACGGCGAGTAAATTTGCTACTTAAGGCGCGGAGGGCGAGCTGGACACCCTCTTGCCCTTGGCTGGTTCCCCGCGCCTCTCGTCTGCCCCACGCTTGGGGCTTGCTAATTTTCTTCTTTGTTTTAATTCAGGTACTGGGTGTCGTGTGCTGGTGGTAGCAGAGGCAGCGTCGGCAATTGAAGGCGATCCTGGTTCCTGGAGCGGTGATCACGGCAGCGTGTGGGCAGCGTGTGTTAAGTTGGCTCCCCGCCTCGTGGGTGTGACCTGGAGAGCGCGCATCGTTTTGTGCAGGGGACGGGAGTGCTCTAAAACATACCGGTAAGGTGGCTGGTGCTGGTGGTGGGCGAAGCAGGATTCAGCAGGGCAGCCACTGGAAGGGAGACAAAAAATAGTTAATGCTCGTTTTAAATTATATAACTGCCGGTTTACAGCTATTCTCTCGCAGTGGTGGTAATTGGGGACTGGATAAGGGTTTCTGGTCGCTCCAGGTTTAATCTAGGGGTTGATTTCTCCTGATCAGTGATCATTGGATTTCGCCAGGGTGGGGGCGAAGCAGGAGTCAGCAGGGCAGCTACTGGAGGGGAGACCAAATAGAAAGGGCTTGTTTTTTAACAGTTTCTTTTTATTTAAAATATTTTAATGAGATTTGTGTAAATTGTGGGTCTGGTCAGGGGTTTTGTTTTGGTCGCAGCAAGTGTAATCAGGCACTGGGGTTGATTTCCCAAACTGTTGTCCAGGCTATTAACATTTGTTTGCTCGTAGGAAGCTTGACTCGGGTGTTCCTTTCCGGTGGCGGGCAGCAGATCACGGGCGCAGAGCACAGCAACGGGCCGAGGACGCGCAGGTCATCGGTGGTAAGGGGAGTGAGGCGGGCCTGCATTTCATTGCTTCTGGGGGGCCGCGGGGCTTGAGACCTTCCTAAAAGGGGTTGGCGCTCGCCCACACGCTAAGACTAGCTTGGTGTGTTTTGCGGTCACAGTCGCATGGTGCTTACGGCCATCTTCACATCCTCCATCTAAAAAGGTACAATCGCCGGTGTTTGGCTAGGATTAGTTTGCTTTACTTTGTGGGAATATGCCGGGGGCGCGAGTTAATAGGAGTTCCCGCATGGAGCTAATGATGCAGGCTATGATGCGCAGGATGACGGCGATGGATAGGCGCTTGGGTAAAGTGGATGAGTTGGGTAGGAATGTGGCAGAGATTAATCAGAGGCTGGACGGGCCTCCGGGTCCACAAGGCAGGCCAAAAAGGAGAGTCAACCCGCCACAGCCTAGAGGGGATTTTGTCACCCCTCCTAAGAGGGGCAAGTCAAGGAAAAATGCACGCGCAATGCCCAAGAATAAAGCTGAGGGGGAGGGTTTGCCAGGGGGAGAGCCTAAGGATGCTCCCAGTATGCCCCCATTGGCTCCTGTGGGGCCAGCTCCTCTTATTCCAGCAGTGCCAGTCGCCCCGGGCGGGGTCATTCCCCCTGCCACCCCCGTGAGCATTGCCCCCGTCGGGGTCCCAATCCCCCTGAATAATGCCGTCCCAGTGGAACTGGCATCCCAGATAGCCGCTGTGTTGCCTTGGTTACAGTTGGGGGGGGTATTGCCAACCTCTCAGGATCATTCAGCAGAAGCATTGAAACTGGTGGAGATGATTAAGGTGGCCAGGGCGGGGGAAGGGGCACCATTGGCACCGATTACTCCTTCAACAGGTTCCGCCAGCGGGCAGACGGCAAGGAAGGATGGGGCGACGTCGCAAGGCAGTGACAGTGGTAAGGAGGCGGCTTTGCCTTTACTTAAAGATGGTGCTATGCCCTCAAGGAAGGAGAATTTGGGGCAACATGTGGCTCAGGCTGTCAAAGAAATGATCTGGGCGGGCAAATATGTCAACATTTTCTCCTTGCTGATCGATAATAGGGAACTTGAATATGCCAAGTCGCAAAAAGAATGGATGTTGCCGAGTGAATGGAGAACAGAGTTGGTGAAGTTCAGAGTAGAGGAGACATTTGTTAATTGGATGAGGGCCTTTTCAGTTTTTAGTCCCATCACAGCTGAGAGGTCGCCCAATTTGCAAGCTGAAATGGCTTGCTATCAGAGCAGGATTGCCATGTGGAGCGAGACACAGGTGGGGAATGGGTGGAAGGAGTATGACATTTCATATAGGAGAGCTAAGGAATTCAATCCCTCCCTGGCATGGGATATGGTGGATTCCTTGTCATGGTACAGCCAAATATCTGGGGGGGCAGCAGCGATGGGGGCAACCGGTTCACAAAAAATATACCCGGCAAAACCGCAATTGCCCTTTCGGCAGGCACAAGGGAGTGAGGTACCAGGAAAGGGTAAGAGTTGGGGGGAGAAAAAGGGCGTCTGTTGGGATTTCAACAAACGGTCCTGCACTAGGGCAGTGGGCACATGTAAGTTCAAACACGCCTGTTCCTTGTGTGGCCACCCCTCACACCCCGAGACCTCCTGCAGATTTAAGGGTGGCAATCAGGGAGCCAGGGGGAGAAGGAAACCTGAATAGACTAGAGGGTTTAATATCACACACTCCAATTGATGTCATGGCAATGATTCCCTGGCTGAACAGATACCCTGATCATGCAGCTGCAAAATTACTTCAAGAGGGATTTTCTTGGGGTTTCCGGATACCGGCAGGAGGGTACACGGGCAGGACTGAGTGCAGGAACCAACTGTCTGTAAAGCAGAACCCAGGGGTGGTGGCAGCAAAAATTGGAAAAGAATTACGCCTGGGTAGGTTAGCAGGCCCTTTTGACGAGGTGCCAGTGCCCAACTTTGTATGTTCCCCACTTGGTGTGGTCCCTAAAAAAGAGAAAGGCGAATTTAGGCTCATTCATAATCTCTCGGCCCCAAAGGGGGCATCATTGAACGATGCTTTAGATGAGAATGTCTGCAGTGTAAAATATGCCTCTTTTGACCAAGCAGTGGTGTTGCTTAGGCGCCTGGGTCCAGGGGCATTGATGGCCAAGTCTGACATAGAGTCGGCATTTCGCCTTCTCCCTGTGCATCAAGGGGATCAACACCTTTTGGGGTTCAAGTTTGATGGGAAGTATTACATGGACAAATGTATGCCCATGGGTTGTTCGATCTCGTGTGCTTATTTCGAGACGTTCAGCTCTTTCTTAGAATGGGTGATGAGGCAGGCGACCGGGCATCAGCTGGTCATGCATTACCTGGATGACTTTCTCTTCCTGGGCGCGGCTGGGTCCCAGAATTGTGCACGGGCATTGCAGGAATTTTGCGCGCTCATGCGGGCTTTTGGGGTCCCGTTGGCGCCGGGGAAGACAGTGGGGCCTGCTACTTGCTTAGAATTTCTTGGTATTGAAATAGACTCAGTGGAGAGTTGTTTCAGGCTCCCAAAGGAGAAGGTGTTGAAATTCAAGGCGGCACTACGCGCGTGTCTGGCAAAAGAAAAGGTCTCGTTACAACAGCTCCAGGAGACGGTGGGACAGTTGAATTTCGCCTTGAGGGTGATACCAATGGCTCGCCCCTTTTCTCGCTCCATTGCGCAGGCTATGAAGGGCCTGCGAGAAAAACACCACCACACTAGACTGTCGCTTGAGGTACGCCAGGACATGCAGATATGGATGGCATTCCTGGAGGACTTCAACGGCAGGGTTGTGTGGTCCGGCCCCTCCACTACTTCAGCAGAGTTAGGTTTATGGACTGACGCTGCTGGGAGTGTTGGGTTTGGTGCCATCCTGGGTAACAAGTGGGTCACCCGCAGGTGGCCGGACGAATGGGTGCACAGTGAGTTGACAACCAACATTGGTTTTCTGGAGCTCTTCCCTATTTGGGTTGCATTAATGGCCTGGCCAGATCTTCTGCGTAACAAATCAGTAATATTCTGGTCGGACAACATGACGGTGGTGGAGTGCATCAATCAGCAGGCGGCACGCTGTAAGTTCATACTCCGCCTCTTGAAGGAGATTGTGTTGAGATGCTTGCTATTGAATGTGATATTTAGGGCCAAACATGTACCGGGTGTCCTTAATAATGCAGCTGATGCACTCTCTCGCCAGAAAATGCAGGTATTCAGGGAACATCTTCCATCAGCAGAGCCTACACCGACTCACTTCCCGTCAGCACTCTGGCAGATTGGTGCCCCAAATTACCGGACCTCGTGGCTGCTAGCTTAGCCCCCAAGACAAGGACAGCATATGAAGGGGCGTTTGGTTCTTATTGCACTTTTTTGGGGCGTGACTGGGAATCCAAATGGGCTTTAGAAAATAGCTTTACAGATTACCTGGGTAGACTGCATCAGGAGGGTCGCTCAGTGGCCACAGCTAACAGGCATAGGGCAGCTGTCTCCTTCTACGCGCAAGCAAAGGGGGTAAAAGACCCGACTAACAGCTTTGCGGTGCGGAAGGGTCTGAGGGGTTGGCGCCGCTTACAGAGCAGCACGGCTGACACTAGGAAACCAATAGGCTTGGAGAGGCTGTCTGCATTACTGCCTGCATTGCAGGATGTCTGTAGCTCGGGCTGGGAGATACAATTGTTTAAGGCAGCGTTTACATTAGCCTTTTATGGGGCATTGAGGCTGAGCGAGTTGGTGGCTGCCTTTAAGGCAGATAGTCAGGGGGGTATCCAATTCCTGAACACAACATTACAGGGAGACACATTGTGGGTGACGATTCTGAGATCAAAAACTGATCAGGAGTCGCGGGGTGAGACTGTGGTATTGCACAGGGCAAGGGCCAATCCTTGCTGCCCGGTACACCACGTGGAGACCTTCATCAAGCAGCGGGGTGCACTGTGGGGTGGGCCGCTTTTATTACACGCGGACGGCACCCCGTTAACTGAATACCAGTTCAGAAGAGTCCTGGAGTTGACGATTGCCAGGGTGGGCCTGGACCCGAAGGAATTTGGCACACACTCCTTTAGGATAGGTGCAGCCACTGAGGCAATCACAAGGGGTCTGCATGTGAACAGTGTTAGAAGAATTGGGAGATGGTCACCCAATTCCAATTGCTACAAACGGTATGTGCGGGTACACATGTTGTAAAGTACCTAGGGTATTACTGACATTGGGTTGTTCTTTTCTGGTTTTGCAGTTCCTTCGCTCTGTGACGCAGGCCGAGAGCTGGCTTCAGGTCATCATCAGGATTCATCGGCGACTCATCGTGGTGTGCACAGTCAAGAACACAGGACGCGGTCAGGCAGGGTTTGGATTGTTGGGCATTCTTATGTCAATCGTGCTAGAAATGTCTTTTTTGCAGGCAAGGGTAGTAAGGAGCTAGAACAGGAAGGTTGGTCCATCTCCTTCTTTGGGAGGGGGGGTCTCTGCCTCAGTCAGTTTAGGGGATTCTTTGCGGAGTTAGTCGCCCGTCATACAGCCCCACCAACGGTGGTGATTCTTCATCTGGGGGAGAATGACCTTGCTAGACTGGGTAGGAGGGTCCTCCTAGAAGAGATCATTTCAGCAGCGGGTTGGGTAAGGAGGGTATGCCCTGACTGCACTGTAGTCTGGTCCCAGCTGATACCGCGGCTGCAGTGGCGTGGGGGTGATTCGGTCAGGGCATTAAATCACTCGGTAAAGAGGATCAATACCAAGGTAGAAAAACTTTTCCGAACCACGCACTTACAGACCATCCCACATGGGACTATTTGGGGGGAGGATTTGTACTTACAGGATGGGGTCCATTTGACGGAGGCAGGGAATAGACTATGGTGTGATAATCTCGTAGCTTGGTTGAAGGGCTCTCTGAGGTAGGGATGACCTTTAGGCAGGAGTTGTGGGGGGGCCAGATCGTCGGTAAACAATGCTGGCCTGTGGCGGTAAGGTCATGATCGGTGAGCAGCAATTTAAGGTCCTAAGGGGGGCGTCACCATCCACGGAGGGGGCGGCCCAGGGGGAGGGGCCACTGGTCCCTCCTAGAACTTCAGGGGCAGGAATATCCGCTAGCTGCTAAAAATGCGGGGGAGGGAGTCACGCTTTCCTTAGGCAGGTAGCCACCCCGCACATACACCATGACGTCAGCATATGACGCAGAGTGTAAGGGCCCTCCTTGTTGGTTAAATGAAGTTCACGATGCCGACGGGGTAGGCGGTCCCCTGTCGCGCATGCGCACCTGTGGGTAAGGGCGTGGTTAGTAGGACTTGACACCGGTTAGCGACCTTGCCGTCCGGCCAGAAATGTTAGAATGCAAAATTCAGGCAGGATGTTAGATTCGGATAGGATACACGCTGTATTAGACGTTTGTTAAGGTTAGCCTTCAATCTTTGTCTACAATACTGTAAATCTAATGTCATGAATTTTGCTTATTCTTACATAATCGATGTTATGTTAATATTCATCATTTTATTGTTTTGTATAATAAATACGGCCGGGGGGTCGCTGACCCCCCGCCTTCCAAAGATAATTTGCTTATGTCTATCCTTCAAGGTGGTGTGGAAGGCTGGGAGGGGAGGGTAGCCAGTCACGGACCATGTGTAAAGTGGGGGCCACTCGGCCCTCACGTCCTCATGGCAGTGCGGCGCCCCCCCCTCCCCCGGCCTCGGTGTTGGGGGTGTGTCGCGGGGCGATGACGCGCGCGGCGCGCCCTCAACACCGATTGGTTGATGCCTCCCCCGTGACCCGGAAGCAGCTGTTCAGCTTCCGGGGCAGGGGGGTGGGACGGCCGGGGGGCGGGCCCCGAGAACGGCGAGTAAATTCGCTACTTAAGGCGCGGAGGGCGAGCTGGACACCCTCTTGCCCTTGGCTGGTTCCCCGCGCCTCTCGTCTGCCCCACGCTTGGGGCTTGCTAATTTTCCCCACCCACCAGCCCAAAAACAAGGTACTGAACATGCTAGTCGGGGGTTCTAGTTGAATTTGTCTTAGGCCTTTTTCCCGTTGACAGGTAGGTTTGGTTGTGGTAGGTAGGAATGTTGTCTGTACTTAGGCCTTTTTTCCCGTTATACAGCTGAGATTATGTTATTGTAGGGGCAATATTGGGTGTACCTAGGCCTTTTTCCCGTTATATAGCTGCGATTAAGTTGTTCTGATAAAGGTAATATTGTGTGTACTTAGGCCTTTTTTCCCATTAGCACAGCATGCTTTGTATTTATATGATCTGGTTTTTAGTTTAGTGTAGTTGTCCTTTAGCTAGTTCTTTTTCCCTAGGTTCATCGTCGTATTTATTAGGGTTGGTCGGGCGGTAAGGTCATGATCGGTGAGCAGCAATTTAAGGTCCTAAGGGGGGCGTCACCATCCACGGAGGGGGCGGCCCAGGGGGAGGGGCCACTGGTCCCTCCTAGAACTTCAGGGGCAGGAATATCCGCTAGCTGCTAAAAATGCGGGGGAGGGAGTCACGCTTTCCTTAGGCAGGTAGCCACCCCGCACATACACCATGACGTCCGCACATGACGCAGAGTGTAAGGGCCCTCCTTGTTGGTTAAATGAAGTTCACGATGCCGACGGGGTAGGCGGTCCCCTGTCGCGCATGCGCACCTGTGGGTTAGGGCGTGGTTAGTAGGACTTGACACCGGTTAGCGACCTTGCCGTCCGGCCAGAAATGTTAGAATGCAAAATTCAGGCAGGATGTTAGATTCGGATAGGATACACGCTGTATTAGACGTTTGTTAAGGTTAGCCTTCAATCTTTGTCTACAATACTGTAAATCTAATGTCATGAATTTTGCTTATTCTTACATAATCGATGTTATGTTAATATTCATCATTTTATTGTTTTGTATAATAAATACGGCCGGGGGGTCGCTGACTCCCGCCTTCCAAAGATAATTTGCTTATGTCTATCCTTCAAGGTGGTGTGGAAGGCTGGGAGGGGAGGGTAGCCAGTCACGGATCATGTCGAAGAGCACCCAAGATGTGTTGTGCTCTTAGGGTTGCTTCTAGAAGAGGTTAGTAGTGTGTGGAGAAGCACCCAAGATGTGTTGTGTGCCTGAGTTTGCTTCTAGCAGAGGTGACTGGTGCAAGAAAGAGCAGAGCACCAAAGATATGTTGTCTGCATGAGTAGCCTTCAAGCGGAGGTGACTAGTTCATCAGAGAGCACCCAAGATGAATTGTGTGCATGAGTTTGCTTCTAACAGAGCTAACCAATGGATAGGACAGCACCCAAGATGTGTTGTGTGCAAGACTTGTCTTCAAGCAGAGGTGAGCGGCATATGGAAGAGAATGCAAGATGCACTGTGTGCATGAAATTGCTTCTAGCAGAGGTGACTAGTGCATCGAAGAGCACCCAAGGTATAATGTGTGCATGAGCTGCTTCTAACAAAGGAGACTGGTGCATCGAAGAGCACCCAAGGTATAATGTGTGCATGAGCTGCTTCTAACAAAGGAGACTGGTGCATCGAAGAGCACCCAAGGTATAATGTGTGCATGAGCTGCTTCTAACAAAGGAGACTGGTGCATCGAAGAGCACCCAAGGTATAATGTGTGCATGAGCTGCTTCTAACAAAGGAGACTGGTGCATCGAAGAGCACCCAAGGTATAATGTGTGCATGAGCTGCTTCTAACAAAGGAGACTGGTGCATCGAAGAGCACCCAAGATGTGTTGCGCACATGATTGTGCATCTATCAGAGGTGACCAGTGCAAGGAAGAGCACCAACGATGGGCTGAGTGCAAAAGTTGCCTTCTAGCAGAGGTGAACGGTGCATGGAATAGCATCCAGGATGGATTGTGCACATACGTTTGCTTCTAGCAAAGGTAACTGGTGTATAGATGAGCACTCAGGATGTCTTGTGTGTATGATTTGCCTTAAACAGGAATGGTGCATGCATGGAAGAGCACCCAAGATATGTTGTGCACATGGGTTGCCCCACACAGAGCTCCCAGAAGAGGTGATGGATATTTGGAGTAGCTGTCAGAGGGAAAAGATGAACTTACCAGTTCCTATCCAAGGAGTGGGCATCTGAAACAACCTCCAGCAGTGGTAGTGAGAAGTGAAACCAAGGGTGGAACATAAGATGGTAGGATACAGGAATGGAGGCAACTAAAAAAAAGGCACACGAAGTCATGAGTGCAAGAGAAACTCTTTGGTATTGGAAAATAGGGGAAGAGTTGAAGAGCCAGGCGCCTCTGCCTTGCTGTGTCCGGGGCACTCTGTAGGACTCTAGGGTAAGAGTGGTGTTGGTTTAGTGGTGCTGCGGGGAGACACTGTTTGACTCCATGAGCAATGCAAAGGATGTGATCGGGTAGACACAGCGTTGACCACAGTAGGCGTTCCTATCAGTGAAACGCGCCACTGAGCCCCTCCCCGATCCTTCCATCCCACAGGCAGGATGTTTTTCTGAAGACATCTTCTAATTATAGAGAAAAGACTGGAGGTATCGGACTAGGCAATCCATTAAAATGTCAATAATTCCCGATGAGATTTATGATCTGATGCAATTTTGACAGTTCAGATAGGGGCTGGAGAGAGAGGAAGGAAACTTGATCCACCTGTGTCTGCGCCAGCCAGGGGGAGACTCAAGCTACAGTAAGAGGGAAACTGCAGAGTCTGCAACCAATGCGAGGACGAGATGGGACGGGGAGGGATCGGCTAGCTCTTGGATTCTCCTAAGAGCAACCACCCCCTGACCTGCGTCAACCTAGTCTGCGGTCATCGTCAAGCTCAAAGCTCGGTGCAATCGGGGTGTCAACCTATGTGTCAGTTGCTGGGCTGTAAGGTGTTCCCACTCACTGCCTTCTCTTAATGGCCAAATGGGAGCAAAACCTGCCTTGGGTGGCGTTTCCATTCCACCATTGTATGTCCGGATCTCACAGGCCTCTAAAAAAGTTGTCAAACATCCTGAGTGCTAAAGTAGTGAGTACTGTGCCTCCCCCCTGGCAACTGCTCACATCCCACCAGGTATCAACACACCCGTGTGTGGCTCCAAAGCAGACACAGACCTGCTAACTCACAGGATGTCACAGTGTGCCGCAAGATATCGGATTTCCTCACAAGGTCTTCCGGTGAGAAGCCGATATCACACGTCGGCAGTGCTTAATTTGAGCTGGTGGTTTCTGGTGCTCAGCATCAGCAATTATTCATCAACACTGGCGCTTATAGCGTAAGTTGATCCAAAGGTATTGGAGTGCTTTTCATGAGCACCAGCTAAGGACACATTCATTTTTCTGTAGGCCCGGAGAGAACAAGTGATTTGCCGAGAATCACAGGATGTTGAGCCTACACCGAGACTCGAACCTGGTTCCCCAGCTCCAAAGGCGGCAGCTCTGGCCGTTAAACCACATCATCTCCCCACTTGTAGGGTTTCTTGGTTAGTAGTTAGTTCTGTTCTAGGCTGGTGCAAGTTGCCTACTGACGAGAGCCCCAGCACTTATTTTTTCAAAAATTCATCACTGCATTGCGGGAGGGAAAACCGCTGGAAACCACTGCACAGAGGCTTTACAGCTGTTTTGGAGGTGCTGAACAGACGCGGCAACAGCCTAAGCAAGCTTTAGTTCTGTTTTTGGAGTAGGGGGCAATCTATGGCGGAGGAGGCAGAAGTGCCTCTTACAGAAGCAGTTCTGAGCACGAGGTCCCGTCCTTTCACATTCACTTCCCCTCCTCACCAGGACCGGACTGGCCGTAGCAGGCATCAGCCATTTTCCGGGTGTGCCAGAAAGGTGGGACCAGTTTTGGACCTGTGGGGGCCGATTTGTTGCTGGGGTCCGGTTTTGCATCTGTGCTGCAATATCGGCCCCCTGTAACAAAAGCAGGAGCGGTGCTTCTCACTAGCAAATGCCCCCCCCCCCATACTACCGGGCTGATTGCTGTTCCCAGTCCGGCCATGCTCCTCACACAGTGAAATGTTTTATTAATTTGGCAGGTCTTCAGGACTGCAAGCTGTGGAGAGAGCAGCTGAGCTGTTATCTAGGTTAAAAATTGACTTGGTTCAGAAGGGCTGCGTTTAGCTAGGTCTCAGCTAAGAAAATGCAGCCCATCCGCATCATGTCAGAAGAAGCCAATAGTTCATTAATAAGCTTCCTGTAAAAGAAGGTACTGCTGAGTCTACCATGCACGGATACGCATGCGCAAAAGAAGCTTCCTTTTAGTCTGCCACCTGCCGCCTGTTGCGTGTGAACCGTGGCAGCCTCAGGCGGATTATATAAACTGCAGCCACAGAACCATTGTAAAGTCTAAAGAGTGACGACATATCCTGGATGCTATGATGCCACCCCAGCCCCACGCGGCTCATCCCTGCCTTCAGCAAGTGAGCCCTCATGCTCGTGATTAGCTGGCGACAGTTCCAACAAGCATTGAAAATGCAATCGGTCTTGCCCTCGCTTAAGTTAAAGCAATTCGATTTGTAATTAGGTGGCTTTTTAGCTTTGCTTTTATAAGTGTTTTTCAAACTTTCATGTACATAACATGCATATGTATGCATATATGTATATGTATATGTATGCATGCATTTATATTTGTATTTATATAGCTATGCAGATGTAAATATATGTATGTATGTAAATATATACACATACATATATATAAATGCATATATATGCATATATATACACACATTATCTACTGGCGGTCGCCAGTAGATAGTTATAGTTAGGACCGTGTTTCCATGGGAAATCCGCAACATTCTATTTGGAATAACTTTGGCGCCGGTTGACAAATCCTCGCGAAATTTTCAAAATAGGTGGGGCGCTCCGCTCCTACCCTGAAAGTCTCAGGGGGATTCGTCAAGCGGGGGCTGAGAAAAAAGGGGGGTCCCAAAACACGTTTTCCCCATGCAATTTTCCATAGGGACCTTTAGTCCAAGGTACAGCCCGAACGGCTGAATTTGGCAAAGAGGTAGTCCTCAGGTCAGGCATGTTCCTTTTGCATATATGGTGTCAATCTGTTCAGTAGTTCCTGAGAATATCAAAAGTAAAATCACATACATATCTGGGCGGAGCCTAACCACACATCTCATCGTGAGATCTGATTGGCTGTCAGTACTTCATCCAAGAAGTGTTGGCAGCCATCTTGGGACCAATATACATGATAGCACCTCATTAAAAAGCATTGCAGTTAATAGAAGGTTTTAAGACTTTAGTTACATTATAAATCATTTGTTGATGGTACCATACTCATTTTAGGAATTGTGGTGTGTTCTAAGGTGATTTTACCATGTGAAAAAGCCTTCTGCTGTGATATCACAAAGCATGTTTGAGAGAAAACTATTTTCTCATACTTTTCCCACAGAGGTTTGGAAGGTGATCTATAAGCTACACTGAGAGCATATTTTCTGTAAATTCACATTATCTTTCTCAGTCATGTAAAAATGAAGTCTGACATTCTCAGTAAAACATGTACATCCAACAAGGGCAGAGACTGTCAGTTCATTCCTTTGTGTTCTACTGCAGCTTCCCAGAGTGCTCTAAAGAACAACTAGAGCGCTAACAGTCTTACTTATGACAAAAGTATGGCACACCTGAAGCCATCTTGATTGGAATAAAGTGGTAACACTTAAAACATTTAATTTACAAAGGAACAAAATGAGGGGGTTCATTTTGCCATATAAATTATGATTAGTGCTGCAGAAAGAAAAACTAGGGCACATTTTGACTTCTGAAATCCTCTTTTATTTCATCAAATATTCTGACATGCAGACTGAAACATGCACTTTGAATACCAGCAGCAGACTTGCCTGGTGAGCGGTAGCTTTACTACAGTGATCTAATGAGCAACTAGAGTGCTAACATTCAGAATTTATGGAAAATGTGTGACACATCTGAATGCCTTCTTGATGGAATCAAAGTAAAAAACTGAAAGTATTTCCTACTGAGGAGACTGCAGTAAATGAGGAAATTAGGAAACTTCATAACAAATAAATCTCCCAAGATGGCCACCAGAGACAAAAGAGCTCAAATGTAGCCCAAATATCACCCAGATGTAGCCCAAGTATTGCCCAATGACAGAATGTCCCAGAGTGTTCTTAAGAACAACTAGAGCGCTTACTGTCTTACTTATGACAAAAGTATGGCACACCTGAAGCCATCTTGATTGGAATAAACTGGTCACACTTAAAACATTTAATTTAAAAAGGAACACAATGAGGGGGTTCATTTTGCCATAGAAATTATGATTAGTGCTCATGAAAGAAAAATTAGGGCACATTTTGAGTGACTTCTCAAATCCTCTTCTATTTCATTAAAAAATTCTGATATTAAAAAAAATAAAAAAATAAATAAATAATTCTGATATGCAGACTGAAACATGCACTTCTAATACTAGCGGCAGACTTCCGTGGTGAGCAGTAGCTTTACTACAGTGATCTAATGAGCAACTAGAGTGCTAACATTCAGAATTTATGGCAAATGTGTGACATATCTGAATACCTTCTTGATGGAATCAAAGTAAAAAACTGAAAGCATTTCCTACTCAGGAGACTGCAGTAAATGAGGAAATTAGGAAACTTCATAACAAATAAATCTCCTAAAATGGCCACCAGAGACAAAAGAGCCCAAATGTAGCCCAAATATCACCCAGATGTAGCCCAATGACAGAAGTATGCAAAACACTTATTTTTTGTGTATTTGCAGTTTTATATAGTGCAGACTTGTCAGGTATTGGAGTGCTTTACATGAACATTGGTTACATCACACAAGATCAAATTCATTTTGGTTGTAGACATGGGGAGATTAAGTGGTTTGACCAGAATCACAGAATGTTGAGCTGAAGCAGAAATTCCAACCTGGTTCCCCAGTTGCAAAGTCTGCAGCTCTGGAAGTAACACCACACCCTCTTCCCTTGGATGCAACATTTAATCAAGTGGTCAACTGGATACAAAAACTAAGATTACAAATAATTTAAAAGTTCTTTGTCGCTATTTGAAAACTCAGAAAATATGTCCTCATTTTAGTTTTTTAGAGCACTAACCATAATTTTGATGCAAATAAGACCCTCTCATATATGTAATTTCTAAAGGAAATGCTCTAGGCATTACAGATTCGATTACATCAAGATGACGTCAGGCATTCCACAATTTTGTAATAAATATAGAATGTTAGCAATCTAGTTGTTCATTGGGATACTGTTGAGAGGCAGAGGCCAGGGGCACGGACTCTGAAAATTGAAGGCAGGTAGGAGAGTGCAGAGGCAACAATTTGACCACACTAGGCAGGCAGGAAGGGCAGTGGCAGCACAACAGACTATGGAGGGCAGTGGAAAGGGGGGCAGGGGCAACAAACCAACAATACAGGACTGGCAAGAGAGGCTGTGGCAATATAATAGACCATTGTGGGCAGAAGGAAGAGGCAGTGGTCATACAACCATACATGCCAACAGACCAGTTTCAGCCAGGAAACGTCCAATGTTTTTAAGCTCAAATGGGCTTTACTTGATCTGTTTCCTGTCTACAATCTTCTCTTTTTCAATGTAACTCAAAGGGGAAAATCAATACCCCAGTTTTATTTCAAAATCTCCCTCTTACCAAGTTCAAAATGTTCGCAAGTATGGTACATCGGATCATGGTAGGCAGGAGGAATTGGGGTAGGGACATGGACTCAGATAACAGAGGACAGGAGGGACATTAAGAGGTGCACCAACTGACCCTACAGGGCAGGCATCAGGGTGTGCAGCAGCACAATACACCACACAGGGCATGCGGGACAGGAGTGCAGCACAACAATCCATAGAAAGCAATAGGGAGGGGACAGGACCATGCACATGGACAACAGACAACAGAGGGGAAAGAGGCAATGGTAGCTAGCTGACCATAATAGACAGACAGGAGAGAAAGCTGCAGCATAACAGACCATAAAGGGCAGGAGGGACGGATCAGGGGCATTACAATGGAACCGACAAGCCAGGAGGGAGGGAATAGGGGTCTACACATGGAAACAGAGGGCTGGGGGCAAGGGGGCAGGGCAGGAGCAGCAAGACGACCATGGAGGTCAGGCAGGATGGGCACTAGAAACAAGACACATCATGGTGAGCAACAGTGAGACTATGATGGCATACACACAGACCATGGAGGGAAGGTGGGAGGGGGTCAGGAGCAGCTAGCTGACCACACAGGGAAGGTGGGAGGGGCCATGGCAGCACAGAAGACCATGCATGGCAAGCAGGAGGGTTAGTGGCAGCACAATGGCTATGATGGGCAAGAAGGAGGGTGCAGGGGCATGCACAAAGGACCATGGAGGATAGAAGGGAGGGTCAGGACCTGGGCACAGACAAGAGAGTTCAGGAGAAGGGGCCTCACAACAGACCGCGCGGGGCAGGCAGGAGGAGCAGTTGCAGCACAACAGACCAGGGAGGGCAGAAGGGTGTGGCAGTAAAATGGACCATGGAGGACAGGAGGAAGGGGATAGGGGCAGGACATGTGGACAGGCAGGGTGGAGGTGGCAGGGACAGGTTACAGTCATATGACAATGCTAGGAAGGTGGTAGGGGAGTGGCAGCTCAACAGAACACTCAGAGTAGATAGGAGTGGCAGGTCCATGGAACATGGTGGTCAAAAAGGATGGAGCAGGGGCATGCACAAAGACATCGGAGGGCAGGGGGAAGGAGAATAGGGGCAGCAAGCAAAGCACAGAGGCTAAGCAGGAGGTCAATGATGGGCCATAGAATTGGGCAATGGAGGGCAGGATGAGTGGACTGGTACATCATGCTAAATGCAGGGCAGTGGCAGCACATCAGACCATGCATGGCAGGAGGGAGGAGGCTAGTCCATGGATTCAGACAACAGACGATAGGGAGGAGGTGGATGGGGCAGCAAGCTAACTGTTCATAGAAGGTGGGTATTAGGAACTTTATTGTTTTTAAAATGTGTGTCTGTGCGAACTACTTAAAATATGAACAAGTATGCAGCATAATCTCACTTTTATTCAGGAAGAAGAGGACGTTTGGGACTGTGACTCCGGGCTCACTTGGCAGAAATGTCCCCTGACCCTCCACCCCCCATCGCAAAATGTAATGCCCGTGAAAAGGGTAGGTGGACGCAGTGTTATATAGAACATAGTCCTGAGAGCACGATTGAAAATGAACACTAGATATAGTATATGGTATAAACTATGCACCAAAAAGTGTGATATAAGATGAAACGGGCGTGAAATATAATATGCAATACATTGTGCGCAATGACAGATTCATTGTAGAGCGCGAGATAGCACAGGCACTAGCGCTTGCTATGTGATATGCGCCTTGGAGTGTAATATGCACAGGGCAGTGTTGGGTAACCTAAGTAGTCTCTAAAGTTGTAATATAAAATATGTGCTGGGTAGTGTAACATTGCATATGCACTGTGACAAAGATATGGATCCCAGATTGTAATATGTATGGCATAGCGCTGTGCTTTATAACATAGGCATCGAGGAAGGCACGTTAGATGGGGCAATATAACCCGTGCGAAGGCAAGTGTGGCATGACATATTCACGGGGTGGTGTTACAGTGCACATGGGCTAGAGAGTGTCATAGCATACGCACTAGCTGGTGGAATACAACACAGAGGTGTGTGGCACTCGGCGGGCACTGGTGGGTGTAACACAGCATTGGGCTCAGCCAGGAGCACGCTGTGACTCTCAAGTGAGGTTTGTCTCCTTTCCAGAGAGTAAAATAAAAAGTATTACACATCCGGCGGTGGATGTGTGTTTTATTAACCGTGAGGGGGTTTCTTGCATAGTTTGGTCGAATTTTTGTCGAATCCCCTTTGAATGGCTTGGTGTGCATGTGTATTAAATGTGCCTGTCAATAGCTACCCATGTTTGTATAAATAAACGACAAGGGTGTCTACTTGGAGAGTACCCACCAGCGGGGGCGCCGGGATTAGGCACGGTAGGGTGTCAGACATGTCAGAGCTTCACTAGCGGTGTGAATACATTCTACGTGGATTCATTGTATGCATAGTCGCCTTTTAATGAATATCACGCAAATCGTCATGGTGATAGGTACATACAGTTTGTCCAGCATGTCCTAGGTGTTTCTATAAATATATTATTATTTTTTTAAATAAAAAACAAAGGCCTGCCCCGGGGGATGGGGTCCCCGGGGCCATAAGTGGCCTGAGGAGGGGGGCAACACAGCCCCCCTCCCAAAGAATAAAAAAATAAATAAAAGGCCATGACCTGGGGGTTGGGGTCCCCGGGGCCGATTAAGGCCTTGGGAGGGGCAAATTAATTATTTTCAACAACAAAAAATTAGGGTGCAGGCCCTGGGGTATGGGGTCCCCAGGGCTAATGAATTAGAAAAAGAAAGGGGGCCACACAGCCCTCCTTCTCAAAAATAAATAAATAAAAGACCGGCATCGCGCCGGAGGCCACGCCCCCTCCTTGCAGCACTCTGCAAACGCGCCCCCTGGCCAGTTGTAAGTTGAGGAATTAATTCCCCTTCAATACTGAGGGTCCCTGAGGGCCAACTAGCCCAACAGGTATCTCCAGTATGCGCCAGGGAGCTGCGTTGCAGACAGGTGTTCTTAGGCCACGCCCCTTTTTACACTGCCATGCAACGCAGCTCTGTGGTGCTTACTGGAGGTACCTAGTGGGCTAGTTTGACCCTAGGGACCCTTAGGATTCAAGGGGACTTAATCTCTCAACTCAGAACGCCCACAGGCCCTGGGGCGCGTTTTTAAGTTGGAGAAATAATTCCCTTTCAATCCTGAGGGACCCTGGGGTCCAACTAGCCCACCAGGTGCTTCCAGTAAGCACCACTGCTCTGCGTTGCAGACAGGTGGTGCAGGGCGTGCCACTTTTTACACCTCTCTGCAACGCAGCTCTGTGGCGCTTACTGGAGGTACCTAGTGGTCTAGTTGGACCCTAGGGACCCTCAGGATTCAAGGGGACTTAATCTCCCAACTTAAAACGGCCACAGGTCGTGTTTACACAGTGGGGAAGGGAGGGGACGGGGCATGAGGTGACATGTTCAAACACGCCCAGTGGTGCGTTTTAAGAGGTAGTTTTAATCCCCTGCCCTATTATATACTAGGGGCTTACAGAGGAGGTCATGCTAATCACAGGGGGACCCCAACACATAGTGTGCCCTAGTGTATGTAGGTGTTTTCACTGTATTCTGAGTGTCTTTTAACATAGCACTGGCTCTAGGACTGGTTAGTCAGACTCAGTTACCACCAGTATCCGTCTGAAAAAGTTGAGGGTACAGGATGATTTTGCAACAAGGCTTGTTTCTGCTCTTCTGTTTGTTCTTTCTGCACGTTATACTTCTTCCTGCACTTTTCTTCGTCTTTGAGGACTTCTGTTGCTTCTTTCTGCATTGCTTTTTTTTCTTTCTGTGCGTTTTTCCTTCTTTCTTCACATGTCCTATCTCTGTAGGCATAGCTAGAAATTAGCATTTAAAAAACCTTTGAAATTCACTGAAAAAACCATAGGTTTCAGGGGCGTTATAGTTAGCTGGACTTTTCACTCGTACAAAACCATAGAAATTCCCCCGTTATAGTTAGTTCAGCTAACTATAACTCGCGCGTCCGCAATGCACTGCTGATGACGTCACATATTACATCACTCATTACATGGTCAGTGACATCACTCATGACATCACTGATGACATCACTGATGACATCATCCTTGTGATAGAGTGGCAGACCTCCTCTCCCCCTAATATAACCTTTGATACACACATTCAAAAATAGAAATTAAAATTTTCAAAACAATGGACATACCAATACCAGTTACAACAACCTATTCAGTAATTGTAAGATCCACATCCACATCCACTCATTCACCAACAGTTCTATACAGTCACTCATACATGTACTCACTCATCATATGTACTCATACACCTATACATCCTGTTACACAACGCCACTCATCCATAAAGTTACTCACACACATAGTCACTCATGCTAATAAAGCATCAAACATCCGTTTACCTGCATATACAGTTATACACACACCACCAGACTTACTTCTACAGAAACTTACACATACTTAGTCTTTTTAACAATCACTTATAGAAACACATACTTATTCATAAAGGAACTCTTTCAATCTCTCACTCTCACATATACTCACTTATATACACCAATAGTCACATATACTAGTTTAAAACATATGTAGTTACTCATAGAGACACCATTGAGACAGTCATTCACTCACTAACACACCCATGCACACACTCATCCACCCATACAGTCCTGCACACATGCTGTCTTCAACACATACAAACAGTGAGTCACTCATTCATGCACCTATGCACTACATAATACCCCCCACTGAACCATACAGACATCAGACACTTATACTGATACTCAAAAAACCAACTAATAACCTATATAGACACTCATGTAGCGACTCACCAACCCATGCAGCCACTTATACACAAAGTGAGAGACTGATACAGATATTTACATATTTAAACATTACTCACTAAGCCATGTATTCACTAAGATACACTTAATCAGTCAGTTATACAATCAATTTTTCAAAAACAAATCATTCATTTAGACACTTATATACCCATTTATTCTTCCATCGACCTTGAGATATACATATATAAAACATATGTAATTTTCAGAAAAACACACATTCACTGGATGATGTCATCAGTGATGTCATCAGTGATGTCATTTGAGATGTCATCAGTGATGTCATGAGTGATGTCACTGACCATGTCATGAGTGATGTAATATGTGACGTCATCAATTGTGCATTGCAGGCGCGCGAGTTATAGTTAGCTGAACTAACTATAACGGGGGAATTTCTATGGTTTTGTACAAGTGAAAAGTCCAGCTAACTATAACGCCCCTGAGTAGTAGAGAGTGAGTAGTAGAGAGAGAGAGTAGTAGAGAGTGAGTAGTAGAGAGTAGTAGAGAGAGAGGCAGAGAGGTAGAGAGTGAGTAGTAGAGAGTGAGTAGTAGAGAGTAGAGAGTGAGTAGTAGAGAGTAGAGAGTGAGTAGTAGAGAGTAGTAGAGAGTGAGTATTAGAGTGTAGTAGAGAGAGTAGTGGCGAGTGAGTAATAGTGAGTAGTAGTGAGTAGTAGAGAGTGAGTAATAGAGAGTGAGTAGTACATAGTAGTAGAGAGTGAGTAGTAGATAGTAGAGAGAGAATAGCAGAGAGAGAGTAGTAGAGAGTGAGTAGTAGAGAGTGAGTAGTAGAGAGTAAGTAGTAGAGAGTGAGTAGAGTGAGTAGAGAGTAGTAGAGAGTAGTAGTGAGTAGTAGTGAGGAGTGAGTAGTAGAGAGTGAGTAGTACATAGTAGTAGAGAGTGAGTAGTAGATAGTAGTAGAGAGTGAGTAGTAGAGTGAGTAGTAGTGAGTAGTACTGAGTAGTGAGCAGTAGAGAGTGAGTAGTACATAGTAGTAGAGAGTGAGTAGTAGAGAGTAGTAGAGAGTGAGTAGTAGAGAGTAGTAGAGAGTGAGTAGTACAGAGAGTGAGTAGTAGACTGAGTAGTAGAGAGACTAGTAGAGACTGAGTAGTAGAGAGACTAGTAGAGAGTAATTAGTAGAGAGTGAGTAGTAGAGAGTAGTAGAGAGTGAGTAGTAGAGAGAGAGTAGTAGAGAGTGAGTAGTAGAGGGTAGTAGAG
The DNA here is from genome assembly GCF_964204655.1 of Triturus cristatus. NCBI lineage: Eukaryota > Metazoa > Chordata > Amphibia > Caudata > Salamandridae > Triturus > Triturus cristatus. The sequence goes on along the minus strand of NC_140579.1, from coordinate 1,082,691,238 downwards.
AGAGAGTAGAGAGTAGTAGAGAGTGAGTAGTAGAGAGAGAGTAGTAGAGTGGGTAGAGTAGTAGAGAGTGAGTAGTAGAGGGTAGTAGAGAGAGTAGTAGAGTGAGTAGTAGAGAGTGAGTAGTAGAGAGAGACTAGTAGAGAGTAGTAGAGAGTACCACGCTCCCATTAAAAGACGCATCGGCAGGGAGGGTTGGGCCAAAGTCTTCACGGATTATGTTGCCGAAAAGTATGCTTGTCTGGTGTTTAGCTTTGAGGGGGTTTGTAGCGTGCTCAAAGGGACTATTTATGTAGAGCTTAGTTTCTATTAAAAAAATTAACTTATGACTGTAGCGGTCTAGTTGTTAGCGCGTCACGTCACGTGACGCGGGTACGCAGGTTGACGCCAGGAGGCGCGCGAAGGAGTAAGCGGGAGCAGATGGGAAGAGGTGTGCGCGGCAGCGAGCGCGATAGAGGTGGCCGGCGCTCCTGGGTGTAACTGCTCAACTGTTGTGCCAATAAACATAGCGGAAAGATAACACTTGTTCCGAGTGCTCATTTACCAACTTTACAGTGGCGACGAGGTCGGGACGGAAACCGGACCGACGGGGAAGCGCAGTAGAGGGCACCACTCCACGTGGCCCCACGAGTCGAAGGAAGACACGCTACCAGGCCATCAAGCCCGAACAAAACACCGCACAGGCCGCCTGGAAGGGGGAAGCCACGGGACACGCCCCGGCCGACTGCAGAGATCGACCCCAGGCACAGAGCACCCGAGGAGCGTGGCAGTGCCACGGTACGATAACCAAATCACAAACAGGCCACAGAGACGACGCCGTCCACAACCAACAAAAGCACACGAGCGGCCCTCGCACGTAATCAAGCACAGTAAACGCTGCACTGGCTACCAAAGAGGAGGAAGTGGGGTCCAGTGACAAGAGCCCCCAGAGGATCAAGCACACAAGAAACAACGACAACACCCCAGGCAGCCCCCCGAGTAAAGCCACCGACGAAACGAGCGCCAAGGAAGCAAAGATGAGTACCCCGGCAGGGTATGCGATTGCACCGGTGCAATTCCTAACGAAACCAGGTGAACCAATGATGAAATGGGAGGACTGGAAGGAATACATAGACAATTTCATAGGGGTTTTGGAGGACGAGAACGAAGAGAAATTCACGCCCCAGAGGAAAAAACGCATCCTGCTACTAAATCTAGGGCCTGAAGGTCTGAGAATATACAAGAGCCTAGTGCCCACGAAGAGGGAAGACACAGACGATGATGTGTATGCGCACGCGGTGGAGGACCTGGATGAGCGGTACCGCCCCACCGTCTGTGTCTCGGTAGACAGATACAATTTCCAGCAACGGAAACAAAAGGTGGGAGAATCCATCGAAGAGTATGTAGCAGCACTGAGGAAGCTAGCAGCCCCGTGCAGGTACGCACTGTGGGAAGACGAATTTATAAAAGATCAGGTGATCATGCACACCACCAGTACAAACGTGCAAGACAAGCTGTGGGCGAGTGGGGACACCACACTCAAGGAAGTAATGGTCATAGTGAAGAGGGCGGAACTTTCAAAGAGGTGCGCCGATGCTACCAGAAAAGACACAGGCACCCCAACCATGGTGAACAGGATACAGGAGGGAGATCACCGCAGGGACCAGAAACTCAAGCCTCCCACAACCAAAGGGACCAGCAGATGGCAAGGGAAACAAGCGGACGGTGAGAGCAAGAAAACGTGCTACAGGTGCGGAAGTTGGTCCCACGAAGCCCACGACAGACGTTGCCCGGCCTTCAGAGCCAAATGCATGCACTGCGGTATCATGGGCCACTACGAGAAGGTATGTCGGAAGAAACAACAGAAAGGAGTGGTGAAATACATGGACCAAAGCGCGGAAGACCCGGAAGACGCCACGGAGGAGGAGGTGGTCACCGTACTGTGCATATATGATCAGGTACTGAGCGTGGATGCCAAGAGATCAACCAAACCGGTCCTGGAGATGTCCATGGGCGGCATAACCATCGCGGTTGTGGCAGACACCGGATCCCCATTCACCATCGTACAGCGTGCAGTGTGGGTGGAACAATTCCAACCCAGGTTGGGCCCTGGGCTGGAGAAACTAGACATACGACCGGTAACATACAATGGTGATCGCATCCCCATGCTAGGGTTCCGACGTCTGTTGTTCGAATTCAGAGGCCGTGCGGCGTGGTGCAAGCTGTACGTGGCCGAGAAAGGACCCTCCGTCCTGGGATGGTTGGACCAGGGCGACCTGGGCATAAAACTCGACCCAGGAGGGAAGGAACAGATCCTGCTCACAGACCAGGTGGAATGGCTAGATACAGACAGATGGAAAGAAAATTACCCGAGAGTGTTTGGGGGCGCAGTAGGAAAAATGGAGAAATTTCAACACAAAATAGTACTGAAGGAAGGAGCCACACCAGTAGCACACAAAGTAAGGAATGTGCCCATTGCAGTAAGGGAAGCTGTCCAGACGGAACTCCAAGACCTGGAGAAGAAGGGCATCATAGAACCCATAACCTGTGCCGAATGGTTGGCGCCTTTGGTGGTCGTGATGAAACCCAACGGGAAGGTCAGGCTCTGCGTAGACTTGAGAGAACTCAATAAGAACATAGTGGTGGAGAAATTTCCCCTTCCCAAGATAGAGGAGATGCTGGCACGAACCAGAGGAGTCCAGTGGTACTCCACCATCGACCTTACATCAGCTTACCACCAGGTAGCCCTACACCCGGACAGCAAAAGTCTCACGTCGTTCATTACCCCGTTTGGGTGCTACAGATTCTGTCGCATGCCGTTCGGGCTGGCCTCGGCGGCGGCCGTTTTCCAGAAGATGATGCACCAGCTGTTCAGAGACTGCAAGGACGTGCAGTACTTCCAGGACGATATACTGGTGATGGGCAGAGATAGGAGGGACCATGACCGGACACTGGAAAAGGTGTTACGGACGCTGGAAGCTAAAGGTCTCACGGCGGAATGGTCGAAATGCCGGTTAGGAATGCAATCGGTGACCTATTTAGGCCACGAAATAGGGCAGCAAGGGGTCACCCCCAAGAAGGAAAACGTGAAGGCCATTGTGGAAGCTCCAGCCCCCAAGAGCAAGGAGGAGGTCAGGTCCTTCCTGGGGATGGCGGAGTACTACAGTAAATTCGTGGTACAATTCGCATCCAAGACCTATAACTTGAGGAGGCTGACCAGAGAAAGCACGGTGTTCCAATGGACACCGGAGGCCCAAGCGGAATTTGAAGTCATCAAAAAAGGGATCCTAGAAGCAATGCCTCTCAAGGGTTACGACCCGCAAGGCGCCACCATACTCATCACGGACGCCAGCGACAAGGGGTTGGGCGCTGTACTCATGCAAGACCGAGGAAGTGGAGAAGTGGAGACAATAAGCTTCGCCTCCAGAGCACTGACGGAGACAGAAGGCAAGTACAGCGTCATTGAGAAGGAGATGTTAGCGGTAGTGTGGGCCATGACGAGATTCCGGCAATTCCTATGGGGTACCCGATTCCTGCTCAAAACGGACCACAAGCCGTTAGTGAAGGTTCTGACATCGTGTGGACACGCCAGCGCCACACCCAGGATATCGAAAATGTCCCTAAAATTGTTGGACTACAGATATGATGTAGAGTACATCCCGGGAAACAAGAACCGAGTGGCAGACTACCTGAGCCGAGCGGCGGCCATGGAGCCGGGAGAAGAAGACCCGGCGGACAGAGGAGAGATGGTGGCTCTCATTGAGGATCAAGAGAAGATCATCAGCAGACAGGAGTGGACAGCTGCGTATGACGAAGATGTGGACCTGATGGAGGCAAAAGCCCACATCACCCAAGGGTGGCCGGACAAGAAAAAGGTGAAACCCAACCTCAAACCTTTTTATGAAGTGAGAGAAGAACTGACCGTGGGAGATGAGGGCATATTCATATATCGGGGAGACAGAGTAATCCCCCCCACGAATCTCATCAACAAACTACTGGACCTCTTGCATGAAGGCCACCTGGGTATTGGGAAACTCAAAGCTAGATCAAAACAGAATTACTGGTGGCCAGGCATGGACATGAGAGCAGAGAGACATGTCAGGGAGTGCCCCCAATGCCAAGGGGCTGACAAAACGTTGAGGCCATTACGCCCGGCTCTGGGGAAATTCGACACGCCCGCAAACCCATGGGAAGAGTTGTCCATAGACATTTTAGGGCCGGTGCTGGATGACCAGAGCGTACAAAAGTACGTGTGTGTCCTCATCGACCGGTATTCCAAGTGGCCAGAGATAAAGGTGAGCGAGACGATGGACACGGAGAACATCCTGGAGTTCCTATCGGAAACATTCACCCGAGAGGGAATCCCCAAGTCCATCTTAAGCGACAACGGGCCACAGTTCACATCAGAAAAATGGAAACACTTCATGGGGAGGAACGGCATCGAGGCAAAGCACACGGCCATATACCATCCGGCAGGTAACGGTCTGGTGGAACGATTTAACAGGGTGGTGATGGGGGCCATTCAAGCAGCCATCACCTGCAACAAAGACTGGAAGAAGGCGGTGGAGAATATGGTATGGGCCTACAGGATAACGCCCACAAGCACAGGGTACAGCCCGTTCCAAATATTGAGAGGACGTGAACCTTTCACGCACGACAACAGAATCTGGAAGGAGAAGGTAGTGACCAGTGAATGGTCTCCGGCAGTCGTGAGAGCAAACATGGAGAGGGCCCAAGCCATCTACACCAAGAACTACAACAAGAGGAGGAGTGTGAAGGACACTCGGTTAGTGAGAGGAGAATGGGTGAGAGTAAAGTTGGCTACCCTACAAAGGAAAGGAGACAGCAAGTACAGCAAGCCCATGCAGGTCAAGGAAGTGTATGACAGAGCGGCTCTGCTCAGTGACGGGAACGTGTGGTCGCAGGACCGCATGGCCCGGTGCAACAAGATATTGAGATGGGAACATTGGGAGACGGAAGGCGAAAGCACGGGAGATGTGGATGAAGAGAATAAGGCGAGTGGAAGTGACGAAAGGGAAGAAGCAGGTGCAGGAGAGGAGCAAGGAGGAGAGCAAGGGGGCGAGACCCCAATGGCAGAGATGGACAGGCCGGGAGGTAATCGGAACAGGGGGGGAGCGATGGCCGAAGGGACAGAACGTGAGGAAACACAGAGCCAAGGGGCTCGAGGGTCAAGCGGTAAGGTGACCAGGAGCGGAAGACAAGTAGTAAGGCCTTCCAGGTTCCAAGACTTTGAACTAGACTGCGAACTGTAAGTGACTTATTGTTGGGTTGGTAAAAGGGGGAGATATGTAGCGGTCTAGTTGTTAGCGCGTCACGTCACGTGACGCGGGTACGCAGGTTGACGCCAGGAGGCGCGCGAAGGAGTAAGCGGGAGCAGATGGGAAGAGGTGTGCGCGGCAGCGAGCGCGATAGAGGTGGCCGGCGCTCCTGGGTGTAACTGCTCAACTGTTGTGCCAATAAACATAGCGGAAAGATAACACTTGTTCCGAGTGCTCATTTACCAACTTTACAATGACGTATTCCCAATATTGACTATAACATTAATTTTAACTTGTTTTTTAAAAACTAAGTATTATTTAAACATTCATACTTAGCATTTCATACATTTCTCATATTTGTTTTAAAGAATAAATCTGTATTTGATGACCTGTTAGGTCATGCTCTTGTATTGCCAGGGGGCGTTTATCAGCTCGGACCAGTAGGCACCCGTTACAACATGGCCGTTATATGTGCGCAGGCCTCTCCTCGTTCAGTATTCGCCATTGGAGGAGGCTGAGTGACAGGACAAAGCACTACTGTGCTACCGGCTGGGTTCATGACGTATGTTGGTGCGCGCAGCCGTGACGCGAATAGAGCGGGACTCTGGAAGCCTGGAGTGTGTCTGAGAGGCCAGGGAAGGGGCACCGCGCAAGACAGAGGCCGGCGGCCGGGACTGGTGGGGAGGACAAGGTAGGCTGGGAGAGGTGCCACGTATAGGGGGCAGGCGGTCTTGGTTAATACCCCCTCTGCCTTTAGACGGTTCACACGTGCTTGTCATGGGAGCTTAGCACAGAGCATAACAGTGGTTACAGGTCTTGATAATAGAGTAAGGTGAATAGTGGTTGACAGTGTAGTGCCCTGTCTGTTTTAACACAAATGTATCCTCTACTAACCCTTCAATGTAAGACCACAATATAATCCCCAAGTCCTGTGAAAAGCAGGTAACCCATGCTGATCTGTCAGAATTCTTGGAGCTGAGAATGTAACTTAGCAACGACTAGCCATATGAGCGGTAAGCGGTACATACCATGCCTGCTAATAAATCTCGCAGAGAGAGGTGAAATGCCTGTCAGTTTGAGGACTCATTTAACCAATAAGGCTGTCCGTTTGGGGGGTCGGTGGCAACTCCTCGCGTCGTTCTCTTTGACCGCTTATTTGTTGTATATCTTGGTAAGATTGTGGACTGGCCGCCGGTAAAAGTGATATTTGTGAGTAATCAAGGCAGTGTATCAAGCGTAAAACAACATTAGTGTTACTAGTAATGTGGGGATTTTAGTGGCTGTTAGGAGGGTGTTCTGGAATTGCCAGTGGGAGAGATGGCGGTAGGTTCAAAAGTTGACAACATTGTGGTGACAGTTTATTGAACCATAAGCCGTAAACAACGTATACAGCCAGATTAAAGCATTACTGTCTATAGTCCGTGCCATTAGTTAATTATCTTCACTCAGCTAATGGGTTCGAGCTTGCAGGCAGGTAAATGATGAGAGAGAAAGGAACAGTAAGTAATGCAATTGACCAGTCCCAACTTAAGCAATACTCTTAGCACACAATCACGCCAACTCTGTCACCACTTCTACTGTCCTCTCCCTGAAGAGAGAGTTTTCTGTGCCTGTGGCCTACATTTGTAATTAAGGACTTGGCATCTACACGGCTATCCCACTCAGTATTCTAATGAATACATCAGTATCTTTTGTGCTTTTCCAGAGAGTGGGATTTTTTAGCATGCTTTAAAGCAGTACATTATCAAAATGCAACACTTTACTTTAGAATCTGCCAGTGAACAGTATAAACAGTTACCCACTTCGCAAAATGAATCCATAATGATGTTTACAAAGCCGTCTATTTGGTTTTGCATCGTACACTGATGATATCCCACCGATGATACATATGCAAAGCTCTCTTAATGTGGTCCTCTTCCAGCAAATGTTATAACAGTCCTACTGCTGAAACTTCCACGTTTCTTTTTCTGTACAATTAATTCTGACTGACCTCATGCATGAATGTCCTGATATTAATGTTTTGCAACATTATTTATTTGAAGTACTTCTCTTTTGACTTGCATGAATAAAATAAATTTTTTATCAATAGTTAAAACCAAGTCAATATAATATATAAACAAGAATAAAACATGTAATATTCATTTAAAAAGGTTCACACTGCTAATCCAAAACCATTTTCATTGAATAGTACATTTTAGTTAGAACAGGCCATACGTTCTTTGAAAGGAGTATAAGAGATATGCAGGACAGAAGAGCACCGCTGGAAAGGAAGCTGCTTCCCTGAAGGAGTGTGGACAGCCCGACGTCATCTTTGTCCCTCCGTGCGCGTGAAAGCCGCCATGCGCGCGCGTGTTGACATCATATGCAAAGAGTTGCCATGACAATGGCAAGCTTAGCACAAGATGGTGTCGGACTGTCCACAGTCCATAGGGCACGCGCATGCTGTCTGCATTGGACAGATGGCGAGAGCAGCCATCTTTGTCCATGCAGGCGCGTGCATGCAAGCTTTGGGGCAAATCGATTCCAAAAGGTCTCTCTGGCGAGTGCAGCGCATGCGCTGCTTTTCGCCAGGCGACGCCTAAAAACGTGCTGGGCAAAGTGTGCTCTGCATACTGGGTAAATTAAAATGTTTAATGTTAATTGAGTTATACGCACCTGGGATGCATGAACACTTATATATAATGGTGCTTTATTTACTTGAGTATGTTAATCTGGAAGCATTGAATGCCAAGTGTGCTCGCCCTGTTAGGGTGCTCGGATGAGAACTGCAAGAAACGTGTGCTTTACGTACAGGTCGGATGAGACGGAAACGGGCCTGGCATCGGTGATTTACATAGCTGAACAGAGGGTGCCTAGAAATTGTCATGACAAGTGGGCTTTATGGATGGATGGATAGATGTATGCAGGGCTTTAAGTGGGATGAAAAAATGGGGCCGTCTCTCAAAGAGGCGTGGTCACTGTATTTAAGGGCGTGGCTTAAAAACACACAAGCTAAAAATCTGTGGTTCGCACAGTGTGCCGCCAGACTTGTATTTTGCTGTTCTTGTCATTGCCTCCAGATATATGAAACAACAAGTCACATCATACCTGCAAGTCAAGGCTATTGGCTTTGTCAATGGTTGCTAGTTGTACAAGATAAATAAGCAGCAACTATGGCTTGTATATAATATTGAGAAAGCTTCCACTTAAAGCCCTGGTGACACGGCAATGTTGCTGCTCCTGAGTTTCAAAAAGAGAATGCTGCTGGCCGCGTCCCACGCAGGGGGACATTAGCAGGTCAGCCTTCTAGTGGCCACCCGTCGGAGCCTCCCCCCCCCCTGGTTCCACCTCTCTCAGGACAGGATGCCACGCCTCGGGAGGGGAGGCCCCAATCATTGGCCCTGCCGGGGGAGGCGGGCCACTGGGCTGGGCGGGGCTAGGCCTATTTATGCCTCCCGCCTCTGCAGATCGCCCTCTGCTTCCTGTTTCCCTCCTGGCCGCGCGAGATTTGCGCCGGACACGCCGTCGGTCGAGTCGTGGTCTCCCCTTGCTACCTTCCCGCCGTTCGCCACGTCGGGTGTCCTCCTCGCTGCCCTGCACACCGGATTTTCGCGCCGTGCCTTTTGTTTTCGGTGAGTGTGGTTTCCTTGGGCAGCAGAGTTTGTTGGGTTGGTCAGTTTTGTAGATAGTGGCGAGGGCCGTTTTCGCGGGCTGTGCAGGGCGGAGGGCGAGGAGGGCGGACCGTGTAGCGGGAGAGCATGGTTCGAGCCCAGTCGCTGGGAGTGGCGGCTCGGTGTCCGATCTGGGCTGGTTGTGGGGGATGCGCTAAGATCGGAGGCACTGTGGCATTGTTGATGGGTATTCTTGCCAGCGCGGCCCCTTCGTCGGCCCCGGCAGTATGTCGACTGCATTGGGGCGGGGGAGGGCAGGGTACCTAGGAGCCGGCTTGAGTAGGCGTGTGCGCCACCAGGCAGCGGAGGCTGCCACTTTCGTACCTGGTGCCGGGCGCGTGGCGGCTGGGGTCCCACGCCTCGAGGGCTCTGGGGGCCCAGGCAAACTAAGTCCGCCCGCGGAAGTGGGGGGGGCTGTCAGGAATGTCCGGCGGACGCCGATATTATACCGGAGTCCATTCTGGGGGTCGTTCCCCCCCGTACTTTCTAGGTGCCAGCAGTTTTTGGAGGCCAGCCCCCCCCCCTCGCTCGGCGGTAGCGGCCGGTAGGCCAGGTGTCAGTCGGTGAGCACCCTGCCCCCGGGATTTGGGGCGGGGGCTCGCTCACGTGACGAGGTTGCCGGGGATGTTCCTGAGGCGCCGTACTAGTCCGAGCCTCTCTGGGGGCCTACCTCCAATGCCGGACATTCGATTTTCGCAGCCAGTCTGGGGGAGGTGGTTTCACATCCAGTCTGTCCGTCCGGTCCCCACCCCGGGGGCCTCGCGGTCGGCCTGTGCGACGGAGGTTCAGGCCGCGGTCTGCCATCGCAGGTATTGGCTCCTCCCGCGTCCCCCTCGCCACCAGGTTTTCACCAGTGACTTTCCAGGCTCCCGCACGCTAACCTGCAGCCTGCGGCATCCGGGCGTCGGGCCTTTCTCTTCATACGTGGTGAATGCGTTTCCCCAGCACAGGGTCTCTGGGGGGTGAACGAGTATAGAATTCTATAGGGCCGGCTAAACAGGGGTAGAGGGTGCACTTGCTGTCCTGCTCACACCTTCCCCGGGGTGACTGGGTTCACATCCTCGCACAATGTAGGTGCCGCTTGCAAAACAGTCTGACGTGCGGCGTTCCGGCCGGGCTGCTTTCACCTTAGGCTAGTCTAGAGCTTTGCATTTGAGGCCGTCCTGCAGCCATAATGTTCTCAGCTCATATGCCTTCCTGCAAGCTGTGAGGTGCTGACTGGGAGCGGTATGCCAGGTTCGAGTGCGCCGTCCGTTTGCGACATTGTTTCAGGTCTAGCTTTCATCTCCCCGAGTAATTCAAGGTTTTGGAGCTCGGTGGGTGCTCTGGGCGAGCTGGTTTATTGATGAATGCGGCGCGGTGAGGGGCTGAGATTGGAGCCCCGGGTATTGAGGCATGAGTCAAGCGCCTGGCAAGGTGCCCGGGGTGCGGGCAGTGTAACGCAGCAGCCGCCCAGCCGTCGCCCAGGTCGCGGCCTCCCATGCCGGGTAACTTACTAACTGAACACGGCCACCCGAGTGGTTGTGCATGTGGGGGGTCTGTGCTGAGTTTGGCTTGTCCCCCGCCTACACGCACACTGACCAGGAGCATTTTCCCGGCGCTGCTGCCGGTCATGGGGGCACGGGGCAGACATTTGCCATACAGTGAACCAGGGGAAACGAGTTAGAGCCTCTGCACGACACTTAACTGCAGGTTATTCCTGGCATAATTTTATTCTTTGTCGTACCTTATAAATTAAATGCGTTACCAGATATCGGACATGGTGCTCATGTAAAGCGCCCTGATACCAGAAGTCAAGGTATCTGTTTCGAAATTCCACTGGGCTAATGTGTATAACCGGGTTTGGATATTTTCCCTGATCCGCTATGTTTCCTTGCCCGCCATGTTGCATGTTCATTGTTTTAGGATATCGCGTGCAGCATCCAGTGCTCACTAGGCATGCATCTACAAGGGGCCTTTGTTTGGTTGCTCGGGACATTACATTGGGGCCATTGTGAGTGACAGTGCCGTGCGCAGGTGTGGCTGTTGCTGTCCGTTCGATTCAGGATGCACGGTTCGAACCTCTGTCGGTCTTGTTTGGCGTTGGGGGTGGCGCTGCTGGGGCTTGCGCTTACAGCAGTTTGTTTCTGTGTGCACACGCTTGCTTTGTTAGGTGTGAGCAGGGGAGGGCTTTCCCATTACCTTTCCCCACAAGATTGCCCATGAATAGTCTAGCCTTCCGGTGCGGTTTGACGGTCTCGTGTTGGGGTGCGCACTGGATAACGCAGCGACAAGGCGTAGTGGTAGACATTTGTGACGGGGATGGACACTGAAGGGAGTGTCCTTTCGTTGGGGTATTTGGTGCATTCTGAGCTAGCGGGGCGTGTTGGCACCCACACCCCCCCTTATAGGCAGGGACTCAGGGAGGAGTCCCCCACCCATACTAGAATACAGTTGGTGGTTGATGAACTCCAACACTTTCATCACGGAACGCCCCTTCTTAGGGTGCTGTCGACTACCTTGTTCTGAAATGTGCAGAGGATAGCTGGCATGGGTAGGTTGTATGTACCGTATCATTGTTTGATGTTTTGCGCGCAAGAATGTGTAATTCATAGTCTTTTGAATGTCACTCACAGTTGCACTGAAATGATGGAAATGCCACACATAGAAATCTGAAACCTGAGCAGCTATGAATGGGAGCGGACAGCTCTCGGGTGGCTAGGAAAATGATCTACAACCGTGGTTACTTCACCTTATGCAAATAGAACCACTGATCAGCCAATAGTTGGGCTGGTTGTAGGTAGTGCCCCCTTTTGTAGTACATATAGGGATGCAATGGCTTCGAGGAATATGTAATGTACCTGGCGCTCATAGGTAGCGTTTCAATGCCTTGGCATCCACAGACACGTTACATCTTAATGCCATAGTCAGTGCCTGAGCAAGCTGGGTAGCCCTGCAGATTAGTTTTCTCTCTTAAACAATCTTTGAAGCTTGCTCAGGGCTCCCTCAGCTCCGTTGGTGTCGTGTTATGGGCCAGGTCCTTCTTGTCTTTCATGCGTTGAGGAACTCAATCTCATTAAGATTGCTATTGCCTGCTGCCCAGGCGTGCTATTAGCGGTGGGAGTAGGGAATAGTCTTTACTGTCGGGCCTTAACGTTGCAGCGGGCCTACTGACAGCTGGTATAGCCCGCTACGGCTGGCTATAAGGCCGCAATATGTTTTCCTTTGTGGAAAGGTTTTATTGGGAACATTCTGAATGAGACAAGTATTGGTATAGATACATGTTGTTATTTGCAGGTGCAGTAAACTGGCTACTGTTGCTCCCACTTTCATCGAACACAACTGCTTGCCAAAACAGCATGGTTTTCAGAGTCTGATGTAAGATATATAGGCTTTGTTGTCCAAAACATCATGCTCATATTGGTCCCTGTGATGTATTTCTTATTGCAGCCCACACGCTGGCGGAACTAAAATCCATGCAAGCAACCTATCTGGCAGTTTCGCAAGCTCGAGTTGAGTTAGTGGTCTCTCCTAACTTGACGGATGTTTCTTTCCGGAAAGCCCTGAACCAGAGGCCACCATCACTATGCACACTATTGTCCCCAAGTTTCCTTCGATTCCTGGCTTCATGTTGAAAATGCATGGCTTTATATTTCAAATGTACTCTTTTGCGGCCCACTCGCCATTTTTATTAAGGAAGTAGGCCCAGGCTGATTGTGATTAAGTTAGTCACATGTGGTCAAAAGATTGGTTAAAGGTTTGGATTTGGAATACTGATGTTATTATTGAGTTCCACGCTTGAGTCAAGAGGTGCTGCTGTCTTTCGTCTTTGCCTTGCTATTCAAAAGCAGCTAGTGTAATGTTTTCTTTCAAATCACAGTCTTAGTGGCAGCTTAGTCTATACAGGAAAGTCAGCAGCTTAAGCTGTATTGAGACAAGCTGAGGGCCTGGGGGTTGTGGGTCATACATAACATCTTGAAGGTATGTATTATTGTGAGTTCCACGCTTAAGTCAAGAGGCTTCTGCCTTTCATCTTTAGCCTTGCTATTCGGAAACAGCTGGTGTAATGTGTTCTTCAACTCACGGTCATAGTGGCAGCTTAGTCTAGGCAGGAAAGTCATCAGCCTGAGCGGTTTGAGACAAGCGGAAGGCCTGGGTTTGTGTCATACATAACATCGTTAAGGTTATTCTCCCTGTTCCACAGGGAGGCACGGTACAGCCCAGAGTGACATGGTCTACCGAGACCTAGCCTGGCTCGCCTCTTCTGCGACCTGTTGAAGTTCGTTTATTATCTATGACGGTGACAGATGCTATCACGGTTGTTTGATAGGCACCAGCGCCAGATGACATTCAAGTGCATTGTGTTCTGGGAACCAAGGATAGGGTCCAATTTTGTAAGCACAAGGAGCGGTAAAGATTTGGTGTCGCCCATAAGATGCCCTGTGTTGGGTGAATGATATCTGAGAGCTGTAGTCCTGCAAAAAAGGACATTGCCAAATAGGCAAGCCAATGGCACATCAAGTGGTCATGGTGCAAAATCTCGAGTCATTTTGTTAGGGAATCCACCAATACTGCTCTATTTTATACATTCTACGATATTAATGTGTTGACGTGAAAATGTTCACCTTGGCCACGTCACGACCCCCAAGATTAAAACTACATGTGGTTTCCCCAGGGATCCTTTACATGGACACCGTTTGGGGGAACAAGGTTTATCACACCAGGCCACAGATATTGGAACTCCCCACCTCTAGAGATTAGGTCCTGCACAGACCTCATGACTTCCCGCAAACACCTAAAACATGGCTAGTTAGACAGGTATATGAGTAACATACCACCTGACAGGTTTCAGAGTAGCGCCAGGAAACCAATTTGGTACGTGTGCCCTACAAATTTAGTATAACCTAACACAACAAATGTTGGATTGGTTTTTCATAATCTTTTTTGGAGCAGAACATAATGTGTTTATTGCACAAACTGAGAGATTCGAAAACAGAGCTGTGGAACCACACAGGATGTTTCACAAGGTGACAGCAAGCCATACTGTTGGAATAAACAATTAACGAAAGAAGAATTTACACTATTTGGAAATTAATTGAATGGAAGTCAACAAGTTTAACGATATTTTGGACCAATAGTTATGGTTAAAGGTGAGATACGGTTACATCATTTTACAAAATCAAATCTAAAATTGCAGTGCAAGTTGTATCAGTCAATAACATTAACTAACAACATTATATAACGATCAGTACACAAACGGTAAATATTTACAGTGCCTGTTAAAAAGACATTTGCACATATGTTCCCGATTGTTGTGGTTAGCATTAGGTTTTGAATTAGGGAAGGAGGTGCTGATGAGCCAATTCACGCATTAAAACTGATTGATTGCTACAAATATTAGTTCAAATTACATGCCGTCTTCAGGAATTAAGCTTTAATTTTAAGTAAATTAAAAAGTAGGAATGAACCGAAATATTTCAATAATATTTATCTTAGTTTGATTTATATGAACTATTGAAGAACAAGGCTGGAATAAGACTCCATCATCTAATTTAATGTAACCTAATTTGCAAGAATATGTAATAAAACTCGAATTATCTGGTTAGTTAAGATAGATCCCGAGAATGCCAGGTCATTATTGGCAGTAGGGAGGCCAAAACCAGGAGATGTTGCGGAGATATTGGTCATTTGAAGTAAACAATAGGATAACAATACAATGTGAACGGAAGCAACAGTAGGGAGCATTGGCCGAAAAGGTATATACGGCAGAGCTACCAGTTTTATCAATTTTTATTGCGTGCTGTAGGAAGGTGAGATTGTCTCAACGAATCACTTGCCAAGAATGCTGTCACTAGCGAAGGGTGGCAGTAACCATTCAGAGACAGTGTCATGAAGCAGCCAAGGACTGCGAGCATATGTTGCCCGTGTACTGGGTGAGAGTACAAAGACAGAGGCTGTTGCCCCGCGACTGTCTGATGTTCACAGCTTTTTAAGCGCCCATCCCATCATTAGATACCCGTGATGTCAGCTTGTGTGATAAACGCAGGGAAGGGAGTAATTCGCACGTTACCTTCATCCTGCTTTATTGTGCGGTAGCTGTTGGAAACACACTTCTAAGCCACAAAGGACTCGAATCTGGTCCAATTGAAAAGCACAACAGGATTTCATGTCCATACCATAACCGCCAGTTTCAATGCCTTGTTGCCCATGCCATATTTTCCAGCCTGAGAAACCGAGTTAGGTGTTGCTCTTCTTTGCTCAGTCTTTCCTTGTAGCCCAGGGGCTTGAAACGTTCGCAAAGTTTGGTCCGCGAGCTGGTAGATATGTATCCTTCAGAGGCAAATTCTCATCTGTAGCAGGCAGCGTTAAATATTTTGCCCTGCCTAGAAATCATGCAAACCCCGAAGCAGCTGCATGGCGGGAACCATGAACACTATCAACACATCACCTTTTTAGACAAAGTGGAAAATGAAACCTTCTTCGTGCCAGGAAAGATACTGTTTTCCGTAAATACATCCACCTTCCCCTGCAGAAAACATAGTCTTCCATTGTTTATAAAATTATGTTCAAGGAACGAAGGGTATAGATGGATTGAAGAAACTATGGTTCAGTTCTGGCGCTACAATGCAGGTTTTAGATCGTCACACAATTACGTGAGGATGATCTGCAGTTGCATCGCTAAGAAGTTAGGAACAGCAGTCACGTATAAGCTGAACAGCAGTGGGGCCGAAAGACATCCTTGCGCCAATTCGCTTTTGGAGGAAACCCCCCTCTGTTAGTCGGCGCTGGTGTTCTGAGTAAAGTTCCAAATTTCAGAACAGGATCCATAATTTAGCCCACTAAAGCTAGCTCGCAGGGGCAGGGCACCTATAACAGCGAAGGGAGGAAGGGGGGGCTCTGGCAGCGACGGAAGCCTCCCCAGAGCTGTGGCGGAGTTACAGGGCGATCTGGAGGCAGAAGGGTACAGTAAGGGTCCCTCTGCGACAGTCGGTACAGTAAGGGTACCCCTGTCCGGCACAGTAAGGGTGCCCGAGCCAAGGTCCAGGAGCCGAAGGAGGTTCTGGGAAGACCGCGACGGCGCCCTGTTAGTCCTTCGGGCGGTTGGGGGGCCTGACCAACCGGGGGTGTGCCATAACACGCTCCGCCCCCCGTAAAAAGGGGGCGGGAGTATTAGACAGATCACGTGATCCAAAGGAGGATCTGAAAAGTGGATCTGAAAAGTATGTGCCGCGCTGCCGGGCATCGACCCACCGTGCGTGCTGGCTCGTAAGGCGGGCGGAGCAGCGAGGGGCTGCTTGCCCTGGATCGCCCGTAAGATAACCCACTCATCGTCATACTTATGTTGTATGAAATAAACCTGCAGCAGTTCTTCACCCATAACGAATGTGTCAGTGTAATCCTTGGGTGACGTCTGTGCATGCGTGTTGAGTGGAGCGGATGACGGTGTGGTTACTATGCCGCTGGCCGCGTCCCACGCAGGGGGACATTAGCAGGTCAGCCTTCTAGTGGCCACCCGTCGGAGCCTCCCCCCCTGGTTCCACCTCTCTCCGGACAGGATGCCGCGCCTCGGGAGGGGAGGCCCCAATCATTGGCCCTGCCGGGGGAGGCGGGCCACTGGGCTGGGCGGGGCTAGGCCTATTTATGCCTCCCGCCTCTGCAGATCGCCCTCTGCTTCCTGTTTACCTCCTGGCCGCGCGAGATCCCACCCTTTCCGCTTACCCTGCGTGGCGCAGGCAGCGCACTACTGGAATGTTATAATGTTTTTTCTTGTGTTGCAGTTGGAGTTACAGGGCGATCTGGAGGCAGAAGGGTACAGTAAGGGTACCTCTGCGACAGTCGGTACAGTAAGGGTACCCCTGTCCGGCACAGTAAGGGTGCCCGAGCCAAGGTCCAGGAGCCAAAGGACGTTCTGGGAAGACCGCGACGGCGCCCCGTTAGTCCTTCGGGCGGTTGGGGGGCCTGACCAACCGGGGGTGTGCCATAACACGCTCCGCCCCCCGTAAAAAGGGGGCGGGTGTATTAGACAGATCACGTGATCCAAAGGAGGATCTGAAAAGTGGATCTGAAAAGTATGTGCCGCGCTGCCGGGCATCGACCCACCGTGCATGCTGGCTCGTAAGGCGGGCGGAGCAGCGAGGGGCTGCTTGCCCTGGATCGCCCGTAAGATAAC
The DNA here is from genome assembly GCF_964204655.1 of Triturus cristatus. Taxonomy (NCBI): domain Eukaryota; kingdom Metazoa; phylum Chordata; class Amphibia; order Caudata; family Salamandridae; genus Triturus; species Triturus cristatus. The sequence goes on along the minus strand of NC_140579.1, from coordinate 1,082,674,184 downwards.
CCACTCTATCGTCATACTTATGTTGTATGAAATAAACCTGCAGCAGTTCTTCACCCATAACGAATGTGTCAGTGTAATCCTTGGGTGACGTCTGTGCATGCGTGTTGAGTGGAGCGGATGACGGTGTGGTCACTAGGGAAATTCAGAGAGAAAATGACTCTCTTTAAAGGATTTCCCTTCCTCTACAACACTCACCACACGCACATCGATGTGCCTGCTGTCACTACAGTCCGAAAAAAACAGACCGCCTGTGCCAGGGCAGAAAACAGAGCCCGATACGATAGAGACCCGTTTTGAGGCCCCCTTAAAAAAAACTGCCGGTGCTCAGACCTGGTGAGACCCGGCCCACTTAAAGCCCTGGATGTATGGATGCTTTATGTATGGATGGATGTTTTACACACAAGAGAAAACCAAGCCTGACTTGGAAATGGCGCTTCACGATCATAGCACCACCGTGTTAACTGGCTCTGCCGCACGGCGCACCGAGGCAATTGGGACTCTACCTCTGACCTAATGGATAGCTCCACCACCTCAGGCCTGGCTCTGCAAGATCTGTCACGGAGGTGAGTAAGTAACATCATATTTCTGGCACATTCATTAATATTTATGCAACTCTTAAATCGCTGAGGGATAGAAGAGGGGAAAAGGTTTACATTTATATAGCGCTTGCTACCCTCGATGGGGTGTTGAAGTGCTTTTTTGGCGTGTAGCACGCAATTTCGGAACGCATAGAGGATTAGTGATGGATTAGTGTAGGGAAAATATTGAAGTAATTTGAGTGGTGGATATTTTGGTCACGAGAAGGGTGGGGGGGGTGAGGAGGAGGTGTACCGAAGGTGTGGAGAAATGAGATGCCCACCCCGTCGAAACCTTGATGGAAACTTACATTTTTCCCATACACCAAGGGGTCAGGACAGGATCTAACCGGGGCCACTGGAATTATGCGATTTTGGGGTCACAGGGATTTCTTCAAAGCAATGGTAGGGTCCTGCAAGGCAGATCTCATGCCAGCCCATGGATCTATGGCAGTGCTAGGCCTTGCTGGGCATCTGCCTCCATGGCAGTGCTGCGCGCTTCCAGTCTAGGGGCTCCGTGATAGAGCACACTGCCTAACACCACTGCTATTCACCCCACAGCCCTGGTGGTACTAAGAGGTTTCAATTCTAGTGAGTCGTTGGATTAAGACTATCAGGTTCAATTGTGAGTGGGCCCACTCAGCCGTTCAGCCCTCAGAAGTCAATAAATGTGCGTCATTGAGCTGAGTAACAATAAACATCATTTGTTCCGTGCCAGCAATGAATGTTTGCTTTACCATGGTCATGCCATGCCAGCCCATGGCTCAGTGGTTGACCTGTGCATGGACAGTCCTAGCATGCCAGTGCTGCGTGACATGGTTTGCACTCTAGGTTCATCTGCTGTTAGTCTCACTGATCTATGGTAGTGTCCGGGGCTGCCAACCGCATGACGTCAAGCTCGCGCTCCCTTTGTTTGGTTCCTGGTGGTGATGACGCTGGCTTGACCTCTGTCCTGGTCCGGATTCGATGACCAACCACAACTCTCTGTTATGTGACCCCACTTTAATGGGTGCCTGGAAACGCCCAAAGCGGAGCTCACTCAAGGAAGGCCTACGACTAGCGGGTGCTTCACTCTTCAGCCCTCGAGCCCTGTCTACAGTGACAGAGTCTGGAAGAGGGAGACAGGGAGGCCTGGATATAACAAAGATGCGATTTCAAAGACTCCCCCATCCATGCCACTGACTCCCCAGCCATTGGCCGCTATGTTTTCTAACACTGCCCCAACAGGGCAGGGTTCGGGCCAGACTGCAGTGGGTTGGGCTGTTAAAAAATACCTCGATCAACAAAACGCTTCTGAGTCTGAGACAAATATATCTCTTGTCTCATCCCGTCTCCGGCGTCCGTCATCGCCAGACCGCTCGAAGCAGGGCAGACCAGAGAGCTTGACTCGGGCCAGCATCATCCACACTTCCTGAAATGCGAAGGGCAGCCCCGAGGACAGGGGCCGGGCCCAAAGGAGGCCTGTCGTGGGAGCGCAGCGTCCCCGGGATCGAATGCTGACTCTGTAAAACACAAGGCCCGGCGCTGAGCTCGGCGCAGCAGCCCTCGCCACGCGCATCGATCAGGAAAGCACCGGACATAAAAACATTCACATCACTTGGTTCAGCGATCAGGGAGCGCTCAGAAGCAGCGGCGGCCCTAGCGGAGCTAGGGTAGGGCTCGTGGGAGAAGCCCAGCATGCAACGCGCGCATTCCGCCACTGGGCTATGGGTCTGCAGGGCTCTACCCGAGGGTGACCACTGGCACTGTCGAAGGCTTCACTCGTGATTACATATACCCCTCCGAGCCGGAACTACACTCTCCTGAACAGTGAATTTATAGCAGTTCTACTGGAACCCCGTAAGACTATGGAGAATGAATAGAAGTAATTTATTTTTATTTTTTCGTTCACTAAATTCTGCTACTATAGGGGTCTCAGATTGCTAACCGACTGTCTGGAATAGCAAGTCAACCGAAATAGTTTTACTGCATTTTTAAATAAATCAGACAGAATTTGTATAATGTTCCAAAAATAAAATCTGTGTCCTATCAGAAATATTGTTATTTTACCCTCCTGTCTGCAAGTCTCTGACATCTCTTTCTGGCGCTCTAAACCCCAAAGCACACATAGCACATCCCTTCAGCATCTCTACCTGCCTCAGGGTAATCTTCCTGCTCTGGACACTACTTTGTTGGGGTGAGCTGCTTTACCCTCCAACTTGTGCCCTGGAACGAAACACATTTAAAAAGTCTGATGGTACAAAAGTTTCTGCTGTCAGCAAGAGTATCTTCACCTGCTCAAACTTAATAAAAGTAAACTATAACCCCAGGATGTACATCTAGACAGATGTGTCTTTAAACTGGCATTCTGGGAAAATCTGATAAAAATGTGTGGTGCTACCAATATCTTCACTAGTGTTCTCTGAATGCGGCTGGCCAGACAACAGCTCGTGGCTCTATCAAACGTTCAAGAATCTAACTCCAGAGTTGCCAAGGAAACCACCAGATGTGAACACACCACAGATGTGCCAAGTCACACCCAACATATACTGTGGTGTATACGTAATATCTTGAATAGTCCCTAATGGTGACTGTCTCTCCGTGTATCAGGTTAAAGAACGGCACCGATAACCCTTAAAGAAGACCATGTGCTGTATCACGAGTACCTCACTAAAACAGCAAACACACAGTTTAATGATCTTTTAGAGGGCAATGCCTTGCTGTTCTTCACCCTCAACATATGTCTTCCCTTCCAATCCTCCATACACACTGTCCGTTTAAGGCGGTGTTGACCTACCCCCACCATTTACTTACTCAGATTAAGTGAAGTTGTGGATTTTTCATCTTTGTAAATTTGACGACATGCATGGTGAAAGCTGATGATATAGTGGTAGCAGTGCTTGAAATGGAAAAATAAAAGTGCAGGTACTCTGTAGCAGAATACCTGCTTGTTTCTGAGCAGTGCCGGTACGCTGCAATTAAAAGTATTGCATTTCTCTTGAGCAGTGCAGGTACTCTCTTCCTCAAAATAAAAAAAGTGCCGGTACTCCGTACCGGACAGTACTGGCCCATTTAAAGCACTAAGTGGTAGTCCATATTGTGCAGTTGATATTTGCACTGGTCACTATTTTAGTGGTTGATAATGTAACATACAACACTATTGCACAGTTGGATTACTCTTTTTATTTCTTATTCTTGCGGCCGCCACACTGTTTATTGCATCCCTCTTTGCAGGACAGTACTCTTTGGAACCTTGCATTGGCCATTGAATCCCATGATGTGCATGAATGCTTCCTGTGTTGTCTTACTAATGGAGATGCAAATGCCTAGAAGAAGTTTTATGATTGATGTGGGTACACACTGTGTGTGCATAGTGCTTCTCTATGTACACGGCTGGCTCCAGTCCTCCATGAACTAGATTGGTCTCTTAGTATGTGTCCTACCAAAGCACGCAAAGCTCTTGCACACTGCTGAAGCTGAGATCCCAGTTCTTCACATGAAACTCGTCTACCCTCTAAAGTCTCAGCTCCACTTGCTTGTAAATAGGCCTCTCGCCCACCGCTTTCTCTTGGACTGAGAATGTACACCGGAGCAGCAGCATTATTCCACAAGAACCTAAGAGCGCTTATGCTTTCAAAGGAATCTTATTTAGATGCATCACTGCTGTAATTTTAAAAGGGCACTCTTGTCTCTATTAATATCTTCGATCCTAAGATGCTACACCTTACTCTACATTTTGGATGAATATTCCAAGAGTTTTCACAAATGTAACAGTTATGTACGTTATATTGTAAAATCAGTGCTATACATTTACATAATTCTTTTCAAACCATTAGTATGCAAGGAGCTGGGGAGTCAGTGGGAAAAGAATGTTGCAGCAAGTACAAGAAATCGGCTGAATATTCAGGTCTGGTGATCCTTATCTACCATCGATATCTATGTATCTATACCTCAAAAGGCTCATGGTGTTCTTTCCCTACTGTTCCTTTCTTGGTTTCTATGGTTGTGGGGGGAGCAAACCCCCAAGACTGCTTTATTAAAAAACAAGGACTTGTTTTTTTTATTCCTCACATACAATAAAACTTGTAGACAAGCTTTGATGGAACTTCCACTAGCTTGGTATATGGACTTATTTTTCTTCACTGGTGTGCCTTTTCTAAGGTGATATCTAACCTGGTTGCCAGAGGCAGAAGAAAATGGAGACTGACAAAGGGGCTACTTTCTGGTTCTTTGGTCAAAACTCATAAGATATCAAAGATATATTTTCAGTGGGGACTCAAAATATTCGTATTGTCACAGAGACAAGCAGGAATATCGGCTTGCCCTATATCGTCATGGTGTGTAGATGGTTCTGCTTTGCCTCCATACATTGTAATAATAAATAACAACAACCTCTGCATCATCATTCTCTGAGTAGTGATAAAAGAGCTTAACACTAAAAATAATGCATCTCTGAAACGGAGCATACCTTGGTGACGGCATGTGTACAATGGAGGATGGCAAGTGAATTTTGTATTTTACTCCATCAGTTATTCACTTTATACCTCCCTTTTAGGAAACAGGACCTCTTTACTTTGACTACTTCATCATTGACCTGGGTCATCTCCTCGAAATGTCTTTCATTTATGTATTTCTAATAGATGTTGGACTCCCATAAAATAAATAATTTCAAATGGAAAATAAGACACAGATGAGACCCAAGGACCCTTGAGTCTATCATAGACCAGTGTCAGATCTGTGACTCACAGCACCACCACTAGGCTCCAAAGATCAGTCCCTCGTAGCCTGCCTGGTCTGCCATAGATAGAAGGCTTAGTGGACACTGAGTCTGTCCCTGACTGCACAGTGTACTAGGTATTTAACTCATGTGTGTGCCTAGTGCGCGAAATACAGAAGCGACTCAAGAGTCTGTCTAGTCATAGCAGTGTCTTAGAGTCTACAATTCTTTCCTTTCTATCGTGACGCACCAAAGATGGAAGGAGTTATTTTCCATTATACTTCACAGCTACAAGAACATTGTCTGAATGGACCCCTGGTCTGGCAAGTCTGCTCCTTTCCGCACGGTGAGCCACCCACTGGATGTGAATTGAGTCTAGCCTTCATTGCGTTCTCTTTGGAATGGAGTTTGGCCATCATTGCATGACACACACTAGTCAGGATGGATGCACCATTGAGGCTGTCCCTTATTGCGTGGTGACCATGAGGCAGCGTGGACAGGCCCTTGATTCGGGCCCTCTGTGCATTGTCTGCATGAGTAAGGATGGGTGTAACATTGAGTCTGCCATTCATTGTGACAGATGCACCACTAACTGGTCACCTATGGAAACTTTCCTTCATGATATTTTCTCCTCGATATTCTTGACACAATATTTTGCCCCGCAGTATTTTTGAAATTCTTTCTAAGCAATCCTCGTTATACTGTCCATATGTGCTGGAATCTCGTGGTTAATCCAGTATGCCTCCATTACATTGTTTACCAAAGGCAGAAATGTCACATTGTCCACTGGCTGGCTAACCTGAAGGGTGTCATTAAACTGAAGAGGCTCACTGACTACCAACTCGCTGTCTGCATAGTGTGATGCGAAAACAACAGGACCCCGGGTGTACTGAGTCTGTCCTTTGCTGCACCTGCAAAAGAGACAGAAGAGATGTGTTATCGAAACCCTGTCTCACAGGGCCTGATTTCAAATAGTATTCTCACTACAAGTGGGTGTCACAGAAGGTGATCCTATTTGGGAATCTGAGGGCAAGGAGTTAAATAAATGTTGTGACATTAAATCTCACTACATACACATCCATAAGGCATGTTGCAATAGATTTTTAAAATGTATTCCTGATACTGTATGACACATGAGTGTTTTGTTATTAATTCGCATTTCCAAATTTAAACAATTAGTTTTCAATCAAATCCCCCATGATAAGGATTGGCATCCCTCGATGGTGCCCGCTCATCTTACATCCTTGCAGCATCTTGGCGCGCCTCTGAAGAGGAGAGAGTATGTTTATAGCATGAGCTATGTGGACAGAGCTAGCGATGGGCCTCCTCAGCTTGCAGGGGCAGTGAAGTCCACACAGCCCTTCAGATCTGCAGGCAACGTGAACAGTTTTCACCAGATAGTATAACAATAGCCTAGCTAAAATATGGACTGACAGAGGCGTGAATAAAAAGCAATGGCTGCCTGCGCTTCAACAACATGTGGACGCTTGACTGGTCCAGCGTCTTCAGTGCAGCCCTCGTCACCCTTGCACTGGAGCCATTCCCACCTAGGATTCCATTGCAACCGGTGACCCAAAAGAAAACTCATTTTAGGGGGAATGAGGCCACAGTTTATTAACGTTCATTAAAACCCTTCATTCACAGGTGGGACAGCGCATTCTTTGTAATGTAAAGTAAGCATATTCTACTGGTCCTTCATTTCAATCCTCGGGGGGGGGGGGGGGGGGGGGAGGGACTGACCACTTCTGTTGCTTAGGCTTAGCTTGCTAGGCCACTGCACTGGGCCGGGTTCAGTTCTCATTCAAATAAGAAATCATCTAGGTAGTGGAGCGTGACTCCCTTTGGTGCAGAGTGATTGTGTTGAACATTCCAAAGTACGAACAAGACACTATGCAAGAAGTTTCCTTCAAACTGAAAACCTAGTACCTTGAGCACTTTGTAGCTGTTCGGGTGGACTGGATAAGGACTTGATTTCTACTTTTGCAATGAGAGCGTCCTTACTAGGCCTGGTGCGAAACTCGCGGAGTTTCACTGTGCAGGATTCCGCAGAGTTACAAAAAAACTGCAATATTCCACGGAATTCTGTGCGCAGGCCGAAATAAGCACTTAACACTGCTTGCATTGTGATTTAGCGCAGGGAACTGGTTCCAAGCTGAAAAGTCAGCGCGCAGGGCACCACGCGGTGCGCCAGAGGGCGTAGCATATCGAGTTGATTTTGCTGCTGCTATAGTAGATTTTCAACTTGAGCAGCAGCTTTCTGACCACGAACGGTCACATGCATAATGAACAGTGGCCAAAACTTCACCTGCGGTGCGGAATATATATCCCCCACCTCTAGCCTGATACCCTCACCAATCCTGTTGCATTATCATGGGTGGTGTATGCTACTGCACATTGTTCTGAATCTTTACTGTTGTTCATGGCCTCCCCACCCGGTATAACAGGAGATGCATCAATCTGAAGTGCCCAAGTTCTTTCTTAGGTTCGATTCTAGGTGGTGATACTATGACATCGAGGTAGGTCATTCTTTTGCATGGACTTGCTCCCCTCCCTGCTGTCAGTCCTTTCTCTGTCTTTCTATGCCTGGTGGTTCTAGTGCTGGCCTTACATTCTTAAATGGTTTGGAACTGAGTGGGTCTTTGTATGGGGTGGGGAAGCCTTCTTGGAAACACTCCAATAGCAGCCGAGCATCATCTTGTTTGTGGTTTCCATTTAAAAACGGCCCTAGTTTTGCAAGTGATATAAGTGTTGTGGATAAGTGCCCTAAGTTCGATGCCCCCTCTCCTGCTGTCTGCTGTGTTTGTCCCCTTCTTTATTTAGTCACTTCCTAGGGAGCAGAGAATGTGGGCACCCAGCGCCTATTGCTTCTTATACTGATTGTTCTTTTCAGACTGCCTGGTGCTTTTTTGCATTCACTGCCATGTGACCACCTCTGCAGTTCCTGCACATGGCTACCCTTGTAGACGGGCCCCTTTCATACTTAGGGTAGGCCGTTTTTTAATTTCTTATCCTTTGTTATCTGTAAACGGCTTCTATCTCATGGTGCTCTGTACAGTTTGGGCTTCCCTTTACTGGGATTGTGCTGCAAGGGCAGGTTCTGCTTTGCTACCCCATCACTTGCTAGCTGCTGCCAACATCTTGTGAGTAGAACCAATAATGTCCTTGTGGTACCACTCCATTGCTAGCCACATCTGCATCTTTAACCTGAAGCCCTCATCGTAGTTCAGACATACGAACCCGAAACAATCTGTGTGCACACATTCTGTGTGCATTATGAGTTGTGGCCTCATAACGCCGAAAGACTGCTGCACTGAAGGAGAACTTTTCACAATTATGCATACAAGCTACCTAAAAGTGTTAAGACAGTTGTCCCAGTTTCTTTCTTTCCTGACCCTCTTCTTCTCTCTTTTCTCACCGTTCTTTTGATCATGGACCAAAAGATCGAGGCCTTCTTGCTGTTTTTCCAGCAATATGAATATATCAATGTATTCTTTTTCCATATCCTTTCTTTTACTGATAGGGTTAACTGACAGTAGTGTCAATGTCCCCAAATAAATGATAAAGGCCGCCTCCAAGCGCAGAACAGTGCCGCGCCGCCTCCGCCCTGAAAGTGAGAGTGATGTACACAGTACACTCACCACCCCCACACGTGCGGCTGTCACTGAGCAGGGCACGGAGCAACTGCACACGTGACGTGCAGTTATGACTGTGTTAAGTGCAAGCGCGCACCTGCTTGCAAATGCTGACTTTTGTGGGTCCCAGCATGGCTGACCTCGCAAACCCTAAAGATGAGCACAAGGTGCGGACAGCGCTGGCAAAACGGCAGCAGAGTCCATGTCCGCTTAGACACGGCCAGAGAGACTGCCGCTGCCCGCGTCCCAAGCAATGGGACATCAGCAGGGCAGCATTCTAGTGGCCGCCCGTCGGAGCCTTCCCCCCCCCTTGCTGCCTCGCGCGCGAGGCCTACGCCCACTTGGAAAAAAAACCCCTATCGCGTGGAGCTGAAGGCGGACCGGGGGGGCGGGGGGCGCGGCTTACTCGCTACTTAATGGGCTCTCTCGCCCAGTTCCTCCTCTGTCTCCTGCGCGCCACACCCAGCCTGGACACGCGTTCTCGTCGGTACTTGGATCGGCCCCCCACCTCCCCGCGTCGTCGTGCCTTCCGGGAGATCTTTACGCCGGTGAGTCTTGCTAACCTCTCCCACCCCGGCCCTGTCCCTGGGCATGACCAGGCGGACGGGGCCCTGTGGCCCGGATGGCCATGGGTGTGGGGGGCGCAAGCAGTGGCCCGTGTCCCTGCGGGCAATACGGGATGGGTTGGGTGTTAGGGCGTGATTGCGGGGGGCAGAGCGATTGTGGGGCCGCGGGGGGACCGGGTCATGCGGAATGTTGCGAGTGTTCGCGCCGGGGCTAGACACGTGCCTCCGGTGCCGTCGGGTGTGTCGCGTCGCCCGGCGAGGGGAGGGTGCTGCCCCCCCCACCCGCCCCGCGGTATTGTGGGGGACATCGTGGCGGGAATCGCATGTTTGTCCCTCTACGCGTCGTAGAAATTAATTATTGAGCCCTCGGGGTCACCCCCCCCCCCCCTGGCATCGAAGGGGTTGGTTCGCGGTGGTGTGGACAACCGTGTACGGTTACTGGGCGCATGTAGTACGGGGTTCTACGAACACCTGCCAAAGTTTGCGTGTCGCGCCCTCCCATTTACAAGCATTTCGAGTAGAGCGAACGTGGGGAGCGGGCGGCGCATCGGCGCGGCGTAATTTGGGGTCAAACGTCGCGGCGGGGGGTAGGATGTGAGCCAATGGTACGAGGCCCAGCTGTTGCTTGCGAGGGAAAGAGGGTTCCTTGTGGAGTGCGCGTGCACGTGTTCGATTCCCACGCCCCCTGTGTTTGCTTTCGCGGCGAGGATACCGTAGCCTGAATGCAGCTGTATCCGGCTATGGAGCTGGGGGGGCAGGGTTCGAGGCGACCCGCGGCGTTGGCTCAGCTATGTAAGTGTCTTTTCCACGAGGTCTACTTCGGGAATCCATTTTGCAGGGCCTCAGTTTTCGGGCGAGGGCAGTGGGGCTAACGGCTGGGGCGATCGGCTCGAACCTGGCGAACCAGGTTCGAGTCGCGGCTATGACGCTTAACATCCCCCCCCCCCCCCGCATATACGAACGAATGTGTCCTCACGGAACGCAACTGCGCGCTCCGAATCTCGAATTCTGGACAAACCACTACACCCCCCCGCCCCCCCCCTGGCCTCGGGTCCCCAGTTCCCTGCTACCGGCGCAACTAGACGCACGCGAGTTGAGGGCTGCCACATCCCCCCCCCCCGTGTGAGGATGTGGTCCGTCGGCTGCGCTGCCTCCTCTGGTGCGAGAAACCAGGGTTCGAGCCTCGAGGTCGCGTCCACTTCCTGTGAGTCTCTGTGTTGATCGATGACATATAAATGCCTTCCGTGTGACACTATATAGTGAATTGACATGGCTCTACTAAATATCGACAATTATCTATTCGCGGTGGCCAGGAGGTCGCGCTCGGGGCGGGTTACGTGTCCACAGGGTTCGGCATGGAGGGCCGGGCTTGCACAGCGGGGGGGGCAGCGGGGGATGCAGTAACTAATACAAAATAGCGATGGTGCGGTGGCACACTATCTTGGCCCACGGGCGCACTTTCACGATTAGTCCCAGGAACGCTGTCGGCATGCTTGCGAGGGCGATCAGCCCCTCGCCCCCCCCCCCCTTTTTCTTGGGTGGTAGGCCAAGGCGCTAGGCCTGGGTCCACCCTTCTCTGCCGGAATTGTCTTCTAGCGGGGGGGCTGGCTAGCAGGGTCACACGCGGTGCAGGCCGGGGAGGCAGGTTGGCTGGCAGAGGTGGCCACAGGGCGGCGGGTTGCACATGCAGGGCGGCTCCCGCCAGGGCAAAGCCGGCGCACTGGGTGCATGCGAAAGGGGTTCAGGGTTGATTACTTCTCCGCCTTCCAAGGCTGGTAGCCGCCACGTGCTGTGTTTACGCCTGATGCTTGCCATTGTACTAATCACCGTTCCTTTTCCAATTACAGGTCGGTGAGGGAACGCCCGCGCGTGTAGGGCTAGGACCGAGGCAAAGGCGCTAAAGGACGCACGTAGCTGTACTGTCGGAGCATCGCCATGGAGAACATCGGGACACCGGGTCCACTGTTCTCCCAGGACACGTCGGTCGAGGAGACTCAGTCGAGCGCACCTCAGGAAGGGGTCTGGGCGGACTTTATGGCTTTCGCCCGGGAGAAGGGCACGGCTTGGGCCCAAGGTTTTTTGGAGGGTCGCAGGGCGGAGGATTCAGGCGTTGTCGTAACCCCCCCCCCCCCCCGAGGGCGCCCCAGGCCTATCTGGGTCTGAGCCCTGGAGGTCCACCCGGGTGCGCAAGCCCACATCAAAAGACATGCCGGAGGCCCAGCCGGCCAGGAAACGGCAGGCGACCGCACCACGCTCCGGCCCCCCGGTGGTCGCACCAACACCGCTACACGATTCGGCCACAGGACTAACTGACTTGGCCCAGATGGGTAAAGCCATGGACCAGATGCTTGGCCTCATGGCTGTCTTTCAGAGCCGCCTCGACGCGCTGGCCGCACCACCAGCACCGGCCCCCCCACCGGCCCAGGCGCCCGTACTACAAGTTTGGGCTGGCCAGGGCTCAACCACTGAACGGAGCATTGGTGAGCGGGGGGGAGTGTTGGGGTTGTTAACACCAGGGGAGGCCGGCCCTTCCACAAACATGGCTGCAAGCACCCCCCCGGCCGGCGCTGCGGCACCCCCCCCCCCGCCCGCACAGGCGGTTACCATACCTCCCACCCCCGCTGCCGCGGAGCCTGCGCCAGTGGCACCTACAGTTGTAGCGGCGTCCGGAGGGGAGGGTGTAACCCAGGTCCCGAAGCCCCTAGTTACACAGGCACCGCTGGCATCAGGCCGCTGCTCCCTGGCGTGGTTGGTGCCGCAGGCCGCAAAAGAAGGGATCTGGAGGAGGGAATATGTAGACATCCTAACATTACTTATGCATGGGTCAGCTGGGGCGGACACGAGGAAGATGGGCCGCAAGGAGGAGGAGAGGGTCAGGTACCAGCGGTGGCCGGACAAGACCATCGAAAACTGGACATCTGCATTCAATATATTGGCAGCGGTTATAGTACAGAAATTCCCCGAGCAGAGTGAGGCCCTAATGCAGTACGCTAGCACCATACAAGAGGAGGCGAGGCTCTCGGGGGGGTTAGGGTGGTTCTACTATGACCAAGATTTCAGGAAAAGAATGGCCATATGCCCAGACTTGGGGTGGGACCAAAAAGAAATTCAGCTTTGGGTAGAACACATGTGCCGCCCCACCAGGGAGAAGAAGGACCAGGGATATAAAGGGCAGGGTGAGGCAGTTGACAAAAGGAAGGACCACTCCCCCAAGCGCTCCTTTAGGCAGCCCTTTCGTGGTGGCAGGGGGCGGGGCCAGCGGCAGGGCAGGAGATTCAATTCTGGGACGTGCCGCCTTTACAATGGGGGCAATTGCACCTGGGGCAGGTCATGTAAGTTCACACACAACTGCAGCAAGTGCGGCGCGCAGCACCCCGCTTCTTCCTGCTCCTCCAGCCAGAGCGCCCCACAGCCCACAGCAGCACCCAGGAATGACGCCCGTATCTGAGACCTCACCCGGGCCCACCCCCTCACCGCCAACACCCCGCCCTCCCACACCAGTCATGCACCCCGCTTTCCTATGCTCACCACAGAGCGCCATGGCCCCTGTCAAAGGTCCTTCACCCATCATCCTGGGACATATCCTTCCACTCATTAGGAGGTATCCATTGCTCAGGGACAGACCGCTCCTGGCGGGGGGGTTCATCGATGGTTTCAGGATTCCCTACAATGGGCCGATGGAGTCCAGGGACGCTAGGAACCTTAAATCAGCTAGGGATCTGCCCGGGGTGGTGGACCAAAAGGTGGGGAAGGAGTTGTCAGCGGGTAGGATAGCGGGTCCTTTCAGCAGCCCGCCCCTGGACAACTTTCTAGTGTCCCCCCTTGGGGTGGTGCCGAAAAAACAACCTGGCGCATACCGTTTGATCCACCACTTGTCCTATCCTGAGGGAAATTCGGTGAACCACTGGCTGGACGAGGGTCTTTGTTCTGTAGTGTACTGCTCCCTGGACATGGCCATTGACATGGTCAGGAGAGTGGGACAGGGGGCGTGGCTGGCGAAGGCGGACATTGAATCCGCGTTCCGCTTGCTGCCGGTTCATCCAGCTAGTCAACATCTGCTAGGCTTCAAGTGGGCAGGGCAGTTCTTTTATGATCGCTGCATGCCGATGGGCTGTGCCGTATCCTGCGCCTACTTCGAAGCCTTCAGCTCGTTCCTGCAGTGGGCCTTGGGGGAACTACACGGGATCACGCAGGTTACCCACTACCTGGATGACTTCCTAATTTTTGGCGCGAGTGGGACGAATGAGTGTGCAGTGGGTCTGAGTCGGTTTGAGGAGCTGGCAGAATTCCTGGGTGTTCCCCTTGCCCCAGGTAAGACCGAGGGCCCTGCGCAGGTACTGACCTTCCTCGGAGTGGAGCTGGACACGGTAAAGGGCGAATCGAGGCTCCCCGCCGAGAAGGTACTGGGCTTGTTACAGGACATCCAGGCGCTGCTGGGCAAGGACAAAGCGACCCTGGGGGCTGTCCAGAGCTTGATTGGCAAGTTGAATTTTGCAGCGAGAGTGATTCCAGCTGGCAGAGTGTTTTCAAGGAGACTGGCAGGGGCCACGGCTAAGGTGACCCGGAAGCACCACTTTGTCAGATTGACCGCAGGTTTGAAGGCTGATCTCGCCATGTGGGCTGAATTTCTGAGGGACTTTAACGGGACGGTGATTTGGAGGGCCCCTTGGATAGCCGGCCAGGAGCTCTGCTTGTTTTCGGATGCGTCTGGCAGGGAAGGTTTTGGTGTGATTCTGGGGGACGAATGGTGCGCGATGCGATGGCCCAATGCTTGGCGTAAGAAGAAGGTGACGCAGAATGTGGCAGTGTTGGAGCTCTTCCCAATTGTGGTAGCACTGCACCTCTGGCGGGCGGCTCTGAGCAATAGGAAGGTTGTCTTCTGGTCGGACAACATGGCGGTTGTCCACGCCATCAACGGCCTGACTGCCTCATGCCCGCTGGTCCTGAGCCTACTGAGGGAATTAGTCAGGGAGGGCCTGCGCAGCAATGTCGAGTGTAGGGCACGACACATCGCGGGGGTGCGGAATGTGGCAGCTGATGCTCTTTCTCGCTTTCAGTGGCTCCGGTTCCGGGAGGCCTGGCCGCGGGCGAGGGCGGAGATGACACCATTCCCGGACCACCTCTGGCGCTTGCTTCAGTGGGAGAAAGACTGAGGAAGATGGGGGAGAGGTCCCTGGCGCCGGCGACACGGCGGAAATACCACTCGCAGCTAGCAACTTTCAGAGCTGTGAGAGAGGCGCTGGGTGCCTCAGCCTTAGGGGCGGAAGATCAGGTGGAGGCCTTTGTGGTATGGGCCAGGGAGACCGGCAGATCGCACTCTTGGGTCAGCGGTCACCTGGCGGCAGTGCGCCACGAAGCTAAGCTAGATGGTAGGGGCGACCCCGCGGGATCATCCAAGATCAGGGCGGCCTTGAAGGGCTGGGCCAGGGAGGAGGTCAGACAACCGGACACTAGGGCACCCATTGAATACAGAGACCTCCAACTTCTCTTAGATGTTTTGCCCCTGGTAACTTTCTCACCGTTTGAGGCCAGCTTGTTTTCCACAGCTTTCTGCCTGGCATTCTTTGGCGCTTTTAGGGTCAGCGAGCTGGTGGCCAAATCTAAGGAAGACCTGTCTAATTGCGCCCTGGGGATTGCGGATGTGACCCTTGACACAGCACTGGAGCTACGTATCCGCAGATCTAAGACAGACCAATTGGGGAAAGGGAAGACAGTGGTGTTACAGACTCTGGGGGATAACAGGTATTGCCCAGTTCACTGGGTCAGGGAATACCTTGCTTTGCGTCCAGAATCCCCTGGTCCCTTTCTGATTCACGCAGACGGGTCCCCCCTCACCAAATTTCAGTTTGAGCGTCTACTAGGAGCTTCACTGGCGAGAGCCGGTCTAGCGGGGAGCGGTCGCAGGTTTTCCTCGCACTCCTTTAGGATTGGTGCCGCTACCACCGCGGCCAAGGCCGGCTTGGGCCCTGAGGGAGTAAAAGGGGTAGGCCGCTGGGAATCGGACTGTTTCAAGAAGTATGTCCGTCCGTAAGGCTGTGGCACAACCCGGAGCGTTGTTCCCGCTCCAAGTTTTGTTCTGTACATTGTCATGAACGCATCGTTTTGTGTGTGCAATAAAGATAAGCTTGCTTAAAGGCCGTTTCATCGCTTTATTGGCAGGTTCCCGGGTATGGTTGGTAGGCCATTCCTACATCTCGAGGATGGAACGCTGGGCAGCCCACAGGAACTGGTCGCAGAACTTTGCCACTACACAGCTTGAGTGGTTGGGTTCCCCGGGCATGAAATGGAGTGAAGCTCGCGGCATGATTGAGCAGCGCCTGGCAGTTGCAGGGGTCCAGCCCAAGGTTATCATCTTGCACTTGGGGGGTAATGACTTGGTTGCCAGGGGGAGGAGGGCTCTGCTACTGTCAATGCAATCTGACTTACAGGCCATCAGCCAAACCGTAGGGTCATGCGAGGTTTGGTGGTCTGAAATTGTCCCCCGCAGGGTTTGGAGAGGGGCTAGGTCCACGGCTGCGGTAGAGCGGTCCCGTAGGAGGCTTAATAGGTCCATGCAGAAATTCTTGGAGCGCAGGGGCATGGGCTTCATCAGACATGCTTTGATCCAAGAAAAGGTTGGAGGGTATTATGAGGCTGACGGGGTGCACCTGTCCAGGGTAGGCATGGACATGTTCCTCCTGGACGTACAAGAGGCATTGGCTGGCAAGGGACATCAGTAGCACTTGTTAGGAGAGGGGGGCTCTGGCAGCGACGGTAGCCTCTCCAGAGCTGTGGCGGAGTTACAGGGTGATCTGGATGCAGACTGGTACAGTAAGGGTACCTCTGCGACAGGCGGTACAGTAAGGGTACCCCTGTCCGGCACAGTAAGGGTGCCCGAGCCAAGGTCCAGGAGCCGAAGGGGGTTCTGGGAAGACCGCGACGGCGCCCCGTTAGTCCTTCGGGCGGTTGGGGGGCCTGACCAACCGCGGGTGGCCACAACACGCTCCGCCCCTGTCGGAAGGGGCGGGAGTAGGAGGCAGATCACGTGACCCAGTGGATGATCTGCAAATATTTATGTGCCACACTGCCAGGGCATCGACCCACCGTGTGTGCTGGCTCACCAGGCGGGCGGGCAGCAAGGGGCTGCCTGCCCTGGATCGCCCGTAAGATAACCCAATTTTATTATCATACTGTGTTGTATGAAATAAACCTGCAGCAGTTCTTCACCCACAAATAAAGTGTCAGTGTAATCTTTGGGTGATGTCTGTGTATGCGTGTTGACTGAAGCGGATGACGGTGTGGTCACTATGCCGCTGCCCGCGTCCCAAGCAATGGGACATCAGCAGGGCAGCATTCTAGTGGCCGCCCGTCGGAGCCTTCCCCCCCCTTGCTGCCTCGCGCGCGAGGCCTACGCCCACTTGGAAAAAAAACCCCTATCGCGTGGAGCTGAAGGCGGACCGGGGGGGCGGGGGGCGCGGCTTACTCGCTACTTAATGGGCTCTCTCGCCCAGTTCCTCCTCTGTCTCCTGCGCGCCGCACCCAGCCTGGACACGCGTTCTCCCACCCTTTCCTCTTACCCCGCATGTCAGGCTCAGCGTGTTATTGGAATGTTTTAATTTTTCTTTTTGCGTTGCAGGCGGAGTTACAGGGTGATCTGGATGCAGACTGGTACAGTAAGGGTACCTCTGCGACAGGCGGTACAGTAAGGGTACCCCTGTCCGGCACAGTAAGGGTGCCCGAGCCAAGGTCCAGGAGCCGAAGGGGGTTCTGGGAAGACCGCGACGGCGCCCCGTTAGTCCTTCGGGCGGTTGGGGGGCCTGACCAACCGGGGGTGGCCACAACACGCTCCGCCCCTGTCAGAAGGGGCGGGAGTAGGAGGCAGATCACGTGACCCAGTGGATGATCTGCAAATATTTATGTGCCACACTGCCAGGGCATCGACCCACCGTGTGTGCTGGCTCACCAGGCGGGCGGGCAGCAAGGGGCTGCCTGCCCTGGATCGCCCGTAAGATAACCCAATTTTGTTATCATACTGTGTTGTATGAAATAAACCTGCAGCAGTTCTTCACCCACAAATAAAGTGTCAGTGTAATCTTTGGGTGATGTCTGTGTATGCGTGTTGACTGAAGCGGATGACGGTGTGGTCACTAACACTCTCGTGCAATAAAATGTAGGAGGTCCTAAAAACGTGCCTATCGGGTATGACAGAACAAAATCATCTGTGTTGCTGAAAAAGCCTGAAACTGGGCGGTTCAGATGGGCTACAACTAATCACCTCGCCAAGGCCATCAAAAGGCAGAATACTGAAAGGAAATAACTCATATCCTGTTTAAACGTAAGCCCTCTTTGACAGCACTGGACTGTCTTCAATTCACAATCCTAGCGCCCTGAAGTGACCCAAGGTGACACGTGAGCTTGATAAAACTGTGTAAATAAATAAATAAAAACCCCATCATGTAGTATTGAAAATGAAATGCCGCTAGGCCAAGATTTCCTTTTTGTCCAGCCCGACCTGTCTCTTCAGGGGTGAAACACAATGCCATACGTGTTCCTGCTTCTCTCGGGGCTCCCTGTTGCGCAAGAGACTAATAACCCTGATTTTAACTTTGGCACTTGACCCCAGCCTCCATTAGAAGAGGGAGCGCCTTGACTCACTCTTCCCTAAACGCAGGCCAGGTTTCACTCTTTGGAAGCGGATATGTCGGACAACCTCCTGAACACAGCCAAGGCCTTGGTTTGGACAGGTGTCAGCTAGTGACAGCAGCCCTCCCCGGATGGGGTGCTGCAGACAGGCAGAGAGACGGGGCCGACCCGGCTCCTGTCCTCAGAAATCGATTTACGACACAACCCTTGGCTTCCCAGGGCCGTCAATCTTGTAGCGCGAGAAAGCGCTACCAATGACGGCCCTGGGCATCATTTTTGGCCAGTCCCAGTGATGCGTCACGTGCTCCACTCTCGTGAACAATTTCTGGAAGTTTGGGACAGACCAGCTACTGTATACAAGACGAGCAAGGCGGCCTGTTCTACAGAGAGACGCCTGCTTGGCCGTAAGGTGCAGGTCCTTAGTTCTTATCAGGTGTATTAAAATACCACTATCTCGCTTTCTTGAAAAACACATATATGCAGGTAGGTGTAGATCCTTGGGAATACTGTTTGGATTTTTACGTCTTCTTGTTTAAATCTTTTCTCATATTTCTGTAAGGAATGTAAATCGAACAAGTTATTTTATCGGACGATTCCATCCAGTTTGGTTGAGTCTCAGTACCAGACGCTTGTGTTATTGGCCCTACGCTCAAACGTATATCACTTTTCGCATTCACGCGAATTAGAGTGATTTCGTCAGTGAGGATTCACATACGTTACCCACGGTGTCTGTGTCCTGATTTGGGGTAAAATAACACACAACGAAGGACTGTAGGTGGCCGTGAGTGTCTTGTGCATTGTTTATAAATTATTTTTCTTGTGCACTAACTTCTCTCCTTCATCAGGAGATGAGAGGGTCAAATGTGACTCGCCAACAATTTCATGCTGCAAAAACGAGTTTCTTTTGCATCATAAACATATTGTAGATTCAAATTATGCAGCGATTACACAGCAGAGTGGAGAGTGAGTGGTGCCTTATAATAAAGATCAAACAATAATGTTGAGCAAATCTGTGCACTGACAACCATTTGGCCACTACATAAATGTCATTGATTGAAACGTCACCAAAGTATGCTACTATTGCCTTTTTTTCTTGTTATGTGATCTTTTGGCCTTCTAATGATTGTCCCATTGTGTGGCTTAACTGCATAGTTTTTATAATCCATCTTGAGATAGTACCGTTTATTACTAGTGAGGCTGGTACTTGTGGTGCAGGGGCAATGAAAGATGAGTCAGTTTCATGGATTGTTATGTACAATGCAGGTTTATGCATTGGTTTTGTTTCTTGTATGGGGCTCGTGACTCTTCTGACATCCAATATATGGAACGCCAGCCCTTTCAGTAATAATTGTATGCCAGAAGAAAGAGGGTTGATGTATATTTTAATGGACATGTAAATTTGATTCTACCTACGGAATACATCTTGGATTAGTTCTCGTGACCACTTTGTCCTTATGCATTCTAAAGCTCTCGCCCTGTTAATAGCTGCATTTCACCATCTCTATCTAGTGCTGTAATAGCGCTTTAGAAATGCAGGGAAGTGTTTTAGATTTGATTTATGGACTTGTTCAGGGGTAGCTTCTTTACCTTCACTTCCTTTAAGCTCCGAGTTGGTGTGGGTATTGTATGTAAGGCGCACACTCTCTTCGCTCCTTCTCAAAATCACTTTAGGACAGATACAGAAAACATCAGCTTTTGTTGAACCTCGTGTGATGCTGTGAGATGCACATCTTTAGTGAAAGCATTATATTTGGTATACTGACACTCCACTGTGTTGTCTTCCGGCATATTATTATATAGACACCACTTTAAACATGAGTCCACTTAGCAGCATCACACATCTGTCTTGATGTACTACACGCCTCCTTTATACGGAGATGCTGGGACTATGTAACATCAGGGGTCAGGCTTCCAGGTGTAAACTCCATGGGCCCGATTCACAGAACTAACTTAAGACAAAATCCTAAACTTACTACCATTTTGGTATTCACAGAAGGCACTTACTCATTTTGGTATTCACAGGAGGCACTTACTCATTTCGGTATTCACAGAAGTTAGGAGTCCTAACTTTAGGACTCCTAAATGCCTTCTGTGAATACCGAAAGCCTTAAAATTAGAATTTTTCTCAGTTTAGTAGTAGTATAGTTAGGACTCCTAACTTTAGGACTCCTAAATGCCTTCTGTGAATACCAAAAGTCTTAACATTTGGATTTTTCTCAATTTAGTAGTAGTAAAATTAGGACTCCTAACTTTAGGACTCCTAAATGCCTTCTGTGAATACCGAAAGCCTTAAAGTTAGGATTTTTCTCAGTTTAGTAGTAGTAAAGTTAGGAGTCCTAACTTTAGGACTCCTAAACTGAGAAAAATCCTAATTTTAAGACTTTCGGTATTCACAGAAGGCATTTAGGAGTCATAAAGTTAGGACTCCTAACTTCTGTGAATACCGAAGTGAGTAAGTGTCTTCTGTGAATACCAAAATGAGTAAGTGCCTTCTGTGAATACGAAAATGGTAGTAGTTTAGGATTTTGTCTTAAGTTAGTTCTGCGAATCGGGCCCCTTGGATTCAGGCGTTGAACATTGCCCTGTTCCACTATGAGTACTTGTGGAAACTCTCACAAGTTGAGTATTTACTTTTTGGAAATGATCACGAGGTGTGAACACAAAGGCTGTTGTGCCCACTGTGGAGCAACGAGTATCATTGTCATGTGCAACCCCCTGCATATGCTGATTACTAGAAGAATTTGTGGAATTGGAAAAGTGAATGACAATGTCCCATAACAGTGAAGTGACAGTGCCTGTCCCGGAGACTGCACGTGTGGACACCTGGGGACGAATCCTATGCCTTTTGCATTTTCTTGTGACACAAACAGATCTACGTCTGCAGTTCTGCTTGCTATAAAATGCTTTTTTCACAATACTGTGATTAAACTACCATATGTGAGATTTGCCTACATGGCTGCTTAAAGCATCTATCCTTACACTTTGTATACCTTACCTAGTCAGTGGTATGCCTATAGCCATATCTGTTCTATGGCCCTGTGATACTCTTGATAAGATACTATACCTCTTGTGCTTATGTATGTAAATCATTGCTGTGCTGTTGTTTATGTGCATCATTCAGACCTATATTTGAATTTGAAAGCATTTTACAGCTAAGAAGACAGACTTTAGATTCGGAAAAATTATGTTTTATCATGCACAATTATTTACTCGTATGAACTAACCATACCTGATCAACAGGAATACCTTGGGTGCCTTCATTGGTCAATATCATTTCTGGTACAATGCAACAGTAAATGCAATTGGTTAGCCACTTCAGGCAAGTGTCTGTGTTCTCTGTATTGCATCCTCTCTCATGACGTATATTTACCTTGGTGTCCTAAATGAGTTAAGTCCGTCCAACAAGAGTCACTAGGATGGAAAAGAGGAAGAGAGCTTGAGGATGCTCGAAAGGATGCTGAGTAAGCCACGGGACCCGAAAATGCATTTCGGGTCCCGTGGCTTACTCAGCCAAGGCTGAGTAAGCCACGTACAACTACCGAATTCGCATTGATATATGACCCCTGATGAAGGGTCTTGATGGGACCCGAAATGCATTGGGTTTGGATTTATTGATGTCGTATTTGGATGACTAAAGAATGGTTTCTAGCACCACTTGATTCGAAGAATGATTTCTGCATGAAATTAATGCACTACATTTGAGAATAAATTTTGAAGACATCGAACATGTGTCTCATAAGTGATTGATAAAGGATTACTCGCGGAAATTGGTTGATAGCAATTTATATGCTGTTGTAACAGTGCTCACACCAGCAGAAGGATTCACTCTTCTTGCACTTTCGTTTGGATGTCTCCCAGGGTCAGAGAGGTACAGTTGGTTCACCCTCAGCGGCACGGGGGCGGCCGGGTGCAGATAGAGTTAGGCCCAATGTTATCCTATGAGAGGTAGGGGGGCCTTGGTTGGTGGCTGCTGACTAGCAGGCCACGCGGCTGTGGGAGCTGGGCTCCTGGTCACTTACTCAGGGCAAGTGGGGAAGTAGTTAGGTGTAGAGGTTGCACTGCCAGGGCCACTCGGGCGGCTGGATGCAGGGTGCTTTTGAGCCTTCGGGCGCTCAATTGATTTCAATGGGAAAGCTCCGGTTTAGAAAAAGACTGCAAGCTCGGGGACGAGGATTCTTCAGGTGCCACCACCAATTCGAGAGGTAGGTTAGGTAGTTGGAGGATAGGTAGGTACCCCGGTATTGGGCACAGGGGGCCACGGGGCGCCGGGGTTCCTTTTGGTGTTGGGAAATCTTACCCTCAGTTGATCGCGGTTGGGGGGGCACCTGGTTCTGAGGCTGCAGGCTTCTTTCAGGAGCGTCAAGGGAAGTCCTTGGGTGCCGGACTCAGGGTCACAGTTGCCGTGGGGTCGTCCTCGTGGTCTTTGTTCACTCCGGCACAGGCCAGGCTTGGCGGATGCAGAGTGTGAAGGGTTCGCGGTTCCGGGCTGATGCCAGGGATTAGAGTTAGATTTTGAGTAGAGCCTCTACTCATGGGAGTCCCAGGGGCTTAGAGCCAAAAGGTAGTCAGGTCCTCCGGGGTTTGTGAGGTTGCTGGCCACAAGAGATGCCGGTTTGGAGCAGGAGCAGGTTCGAGGGTCGACAGGCCGGTAGGGCTGGGGCCAAAGCAGTTGGTGTCTTCCTCTTTTTAGCAGCTGCAGGGCAGGTCTTCTTTCTTCTAGCTCTTCTTCGGATTTCGGAATCTGGAATCTGGGGAAGGAAGGTTCAGGGTGCCCCTAAATACTAGATTTAGGGGCATTATAGGTAGGTGAAGGGCAGGGACCAATGGGTCCCTGTCCTGGGGTGGGTACACCCTCTATTCTGCCTCTCTCCTGTGGGAGGGGGGCAGTAGCCTAGTCCTGATTGGGTATCTTCAAGATGGCGAGCGCCCGGAGCTGTGCTTCACCTCGCCTCCCCCACCTGAGGGGTGGGGTTGGCAGGCTGGCACATCCCCTGTCCTTGTTTGGGGTTTCTGGCCAGGCTTCCTGCCAGAGTGGGGGTTGCCAGTGGCCTGGGGAGGCAGGCATGCCTTTGAAGCTTCCCCCTGCCCATCCTGGTGGATGAGATTTAGCACCTCACCCAGGATGTACATTGTTGCAGGCCCAGGAGAGCAAGGGCTCTCCTACCCAGGGGTCCAGCAACATGTCTGCTGTGTGGCAGCCTAGGCAGCCTCCCAGGCCAGACGTAGGTTAGGTTTCAGGGGGCATCTCTAAGATGCCCTCTGGGGTGCTTGGTACATTAAACCCCACACTGGCATCAGTGTGGGTTTAATGTGCTGAGAAGTTTGATATCAAACTTCTCAGTCTTCAGTGTTGCCATTATGGTGCTGTGGAGTTCGTGTTTGACGAGCTCTCAGCACCATGTACTCTTAAATGGCAGCACTGTACTTACAGTGCCCAGGAATGGACCTGGGTACTGTAGGGGCACAGGGCTCATGCTCCTGTGCCCACACCACTGGCATAGGGCACCCAGCTAGAGGGGTGGCTGATGTATGTCAGGGCAGTGTAGGTGGTGGGAATGGCACACAGGGATGTGTGCCATGTCGACTCTTTATTTTGTCTTATACCCAGACACTCAGCCTGCAAGAGCAGTGTGTGTGTGTTAGGGTACAGGGCCTCTAAGGGTGGCACAATGAGTGCTGCAGCCCTTAGAGGCCTTCCCTGGTCACAAGGCCCTGGGTACCTAGGGTACCATTTACCAGGGGCTGACATGTGGCCAGGGTTTGCCAAATTGGGTTTTGCTGTTAGGCAGTTTTTAGGGAAGGAACACAGGCCCTGGGCACCTGATTGGCAGGAGCCCAGGGCACAACAAGGAAAAGTGCATCAGCTATCAGGCAAAAAAGGAGGGGGGTTACTGCAATAGAAACCCACTTTTCTACACTCCATGAGATGCATTGCAGTTTCAATAAGGTTGTGGTCTTTTTACCTAGATGGACCCTTCAATGTTTTGAAATCCCCTTTTCTTGAGGCATGCCTCCCTATCTAGGCAAAAGCTTAGCGCCCACGTGGCCTTTCTTAGATTAACCTTTAATTGTGACACAGGTAATGTGAATACTAGTTTGGGAACTAATTGAACCTGATTAACAGCATAGGAGACATTTCTGTAGACTAATGATTTTTTCTTTTTTGTCTACTCGATTTTATTTCCATATAAGGTACTTCAGTGTCTCTTCTTCACTCTTTTTTCGGCAGGCCACCCAGTGGACCACCCCGCCAATCCCTGGACATAAGCACTTCTTAAGCCCATTTCCAGCCTCAAAGAAGCCACTGAAATTGCGTAGTTAGCTGAGGAAATATTTCTCAGCACTCGCTCTTCCATTGTCTATAGGAAGCCCCATTTGGCTACATTAATCGGCTCCAAAGCATAGAGCCGCGATGTGGAACATTTTGCTCGGTAAACCTCTAAGTGATAAGAAAAATGTCTTCTTCCAGTTGCCTATAAAGAAGGGCCAAACCTTTTGACCTGAGACTGTGTTTTACTCATGTTATTCTTGATGTGGGCCTTGTCACTGAGGTTACTACATATTATCATCCCCGGAAAGGTATAAGACTTTACTATTTCTAACTTTTGGGAACACAGGAGCAAGGAGAAATTAATTTCTTTGAGTTTCTTCTTACCATGAAAGCACATTATTTTTCTTTTAGAGATGCTGATTTTTACGTGATGTGCATCGGCCAATTTTTGTACAGCCTCCAGGCAACTAATTAGACTTTGGGGGGTAAAGTCCAAGATTATTATGTAATCCGTGTGTAATAAACAGGCTATTGCTTTCTCACTAATTGTTAGGGCTATATCCTTGCTCTGTATCAAGTGGGCAGGGAGGTCCGAGATATATACAGAAAAAGTAATGGAGCTAAAAGGCACCCTTGTTTTAGACCATTTTGGGATACGATTTCAATAGAGAGACCCCAGTCACCACCTAGCAATGCTCTACATCAGGTAGAGGAGTGGAGTGCAATTACTAGATCTAAGAAGTTGTCTGACATACCCAATCCTAAGAGCTTTCTCCAAGCAATGGTCAATATACTTTATTAAATGCTGTGGAGAAGTCTGTAAAAGCCACATATATCACTCCAACTCTAACTGATACATATTTCTCGTTAATCGGCTGGATGGCAGCTATATTATCAATGGTTCCATGGTTTCTCTTGAACCCTGTGTGAGAAGTTGGCCTGGTATATGATGTTCACTAGTTAAAGTGACCACCTTGTACCATGCCAAGCAACCCTTATGGTGTGGTTGTAAGTCAACCTTTTCGGACTAGCTGCCCTAGTGGTAGCGTAGGCTAAGCAGTCTTTGAGGCTAAACTCGTTAAAGCGTGTTAAGCAGGCTGTTTTACCAAATGCAACCCCCCTTTATACCAATGAAAGGACACCACACAGATATATATTGAAAATATATATGGATTTATTTCTCAAAGTAACCCCTAGACTCTTTATGAGCACAGGAGCACAAATCGTTAAACAAGACAACGTTACAATATACAGAAGTTGCACTTTATATGGATGGGCCCTGGTGGCCACTCAAACCATATACTAAAATAGTGGTATAAGTACCACGAACAGGAAAGTGAAAAGGCCTAGGGCCTCTAGAATCGCTGGGCCTACAAGGAGCTAACTTCAGTTAGTGACCAGGAGGTCCACGGGTCGCGTGTGGAGTGAGGAAAGTTACACGCGGGCTCCCATAGGTTTTCAATGGGT
Organism: Triturus cristatus; assembly: GCF_964204655.1. Taxonomy (NCBI): domain Eukaryota; kingdom Metazoa; phylum Chordata; class Amphibia; order Caudata; family Salamandridae; genus Triturus; species Triturus cristatus. The sequence continues at coordinate 1,082,648,355 of NC_140579.1, read as the reverse complement.
GCGTAAAAGTTAAAAAGTTACTGCAGAAAGGGTCTTCTGGGTGGACTACGATCTCAAGATTCGAAACACAGACACTAGAGATGATTCTCTACACTTGGGCACCGGAGTGCCAGCTTTACCTCACCCACAGGAAGCGGGTGCATAGGTCTCGAAGTGCGTTGGGTTTCTTCTATCGATTCAATGGAGCCTGATGACAAAGATGCTGCAGGCGGTCGGTCCAGAAGAGCTGCGTTGGATCCAAGGGTGGATCGGAGTTGTAGAAGACCTGAAAGCAGAGGGGACAGTGTTCACAGTCACTAGCCAGTGACCGGTGTGGCACCAGGTAGGTACCAGGCGATGTCGGGTGCAACCAGGTGGTTAGGTGTAGCTTGTCTCCGCAGCCACGTGGTCCCTGAAGGTTCACGACGTCCAGGAGTCGAGTCACGAGCTGTCCCACGCAGGCTCTCGCTGTCGGCAGTGTCGGCGACTCGAAAGAAGCAAACAAGCCTTGGCAAAGGCAGGAGTCGTGGAAAGAGAGGAAAGCTGATTGATCTGACAAGCAAGGTCAGAGGGGCTGCTCTTTTGGAGAGCAGCTAGGGCCAGTCTGGAGCAACCAGACCAGCATAGTTGATTTCAAAGTTCGTCGCCAAAATGGCCACTAGCCAACGGGCCAGGGACCGGGCAGGCGCGTCGAGATGCAAAGTGCAGAGGGGCCCCACGCAGATCGTGGAGATGCTGGAGGGCTCACCTTTGGTGCAGATGCTGCTCGATGGTTGGGCTTCTCAGGACCCAAAGCACAACTTGGAGGGAGCCTCTGTCGTTGCGCTTGCAGCTTGTCGTCGGTCTTCCAAGATGGCTGGCTCCACGTGTCTCGGTGCCTCCACGGGTTCCTTCTTTGCAGGGACTGTGGATCGGGCTGTGAGAGGTCTGGAGGTCCAGGTTTTGTCGGGCTCTGGGCTCGGGCTCCGGCAGGAGGCGGCAGCAAAGCAGACGTTCAATAGCTGGTTGGTGCTTGCGTTAGCAAGATGGTCACTCCCTGACTATAGGGGAGATTTCCTTCAGTCCTCTGTGCAGCAGAGCGTCGAAGTTCCCGTCTTCTTCTTGTTGTTAAGTTGATTCCAGGATGTCTAAAGTCTTTGGACACAGCTCCTACCTTTAAGCGGATTCTAGGGGCCGGACTACCTGCTAGGTCCCTCCCTAAGGGTGGGACCAGGCAGGGGGGTAGTTACACCCCCAATCCTTTGTCCAGCTCGCCCCAGGTCCGGGGCTGGTGTGCCCCAGGACCGGATTGAACTGGCATATGCACCGAGGCTCCTTGTGAGCCTCAGGCATGTCTGGTTTCTTTCAAGCCCTACCTGACCAATACACAAAATCATGTCTGGGGTGGTGCTCGCACCTTCCCTGGCAGGAAACCCTTTGTCCACGTCTCCCAAGCTGGAAGGACTCCCAGCAGCAGGAGGGCAGACTTGTGTCTGTGGTGGCAGCATCCATTTTGTGGAGCTGAGGCTATGTCTGATTTTACCCGGGTTTCAGGTACTGTACATGTCGTGTCCCTCTAGAAGGGTGGAATGCTAACCCCGTCGCCAGAATTGGGGAGGGGTTAGTATTCCAATTCGTATGACACCTTACTCGACATGTTTTGATAAAGCCAAACCAAAGATAGCATTTAACCGCGAGGTTCATAATGCACTTAAGAGTATATGGTATGACGATATCTGGAAACGGTAGAAGGAAGTTGTTCCGACCACTGCAGACAGGCTCAGGTCATGCTAGAGCACCATCTCACATGGAACCAAGCACTCTGCCTCCAGGATTATTAAGGCCTGCCATAGGAGTGACTTATAGGTTAACATGTGTCCCATTTAACGTTAGGTATAGGTATACTACACCTAAGTAAGAGGTGGTTACACCAACTTACCCCAGCTGAGTGATCATCCAGTTGTGTCAAATTTGTTAGGCCAAGCCTGGGGTGGCATAATACATGCTTCAGCCCCTGGCAGGCCTTAGATACACCAATGCCCTGGGTACCTAATGTACACTGGTACAGGGGCTCACAGGGTGATCTTCCAATTGGTTATGGACCTAGGGTGCATAGTGTCAATTTAGTTAGAGAGAACAGCAGGCTGGGGGTCTGATTAGCAGGCCCACAGCCTCAATATGTCAAAAACCAGTGAAGCAAAAAGCAAAAATTTGGGGTGACCATAGGATAGCAGACCCTACTCTCCTACACAACCCCCCCCCCCCAAACGCAGGGACATTAAACTAGCCTTGACCAGTCTCGTCTTCATGTCCTAAGTGGAAGTACCTGGAGAGACCATCTGCATTCCCATGGTCTGTACCTGGCCGGTGCTCCACTGTAAAGTCCATCCCCTGTAGGGAAATGGACCACCTAAGCAGTTTGGAGTTTTCACCCTCCATCTGATTTAGCCACAAGAGGGGCTTATGGTCGGTCTGAATCTTGAAGTGAGTGCCAAACAAGTATGGCCTCAGCTTCTTCAGGGCCCACACCACAGCAAAGGCCTCCCTCTCAATAGCTGACCAATTCTTCTCTCTGGGGGTCAACCTTCTGCTAATAAAAGCAATGGGTTGGTCTTGACCATCTACATTAAGTTGTGACAGCACAGCTCCCACACCCAACTCAGAAACATCTGTTTGGACAATAAACTCTTTGGAGTAGTCAGGACTTTTCAGGATAGGTGCAGAGCACATGGCCTTCTTCAGGTCATCAAATGCCTTTTGACAGCTTACTGTCCACTGAACCTTTTTGGGCATCTTCTTGGATGTCAGATCATTAAGAGGAGTCACAATGGACCCATAGTTCTTAACAAACTTCCTGTAGTACCCAGTCAAGCCCAAGAAAGCTCGAACTTGAGTCTGGGTGGTTGGAGGAGACCAGTCCTTGATGGATTGTATCTTACTCTCCAGTGGTTGAACTTGGCCCCCACCTACAAGGTGGCCCAAATACACAACCTTACTCTTCCCTATCTGGCACTTGGTAGCCTTGATAGTGAGGCCTGCCTTTTGCAGAGCCTCCAGTACCTTCTTCAGGTGGATCAGGTGATCCTCCCAGGTGGAGCTAAAGACAGCAATGTCATCAAGATATGCTGCACAAAAGTCATCCAACCCAGTAAGGACTTGATTCCCCAACCTTTGGAAGGTGGCAGGTGCATTCTTCAGACCAAAGGGCATCACCAAAAATTGATAATGCCCACCTGGGGTTGAGAATGCTGTTTTGGCCTTAGACTCCTCAGCTAACCTGATTTGCCAATAGCCAGCTGTCAAGTCAAATGTGCTCAAAAACTTAGCAGAAGCTAGTTTGTCTATGAGCTCATCTGCCCTTGGAATAGGATGTGCATCTGTCCTAGTGACAGCATTGAGTCCTCTGTAATCCACACAGAACCTCATCTCTCTCTTGCCATCTTTGGTGTGAGGTTTGGGGACCAGAACCACTGGGCTAGCCCAGGGGCTCTCTGAGGGTTCAATGACACCCAATTCCAGCAGTTTGTGTACCTCAGCCTTTATACAGTCCCTGACGTGGTCAGGTTGTCTGTAAAGTTTGTTCTTTACAGGCAGACTGTCACCAGTGTCCACCACATGGGTACACCAGTCAGTTTGGCTAGGTATCAAGGAAAACATGTGTTAAAATGATTGTAGAACCTGTCTACATTCAATCTGTTGATGATCAGTGAGGTTGCCTCCAAGGGTCACTCCTTCAACTGAGCCATCTTCAGGGTTCTGAGACAACAGGTCTGGGAGAGGGTCACTCTCTTCCTCCTGTCCCTCATCTGTAGCCATGAGCAAGCCCATGTCTGCCCTGTCAACATATGCTTTTAACCTGTTAACATGGAGTACCCTGTGGGGACTCCTGGGAGTTCCTAGGTCCACCAAGTAGGTAACCTCTCCCTTCTTTTCCAGGATTGTATGGGGTCCAGACCATTTGTCTTGGAGTGCTGCTGGGGCCACTGGCTCCAACACCCATACCTTCTGCCCTGGCTAAAACTCAACCAAGACAGCCTTTTGGTCATGCCAAACATTCTGTAAGGCCTGGCTTGCCTCAAGGTTTTTGGATGCCTTCTCCATATACTCAGCCATCCTGGAGCGGAGACCAAGTACATAGTCCACTATGTCTTGTTTAGGCTTTTTGAGAGGTAACTCCCATCCTTCCTTTATTAAACACAATGGGCCTCTTACAGGGTGCCCAAACAACAATTCAAAGGGGCTGTAGCCAACTCCTTTTTGTGGGACCTCTCTGTAAGCAAACAGAAGGCAGGGTAGAAGGATGTCCCATCTTCGCCTGAGCTTTTCAGGTAATCCTTTGATCATACCCTTTAGGGTCTTTTTGAATCTCTCAACAAGCCCATTGCATTGTGGGTGATAAGGAGTGGTGAACTTGTAGTTGACACCACATTCCTTCCACATAGCTGTCAAGTATCCTGACATGAAGTTGGTATCTCTGTCAGAAACCACCTCCTTAGGAAACCCCACTCTGGAGAATACTCCTAGCAGGGCCCTGGCCACAACAGGAGCTGTAGTGGTCCTAAGGGGAATTGCCTCTGGATACCTGGTGGCATGATCCACTACCACCAGTATAAATCTGTGCCCAGATGCAGTGGGAGGATCCATGGGACTCACTATATCTATTCCCACTCTTTCAAAGGGGACCCCCACCACAGGTAGTGGTATTAGGGGGGCCTTTGTTGTGCCACCTGATTTGCCACTGGCTTGGCAGGCCACACAGGAGCGACAAAACTCCTTGGTATCTTCATTCATGTGAGGCCAGTGAAAGTGAGGGACAAGTCTGTCCCAGGTCTTGTTCTGGCCTAAGTGTCCTGCTAGAGGAATATCATGGGCCAAGGTAAGAAGGAAGCCCCTAAATTGCAGAGGTATAACCAACCTCCTGGTTGCACCAGGTTTTGGGTCTCTAGCCTCTGAATAAAGGAGCCCATCATCCCAATACACTTTATGGGTACCTTGAGCATTCCCAGCAGCCTCAGCAGCAGCCAGCTGTCTGAGGGGTTCAAGAGATGGACAGGATAACTGAGCTTGCCCCAAGTCAGCCCTGAAAGGTCCCCCGGTCCCCAGAAACTCAACCTGATCAGGTTCAAGCTCTTCAGGGACAGTTCCTTCAGGGTCCTCTAGATCATCTTCCTGGGAAGGCTGATCATCACTTGTAGGCAGGGGGGAAGGCACAGCCTTAACCCTCCTGTTCTTCCTCTTGGTAGGTGCTTGGTCCATTGTTCAGTAAGGCACTTTTTGGCCTGTGACCTGGTCACAGCAAGGACATGTGGTGATATACCTAACATCTCTGCATGTGTCCTGTACTCCACTTCTGACCATAGAGAACTCTCTAGGTCATTGCCCAACAAACATTCTACTGGGAGGTCTGCACTAACCACAACCCTTTTGAGGCCAGTTACCCCTCCCCATGAGAAGTTAACAACTGCCACGCTATGTGAAGTAGTGGCATTGCTGGCATTGGTCACCAGGTGATTCTCACCTGGTATGTACTGTCCAGGGTCCACAAAGCCTGGTGTCACCATGGTGACACTGGCACATGTGTCCCTGTAGGCTTGAGCCACTTTTTCATTAATTAAAGGAGTCTGTCTGTACTTGCCCAGATTACTGGGGCTCACAGTCAGGGACAAATCCATGTCCCCATCACAGATCAAGACTGCCTGTGTCAGGGTTCTGTCTAAGTCAGAATCTCCTTCAGTTCCCATAGTGATTCCCACTACACCCTTTGTCTGGGGACCAACACTGCTAACAGTAGTACTGGGAGCAGGTGCCTTAGGGGCAACAGTGTTGGGGGCTCCACCCTTCTTACAATCACTAGTCCAGTGAGTTGTATTCTTGCAATATTTGCACCAGGGTTTCTTTGGACCTTCTTTCTTCTTCCCTTTAGGCTGGGACCCACCCTCGTTAGTACTAGTTTGGGGCCCTGTTGAAGACTTCTGGTCTTTGGATTTCTGATCTCCACCCTTTTGGTCTGTTTTCTTCTGATCACCCCCTTGGCCCTGGTTCTGGTTCTTTTGCTTAACCCTGGTTCTGACCCATTTGTCTGCCTTCTTTCCCAATTCTTGGGGAGAGGTCAGATCTGAGTCAACCAAGTGTTGATGCAGTTGCGGGTTCTGACAGTTATTTAAAATCTGTTCTCTCATCATCAAATTGTACAATCCTGTATAATCAGATACCTTACTTCCCAGCAACCAACCCCCCAAAGCCTTAGTGGCACATTCAATGTATTCAGACCAGTCCTGAGTCTGTGTCTTCTGGGTGTCTCTGAACATTAACCTGTACTGTTCAGTGGTTAAGCCTAACCCATCAACTAGGACACTCTTCAGGGCTCTGTAATTTCTGACATCCTCCTCCCTAACAGCGAGGAGTCTATCTCTGCCTCTTCCTTCAAAGGAGAGCCATAAGATTGCTGCCCACTGGTCTTCAGGAACCTGCTGCACTTTGCAGGCTCTCTCAAGAGCAGTCATCCATTTGTGGATGTCATCCCCACTTTTGTAGGGGGGAACAACCTTGGACAGGTTCCTATTGTCAAAGACCCTATCTTTGTCCTTAGGGACAATGCTGCCACCAGTGGGTATAGACCCACTCTCTTTAGGTTGCCTAGCCTTACTCAGTTTCTCTTCCATCAGAGCTACTTCTAGCTCCTGTCTCCTGATTCTCAGCTGAGCTTCCTGCATTCTGGCCTCATGCTCCCTCCTCTGAGGGGTGGTCATCCTCCTTCTGGAGTGACCTTGAGAGCCTCTAGAGGCATGAGAAGCATTAGATTCACCTGAGTGATTCCTTTGCCTCCCAAGCCCCTGGTTAAGTCCACTGGGGAGATCCAATGGGATGATCCCATTGTCAGTCCCCAATAGCCTTAGGTTAGCTGGGCCACGTATAACACTTGGCACTGGGCTAGTTCTCCCTTCATCCCCACTAACATCTGTATCCCTATCACTTTCATCCTCTGTAGTATGAATCTCATCTAAGTGGTGATTATTGGAAAGGGGTACCTCAGTTGCATCTTCAGAAGGGGGGCCTCCTGTTCCAGTCCCTAAGGGTCCTAACTGGGAGGCTTTCTTGAGAGCTTTCTGATCTTCATCAGCTTGTAAAAGCTCTCTGAGTTCAGCAGAAGTAGGGTTCTTGGGCTGTTTAAGGCCCCTGATATTTGCCAACTGCCTGAGCTCATTTTGATTTAGGGTAGCAAAGAGAGTTGGTACCCTCTGGGGTCACTCTCGACAGAGATAGGTACCTTGGACCCCTCTGCCCCCTCCATTGCTCTTAAGTGTGGGTGGATGTGTTGCAATCTACCTACACTTGGGTTTACCTACTAAACCTATCTAGTAGTTGTAGTCAGGGTGTGCTACTCCCTTTGCTCTACAACAACTAAGTTCAGTAGAACTTAAGTATATCTATCTTGTTTTATATGTACCTACAGGTACCTATGTGATCTTTCAATTGGTAACCAAGAGATTACAATGGTAAAACACAGCAAGCTCAAATCCCACCGCTGCCACCAATGTGAGAAGTTGGCCTGGTATATGATGTTCACTAGTTAAAGTGACCACCTTGTACCATGCCAAGCAACCCTTATGGTGTGGTTGTAAGTCAACCTTTTCGGACTAGCTGCCCTAGTGGTAGTGTAGGCTAAGCAGTCTTTGAGGCTAAACTCGTTAAAGCGTGTTAAGCAGGCTGTTTTACCAAATGCAACCCCCCTTTATACCAATGAAAGGACACCACACAGATATATATTGAAAATATATATGGATTTATTTCTCAAAGTAACCCCTAGACTCTTTATGAGCACAGGAGCACAAATCGTTAAACAAGACAACGTTATAATATACAGAAGTTGCACTTTATATGGATGGGCCCTGGTGGCCACTCAAACCATATACTAAAATAGTGGTATAAGTACCATGAACAGGAAAGTGAAAAGGCCTAGGGCCTCTAGAATCGCTGGGCCTACAAGGGGCTAACTTCAGTTAGTGACCAGGAGGTCCACGGGTCGCGTGTGGAGTGAGGAAAGTTACACGTGGGCTCCCATAGGTTTTCAATGGGTGCGTAAAAGTTAAAAAGTTACTGCAGAAAGGGTCTTCTGGGTGGACTACGATCTCAAGATTCGAAACACAGACACTAGAGATGATTCTCTACACTTGGGCACCGGAGTGCCAGCTTTACCTCACCCACAGGAAGCGGGTGCATAGGTCTCGAAGTGCGTCGGGTTTCTTCTATCGATTCAATGGAGCCTGATGACAAAGATGCTGCAGGCGGTCGGTCCAGAAGAGCTGCGTTGGATCCAAGGGTGGATCAGAGTTGTAGAAGACCTGAAAGCAGAGGGGACAGTGTTCACAGTCACTAGCCAGTGACTGGTGTGGCACCAGGTAGGTACCAGGCGATGTCGGGTGCAACCAGGTGGTTAGGTGTAGCTTGTCTCCGCAGCCACGTGGTCCCTGAAGGTCGACGATGTCCAAGAGTCGAGTCACGAGCTGTCCCACGCAGGCTCTCGCTGTCGGCGGTGTCGGCGACTCGAAAGAAGCAAACAAGCCTTGGCAAAGGCAGGAGTCGTTGAAAGAGAGGAAAGCTGATTGATCTGACCAGCAAGGTCAGAGGGGCTGCTCTTTTGGAGAGCATCTAGGGCCCGTCTGGAGCAACCAGACCAGCATCGTTGATTTCAAAGTTCGTCACCAAAATGGCCGCTAGCCAACGGGCCAGGGACCGGGCAGGCGCGTCGAGATGCAAAGTGCAGAGGGGCCCCACGCAGATCGTGGAGATGCTGGAGGGCTCACCTTTGGTGCAGATGCTGCTCGATGGTTGGGCTTCTCAGGACCCAAAGCACAACTTGGAGGGAGCCTCTGTCGTTGCGCTTGCAGCTTGTCATCGGTCTTCCAAGATGGCTGGCTCCACGTGTCTCGGTGCCTCCACGGGTTCCTTCTTTGCAGGGACTGTGGATCGGGCTGTGAGAGGTCTGGAGGTCCAGGTCTTATTGGGCTCTGGGCTCGGGCTCCGGCAGGAGGCGGCGGCAAAGCAGACGTTCAATAGCTGGTTGGTGCTTGCGTTAGCAAGATGGTCACTCCCTGACCATAGGGGAGATTTCCTTCAGTCCTCTGTGCAGCAGAGCGTCGAAGTTCCCGTCTTCTTGTTGTTGTTAAGTTGATTCCAGGATGTCTAAAGTCTTTGGACACAGCTCCTACCTTTAAGCGGATTCTAGGGGCCGGACTACCTGCTAGGTCCCTCCCTAAGGGCGGGACCAGGAAGGGGGGTGGTTACACCCCCAATCCTTTGTCCAGCTCGCCCCAGGTCCGGGGCTGGTGTGCCCCAGGACCGGATTGAACTGGCATATGCACCGAGGCTCCTTGTGAGCCTCAGGCATGTCTGGTTTCTTTCAAGCCCTACCTGACCAATACACAAAATCATGTCTGGGGCGGTGCTCGCACCTTCCCTGGCAGGAAACCCTTTGTCCACGTCTCCCAAGCTGGAAGGACTCCCAGCAGCAGGAGGGCAGACTTGTGTCTGTGGTGGCAGCATCCATTTTGTGGAGCTGAGGCTATGTCTGATTTTACCCGGGTTTCAGGTACTGTACATGTCGTGTCCCTCTAGAAGGGTGGAATGCTAACCCTGTCGCCAGAATTGGCGAGGGGTTAGTATTCCAATTCGTATGACACCTTACTCGACATGTTTTGATAAAGCCAAACCAAAGATAGCATTTAACCGCGAGGTTCATAATGCACTTAAGAGTATATGGTATGACGATATCTGGAAACGGTAGAAGGAAGTTGTTCCGACCACTGCAGACAGGCTCAGCTCATGCCAGAGCACCATCTCACATGGAACCAAGCACTCTGCCTCCAGGATTATTAAGGCCTGCCATAGGAGTGACTTATAGGTTAACATGTGTCCCATTTAAGGTTAGGTATAGGTATACTACACCTAAGTAAGAGGTGGTTACACCAACTTACCCCAGCTGAGTGATCAGCCAGTTGTGTCAAATTGCTAGGCCAGGCCAGGGGTGGCACAATACATGCTTCAGCCCCTGGTAGGCCTCAGATTCACCAATGCCCTGAGTACCTAGGGTGCACTAGTACAGGGGCTCACAGGGTGATCCAGTTCCAATGGGTCATGCACCTAAAGTGCATAGTGTCAATTTAGCAGAGAGAACAGCAGGCTGGGGGTCTGATTGGCAGGCCCACAGCCTCAATACGTCGAAAACCAGTGAAGCAAAAATTTGGGGTGACCATAGGATAGCAGACCCTACTCTCCTACACATGTCAATCTGGTTTTTAAACTCTATTTCTTGGCCAGATAATACCTATTTTTCTCTTAGACAAATATCTATGAAATGTGCTATATGCCTTATTATGTCTAATCTACTTTAGGAGAGTCTCGGACATTAAAGCCCTAGAACCATCTAACGAGTTATATATCAATGGGGTGACCCGTTAGACCACTGGACTCGGGTATATATATTGGTAGATCAAAAAAAAGTCAGAGGAAAATCATTTACAGAAACATACAAAAAAACATTTGTTGACAAAATATACAAATTCGTGACGGTTAGAAACATATAGTCAGCAGCAACACGTGATAAGGCTGCAAAGCTGAACTATATCGTCGGCTCGTCACATGATCAGTGTTTGGGACGGTTGAGTGTCTTGGACTTGAATATTTGAAGTGCGGGGGCAGGAGTGTGGGAAGGGAATTTCAGGTTCAGAGGGCATTTCCTTAGAAGGTGCTGTCGAGGAGACTTTTTTTATTAATGCAAGCGGTGTGAGAGGGAGGGTAGGCTTGCTTTTTAAAGTGCAGTTTTTATCCAATAGTTCCAGTTTGTGTGTGAGGTGGATGGTGGGATTTAGGTCCTTGGTTTATATGTGAGACAGTCTGAGGCTTATTCACAAGCCCCTTGCGCCGCCAAGGCGTCACTTTTTCCCATATAAGGAGTGAGGAACCGGCGGCGCAAGGAGCTTCTCTTATAAGATGATTGACTTCTTGTGCTAATGATTTAAGGGTGTTAAAAATGGAAGAGATTCGGTCACATTTTCTCGTAGGAGTGATCAGCCCGGTTGTAGAGAGGGTTTAGCAGGACATAGGTAGGCCTGCCAATAGATTTCGCAGCCTTAGGTAGGTTGTTTACTGCATGTAGTTTATCTGTGGGAAGGATCGTTAAACTGGTTGGCAATAGGAAGAGCGCATTCTTTTGTATGTTACGTTTTTTCCAGGGTGTGTTGGTTTAATATATATATGAAACCATTTCATATGCAATGATGTGTGAGAACGTGATTTTTGTTTATAGGTCTTTAAGCCTAAACAAATGTTTGTGACTCGTGCTTTATGTGTGTACTTGAAAGAGTTTGAGTGTGTGTTTGTACTTGTGTTGGGGTAAAGTTGATGGATATAAGGATGTTATTACAGATCCTGTCATAACACTTTCGCAAGTGCTTTATCAACCTTTCTGCTTCCTCAAATTTGCTTGAAAATGCTCCATTTATCCGCTCTTTTTTCAAAATTTTCTCGGAGGTGTTGTTAGGGCTCGCTCGCTCACCTCAGTGCATTACCATGATAACTTTACGCCTCACCACTTTCAAATGTCACCAGCCGCCACTGATCTGGAAAGACCAAAAAAGACACATTCAAAGAAATCTTTAAACATAAATAACAAACAAAGCAAATGCTTTATACATCTGCAAATAATTGACTTGTTCCTTCAGTATCCAGGGGCTCATGACAGGTATGTAGCATTGTTGCAAGCATATTTTTTTCTAGGTGTTTGACCTTCTAAGCAAGGATCAAATAATTGCCCTGGAGGCTGTCACACTAGAATGATTTAATTAATCGAATATTTGAACGTAGTGGGTGTTCTCACTCATTGAGTTCAATTATTAAATCACATGTCATCGCATAGGCGGTCATATACAAATTGGGCTCAAGATTTAAGAGGGAAAGAGAGACTGTAGACTGTACTGACATTGGCAGTAGCAGAGTGCATGGAAATGTGAGTTGTTTAACCCCTTCAGCGCTCATGACGGAGCCACTCCGTCATGAGCCACGGGTGCCGGAGTGGTTCCGTCATGCTGTGGCCGTTGGCCGCCGCTCCTCCCACGCTGCGCTGATTCCCCGCCTGTGCGGGCGATTAGCGCAGTGGGCGGAGTCATGACGGAATCACTCCGTCATGAGCACAGCTCATCCGTGGCTCATGACGGAGTGGCTCCGTCATGAGCACAGCGCCACCGCGCTGCCCCTAAACCCCCCCCCAGCGCTGCAGCAGAATTCCCGCCGCAGCGAAGGGGTTAAGGCGAATCATAATAGCACTTTTGCAAAGCATTACAACTAATAATAACAAATCTAACAGTAATTGCTTTTTCAATAAAAAAAAAACCTGATCTGGTTCTAAGCATCAGTGGCAAATTCTATTTCCCAACTAAAAAGTGTTTGTTTATTGAAAAGACTGAATTTCTCAATGAATCCAACAGAGTGTATTTTATATATTTACTGAAAAACACAAAGGCTAAGGAAACTCATAGTTAGTTTTGGTCATAACACCTAAACTTATGTTTAAAAAAAGTTAGACAGTCTCTTGTTAATGTAAATTTTAAAGTGCTGTTATGGCTACAAATTAAACCTGAAAAGCTAATGAAATTCGCCAGTCGTGCGTAGGGCCTCAATCCATAACGTGCACAATAGCCATGTAAATCATAACTTGCACTCCAAATGCAATGCTGGTGAACTCACCCTTAATGAAACCGATTCAACTACAAATGTTGCAAATCATTTTACAGATAAGACAACATATCACATTACCCTTACCACTTTGACAGAGATAACTACGAATATAGTATCATTTATTGTTTTGATTATGTGTTGTTTGTAAATTACATTTTGCTTTTTAGTGTTCTTATTTATTGCCATAAATATTGTGAGGTTACAAGTCATGGTTTGCTTGGCTGTTGTGTGAAGGTTCCTTCTTGGGTCCAGGATCCCTGAAAACAGCATAGGGTTTGTAAATCCTGGGATTCACAAGTTCTATTCTGTTTTATTAATAAATGTTTAAACATATTGGATTCAATATTTATTTTATTGTCGGGGGATCACTTTGTGTCCCCCCGCACATGGACCTGGGAATCATAATGAGTTGACTCTGTCCTCTTTTGTCTATTTTTCCCTGTACACTGCTTAGTGCAACGTGACAGGTAATCTCCATAACAAAACATTGTCTGTGATAGCTAGCCAATCACTGCCTGCATAATTCAAACATTTGCAACCAGATTGGTAAATCCACAATGGAAAATGAAGAAAAAGCTCCTTAGTCCACTCTCTGCCTTTTTTTTGCTGAAGGTCAACAAACTACTGGTAAAAATATCTCTAAAATGTAAACTCTTCATGTCCAAATCGGACAACCTTATAGTTATATTATTATAAGTTATTCTTAGGTCAGGATTTCCATAGAGAGAGCATTTTTTGCTTTGCTAGTAACTTGGGAGCTGTTTGACGAATCTGCATGAACCTTGCCAGAAAAGAAGTTCGTCAATCTCACCATCTTCCTGGAAAGTTTTGGGTTGATACATTATACACCTATGATATACAGGATTCTGCAATCACATTATAAAACCATGTACCTAATTTCTTTATAATTGGAGATTTGTGATGCACCCAGTCACCAATTATAAAGAATTTGTCAGAACTCAACTATTATAATTTATAACAGTTGAGTTCTGACTTCACAATGCCTACTACCAGAGCCAAAAGAGGAAGCGAAAGGCAAGTCAGGTCACAAGCGTAATTAAAGCAGCTGTTTAAAGTACAACTTGACTTTTCTTTCTTCTCTATTTTTCTGTCTAGTGACAAGCAGAAAGTAGATATTTGAGGCAGCATGAATATTGTTTGCAATCCTGAGGTAATTAGTTATAATCTTTCTCGGATGCTGGGTGGTGGACTTCTAAGGGATACCTCGCAAGGTTGCTGGGGTGGCACCGAATTACCCCATATACTGTGGACTCATAATTGGGAAGTTAATGCGATGGGAGTTGTATATTGGCATGCCCAGGCAAGCGTTAGATGTTGATTGTACTGCTTGTTGAGTGATGTCAATGCAAATAAACATATTTACCAAAAAAAAAAAAGATATAATCTTTCTGCAGGTTTCTACACATTCTGAATTGCTGTGTCTTTTTCTTTTTTCTTTTTCAAACTGACATATTAAAATGATACTATTATCTTTTACTACAAATATATAACAACTTTTATTTTATTTAAATTTGCACTAGAGATTTTATTTTTCATATTCGTGGTAGAGGTGATGGTGTGACCCTGTATTAAAAAGAATAAAGTACCCCCTGCCGTACATGATAAAGATATCGCAAGTCACCTTGGAGTTCCATAACCTTATAAAGGAACTCAGCCTTCAGTCTCATTCCTCTATATGGTTGTGGAACTCCTTTATTATACTGGGCTGAGTTTTACTCTGCAGAACTCCGTGAAGTGATAGAATAACTCTGCTGCTTTCTATGGAGTTCCGCAATTGGCAGAGTATGCTAGGTCATGCTGCTGCACTGATTTTAAGCACCAGGAGTTTGTCCCACGCTGTAAAATTAGCGCGAACAGCACTCTGCCTCAAGCCAGGCGGCGCTGCTGCTTTCAGCCGCTCGAGTTGACATTCTACTTGAGCTGCAGCTTTCCAATGCGAGCGGCACATTTCTGAACGTAAGCAGTTGTGACCTGCCATGATCGCCCGCATTGAGAAATCTCTCCAAGAGGAGACCCAGCGCAATTTTTGTTTTCATGAGCGCTCCCCAACTTAATGCTGATGAACCACGCATGAGAAAAAAAAACAGCGTCACTTTGTGGAGTTTTGCAGAACTACGCACGGAGCGCGAAGTGGGAAAAATCCAGCAAACTCTGCCGGTGGAGCGGAATTCTTCGCCCACAGCTAAAACTTACAAATAATATGTGAGGTCATAAGTAGTGCTTTGTGGGGGCATAAGTTATAGTTATGTCATGAAACTGCTGAATTTCACTGCTTTTTTTTGTTTTGTTTTTTTGCATATTTATATAGCGCAAACTCGACCCGAAGGTAATGGAGCGCTTTACATAGCACCGTATTTACATTACACATTCAGGCACGGGGAGATTAATTGATTTGCCCAGAATCACAGGATGTGGACGCGACTATGAGGCTCGAACCCTGGTGTCCTGCACCAGAGGCGGCAGCGCAGCCGACGGACCACATCCTCTCCCCAACCTAACTATAACGTCTAACTAACCTCTGTCTTTTTAGTGTATATATATATATATATATTCACAAAAACTTCCCAAGATTTGGGGTCGCGCTCCACGACAGATAAGTTTCCACTTTTTTTTGTTCAAAAGACCTGCAGCTTCCCATTCCTGCGTATCGTCCCTTGCCTTACGCGTTTCGAATCCTTGTGATTCTCATCAGAGGCACGTACAGCAGTCCTTTTACATCAAACCACATTACCCCGCTTCAGTTTTTTAAAGAGTTTATTTGGCCTCAGGTGTGCCTAATAGAAAAACATTTGTTAAGCACTCTGGGAAATGTAGTACGTTCCATTTATTTAACAACCCTCCAGTGGGTGTTGAGGCTGTACGTCAATATGGGACCAATTCATCGCCCTCCATTAGGCTTTAGAATGAGACTCTGCATGTCTGCGATAATACATCTGCAGTGCCCGTTCAAAAAAACAAAGGGTTTGTTTTTGCGGGACCGGCATTTCTCTTCTCCGGTGGCGCGTTATCCCACGCGGCCTGGAAATGCCGCTTATATATTCACAAAATCTTCCCAAGATTTGGGGTCGCGCTCCACGACAGATAAGTTTCCACTTTTTTTGTTCAAAAGACCTGCAGCTTCCCATTCCTGCGTATCGTCCCTTGCCTTACGTGTTTCGAATCCTTGTGATTCTCATCAGAGGCCCGTGCAGCAGTCCTTTTACATCAAACCACATTACCCCGCTTGAGTTTTTTAAAGAGTTTATTTGGCCTCAGGTGTGCCTAATAGAAAAACATTTGTTAAGCACTCTGGGAAATATAGTACGTTCCATTTATTTAACAACCCTCCAGTGGGTGTTGATGCTGTACGTCAATATGGGACCAATTCATCGCCCTCTATTAGGCTTTAGAATGAGACTCTGCATGTCTGCGATAAGACAGCTGCAGTGCCCGTTCAAAAAAACAAAGAGTTTGTTTTTGCGGGACCGGCATTTTTCTTCTACAGTGGCGCGTTATCCCACGCGGCCTGGAAACGCCACTTATATATTCACAAAAACTTCCCAAGATTTGGGGTCGCGCTCCACGACAGATAAGTTTCCACTTTTTTTGTTCAAAAGACCTGCAGCTTCCCATTCCTGCGTATTGTCCCTTGCCTTACGCGTTTCGAATCCTGATTCTCATCAGAGGCCAGTGCAGCAGTCCTTTTACATCAAACCACATTACCCCGCTTGAGTTTTTTAAAGAGTTTATTTGGCCTCAGGTGTGCCTAATAGAAAAACATTTGTTAAGCACTCTGGGAAATGTAGTACGTTCCATTTATTTAACAACCCTCCAGTGGGTGTTGATGCTGTACGTCAATATGGGACCAATTCATCGCCCTCCATTAGGCTTTAGAATGAGACTCTGCATGTCTGCGATAATACATCTGCAGTGCCCGTTCAAAAAAACAAAGGGTTTGTTTTTGCGGGACCGGTATTTTTCTTCTCCGGTGGCGCGTTATCCCACGCGGCCTGGAAACGCCGCTTATATATTCACAAAAACTTCCCAAGATTTGGGGTCGCGCTCCACGACAGATAAGTTTCCACTTTTTTTGTTCAAAAGACCTGCAGCTTCCCATTCCTGCGTATCGTCCCTTGCCTTACGCGTTTCGAATCCTTGTGATTCTCATCAGAGGCCCGTGCAGCAGTCCTTTTACATCAAACCACATTACCCCGCTTGAGTTTTTTAAAGAGTTTATTTGGCCTCAGGTGTGCCTAATAGAAAAACATTTGTTAAGCACTCTGGGAAATGTAGTACGTTCCATTTATTTAACAACCCTCCAGTGGGTGTTGATGCTGTACATCAATATGGGACCAATTCATCGCCCTCCATTAGGCTTTAGAATGAGACTCTGCATGTCTGCGATAATACATCTGCAGTGCCCGTTCAAAAAAACAAAGGGTTTGTTTTTGCGGGACCGGCATTTTTCTTCTCCGGTGGCGCGTTATCCCACGCGGCCTGGAAACGCCGCTTATATATTCACAAAAACTTCCCAAGATTTGGGGTCGCGCTCCACGACAGATAAGTTTCCACTTTTTTTGTTCAAAAGACCTGCAGCTTCCCATTCCTGCGTATCGTCCCTTGCCTTACGCGTTTCGAATCCTTGTGATTCTCATCAGAGGCCCGTGCAGCAGTCCTTTTACATCAAACCACATTACCCCGCTTGAGTTTTTTAAAGAGTTTATTTGGCCTCAGGTGTGCCTAATAGAAAAACATTTGTTAAGCACTCTGGGAAATGTAGTACGTTCCATTTATTTAACAACCCTCCAGTGGGTGTTAATGCTGTACCTCAATATGGGACCAATTCATCGCCCTCCATTAGGCTTTAGAATGAGACTCTGCATGTCTGCGATAATACAGCTGCAGTGCCCGTTCAAAAAAACAAAGGGTTTGTTTTTGCGGGACCGGCATTTTTCTTCTCCGGTGGCGCGTTATCCCACGCGGCCTGGAAACGCCGCTTAAATATTCACAAAAACTTCCCAAGATTTGGGGTCGCGCTCCACGACAGATAAGTTTCCACTTTTTTTGTTCAAAAGACCTGCAGCTTCCCATTCCTGCGTATCGTCCCTTGCCTTACGCGTTTCAAATCCTTGTGATTCTCATCAGAGGCCCGTGCAGCAGTCCTTTTACATCAAACCACATTACCCCGCTTGAGTTTTTTAAAGAGTTTATTTGGCCTCAGGTGTGCCTAATAGAAAAACATTTGTTAAGCACTCTGGGAAATGTAGTACATTCCATTTATTTAACAACCCTCCAGTGGGTGTTGATACTGTACCTCAAGATGGGACCAATTCATCGCCCTCCATTAGGCTTTAGAATGAGACTCTGCATGTCTGCGATAATACAGCTGCAGTGCCCGTTCAAAAAAACAAAGGGTTTGTTTTTGCGGGACCGGCATTTTTCTTCTCCGGTGGCGCGTTATCCCACGCGGCCTGGAAACGCCGCTTAAATATTCACAAAAACTTCCCAAGATTTGGGGTCGCGCTCCACGACAGATAAGTTTCCACTTTTTTTGTTCTAAAAACCTGCAGCTTCCCATTCCTGCGTATCGTCCCTTGCCTTACGCGTTTCGAATCCTTGTGATTCTCATCAGAGGCCCGTGGAGCAGTCCTTTTACATCAAACCACATTACCCCGCTTGAGTTTTTTAAAGAGTTTATTTGGCCTCAGGTGTGCCTAATAGAAAAACATTTGTTAAGCACTCTGGGAAATGTAGTACGTTCCATTTATTTAACAACCCTCCAGTGGGTGTTGATACTGTACCTCAAGATGGGACCAATTCATCGCCCTCCATTAGGCTTTAGAATGAGACTCTGCATGTCTGCGATAATACAGCTGCAGTGCCCGTTCAAAAAAACAAAGGGTTTGTTTTTGCGGGACCGGCATTTTTCTTCTCCGGTGGCGCGTTATCCCACGCGGCCTGGAAACGCCGCTTAAATATTCACAAAAACTTCCCAAAATTTGGGGTCGCGCTCCACGACAGATAAGTTTCCACTTTTTTTGTTCAAAAGACCTGCAGCTTCCCATTCCTGCGTATCGTCCCTTGCCTTACGCGTTTCGAATCCTTGTGATTCTCATCAGAGGCCCGTGCAGCAGTCCTTTTACATCAAACCACATTACCCCGCTTGAGTTTTTTAAAGAGTTTATTTGGCCTCAGGTGTGCCTAATAGAAAAACATTTGTTAAGCACTCTGGGAAATGTAGTACGTTCCATTTATTTAACAACCCTCCAGTGGGTGTTGATGCTGTACATCAATATGGGACCAATTCATCGCCCTCCATTAGGCTTTAGAATGAGACTCTGCATGTCTGCGATAATACATCTGCAGTGCCCGTTCAAAAAAACAAAGGGTTTGTTTTTGCGGGACCGGCATTTTTTTTCGCCAGTGGCGCGTTATCCCACGCGGCCTGGAAACGCAGCTTATATATTCACAAAAACTTCCCAAGATTTGGGGTCGCGCTCCACGACAGATAAGTTTCCACTTTTTTTGTTCAAAAGACCTGCAGCTTCCATTCCTGCATATCGTACCTTGCCTTACGCGTTTCGAATCCTTGTGATTCTCATCAGAGGCCCGTGCAGCAGTCCTTTTACATCAAACCACATTACCCCGCTTGAGTTTTTTAAAGAGTTTATTTGGCCTCAGGTGTGCCTAATAGAAAAACATTTGTTAAGCACTCTGGGAAATGTAGTACGTTCCATTTATTTAACAACCCTCCAGTGGGTGTTGATGCTGTACGTCAATATGGGACCAATTCATCGCCCTCCATTAGGCTTTAGAATGAGACTCTGCATGTCTGCGATAATACAGCTGCAGTGCCCGTTCAAAAAAACAAAGGGTTTGTTTTTGCGGGACCGACATTTTTCTTCTCCGGTGGCGCGTTATCCCACGCGGCCTGGAAACGCCGCTTATATATTCACAAAAACTTCCCAAGATTTGGGGTCGCGCTCCACGACAGATAAGTTTCCACTTTTTTTGTTCAAAAGACCTGCAGCTTCCCATTCCTGCGTATTGTCCCTTGCCTTACGCGTTTCGAATCCTTGTGATTCTCATCAGAGGCCCGTGCAGCAGTCCTTTTACATAAAACCACATTACCCCGCTTGAGTTTTTTAAAGAGTTTATTTGGCCTCAGGTGTGCCTAATAGAAAAACATTTGTTAAGCACTCTGGGAAATGTAGTACGTTCCATTTATTTAACAACCCTCCAGTGGGTGTTGATGCTGTACATCAATATGGGACCAATTCATCGCCCTCCATTAGGCTTTAGAATGAGACTCTGCATGTCTGCGATAATACATCTGCAGTGCCCGTTCAAAAAAACAAAGGGTTTGTTTTTGCGGGACCGGCATTTTTCTTCTCCGGTGGCGCGTTATCCCACGCGGCCTGGAAACGCCGCTTAAATATTCACAAAAACTTCCCAAGATTTGGGGTCGCGCTCCACGACAGATAAGTTTCCACTTTTTTTGTTCAAAAGACCTGCAGCTTCCCATTCCTGCGTATCGTCCCTTGCCTTACGCGTTTCGAATCCTTGTGATTCTCATCAGAGGCCCGTGCAGCAGTCCTTTTACATCAAACCACATTACCCCACTTGAGTTTTTTAAAGAGTTTATTTGGCCTCAGGTGTGCCTAATAGAAAAACATTTGTTAAGCACTCTGGGAAATGTAGTACGTTCCATTTATTTAACAGCTCTCCAGTGGGTGTTGATGCTGTACGTCAATATGGGACCAATTCATCGCCCTCCATTAGGCTTTAGAATGAGACTCTGCATGTCTGCGATAATACATCTGCAGTGCCCGTTCAAAAAAACAAAGGGTTTGTTTTTGCGGGACCGACATTTTTCTTCTCCGGTGGCGCGTTATCCCACGCGGCCTGGAAACGCGGCTTATATATTCACAAAAACTTCCCAAGATTTGGGGTCGCGCTCCACGACAGATAAGTTTCCACTTTTTTTTTCAAAAGACCTGCAGCTTCCCATTCCTGCGTATCGTCCCTTGCCTTACGCGTTTCAAATCCTTGTGATTCTCATCAGAGGCCCGTGCAGCAGTCCTTTTACATCAAACCACATTACCCCGCTTGAGTTTTTTAAAGAGTTTATTTGGCCTCAGGTGTGCCTAATAGAAAAACATTTGTTAAGCACTCTGGGAAATATAGTACGTTCCATTTATTTAACAACCCTCCAGTGGGTGTTGATGCTGCACATCAATATGGGACCAATTCATCGCCCTCCATTAGGCTTTAGAATGAGACTCTGCATGTCTGCGATAATACATCTGCAGTGCCCGTTCAAAAAAACAAAGGGTTTGTTTTTGCGGGACCGGCATTTTTCTTCTCCGGTGGCGCGTTATCCCACGCGGCCTGGAAACGCCGCTTAAATATTCACAAAAACTTCCCAAGATTTGGGGTCGCGCTCCACGACAGATAAGTTTCCACTTTTTTTGTTCTAAAAACCTGCAGCTTCCCATTCCTGCGTATCGTCCCTTGCCTTACGCGTTTCGAATCCTTGTGATTCTCATCAGAGGCCCGTGGAGCAGTCCTTTTACATCAAACCACATTACCCCGCTTGAGTTTTTTAAAGAGTTTATTTGGCCTCAGGTGTGCCTAATAGAAAAACATTTGTTAAGCACTCTGGGAAATGTAGTACGTTCCATTTATTTAACAACCCTCCAGTGGGTGTTGATGCTGTACGTCAATATGGGACCAATTCATCGCCCTCCATTAGGCTTTAGAATGAGACTCTGCATGTCTGCGATAATACAGCTGCAGTGCCCGTTCAAAAAAACAAAGGGTTTATTTTTGCGGAACCGGCATTTTTCTTCTCCGGTGGCGCGTTATCCCACGCGGCCTGGAAACGCCGCTTAAATATTCACAAAAACTTCCCAAGATTTAGGGTTGCGCTCCACGACAGATAAGTTTCCACTTTTTTTGTTCAAAAGACCTGCAGCTTCCCATTCCTGCGTATCGTCCCTTGCCTTACGCGTTTCGAATCCTTGTGATTCTCATCAGAGGCCCGTGCAGCAGTCCTTTTACATCAAACCACATTACCCCGCTTGAGTTTTTTAAAGAGTTTATTTGGCCTCAGGTGTGCCTAATAGAAAAACATTTGTTAAGCACTCTGGGAAATGTAGTACGTTCCATTTATTTAACAACCCTCCAGTGGGTGTTGATGCTGTACATCAATATGGGACCAATTCATCGCCCTCCATTAGGCTTTAGAATGAGACTCTGCATGTCTGCGATAATACATCTGCAGTGCCCGTTCAAAAAAACAAAGGGTTTGTTTTTGCGGGACCGGCATTTTTCTTCGCCAGTGGCGCGTTATCCCACGCGGCCTGGAAACGCCGCTTATATATTCACAAAAACTTCCCAAGATTTGGGGTCGCGCTCCACGACAGATAAGTTTCCACTTTTTTTGTTCAAAAGACCTGCAGCTTCCCATTCCTGCGTATCGTACCTTGCCTTACGCGTTTCGAATCCTTGTGATTCTCATCAGAGGCCCGTGCAGCAGTCCTTTTACATCAAACCACATTACCCCGCTTGAGTTTTTTAAAGAGTTTATTTGGCCTCAGGTGTGCCTAATAGAAAAACATTTGTTAAGCACTCTGGGAAATGTAGTACGTTCCATTTATTTAACAACCCTCCAGTGGGTGTTGATGCTGTACGTCAATATGGGACCAATTCATCGCCCTCCATTAGGCTTTAGAATGAGACTCTGCATGTCTGCGATAATACATCTGCAGTGCCCGTTCAAAAAAACAAAGGGTTTGTTTTTGCGGGACCGACATTTTTCTTCTCCGGTGGCGCGTTATCCCACGCGGCCTGGAAACGCCGCTTATATATTCACAAAAACTTCCCAAGATTTGGGGTCGCGCTCCACGACAGATAAGTTTCCACTTTTTTTGTTCAAAAGACCTGCAGCTTCCCATTCCTGCGTATTGTCCCTTGCCTTACGCGTTTCGAATCCTTGTGATTCTCATCAGAGGCCCGTGCAGCAGTCCTTTTACATCAAACCACATTACCCCGCTTGAGTTTTTTAAAGAGTTTATTTGGCCTCAGGTGTGCCTAATAGAAAAACATTTGTTAAGCACTCTGGGAAATGTAGTACGTTCCATTTATTTAACAACCCTCCAGTGGGTGTTGATGCTGTACATCAATATGGGACCAATTCATCGCCCTCCATTAGGCTTTAGAATGAGACTCTGCATGTCTGCGATAATACATCTGCAGTGCCCGTTCAAAAAAACAAAGGGTTTGTTTTTGCGGGACCGGCATTTTTCTTCGCCAGTGGCGCGTTATCCCACGCGGCCTGGAAACGCCGCTTATATATTCACAAAAACTTCCCAAGATTTGGGGTCGCGCTCCACGACAGATAAGTTTCCACTTTTTTTGTTCAAAAGACCTGCAGCTTCCCATTCCTGCGTATCGTACCTTGCCTTACGCGTTTCGAATCCTTGTGATTCTCATCAGAGGCCCGTGCAGCAGTCCTTTTACATCAAACCACATTACCCCGCTTGAGTTTTTTAAAGAGTTTATTTGGCCTCAGGTGTGCCTAATAGAAAAACATTTGTTAAGCACTCTGGGAAATGTAGTACGTTCCATTTATTTAACAACCCTCCAGTGGGTGTTGATGCTGTACGTCAATATGGGACCAATTCATCGCCCTCCATTAGGCTTTAGAATGAGACTCTGCATGTCTGCGATAATACATCTGCAGTGCCCGTTCAAAAAAACAAAGGGTTTGTTTTTGCGGGACCGACATTTTTCTTCTCCGGTGGCGCGTTATCCCACGCGGCCTGGAAACGCCGCTTATATATTCACAAAAACTTCCCAAGATTTGGGGTCGCGCTCCACGACAGATAAGTTTCCACTTTTTTTGTTCAAAAGACCTGCAGCTTCCCATTCCTGCGTATTGTCCCTTGCCTTACGCGTTTCGAATCCTTGTGATTCTCATCAGAGGCCCGTGCAGCAGTCCTTTTACATCAAACCACATTACCCCGCTTGAGTTTTTTAAAGAGTTTATTTGGCCTCAGGTGTGCCTAATAGAAAAACATTTGTTAAGCACTCTGGGAAATGTAGTACGTTCCATTTATTTAACAACCCTCCAGTGGGTGTTGATGCTGTACATCAATATGGGACCAATTCATCGCCCTCCATTAGGCTTTAGAATGAGACTCTGCATGTCTGCGATAATACAGCTGCAGTGCTCGTTCAAAAAAACAAAGGGTTTGTTTTTGCGGGACCGGCATTTTTCTTCTCCGGTGGCGCGTTATC
The DNA here is from genome assembly GCF_964204655.1 of Triturus cristatus. Classification (NCBI taxonomy): domain Eukaryota; kingdom Metazoa; phylum Chordata; class Amphibia; order Caudata; family Salamandridae; genus Triturus; species Triturus cristatus. The sequence goes on along the minus strand of NC_140579.1, from coordinate 1,082,624,361 downwards.
CCACGCGGCCTGGAAACGCCGCTTATATATTCACAAAAACTTCCCAAGATTTGGGGTCGCGCTCCACGACAGATACGTTTCCACTTTTTTGTTTAAAAGACCTGCAGCTTCCCATTCCTGCGTATCGTCCCTTGCCTTACGCGTTTCGAATCCTTGTGATTCTCATCAGAGGCCCGTGCAGCAGTCCTTTTACATCAAACCACATTACCCCGCTTGAGTTTTTTAAAGAGTTTATTTGGCCTCAGGTGTGCCTAATAGAAAAACATTTTTTAAGCACTCTGGGAAATGTAGTACGTTCCATTTATTTAACAACCCTCCAGTGGGTGTTGATGCTGTACGTCAATATGGGACCAATTCATCGCCCTCCATTAGGCTTTAGAATGAGACTCTGCATGTCTGCGATAATACATCTGCAGTGCCCGTTCAAAAAAACAAAGGGTTTGTTTTTGCGGGACCGACATTTTTCTTCTCCGGTGGCGCGTTATCCCACGCGGCCTGGAAACGCCGCTTATATATTCACAAAAACTTCCAAAGATTTGGGGTCGCGCTCCACGACAGATAAGTTTCCACTTTTTTTGTTCAAAAGACCTGCAGCTTCCCATTCCTGCGTATCGTCCCTTGCCTTACGCGTTTCAAATCCTTGTGATTCTCATCAGAGGCCCGTGCAGCAGTCCTTTTACATCAAACCACATTACCCCGCTTGAGTTTTTTAAAGAGTTTATTTGGCCTCAGGTGTGCCTAATAGAAAAACATTTGTTAAGCACTCTGGGAAATGTAGTACGTTCCATTTATTTAACAACCCTCCAGTGGGTGTTGATGCTGTACATCAATATGGGACCAATTCATCGCCCTCCTTTAGGCTTTAGAATGAGACTCTGCATGTCTGCGATAATACATCTGCAGTGCCCGTTCAAAAAAACAAAGGGTTTGTTTTTGCGGGACCGGCATTTTTCTTCGCCAGTGGCGCGTTATCCCACGCGGCCTGGAAACGCCGCTTATATATTCACAAAAACTTCCCAAGATTTGGGGTCGCGCTCCACGACAGATAAGTTTCCACTTTTTTTGTTCAAAAGACCTGCAGCTTCCCATTCCTGCGTATCGTACCTTGCCTTACGCGTTTCGAATCCTTGTGATTCTCATCAGAGGCCCGTGCAGCAGTCCTTTTACATAAAACCACATTACCCTGCTTGAGTTTTTTAAAGAGTTTATTTGGCCTCAGGTGTGCCTAATAGAAAAACATTTGTTAAGCACTCTGGGAAATGTAGTACGTTCCATTTATTTAACAACCCTCCAGTGGGTGTTGATGCTGTACGTCAATATGGGACCAATTCATCGCCCTCCATTAGGCTTTAGAATGAGACTCTGCATGTCTGCGATAATACATCTGCAGTGCCCGTTCAAAAAAACAAAGGGTTTGTTTTTGCGGGACCGACATTTTTCTTCTCCGGTGGCGCGTTATCCCACGCGGCCTGGAAACGCCGCTTATATATTCAAAAAAACTTCCCAAGATTTGGGGTCGCGCTCCACGACAGATACGTTTCCACTTTTTTTGTTTAAAAGACCTGCAGCTTCCCATTCCTGCGTATCGTCCCTTGCCTTACGCGTTTCGAATCCTTGTGATTCTCATCAGAGGCCCGTGCAGCAGTCCTTTTACATCAAACCACATTACCCCGCTTGAGTTTTTTAAAGAGTTTATTTGGCCTCAGGTGTGCCTAATAGAAAAACATTTTTTAAGCACTCTGGGAAATGTAGTACGTTCCATTTATTTAACAGCCCTCCAGTGGGTGTTGATGCTGTACGTCAATATGGGACCAATTCATCGCCCTCCATTAGGCTTTAGAATGAGACTCTGCATGTCTGCGATAATACATCTGCAGTTCCCGTTCAAAAAAACAAAGGGTTTGTTTTTGCAGGACCGGCATTTTTCTTCTCCGGTGGCGCGTTATCCCACGCGGCCTGGAAACTCCGCTTATATATTCACAAAAACTTCCCTAGATTTGGGGTCGCGCTCCACGACAGATAAGTTTCCACTTTTTTTGTTCACAATATATATACACATATATCACTAAAAAAGAGGTTACAGAGACGTTATAGTTAGGTTCACAACGAAACCAGTGAAATTCAGCAGTTCCCTGACCTAACTATAATTTATGCCCCCACAAAGCACTACTTATAACCTCATATATTACATCACTCATGACCTGGTCAGTGACATCAATGATGACATCTCAAATGATATCACTGATGACATCATCCAGTGAGTGTAAGTTTTTCATAAAATATTTTGAGACTTAAAGATATATACTAAGCTACAGCATAGGATAAATTACTAATCTTTATGTACTAGTAATTAGTGAGTTGGTGTGTGATTTTCTGAGTGGGTCTGTAAGTGCGTATGCATACTTTAGAGTGGGTCTGTGAGTGAGTGCATGAGTTTCTGAGTGGGTCTGTGAGTGGGTGCCTTGGTGTCTAAGTGGGTCTGTAAGTGGGTATGTGATTTCCTGTGAGGGTCTGTGAGTGGGTGCATGAGTCTCTGAGTAGGTTTGTGAAAGGGTGTATGAGAGTCTCATTGGGTCTGTGAGTACATGTGTGAGTATCTGAGTGGGTCTGGGAGTTGTTTTGTGAGTGTCTGAGTCCTTTCTGTTTGTCCTCTTCTGCTCTGCCTTTTCTGCTTGTTTTCTGCTCTCTGTTCTGCCTTTCCTGCTTGTTTTTCTGCCCACTGTTTTGCCCTTTTCTCCTCTATTTTGCCTTTCCCACCCATTTTTCCTCCCTCAGTTTTGCCTTTTTAAGCTCATTTTTCTGCCCCTTGTTTTGCCTTTCCTGCTTGTTTGCTGCCCTCTGTTTTGCCTTTCCTGCTTTTTTGTCTGTCCTCAGTTTTGTAATTGTAATTCCATTGATATAGCACTTACTACCCCTGACGAGGTGTCAAACCACTTTTCTGTGAATAGCACACTACTCCGGAACCCAAAAAGGATTAGTGGTGAATTAGGATAGGAAAATATAAAATTAATTTGAGTGGTGGATATGTGAGTCTGTTAGGGAACGGTCTAAAAAATGCTTATTTGGAGACAATAGCAGTAGGAGGAGGTTTGGTATGAGTGAAGGAGAGATGGAGGGGGAAGAGTCTCTAAAATCATTGCATGCCTTAGAGAATGGGTGCAATGGCATGGAGTAAGGAACAGCTAAATGCTTGGGGTAGCCACTCTGCTTTCTATGCAGGTCCCTGCAGCGTTGGGGTGGCAACAGTTCAGGGACCCCCCCCCCCCCCCCCATTGTGCCCAAGACCTTATGTTTCGCCACTTTAGTGTCAATTAGGCACAATCAAATTTCATGACACACAGACACTGTGTATACTAGGACGACCACAGATCACAATAAAGAAAATATTGACTATTCAAGCTTCATGTGCACTTTGATACTGGTGTAAGTGGTTCAAAGGACCAAAGTACATATTTCTGCGCTGCTACATGTTTTGTCTGGCTCTTACAGTATTTATCAACACTAGAAGGTTTGGTATGTGTATACATACCCACACACATATATATCTCAAGGCACACCAGCAGACAGACACAGGCACAAACACAGACACCCAAACACATGCAAAGACACAAAAACAGAAACACATACATGAACTCACAAGCCCTGTGATGAACAGGCATACGTAAACACATATTTGTGCACTTACACAAGTGTACAGGCTCACACAGGCCCACACGGGCAGACACAACTAGACACACATGACTTACCCCTGGCTACCTTCCAGCATCAGCTGTGCCTGGGAAAGGTGTTCCTGCTCTTCAAGGGGTGCAACCTGTGCAGTATGCATTTGTTTTTAGGGGGTGGGTGCAGGGGATAGCACCCCAACACACCAGCCAGCAGCGCATATCCTCCACCACTCCGAGGTGCCTTGTTCCCACGCTCCCAGGAAGGCACAACAACAAGAAGTGCAGAACATGGAAACACTACGCTACGTCCATGGGTATAAGGCAAGGAGCCGCAGAACATTATAGAAATCACAGTCTACACAAGGGTGAATCTTTTATTCACATTAAACCAGTGATGCAATAACACAGCCCATCGGTAGACTTCAGTGTGCTATAACTAAAGAGAAATGTACAGGGAGCAAAGCGATTCAAATGTTTACTCTTAAAATCCAACTGGAGGGGGTGGGTGCTGTGGAGTCAAGGGTGAACTTAAAGGGGGTGGATGCCGTGGGGTCTCTGATCTGTGTGTTTCAGGAATACAGACACAGAATAGAGTTCACGGAATGAAAGCAGATTTAGAAGAAAGTATAGAGTTGGGGTATGGGAGGAGTTAATAGTGTAAGTCAGCCCAGGGGTGGAATGGGGGAGTGGGGTTGAAGGAAACAGGAGATGCTCAAGGGACGATGCTGGGTTCTTTGAAGGTAGGTTCATAATAAAGGGAAGGTGTTCATAAAAAGTGTTTGGGTGAAAAGAGCAGGGATAATTACTGAAGCAGGAGCAAAACAATAAGGTCAGTGGAACAAGAGGGGATTCATCCAGATCATGGAAGGGAGGTGGTCAGTGTTGGGAGCAATTAAAGCAAGGGTGAGGGTAGTATAGGAGGGAATGCAGGAGTGCGGCTTAAGATGCTAAAGCAAGGGTCGGTGGTGTGAAATAGGCAGAGGGTTGGATCAGGAGAACAAGGGACAGCAATTAAACATGTGGAATGAGAGGTGGAAGGAGGGGCGTGGGTGGAGGGCAAGACAAGGGATTTGTGAGGAGGAAGCAAATGGGGTCCCTGGATGATCATGGACCTCCCCAATACCCCATCTCACACACACCTTGGGTAATATTGGGGATTCAACGAGCAAGAACTGGGGAGATGGCACAGACATGCTCTGAACCCAAAGTCTAATAACACAAGGGGTTGGGCAGTTCTTAAACTGAATGGGGAAGTGGGGTCCCATTCCCCGGGCCTGGTCAATATTTCATGGGGGAAAAGGCCCGGACCCCCCCTCCCCAGACTGAGTTCTGCCTCGGGTACCCCATCTCCTGGGGCCCAGCCTTGTTTCCCTGGGTACCTTGGAGCCTACCCAGGGCACCCAGTGTATAATGATACCAGGGGTGTGAGCCTCAAGGCTCCTGCGGTCCCTGCTGGCTCCCCACTTTCTGCAGGAGCCGGCATTGTTATTGAGGACAAGGAGCTGCTGGAAATGCAGCTTCCTGTGTGCAAGAGCAATATTTTCACTTCTTTTCCTATGGGAAACTGCATGGGAAAAACTTACTACGGTACTGATTACAGGACGTAGGGTTTTCCCTGATAATTCCCTTCATCTGCTATGTGTGAGGATTCTTGAAAACTCAGCAGGAATACCATTTCCTGCATAATAACTATATATAAGGGTCATTCCTTCTGTCATCCTAAGTCCGACATGACACAGCAAGGTGGAACCCCGGAGGGTACCACTTTGGGTATATATACACCATATCTTTGCTAAGGCAGAGAGAGGAGAAAAGGACTTCCATGCTGACACACAGACCTTGGATGCTGAGGTTCCTGCATGCAGACACTCCAGCTCACAGTGGTCTGACATCCCTTGCGGTTGTCCATCTCAAGACCAAGACAAGGTCCCACAGTCTCTCACTTCAGGTAATGGGGTTGACTTTATCCGAGAGGGATTCTTGGCTTTACACCCACATACATGCTAGGTGCACTTAGGTACATCTAGTTAGGGTTGCATCGTAGGAGAATGCATTTTGTTTTCATGTGTTTTTATACCTGCCAGTATTGATTGTTTTAGCACTATGGTAGAAATCTACCATCCTTTTTCTCTGTTGGTGCTTATAATCATTTATATCTGTTTCTGACAAATGGTTGTTTCAGCACACCTATTTTACACTAGAATAATGCTGGCTCAATAAATGCCTATTGAAAACCGCCCCCACCAATTATTCTGTGTATCTCTCTGATACAAAATGAGCATGAGTGACTGAGCCAAAAGTATTGTACTGTTTCCACGATCCCTGATGGGACAGAGTTGTCATGTTCAATAGTTGCCAAGTCCTATTCTCTCCTTGGTAAGAGGGGTTTCTAGTGGCACTGTGAGCTAGCTGGTATACAGACTTACATACCCGGTGGGGGTGTCTAGAATCAGTCTGGACACCAATCCTGCAGTGTATGTTGTCTAAATGCGCAGATCCTATATAAGTTTATAGGAACTACACAACACTAACTATAGCTACCTACTGGTGACCAACAGTAGGCAATATTATATATATATATATATATATTATCTACTGGCGGTCGCCAGTAGATAGTTATAGTTAGGACCGAGTTTCCATAGGAAATCTGAAAATTCTATTTTGAATAACTTTGGCGCCGGTTGACGAATCCTCGCGAAATTTTCTAAACTAATGGGGCGATCCGCTCAGCTCCCACCCTGAAAGTCTCGGGGTGATTCGTCAAGCGGGGCTGAGAAAAAACTGGGGGTCCCAAAACGCGTTTTCCCCATGCATTTTCCCATAGGACCTTTAGTCGAAGGTACAACCCGAACGGCTGAACAGAATTACTTGAAATTTGGCAAAGAGGTAGTCCTCAGGTCAGGCATGTGCCTTTTGCTTAAATGGTGTAAATCCGTTCGGTAGTTCCTGAGAAAATCAAAAGTAAAATCACATATATATCTGGGCGGAGCCTAACCACACATCTCATCGTGAGAACTGATTGGCTGTCAGCACTTCTTCCAAGAAGTGTTGGCAGCCATCTTGGGACCAATATACATGATAGCGCCTCATTAAAAAGCATTGCAGTTAATAGAAGGTTTTAAGACTTTAGTTACATTATAAATCATTTGTTGATGGTACCATACTCATTTTAGGAATTGTGGTGTGTTCTAAGGTGATTTTACCATGTGAAAAAGCCTTCTGCTGTGATATCATGAACCATGTTTGAAAGAAAACTATTTTCTCATGCTTTTCCCACAGAGGTTTGGAAGGTGATCTATAAGCTAACTGAGCATATTTTCGGTAAATTCACATTATCTTTCTCAGTCATGTGAGAATGAAGTCTGACATTCTCAATAAAACATGTACATCCAACAAGGGCAGAGACTGTCAGTTGATTCCTTTGTGTTCTACTGCAGCTTCCCAGAGTGTTCTAAAGAACAACTAGAGCGCTAACAGTCTTACTTATGACAAAAGTATGGCACACCTGAAGCCATCTTGAATGGAATAAAGTGGTAACACTTAAAACATTTAATTTACAAAGGAACACAATGAGGGGATTCATTTTGCCATAGAAATCATGATTAGTGCTGCAGAAAGACAAATTAGGGCACATTTTGACTTCTCAAATCCTCTTCTATGTCATGAAAAAATTCTGACATGCAGACTGAAACATACACTTTGAATACCAGCAGCAGACTTCCCTGGTGAGCAGTAGCGTTACTACAGTGATCTAATGAGCACCTAGAGTGCTAACATTCAGAATTTATGGCAAATGTGTGACACATCTGAATGCCTTCTTGATGGAACCAAGTAAAAAACTGAAAGTATTTCTTACTGAGGAGACTGCAGTAAATGAGGAAATTAGGAAACTTCATAACAAATAAATCTCCTAAGATGGCCACCAGAGACAAAAGAGCCCAAATGTAGCCCAAATATCACCCAGATGTAGCCCAAGTATAGCCCAATGACAGAATGTCCCAGAGTGTTCTAACGAACAACTAGAGCGCTAACAGTCTTACTTATGACAAAAGTATGTCACACCTGAAGCCATCTTGATTGGAATAAAGTGGTAACACTTAAAACATTTAATTTACAAAGGAACAAAATGAGGGGATTCATTTTGCCATAGAAATTATGATTAGTTCTGCAGAAAGAAAAATTAGGGCACATTTTGACTTCTCAAATCCTCTTCTATTTCATAAACAAATTCTGACATGCAGACTGAAACATGCACTTTGAATACCAGCAGCAGACTTCCCTGGTGAGCAGTAGTTTTACTACAGTGATCTAAGGAGCAACTAGAGTGCTAACATTCAGAATTTGTGGCAAATGTGTGACACATCTGAATGCCTTCTTGATGGAACCAAAATAAAAAACTGAAAGTATTCCCACTGAGGAGACTGCAGTAAATGAGGAAATTAGGAAACTTCATAACAAATAAATCTCCCAAGATGGCCACCAGAGACAAAAGAGCCCAAATGTAGCCCAAATATCACCCAGATGTAGCCCAAGTATAGCCTAATGACAGAATGTCCCAGAGTGTTCTTAAGAACAACTAGAGCGCTTACTGTATTACTTATGACAAAAGTATGGCACACCTGAAGCCATCTTGATTGGAATAGACTGGTAACACTTAAGACATTTAATTTAAAAAGGAACACAATGAGGGGGTTCATTTTGCCATAGAAATTATGATTAGTGCTGAAGGACGAAAAATTAGGGCACATTTTGAGTGACTTCTCAAATCCTCTTCTATTTCATTAAAAAATTCTGATATGCAGACTAAAACATGCACTTTTAATACCAGCAGCAGACTTCCGTGGTGAGCAGTAGCTTTACTACAGTGATCTAATGAGCAACTAGAGTGCTAACATTCAGAATTTATGGCAAATGTGTGACATATCTCAATACCTTCTTGATGGAATCAAAGTAAAAAACTGAAAGCATTTCCTACTGAGGAGACTGCAGTAAATGAGGAAATTAGGAAACTTCATAACAAATAAATCTCCCAAGATGGCCGCCAGACACAAAAGAGCCTAAATGCAGCACAAATATCACCCAGATGTAGCCCACATGTAGCCTAATGACAGAAGTGTGCAAAACACTTATTTTTTGTGTATTTGCAGTTTTATATAGTGCAGACTTGTCAGGTATTGGAATGCTTTACATGAGCATTGGTTACATCACACAAGATCAAATTCATTTTGGTTGTAGACATGGGGAGATTAAGTGATTTGACCACAATCACAGAATGTTGAGCTGAAGCAGAAACTCCAACCTGATTCCCCAGTTGCAAAGTCTGCAGCTCTGGAAGTAACACCACATCCTCTCGCCAAGGTGCAACATTTAATCAAGTGGTCAACTGGATAAAAAAACATAAAGATTACAAATAATTTAAAAGTTCTTTGTCGGTATTTGAAAACTCAGAAAATATGTCCTCATTTTAGTTTATTAGAGCACTAACCATAATTTTGATGCAAATAAGACCCTCTCATATATGTAATTTCTAAAGGAAATACTCTAGGTATTATAGTTTTAATTACATCAAGATGTCAGGCGTTCCACACTTTTGTAATAAATATAGAATGTTAGCAATCTAGTTGCTCATTGGGATACTGTTGAGAGGCAGAGGCCAGGGGCACGGACTCTGAAAAATGAAGGAAGGTAGGAGAGTGCAGAGGCAACAATTTGACCACACTGGGCAGGCAGGAAGGGCAGTGGCAGCACAACAGACTATGGAGGGCAGTGGAAAGGGGGGCAGGGGCAACAAACCAACAATACAGGACTGGCAAGAGAGGCTGTGGCAATATAATAGACCATTGTGGGCAGAAGGAAGAGGCAGTGGTAGTACAACCATTGAGGTATTCAAGATATTACGATATGATTAGCGCAGTATATCTAATGATAGTTTACCTCGTTATGGTGTATTAAACGGCTCGAGATCCCCGATTATGTTTAGTACGACAAAAAGGGCCGAGAAACCGAACCGCCTCCATCTTGGATTGCGGCTCTCTCTCTCACTTGGGAGTCACGTGGTCTTTTCCGCACACCCTCTGCTTTCCCCTTTCCTTGCATTTAATTAGGAGACAGGCTGAGTTGCTGAGAAGCAAGGTCACATCTGCTAAAAGGGAGTATCAGGCAAATTCCTCTAGGCCTGGGACGAGAAGGGAGTCACCCCTTCGACCTTCTCTGTAAAGATAGTAACCCTTTGTATGTGTAACCGAAACTAGAAATGGGCATGAGCTCATTAGGGGCGCCAGGACTAACTGGTACTTTTCCACATATATGGTTTTGTATGCTGTACTGATAATGTATAAAAGTGTGTTACTGTCAAGGAGCCAGCAGTCTTCCTCGGCGCACCTGATGGGTGAGGATCGACGAGGCTCCTCTATATAGAGTTCTGTGGTGACTAATAAACGTTTGAACCTTCCACGTTGCCAACTGCTCCTTCTTTCCTAATATTGCGGGCCAATGGTAAGTGTGGCCCTTGGAATAATTATTTTGGACACAACACCATACTTGCCAACAGACCCGTTTCAGCCAGGAAACGTCCAATGTTTTTAAGCTCAAATGGGCTTTATTTGATCTGTCTCCTGTCTACAATCTCCTCTTTTTCAATGTAACTCAAAGGGGAAAATCAATACCCCAGTTTTTTTAAAAAATCTCCCTCCTACCAAGTTCAAAATGTTCGCAAGTATGGTACATTGAATCATGGTAGGCAGGAGGAATTGGGATAGGGACATGGACTCGTATAACAGAGGACAGGAGGGACATGGAGAGGTGCACCAAACTGACCCTACAGGGCAGGCATCAGGGTTTGCAGCAGCACAATACACCACACAGCGCATGCGGGACGGGAGTGCAGCACAACACTCCATAGAAAGCAATAGGGAGGGGACAGGACCATGCACATGGACAACAGAGAACAGATGGGAAAGAGGCAATGGTAGCTAGCTGACCATAATGGACAGACAGGAGAGAAATCTGCAGCATAACAGACCATAAAGGGCAGGAGGGACGGATCAGGGGCATTACAATGGAACAGACAATCCAGGAGGGAGGGTATAGGGGGTCTGCACATGTGTTAGACCTGGCACCTTGGCGTGAGTCTCCCTTCCTCTTTTTTTCGCTGTGCCTCATGTACTTTTATGGTGTTGGCCGCTCAGCGCGCTGTGCCACTGCCAACCGGTGTCGCCGTGCGAGTGCTCCCTTGTAAATTATATATGTCGGTTGGATTCCATGATTGGATTGTTTGGTTTACTGTCAGACCCCAGTAAAGTGCGCCAGGAGCGCCAGGGCATGTAAATGCAAACACCGCTGGTGGGCTTGCAGCACGGGTTGTGCCACCCACAGAAGCGGACGGTAAAATATGTCTAAGGTCTGCCATCGCAGAACCTGCGTGCAGTCTGGTACTGACATGCTGACTGGCAAGTGCCCACACTTGCCGGTCCCTAAAACCTTCCCTTAGCTGCATGTTAGTCACCCCTCTGGTAGGCCCACGGGCAGGGTGCGTTGTAAGCATAAGGTAGGACAAGCCTAGATGCGTGGCATGTCCTAGTAGTGAATTACCGCCATCTTGTTGTTCACTACTGCAAGGCTACCCTGTTCTCATAGGCCAGTATGGGCGGCTAGGATTGTTACATCCTATGATCCTAACCGACCCAGGGAACATGGTAGAAGATCGAGTTTAGTATGCCTGAACTCGGAATAATTAGGTACATCTTTTTCCAAGGTTTATTTTAATATTCCGCGTTTGCAAATGCCGCTTTTAGAAAGCTGGCCTTTGCTTGCCTAAACATTTCAGCCCGCCTCTGCGTGATGTGTATCTGATGTCTGGCTGGTGTGAGTGACAGGGCTGGGGGAACCCAGATGGGCAGGGCTAGGTAGCCTGGTGGTGAATAGGACGATCGACAGGTAGATGGGGGGGAGGAGCACTCCTAGGCTCTGAATAGGACAGTGCTCTGCCACCTCAATGCCGGCTCCGCCCCCTGTGGAGCGTCTGAGGACTCTGCCCTGCACTCTGAAAGAAGAAGCCTGCATCACGTAAACAAAGTGCTCAGAAACCGGACTGGACTAGGCAAGGGCCCCCCTGGCCTGGGAGAACAAAAGATTTGCTGTATAAATGTAGGAGCCCTGCTCCTAAGAAACTAGATCCGCTTTTGACCAAGAAGAATCTCTGCCTGAGGAGGAGGCACCGGGAAAGCTGTAGGAGGAAGACTGTCCCTGTCCTGGGGGATTGGCCTGCAGTGGTGACCTTGCTACCAAAGGGGAGAAGAGAAACTGTTGCTGAAGACTTTGCTTTATTTTTACTTTCAAGACTTTTGCTTTCCAAAACGATCTCCAAGGGCTTGGAACTGAGCTTGCCCCCTGAACTGAGCCCCAGGACCATTGGGCTCTACCTGATCTTCACTCGCCTGCCGCTGGACTGTGGTGTCCTTTCCCTCGCCGGAGCTGTGACCCTCGTGCCCCAGTCCCTCCCTGAGCCGTGACCAGGACCTGCTTAGCCGCCCCCGCCTTGGGAAGAGCCTCGCTCGATCGGAGCCGCTCCCCCTACGCTGTGCTGGGCTGCCCCTGTCACCTCGCTCGCTGGAGGCTCGCTGTGCACCTTCACCCTCCCGCCGGAATCGGCGTTGTGAGCATCTCCAAGCCTCGGACGGCCCTGACGTATCTGCGTGCCCGGCTGCCCCGCTTTGTTCACCCGCCACCTGCAACACCCCGCTCTTGTCGTGAGCCTGAAGATCAGACCCCCATCGTGAAGTGTGGGAGCCCCGGACGCCGCCTCACCCTTCTGTCGAAGAGCCGCTGAAATCCCGCACCCGCCTTCGCGTCAAGAAACAAGGTACTGTACTTACGAACTCGACCGCGAGCTCGCATCGGATCCAGGGTCCGCAACGTTCTGATTTCCCTGTCATCTGCCGTGTGCTTCCCGGGCGCCGCCTCAGCACGAAGTGCGCTGAGGCCCACAGTTACCTTGTGCCCGCCTAAAGAACTTTCCGCAACAAAGAAACTTTACCGTATTTCCAAGAGTTGTGGCCCCATCAGTTTAACGTTACTGGGCCTTGTATTTGAATCTGCTGAATCTACATAAAAGCTTATTTTTTATATACTTCCTGATTGGTGTCCGTTTGTGGTGCATGCAAGGGGTTTACTGTATGTGTAATTGCATTTGCTTAACCGTGTACGCCTGAGACTTAGCCTAGACTGCTCGCGCCACGCACCTAGAGGGTGAGCAGGGGTTATTCTGAGGAGTCATCCTTCGCCCTGACAAGAAGTAAAGGGTCCCTGCTTGTTGTGGGTTCACACCTGCGTCAACCAGAGCCCCCTCATTTCTAACAACATGGAAACAGAGGGCTAGGGGCAAGGTGGTAGGGCAGGAGCAGCAAGATGACCATGGAGGTCAGGCAGGATGGGCACTAGAAACAAGACACACCATGGAGAGCAACAATGAGACTATGGTGGCATACACACAGGCCATGGAGGGAAGGTGGGAGGGGGTCAGGGGCAGCTAGCTGACCACACAGGGAAGGTGGGAGGGGCCATGGCAGCACAGAAGACCATGCATGGCAAGCGGGAGGGTTAGTGGCAGCACAATGGCTATGATGGGCAAGAAGGAGGGTGCAGGGGCATGCACAAAGGACCATGGAGGATAGAAGGGAGGGTCAGGACCTGGGCACAGACAAGAGAGATCAGGGGAAGGGGCCTCACAACATACCGCGCGGGGCAGGCAGGAGGAGCAGTTGCAGCACAACAGATCAGGGAGGGCAGAAGGGTGTGGCAGTAAAATGGACCATGGAGGACAGGAGGAAGGGGATAGGGGCATGGCATGTGGACAGGCAGGGTGGAGGTGGCAGGGGCAGGTTACAGTTATCTGACAATGCTAGGCAGGTGGGAGGGGAGTGGCAGCTCAACAGAACACTCAGAGTAGATAGGAGTGGCAGGTCCATGGAACATAGTGGGCAAAAAGGATGGAGCAGGGGCATGCACAAAGACATCGGAGGGCAGGGGGAAGGAGAATAGGGGCAGCAAGCTAAGCACAGAGGCTAAGCAGGAGGTCAATGATGGGCCATAGAATTGGGCAATGGAGGGCAGGAGGAGTGGACTGGTACATCATGCTAAATGGAGGGCAGTGGCAGCACATAAGACCATGCATGGCAGGAGGGAGGAGGCTAGTCCATGGATTCAGACAACAGAGGATAGGGAGGAGGTGGATGAGGCAGCAAGCTAACTGTTCAGAGAAGGTGGGTATTAGGAACTTTATTGTTTTTAAAATGTGTGTCTGTGCGAACTTCTTAAAATATGAACAAGTATGCAGCATAATCTCACTTTTATTCAGGAAGAAGAGGACGTTTGTGACTGTGACTCCGGGCTCACTTGGCAGAAACACCCCCTGACCCTCCACCCCCATCGCAAAATGTAATGCCCGCGAAAAGGGTAGGTGGACGCAGTGTTATATAGAACATAGTCCTGAGAGCACGATTGAAAATGAAAACTAGATGTAGTATATGGTATAAACTATGCACCAAAAAGTGTGATATAAGATGAACCGGGCGTGAAATATAATATGCAATACATTGTGCGCAATGACAGATTCATTGTAGAGCGCGAGATAGCACAGGCACTAGCGCTTGCTATGTGATATGCGCCTTGGAGTGTAATATGCACAGGTCAGTGCTGTGTAACCTAAGTAGTCTCTAAAGTTGTAATATAAAATATGTGCTGGGTAGTGTAACATTGCATATGCACTGTGACAAAGATATGGATCCCAGATTGTAATATGTATGGCATAGCGCTGTGTGTTATAACATACACATCGAGGAAGGCACGTTAGATGGGGCAATATAACCCGTGCGAAGGCAAGTGTGGCATGACATATTCACGGGTGGTGTTACAGTGCACATGGGCTAGAGAGTGTCATAGCATACGCACTAGCTGGTGTAATACATCACAGAGGTGTGAGGCAATCGGCGGGCACTGGTGGGTGTAACACAGCATTGGGCTCAGCCAGGAGCACACTGTGACTCTCAAGTGAGGTTCGTCTCCTTTCCAGAGAGTAAAATAAAAAGTATTACACATCCGGCGGTGGATGTGTTTTTTATTAACCGTGAGGGGGGTTTCTTGCATAGTTTGGTCGAATTTTTGTTGAATCCCCTTTGAATGGCTTGGTGTGCGTGTATATTAAATGTGCCCGTCAATAGCTACCCATGTTTGTATAATTAAACGACAAGGGTGTCTACTTGGAGAGTACCCACCGGCGGGGGCGCCGGGATTAGGCACGGTAGGGCGTCAGACACGTCAGAGCTTCACTAGCGGTGTAAATACATTCCCATGTGGATTTATTCTATGCATAGTCGACTTTTAATGAATATCACGCAAATCGTCATGGTGATAGGTACATACGGTTTGTCCAGCATGTCCTAGGTGTTTCTATAAATATATATATTTTTAAAATAATAAAAAACAAAGGCCGGCCCCGGGGGATGGGGTCCCCGGAGCCATAAGTGGCCTGAGGAGGGGGGCAACGCAGCCCCCTCCTAAAGAATTTAAATAAAAAAAAGGCCATGACCCGGGGGTTGGGGTCCCCGGGGCCGATTAAGGCCTTGGGAGGGCCAAATTTATTTTTTTCAAGAAAAAAAATTAGGGTGCAGGCCCTGGGGGATGGGGTCCCCAGGGCCAGTAAATTAGAAAAAGAAGGGGGGCCACACAGCCCTCCTTCTTAAAAAAAGAAAATAAAAAAAAGAACGGCATCGCGCTGGAGGCCACGCCCCCTCCTTGCAGCACTCTGCAAACACACCCCCTGGCCAGTTGTAAGTTGGAGAATTAATTCCCCTTCAATACTGAGGGTCCCTGAGGGCCAACTAGCCCAACAGGTATCTCCAGTGTGCGCCAGAGAGCTGCGCTGCAGACAGGTGTTCTGAGGCCACGCCCCTTTTTACACCTCTATGCAACGCAGTTCTGTGGCGCTTACTGGAGGTACCTAGTGGGCTAGTTGGACCCTAGGGACCCTTAGGATTCAAGGGGACTTAATCTCTCAACTTAGAACGGCCACAGGGTGCGTTTACACAGTGGTGAAGGGAGGGGACGGGGCCTGAGGTGACGTGTGCAAACACGCCCTGTGGCGCGTTTTAATTTGGGGAAATAATTCCCTTTCAATCCTGAGGGACCCTGGGGGCCAACTAGCCCACCAGGTGCTTCCAGTAAGTGCCACTGCTCTGCGTTGCAGAGGGGTGGTGCAGGCCATGCTCCTTTTTACACCTCTCTGCAATGGCGCTTACTGGACGTACCTAGTGGGCTATTTTGCCCCTAGGGATCCTCAGGATTCAAGGGGACTTAATCTCCCAACTTAAAAAACGGCCACAGGGCATGTTTACACAGTGGGGAAGGAAGGGGACGGGGCCTGAGGTGACGTGTGCAAACACGCCCTATGGCGCGTTTTAAGTTGGGGAAATAATTCCCCTTCAATCCTGAGGGCCCCTGGGGGCTAACTAGCCCACCAGGTGCTTCCAGTAAGCGCCACTGAGCTGCGTTGCAGAGAGGTGGTCCAGGCCGTGCCACTTTTTACACCTCTCTGCAACGCAGCTCTGTGGCGCATACTGGAGGTACCTAGTGGGCTAGTTGGACCCTAGGGACCCTCAGGATTCAAATGAACTTAATCTCCCAACTAAAAGCGGCCACAGGGCATGTTAACACTGTGGTGAAGGGAGGGGACGGGGCCTGAGTTAACGTGTGCAAACAAGCCCTGTGGCGCGTTTTAAGTTGGGGAAATAATTCCCCTTCAATCCTGAGGCACCCTGGGGGCCAACTAGCCCACCAGGTGCTTCCAGTAAGCACCACTCCGCTGCGTTGCAGAGAGGTGGTCTAGGCCGTGCCCCTTTTTACATCTCTCTGCAACGCAGCTCTGTGGTGCTTACTGGAGGTACCTAGTAGTCTAGTTGGACCCTAGGGACCCTCAGGATTCAAGGGGACTTAATCTCCCAACTTAAAACGGCCACAGGGCGTGTTTACACAGTGGGGAAGTGAGGGGACGGGGCCTGAGGTGACGTGTGCAAACACGCCCTGTGGCGCGTTTTAAGAGGTAGTTTTAATCCCCTGCCCTATTATATGCTAGGGGCTTACAGAGGAGGTCATGCTGATCACAGGGGGACCCCAACGCATAGTGTTCCCTAGTGTATGTAGGTGTTTTCACTGTATTCTGAGTGTCTTTTAACATAGCACTGGCTCTAGGACTGGTTAGTCAGACTCAGTTACCACCAGTATCCGTCTGAAAAAGTTGAGGGTACAGGATGATTTTGCAACAAGGCTTGTTTCTGCTCTTCTGTTTGTTCTTTCTGCACGTTATCCTTCTTCCTGCACTTTTTTTCGTCTTTGAGGACTTCTGTTGCTTCTTTCTGCATTTCTTTATTTTCTTTCTGTGCGTTCTTTCTTCTTTCTTCACATGTCCTATCTCTGTAGGCATAGTTAGAAATTAGCATTTAAAAAACCTTTGAAATTCACTGAAAAAAACATAGGTTTCAGGCACGTTATAGTTAGGAATCAGCATTTAAAAAACCTTAGAAATTCACTGAAAAAAACATAGGTTTCAGAGGCATTATAGTTAGCTGGACTTTTCACTCGTACAAAACCATTGAAATTCCCCTGTTATAGTTAGTTCAGCTAACTATAATTCGCGCGCCCGCAATGCACTGCTGATGACGTCACATATTACATCACTCATGACATGGTCAGTGACATCACTCAGGACATCACTGATGACATCTCAAATGACATCACTAATGACATCACTGATGACATCATCCTTGTGATAGAGTGGCAGACCTCCTCTTCCCCTAATATAACCTTTGATACACACATTCAAAAATAGAAACTACAATGTTCAAAACAATGGACATACCAATACCAGTTACAACAACCTATTCAGTAATTCTAAGATCCACATACACATCCACTCATTCACCAACAGTCCTATACAGTCACTCATACATGTACTCACTCATCATATGTACTCACACACCTATACATCCTGTTACATAACGCCACTCATCCATAGAGTTACTCACACACATAGTCACTCATGCTAATAAAGAATCAAACATCCATTTACTTGCATATACAGTTATACACACACCACCACACTTACTTCTACAGAAACTTACACATACTTAGTCTTTTAAACAATCACTTATAGAAACACATACTTATTCATACAGGAACTCTTTCAATCTCTCACTCTCACATATACTCACTTATATACACCAATAGTCACATATACTAGTTTAAAACATATGTAGTTACTCATAAAGACACTATTGAGACAGTCATTCACTCACTAACACACCCATGTATACACTCATCCACCCATACAGTCCTGCACACATGCTGTCTTCAACACATCAACACATACAAACAGTGAGTCACTCATTCATGCACCTATGCACTACGTAATACCCCCACCGAACCATACAGACACTCAGACACTCATACTGATAATCAAAAAGCCAACTAATAACCTATATAGACACTCATGTAGCTACTCACCAACCCATGCAGCCACTTATACACAAAGTGAGAGACTGATAAAGATATTTACACATTTAAACATTACTCACTAAGCCATGTATTCACTAAGATACACTTAATCAGTCAGTTATACAATCAATTTTTCAAAAACAAATCATCCATTTAGACGCTTATATACCCATTTATTCTTCCATCGACCTTGAGATATACATATATAAACATATGTAATTTTCAGAAAAACACACATTCACTGGATGATGTCATCAGTGATGTCATTTGAGATGTCATCAGTGATGTCATGAGTGATGTCACTGACCATGTCATGAGTGATGTAATATGTGACGTCATCAGCAGTGCATTGCGGGCGCGCGAGTTATAGTTAGCTGAACTAACTATAACGGGGGAATTTCAATGGTTATGTACGACTGAAAAGTCCTGCTACCTATAACGCCCCTGAAACCTATGGTTTTTTCAGTGAATTTCTAAGGTTTTTTAAATGCTAATTCCTAACTATAACGTGCCTGAAACCTATGGTTTGTTCAGTGAATATATATATATCTATAGATACATTACCTACTGGCGGTCGCCAGTAGGTAGTTATAGTTAGGACCCCTTTTCCATAGGAAAACCTCAACATTCTATTTTGAATAACTTTGGCGCCGGTCGATGAATCCTCGCGAATTTCTCAAAATAGGTGGGGCGCTACGCTCCGCTCCTACCCTGAAAGTCTCGGGGGGATTCGTCAAGCGGGGGCTGAGATAAAAGGGGGGTCCCAAAACGCGTTTTTCCCATGCATTTTTCCATAGGACCTTTAGAACGAAACAGCCCGAACGGCTGAACAGAATTACTAGAAATTTGGCAGAGAGGTAGTCCCTAGGTCAAGGAAGTGCCTTTTGTTGGTTTGGTGTAAATCTGTTCAGTAGATTCTGAGAAAATAGCCTTTAAATCAATATATATATCTGAGCCCGCTTACGGTACGCTTACCGTACGCTTACCGTAAGCGTACGGTGGCATGCGCGAGCGCGATTCTGATTGGCTCTTAGATCTTAGTAAACATTCGAATCGGCCGAAACCAGGAAGCGGCGGCCGCCATTTTGTCTCTCGCACTGAGTGTTGTTTATCAAACAAGATGGCCAAAAACATGTTACGGGGCTGTTTTGACAACTCCCTCCCACATAGACATGTTGAGGGAGTCCCCAAACATCCCCCAAGAGCAAAAACGGTTTTATTTTTTTTTCGGCAATTTCGCTGAGTACGCTTACCGTACGCTTACCGTAAGCGTACGGTAAAAACAAAAAAAAAAAAAAACACTATCCACACTTACCCCACCCCCTGTGCTTTTGGTGGCCGTAGGCCACCAAATGTACAGGGCTTATTAATAGGTAAAAAAAACTAAATTTTGGCAACATGAAATTATAAAATCGAAATAAAAAAAACACTATCCACATTGACCCCACCCCCTGTGCTTTTGGTGGCCGAAGGCCACCAAATGTACAGGGCTTATTAAAGTTGATAAAAACCGTGCACGGAACGAACTGCGTTAAGTGGGCGCGCACGCCTCGAATGGCGTAAAGTAACTTAGCATTTAAAAAACCGTACAAATTCACTAAAAAAACCATAGGTTTCACACACGTTATAGTTAGGAATTAGCATTTAAAAAACCTTGCAAATTCACTGAAAAAACCATAGGTTTCACACATGTTATAGTTAGCGGAAATTTTACTGATAAAAAACCAGTGAAATTGCCCCGTTATAGTTAGTGCTGGCAACTATAACTCACGTGACCGCAATCTTCTGCTGATAACATATGTGTCTTCATGAAAAAAAAATATTTGTAATATATGTATAGCTAAAAATGTATGGAAGAAGACATGGGCAAATAAGTGTCTAAATACAGTATTAGCATCAGCAGAGGATTGCGGTCGCGTGAGTTATAGTTGCCAGCACTAACTATAACGGGGCAATTTCACTGGTTTTTTATCAGTAAAATTTCCGCTAACTATAACATGTGTGAAACCTATGGTTTTTTCAGTGAATATATATATATATATATATATGTGTGTGTATATATGTATATGTGAAACGGGAGTGAGTTCCAGTTGTGGATGGCACAAAACAATACAGCTTGTTATGGTGTGGGACTGAACGTCACCCCACTGGGGTTTTTTATTAATTATTGTTATTTGTTTGGTATACAGACGGCCTCACTGAAGGAATACTGGAAGCAACTACGGTGACCAAGATGCTGTGCAAACGGCCATGCCCACTGGGGCGGTCTCCAGTAGATTTAAATGGATTGCTTCTTTTCCACTGTTTCCTGACGAACTTGCCAATGATTAAGGGACATCAAGCCCCGAAACGCGTCTGGCTGAGACAATTGATGTGCAGTTTCCACGTAACCAGTCTGCAGCCCCCACAATAAAAGGCGGTTATTATACTCACTGTGCGGCTCTTCCTTTCGGCAAACTCTTTTGATCTCTTTTGATGACATATATATATATATATATATATATATATATATATGATATTTATGAGAGCCAGGCGAAACTGTAGCAGTGAGGAAGGATTTAACAATGAGGTAGCCATCATGCAGCAAAGATTTAAAGAAAGGGGATATAGTGATACAACTGTACCAAGTGCTGTGGAAGAAGTGAGAAAACTGGATAGAAATAATCTACTATACCCAAAGCCTAAAGACACAACAGATGAGAAAATCAGATGTATCAGTACTTATAACAATCAATCCTCAGTCTGAAAAGGATTCTCAAAAAATATTTGTGTGTGTTACAGACAGATCCAGACCTGGCACATGCTATCGGGGAACACCCACAAATAACATTTAGAAAGGCCAAATCCTTACAGGATTCGCTGTGTCAATCTCTGGTCATACCTGAAATAACTCAACATAATGTTAAAGGTTTCTATACATGCAATCGATGTAAAGCTTGTAAGTTCAGTAATAGTTGCAAAAGAGTCCCGTTGTCATCAAACCAGAAACCATTTATCATCAGCAAGTACCTTGCTTGCGATACATAGTATGTTGTATACGCGTTTATATGTCCATGTAAACTTGCCTACATAGGCAGCACCATTCATAGGGCTAGGAAGCGTGTTTTAGAGAACATGTGAGCCATTCAGGATAATGATCAGCACTATTCGGTGGCTCGCCATTTTAAAATACTCCATGCTCAAAATTGCAATCAGATTAAATTTGTAGTACTCGCCACCATACCTATGAAGGAAAGAGGGGGGGGGGATCGGACTACAGAGTTACGACGACTTGAATCCAAGATGATAATAAAATATGACACTGTGTTTCCTAAAGGTTTGAATCTGGACGAAGAAATGGCAGTACATTTGGGTTAAGCTTGTTTCAATTTTACAAATATGCATCTTTTTCTCCTGTGCAGGCTAGTGCCTTTTTAATCTGTGTGTCGTTACATTGGTTTTAATAAGTATACTTTATGCTTCTATTTTTAGACGGAGAAGTTTTAAAGAGTGGAGAAATGATTAGATGTTAGATGGCTGGAGTACATCCAAATCTTTGATTGATTGTCAAGTTCTACTTTAAACTTTGGTTTGAACAATGCTGAAGATAGCACTGTTAATTCATTGGAAATAGAGCACAGGTATTTTTACCTAGTATGTGATAGTGTTTAGGGTATAATTGCACAAATATAATAATATTTGACCCACTGTATATTTATGTGACATTGTACTGTTTTAGGGCATATATATTGCCATAAGAAGGGAGTGGCAACAGTTCATTTAGAACATTATTAAGTGTTAATTTTGACCACTGGGGCAGAAATGTGTCATGAAAGACCTCATGAAGGATATATTCAATAGCAACAGTCTATGCCATTGTAGATATATGGATTCAAGTGTCATATCTTTAAATATGCCCACTGGGGCTTGAATTATTAATATTGGCACTATACAATTATCAATTATGAGTGTATCAAAATGCCTCAGACATTCACTCATACAGGGGTCACTGGAAACGTTTGCTCATAAGGTGTTTTACTAATTTGTGTAATCACCGTATTTTGATTGTATAATTGTGCAATAACCCAACGTTTATAAATTGCTTTATGTTTTCCCATGACAACAAACAGAAATGTTTATTTATTTGAATGCCATTTATCACTCTTTGAATGCTTGTGTAATAATGTAAATATGAAACAAAGTATCTCTTCTATGTTGTTTGAACAATACACTATCTATCTCTTTAAATAAGGCAGAATGCACGTTGACGCCTAACCCATGATCAAGGAGTGAATTAACTCCGAAACTCGTTGGGATATTATTTGCTACAGTGTGTGAATAAAACATGCATTTAAATCATCAAGAGTGCCAGCGCTGTGATTTCTGACCCGGAAGTATGGTTCTAGAGCGAGGTTGCAGATTTTGTTTGATGTTTGGGGCTCGCTACCCCGCTGGACACTCCTCACGTTAAGAGGCAGGTGCCTAAGCGTTTGTACTTGTTGGATATATATATATATATATATTCACTGAAAAAACCATAGGTTTCAGGGGCGTTATAGTTAGCTGGACATTTCCCTCGTACAAAACCCTAGAAATTCCCCCGTTATAGTTAGTTCAGCTAACTATAACTCGTGCCCCCGCAATGCACTGCTGATGACGTCACATATTACATCACTCATGACATGGTCAGTGACATCACTGATGACATCACTGATGACATATCAAATGACATCACTGATGACATCACTGATGATGTCATCCATGTGATAGATTAGTGCATCTTCTCACACCCATATATAATCTTTGATACACCGACTCAAAATTTCAGATGGCCATTTTGAAAACCATAGATACTCCAATACCAATAACTACATACCCACTTATTGACTCTTAGCTCTACATACACCTCCACTCACGCATCTGTACAGTCACTCATACTTACAGTCACTCAGTACAGGACTATCATATGCATTTATACACCTATATAGACACTCACACACCGCCAATCATCCATTGAGGTACTGACACACCTAATCAGTCATGCAAATAATTAATCACAGTCCAATTTACTCACCTATACAGTTAAACACACTCAAGTTCACTTACTCATATAAATACTACCACATTCTGACGCTCTAATACAATTACTAATACAAGCACACACTCATCCATACAGCCACTCTCGCAATCACGCACTCACATATATACAGTTATATACTCTTACACACATATACACTGCGTTTCACATATGTAATTAGTGACACATGTACAATTGAGATATACGTTCAATCACTAACACACCCATACATAAACTCACCCAACCATACAGTCCATCACAGTTGCACTCTTAAAACCATGCACCCATAGAATCACCCACTCACACATCTATGCACAGAGTCACACACACCCTACCCACACAAACACTCAGGCACCCATACAGATACTCAGACAACCAATCAATAACCCATATAGACACTCATATAGCTATTCACAAAACCATGCAGCCACTTATACACCAACACACAGACACATTCAGACATTCACACAGTTTAGTCACTAGTCTGCAGTAAGATACATTTAATGACTCACTTATAGAGTCAGTTACGCACCTGGAAAATCATCCATTCACACACGTGTACACCCACTCATTCTTCAACAGGCCTTTCCCTATATATATTAAACATATTAAAACTTTACAGAAACACAGACTCACTGGATGACGTCATCAGTGATGTTATCAGTGATGTCATTTGAGATGTCATCAGTGATGTCATCAGTGATGTCACTGACCATGTCATGAGTGATGTAATATGTGACGTCATCAGCAGTGCATTGCGGGGGCGCGAGTTATAGTTAGCTGAACTAACTATAACGGGGGAATTTCTAGGGTTTTGTACGAGGGAAATGTCCAGCTAACTATAACGCCCCTGAAACCTATGTTTTTTTCAGTGAATTTCTAAGGTTTTTTAAATGCCAATTCCTAACTATAACGCCCCTGAAACCTATGGTTTTTTCAGTGAATTTCAAAGGTTTTTTATATGCTAATTCCTAACTATATCAGGCCTGAAACCTATGGTTTTTTCAGTGAATTTCAAAGGTTTTGTAAATGACAATTTTTAATGTATTAATTGTTACACTGATTTTTTTGATACTGATTTACTACATTTTTGAAACTATTTATTTTTAGATATATTTTTTTTAATTACATTATACATTACAATACAAAATATTCTTTCTCAGAATGAATTACTTTAGTTTAAATACTTGGCAAATAGGCAACAGACTTTTAAGTACAGTAGTTACAGTTGTTGCAATGGGCAACACAATTTCAAACACAAAGCAACATTGAGCTCAATGTGAATTTCTAGTTAAATGCAATTAGTTACTTTATGGATTACTTTTCTAACCACAGGACTGGATCCTAGATTCAGTCCTTGGACATCTCCTGTAAACAGTTGAGTAAAAGCGCTTTGGTTACAGTAGTATCTTTAAGGAATATTATTGTATTTTAAAAGTTGACACTTAAAAACTTTTTCCCATAGAATCACCAATGTTATCCTATGGCAGAAAATTCACTTAGCAGGTAAGTAGTGTTATCGTTACTTTTTCTTACTCAGTGGTGGGTCCTGGATGCAGCACTGGCCAACCTCCTGTAAACAGTTGAAAGAATGTGTTTAAGTCATACAGACGATTTTTTAGGAATATTTTTAGTTTGTGAAAATAGACACTTTGAAAATTTTCTGGTGAAAACCACACAATGGATTTCTAAGGAAGGAAATACAAGTTACTGGTAAGTATGCTTACTATTACTTTTCAGGGTCAGTGCTGGGCTAAAAGATGCAGCACTGGGTTCTCTCCTGATTACAGGTAAGTAAATCGGAATTCCTAGTTCGGCTGATTTTAGAGGAATATTTGTACAAAGATGAAGGAAGGGGGAGGGGCCTGAGGTGACGTGTGCAAACACGCCCTGTGGCGCGTTTTAAGTTGGGGAATTAATTCCTCTTCAATCCTGAGGTCCCCTGGCGGCCAACTAGCCCACCAGGTATCTCCAGTATGCGCCAGGGAGCTGCATTGCAGAGAGGTATTCAGAGGCCACGCCCCTTTTTACAACACTCTGCAACACAGCTCTGTCGCACTTACTGGAGGTACCTGGTGGGCTAGTTGGTCCCCAGGGACCCTCAGGATTGAAGAGGAATTAATTCCCCAACTTAAAACGCGCCACAGTGCGTGTTTGCACAGATCTCACCTCAGGCCCGCCCCCTACCTTCACCACAGTGCAAACGCACCCCGTGGGGTGTTTTAAGTTGAGGGATTAAGTCCCCTTGAATCCTGAGGACCCCTGGCGGCCAACTAGCCCACCAGGTACCTCCAGTATGCGCCAGGAAGCTGCGTTGTAGAGAGGTGTTCAGAGGCCACACCCCTTTTTACAACACTCTGCAACGCAGCTCCGTGGCGCTTAGTGGAGGTATCTGGTGTGCTAGTTGTCCCCTAGGGGACCTCTGGATTGAAGAGGAATGAATTCCCCAACTTAAAACGCGCCAAAGGGCGTGTTTGCACAGTATCACCTCAGGCCCCGCCCCCTACCTTCACCACTGTGAAAACGCGCCCCGTAGCGTGTTTTAAGTTGGGAGATTAAGTCCCCTTGAATCCTGAGGTCCCCTGGCGGCCAACTAGCCCACCAGGTAACTCCAGTAAGCGCCAGGGAGCTGCGTTGCAGAGAGGTGTAAAAAGGGGCATGGCCTCATTACACCTCTCTGAAACGCAGCCCCCTGGCGCATACTGGAGGTTCCTGGTGGTCTAGTTGGCCCCCAGGGACCCCCGTTATTGAAGGGGTATGCGTTCTCCCTCTGCAAACGCGCCAGGGGGCGCGGTTGCAGAGTGATGAAAGGAGGGGGCGTGGCCTCCTCCCCATCTCGTTTAAAAAAATATATATCTTTTTAAGAAGGGGGGCTGTGTAGCCCCCCTTCTTTTTCTTATTTTTTGGCCCTGGGGACCCCATCCCCCAGGGCCTGCCCCCAATTTGTATTTTTTTATAAAAAATAAAAAAAATCGGGAAGGGGGCCGCGTGGCCCCCCTCCCGAGGCCATAATTTGCCCCGGGGACCCCATCCCCCGGGGCATGGCCTTTTTTAAATGTTTTTTTTTGGAGGGGGGCTGCCTTGCCCCCCTCCTGTGTCCCCTTTTGGCCGTTTTTTAATTTATTTATTTTTAGGAGCGGGGCCGCGTGGCCCCCTCCCGGGCCACTACTGGCCCCGGGGACCCCATCCCTCGGGGCCTGGCCATCTCGTTGGGGACCGTGGGGGGTCTCAATCCCCCCACGGTCCCCGCCGGCTCCCCGCTTCCTGCGGGAGCCGGCATTGCTTTTCCACATGGGGAGCAGCTAACATGCTGCTCCCCATGTGAAAAAGCAATCAGCTTTGCTATTTGGAAGAGAGAGCAGGTTTCCTGCTCTCTCTTCCATATAGCAAAGCAGTTTGCAATGACAGGGTGGGAGCCTCAAGGCTCCCGCCCTGTCATTGCAAATGGCAGTGTCATTGCAAACGGCAGTGTCCCGGGGGTGGGTACCCCGGGACACTGCAGGAGCTGGCCCTGGGGGGTGGCGGTCCCCAGGGCCATCGACGGCTCCAGGAGGGGGGCCGCGCGGCCCCCCTCCCACCTCTTTCAAAGCCGCGGGGGGTGGTGGTCCCCGGGGCTGGGGGGTCCCTCACAGACCCCCCCCCTTTTACATATTTAGAGCCCCGGTGAGGTGGCGGTCCCCGGGGCATGTGGGGGGGCTTGAGCACCCCCACACAGGGTATATTTTTTTTTTAAAAAGCCATGGGCGGTGGCGGTACCTGGGGCCGTGGGGGGGCCGTGAACCCCCCATTCATTTTTTAAGCCCTGGGGGTGGCAGTCCTCGGGGCTGGGGGTCCTGAGAGCCCCCCCAACAAAGAAATTGAAGCCCCGGGGTAGCGGTCCCCGGGGCTGGGGGGGCTGAGAGCCCCCCCACGTATTTTACAAAAGCCCTGGGGGGTGGCAGTCCCCGCGGCTGGGGGGCCCCTCTGGGCCCCCCATTATAATACCATATTGCCCCCGGGGGCTAAATCAAAACGAAGCGGGATGTGCAACATTTTTTTTTGGGCCTTGGGAGTCCTTGTGGGACCCCCTGAGCAGGCCTAGAGGGTCAGGGTGTTTCTACCCTGCCCCCTTGTCACGTTTTGTGCCTTTTTTTCGGTTGCCAACACTTCCTGATTCACTGAAACACTTCCTGATTCAGAGTGTTGGCAGCCAATTAGCATTCAGCTCGTGCTCGGGAGGGTTCGGGGAGGGTGCGGGGAGGGTGCGGGGAGGGTGCGCTGATCCTCCCCGGCCTTAGATATCATTAACGTTTTTACCCTAATTTTCTCAGGAACTACTGAACGAATTTACACCATTTAAGCAAAAGGCACAAGTCTGAACTGAGGACTACCTCTTTGCCAAATTTGGTGTAATTCCGTTCAGCAGTTCGGGCTATAGCTGCGACAACAGATCCTATGGGAAATTGCATGGGGAAAACGTGTTTTGGGACCCCCCTTTTTTTCTCGGCCCCCGCTTGAGGAATCACCACCACACTTTCAGGGTAGGAGCAGAGTGGAGCTGGCCAAAAGTTTGGAAAATTTCGCGAAGATTCATCAATCGCCACCTGACTTATTGGGAATAGAATGTGGTGGATTTCCTATGGAAAATAGGTCCTAACTATAACTATCTACTGGCGATCGCCAGTAGATAATATATATATATTTATATATATATATATACTCACTATTGTTTGTCGTCAACATGGCCTAGGACTATTGAGTATTCACCTGAATAGAAGCATTCAACCATTGTTCTAATCTTCAACTGAACATATTTGGTTTGTTTATATACATATCGTTGTATCCTGAAAGGCCACATTATCTGGGGTATCTCTAATAGTCTGTAAATTGAGTGAAAATGGATGCAACCTTTTTTGTGAAATTTAGATTTTATTAAACAGAATTATGTGACCTGAAAGGAAGTCACGAGACTAACTCCTTTGCCCTTCCCACTATTTGATTTTGCAACTTTCCTGAGTCTCAAAGTGCATTTGATGTGAAAGTACCAACACAACTTTACGGCTTTATAGATCACTGGGTAACTACATTACTGAAGTTATAATACACCCTTTGTGTTAAATATACTTTTTAAGATGGGTTTGTCATGGTGAAATAAAACACTCATGGTCCAATTCACAAAATGAATCTTGTACCAAAAGGTGTCCTCCCTGAAATATTGTAAACTACACATGCCTAAATTGGCCAGATTTCCAAAGAGAAAATGGGGGCGTAATGTTTGGGACATTTTTGTATGGATTGCAGTATGTATGTATGTATGTATGTATGTATGTAAGTATGTATGTATACGCAGGACGCTGATTTAAAATAGGCATGAAAAAATGGGCTGGAACAGAGGTGAGTTAATGTAGTGGCCATAAGAAGACTGTCCAAATGAAGAGGCAACCCTCATAAAAGCAAATTCCAGAGAAGGTTTGACTATTCACAAAAAAAGTGTAGGATTTTCACCTGTGTGCCCAAACAGTACTATGTTCCTCATTTAGCCTTGCATAAGTTATGGACTTTAGGTAAACAAATGTGGGGTAACTAAAATGACATATATTTTTATTGCTTCCCAAAATAGGACTATTTCATCTGTTTGAAAAAAGAGTTTTAATTGTCTCACTTTGTACTTGATCCTGTGACTGTTCCCTTAGCGGAACCTGAAAATGATCCTTTGGAGAAAGCGTTTTTTGCAGTGAATTCCAATCACTTCAGTGAACAGATAACGCCATGCGTGAGTCGTACGTGGACATCAAGAAGATGTGTGATAATTAACAAAAATAGAAATTTACAAACTATCACAGGTGTACCTTATGCCGTTATAATACTTGCAATTCTAACACCCTTGCAAATCCTGCTCGCAAAGTTTGATTAAGAGCCTATTTAAAAGCCACATGTGAAAAATGTTGTCTGAGTCTGCCAAAGACTTTAGAGGGGTAAGCAACAATGTTTTATTTCATTTCAAGCTGATATTTTAGCTGTATCACATAATCAGTCACACAAATTCATATATTATTCGTAAGCAGTAGCATGTTTATGAGGTATGTACTTCTCATTAAAATCATGTAAAATGTTCTGCCTATTGAATAAAAGACCTTTGAAGTGCCGACTGCCTCTCATGAATTTTATGAATAATTTAAGTTCTTGTATTTAACAATTAAACTTTTGTTGTATTTACTTCTGTATAACAATATTAGGCCTATTGCTCTTGGATATGGTGTCGCAAAACTAGAAGTCTGGAAATGCTGATTGCTTAAATTTAGTTGAAAACACAAATTTAACATGTTACTTTAAGAAAGAGCACAAATCACAGCAACACCATCAGTAACGTAAATAGGTCAAATATAGTGCACAGAAATATATTTATTAACTTACTACCTTTCTTTTATTTGGAAACGTGACCTCTGGATTCAAATGAAATGATAAACAACAGTGACAATTTTAATGTTGTTTTGGCTGTGTATGTAGTCTGGGAATTGGTTAACCTTTTTCTGAGAATAGTGGTTGATTTCACCTGTTAGGTAATATATCATGTTGGCAATTTGGGAGGTTCAAACTACTGTAATTGATCTAAGTAGAAATATTAGAATCGTGTGAGAATTCTATATGTCTGTTATTACAGAATTGTAAATAATAATTGGTCCAAGAAGCTCTTTGAGAAATTGACCTTGAATTTGTCAATTTATATTCTTCCCCCTAAATAAGCAATTTTAAGATCAGTTGAAATTTAGACTTTGAGTAATTGACTGAAAGGGTAGTTTAGGATTTTGGATAAAGGCAAGTACTGAGGCAATAAGACAAACGCATTATGTGCTACAAGAGAAATTAGGAGAGAGAGTCTAGAAAGAAGAGCAAGAATATTTTTGTTTGGTTAATATGCCACCATTACAGAATGGTCCTCCTTTTAAATATGGCAAGGTGTGCATCTCTTTTATTCTACGAAAACGTTTACCTGTTGTGAACACTTAGGGAATGTTCTTACTTCATCCTCACTAAATTGCATTTTAAACAAACGGGAGCGGCCTGGAAAGGAGAAACGAGCAACTGCAAAAATACATTTCAAAGTAAGTGTATGAAAGCACGACTTAGGAAAGACCTGTAGCATCCTTTCATGTAATAGGCAACATCATTTTAAATCTCTATATTTTCTATGCAGACAGCTATAAAATAGATGCCAAATACAAACATAAGAGATGCAGACTCCGTGCTTTTTAATGGGCTTCATTAGTACAATATATGTAAGTAAATAACAGAAGTCAAATTGCCTCTCTTGTTTAACATTACAGGCCAAGCAAAGAGGGCACTAGAAATGCATGTTACTTCACAGCAACTGTCGCCTTGAACGTGCAGTTTACTTTAAATATTGTGGCTATGGCCCTTTAGCCAGAGTGATTCCAACGTGCTGAAATTAGTGCCAACACTGACTCAAGACAGTAAACAGAGAGGCTGTAAATTAAGGGGCTCTAACAAATGTTTTCGTACGGTGTAATCATGCTAGACTTTCTGGAAATCCACTTGAGATACATTTGCATGCATAAACTGTATTACATCAAACAGTTCATTGCTGTTCTGAGAAACTGGCATGGCTGGGGCCCTCTAGGAACAGAGTTGGGGATTTTCTGATGAATTGGCTTGATAGTTGCAACAGAGTGTCTGTTAATCCCATCGACAGGTGGCAGGGTTAATAAGAACTGGATCTGCAACAGTAAAGGCCTTGAGGCTGTGACACTCACTAAAATTGATGGCACTCCTCAGAGTATGATCCAGCAGCTGCACGATGGATGTCTCTCTTATTTGTTTATGTATGTATTAATAGATTTATTTTAGTACAGCACGAATCACACGAATCACACAAAGTCATCAAAGAACTTAAAAATAATACATGTTAAATCATAATGGATCTTTGCAACAATATAAAATTAGATAGGCCAAAAACCGACTTCACTCAAATGGCATGGATGGTCGCCTACATGACACTCTTAAGTGTAACTAAGAAAATACATTTTAAAGGGGACCTAGGACTTAACCTAACTAGAATCATCCCCACTCATGAAGAACAAACAATCGCTATTGATATGAAAAGAAATAACATGATCCAGGCAAATGATGACTTCCTTATAATACAATTTTGAAAAAGTGCAAATGTCTATAGAAGAAAGGACTGGGCATTTGTTCATGGACATATGGAACTCAGTAGAACTGGTACAATAAAACGGAGTAGTGTTACAGCTCCCAGTGTTTAGGAAGCAAAACACACTGGGGAATATTATCAAGAACAGCGTTAAAATGATCGCCGCTTTAGCGGCAGGAAACTGCCGCTAAAGCGGCGATGTTGGGCTTGATAATATGCTGCAGAGAATTCCAATAGAAGCCAATGTTCTGGGTGTGAACCTGGCCTTCTATTGGAATTCTCAAGGGCATATTATCAAGCCCATTATTGCCACTTTAGCGGCAGTTTCCTGCCGCTAAAGCGGAGATAATTTTAACGCCGTTCTTGATAATATGCCCCACTGATTTTAAGGCAGATTAATTACAACCAGAAGCTCATTCCTATGCAGGACAAACCAATGCAGGACAAAACTTACAGTGCCCAGATACCCTTAGGGGTGACAGTGCTGCGCTATACAAACGCTGATTGAATGACATCAACAAGTCTCTGAAGGGGGCCGCATCGTATTACCAAGCAGTCCAACACACCTCAATAACATTAGTTAGAAATAGAGATTTTTATGTTTAATCATGCGAACGATAATAAATAACACTGGTTGAAGGGTCAAAAGACACCACTAGAGCAGTGGGTTTAAAATATACAAAAGACCTTTCATTTTAGACCAATACAAGCCAAGCACTTTGTACTCATGAACAACCAGTGTATGATATGGTAGCACACAAGAATTTCCTAACCTAGGATGAGTGTTCTGCCTCAACCAGCATTTACAAGCTAAAATCAAGGGACCACAGAATACCCAGTAACATCCAAGTATCAAACTGTGTGAAGCTGGTGGATCTAAACCAGTTCAAGGAGTGTCAGATCTATGCCAAATTTTGAGGATAACCATATAATTTACATAGAGGTTACCCTGAAAATGTGGACTTCTGTGCCCCCTGTGATTTAATGCTAGTACAGGCTAGGGGTCGGTGTAACTGGCGTAATTCTCTCTCGCATAGTTACTCGTAATTACAACAAAATTACTCGTAATTATGTGAGAAGTATAATCCAGCATTTGGCGCTATTTGCACCAATGTGTCCAAAATGGTCCAGAGGATGCCTATTGCGCTAAGAAAAAAGCACTTAATGCTACAGCACATGAACAGCAGTAGCCAGGAAGCCGCTCACTCACTTTTAGTTTGTTGTTCTTGTGGTAGGATTTTTGTCCAAAATTACTCTTAATTACTCAAGCTGGCGTAATTGCAGAATTTTGGTAATTTCACATCACAAGAGTAATACGTAATTACTGAAATTACTGTGATTACTCTGGTGTAAGGAAAATTTTGCCCAAGCCTAGTATAGAAGAGGTGCAGGAAAAGAACCACTAAAATGAAATGATACTCCGTAAAGCTTTTATTTAGTGCCACAACACAGGCCACAGCTGAGCCATCAATCTCATCACGTGAAAAAACTCAGGGCACTGGCCTGCCTAGCAGACTCAAAATCCACATCAATAAGGCCTCAAAAAGAATAATCATCCAAGCTTTGAAAGCTGGATGGATCAATTCCCAAATGTTATCCACATGCAAATTGGTACAAAAAATCAGTGAAGCTCACTAGTTGAATCTTCAACACCTCTGAAACAAATCAACTAATCCAATACTTTAATTACGGTTAGTCACTGCTTGTTCTGACCCTATTGTGTTCTTTGGATACAGCAACTAGGATGAAATCAAGTGCCTCTTCCTTCTTGGACTGACAGGAACCAAGATTTCACATTGGTATTCGCATTTTATGATATGCTCCTATCCGGATAAACAATAATTTACATAAACAGAAAAACTACAAGTCAGGGGAAAGAGTGGCAGTAGCCTATGCTAAAGATCTTAAGCGACCTCAAAATCCAGGCTTGGGTAATAACTCATTCAATTATTTGGCCTTTTGATACCCAATCAATGCACAATCAATGTCAGGGTATTGTTTGTCGATACGTTTTAAATGTACAAGAATTTCAGATAAGAAAGTTCTTAGTCAAAGTATTACCAGGAGACTTTAACTTCCAGATAGTGACTGCTTGAAGAATGGAGAAATGACAGATGGTCTGGAAAACCTGGACGTGCTTATTTCTATATAGAATATATAGAAATAGTCCTCTGTCACGCAGTTTTCACGCTGGACCGTACATTCTTGTCCTAGCCTAAAAGAGCAGATTAACCATAAACTCCTTGTCCATAGAGTATTTATTGTCACATTTTTCAGGTTCCACTGTGCTATATTGTCCCACAAACCTAATAAACTGCAACCTGAATTCAACCCGTCATACAAACCAGAATACAACTATGGAAGAGTTTCAAATGATGTAGTATTCAGCCAAAAAATCGAACATAAACACAACAAGCACAGAGATTAGCAACTCTTATCCTGGCAACGTCTGCAACATGAAGCCTCTTTCCTCATCTGCAAGATGAACTATTTGTCTCACCCAATCAATCAATCAATCATGGAATTTATATCGCGCACTACTCACCCGGAAGGGTCTCAAGGCGCTTGGGGGAGGGGGTCTGCTACTGCTCGAACAGCCAGGTCTTGAGCTGTTTCCTGAAGGCGAGGTGGTCCTGGGTCAGCCGCAGGTGGACGGGCAGGGAGTTCCATGTCTTAGCCGCCAGGTAGGAGAAGGATCTTCCTCCGGGGGTGGCTCTCTGGATGCGAGGGACGACGGCGAGGGCGAGGTTCACGGATCGTAGCTGTCGGGTGGGCGTGTAGAAGGTCAGGCGGTCGTTGAGGTACCTTGGGCCCAGGTCGTGGAGGGATTTGTGTGCGTGGGTGAGGAGTCTGAACGTGATCCTCTTGTTGACAGGGAGCCAGTGCAGGTCTCTCAGGTGGCTCGAGATGTGGCTGCGTCGGGGGGCGTCCAGGATGAGACGGGCGGAGGTGTTCTGGATACGCTGAAGTCTTTTCTGAAGCTTGGCTGTTGTACCGGCGTAGAGGGTGTTTCCGTAGTCTAGTCTGCTGGTGACGAGGGCCTGGGTGACAGTCTTCCTGGTCTCGGTCGGGATCCATCTGAAGATCTTGCGGAGCATGCGGAGGTTGTGGAAGCAAGATGAGGAGACGGCGTTGACTTGTCTGGTCATCGATAGAGAGGAGTCCAGGATGACGCCCAAGTTGCGTGCATGGTCCGTTGGCTTGGGTGCGGTGCCCAGGGCCGGGGGCCACCAGGAGTCGTCCCATGCGGAGGGCGACGGTCCCAGGATGAGGACTTCTGTCTTGTCCGTGTTCAACTTCAGGCAGCTGATGCTCATCCATTCGGCGACATCTTTCATCCCTTCGTGTAGGTCGGCTTTGGCGGTGTCGGGGTCTCTGGTGAGGGAGAGAATCAGCTGGGTGTCATCGGCGTAGGAAATGATGTTGAGGTTGTGTTGGCGTGCGATGGCAGTGAGGGGTTTCATGTAGATGTTGAAGAGAGTGGGGCTGAGCGACGATCCTTGCGGGGCGCCGCAGATGACTTCGGTGGCCTCAGAGCGGAACGGAGGGAGGCATACTCTCTGTGTTCTGCCGGAGAGGTATGAGATGATCCATTCCAGAGCAATCCCCTGGATGCCGGTGTAGTTGAGGCGTTGGACTAGGGTGCGGTGGCAGACAGTGTCAAATGCTGCGGAGAGGTCAAGGAGGATGAGTGCCGCTGTTTCACCTTTGTCGAGCAGGGCTCGGATGTCGTCGGTGGCTGCGATGAGGGCGGTCTCGGTGCTGTGGTTGGCTCTGAATCCGGATTGCGATGGGTCGAGGGATCCGTTCGTCTCGAGGAAGGCGGCCAGCTGCTTGTTGACTACCTTCTCGATGACTTTGGCAGGGAATGGAAGGAGCGAGATTGGGCGGAAGTTCTTGAGGTCGGTCGGGTCCGCTGTTGGTTTCTTCAGTAGTGCGCTGAGCTCGGCGTGCTTCCAGCTCTCCGGGAAGGTGGCTGTGTCGAAGGAGGCGTTGATGATGTCTCGGAGGTGGGGTGCGATGGTAGAGGCGGCCTTGTTGAAGACATGGTGGGGGCATGGGTCGGTCGGAGATCCGGAGTGGATGGTGTTCATCATGCGTGTCGTGTCTTCGGGGGTCACTTTGGTCCATGTCTGAAGGATAGCGGCGGGGTGCGTAGGTTCGGTCGATGGGTGCGGGGGTGGAGCGCCGAAACTGTTGTGGATGTCGGCGATCTTGCGGTGGAAGTACGAGGCGAGGGAGTCGCAGAGGTCCTGCGAGGGAGTGATGTCGTTGTTGCCGGTGCTGAGGTTGGAGAACTCCTTGACGATGTTGAAGAGCTCCTTGCTGTCATGAGCGTTCTTGTCCAGTCGTTCCTTCAAAGATTTCTTCTTGGTGGTGCGGATGAGCTGGTGATGTCTGCGGGTGGCGAGTTTGAGGGCGGTCATGGGACGTAACACAGGCCCGCGCATACCCCGCCAACCTACATGAAAACAATATACAATAATCAAGCACTGAATTTTTTGATTCGCTTATGACTTTTCTTCTGTGGATGGTTCTGCACAAAATTGTGTGCATGTCTGAGCAGGGAAAAAAGATGCGTTTTCCAATTTTAGCTTCCATAGGAATGTTAGCTTGTGACTACAGCAAGAACAGTTGAATGGAATTTACAGCAAATTTGTAGAACTTTACTGAGAAAGGAAGCTTATGTTGGTTTGTAGAAAATCTGTTATTTGTTTTTTGAATAATACGTTTTTGAAAAAGGGGCCGATGGGCTTTGAAGGGTTAACACTTTGTATATCTCTGCTGTTTAAAATTGCAATTCATTGGGGGCGTGGCTTGGCGCCCGCAGGTGATGGCGGCGCTCCAGTGAAGCTCCGGGGCAGCGGAGAGAGATTAGCCGGTTCCCGTTCGACTTTCCTGAGGACGACTGGCCGAAGGAGGGTCGGAAGATGCCCTGACCTCCCTTGTATTCGGTGGAAGCATTTCGAGGCTCCGTGACACTGCAACTACCTGTCGTAAGTTCTGACAGGATTCACTCGGTTGCGGCCGCCATCTTGGGTCTGCCGAGCAACGCGCACTATGTTGCGGTTCTCTACCGTCAGCCCAGCGCTCTCCATGCCTAACTTCACGCATTTCTAAATGACTTGCAACTCGCCTGTTTTGTTGTTTCCTCTTGCTCACACGGAGCCACTGCATTATTGGAACACATGTTCTTCCTAAAAAACGCACGGATATCGTTCCCACATGAACTGCCCTTGCTTCATATTGCTGTTTCTGTGCTGTTTTTGACTTCGTCGTCGCCTGTATGGACTCCTCTCTGACTCTTTTTGCTAGTGGCATTTTGTTATGTTGAAGCATACTAGGTGGCTCCCTGCGCCCAACACCATTGCTCACTGCGGATTCCTGTGAGGTGCGCGAAGGGACTTTTCTCTTCACCAATTTATCTGAGCTCATTCTTTGTCGCGCAATGAGTGGGGGCCGCCTTTCTGCCATATAATATCATATGAACAACGCTTCGATCCTTTCACAGACGGCTTCTTCCACTTCCTCATATGCGCTCTGACGATTATTTCACTTGAACTGCTGTGAAGTTGGCTGCATTCCTTTCATGAACTATTCAGATACCATCGCACTTCTGTCGTGTTATACCTTGTGCAGCCTTCGTTTCTGCTTCCTGAGACCTCTACTGATCTAGCCATTCCACGGCTCTGTTACATGGGTAGACTTAAGTCAATGTCGCGCTTGCCTCGCTCTACCAAGCCCCAGATTGTGAAGAACTCTAAGGTTTTTTCTGCTTTTTCACAATTGGAAGACTCTCTTAACTCTTCTGGCTCTGACACGCCAATGGATCCTCCCAGAAACCCGCAAGACAATTCTAAATCTAACATGAAGAGACTTAAGTCAAATTCTCTTTCTCCTCCAAAACATTCGGGGCCAGTATCCATGGAGTTGTTGTTAGAGGAGATAAGATTCTTGCGTCCTTTCATGGAAGAGACCAATGTCAAACTCCAGGTTCTTACGGATAATTGGTCGCAAATGGAAACAAGAGTAACTTCGATTGAAAAATCTGTTCAGTCGTTCCAAGAGACATCCTCTGTGGTCTCCAATCTGAAGTCTCAAATCTCAGATCTTCAACAGCAAGTGGAGCAGCTGGAGAACAGAAATCGGCGCAATAACCTTCGCATTTATGGCCTGGTTGAAGGTCTTGAGGGGTCCGATCCAATCACCTTCTTCAAGTCGTTCCTCTCCAAGCTCTTGCATCTGACACAGGATAAGGTCCTCAACATTCAACGTGCTCACAGGCTGGGTCGACCACCTTCTTCTACTTCTTCCTCTCAGAGGCCCAGAGGGGTTATCATCTACTTTCTGGAGTACACCAACCTTCTGATGGTTTTAGCGGCGGCAAAATCTTCTCCAAATTTAACCTGGTCTGGTTCTTCCCTGTTCTTCGCACAGGATTACGCTAAGGCTACTGCTGCTCGGCGAAAGGCTTTTCTGAATTCAAGAGCGGATCTGCGGGCAATGGGGGCGCGATATGGCCTTTACCACCCATGCCTATTCAAAGTTACTTACAACAACAAAACTACAACTTATGAAGATCCAGTGCGCTTACAAAGTTTTATCAATGCGCACAAATCATCTGCCATGGATGCCTCCGGTCCATCATCTTCTGCTCATGGCTGACTATTGCTTGTATATTTCTCATATGGCTATTGCATTTTCTTCTATACCTCTTCAGGAACTTTCTCTTGGTTGTAGTTCATCTGAATTCTTCTGATTTTCCGGTTACCCACTGTGCTGACTCTTTACTGTCTTTGCATGATGGTTGTTCCTTGTTTTCCCTGTTAGTCATGGTTTCAACAGGCTCTCCTGGTATGTTTTAATCCTTTGTTTCTCCTTTTTTCGTCTCACAGGAATTTGTTCCCGTATTTGATGATGTCTCTCGATCCCTGCCTCGTCGTTCCTGGATGTGCTACCCCACCCATGTGGTTCCTTCCTCCCTCCACCCTCTCTCGTATCTCTCCTCCGTAGGTATGTTTTTTCCCTATTTCCTTCCTTGTCTTCCTAGTGCATCTATTGGTTTTTCCCTCTCTCTTTCCCGTTTCCCTCTTCCCCTTTTCATGTTCTTGTCCATATGTCTATATTATGATTTAATATCTCTGACCGGACTTTTTTGCCTATATAAGGGTTGCATTCCTTGTTCTTCTTGGCACACCTACTTTACAATTTTTTTCTTCTTTCTGGTGTCCTATTCAGGTGCCTTTAATGTTTCCCTATACTCTCCTTTTTGTGCTAGTGCTCTTGCTCTCGTTCTTGGCGAGAGTTGTACTCTTTGTCGTTTTGGTTACATTCTCTTTCCGCTTTTTCCTTAATTCCGGCTTTTTGTGTTATCTTCGACGCTGTTGCATTTTCTTCTTCCTTTCCTGCTATGGCTCACGTTCCTGATCACTTGCTTCCTTTCTTTTACTTCTGCGTATTTAAACTGGTTTCTCTTTTTTCTTTCTGTCTTCTCTCCTTTTCATGGGTGTTCCTTTTACTAGATATAATATTCACATGTTCTGTAGATAAATCACTGTTATGTCATTGAACATATTAACATGGAATGTGAGGGGTATTAATTCTCCGATTAAGCGTCAACGGATTTTATCACACCTTGCCAAATTGAATGTTGATATTGCATTCCTCCAAGAAACGCATTTAACTGAGGTAGAATCTGCTAAGCTTAAACGTGGTTGGGTGGGTGAATTGTTTTATTCGCAGGGTGATGGCAAACGCAATGGTGTGGCAATCCTCTGTCGCAAGTCTCTTCCCTTCCAGGTCCTTGCCCATGAATCGGACGCTTCTGGTCGATGGGCTTATGCCAAGCTATCACTCAGAGGCGTTCCAATTTCTCTCCTCAATGTCTACGATCCTACCATGGGTGAACCTTCTTTTTGGGCTGATTTCTCCCCACTCTTAACTAAATTTGTGGACCATAATTTTATTCTAGCGGGGGACTGCAATCATCCTCTCGACCCTTTTATCGATAGGAAGTCCATGGCCCCCCATATTCCCAACAAACCCCTCAAGCTGTTTTGCCATGCTATTTCGCAGCATAAGTTAGTGGACTCCTGGCGCCTTTGTAATCCAAGGTTGCAGGAGTACACTTTTTATTCTCCCTGTCATCACTCCCAATCACGACTTGATTACATCTTTGTTTCACACAACCTCACTCAATCACTCTTACACTCTGAGATAGGCCCGATACTGCTTTCTGATCACGCTCCTGTTCTTACAAGTGTTGATGTATTCCCTAAAAATGCTGGCCCTAGGAGATGGCGTTTTAACAACTCCCTCCTTCTCGATCCCAAGTTTACGTCCACCTTCACTTCCTTCTTTGATGAATTCTTCCTGATTAATGATGATGCTACTCTCCCTGACCACACTATTTGGGATGCTTTTAAGGCAGCAGCACGTGACTTTATTATTAGTTACGTTGCGGACAAACGTAGGAATGCACGAAGACTCACTAAAAATCTCCTTTCTGACATTAAGAAATTGGAACATGCGTATTTCACCTCTCATTCTGCTGATAGCTTGACAGCCCTTGTTGCAGCAAAAATTAAATTTAATGAGAAATCTACGGAGGATGCCTCCTTGTACTTATTGAAATCTACTGCTAAATTTTATGGGGGTCGGAACAAAGCGGGAAAGCTCTTGGCTAATTATTTGAAGGTTAAACATAACAAGTTAAATATTGAATCCATTTATGACTCTGATGATACTTTAAAACACTTGGATGCTGACATTCTCGCTGAATTTTCACGTTTTAATGAGACTTTGTATACATCTGAAACTCATTCCTCTCCTAGTTCCCTTGCTCGTTTTTTCTCTACCATTCGCGCACCACCCGCCTTCCCCTTTGATCTCTCCTCTTTAGAATCCGATGTCGCACAAAAAGAATTACTCAATGCATTGCAACATCTCAAACCCAACAAAGCCCCTGGCCCTAATGGTTGTACCGTCGAATTCTACCTTCACTTTTCTAAATTGTTGATTCCACGATTGCATTCCCTTCTCCACAACTTTATTACCCATGGTGCTTCCTCAGGGACATTTTCGGACGCCCATATTTGCCTCATACCTAAGCCTGGGAAGGACGCACAATACTGCAAAAATTAAAGGCCCATATCCTTAGTCAATATTGACTATAAACTGTTTGCCAAAGCGTTGGCGATCCGATTAGATCACCTTCTTCCCGATCTCCTGGGCGAGGAGCAATCTGGGTTTGTCAAGGGCCGACATATTACGGACAACACTAGACTCTTATTCAACATCTTGTCAAAGTCTTCCCGTTGTCAATACTCACTTGCTGCGATTGCCCTTGACGCCGAAAAGGCTTTCGACCGGGTTGAATGGCGCTATCTCTTTCATACTCTCACTTGGTTCGGTTTTGGTCCTAGATTTATTTCTTTAGTTTCCCTGCTATACTCACATCCCAGAGCGGCAGTCTTTGCGAATGGTCAAATTTCCTCTTATTTTGATCTTGGTAGAGGCGTTCGCCAGGGTTGCCCTCTGTCTCCCTTTCTCTTTCACCTCGCTTTAGAGCCTTTTCTGTCCAGGCTGCGTCAGAATCCTGCCATTCATGGTTTCCAATTTGCAGACACTCATATTAAACTCGCTGCTTATGCAGATGATATTTTACTCTTTCTTTCCAACCCTACAGAATCCGTTCCTGCTTTTCTGAATTAAGTCAGGCATTTTTCCTCTATCTCTGGGTATAAGCTTAATCATGACAAATGTGAGATCCTTCCCCTGACCAAATTTACTTTTAAACAAGAATTTAGTGATTCTAGGTTTACTTGGTGTCCTTCACATATTAAGTATCTTGGTTTACACATTACCCCCTCTATTTCAGATACTGTTTCTTTATGTATGTCCAAATGCACACAAAAGATTGCAGATCTCACTGCTAGGTGGCATCCTTTATACCTTTCCTGGTGGGGTCGTCTCGATACTATTAAAATGATGATCTCTCCTATTATTCTCTATACGCTCTCCAATATTCCAGTGTCCATCCCAGCGAAATTCTTTACAAAAATCAACTCAACATTATCCTCGTTTTTATGGAACTCCAAAAAACCTAGAATGTCTCTTGCCAGGCTCATCCGTCCTGCTTCGGAGGGTGGTGTCAATTTTCCTGACTTTCCTGCATATCAGAAGGCCTTTTTATTACGTCAAGCCTCCCTCTGGTTACTAGATCCCACTTCTCCCTGCCCTCTATGGGTTAAGGTTGAACGTACTCTTCTATCTCCGTTTTCTTTTGCAGAATATCTTGCTTTTTCCCGTAAGCCCTCTTTGATTCCTACTTCTATTCACAAGTATACTCTTAAGCTTCTATTGTCGGCTTCTCCTGATTCCCCTACGACCATTGCTGACTTCCTCTCTTCCCCCATCTGGTATAATAAATATCTCCTAATCGGTGGTAAGCCCTTCTACTGGAAATCTTGGAGAGTCCGAGGTTTGATCTGGATCTCGCAGCTCTTCTCTGGTTCCACCTTTATCTCTTTCCCTGATATCTGTTCTTCCTTTGGCCTAACTCCGTCCTTTCTCTCCAAATATCTTCTACTCAAAGCTGCTGTATTGGAGATTTTTGAGCGACTCTCGGTTTCTCCTTCTCCCCCTGTTTTACGCACCCCTACCTTTCAACTCCATTCTCTCCTGCGCAATACTCCCAAAGCGTCTCTTATCTATAAAT
This sequence comes from Triturus cristatus, assembly GCF_964204655.1. Lineage (NCBI taxonomy): Eukaryota > Metazoa > Chordata > Amphibia > Caudata > Salamandridae > Triturus > Triturus cristatus. Next base: position 1,082,582,227 of record NC_140579.1, on the reverse strand, counting down.
ACCTCCACACACATGAGTCTCTTAGACCTAAATCCAAAGTTGAGCTTCAATGGGAAGCTGACCTCGGATTGGACTGGCCGATATCTCTATGGGACAAAATCTGGGCAAAGCTACGTAAAACTTCTAGAGCGGCTTCCTTGACACAATCACTATTTTTTATTTACAATAGATTACTTCTCACTCCTTCCACACTACACAAACGATTTCCTACTACCCCAGACAAATGTTGGTCGTGTGATTCTCCCAATGCCACCCTACTTCACATGATATTTCTTTGTAAGCATGTGCATGCTTTTTGGTTACAGGTGTGGGCTCAAGTCAATGTTATTTTTCATACTTGTATTCCTTTATCCCTCACCCACCTTTTCTTGGGCAGTTTGTCCCCTGATTGGGATAATGTAGATATGTCTGCTCGCATTGTTGATTTGTTACTGGCTGTTGCCTACCAACAGATTACCGTTAATTGGAAAAACACTTCCAATATTTCTTTTAAAGCATGGTGGTACAATGTCTGTCATAACCATAGACTTGATAATGCCTTTGTCTTTCCTGGTCAATTAGCAGCTAGACGTGCGGACCTATGGCTCCCCATTACGTTATATTTAGACAATTGTGTTGCTCGTTCCTTCTGTCCATCACCTGCTCAACAGGAAGTTCCTAAGCCCCCATGATACCCTTTTCACATTCAGAATTTATCAACATGCTGTTTTATTTTCTTGCTCTTTGCATTTAGTTATTCAGTAATGGTTGATGTAATTTCTCTGTTTCTTTTTAAATGCCCATGACTATTATTTTATTGTTTTGTTGTACACTCTCTCATATGCATTGTATTTTGTAATCCCCCCCCCACCCTCTCTACCCTCTCTTTCTCCTTCCCCCCTTCCTATTGATATTCTGTATTGCATTTTCCTTTTTCGTTGCCTAATAAAATTCTTTTAAACTTAAAAATTGCAATTCATTGATTCGTGAATCAAATCAATCACATTGGAATCTTTTGAACATTCTTTATTTACTGGTGAAGGTCTTTGTTGATTATTTTGCCATCTTGAAATTTGCAAATCAAGAGGGGGTACTGTAACAAGTGCCTGACCTCAGAGCAGTAGTAAGTGACCCAACGTTGTAGAAAACTAAATTAATAAGCCAGGATACAAAACATAGGAAACTGACCCTGATTTACAGCTCAAAGTGACACATAGAGGGAGAGCTGAAGATCATGCTCAGTGAGGGGTGGGCACGCATGATTGGTTGGGGGCAGGACCTGGCTGCAGGTCAGGCCCTACGACCAACCCCTACTACACTTGCTCAAATGCTGGGAGCAACATTGGCTGGCAAGTTAAAAACATTTGGTGTGTGAATTATGATTTGCATAGCTATTGCACAAGTGTGCTCCTAACCATAATGTGCGAATTTCAGTTTTTATTCGGTTTTAATTCGTAACCATAACTTCATTTTAACTGTCATTTTGGGTGAATTTCTGAGGTTTTGTTAAATATAGGTTGAGGTTTTATAAAAAAAGGTAACCATAACCTCACTTTAACCTTTAGTTTTCCAAGTGATTTAAAAAAAAAACATTTGCCACATCCAAAGGTTTCCTCTCCCTAACTGTCTGTTCTTTTCTGTTCTGCAGTTCTTGAGTAGCACATGGCTACCAGAGGCTTCCCAGTGCTTTCACAGCTACCGTAGAACAGCCCAGGAATAAAGTTATTCCCTAAAGAGCCAGGTCTTCAAGGCTTTGCGGAAAGGGAGTTCTTGCTCCAGAAGCCATGGTTTAAGAGGGAGAGAGTTCAAGAGTTTAGACACCAACAGGAAGTAGAGCACCCACCCCAGCGCGATCTCCTAATCTTGGTCTGCAGGCGGCCAACCCCGAGCTCTGCACAGGATTTGGACGTACACAGCTCCGTGTTGGCCACAGGGCTTTGTCTACTTCTAAGCCCTTTGCCAAAACCCTTCACAGACACCCAACCTCACCTAACTGTGGCCAAATAACCTGTTATTTGGAACAAGTGTAATAATAAATGCATTTTTACTCATTTATTACTACAGTTCAAAGGTCAAATTCCTCATTGTTACCTCATTATTAACTACCTGAGAAAAATATGGCGATTGTCTCAAAGATTTCATCCTAGATTTAATTGATCAAAGAAAACACTGGAGTCTTACAAAGCTTGGTTATCATGATTTACTTTATGAATTTAACCACTCGTGCCCTGGATATGGTTTATATACCTCTGTTAATCACACTGATATGGAAAACTGCATGCCATAGCTACACATGCATCTCCAAGAGTGTAATATGCTGTTTATTTAAAAAATGTGAGGGATTGGAGGGGCATCATGAAGCAGTGGAGGCTTCACCTCATTTTTCAGTTAATTCGCGTGTTTTATATTGATGATACGCTTTTTCAAAATTCTTCTTCAATGAAAAGCCCAAGTGTTGAAATTGGTTAAATAAACTAAACCAAAAAAGTAGCCCTCACAATGAAAATTAAGAAACAAATTCAGGCAATAAATGGTGCAACAAAGAGCTATTCAACCTGAAAACTTGAAAAGGATATGTTGGAGTGTGGAACCACAGTTGCATTGAAGCAACTCCTGTCAGATAAGATATGTTGTAAAATATGCATGAGGTGATACCACAAAGTAGTCAGAAGAGGCAAAATAATTTATTATGTGAACCAGATTAATAGCACTAGCAATCTGTTGATGCAACTTCTGAAGACTGTAAGTAAATTAACTGAGATATCACAAATCACTCTCATTCTACCCCCAAAATATCACACTGAGCCCCGTTCACATGACATTTCTATATTCTGTTTTACTCTTGTAAGCAAATTCATTGTTTACGGTTATTTGTTTGTTTGGTGTACATTGCACAATTCTCTTGTATCCATGTGCTTGAGAGAGCTGCAAGCTACTTAGGAGGTCGAGGGTCTGGCAATCATGGGGCACCGGAACAGCAGTTACACCCACAGCCAAGGGCGTAATGCAGGCCCTTCAGCCCATGCAGCACGGGAAGGGAGGTAAACCTTCAAGGGGCCCTAGACTTTCAGGGGTGCCCTTTCAGCCCAAGGCCAATAAATATCTGTGGGATACTGGAAACTCAGGGGACACTAATCATTTTCAGGGAGAAGGCTCATTATTCTGCGTTACACCACTGTCCACAGCAAGGACAGTAATGTTGTAAAAAGAAAATAAATCTGACTTAAATTCAGATTAACAAACATTTTACACTGGGTTTGTGTCACAAAAGTGAAGTAAACGTGACAAAATGTTTTTTTAATTTACTTTCCAGCACAAAACTTGTTTATCTTTTGGCCCGGAGGATAGGGACACTGGGGCCCGAGATGCTCGAAGAGTGTGGCTGTGATGGCCACCTCCCCTTTAAAAAAAAATGCCTCAGAGAAATGGGTCCCGAGGCCCGAATTATCCTGGGGAGTGGGACTACGCTAATGTTCTAGATGCAGGGCCTGACCTGCAGTCAGTCAGGCTCTGTGGCCATTAATTTTACGAATGGTGACAAAATATTACTTTACCTAAAAAAATACCCTAGAAATTCACTGCATAAAGCAAAGGTTAACGTAACGTTATAGTTAGGTGAGCATTTCAGTGACAACGTAATGTTTTTTAACGTACAAAACCACTGAAATTAACCATTTATATATTTCTCAAGTAATTATAATTTGTTCCCTTGGCATGCACTTCTAATTACACCACTTATAACATCACCCATGACATCTTCTATATCATCATTGATAACATCACTGCAACATTTGCAATGAAATTATTGATGATAAAACTGCATGGCGAGAGCGTGAGTTATAGTTACTTGAGATAACCTTAACTGGTGAAGTGCAGTGGATTTGCAAATTCTCACCTAAATATAACATTATTTTAGCTTTTGTTTTTTATGTGACTATATACATGTATGTATATATATATATGTGTATATATATATATAATCTACTGACGGTCGCCAGTAGATAGTTATAGTTAGGACCGTGTTTCCATAGGAAATCTGAAAATTCTATTTTGAATAACTTTGGCGCCGGTTGACGGATCCTCGCAAATTTTTCAAAACTAATGGGGCGCTCCGCGCAGCTCCTACCCTGGAAGTCTCGGGGTGATTCGTCAAGCGGGGGCAGAGAAAAAAGGGGGGTCCCAAAACGCGTTTTCCCCATGCATTTTCCCATAGGACCTTTAGTCGAAGGTACAGCCCGAACGGCTGAACAGAATTACTTGAAATTTGGCAAAGAGGTAGTCCTCAGGTCAGGGATGTGACTTTTGCATATATGGTGTCAATCTGTTCAGTAGTTCCTGAGAAAATTGCATTTAAAAGCACATAAATATCTATAGCCGCGCACCGTGCACGCACCGTGCACGCACCGTGCGCGCACCGTGCGTGCACGGTGCCGTGCACAAGCGTAATTCTGATTGGTGGTTACATGTCAGTCAACATTCGAATCGGTCGAAATCAGGAAGTGTCGGCCGCCATTATGTGTGTTGTGTGTGTGACAGGGAAAAAGAAAGGTGGAGAACGTGAAAAGGGGGCAGGGTAGAGAGTTCCTGACCCCCTAGCCTTTGTCAGGGGGTCCCTGAAGGACCCCGAAGGGTGAAAAAAACATTTTTTTTTTTTTCAAAAAGCCGTTATTTTGAGTTTTAGAGGCAGAAGAGAGTTAAAAACACAAGTGGAGAACGTTAAAAGGGGGCAGGGTAGAGAGTTCCTGACCCCCTAGGCCTTCTCAGGGGGACCATGAAAGACACCTTAGGTCACAAAAAAAAATAATAATTAAAAAAAATATTGCGGGGTGCGCGCACGGTGCGCGCACAGCGTAAAAAAAAAATTAAAAAAATTGAATTAAAAATCAAGTTTAAGTGTTTAGATGTTGGTTGGCTCTAAAAAGAGCCGTTGTGTTCATTGAGTGTTTTTTTGTACCTACAAGTAAGTACCGATGCAGAGTCTAAAGTTCAAGAGGAAGACTCTGTTGCCTTCATCTGTGAAATGTACACCGTCTCCTCTATAAATGCCTTGCATGTTGTAACACAAGTTGTTGTGGTATATAGAACCCATACCATAGTCTCTGAGGAAAGCAGAAACAGACTTATTGACGTGCTTTCTTGCTTTGTCAATCTGCGGACAATATTGGTTGGACCAGTTCCACTTTTGCCTTTGGCACATATTAGAATATACAAAGGTAGTTTGTGGAAAAAGAGATATCAATTGCACAAAGGTGTCCTTAACAAGCATTTCCAGACCTACCCCAGTTAAAGTGCCTAGGTCATTTCCACCACAGTGCACAATTATAAGGTCAGGCTGTGGGAGATGTAGAAAGGATTTCACCAAAGGCAATAATTGGTGCCACTTTAACCCTCTCTGACCAATCCATTTAATAACTACATTTGGCAAAGCAAGGTCTTTCACAATACCTCTTTTTTCTGCATACTTTTCACTCCAGAAGACATAGCTATGACCTACAATCCACACTGTGAACATCTTTCAAGGGGATCTGGATGCACTGGGAAGGTGTATTTCAGTAGAATGGCAATATGAAAAGAAAGATAGTTGTAAAATGGAGGCTTACATACTTTTTTTTAAATAAAAAGAACTCATTGGCTGTTTCAGACCATTCAACACTAAAAACTAGGCTGTATGTTTAAATTTTTAAAAGCATGTTTTGTATTGGTTCAGAAAAATGTGTTCCCACAGAACATTACTTTGAATTTGCTGTTAGGTTTGAAAAGTCAAGCACTCTTGCTCTTTGGATTAGAAACATTGTGTGCTGAACCTCTGACCTCTCTGCTCACACCAGTGTTCCATGACCTGTTGCTATGGTAGCAGGCAGAAGTCATGTTGGGGGTAGGGATCATTTGGAAAGGGTTGAAATTTGCAACCAATAGAAATGTGTGTTTCCATTTGAAAAAATGTGGGAAGCACTGTGATTTGAAGTTAACATGTATATGTGTGAAAAAAGAGAGGGAAAGGATGCCATTTACTGGTTCTGCTGAGAGGTGTACAGCTCAGAGATTCTGGCTCTGATAATCTGCTGTGTGAGTGCCACATTTCTTTTTCAACTAACTACTTTTAAAGGTGAGTTATGAATTTGAGAGGGGATGTATGTGGTGCATTTTGATATAAAAAAATAGAAATGTGATTCTTGTTTTAAAGTTGTGTTTTACATTTTATGTTTTGGAAGATATTTAACTGCCTTGAACTTGTAAGATATTATGGAGTATGTCTTCACCATAACTTAAGGTGTACTGGTATCACCCAGGAATACTGTTTTCTGCCTAGAATCACACCATGAGTCTGTGTGCACAAAGGAATTGTTGTCAGAGATTTAATTTGTGGTGGTCTGGTTCTGTAAGACTTGCATTCGTAGGAAAGGGGCAGCTTGTTTTCTTGAAGTGTGATGGCTACCATTCAGCACAAATCAATATCTCACAAATGAGAGAAAAATGCTAACACATTGAAATCAACATGGTAGATTTTCCTTTCACTCCTGCAATGGGTGAGGTAGTTCCTACATGTTCAAAACTCCAATTAACCCTTACCCCACATGTACTCTTACATACATCTCTGCAGTCTTCATGCAGTTGTGCAAGCGTCCATGCAGATCTCTCTTGCACCTGACAATACACAGTCTCCAGAAGCACGCTGTTAGCACACAGGCAGCTGCTTCTCCTGCACTCTCATGCTTACTGTTCAGCACTGTGTGGTATTTCAGATAGCAGTGAGTAACCCTAACACAATCAATATCACTAAGGCTCATTTCCTTTGCTCTAGTCTAATCACTCACCCAGGTTCAACATGCTCATGGTCTCAAGTAGCTGTTAGAACATGTGCTCTTTTCTGCCTCTCTAAACTATAGGGAAAATGTGTCAGGCTGTTACAGTAATTATCACTTGCAAAATCACAGTAGTAAATGTGCTTTGAAATTGCCAATCAAATATCGTTTTCTGCCTAGAATCACACCATGAGTCTGTGTGCAGAAATGAATTGTTATCAGAGATTTAATTCGTGGTGGTCTGGTTCTGTAAGACTTGCATTTGTAGGAAAGGGGCAGCTTGTTTTCTTGAACTGTGATGGCTAGCATTCAGCACAAATCAATATCTTACAAATGAGAGGCAAATGCTAACACATTTGAAAACAACAGGGTAGATTTTCCTTACACTCCTGCAATGGGTGAGGTAGATCCTACATGTTCAAAACTCCAATTAAACCTTACCCCACATGTACTCTTACATACATCTCTGCAGTCTTCATGCAGTTGTGCAAGCGTCCATGCAGATCTCTCTTGCACCTGACAATACACAGTCTCCAGAAGCACGCTCTTAGCATACAGGCAGCTGCTTCTCCTGCACTCCCATGCTAAGTATTCAGCACTGTGTGGTATTTTAGATAGTAGTGTGTAACGCTACCACATTCAACATCACCAAGGCTCATTTCCTTTGCTCTAGTCTAATCACTCACGCAGGTTCCACATGTTCATGGTCTCAAGTAGCTGTTAGGACATGTGCTCTTTTCTGCCTCTCTAAACTATAAGGAAAATGTGTCAGGCTGTTACAGTAATTATCACTTGCAAAACCACAGTAGTAAATGTGCTTTGAAATTGCCAATCAAATATCGTTGTCTGCCTAGAATCACACCATGAGTCTGTGTGCACAAAGGAATTGTTGTCAGAGATTTAATTCGTGGTGGTCTGGTTCTGTAAGACTTGCATTCGTAGGAAAGGGGCAGCTTGTTTTCTTGAACTGTGATGGCTAGCATTTAGCACAAATCAATATCTCACAAATGAGAGGCAAATGCTAACACATTTGAAAACAACAGGGTAGATTTTCCTTACACTCCTGCAATGGGTGAGGTAGATCCTACATGTTCAAAACTCCAATTAACCCTTACCCCACATGTACTCTTACATACATCTCTGCAGTCTTCATGCAGTTGTGCAAGCGTCCATGCAGATCTCTCTTGCACCTGACAATACACAGTCTACAGAAGCACGCTCTTAGCACACAGGCAGCTGGTTCTCCTGCACTCCCATGCTAAGTATTCAGCACTGTGTGGTATTTTAGATAGTAGTGTGTAACGCTACCACATTCAACATCGCCAAGGCTCATTTCCTTTGCTCTAGTCTAATCACTCACCCAGGTTCCACATGCTCATGGTCTCAAGTAGCTGTTAGGACATGTGCTCTTTTCTGCCTCTCTAAACTATAAGGAAAATGTGTCAGGCTGTTACAGTAATTATCACTTGCAAAATCACAGTAGTAAATGTGCTTTGAAATTGCCAATCAAATATCGGTTTCTGCCTAGAATCACACCATGAGTCTGTGTGCACAAAGGAATTGTTATCAGAGATTTAATTCGTGGTGGTCTGGTTCTGTAAGACTTGCATTTGTAGGCAAGGGGCAGCTTGTTTTCTTGAACTTTGATGGCTAGCATTCAGCACAAATCAATATCTTACAAATGAGAGGCAAATGCTAACACATTTGAAAACAACAGGGTAGATTTTCCTTACACTCCTGCAATGGGTGAGGTAGATCCTACATGTTCAAAACTCCAATTAAACCTTACCCCACATGTACTCTTACATACATCTCTGCAGTCTTCATGCAGTTGTGCAAGCGTCCATGCAGATCTCTCTTGCACCTGACAATACACAGTCTCCAGAAGCACGCTCTTAGCACACAGGCAGCTGCTTCTCCTGTACTCCCATGCTAAGTATTCAGCACTGTGTGGTATTTCAGATAGCAGTGTGCAACACTACCACATTCAACATCACCAAGGCTCATTTCCTTTGCTCTAGTCTAATCACTCACCCAGGTTCCACATGCTCATGGTCTCAAGTAGCTGGTAGGACATGTGCTCTTTACTGCCTCTCTAAACTATAAGGAAAATGTTTCAGGCTGTTACAGTAATTATCACTTGCAAAACCACAGTAGTAAATGTGCTTTGAAATTGCCAATCAAATATCGTTTTCTGCCTAGAATCACACCATGAGTCTGTGTTCACACAGGAATTGTTGTCAGAGATTTAATTTGTGTTGCTCTTGTTCTGTAAGACTTGCACTCGCAGGAAAGGGGCAGCTTGTTTTCTTGAACTGTGATGGGTAGCATTCAGCACAAATCAATTTCTCACAAATGAGAGGCAAATGCTAACACATTTGAAATCAACATAGTAGATGTTCCTTCCACTCCTGCAATGGGTGAGGTAGTTCCTACATGTTCAAAACTCCAATTAACCCTTACCACACATGTACTCTTACATACATCTCTGCAGTCTTCATGCAGTTGTGCAAGCGTCCATGCAGATCTCTCTTGCACCTGACAATACACATTCTCCAGAAGCACGCTCTTAGCATACAGGCAGCTGCTTCTCCTGCACACCCATGCTAAGTATTCAGCACTGTGTGGTATTTTAGATAGTAGTGTGTAACGCTACTACATTCAACATCACCAAGGCTCATTTCCTTTGCTCTAGTCTAATCACTCACCCAGGTTCCACATGCTCATGCTCTCAAGTAGCTGTTAGGACATGTGCTCTTTTCTGCCTCTCTAAACTATAAGGAAAATGTGTCAGGCTGTAACAGTAATTATCACTTGCAAAACCACAGTAGTAAATGTGCTTTGAAATTTCCAATCAAATATCGTTTTCTGCCTAAAATCACACCATGAGTCTGTGTGCACAAAGGAATTGTTGTCAGAGATTTAATTCGTGTTGGTCTGGTTCTGTAAGACTTGCATTCGTAGGAAAGGGGCAGCTTGTTTTCTTGAACTGTGATGGCTAGCATTCAGCACAAATCAATATCTTACAAATGAGAGGCAAATGCTAACACATTTGAAAACAACAGGGTAGATTTTCCTTACACTCCTGCAATGAGTGAGGTACATCCTACATGTTCAAAACTCCAATTAACCCTTACCCCACATGTACTCTTACATACATCTCTGCAGTCTTCATGCAGTTGTGCAAGCATCCATGCAGATCTCTCTTGCACCTGACAATACACAGTCTCCAGAAGCACGCTCTTAGCACACAGGCAGCTGCTTCTCCTGTACTCCCATGCTAAGTATTCAGCACTGTGTGGTATTTCAGATAGCAGTGTGTAACGCTACCACATTCAACATCACCAAGGCTCATTTCCTTTGCTCTATTCTAATCACTCACCCAGGTTCCACATGCTCATGGTCTCAAGTAGCTGTTAGGACATGTACTCTTTTCTGCCTCTCTAAACTATAAGGAAAATGTGTCAGGCTGTTACAGTAATTATCACTTGCTCTACCACAGTAGTAAATGTGCTTTGAAATTGCCAATCAAATATCGTTTTCTGCCTAGAATCACACCATGAGTCTGTGTGCACACAGGAATTGTTGTCAGAGATTTAATTTGTGTAGCTTTTATTGTGTAAGACTTGCAGTCATAGGAAAGGGACAGCTCATATGATAGGATTTGAAAAGCTCATAAAAAATATAGTAATATATTTAAATTACATAAAGGTATTTTTTTTTTAGTTTCTTTCAGGTATTGCTGAACAACACTGAAATAAATTAAAGATGCCTATAAAATCAAGAAAGAGAAAAGAACAGCAACAACATCTATATTTGAAGACAACTGGACAACAAAAATTAGTTGAAGAACCTCATGTTGGAAAAAAGAAAAAGTCTTCTGGTAAGCAGACTAAGGATTTTATAAAAAATATCCTCAAGCAAAGAAAAAATGTAAAAAATATATCCACTGCAAATAGTGTTTCAAGTAGAAAACAACAAGACAATCGACAGAATATACTAAATGCTAATGTACAATCAGAAGTAAGAAAGAATGACTTAAAAAGAAAAATAGATTTTAAAAACATTTGTAGAAAAATGTTTCAGAGAAGAGTAATATTCAATTTGCTAAAGGATGTGAAAAAATATAGGAAGAAAGCCAAATTTTATAAGAAAAAGAAACATATTGAATCAATTGTTGCAAAGGCTTTGGAATTAAAAAGAAAACTATTCATTTTAATTTTGAACAGGATCCGTACATTAGATAAATTAGTGAATGTAATGAAGTCAAAAAGCAAAAGAAAAAGAGAAGTGAAAAAAAAAACTTTTGTAAAGTGTTCTTAGGAGAATGGAAGCATAGTTCAAGTACTGAACCATTTTTTAATGAAGAGAGTTATCTTCAAAGTAATAGTTTGCTGCATGCAGTTGACACCAGTGGTCGAGCATATGAAGTTAAGGATGGTTGTGTAATGGAAAAGGAGAAAATGGTTCCAAGAAATGAGGAAGAAGTGTTAGCTGATGAGGTTATGGGGAGACGTCCTAAAGCCCCAGTGTACACTTGGAATTGTAGTAGTATTTGTACTGTATGACAGGAATCTATTGATAAATTACATGACTTTCTAAGAGAATATAGCAAAAAAAGTGTTAAACAGAAGATTAAGGTGCTTCAAAGACTAGATCCATGCAGAGTGAGAGAGAATACTGGTTTTCAAGGACATTCTCTGGCTTGTCTTTCTAGGAAAGTTTGTCAAAATGTTTTTCACCATTTTAGGATGCTGGCAGTTCATCATACTGAAATGAGAAAATTTGTGAGAAGATTGTATTTTGCTAAAAGTCCAGCACTAAAGTTAAATGAGTTGAATAGTGCTCTGTTCCGTGGATCTGTATCAGATGTGAAGAAGGTTTGTGAGGATATTGAGTTTTGTTACTTTGGTCCAGAGCAAGAAAGTGCAGGAATTGACACAGTTATTGAGGAAAATGTGGAAGAGAATGTAGAACCCACTGTAGTAAAAATTTTGATGATCAAATGACAAAATTTACTATCATCTCTAGTGAAAGACCAAATATTACTTGCATTTGTTGCCGGAGAAGCCATTATAAATCTCAAACAAGGAATGTTGATCTCTATAAAAAAAGTGAAAAAGAAAATAATTCTAAGTGGAAGGATTTTGCTACATATTTATTTCTGGAAAATTGTTTTGATTTGGGTGAAGATCAGCGTATTTGTAAATACTGTTATAACAAGTTAGAAGAAAATAAAATGGCAGCTAGAGCTGTACATAATAATTTAGAATTGGTTGATATTCCTGCAGAACTTAGTGATTTAAATACGTATGAGTCTATACTCATTCAATGTGTCCATCCGTTTCAGACTATAGTTCGTATGGAGCACAAAACAGGCAAATTACCTCCTTCAGATTTACAAAGAGGTTTAAAAGGAAGAACTGTCTATTTGCCATTAGATTTGAAAAAAAATATTGAAACAATTGATGCAGATAGTTTGGAAACTGAACCATTAGTTATTCTGGTTAATGGTGTACCTACAAAGAATAAGAAAATTTGGCAGGAGCTGGTAGATGTACGAAAAGTACAAAGAGCAAATTTATATTTGAAAAGAAATAATAAATGGTATGAATCAATATATATGGATGAAGATGAAGAAGTTTTACTAGCAGACACAGGAATACCAACTGGGCAAATTGAAAAAGTGGATAAGTCAAAAGAAGAAGAAATTTATGAACATTTCCGCATACATCCTCTTCATTCTAAAGAAGTTATGGGAAACACTATTGATCTGTTTCAGATGAAAAAAGCAAAAGGAACTCCCATGAGTGTATGGGAGGAGAGCTTGGAAGCTCGTTGTTTTCCCCAGCTGTTTCCTACAGGAAAAGGTGGACGATATGATGAACGTCCACTACAGATTCCTGCTTCTGAGTATCGGACTACAAGATTATATGCAGAAGATCCAAGATTTCGTCAAAGTATTCCTTATTTGTTCCATCTTTTATTTGAAAGTGACTGGTCTGCACTATCTTATGCAGTAAATCACATTTTAAAAACTGGAGTACATCTACATAATGTGTCTGCAAAGGATTTTCTGAACAAAGTACAACAGCGAGATGATCATTTGGAATCTCAATTGATTAATCTGATGGCTTGTCAGCGTGGGACTAATGAATATTGGTACCGACGCCATGGAGAATTGAAATGTATGTTACGGAATTTAGGAACTCCTACATGGTTCCTTACCCTAAGCTGTGCTGAGTACGCTTGGGATGATTTACTGGATTTTCTTCGAGAGGCAAATTCAAATATTGACAACATCCAATACAAGACAGCAGGAGAATTGTGCTCGTTGGATCCGGTTAATGTTTGCAGATATTTCAATCATAGATTTGAGGCTATGATGTCCTTCATCTGCAATAAAAAAAATCCACCTCTTGGAGAAGTTGTGGATTTCTTTTGGAGAAAAGAGTACCAAGCAAGAGGTGCTCCTCATATTCATATGCTGTTGTGGATCAAGGATGCCCCAAAATTTGGAACAGATTCTGATGATGCAGTTGAATCGTTCATTGAAGGATATGCAACATGTGCTATACCTAAAAGCACAGAAGAAAAAAAATTAAAAGAGCAAGTTTTATGTTTTCAAAGTCATCGGTGTGGAAAATACTGTCGACGAAAGTACAAGAGTAAAGATAAATTCTACACAAAATGTCGATTTGGATTTCCACGACCTGTTCTTTCAAAAGGAAGAGTAAACAGTTTTATGTCAGCTGTGCGACATACTATTACAAGAAAATCGCCTAAAAATACCTACAACCTAAGAAGAAAAGAAGAGTCAAAATATATAAATGACTACAACCCAGTCATTTTATCCATGTGGAATGCTAACATGGATATTCAGTATGTAAATGACAATTCTATTGCTGTTGCTCGGTATGTCACATCTTACATCACTAAATCTGAGAAAACGGAATTGAAAGAAATGTGGGAAGAGATTTCTCACGAGAAGACTGTCAGTAAAAAGCTATACAGTTTCAGTTTAAAGATGTTATCGCATCGAGAAATTGGGTCATACGAATGCTCAGATAGGTTATCATCTGCAAGTCTGTACTCCAAATCCAGAAGAATAATTTGGGTAAGTTTAGGCCTTGCAGGAATGCGAAATCGGGTATTGAAATCTATTAGAGAAATTGAATATTTAGCAGAGTACGAACCAGAAAGTACAGACATTTTAAGAACAAACATGTTGGACACATATTACCCAAAGAGAAGTCATCATCTTGAGAACATGTGTCTCTATGAAGTGCTGCAGAACTACATTTTTAAACGGAATACCACAGAAGACATCAACAATGGAAAATATAAAGTCATTGGTGAGGAAGGATGTTTGGTAAAAGAAACAAAAGGAAGTTTGATTAATCACAGAAAGCTGAGTTGCGACACTACTGACAAGAAGGAATTCTACTACTTAGCACTTTTACAGTTGTTTAAACCATGGCGTTCAGAGGATGAATTACTTGGACATTTTCAAAGCTTGGAAGATTCCTTTAATGCATGCAAAGATACCATAGAATGCAGTACTTTCACAACTTATGTACAAATGTTAAATGAAGAAATTGAACAAGAAGCAACAATTGCAGCTGAAGTAGCTAGAGACAGTTCTCAAGACAGTCAAAGTTCTGGGACGCTCAGTCAAGATCCTCTAGGACAACCAATCGTAGAAAATGAAGCTGCAATAGCCATGACTGAAGTGGAAACAGCTATGAATCAAGCTCACGAAGATTTAATAAACTTACCAAATTTGGAACAACAACTGAAAGATGAACAACAACAAATTTATGAGGAAGTCACAAAACAAATTGATCATGGATTACTACATGAAAATAAAGAGTGCTCATGCACATCATTTGAACCAATCAGAATGTATGTGAGTGGACAAGCTGGAACTGGAAAAAGTTTCTTAATTAAAGTAATTAGAAGCTACCTACAGAAAAAAACTGATTCAACTTTGTCTTGTGTTGTTACTGCTCCAACTGGGTTAGCAGCATATAACATAAAAGGAATTACCCTCCATCGTTTGCTAATGTTACCAGTAGAGCATGAGAACAAAATACAATACCACAAGCTAACAGGAGAAGTATGTTTTGAAGTTTCAAGAGTATTGAAAAAAATGAAAGTTCTCATTATTGATGAGGTAAGCATGGTATCAAACTTAATGCTTGCCTTTGTGCATTTAAGAATGCAGCAAATTCTAAAGACAGACTATGACGTGCTATTTGGAGGAAAACATAGTTTTTGGGGATCTACTGCAGCTCACTCCCGTTAAAGGACAACCAGTATTTCATACTCTTACACATGAAGACACGAAAAAGTCGTTAGGAATTATAGGTAATGTGAATATTTGGACATACTTTGAGTACAAAGAACTCATTACCAATATGCGGCAAGCAAATGATGATGATGATTATGCAAGTATTCTCAAAGGTATCAGAATTGGACTACTCACAGAACATGGCAGAAAAGCTTTACAGAGTCGATTGCTATGTAATTTGTTTCCAACAAAACAAATAGTTCCAGAGAAAATATACAAGAAAATTGCAGGAAAAAATACTGTAATCTGCTTAATGCCAACACTACATGAATGCTCTATATTCAATCAAGAACTTTTGAAATTGGAAAATGAAGAGATTATAAAACTGGAAGCTGTGGATAAAATACAGCATGAAGGAATAACTATTATATTGACAAGCAAATTGACAACTAAATTGGATTCTCTAGAGAAAAACATATCGAAAACAGCTGGTTTAGAAAAGAATCTTTATGTATGTATGAACTGTCGAGTAATTTTAAGAAGTACTTTGGATGTAGAAAAAGGTTTAGTGAATGGAGCTATGGGTAAAGTTGTGGGTTTTGTTAATTACCAGAAAAAAGATGGAATTGAATTCTTAAAAATAAAATTTGATCACATTGAAGAGGTTAAAGACATTAGTCGTTGTTCAGTTCGTTTCTTGCTTGTGAAAGACTTATATGTACGTAGGAAGCAGTTTCCGTTTTCTCTAGCATATGCTGTAACTATTCACAAATCTCAAGGATTAACTGTAGATAGTGCTTTTGTAAACATTGGATCTAGTGTGTTTAAAGAAGGTATGGCATATGTTGCTTTGTCACGCGTGAAAAAAATATCTGGTTTATTCATGATAGACTTTGATGAGTCAAAAGTTAGTGCTGATGCAAACTGTGTAAAGGAGTATATTAAATTAAGAAGAAGCTATGCTCCTCATTTAGGTCAGTATCCTGTGTTTGAAAAAGGTGTTGTTTGTCGGAAAAGGAGAATTGAGAATATCTGTAATGAGGATGTACAGAAGAGTAAACAAATAGAGACTGATGTGATTGCAAGTAAAAAGAAAAAGGACAATGCTGAAGAGGTTGTTGGTTGTCATTTTGAAAATACCTCTGGTGTCAACTGCTACGCTAATGTAGTGCTGAATGTTGTATTTTATCTTGAAAGTTTGAAAGAGCAGATAATACTAAATCATGAAAAAAGATTCTGTTCTCTGCTGAGTTTCCTTTATGAGAAGCTGAGTAATGATAAAACTAAAATAGAAAGTGCTTCTGATGTTAGAAATCTTTTAGATGTATGTTCTGGATGTACACAGTTTACTCAAAATGTCCAGCAAGATGCACAGGAATTCTTAATGTATATGCTTATGGTACTGGAAGATTAAGGGGTAGAAATAGAAAATATGTTTGGTCTCTCTTATAAATGGGAACATAGTTGTGAAAACTGTTTGAACACATGCAGCTCTAATGTTGATTCTGAAAGGTTCATATATTTAACATTACCAGAGAGTAAATCAGTGACTTTTAGTACATTAGTTAAAGATGCAAATCACAACATGGAATGTTCTCAATGTAAATCAGAAATGTTATCAACGTTATTTTTAAAGAAATATGGACAGTATGTAATTTTAATGATGCAACGTTGTAGAGCTGATGGAACAAAATTGGACACTTTAATAAAGAAGTTTACAGGAAATCAATTATCAATATCAGGAAGTACTTTTGTTGCAGTTGCAATAATTTTCCATGATGGACCTTGTATAACTTCTGGTCATTACACAGTTTATCTAAAATGTGAAAAGGCTGGACACTGTGTAATGATTCACAATTGATTTTCAAGCAAAGTTTGCCTGCAGAATTAGCAAATTCCTACTTAATTTTTCTAAAACCAAAATTTTAGATACAAATTGCAGCATCTGAAGAAACCATTATTTCGATTTTATTGGATTACCATTGGATATTTCACCAATTTGTTTTTTTTAAAATTACCATTTGGCCTCATGGAAAGGTAACTGTTTCTATTGTGGACTTCTTTGACAGATATTATTTTGGTGTATGTGCTTAAGCAACAAGATTTACAGACGATATTTATTGCAAATAGTTATTGTTCTTAGAAGATATTTTAAATATATATGTTACATTTCTATCAAGGTACGTTTTACTGAGGATAGATTCAGGGCTTTTTTTAAACAATCTTTCAGATTGTAAATTTTTTTGCCCGCTGTTAAGTGATGAATGCAATTGATATCACTATTTTCAGTGAAATTCAATATATTCTGAAAACAGCAAAAAAAGGGCAAGAAATTACTTTGTTAAATATGAAAATATGTGTACTGTATTCTAAAATGCATTGTTAAATATTAATACTTTTTTTCTTTTTTTTCAGATCGAGAAAGAAAATTTAGGAAATTTAATCCTTTTTTCTAGCAATTAAAAAAATACATTTATTTCTAATTAAGTTATTTTGTTGGTCAGGTAAGTTTAAAATATCTGTATTTCTCACCCCTTCACTTTCATGCTCCCTTTTCTTCACTTCTACTCACTCTGCTTTTCTCATTCCCCTTCCCTCTCTCTTCTTCCTCTACTGCTCTTTCGTAACTCCCTCACTCCTTCTCTACTACTCCCCTAGGTTTACTGCCTCCATCACTATTTTTTCAACCATGTTTCTCTCCCTGTTTCCATATGTCTCAGTCATTCTAACTGCCTTACTCCTTCTCAGTTCCTTGCTCTCTGTCTCTGTTTCTGTCTCTCTCCCTTTTTTTGTCTTACCCTTAATTTCCTTAACATCTCTGTTTCTACCACTCCTCCTCTCTTCATCACTCATTTTCCATCTGTTAATTTTTTAACCTTCTCCGTCATTCTCCTTCCCCCACCTTCCCTAACTGTCACTATCCTTTACTCATAGTCACTCCTATTCTCCTACTTCACTTCCTCCTGTCTGTATCTCACACCCCTTCATCTTTTCGCATTCTTTCCTTCACTCTCCCTCACTCTCCTTTGCCCATTGAAATCCTGACTCCCTTTCTCTCACTCCAGTTTCCTAAATCCTTCCATCCCCTCACTCCCCATCTCTCACTTTCCCTTACCCCCTTTTCTAATCCTCATACCCCTTATCTCACCATCACTCCACTTCTCTTACTTTCAATCCCTTTACCCTGCTGTACTTCATCCGCTTCATCTGTTACTCCCTTTTCCTATCTCCGTCCCTTACTCCCCTTTTCTCACTCCCCCTCCACCACTCTCCATTACTCACTGCCATTCCCTTACTCATTTACTCTTCTTACCTGTATCCTCTACCGTTAGTCCTTTTGTTGCAGTCAGTCTTTCACTTCCCTTTCATGATTGATCATAATTTCCTTTTCTCACTCATTCTGTCTGTCCTTTCCTCCTCTTCACTCATTCATTTCAATCATTTCAATCATTCTTGTATAGACTAAACATTCATTCAATCAAAATAAAAAAACAGTATATTAAGAATATAGCTCTTCTTGGAGAAGTCAAGTGAGTTCTTAAAAGAACAGTTTTGTTGGTCTTTTTTTGTTTTATATATTTTTTTAGTTTTCAAACAATTTTTTATTTATTTTTTGGGTTTTTTTACAGCACCAAAACAAAACTGGGAATCAAAAAACTGCTCAACAGGAACAAAAAAATAAATAAATAAATTATGACCTGGAGCATGTGTGCTGCTGTATACGGTTTTCAATTAAATTTATGCTACTCTCTCCGTAGCAAATTACCTCATTGCACATATTGCAATGAATGTGCACTTTTTGAAACAGGGGCCGGATGTCAAGAGGCCTGGTGCATGGTGAATCTGCAGCCGCAGATGATGTGCTCGGCTGAGAAGGTCCAGGTGGAGGGTTCTCCCTTAGGGCTCCTGTAGTTTCACGAGCAAACCGAATTGGATGCATTGATTTAAAATGCCTGAGCATGCAATTCATGCTGAAGGAGTATTTTTTGGCCGGATCCCCTCTAGACAGGACACTTCCGCAAATTGTACAAGTGACCTTTGGCGCATTCACTTTTTTTTGCTTGTCTGGAAAAGTGAAATAATTCCAAATGAAAGAGTGCTTCTGTTTGCTCTTTCTTGGTGGTTCTTGAAAGGTCTCCTCACTGTCTGAAGATGACTGGTGTTCTGCCATTTCACTGGAGTAGCTCTTCAGCAACCTTCTCTCAGGAAATTAGTAGAAAAAGTGAGGGGAGTGGGTGTGGTGTTTGAAGATTCTGAAACAGAAACTAATATGAACCAATGAAAAGTGTTGTTTTGTAATCACATGACTTGCCGTGCGTGCACGGTACGCGTACCGTACGTGCACGGAGCACGCACGCATGTGCACTCGGAGCATGCACGCATGCGCACTCGGAGCACGCCTGTATGCGCACCGTACGTGCACGGTGCACGCACGCATACGCGTACGGAGCACACGCGTAGGGTCTACGCGTGCATGTGCGAACAGAGCACGCACAACGTACGCATGCACACTCGGAGCACGTAGGTACGAGCACCGTACGCGCACGGTGCACGTACGCATGAACGTACGAAGCACGCGCGTAGGGAGCATGCGCGCACGGAGCACGCACGACGTACGCATGCGCACGTGGAGCGCACACCGTGCGCGCACGGTGCGCGCACGGTAAAAAACCCTTAAAAAAAAAAATTAAAGTGTTTATACTTTTATAGAAGATATTAACTATGCTGTTCAACTTTATCCAAATAAAAAAAAAAAAAGAGCTGAGTCATTCAATATTACAGGATACAGTCAATCTATAACTATATACATAGGTAGTTTATTGTAAAATAATTATATAAAAAATATAATACATACATAAATTAGCATTTAAAAAACCTTAAAAATTCACTAAAAAAACCATAGGTTTCACACACGTTATAGTTAGGAATTAGCATTTAAAAAACCTTTGAAATTCACTGAAAAAACCATAGGTTTCACACACGTTATAGTTAGGAATTAGCATTTAAAAAACCTTGCAAATTCACTGAAAAAACCATAGGTTTCACACACGTTATAGTTAGCTGGACATTTCACTCGTAAAAAACCAATGAAATTCCCCCGTTATAGTTAGTTCAGCTAACTATAACTCGCGCGCCCGCAATCCACTGCTGATGACGTCACATATTACATCACTCATGACATGGTCAGTCACATCACTCATGACATCACTCATGACATCTCAAATGACATCACTGATGACGTCATCCATGTGATAAATTACCACATCTTCTCACACCCTAATATAACCTTTGATACACCGACTCAAAATTTAAGAGTTCCATTGACAAAACCATACATACTGCAATACCAATAACTACATACTCACTTATTAACTCTTAGGTCTACATACACCTGCACTCATTCACCTGTACAGTCACTCATACTTACAGTCACTCCATACAAAACTATCATATGCATTTATACACCTATATAGACACTCACACACTACCAATCATCCATAGAGGTACTCTCACACCTACTCAGTCATGCAAATAATCACACTCCCATTTACTCACCTATGCGGTTATACACACTCAAGTTCACTTACTCATAAAAATAGAATAGAATCATTGATAAAAGCACACCCTCATCCATACAGTCACTCTCACAATCACACACTCTCACATCTACCCACTTATATACTCTTACACGCATATATACTGCCTTTCACATATGTAGTTAGTCACAAATGTACCACTGAGATATACATTCAATCCCTAACACACTCATACATACACTCACTCAACCATACAGTCCATCACAGATGCACTCTTAAAACCATGCACCCATAGAATAACCCACTCACACATCTATGCATAGAGTCACACACACCCTACCCACACAAACACTCAGGAACCCATACAGATACTGAGACTAGCAATCAATAACTCATATAGACACTTATATAGGTATTCACAAAACCATGCCGCCACTTATACACCAACATACAGACACATACAGACATTTACACAGTTTAGTCACTAGTCTGCAGTAAGATACATTTAATGACTCACTTATAGAGTCAGTTACGCACCACAGAAAATCATCCATTTACACACTTGTACACCCACTCATTCTTCAACAGGCCTTTCCCTATATATATTAAACATATTAAAATTGTTAAGAAACACAAACTCAATGGATGATGTCATCAGTGATGTCATCAGTGATGTCATTTGAGATGTCATCAGTGATGTCATGAGTGATATCACTGACCATGTCATGAGTGATGTAATATGTGACGTCATCAGCAGTGGATTGCGGGCGCGCGAGTTATAGTTAGCTGAACTAACTATAACGGGGGAATTTCATTGGTTTTTTACGAGTGAAATGTCCAGCTAACTATAACATGTGTGAAACCTATGGTTTTTTCAGTGAATTTGCAAGGTTTTTTAAATGCTAATTCCTAACTATAATGTGTGTGCAACCTATGGTTTTTTTCAGTGAATATATATATATATATATATATATCTTATCTACTGGCGGTCGCCAGTAGATAGTTATAGTTAGGACCGATTTTCCATAGGAAATCTGAAAATTCTATTTTGAATAACTTTGGCGCCGGTTGATGAATCCTCGCAAAATTATCAAAACTAATGGGGCGCTCCGTTCAGCTCCTACCCTGAAAGTCTCGGGGTGATTCGTCAAGCGGGGGCCGAGAAAAAAAAGGGGGTCCCAAAACGCGTTTTCCCCATGCATTTTTCCATAGGACCTTTAGTCGAAGGTACAGCCCGAACGGCTGAACAGAATTACTTGAAATTTGGCAGAGAGGTAGTCCTCAGGTCAGGGAAGTGCCTTTTGCAGGTCTGGTGTCAATCTGTTCAGTAGTTCCTGAGAAAATAGCATTTAAAAGCATATAAATATCTATAAGCGCGCACCGTGCGAGCACCCTAACGTGCGCGAGCGTAATTCTGATTGGTGGTTACATGTTAGTCAACGTTTGAATCGGTCGAAATCAGGAAGTGTCGGCCGCCATTTTTTGTTTGTTTTCAGTGCGAGAGTGAAAAAGGAAGGTGGCGAACGTGAAAAAGGGGCAGGGTAGAGAGTTCCTGACCCCCTAGCCTTTGTCAGGGGGTCCCTGAAGGACCCCGCAGGCAGAAAAAAAATGTAATTTTTTTTTTTTTTAAATCGCGGGGGTGCGCGCACCGTGCACGCACGGTGAAAAACAAAAAAATGTAATACGTAGTTTATTGTAAAATAAATATAGAAAAAAAATAATAATACATAAATAAATTAGCATTTAAAAAACCGTACAAATTCACTGAAAAAACCAAAGGTTTCACACACGTTATAGTTAGGAATTAGCATTTAAAAAACCTTGCAAATTCACTTAAAAAACCATTGGTTTCACACATGTTATAGTTAGGTGGATATTTCACTCGTAAAAAACCAATGAAATTCCCCCGTTATAGTTAGTTCAGATAACTATAACTCGCGCGACCGCCACTCTATCACAAGGATGATGTCATCAGTGATGTCATGAGTGATGCCACTGACCATGTCATGAGTGATGTAATATGTGACGTCATGAGCAGTGGATTGTGGGCGCGCGAGTTATAGTTATCTGAACTAACTATAACGGGGGAATTTCATTGTTTTTTTACGAGTGAAATATCCACCTAACTATAACATGTGTGAAACCTACGGTTTTTTAAGTGAATATATATATATATAAGTGTGTGTATATGTATATATATATATATATATATATATACACATTTATATGTGTGTGTGTGTGTACACATACATATATATATGCAGGGACGTGGTCAAAACGCGTCTTTCTCTGCCTGAAGATTAAAACTATTTTGAAAACCGATCAGTGGGCTTGTGGAGACTTTGTTTCCTGATTCTCCTTGCTTGGCGAAATATATATATATATATATATATATATATATATATATATATATATATATATATATATATATATATATATATATATATATATATATTACCTACTGCCAGTCGCCAGTAGGTTGTTATAGTTAGGACCTATTTTCCATAGGATATCCGCAACATTCTATTTGGAATAACATTGGCGTCGATTAATGAATCTTCATGAAATTTTCCAAACTTTTGGCCAGCTCCGGTCCGCTCCTATCCTGAAAATTTCACGGTGATTCATCAAGCGGGGACCGAGAAAAAAGGAGGTCCCAAAACGCGTTTTCCCCAAGCATTTTCCCATAGGACCTGTTGACGCAGCTACAGCCCAAAGTGCTGAACGGAATTACACCAAATTTGGCAAAGAGGTAGTCCTCAGTTCAGACTCGTGCCTTTTGCTTAAATGGTGTAAATCCGTTCAGCAGTTCCTAAGAAAATCAAAAGTAAATTCACATATATATCTGGGCGGAGCCTAACCACACATCTCATCGTGAGATCTGATTGGCTGTCAGCACTTCATCCAAGAAGTGTTGGCAGCCATCTTGGGACCAATATACATGATAGCACCTCATTAAAAAGCATTGCAGTTAATAGAAGGTTTTAAGACTTTAGTTACATTATAAATCATTTGTTGATGGTACCATACTCATTTTAGGAATTGTGGTGTGTTCTAAGGTGATTTTACCATGTGAAAAAGCCTTCTGCTGTGATATCATGAATCATGTTTGAGAGAAAACTATTTTCTCATGCTTTTCCCACAGAGGTTTGGAAGGTGATCTATAAGCTAAACAGAGAGCATATTTTCTGTTAATTCACATTATCTTTCTCAGTCATGTGAGAATGAAGTCTGACATTCTCAGTAAAACATGTACATCCAACAAGGGCAGAGACTGTCAGTTGATTCCTTTGTGTTCTACTGAAGCTTCCCAGAGTGTTCTAAAGAACAACTAGAGCGCTAACAGTCCTACTTATGACAAACGTATTGCACACCTGAAGTCATCTTGGTTGGAATAAAGTGGTAACTCTTAAAACATTTAATTTAAAAAGGAACAAAATTAGGGGGTTCATTTTGCCATCGAAATTATGATTAGTGCTGCAGAAAGAAAAATGAGGGCACATTTTGAGTGACTTCTCAAATCCTCTTCTATTTCATTAAAAAATTCTGACATGCAGACTGAAACATGCACTTTCAATACCAGCAGCAGACTTCCTTGGTGAGCAGTAGCTTTACTACAGTGATCTAATGAGCAGAGTGCTAACATTCAGAATTTATGGCAAATGTGTGACACATCTGAATGCCTTCTTGATGGAACCAAAGTAAAAAACTGAAATTATTTCCTACTGAGGAGACTGCAGTAAATGAGGAAATTAGGTAACTACATAACAAATAAATCTCCCAAGATGGCCACCAGAGACAAAAGAGCCCAAATGTAGCCCAAATATCACCCAGATGTAGCCCAAGTATAGCCCAATGACAGAATGTCCCAGAGTGTTCTAACGAACAACTAGAGCGCTAACACTCTTACTTATGACAAAAGTATGGCACACCTGAAGCCATCTTGATTGGAATAAAGTGGTAACACTTACAACATTTAATTTACAAAGGAACAAAATGAGGGGGTTCATTTTGCCATAGAAATTATGATTAGTTCTGCAGAAAAAAAAATTAGGGCACATTTTGACTTCTCAAATCCTCTTCTATTTCATAAACAAATTCTGACATGCACACTGAAACATGTACTTTGAATACCAGCAGCAGACTTCCCAGGTGAGCAGTAGTTTTACCACAGTGATCTAATGAGCAACTAGAGTGCTAACATTCAAAATTTATGGCAAATGTGTGACACATCTAAATGCCTTCTTGATGGAACCAAAATAAAAAACTGAAAGTATTCCCACTGAGGAGACTGCAGTAAATGAGGAAATTAGGAAACTTCATAACAAATAAATCTCCCAAGATGGCCACCAGAGACAAAAGAGCCCAAATGTAGCCCAAATATCACCCAGATGTAGCCCAAGTATAGCCCAATTACAGAATGTCCCAGAGTGTTCTTAAGAACAACTAGAGCGCTTACTGTCTTACTTATGACAAATGCATGGCACACCTGAAGCCATCTTGATTGGAATAAACTGTTAACACTTAAAACATTTAATTTAAAAAGGAACACAATGAGGGGGTTTATTTTGCCATAGAAATTAGGATTAGTGCTGAAGAAAGAAAAATTAGGGCACATTTTGAGTGACTACTCAAATCCTCTTCTATTTCATTAAACAATTCTGATATGCAGACTGAAACATGCACTTTTAATACCAGCAGCAGACTTCCGTGGTGAGCAGTAGCTTTACTACAGTGATCTAATGAGCAACTAGAGTGCTAACATTCAGAATTTATGGCAAATGTGTGACATATCTGAATACCTTCTTGATGGAATCAAAGTAAAAAACTGAAAGAATTTCCTACTGAGGAGACTGCAGTAAATGAGGAAATTAGGAAACTTCATAACAAATAAATCTCCCAAGATGGCCACCAGAGACAAAAGAGCCCAAATGTAGCCCAAATATCACCCAGATGTAGCCCAAGTATAGCCCAATGACAGAATGTCCCAGAGTGTTCTTAAGAACAACTAGAGCGCTTTCTGTCTTACTTATGACAAAAGTATGGCACGCCTGAAGCCATCTTGATTGGAATAAACTGGTAACACCTAAAACATTTAATTTAAAAAGGAACACAATGAGGGGGTTCATTTTGCCATAGAAATTATGATTAGTGCTGAAGAAAGAAAAATTAGGGCACATTTTGAGTGACTTCTCAAATCCTCTTCTATTTCATTAAAAAATTCTGATATGCAGACTGAAACATGCACTTTTAATACCAGCAGCAGACTTCCGTGGTGAGCAGTAGCTTTACTATAGTGATCTAATAAGCAACTATAGTGCTAACATTCAGAATTTATGGCAAATGTGTGACATATCTGAATACCTTCTTGATGGAATCAAAGTAAAAAACTGAAAGCATTTCCTACTGAGGAGACTGCAGTAAATGAGGAAATTAGGAAACTTCATAACAAATACATCTCCCAAGATGGCCACCAGAGACAAAAGAGCCCAAATGCAGCACAAATATCACCCAGATGTAGCCCACATGTAGCCCAATGAGAGAAGTGTGCAATACACTTATTTTGTGTGTATTTGCAGTTTTATATAGTGCAGACTTGTCAGGTATTGGAGTGCTTTACATGAGCATTGGTTACATCACACAAGATCAAATTAATTTTGGTTGTAGACATGGGGTGATTAAGTGATTTGACCAGAATCACAGAATTTTGAGCTGAAGCAGAAACTCCAACCTGGTTCCCCAGTTGCAAAGTCTGCAGCTCTGGAAGTAACACCACATCCTCTCCCCTAGGTGCAACATTTAATCAAGTGGTCAACTGGATAAAAAACATAAAGATTACAAATAATTTAAAAGTTCTTTGTCGCTATTTGAAAACTCAGAAAATATGTCCTCATTTTAGTTTTTTAGAGCACTACCATAATTTTGATGCAAATAAGACCCTCTCCTATATGTAATTTCTAATGGAAATACTCTAGGTATTACAGTTTTGATTACATCAAGATGACGTCAGACGTTCCACACTTTTGTAATAAATATAGAATGTTAGCAATCTAGTTGTTCATTGGGATACTGTTGAGAGGCAGAGGCCAGGGGCACGGACTCTGAAAATTGAAGGCAGGTAGGAGAGTGCAGAGGCAACAATTTGACCACACTGGGCAGGCAGGAAGGGCAGTGGCAGCTCAACAGACTATGGAAGGAAGTGGAAAGGGGGGCAGGGGCAACAAACCAACAATACAGGACTGGCAAGAGAGGCTGTGGCAATATAATAGACCATTGTGGGCAGAAGGAAGAGGCAGTGGTAGTACAACCATACATGCCAACAGACCCATTTCAGCCAGGAAACGTCCAATGTTTTTAAGCTCAAATGGGCTTTATTTGATCTGTCTCCTGTCTACAATCTCCTCTTTTTCAATGTAACTCAAAGGGGAAAATCAATACCCCAGCTTTTTTTCAAAATCTCCCTCTTACCAAGTTCAAAATGTTCG
Source organism: Triturus cristatus (assembly GCF_964204655.1). Classification (NCBI taxonomy): domain Eukaryota; kingdom Metazoa; phylum Chordata; class Amphibia; order Caudata; family Salamandridae; genus Triturus; species Triturus cristatus. The sequence goes on along the minus strand of NC_140579.1, from coordinate 1,082,555,130 downwards.
CAAGTATGGTACATTGGATCATGGTAGGCAGGAGGAATTGGGGTAGGGACATGGACTCGGATAACAGAGGACAGGAGGGACATTGAGAGGTGCACCAAACTGACCATACAGGGCAGGCATCAGGGTTTGCAGCAGCACAATACACCACACAGCGCATGCGGGAAGGGAGTGCAGCACAACAATCCATAGAAAGCAATAGGGAGGGGACAGGACCATGCACATGGACAACAGAGAACAGAGGGGAAAGAGGCAATGGTAGCTAGCTGACCATAATGGACAGACAGGAGAGAAAGCTGCAGCATAACAGACCATAAAGGGCAGGAGGGACGGATCAGGGGCATTACAATGGAACAGACAAGCCAGGACGGAGGGAATAGGGGTCTGCACATGGAAACAGAAGGCTGGGGGCAAGGGGGTGGGGCAGGAGCAGCAAGATGACCATGGGGGCCAGGCAGGATGGGCACTAGAAACAGGACACATCATGGGGAGCAACAATGAGACTATGGTGGCATACACACAGACACTGGAGGGAAGGTGGGAGGGGGGCTAGGGGCAAGGTGGCAGGGCAGGAGCAGCAAGATGACCATGGAGGTCAGGCAGGATGGGCACTAGAAACAAGACACACCATGGAGAGCAACAATGAGACTATGGTGGCATACACACAGGCCATGGAGGGAAGGTGGTAGGGGGTCAGGGGCAGCTAGCTGACCACACAGGGAAGGTGGGAGGGACCATGGCAGCACAGAAGAGCATGCATGGCAAGTGGGAGGGTTAGTGGCAGCACAATGGCTATGATGGACAAGAAGGAGGGTGCAGGGGGATGCACAAAGGACCATGGAGGATAGAAGGGAGGGTCAGGACCTGGGCACAGACAAGAGAGTTCAGAGGAAGGGGCCTCACAACAGACCGCACGGGGCAGGCAGGAGGAGCAGTTGCAGCACAGCAGACCAGGGAGGGCAGAAGGGTGTGGCAGTAAAATGGACCATGGAGGACAGGAGGAAGGGGATAGGGGCATGGCATGTGGACAGGCAGGGTGGAGGTGGAAGGGACAGGTTACAGTCATCTGACCATGCTAGGCAGGTGGGAGGTGAGTGTCAGCTCAACAGAACACTCAGAGTAGATAGGAGTGGCAGGTCCATGGAACATGGTGGGCAAAAAGTATGGAGCAGGGGCATGCACAAAGACATCGGAGGGCAGGGGGAAGGAGAATAGGGGCAGCAAGCTAAGCACAGAGGCTAAGCAGGAGGTCAATGATGGGCCATAGAATTGGGCAATGGAGGGCAGGAGGAGTGGACTGGTACATCATGCTAAATGGAGGGCAGTGGCAGCACATCAGACCATGCATGGCAGGAGGCTAGTCCATGGATTCAGACAACAGAGGATAGGGAGGAGGTGGAGGGGCAGCAAGCTAACTGTTCAGAGAAGGTGGGTATTAGGAACTTTATTGTTTTTAAAATGTGTGTCTGTGCGAACTACTTAAAATATGAACAAGTATGCAGCATAATCTCACTTTTATTCAGGAAGTAGAGGACGTTTGTGACTGTGACTCCGGGCTCACTTGGCAGAAACACCCCCTGACCCTCCACCCCCATCGCAAAATGTAATGTCCGTAAAAAGGGTAGGTGGACGCAGTCTTATATAGAACATAGTCCTGAGAGCATGATTGAAAATGAAAACTAGATATAGTATATGGTATAAACTATGCACCAAAAAGTGTGATATAAGATGAACCGGGGCGTGAAATATAATATGCAATACATTGTGCGCAATGACAGATTCATTGGAGAGCACGAGATAGCACAGGCACTAGCGCGTGCTATGCGATATGCGCCTTGGAGTGTAATATGCACAGGGCAGTGTTGTGTAACCTAACTAGTCTCTAAAGTTGTAATATAAAATTTGTGCTGGGGAGTGTAACGTTGCATATGCACTGTGACAAAGATATGGATCCCAGATTGTAATATGTATGGCATAGCGCTGTGCATTATAACATAGCGTTACAACAAACAATTGATGGACGGAATGCTGACAATGCAGACATTCTCCCCCAGTCAAGAGATCTGGGTTAAATCCATCGTTCTTTTGCCCACTACACCACCCCAGTTTAGACATGGCCATATGCAAATCAGTCTTGACCCTGTGCCTCATGGGAACAGTCCAGCCCGAACTGCCAAGCCATGTCTTCCCTGGACCGGAATCAAGCATCCTAGGCTTTTCGCCCTAAGTGGGATGGGTATTCCCAGACGTGGGACCCGTGCTCACTACGCCACTGGAGTCAAGCTATCCTGGCTGATGACGGCTGATAGCCAGAAACCGGTCCTAGGATGCTTGATTCCGGTCCAGGGAAGACATGGCTTGGCAGTTTGGGCTGGACTGTTCCCATGAGGCACAGGGTCAAGACTGATTTGCATATGGCCATGTCTAAACTGGGGTGGTGTAGTGGGCAAAAGAACGATGGATTTAACCCAGATCTCTTGACTGGGGGAGAATGTCTGCATTGTCAGCATTCCGTCCATCATTTGTTTGTTGTAACGCTTTTCGCCCTAAGTGGGATGGGTATTCCCAGACGTGGGACCCGTGCTCACTACGCCACTGGAGTCAAGCTATCCTGGCTGATGACGGCTGATAGCCAGAAACCGGTCCTAGGATGCTTGATTCCGGTCCAGGGAAGACATGGCTTGGCAGTTTGGGCTGGACTGTTCCCATGAGGCACAGGGTCAAGACTGATGTGCATATGGCCATGTCTAAACTGGGGTGGTGTAGTGGGCAAAAGAACGATGGATTTAACCCAGATCTCTTGACTGGGGGAGAATGTCTGCATTGTCAGCATTCCGTCCATCATTTGTTTGTTGTAACGCTTTTCGCCCTAAGTGGGATGGGTATTCCCAGATGTGGGACCCGTGCTCACTACGCCACTGGAGTCAAGCTATCCTGGCTGATGACGGCTGATAGCCAGAAACCGGTCCTAGGATGCTTGATTCCGGTCCAGGGAAGACATGGCTTGGCAGTTTGGGCTGGACTGTTCCCATGAGGCACAGGGTCAAGACTGATTTGCATATGGCCATGTCTAAACTGGGGTGGTGTAGTGGGCAAAAGAACGATGGATTTAACCCAGATCTCTTGACTGGGGGAGAATGTCTGCATTGTCAGCATTCCGTCCATCATTTGTTTGTTGTAACGCTTTTCGCCCTAAGTGGGATGGGTATTCCCAGACGTGGGACCCGTGCTCACTACGCCACTGGAGTCAAGCTATCCTGGCTGATGATGGCTGATAGCCAGAAACCGGTCCTAGGATGCTTGATTCCGGTCCAGGGAAGACATGGCTTGGCAGTTTGGGCTGGACTGTTCCCATGAGGCACAGGGTCAAGACTGATTTGCATATGGCCATGTCTAAACTGGGGTGGTGTAGTGGGCAAAAGAACGATGGATTTAACCCAGATCTCTTGACTGGGGGAGAATGTCTGCATTGTCAGCATTCCGTCCATCATTTGTTTGTTGTAACGCTTTTCGCCCTAAGTGGGATGGGCATTCCCAGACGTGGGACCCGTGCTCACTACGCCACTGGAGTCAAGCTATCCTGGCTGATGACGGCTGATAGCCAGAAACCAGTCCTAGGATGCTTGAGTCCGGTCCAGGGAAGACATGGCTTGGCAGTTTGGGCTGGACTGTTCCCATGAGGCACAAGGTCAACACTGATTTGCATATGGCCATGTCTAAACTGGGGTGGTGTAGTGGGCAAAAGAACGATGGATTTAACCCAGATCTCTTGACTGGGGGAGAATGTCTGCATTGTCAGCATTCCGTCCATCATTTGTTTGTTGTAACGCTTTTCGCCCTAAGTGGGATGGGTATTCCCAGACGTGGGACCCGTGCTCACTACGCCACTGGAGTCAAGCTATCCTGGCTGATGACGGCTGATAGCCAGAAACCGGTCCTAGGATGCTTGATTCCGGTCCAGGGAAGATATGGCTTGGCAGTTTGGGCTGGACTGTTCCCATGAGGCACAGGGTCAAGACTGATTTGCATATGGCCATGTCTAAACTGGGGTGGTGTAGTGGGCAAAAGAACGATGGATTTAACCCAGATCTCTTGACTGGGGGAGAATGTCTGCATTGTCAGCATTCCGTCCATCATTTGTTTGTTGTAACGCTTTTCGCCCTAAGTGGGATGGGTATTCCCAGACGTGGGACCCGTGCTCACTACGCCACTGGAGTCAAGCTATCCTGGCTGATGACGGCTGATAGCCAGAAACCGGTCCTAGGATGCTTGATTCCGGTCCAGGGAAGACATGGCTTGGCAGTTTGGGCTGGACTGTTCCCATGAGGCACAGGGTCAAGACTGATTTGCATATGGCCATGTCTAAACTGGGGTGGTGTAGTGGGCAAAAGAACGATGGATTTAACCCAGATCTCTTGACTGGGGGAGAATGTCTGCATTGTCAGCATTCCGTCCATCATTTGTTTGTTGTAACGCTTTTCGCCCTAAGTGGGATGGGTATTCCCAGACGTGGGACCCGTGCTCACTACGCCACTGGAGTCAAGCTATCCTGGCTGATGACGGCTGATAGCCAGAAACTGGTCCTAGGATGCTTGATTCCGGTCCAGGGAAGACATGGCTTGGCAGTTTGGGCTGGACTGTTCCCATGAGGCACAGGGTCAAGACTGATTTGCATATGGCCATGTCTCAACTGGGGTGGTGTAGTGGGCAAAAGAACGATGGATTTAACCCAGATCTCTTGACTGGGGGAGAATGTCTGCATTGTCAGCATTCCGTCCATCATTTGTTTGTTGTAACGCTTTTCGCCCTAAGTGGGATGGGTATTCCCAGACGTGGGACCCGTGCTCACTACGCCACTGGAGTCAAGCTATCCTGGCTGATGACGGCTGATAGCCAGAAACCGGTCCTAGGATGCTTGATTCCGGTCCAGGGAAGACATGGCTTGGCAGTTTGGGCTGGACTGTTCCCATGAGGCACAGGGTCAAGACTGATTTGCATATGGCCATGTCTAAACTGGGGTGGTGTAGTGGGCAAAAGAACGATGGATTTAACCCAGATCTCTTGACTGGGGGAGAATGTCTGCATTGTCAGCATTCCATCCATCATTTGTTTGTTGTAACGCTTTTCGCCCTAAGTGGGATGGGTATTCCCAGACGTGGGACCCGTGCTCACTACGCCACTGGAGTCAAGCTATCCTGGCTGATGACGGCTGATAGCCAGAAACCGGTCCTAGGATGCTTGATTCCGGTCCAGGGAAGACATGGCTTGGCAGTTTGGGCTGGACTGTTCCCATGAGGCACAGGGTCAAGACTGATTTGCATATGGCCATGTCTAAACTGGGGTGGTGTAGTGGGCAAAAGAACGATGGATTTAACCCAGATCTCTTGACTGGGGGAGAATGTCTGCATTGTCAGCATTCCGTCCATCATTTGTTTGTTGTAACGCTTTTCGCCCTAAGTGGGATGGGTATTCCCAGACGTGGGACCCGTGCTCACTACGCCACTGGAGTCAAGCTATCCTGGCTGATGACGGCTGATAGCCAGAAACCGGTCCTAGGATGCTTGATTCCGGTCCAGGGAAGACATGGCTTGGCAGTTTGGGCTGGACTGTTCCCATCAGGCACAGGGTCAAGACTGATTTGCATATGGCCATGTCTCAACTGGGGTGGTGTAGTGGGCAAAAGAACGATGGATTTAACCCAGATCTCTTGACTGGGGGAGAATGTCTGCATTGTCAGCATTCCGTCCATCATTTGTTTGTTGTAACGCTTTTCGCCCTAAGTGGGATGGGTATTCCCAGACGTGGGACCCGTGCTCACTACGCCACTGGAGTCAAGCTATCCTGGCTGATGACGGCTGATAGCCAGAAACCGGTCCTAGGATGCTTGATTCCGGTCCAGGGAAGACATGGCTTGGCAGTTTGGGCTGGACTGTTCCCATGAGGCACAGGGTCAAGACTGATTTGCATATGGCCATGTCTAAACTGGGGTGGTGTAGTGGGCAAAAGAACGATGGATTTAACCCAGATCTCTTGACTGGGGGAGAATGTCTGCATTGTCAGCATTCCGTCCATCATTTGTTTGTTGTAACGCTTTTCGCCCTAAGTGGGATGGGTATTCCCAGACGTGGGACCCGTGCTCACTACACCACTGGAGTCAAGCTATCCTGGCTGATGACGGCTGATAGCCAGAAACCGGTCCTAGGATGCTTGATTCCGGTCCAGGGAAGACATGGCTTGGCAGTTTGGGCTGGACTGTTCCCATGAGGCACAGGGTCAAGACTGATTTGCATATGGCCATGTCTAAACTGGGGTGGTGTAGTGGGCAAAAGAACGATGGATTTAACCCAGATCTCTTGACTGGGGGAGAATGTCTGCATTGTCAGCATTCCGTCCATCATTTGTTTGTTGTAACGCTTTTCGCCCTAAGTGAAATGGGTATTCCCAGACGTGGGACCCGTGCTCACTACGCCACTGGAGTCAAGCTATCCTGGCTGATGACGGCTGATAGCCAGAAACCGGTCCTAGGATGCTTGATTCCGGTCCAGGGAAGACATGGCTTGGCAGTTTGGGCTGGACTGTTCCCATGAGGCACAGGGTCAAGACTGATTTGCATATGGCCATGTCTAAACTGGGGTGGTGTAGTGGGCAAAAGAACGATGGATTTAACCCAGATCTCTTGACTGGGGGAGAATGTCTGCATTGTCAGCATTCCGTCCATCATTTGTTTGTTGTAACGCTTTTCGCCCTAAGTGGGATGGGTATTCCCAGACGTGGGACCCGTGCTCACTACGCCACTGGAGTCAAGCTATCCTGGCTGATGACGGCTGATAGCCAGAAACCGGTCCTAGGATGCTTGATTCCGGTCCAGGGAAGACATGGCTTGGCAGTTTGGGCTGGACTGTTCCCATGAGGCACAGGGTCAAGACTGATGTGCATATGGCCATGTCTAAACTGGGGTGGTGTAGTGGGCAAAAGAACGATGGATTTAACCCAGATCTCTTGACTGGGGGAGAATGTCTGCATTGTCAGCATTCCGTCCATCATTTGTTTGTTGTAACGCTTTTCGCCCTAAGTGGGATGGGTATTCCCAGACGTGGGACCCGTGCTCACTACGCCACTGGAGTCAAGCTATCCTGGCTGATGACGGCTGATAGCCAGAAACCGGTCCTAGGATGCTTGATTCCGGTCCAGGGAAGACATGGCTTGGCAGTTTGGGCTGGACTGTTCCCATGAGGCACAGGGTCAAGACTGATTTGCATATGGCCATGTCTAAACTGGGGTGGTGTAGTGGGCAAAAGAACGATGGATTTAACCCAGATCTCTTGACTGGGGGAGAATGTCTGCATTGTCAGCATTCCGTCCATCATTTGTTTGTTGTAACGCTTTTCGCCCTAAGTGGGATGGGTATTCCCAGACGTGGGACCCGTGCTCACTACGCCACTGGAGTCAAGCTATCCTGGCTGATGACGGCTGATAGCCAGAAACCGGTCCTAGGATGCTTGATTCCGGTCCAGGGAAGACATGGCTTGGCAGTTTGGGCTGGACTGTTCCCATCAGGCAAAGGGTCAAGACTGATTTGCATATGGCCATGTCTCAACTGGGGTGGTGTAGTGGGCAAAAGAACGATGGATTTAACCCAGATCTCTTGACTGGGGGAGAATGTCTGCATTGTCAGCATTCCGTCCATCATTTGTTTGTTGTAACGCTTTTCGCCCTAAGTGGGATGGGTATTCCCAGACGTGGGACCCGTGCTCACTACGCCACTGGAGTCAAGCTATCCTGGCTGATGACGGCTGATAGCCAGAAACCGGTCCTAGGATGCTTGATTCCGGTCCAGGGAAGACATGGCTTGGCAGTTTGGGCTGGACTGTTCCCATGAGGCACAGGGTCAAGACTGATTTGCATATGGCCATGTCTAAACTGGGGTGGTGTAGTGGGCAAAAGAATGATGGATTTAACCCAGATCTCTTGACTGGGGGAGAATGTCTGCATTGTCAGCATTCCGTCCATCATTTGTTTGTTGTAGTGCATTATAACATAGGCATCGAGGAAGGCACGTTAGATGGGGCAATATAACCCGTGCGAAGGCAAGTGTGGCCTGACATATTCACGGGGTGGTGTTACAGTGCACATGGGCTAGAGAGTGTCATAGCATACGCACTAGCTGGTGGAATACAACACAGAGGTGTGAGACACTCGGCGGGCACTGGTGGGTGTAACACAGCATTGGGCTCAGCCAGGAGCACGCTGTGACTCTCAAGTGAGTTTCGTCTCCTTTCCAGAGAGTAAAATAAAAAGTATTACACAACCGGCGGTGAATGTGTGTTTTATTAACCGTGAGGGGGGTTTCTTGCACACTTTGGTCGAATTTTTGTCGAATTCCGTTTGAATGGCTTGGTGTGCGTGTATATTAAATGTGCCCGTCAATAGCTACCCATGTTTGTATAAATCAACGACAAGGGTGTCTACTTGGAGAGTACCCACCGGCGGGGGCGCCGGATTAGGCACGTAGGGCGTCAGACACGTCAGAGCTTCACTAGCGGTGTAAATACATTCCATGTGGATTCATTCTATTCATAGTCGCCTTTTAATGAATATCACACAAATCGTCATGGTGATAGGTACATACGGTTTGTCCAGCATGTCCTAGGTGTTTCTATAAATATATTGTTTTTTAAAATAATAATGGGGTCCCCGGGGCCATAAGTGGCCTGAGGAGGGGGGCAACGCAGCCCCCTCCTAAACAATAAAAAAAAGAAAAAGGCCATGACCCGGGGGTTGGGGTCCCCGGGGCCGATTAAGGCCTTGCGAGGGCCAAATTTGTTTTTTTTCAACAAAAAAAATTAGGGTGTAGGCCCTGGGGTATGGGGTCCCCAGGGCCAGTAAATTAGAAAAAGAAGGGGGGCCACACAGCCCTCCTTCTTAAAAAAATAAAATAAATAAAATACCAGCATCGCGCTGGAGGCCACGCCCCCTCCTTGCAGCACTCTGCAAACGCGCCCCCTGGCCAGTTGTAAGTTGGGGAATTAATTCCCCTTCAATACTGAGGGTCCCTGAGGGCCAACTAGCCCAACAGGTATCTCCAGTATGCGCCAGGGAGCTGTGTTGCATACAGGTTTTCTGAGTCCACGCCCTTTTTTACACCTCTATGCAACGCAGCTCTGTGGCGCTTACTGGAGGTACCTAGTGGGCTAGTTTGACCCTAGGGACCCTTAGGATTCAAGGGGACTTAATCTCTCCACTTAGAACGGCCACAGGGTGCGTTTACACAGTGGTGAAGGGAGGGGACGGGTTCTGAGGTGACGTGTGCAAACACGCCCTGTGGCGCGTTTTAAGTTTGGGAAATAATTCCCTTTCAATCCTGAGGGACCCTGGGGGCCAACTAGCCCACCAGGTGCTTCCAGTAAGCGCCACTGCTCTGCGCTGCAGAGAGGTGGTGCAGGCCGTGCCCCTTTTTACACCTCTCTGCAATGGCGCTTACTGGACGTACCTAGTGGGCTATTTAGCCCCTAGGGATCCTCAGGATTCAAGGGGACTTAATCTCCCAACTTAAAAAACGGCCACAGGGCGTGTTTACACAGTGGGGAAGGGAGGGGACGGGGCCTGAGTTAACATGTGCAAACAAGCCCTGTGGCGCGTTTTAAGTTGGGGAAATAATTCCCCTTCAATCCTGAGGGACCCTGGGGGCCAACTAGCCCACCAGGTGCTTCCAGTAAGCGCCACTGCGCTGCGTTGCAGAGAGGTGGTCTAGGTCGCGCCCCTTTTTACATCTCTCTGCAACGCAGCTCTGTGGCACTTACTGGAGGTACCTAGTGGTCTAGTTGGACCCTAGGGACCCTCAGGATTCAAGGGGACTTAATCTCCCAACTTAAAACGGCCACAGGGCGTGTTTACACAGTGGGGAAGTGAGGGGACGGGGCCTGAGGTGACGTGTGCAAACAGGCCCTGTGGCGCGTTTTAAGAGGTAGTTTTAATCCCCTGCCCTATTATATACTAGGGGCTTACAGAGGAGGTCATGCTGATCACAGGGGGACCCCAACGCATAGTGTTCACTAGTGTATGTAGGTGTTTTCACTGTATTCTGAGTGTCTTTTAACATAGCACTGGCTCTAGGACTGGTTAGTCAGACTCAGTTACCACCAGTATCCGTCTGAAAAAGTTGAGGGTACAGGATGATTTTGCAACAAGGCTTCTTTCTGCTCTTCTGTTTGTTCTTTCTGCACGTTATCCTTCTTCCTGCACTTTTCTTCGTCTTTGAGGACTTCTGTTGCTTCTTTCTGCATTTCTTTTTTTTCTTTCTGTGCATTTTTTCTTCTTTCTTCACATGTCCTATCTGTAGGCATAGTTAGAAATTAGCATTTAAAAAACCTTAGAAATTCACTGAAAAACCGTAGGTTTCAGGGGTGTTATAGTTAGCTGGACTTTTCACTCGTACAAAACCATTGAAATTCCCCCGTTATAGTTAGTTCAGCTAACTATAGCTCGCGCGCCCGCAATGCACTGCTGATGACATCACATATTACATCACTCATGACATGGTCAGTGACATCACTCATGACATCACTGATGACATCTCAAATGACATCACTGATTACATCATCCTTGTGATAGAGTGGCAGAGCTCCTCTCCCCCTAATATAACCTTTGATACACACATTCAAAAATAGAAACTAAAATTTTCAAAACAATGGACATACCCATATCAGTTACAACAACCTATTCAGTAATACTAAGATCCACATACACATCCACTCATTCACCAACAGTCCTATACAGTCACTCATACATGTACTCACTCATCATATGTACTCATATACCTATACATCCTGTTACACAACGCCACTCATCCATAGAGTTACTCACACACATAGTCACTCATGCTAATAAAGAATCAAACATCCATTTACTTGCATATACAGTTATACACACACCACCACACTTACTTCTACAGAAACTTACACATACTTAGTCTTTTAAACAATCACTTATAGAAACACATACTTATTCATACAGGAACTCTTTCAATCTCTCACTCTCACATATACTCACGTATATACACCAATAGTCACATATACTAGTTTAAAACATATGTAGTTACTCATAAAGACACTATTGAGACAGTCATTCACTCACTAACACACCCATGCACACACTCATCCACCCATACAGTCCTGCACACATGCTGTCTTCAACACATACAAACAGTGAGTCACTCATTCATGCACCTATGCACTACGTAATACCCCCCACTGAACCATACAGACACTCAGACACTCATACTGATACTCAAAAAACCAACTAATAACCTATATAGACACTCATGTAGCTACTCACCAACCCATGCAGCCACTTATACACAAAGTGAGAGACTGATAAAGATATTTACATATTTAAACATTACTCACTAAGCCATGTATTCACAAAGATACACTTAATCAGTCAGTTATACAATCAATTTTTCAAAAACAAATCATCCATTTAGACACTTATATACCCATTTATTCTTCCATCAACCTTGAGATATACATATATAAAACACTGACCATGTCATGAGTGATGTAATATGTGACGTCATCAGCAGTGCATTGCGGGTGCGCGAGCTATAGTTAGCTGAACTAACTATAACGGGGGAATTTCAATGGTTTTGTACGAGTGAAATGTCCAGCTAACTATAACGCCCCTGAAACCTATGATTTTTTCAGTGAATATATATCATTCGAGCAGCCCATCCAGGGCGGACAATAATTGCACTTATAGAGTGGGCAGGACCAGAGCGTGCACACCTTCATTGTGTCCGAGCCTCTGAAGAAGAAGTTTACCGACTTTGAAACGTGTCAGGCATCACGGACTTTTGAACTGCTCATTGCATCAACATGCAGAATCCCGTTTGCACCAATAAAGGTCTATAACCATCGATGGCATTGAGTGCTTCCTAAGATCGGGCAACTCTTGGAGCTGTTAGATATATATATATATACATATATATATATATGGAACTTGTTCCAGACTCTCCACACTTCCCGGCCGGCAAATGTACGAAGAAAGGGATATGGACACCAGATTCTCGTGGTAAACGCAGGTCTTTATTTAGATTCAGCCTGTCAGACGCGTTTCAGATAACACAGTATCCTTGATCACCTTATATATATATATTGCACAGCAAAGTGAATTTCACGAAATAATCCACACAAGCCCACTCGGTCAGTTATAGCAGTTTTATCTCGGTACAGCAAACAAGGACGACGCAATTTGACCACGTCCGTGTTCTTGGTCATATATATGAGTAGGTGGAAGCCCACTTAAATCACAACACTCCTTCATGACTTCAGCAAGAAAATACATGTGCACTCCAAGTCTGGTGCGTGAAAGTGCAATTTGGATTGGCAGCAGTGTGATTGCTGCCAATCACATATAAAATAAATATATATATATATATATATATATTACCTACTGGCGGTCGCCAGTAGGTAGTTATAGTTAGGACCACGTTTCCATAGGAAATCCGCAACATTCTATTTTGAATAACTTTGGCGCCGGTCGACGAATCCTCGCGAATTTTTCAAAATAGGTGGGGCGCTACGCTCCGCTCCTACCCTGAAAGTCTCGGGGGGATTCGTCAAGCGGGGGCTGAGATAAAAGGGGGGTCCCAAAACGCGTTTTTCCCATGCATTTTTCCATGGGACCTTTAGACAGGGCTACAGCCCGAACGGCTGAACAGAATTACTAGAAATTTGGCAGAGAGGTAGTCCTCAGGTCAAGGAAGTGCCTTTTGTAGGTTTGGTGTAAATCTGTTCAGTAGATTCTGAGAAAATAGCCTTTAAATCAATATATATATCTGAGCCAGCTTACGGTGCGCTTACGGTACGCTTACTGTACGCGTACGGTGGCGTGTGCGAGCGCAATTCTGATTGGCTCTTAGATCTTAGTAAACATTCGAATCGGCCGAAACCAGGAAGCGGCAGCCGCCATTTTCTCTCTCGCACTGAGAGTGATGTTTAAAATATAAAGCACAAAAACATGTAAAGGGGCTGTTTAGACAGCTCCCACACACATAGCAATGTTGAGGGAGTCCCCAAAGATCCCCCAAGGCCAAAAACGGAATTTTGATTTTTTCGCTAATTTCTGCGATTACGCTTACCGTACGCGTACGGTAAAAAATTATAAAAAAAAAAAAATTATCCACACTCTCCCCACCCCGTGTGCACTTGTTGCCCGAAGGGCACCAATTGTGCATGGCTTATTAATCTTGAGTTAAACTAAAATATTTAAAAAAATAATAATAAAAAAAAAAATTATCCACACTCTCTCCACCCCGTGTGCAAATGGTGCCCGAAGGGCACCATTTGTGCATGGCTTATAACATATACGAAAAATTAAAATATTACCTTTCAAAACGAAGTGCATCATATGTCCTCCATGTGCGCACGGTGCGCGAAGCGCATCGTGCGTACATGGCCCATCTAGCGTAACGTGGGCACGCGGTGCGCGTAGTGCACCGCGTGCCCACCGTGCGTGCACGGCACTAACTGCGTAAAGTGGGCGCGCGGTGCGCGAAGCGCACCGCGTGCTCACTGTGCGCGCACCGTGCGCGCACGGAACGAACTGCGTTAAGTGGGCGTGCACGCCACGAATGGCGTAAAGTAACTTAGCATTTAAAAAAACGTACAAATTCACTGAAAAAACCATAGGTTTCACACACGTTATAGTTAGGAATTAGCATTTAAAAAACCTTGCAAATTCACTGAAAAAACCATAGGTTTCACACATGTTATAGTTAGCGGAAATTTTACTGATAAAAAACCAATGAAATTCCCCCGTTATAGTTAGTGCAGGCAACTATAACTCACGCGACCGCAATCTTCTGCTGATGACATATGTGTCTTTATGAAAAAAAAATATTTGTAATATATGTATAGCTAAAAATGTATGGAAGAAGACATGGGCAAATAAGTGTCTAAATACAGTATTAGCATCAGCAGAGGATTGCGGTCGCGTGAGTTATAGTTGCCTGCACTAACTATAACGGGGGAATTTCATTGGTTTTTTATCAGTAAAATTTCCGCTAACTATAACATGTGTGAAACCTATGGTTTTTTCAGTGAATATATATATATATATATATATATATATATATATATATATATATATTATCTACTGGCGGTCGCCAGTAGATAGTTATAGTTAGGACCTATTTTCCATAGGAAATCCGCAACATTCTATTCCCAATAAGTCTGGTGCCGATTGACGAATCTTTGCGAAATTTTTCAAACTTTTGGCCAGCTCCGCTCCGCTCCTACCCTGAAAGTTTTGTGGTGATTCGTCAAGCGGGGGCCGAGAAAAAAGGGGGGTCCCAAAACGCGTTTTCCCCATGCAATTTCCCATAGGATCTGTTGTCGCAGCTACAGCCCGAACCGCTGAACGGTATGACACCAAATTTGGCAAAGAGGTAGTCCTCAGTTCAGACTTGTGCCTTTTGCATAAATGGTGTGAATCTGTTCAGTAGTTCCTGAGAAAATGAAGGTAAAAAAGTTAGTGATATCTATGGCCGTGGAGGATCCGCGGACCGTACACGCACCGTTAGCGCACCCTCCCCGAACCAAGCGCGCACACTCCCGATCGCGCGCTGAATGCTAATTGGCTGTCGAGTGTCTCTCTACATTCTAAACCAGGAACTGTTGGCGGCCATTTTCTGCCTCGGTAGAAGCGAGGCTGAAGAAGCAAGGGGAATAAGTGTGTAAAACATATAAAGGGGGCAGAGTGGAAATACTCTGACCCTCTAGAGGTGCTTAGGGGGTCCCAGAAGCACCCCCTGGGGCCCCCTGTTAAAAAAAAAAAAACGGTTAAATGCGCGCATGGTGCGCGCATCCTATCGCGTTGGATGCACGGATCCTCTCGCGGTGGGTTCGCGGATCCAAGGGAAAAAAAATGAAATTGTTGGGAGATAAAGATTAAGCTTAGGGTGCCGATCACGATCCGGTAAAAACCGGGTACGAACCGTCGGACGGAGCATAATCTCCGTCCGGCGCGTACCCGGTCGTCAAATTTTACAAACAAGGAATTACGAATCGCACGGGAACACCATTTCCGTACGATTCGTAAAAAAGCCCGACCGAACAAAATAAACCTACCAATGCGATCCGGGAAAGCGCCGACCTGACGTCGGGACGCTCGCAGCCTGCCATTCACGAACCAGGAATCACGATTCGCACCGACGTCATCCCGCACTGTGAATATTTTCCGGCTGCCAAAAACTGCCGGGAAAGCAGGACGACGCGAACAAGGACCACCAGTACGCGATGGACAGACAGGACGACGCGAACAAGGAGGACCAGTACGCGACAGGACGACGCGATCAAGGAGTACCAGTACGCGACGGACACACAGGACGACGCGATCAAGGAGGACCAGTACGCGACGGACACACAGGACGACGCAAACTAGGAGGACCCGTACGCGACGGACAGACATGGACCCGAACCTACGTGTCATCCCGGCACTCATAGCAGTCCACCTCCTCTACAGGTTACGACGCAGACGCCGCAGAAGGTCAGAATAACTAAGGGAGGGGGGAAAGTGGGGTGGGGTGGGGGTGGCAGGACCAGGGCAGGCCACAAACCCCCACCAAAGTCACACACCACACATGCCCAGGACATACCTGACACCCATGCCCTGGTCACTACGAGGGGGTGGGGGCGTGTCCAGCTAAGCCAGCGACCGCCACAACGGAAGTCCGTCACCACGCGAACCGGCAACACAACCAGACCGGTACGTCCCGTACCCACGCCTGAAGAGCGTGGGTACGAGATGTACCACGCCCACACCCACGTCACCCCAACAATGGCGGGACGGATCGTACCCACGTGGCAAAGGCCTGGGTACGGCCCGCACAAGCATCACATAGCGTGGGGACGGATATGTATGGACCCTACCCCCACCCGCGTACGTATGGAGCGTACACCCACCCCACCAGTGTAAGTACAACTCGTACCCGCACCCGCGGACGTACGGACCGTACCCCCACCAGTGTAAGTACGACTCGTACCCCCACCCCCGTATGCATGGAGCGTACCCCCACCCCACCAGTGTAAGTACGACTCGTACCCTCACCCGCGGACGTACGGACCGTACCCCCACCACACCAGTGTAAGTACGACTCGTACCCTCACCTCGAATGCATGGAGCGTACCCCCACCCCACCAGTGTAAGTATGACTCGTACCCTCACCCGCGTATGCATGGAGCCTACCCCCACCCCACCAGTGTAAGTACGACTCGTACCCTCACCCGCGGACGTACGGACCGTACCCCCACCACACCAGTGTAAGTACGACTCGTACCCTCACCCGCGTATGCATGGAGCCTACCCCCACACCACCAGTGTAAGTACGACTCGTACCCTCACCCATACGGACCGTACCCCCACCATACCAGTGTAAGTACGACTCGTACCCTAAACTCGAATGCATGGAGCGTACCCCCACCCCACCAGTGTAAGTACGACTCGTACCCTCACCCGCGTATGCATGGAGCCTACCCCCACCCCACCAGTGTAAGTACGACTCGTACCCTCACCCGCGGACGTACGGACCGTACCCCCACCACACCAGTGTAAGTACGACTCGTACCCTCACCCGCGTATGCATGGAGCCTACCCCCACACCACCAGTGTAAGTACGACTCGTACCCTCACCCGCGGACGTACGGACCGTACCCCCACCACACCAGTGTAAGTACGACTCGTACCCCCACCCCCGTATGCATGGAGCCTACCCCCACCCCACCAGTGTAAGTACGACTCGTACCCTCACCCGCGGACGTACGGACCGTACCCCCACCACACCAGTGTAAGTAGACTCGTACCCTCACCTCGAATGCATGGAGCGTACCCCCACCGTGTATGTTCCAAGCGTACATATCCAGAAATAGGAGGTGTGTGTGCAGAGTCCTCCCAGCAGTGCCCTGAGACAGGAGGGGTGGGTGTGGAGTCCTCCCAGCAGTGCCCTGAGACAGGAGGGGTGGGTACAGAGTGCTCCCAGCAGTGCCCTGAGACAGGAGGGGTGTAACACATGTGTGTGAGGCTGGAAGTACCCACATGCATACTGCCTACAAGGGAACATGTCCCCATGAACTCATGTCAACAGACTCCACACACAAGTACAGTGATCACCAAGGATGCCATGAATGTTGCAGGTGGAGACATGGCCCTGCATGCATGGCCAAAGTAGAAGGGCTCCGTCACACACACAGCTCATGTAGACACAGCTCTGCGCTAAACATTGGGAACACCCTGCAGGGAAGATATCAGGGTACACAGAGGAAGGAATACACCCTGGGACAATTGCACCATGCAGTAACTGCTTACATGAACAAAGAAAGTTAGCTAACACCTTGTGATGGCACACAGATCCCAGGGTCCCCCCAATGAGCAGCACACTACTACATATCCCACACACCCAACACATAAACACCACCCAAAACCATGTAGCAGCCCCACCAACACCAATACCAGCATAGCAGTAGTGTTATAATGAAAAAAGAAATAAAGCTGTATTCAGCATGAGCACAATGTCCGTGGATTGCAGGCAGTTCAATATTCACAAAGCCCATAGGGCAGTCAATGAGTCTCAGCTGGATGGGGGACACAGTGGGATGCGTGCCCCCTACCTTGCCTGCACAGTTACATGCCATCGTCTTCCACAGGGGTGAGGGCATCATGGGGGGGGGGGGGAAGCAACAGGCACCGCAGGGACATCAGGGCAAAGGGGAGGCGTTGTGGGTGCAGGGATGGAGGACTCCACCACAGGGGGTGGGGCAGGGCCAAAGGCGGAGGCCAGGATGGCACTACACACCTTTGCAAGATCCTCCAGGGATTCCCCTGCACCCGAAGGATCCACAGGCCCCAAGGAGGGGGGGGGTCAGAGGGATGGGTCGCAGCGCCACCGGGGGAGGGTGTAAACAGGGGGGGAGAATCAACCACCCTGACGAGGACTTCCTTGACCGCTTGCGTGGTGGTGTCACTGTGGGGCTCAGGGACAGAGCGGCCATGAAGGAGTCCTTGGGGGAGATGTGGCCAGGAGAGCTGAGGGGAGGGGATTTGGAGGGAGTGGACTGGGTGGAATGCGGACTCCCACTATGGCTGCGTGTCACACGTTTGCCCCCCGACCCAGTGGGTGTGCCTACCTCACCCTGTGTGTGCGTGTCAGGAGGAGTGCGGTGGACCTTCCCTGCTGGTGTGATGCCTGTGTCTGTTGATGTGGGTGCATGCCGACGTCTGGGTGTACGTGGGACAGGCATGGGAGTGGGAAGTGTGGATGGGGCAGGGGTAGGTGGGGGGAGGTCGCGCTGCAGGAGACCCACTGCTGCAGTCAGTGTGGAGTCTATGGACCTCAGCAAGTTGCGTTGGTCAGCCTGCGATGAATGAATGCCCTCCAAGTATGCCTCGATGTTGGTGAGGGTTTGGCCGTGGGCATGGAGGACATTAAGGATCGCAGCCTGACCAACCTGCAGCTGCCGCTGGATGTCCACAGACTCAGCATTGGCGGCAGCAGTGGAGACAGGGGCAGGGGGTGTGGTGCCTGGCATGAAGGAGACATGCGGTGACCGGGCACGCTGGGAAGGGACACGAGCAAGTGGGAGGCGGCTGATGGGAACTGAGGGGGCGGTGTGAGGTGTTGTTCCGCTGTCAGCTGCTGGTGCAGCCACCGCCCAGTCGGAGACATCCTCCTCGGACCTGTCAGCTTCGTATTCTGACGTGCCAGTCGACAGGTCCTCGGCCGCACTATCCTCCGCCTCTGTCCCACTCGATGTGCCAGCCCCGATGTCACGGCTGGCACTGGTGCTCGGTCCCTCCGCCTTGTCTGTGTCCATGTCTCCCTCTGTGTCCCCCGACGATGCTGTGGGCAGGGTGGAGAGACAGAAATTAATCAGACACCTGTACACATCTGTCACATGAGTCCAATCTACATAGGTAACATTGCATAGCCTGAAAAGGAAGATCCCTAACATCTACTAAACAAGGTACCGATGTAGGGCATGAAACACACAGTTGGTTGAGCCACCATGCCACTGAAATACCATGGAGAGCATGAGACAATAGCTAAAGACAGGAAACGGAGTCTGACATAGCACCCAGGCCCTGGGGACAATCCAGCACTGCATCTGCACCACACAGCGTTGGCGAAAATACCGATGACCAGGGACCATATCCATGAACTTGAGACACATGCTGCATAGGTAATGCTGAAAACATGCCCAACATGACTCGGTCACTGCACCTTGCGTGTGTGTCCAGACAAACATCACACACTGCCCAGACGCAGCAAGTAGAAATCAGGATTTGACATATAGGCTTTGCCCGCCCCAACCACCCCCTACACGAGGCAAATTGTTGAGACACAGGTGGCACCAACATCTCATAGTCTGGGTGATAAACACAGGGGCAGGCAAAATGCAAGATTGGACGCCAAATAGCCAAGGTGCGCCTGTACAAATAATGAGGTACCAGTGCCCATCCTCAGATGAGTATAACAAGACACACAGGCACTGGCAACTGTGAGCATGAAGAAGGACATTCAGGTCAGGCTGCACAGTGGACACCTGTACAAAATAGCAAGTCTATGTACATGGTGCCAGGGGACAATGGCACAGAGCACAAGCTACGCTGTAGACACTGAGAGTGTCCACGTTTATGATGACACATACAACACTGAGGAAAAGGTGCCCCAGGGGACAGTAGTGGCCACGCAACTCCATGCTCCTGAATGGTAATGACTGCAACACACGCCACCATCCCTGCACTATGCGTATCGCACACTCATGCACATCATGTCACAGGCCACTACATAGGACATGCGCGCTGTAAGGCATGACACATGAGAGACCAACTCCCATGTCTGGAGTCAGCATCAGTGCCAACTGACATGGAACCCACATGCAGTGAACTTGACAGGGCACAGCCAAGGTCCCAAAACCTGTTACACACCACCCCCACACATGATGCTACAGGCATAGTTCTCGTGGACAAAGCGCCAGCCTACATTACCTTGTGAAGGAGTGACTACACACAGACCAGGGAACACATTGCAAGGAGGGGAAGGGTGGCAGGGGCGCAGCGCCATACTGGGGCAAACTGGCTCTGCACAGCACCTTTAAACCCTGGCAGTGAATTCATGCTACTGTGCCCTTACAAATGCCGGTGACACACAACAACCACACATGTACCTACCCCCTTCCGGCTGCTGCATCGCCTGTAAGCGCCTCTCCAAGTCTGGAAAGACCACCGGCAGCACACGCCTGTGGAGGTGGCTCAGACGGCGGCGGCCGCGGTTCTTGTGGCTCACAGGTGAGTCCCCCAGCAGGACCCGTGCAATCCTCCGCGTCCAGCACCGGATATCCTGCCAGCGTTTCCTCACCTGGGACAGGCTCCGCCTCCGACCATCCACACCCCTCACGGCACTGACGGCGGTCAGCCAGATCTGCTCCTTGGCAGTGGCGCCTACCTGTGAGGAAGAACAAGTGACACCACATCAATACACCAGCCACATGTCACAGAGAGACATATGAGAACAAATTAGCTGGTTACAACAAGGCATGTCATGCAGCCAATGCATTGCACCTTTGTCATAGGGACATGATCCTCTGGTGAGGGAAAAAGCAGTACGTGCCATAGTGGGTACACAGGTGGAATGATGGCAATGTCACAATCAATGATCAAGGCTCACACTGTGCATCACACCCACCCCTCCTGTCTCAGGGCACTGCTGTTAGTGATAGGCACACACCCCTCCTGTCTCAGGGCACTGCTGGGAGGACTCCACACCCACCCCTCCTGTCTCAGGGCACTGCTGTTAGTGATAGGCACACACCCCTCCTGTCTCAGGGCACTGCTGGGAGGACTCCACACCCACCCCTCCTGTCTCAGGGCACTGCTGTTAGTGATAGGCACACACCCCTCCTGTCTCAGGGCACTGCTGTGAGTACTCCACACCCACCCCTCCTGTCTCAGGGCACTGCTGGGAGACATCAGGCATCCCCCCCCGGGACCCCCCCAACAGTACATGGCATGTGTGTCACACCAGGACACAATGGCAGAAGTCACAGTCACAACATAGGGACAGTCTGTGCCAGTGGCCTATGCACTCACCTGATACCCTGGTCGCCCATACAGCATGGGGTACTGTGGGAGGATCACATCCAGCAATGCCATGTTCTCCTCCAGGGTGAATGGCTGTGTCCTCTCCACAGCCCTTGACATGGTTCCAGGGAATCAGTAGCAGCAGCTGGCTCGACGAATTCAAAGATGTGCAGGCAAGTACTCCCTCATGGGACCTGGCTGCCTTATATGTGCCTTTCTGCCCTGTCTCATGCACAGGAGTACAGAGTGATTGGTCACTCACATTTGCATCCTATGTTTCCACCAATCCCTTCAAACCTAGCAGTCTGTGTGTACTCTATCGGTTTCATTCTCCTGCATGATGTCAGCTCCACAAACACATTGCAACAAAGTAGATTAATTCCAACTGACTTCTGCTGTTCACCTTCCAGAAGAAATTCGAATTTAGAACTTGGTCTCCATGACAACCAGCATGCATTTAGGCCTTAATACTTGTCCCTCATGTGTCCCCTATGTAATGTGGAGCTTCACACACAGGTACGGTGCGTTCCGGGGCCCTAGGGCACCCCAAATGCATTGCAACGGCCCGTACACGCGTGACGACGTTCACTTTCACTATGGGTGGCCTCGCGTATGCGTACTCGTAGTGGTACGGGCCGTACACACGCCTGCACGCTCCCTATCACTAATGAGGAAATATGAATTTTGTGATCAGTTATGTCCCCTATCGTAGACCCCAACGGCTCCATGTGCATGCTATAAGTACATGTATGTTCCCTCCAGTTTCAGTTATGAAGACGCAAATACATGTGCGTCCACCGTCAACATGTCCTCTTTCAGATCCGCTATGAATGGGTCAGATATTCCATTCCTAAGTATGAAAGGCCACCGACTTTATGTGGTTCGCTTTCAACATTTTACAGACTCAGGCGAGTAGGCCATGAATTCTGCCATCAAGCCTTTTCCTGCCTTCTGCCTCTGAAAGCTCCAGTCCGAGCCTGCATCTGTATCCCTGAACTTTGTCCTACTCCCTGCGCGGCTAACGGTGCCTGATCCAGCCTGTTGCCTGCCAAAAACTGTATTTCACCTTCAAGATTATCTGCTCCGCTCCTCATCCGATGCATTCCTGTCTAGTAGTTTAGGTAAACATCCTTCCAGCTACCGTGCAAAGGGCCAGGCCTCACTGTCCTCATGCAAGTAATTCATAGCTCCTGTTACCATGGAAGATTCCTGCCCCCCCTCGCATCTCATGTAGACACTTAGACGCTTGTACACGCACTAACAGTCAGTATAGAATAGATTCCGTCCGAAAGACCTTTCCTTTTGGATAATGCAGTTCTTTAAAACATAAGATATTAGATATGATTTGGGATTAGGTTGACATGACCCCTTAGACTTCTGTCTCCACATGTAGAGCTAAATGTCAAGTCCCCTTCACCCTCTAGTTGCACGTCAATCACACGTCATGCGGCTGCGCGCGCATTTCTGCCAAGTATTTCTGCTGACATTGCAGGATTCTCTCACGGATCCACCCACTTGTAACATCATGTTTAATGACGTATTTAGTTACACCTATGTTTACGCCTTTTTTCATTACGTATGTGTATTATATCTGTATTATCAACTGTTACGCCTCTTGCATCTGTCTTAATGTAATGCTTTCCATATAAATACCATTACTTGTCAATAATGTATTGCCTTCCTTCCTGAACCTTCATGGTGATGGAATTTGAAGCCTGCAGTTCGAATTGTAATTCCTTTGTAGAGGAATAAAGCCTTTTAGAACCTCTAATACCACGGATTCTGCCTCTTATATTTACTGAGTTATTCTTACTAGACTTTACCGCATAAAAAATAGTACCGGTAATGAAATATTTACCACAGAAATTGGCGCCCGAACAGGGACACTTTCTCATCTCACGCGCCGGAGGTGCGTTGCAGGCCCGGTCTCCTGCCACAGCTGAACGGACAAAAACGCGTACCCGCAGGATTTCCTGTATCTCCCTCCGGCCAAGCGGGGGTGACTGAGGCTGCGATCAACACCCAGACGAGGCGGTGAGAAGTGAGAAGTATCCCGACCAGAGCCTAGCTGAGAGAGCAAGATCCGAGGTATACAGAGGCCCACCAGATTCCGAAGTTCCGAGTCCAGTCGAGTCCAGTCCAGTCCGGTCCAGTTTCAGTTCAGTTCCGAGGCCTTCCGTTCCGTGCTACCCGGTGAGTACCATTGCCGGGGAGGCATTTAAACGTGCACATAGTCTGTGCCGGTCAAGACGGGTTTGGGTACACAAATCCGGTCTGCACTGTTTCAGCAGTGTATCTGTACTGTTTAGCAGTATATCTAGTATGTCTTGCATATAATTAAGTATTTTTTAGTGTCAGTATTATGTCAGTAACTAGTTTTCTATTAGTTATCATCGTTCGTTAAACTATTAAATGTTAAATGTTTTAATACGTTCTACATATTGTGGTGTGAATGATTGTTCATTATTGTGTTTGTTGTATTAAGTATGTTCAAGTAATAAGGTCTAAAAATGCCGCTCTTTTCGAAATTAAGACAGATCAAAACCAGAAAAGGTGTACTCGAAGAAGCTGTTCCCATCCCACCTAGGGACACTCCAGGGTACTTTATGTATCATAAGCATGGCCTAGATGCCGTGTTATTTCTTGATTTATGGGTGGACTACACCAAAGAGTTACCAGAGAGTCAGAGATGGCCCGCAGCGGGGACCTGGGATGCAGATTGCATCATGAGAGTAGAAGAAGAATTATGGAAAAAGAAAGCCAGACAGTCACAGAAAGATGCCATTGAATTATGGCGTAAAGAATCATATAGACGTACAGAAAAAGCGCTCAGACAGGAAGAGAAAGGTAGGGAGAATTCAAATAAAGCCCGAGAAAATCTATTAATTGAGGAAGGTACCCGAGTAAAATCAGAACAAGTAGATAGACAAAGAAATACCCTTATGAATGGTATGTATCCTCTTTTTGCCGAAGGGTTACCTCAGGCCACCCCGGAAATACCGAAAAACTTGACACCCCCATTACTCCCGATAAAAGCACATCCAAAAACAGCAAAAGACGTTTTCCTTTCCTCCTATTTAGATGACGTAGCTCCCGAGTATGCTAATACCATACCACACACACCGCTTGCTGATGGTGTTCAACGCCAAGATCATCCGTCTGTATCCCCGCAACAACAAACTCCTACGCCCATTCCCACAGGTCCGTCCGTTTCTACTGTTTTTCCCGCATCTACAATTTCTATCTTACGTCCAACGAATCCTTTCTTGCCCAGCACCTCAGATGGTGCTACAGGAGGTACGACAGACATGTTTGCCACACCGCCGCGAAATAAACAGACCCTTAGAGATTTAGCACTCCAACGTACACCCCAACTAGCGACATCCGACATGTTTAAAGAACATCTTGTGGATTGTAGATACGATCCAGTGCCAGGTAAACAGGACAGATTGCTACTATCATCACTACGTATACGACGAGCTACATTGTATTTAATGACGATACCAGGAATGGTTGAACACCTAGACAATATATATCACTTTGTCCAAACAGGGCGAGGCCCAGAAAGTATTAACGAAGCCATGGAATACCAGAAAGTGGATGTACAAAGACAACTACTACGTTTTTTCATAAACTGCGTGATCAGGAACCAAGACAGGCCTGAGGCAGATCATGATACCATGCAAAAACTTGCCAAATGGGGTCAGAACATATCAGACGAGAAACATGATAGACAGGCGTGTATAATCGCCATGTATCGAAAGATCCGCAAGGAAGTAGAACGAATACATAAAGAAAGACGAGAAGCAGACAGAATGGAATCAGAGGGAGAGGAGGAGCAAGAATCAGAACAATTAGAGACGATAGCTTACGTAGGTAGAGGAAGACCCCACATAAATACTAGAGGCTTTAATGATCCGATACGTCCGATACGTCCAGAATGTAACAGACATTTTCAAACCCCTATGTTAAATACAAGGTCCCCTGAACACCTATTCCAAGCCGCTGATAAATTACTCCGAGATCGAAGGGGGTACCATATGCTCGATTCCATGGATGAACAAGAATTAGCCAGGTCAGCAGTACAATGGGCCGACTGTCCCGACAAATACAGTGAAGATGCACTAGCACACACATTTCTGAATCTTACCCCATACGAACAGCGTTTAGCTAGTATATACATGATTCAACACCTCCTTATATTATATAAAAGCCAACACTCCGATCCTGGACCCTTACCTGACATATTGACCGAATTACTCACGAATAAATGGAGAGGTTCAGGTACTGATCTAATTAAAGAAATTCTAGAATTTCGAAACCAGTATATAGTTTTCGCATACCCAGAACACGTTCCAGTTCCCACTATGGGAAGAAAAGTGTATCACATAGATAGACAGAATCCGTTACGCGAAGTACACCCAATCAGAGGTGAAGATAATAACTTTACACGCGTGTTTGTGTACACGCCTATAACTAAAATTGAATTGTTAGAAATGAAGAAAGTAGTACCCAGCCATGACAAGGATCCAGCAGGTTTCCACCGTGAAATAAAAGACATGTTACTCATGGGAGAGTATACTTACCCCGACATTATGAAAATATTGAAAGTGTTAATGCCTGCCGGTGTTTACGAGAAACTCAAAGAAAAGGAATGGGAGGTGGGAGACCAAAAGATAGATTGGACAGCATTAGAAAACGAAGAAAAGGCCCGAGCTGCAGGATCAGGGCTTGGGGAAAAGACTACAGCACTACCAGGACTACTAGTACAGGTACTGCCACGTTTATTAACTACGAAAAAGGAGGACTGGGGTGCAATCTCAGCCTGTAAAACAAAAGCAAGATGAAGACACTAGTGATTTCTATTCCCGATTTGAAAAATGTTTTGGTATTAATAGTGGCATAAAAGCAAGTAGCGAGTCATATCCACATCTGTTTGTGACAAAATTAGTTGAAAATTCCCTGCCGCAAGTTAAGAATAGAGTATTGAAATTTGAGAGTACCTGGCAAGGTAACACCCCGTCACAGATGTTACAGATGTTACAATATCACCACAATAGAATTAGAGAAGAACAAGAACATGAACAAAGACGTATGAAAGATACGAAAATGAAAATGCTTGTTGCTCGGTCAGTTCCAGCTGATGGTCATAAAAAAGGTGATTCCGCAGGTCCGGTGAAAGGGACATGCAACTATTGTAAACAACAAGGTCATTATATACACGATTGTCCAGTCTTGAAACATAATATTGCCACAGGTGGAAACCCAGGAAAGACCACGTCCACCTAGACAGGATCAGAATGAACAACAAATCCCTCAGCATGCACAATTTAGGCCGGCTCCGCAACAGCCAGCTCCGCAACAGCCAGCTCCACAACAGACCGTAGCACCACCACAAGTGCAGCCTATTGCTGCCACACAAGCAACAACGCAACAGATGTACCAGTATGCACAAAATGACTATCCCGATTATCAGCGATACACATGAAATAGCCTAGAGAGGGAAGTTGGCTTACCCCTTATTGAGGTTCCTGTAGATCAAGAGGGACCTTATGTACATAGTGAACTATTAGGGGAAGACAGAAAGTTTTTACTTGATACAGGGGCAAGCAGAACAACTATACGACGCAGTGAAGTTCCAGGGGCACCCCTCTCAGGCTCACAGAATATTTCCCTTGGATTCTCAGGAAAGCCTATCATTAATGAAGTTACGCAACCCCTTCCACTTACGGTTGGTCCATTGACTCGAACTACAGATTTATTGCTTACTAAATCATGTCCAGAAAACTTGTTAGGTATAAAAACATTGAAAGCTCTAGGAGCTATAATATGTTGTTCTCCGGAAGGAGTACGATTATTTTTACGTGACTTCAAGGGTCACTACGTGTCCAGAGACATGGATCACCGGCTGCAGAATTTACCTACACATCTATGGGCACAAGGCCCAACTGATGTTGGTTGCATGAACATTACACCATATCGAGTCACACTAAAAACAGGAGTAGTACTACCACGAATGCGACAATACAAGTTACCACCAGATGCTGTTGTGGCTTTGCTGCAAATCATTGACGAGCTCATTGCACAAGGAGTGGTTGTAGAAACCGACTCCAATGTATGTAATTCCCCGATAATTCCGATTCTTAAAAGAACGGATCCAAAAGCACCACCAGTATATCGATTAGTTATTGATCTACGCGAATTAAATAAATGCATTGTACCACAATATCCTGTGGTCCCAGATATCTCTTTATTACTAACAGCTATTGACTCAGAAGCAACGTTCTTCACTGTAATTGATCTCAAGAATGCTTTCTTTAGCGTCCCAATAGATCCGGAAAGTCAATATCTGTTCGGATTCAGTTTAAATGGACGAAGTTTTAAATTCACACGCGCACCTCAAGGATTTACAGAAAGCCCCAGCATCTATAGCCAAGCACTGAAACGAGAACTTGACAGTATCCACATGCCAGTTAACACTGCCTTGCTTCAATATGTCGATGATTTGCTGATCACCGCCCGAAGCGAACCTGAATGTGAAACAGCGTCACTGACGGTTTTGAAATTTCTGGCAGACAAGGGGCACAAAGTGTCCCCTTCTAAGCTGCAATTCTGTGTCCAGCAAGTTGTTTACCTTGGGCACTCGCTGTCCAAGGAGGGAAGACAGCTTACACCTGATCGCATCCAGTTAATCGCTAACATGCCACCACCCAAGACACAAAAGGAGGTGCGGGCTTTTATAGGTCTCACTTCATACTGTAGGCAGTGGATCCCTCAATATGCATTTCTAGCAAAACCACTCATCCAGTTGACAACACAGGAGGCAGCCACATCGACTGTTCTCCCTTGGACTCAAGAACATACATATGCCTTTGAAAGCTTAAAGAAAGCTTTATGCCAAGCACCTGTTTTAGCAACACCATGTTACAGTAAACAGTTTACACTCTTTGTTACAGAACGCGAAGGTACTGCCTTGTCAGTACTCACTCAGGAACAAGCAGGATCACACAAACCATGTGCTTATTTCTCTAGTACATTAGATCCAGTAGCTAAGGCTCTTCCTGCGTGCCTGAAATCAGTGGCAGCAACAGCTTTAGCAATCAGACAAAGCGATGCCATAGTGTTAGGACATCAATTGACAGTACAAGTACCACACGCAGTAGAGGTTCTCTTGAACCGCACACAAACACAACACTTGACTATAGCGAGACTCACCGGTTATGAATTAACATTGTTTCAGCCACATATAGAAATCAGACGTTGTAATACGTTAAATCCTGCCACACTTTTGCCAGTAAATGGAACAGATCCATTAGCACATGATTGTATTGAAGTCATTACTATCACGACGAAACCCAGACAAGACTTGACAGATATCCCTTTATCAGATCCAGACTTGACATTGTATGTAGATGGTTCATGTATGAGAACAAGTACAGGAGAGTTAGTGGCCGCTTACGCAGTCACAACAGACACTGAAGTCATTGAAACAAATTGTATTAACACTTTGTCAGCTCAAGCAGCAGAGCTCATCGCTCTGACACAAGCCTGTATTCAAGCCAAAAATAAGAAAGTCAACATATACACAGATTCACGTTATGCATTCGGAGTCGTCCATGACTTCGGCGTGCTGTGGCGAGAGAGAGGTTATTTAACTTCTCATGGTGCCCACATCCAACACGGACCCCTCATTCAAGCCCTATTAGATGCGATTCATTTACCTACTGCAATATCGATTATGAAATGCAAAGCCCATACAAAAGTTACCGATATCATTTCTCAGGGTAACGACTTAGCTGACAGAACAGCTAAACAGACTGCTCAGAATCAGACTCACACAACTGACACGACAAAGACAATAGTTCTGACACCAACACATTGCATGACAGTTAAGGATCCCGCCCTTGATATAATTGACATACAGACACATGCTACACCAGAAGAAATAAAGAAATGGACTGAATTAGGAGGGATCCAAACGGACCAAGGATGGATGACGAAGGAAAAATCCATATGGTTTCTTCCCGACTCCATGGTTCAAGTCATCATTAACACAATACATAGTCCTGCGCACTTAGGAGAAAAAGCTATGCTAGACAGCATTCAACACATTTGGTTCAACAAACACTTGCGAGCAGCAGCCAAACAGAAAGTACGTACCTGTATGATATGTTGTCAGTTTAATCCAGGTAAAAGCATCCCCGTAGAGCAGGGTGGATTTCAACCTCCCGATCATGCTTTTGAAGTCCTCCAGATGGATTATATCCAGATGGAACGATGTCGAGGATTCAAATATGTTCTCGTAGTTGTTTGTGCTCTTTCCCGTTGGACAGAAGCCTACCCGGTTTCAGATTACACTGCCCCGACTACTGCCAAACAGCTAGTTCGAGAATTCTTCCCACGATATGGTTTGCCACGTGTTGTATACTCAGATAACGGCCAGCCATTCTCATCCGAACTAATGAAACACGTTTCACTTTTGTTAGGTTACCAATGGAAATTCCACTGTGTCCGACATCCCGAGGCAGCAGGTCTCGTGGAACGTCATAATCAAACCCTGAAAATCAGATTGTCCAAAATATGTAGAGAAAAAGGTGTCGATTGGATAGTAGCCTTACCAGTTGCGCTCTTTTACATGAGAATGGTAGCACATTCTCGAACAGGGCTATCCCCGTACGAGGTGATCTTCGGTAGACCACCAAATATGTGGGGGACGCCTATACCTCGCAAAATCACTGATGTTGACTGTAATATGCTGACAGATTACCTGGCTTCCTTGATGTCTGCACTACAATCTTGTCGTTCACAGGTAGCTGCAGCCTTTCCCGATAACACTGAGGTGAAGCCCCATGACGTGGTTCCAGGTGACCTGGTTCTGGTGCGGAATTTCGACCGGAAGACCCAACTGGAGCCTAGGTGGAAATCGCCTAAACTCGTTCTACTAACAACAAGGACAGCCGTGAAGATCGAGGGACGTAAAGGGTGGTTGCACTCGAGTCATATTAAAAAATTTTTATGGACTACCGTCCGATGTGAACATTCAGCCCTGCATTCCCTCACAGACAGACTCAAAGCTCCCCTTGGTTGAACCCACGGAAACGGAACTTTATAAACTGAAATTAAGGTCTAGCAAGTCAGACAATTTGATTGTTTAAGTCCTCTCCAAGGTGAATCGGTTGAATTTGTCTTTGACATGTATCCTCTAGACCGGAGTAGAGAAAGAAATCGACAGATGCAGCTTAAAAAGCATGTGTATTGTAAATCACTTCGTAGTCACTGCACAGTAACATTATTACTTTTGTTTTTTCTAAGTCTTCTGATCATCATTTCTAGTATATTGCTGCATATGTATTACCCTATTTCTAAACGTGCTTACAATGTTACTGCTGAACATTCTTTTAGCGAATTACCTCCGCATGAGTTGTCTTATAGATTTGCGCTGCGCAACAACACATTCATTAGTATGTTACATCATTCCCATCAGACCAACAATGCTACAAATTGTTGGATATGTGGCCGACTCCCTCCCTATCAGAACTATAAGGGAGTTTTGCCCCTCTTTCCATATCCGTTCACACACAATGGCTCCTGTGGAGCATGGTTTAGTTTGATTAATTCCCTAGATTCAAATTCAGTAGTTTATCAAGACAACTGGGTATGGGGAAACCTGAACCTAGTTTTGCTTAAAGTCTGCTACCCTAACAAGGAGGGACTTCCCAAAAGAACAGGAACTGATCTAGAAAATGAAGTATATGGATTAGGTAATTTTACACTTAACCTCCTGATTCTGAATGTCGAATCCGAAGCTACACCAATCTTGCCCGCTATGTCAGTATTCCCAGTTAAAGGGGAATTATGTGTAAGAAAGAATGGTTCCATACACATGGGCCATAGTAAATGCACCACTGTAATAAAATTCAGTGATCAAGGCAAATCTACATTTAGAGCTTCCCGTCATTCTTACTTCATATGTGGCCAGACCGCATATATACGTCTACCTCTAGACTGGGATGGTACCTGTTACATAGCATTCCTTCTGCCACCTGTTTTCCTAGCTCCTCCTGATTATCACAGAAATACACATTTAATACACAATAGACAGCAGAGAGATCTCCCGATTGTCGATTACACTGAAACGGCATGGGAGCAATATACAGATTTCAATAAAGGTTTCTTTCCCTATATAGGTACAGTCACTAATAGTAAGCTGATACGTAGATTAACTAGAACCCTTGAAGCAGTAGTGAACGAGACTACTTCCGCCTTAGGCAATTTAACAGAAGAGCAGTCTGCTATGCGGATTGTTGTGCTTCAAAATCGTCTTGTCCTTGACGTCATCCTGGCCGATAGGGGCGGAGCTTGTAGGGTCATCGGATCAAGTTGCTGTGTTTTCATACCAGAAAATTCGCCGTCAGTATATAAAGCCATAACTCGCCTTCATAAGATTATAAGCCAGATACACCAGAGTCCAGGCACCTGGACTTGGTCCGGTTGGTTCTGGAGCGTGTTGTCAGCCTGGGGATGGAGGATCCTATCCTTCCTAGGTATTGGCTTTCTCATACTATTCAGTTGCTGCTTATGTCTACAATGTGGGCCAGCGATTTGTGGTCTGTGTGCCACATCGTGTATCCCGCACCCAAGTTTTCGTTCAAGATCCCGGAAGAAGAAGGAAGAACAAATGATGCTATATGAACAGATCGATGGATTGATGAAGATCGATATCTCCTGAGGGTCCGTAGGGGACAAGGAGGGAATGAGGAAATATGAATTTTGTGATCAGTTATGTCCCCTATCGTAGACCCCAACGGCTCCATGTGCATGCTATAAGTACATGTATGTTCCCTCCAGTTTCAGTTATGAAGACGCAAATACATGTGCGTCCACCGTCAACATGTCCTCTTTCAGATCCGCTATGAATGGGTCAGATATTCCATTCCTAAGTATGAAAGGCCACCGACTTTATGTGGTTCGCTTTCCACATTTTACAGACTCAGGCGAGTAGGCCATGAATTCTGCCATCAAGCCTTTTCCTGCCTTCTGCCTCTGAAAGCTCCAGTCCGAGCCTGCATCTGTATCCCTGAACTTTGTCCTACTCCCTGCGCGGCTAACGGTGCCTGATCCAGCCTGTTGCCTGCCAAAAACTGTATTTCACCTTCAAGATTATCTGCTCCGCTCCTCATCCGATGCATTCCTGTCTAGTAGTTTAGGTAAACATCCTTCCAGCTACCGTGCAAAGGGCCAGGCCTCACTGTCCTCATGCAAGTAATTCATAGCTCCTGTTACCATGGAAGATTCCTGCCCCCCCTCGCATCTCATGTAGACACTTAGACGCTTGTACACGCACTAACAGTCAGTATAGAATAGATTCCGTCCGAAAGACCTTTCCTTTTGGATAATACAGTTCTTTAAAACATAAGATATTAGATATGATTTGGGATTAGGTTGACATGACCCCTTAGACTTCTGTCTCCACATGTAGAGCTAAATATCAAGTCCCCTTCACCCTCTAGTTGCACGTCAATCACACGTCATGCGGCTGCGCGCGCATTTCTGCCAAGTATTTCTGCTGACATTGCAGGATTCTCTCACGGATCCACCCACTTGTGACATCATGTTTAATGACGTATTTAGTTACACCTATGTTTACGCCTTTTTTCATTACGTATGTGTATTATATCTGTATTATCAACTGTTACGCCTCTTGCATCTGTCTTAATGTAATGCTTTCCATATAAATACCATTACTTGTCAATAATGTATTGCCTTCCTTCCTGAACCTTCATGGTGATGGAATTTGAAGCCTGCAGTTCGAATTGTAATTCCTTTGTAGAGGAATAAAGCCTTTTAGAACCTCTAATACCACGGATTCTGCCTCTTATATTTACTGAGTTATTCTTACTAGACTTTACCGCATAAAAAATAGTACCGGTAATGAAATATTTACCACACTACGAGTACGCATACGCGAGGACACCCATTGTGGTACGGGCCGTACACACGCCTGTACGCTCCCTATCACTATGGGTGTTCTCGCGTATGCGTACTCGTAGTGATAGGGAGCGTACAGGCGTGTGTACGGCCCGTACCACTACGAGTACGCATACGCGAGGACACCCATACTGATAGGGAGCGTACATGTGTGTGTACGGCCCGTACCACTATGGGTGTCCTCGCGTATGCGTACTCGTAGTGATAGGGAGCGTACAGGCGTGTGTACGGCCCGTACCACTACGAGTACGCATACGCGAGGACACCCATAGTGATAGGGAGCGTACATGTGTGTGTACGGCCAATACCACTATGGGTGTCCTCGCGTATGCGTACTCGTAGTGATAGGGAGCGTACATGCGTGTGTACGGCCCGTACCACTACGAGTACGCATACGCAAGAACACCCATAGTGGTAGGTCTGTACGCCCGCATGTACGCTCACTATCACTATGGGTGTCCTGGCGTATGCGTACTCGTAGTGGTACGGACCGTACAAATGCCTGTACGCTCGCCATCACGATGGCTACACATACGGCAGCACTCCCATAGTGATATGGGAACGTACACAGGCCCTCTTGGCAGCAGTACAGCGGTTTTCACACATCACAGTGGTGACAGGCGGCACACAGGTAGGGATAGGGCGGACATACTTGTCCATTAATTGACATCGAGGCTTCGTCTGTGCATCACTACATGTGTGGGGCACAGGTGTGACGGCCTGTGATGTGGAACATTACTCTTGAGTCGAGAAGGCACAAGATGTATGATGAGATGTGTACAGATGTACTGTGTGATGGTGTGATGTGTGCCAGGCATGCCCTTGACTCCTTTGACATGTGTGCATGTCGTACTGCGCACTTGGGGTGAGCGTCACTGGCATGGCACGGACACCAACACTCGGAAGTGTCCCCTGATGCCCGGTACAGGGGTTATGACACCTGACTTGTCACTACCCACGGTGCACAATGTGACTATGTCATGTATGTGTGGGGGCTTCCCATCAGGTTGATGTTGGAGCACCCTCAAAAGCTGCAGCCGTTGCAGCAACCAACATGTGTCTGTGTGTAGATTGTCAGTGCACACTGTTCCGCACACCATGCCACATGTGGTATCGGATGTGAGGTGCACATGTATGCATGGGACACGGAGTAGCGTGACAAGGACATGTCAGCATCCTCACAAGGAATGTGTGGTGAGTCATGACATGTGCACCTTCATGGCAAGGTGTGTGGGCTGTCCTAGTGTAATGTCATGTGACCTGTGGCTCCAGTGTTCCGCTACCAGTCTCTGCAATCGGCATCCTACTGCTGCTGATGTGTGGGCGTATGTCACTCCTGTGTTGCGTCTGGCTGTTCACTTGCACTGGGACACAGCTATTCCCATGGCGTGGCATGGGGAGGTTCTCAATCTCCGTGTGTAGCTGGGTCTTGGAAGGAGTGTCACCTTGCATCCATACGTGTCCTGGCCATGTAGCACATACCTGACTCCCTATGTAGCATGTGTGTATTGACAGATTAACATGTGCTCAGTACACATGAGTTGTTGTCGTAGTGCACTCACTCTTCCTTGTCACTTCCAAATTACTGCAGAGCGCCGCCTCTTGCCCGAAGAATTCCAGACTTGGCTGCCATGCAGGAGAATGACAGCATCCGGCTCTACCGCTTCACCCAACCGTTGATTCTGGAGTTGACGGCGAGACTGGCACCACACCTGCAACCGCAGCACAGGTATCCCACGGCACTGACACCCCAGCTGAAGGTAATGGCTGCCCTACATTTTCTTGCCACGGGTACCTTTCAAAATACCATAGCTCATGTTGGTGGCATGTCCCAGAGCACGTTCAGCGGTGTGCTGCATGATTTCTTAGAGGCCATGTTGATTCACCTGGATGACTTCATCAAGTTCCCAACCCCTGAACAGATGACTGAGGTCAAGCGTGGATTCTATGCCCTGGGAGGGATGCCCCATGTCATTGGGTCCATAGATGGGACACATGTAGCTTTGGTACCACCACACGCACGGGAGGTGGCGTACCGCAATCGGAAGCACTACCACTCCATCAATGCCCTTGTGGTGTGTCAGTCCAACATGGTGATTTCACATGTCTGTGCTCGTTTTCCAGGATCAGCACACAATGCCTACATCATGAGGCGTAGCGGGATGCCTGATATGATGATGCAGCTGCGCAACGAACGGGCATGTGTTGTTGGTGGGTACAGTCTGTCTGTCCTGTATTCTGTATAGCCTACCAGCACGACCGCTTCACCACTTCTAACGATGACCATGTGCTTCCCATGTAGGGGACGCTGGCTATCCCAACATGCCTTGGCTGCTGACACCTCTCCGCAACCCCATCACGCCGGCCCAGCTCCGCTACAACACCGCCCATGGCCGGACAAGGCGAGTGATAGAGAGGACGTTTGGCATGCTGAAGAGCCGATTCAGGTGCCTCCACAAGACCGGCGGCGCACTCCCATATGCCCCGGCGAAGGTCTGCAAGATCTTCATGGTCTGCTGCATGCTGCACAACATGGCAGTTGAAAGAGCTGTGCCACTCATCCTGAATCAACATGACGAGGACCATCCACCCGTGGAGGACGAAGGGCTTGGCAATGGGGCTAGTGATGTGGAGGATGTGGAGCCGCAAGAGGACATCCGGACTCGGCTCATACGCGACTTCTTTGCTTAGTGGTGAGTACCAGTGTCTGAGTGTGCACGCATTGGTCCCCGTGTGGCATGCGTTGTGATGTGTGTCTCCACCTGCATGTATGGCACGTGAGTCAGAGGTGTGTGTGGGTGTGTCACTGGAGTGATGGTGCCAGTGATGGTTGTACTTCCCCAGTCATAATTGTGACCTAGCATGTTGTCATCCATACATGTGTCGAGTAAATGCACATGCAAGTGGCTGTGCTTTTTGTGGCTGACTTCTTGTGTGTCTCTCTTCCCCAGGTACCTGCGCATGCCGTCTGCTGGTTGCATTGTTGTGGCACTGCTATTCCTCATGGACATGACATCGTGGGCTGACTCAGCGTTACAGGCACGGACACGTTTGGAAGTCTCCATGGGGTAAGGGATGCATCTGGGGTGTATTGGGTGTGGCAGTTGTTCACGATGTGTGCACACTGCCCCTGTCGGTGTTTGGTTCCTCTGCAGCCATGTCGCATCCCCATGGGAAACGACATGCAGCTGTGTACACCTGAATAGATGGTCTGCCTGGTTGACAGTCATCAGTGATGGGATAGGGGATTGTGATGATGGCATCAATGTGTGTGACCCTGCCCTCGGACACATACGGTTAGCATTGGCTTGACATGGTGTGGGACTTCGACATCAGCGGATCTATGGTGTATGGCAGGCTCTCCGTGTGCAGCTGTGGGTATTTAGCTGTTAGCCGACGCTTGTGTGCCAGTTCCATGGCGAACACGCATGTCTGCTGCTGAAGGGGGGTGCCAGTGTTGGACCCACATGTTACTCCACATGACGTGTTCATGTGTACTTCGAGTTGCCTCTGCAATCCCGAATACATGACTAATAAAGGTGTCCCTATGCCTCCAAGGTGCCTCTTCTCAGTCAATGCTGGTGTGTTGCCACGGTGCATCCTGCATGTCTGGCATGGTATTCCCTGATTGTGGCTATGTGTCAATGTGTCGAGTGGCAAGATGCAAGCTGTGTGTGTGGGCTGAGACTGTGTATTGGGCATGATGTCCATGACTGTGTGGGTATTGTGACATGTGCCATCCCCATGCATCCAACGTTGGCCAGGCCCCCATTCTCTGCATCCACCGGACTCAATCTTGCAGGACATGGTTCTGCCACCTGTCTACACATACCTGGGTGCCCCCCAGGACACTGGACTGGATCCCTGACCTCTGCGCATGACTGTTGCTGTACTCAATGTGTGTGTCAGCACGGTTGTTCGGCAACCCCCTCAGCTGGTTGGGCCCATCACGGGTGTGTATGGTGCTCCATGTCTGTCTTGCCTAATACACTGTGACCCATGTGTCCTGTGCCAGACTCAGGCCCCAGGGTGTGGATGGTTGAAGACAAAAGATGACTCAGGCATGTTTTGACTTTACAAGACACATGTTAGGTAATAATGCTACCAGCAGGCATCTACTCTTCATAGTGTGATTTATTATTGGGGGGGGGGGGGGACAAAGTGAGGGTCTTTCCGGGATTTTGGAATCCAAAGTTCAGTAGGGGAGTTGGTGTCCTTGCCATTGGAAATCCTCAGAGTCCATGCCACAGTCTTTGTCAACATTGGTCAGCCAGTGACCAGCAGGGCCATGTGGCAGAGAATGTCTCTTGATGCTGT
Organism: Triturus cristatus; assembly: GCF_964204655.1. Taxonomy (NCBI): domain Eukaryota; kingdom Metazoa; phylum Chordata; class Amphibia; order Caudata; family Salamandridae; genus Triturus; species Triturus cristatus. The sequence continues at coordinate 1,082,517,696 of NC_140579.1, read as the reverse complement.
GATGCTGTTGCTCCAGTGGGCCAGGTGCCAGGCCAGGTGTCCTGGGAGATGGTGATGTAGCGCCGACCCTCACGGTCCTTTCCGTGGATGACCCGGCCTCCTGCGGGGAACCTCAGCAGCAGGCCGTGACGACGTCTGGGATGCTCCGTCGGATGTTTCCTCCTCCTCCTCCTGATCCCTACCTGTGGGTGGTGATGTTCTCCGCCTTCTGGCACAGGGAGGGTCGGCCATGTTGTCGGCCATCCGACGGAGTGTAGCGTGAATCCCCTGGAATGCCGTCACTTGCTCAGCCTGTCTGTCCTCCATCCTCCGTTGGTGTACCAGTAGACAGGCATGTAGCTCCGCATGTTGCTGGGCCTGCTGGGCCTTGATCCCCTCGAGGACGGACACAACCTGAGCCATGCCCGTGGTGTCCTGCCGGTATGAGTCCAGGATGTTACGGACATGGGCAAATACCGGATCCCCAGCCAACTGGTCAGGCTCGTGCCTCTGCCGTCCTCCACTCCCACCACCCCTGCCCACTTGCGCCTGGCCTGCCCTTGTGGGCACATCGGGTCTCCGGGACCCCTGAGGGGTGGCATTGGCGTTGTCGCCTGCCTCCTCCTGGGTGCCCGGGACACCGTGTCCCTCCTGGCCAGCCTGGCTGCATTGTGGTGTTGGGGCAGGGATCCTGGGTGTCTCCTGGGATGTGGCAGGAGTGGGGGTGGTGGTTGGCACAGTTGTACCTGACGCAGGTGCTGCAGGTGGTTGGACACCAGAGGGGCCAGGTCGGTCGGGGTCGTCCACAGAGTGGTGAGAGTGGTCGCTGCCGGTGGGATCGGGCTCCTGCAGATCCAGGTCCTGTGAGTCTTCCCCCCCTGTGTTGGGGGGTGCACCACGACGTTGACCTGTGTGTGAGAGAGACAATGTTAATTTTGGGCCATGCAACATCCATGTTTCATCAGTTTCAAAGTTGGCACATTTCCTCTTAGAATTAGGATCTGTCTTGCATTCCACTCACAGTGCACTTGTGCATGGGTGTGTCCCTTGGGCACCACTTTGGCCCCTTTAACTATGTGTGGCACAGTCTTACTTGCTGCGTCAAGTGTGACTGCAGTCAGCAGTGGAGTGGGCAGGTGTTGCGAGCCATGCATTGGCGCCTTCCGTGTAGCACTGTACATGTGCACATGGAGTGGATCCACACACTTATATGATCCAGGCAGCTGTCGTTGTGCTCGTGAACAGGTTGTGACATGGCCCTGTGTTTTGCCATGGTGAAGAGGGGGGTTCTGGCACTGGCCACCCTTGTCTACATGCACGCAGTCTACCTGCTGACGAGCAGACATTCGCACACGCCACACGGCTGATATGCTCTCCCTGTGTCTCGCTCCCTCTCTGTCCCCCTCTCCCTCCCTCCGTGTGTCAGCCTCCTCCCTCTGTCCGTCTCCCTCCCTCTCTGTCCCCCTCTCCCTCCCTCTCTGTCCCCCTCTCCCTCCCTCTGTGTCCCCCTCTCCCTCCCTCCGTGTGTCACCCTCTGTCACCTCAGCCCAGCTTCCTGGGCACACACTGTTAGCAGATCTTTGAGTGGCCCTTGGCTTGTTGATGTGAGTTTGTTTCTGATCTCCAGGCACCCATTGGGTGTGATGTGTGTCTGTGCGCTGCTGCTGTGGTGGTGTGTGCTGCCACTCTTTCACAATGTTGGCTGTTCATTAGCTGCTGTCATGTGCAAAACAGTGCCTTCACCCCCATGTGTTGATGCAAGGCGTCCGCCATTTGCTGGCAAGTCATTCCTGTGTTGGGACACACTGTTTGTCTGGCTGTGACCTAGGCCATATGGACAGAGGGCATTGTTGTCTGCTTCGGAGTCGCACTATGTGATTTTTGGGGCCCAGCCTCCCGCCATCCGGGTTACCGTGTCATGTGTTGTTGTCTTCTGTGGCCTGTGACTTGACATTGTCCAGCTGGGTGCATGGGGCATGGTGGCAGCAGTGGCATGTGCGTGCTCATGGAGTGTGGTTGTGTCATGCGATGGCTTGTGGTGGTTGCGTGCCTGTTAGTGATTTTGGTTGTGGATGCCGTTCCCCCCATGTGAGGTGCGTTGTTTGTGTACTCACCCGGGTCTCGGAGTCCTTCTAATCCTTCGACTGCCTCCACCGGCAGTATGGCCATCACCCTCTCCTCCCAGGGCTGGTACTGTACGGGTCTGCGGGAGGGCCCTCCTCCGGTGGCGTTGGCCTGGTCGTGTTCCTCCTGCCTCTTGGCTCGGACCCTCCTCCGCAGATCGTACCACCTGTTCTGGCATTCCTGCCTGGTCATTCTGGTGTCCGCAACAGCATTCACAGCATCGACGATGGTCTGCCACATGGCTGTTTTTGCTGCCAGGCTGGTGTTTCTGACCAATGTTCCAAAGATCTGTGGCTCGACTCTGAGGATTTGATCAACAAGGACCTCCAACTCTCGGTTACTGAACTTTGGATTCTTGGTAGTGGGCATGGTGAGGGGTGTGGGTGTGGATGGTGGGGGGGGTGTGTGGTGTGTGGATGTTGGGGGGGGTGTGGATGGTTGTGGGTGTGTGTGTGTGAGAATGTGATGAGGGTGTGTTTGTGAAGGTGGTTGTGTGAAGGTGTGCAAGTGTAAGGTGTGGTGAAGCTTGTAGTATGGTGCTGTGGTGTCTGGCAGCAGTGAGTCTGTTGCAAAGGCTCATGGTTTGTGTGTGTGGGCCCTTTTTATTGGTCCATGGGTGGGTGTGGCAGTGTTTGAAATTTGGGTGGGTGTGTTATAAGTAGTGGTGGTGTTTTGGGCCTCTGTTTGTCTTTGGCAGTTGCAGGTCAGTGAAGGTGTTTTTGTAGTGTTTGTTGGCCATGTTTAGTGGCTTTGTGCCATTCGTATGGTGTATTCTTGTGTTGTTTAGTTTTGGCCTGGTTGCGTACGTGCGTTTTGAGCGTGTGTACGGTGTGTACATGGGCCATTTGGTTGTACGGTGCTGTCCTTGTGTGTGGGTTGGTACGACTCGTATATGCGGTTGTGATGTTGGGGCCTGGGGTGCGCTCCGTACTTAGGAGGTTGTGTTGGGGGTAGGACCGGAACGTACTGGGGTGTGGGTACACGGTGGTATGACACGTACAGGGGTGGGGGTACGACTCGAACGTACTGGGGTGTAGGTACACGGTGGTACGACACGTACAGGGGTGGGGGTAGGACTCGACCATACTGGGGTGTGGGTACACGATGGTACGACACGTACAGGGGTGGGGGTAGGACTCGAACGTACTGGGGTGTGGGTACACGGTGGTACGACACGTACAGGGGTGGGGGTAGGACTCGAACGTACTGGGGTGTACATACACAGGTGGGGGTTCGACACGTACAGGGGTGGGGGTAGGACTCGAACGTACTGGGGTGTGGGTACACGATGGTACGACATGTACAGGGGTGGGGGTAGGACTCGAACGTACTGGGGTGTACATACACGGGTGGGGGTTCGACACGTACAGGGGTGGGGGTAGGACTCGAACGTACTGGGGTGTGGGTACACGGTGGTACGACACGTACAGGGGTGGGGGTAGGACTCGAACGTACTGGGGTGTGGGTACACGGTGGTACGACACGTACAGGGGTGGGGGTACGACTCGAACGTACTGGGGTGTACATAGACGGTGGTGTAGGTACACGATGGTACGACAAGTACAGGGGTGGGGGTACGACTCGACCGTACTGGGGTGTGGGTACACGATGGTACGACACGTACAGGGGCGGGGGTAGGACTCGACCGTACTGGGGTGTGGGTACACGATGGTACGACACGTACAGGGGTGGGGGTAGGACTCGAACGTACTGGGGTGTGGGTACAAGATGGTACGACACGTACAGGGGTGGGGGTAGGACTCGAACGTACTGGGTGTGGGTACACGGTGGTACGACACGTACAGGGGTGGGGGTAGGACTCGAACGTACTGGGGTGTACATACACGGGTGGGGGTTCGACACGTACAGGGGTGGGGGTAGGACTCGAACGTACTGGGGTGTGGGTACACGGTGGTACGACACGTACAGGGGTGGGGGTAGGACTCGAACGTACTGGGGTGTACATACACGGGTGGGGGTTCGACACGTACAGGGGTGGGGGTAGGACTCGAACGTACTGGGGTGTGGGTACACGGTGGTACGACACGTACAGGGGTGGGGGTAGGACTCGAACGTACTGGGGTGTGGGTACACGGTGGTACGACACGTACAGGGGTGGGGATACGACTCGAACGTACTGGGGTGTACATAGATGGTGGTGTAGGTACACGATGGTACGACACATACAGGGGTGGGGGTACGACTCGACCGTACTGGGGTGTGGGTACACGATGGTACGACACGTACAGGGGTGGGGGTAGGACTCGACCGTACTGGGGTGTGGGTACACGATGGTACGACACGTACAGGGGTGGGGGTAGGACTCGAACGTACTGGGGTGTGGGTACACGGTGGTACGACACGTACAGGGATGGGGGTACGACTCGAACGTACTGGGGTGTACATAGACGGTGGTGTAGGTACACGATGGTACGACACGTACAGGGGTGGGGGTATGACTCGACCATACTGGGGTGTGGGTACACGATGGTACGACACGTACAGGGGTGTGGGTAGGACTCGAACGTACTGGGGTGTACATACACGGGTGGGGGTACGACACGTACAGGGGTGGGGGTAGGACTCGAACGTACTGGGGTGTGGGTACACGGTGGTACGACACGTACAGGGGTGGGGGTAGGACTCGAATGTACTGGGGTGTACATACACGGGTGGGGGTTCGACACGTACAGGGGTGGGGGTAGGACTCGAACGTACTGGGGTGTACATACACGGGTGGGGGTTCGACACGTACAGGGGTGGGGGTAGGACTCGAACGTACTGGGGTGTGGGTACACGGTGGTACGACACGTACAGGGGTGGGGGTAGGACTCGAACGTACTGGGGTGTGGGTACACGATGGTACGACACGTACAGGGGTGGGGGTAGGACTCGACCGTACTGGGGTGTGGGTACACGATGGTACGACACGTAGAGGGGTGGGGGTAGGACTCGAACGTACTGGGGTGTGGGTACACGATGGTACGACACGTACAGGGGTGGGGGTAGGACTCGAACGTACTGGGCTGTGGGTACACGATGGTACGACACGTACAGGGATGTGGGTAGGACTCGAACGTACTGGGGTGTACATACATGGGTGGGGGTTCGACACGTACAGGGGTGGGGGTAGGACTCGAACGTACTGGGGTGTGGGTACACGGTGGTATGACACGTACAGGGGTGGGGGTACGACTCGAACGTACTGGGGTGTACCTAGACGGGTGGGGGTGTACATACACGGGGGGTACGTGTCGGACGTACGGGGGCTGGGGGAGTGTTGGGCGCGTATGCGGGCACATGTCTCCATGGTTGCTATAGGAGTTCGGTGCGGACGGTGTTTTTTCCATACGGTTGTAACCTCGGACGCACGGGATGGATCGTGATTCCTCGGTCGGACTTGACTTTTCACGTTTGTACGGTAAATCGTCCGAGGACGTGTCGGACACATTTTCCGACCCGAGGACGTGTGGGGAATGATTCCCAATGCGGTTCGTATGGACTTTTTACCATGCGAATCGTGATTGCCAGTTCGTACGGCACTTGTACGATTCGTACGGTAAAAAGACCGGATACGAGTCGCACGGGGTAATTTTTTACCGGATCGTGATAGGCACCTAAGTGTTTTGTTCTTGAGTGGCTCTTAAAAGAGCCGTTGTGTTCATTGAGAGTTTTTGGTACTTATAAGTAAGTACCTATACAGAGTCTAAGTTGTTGAGGAAGACTCTGTTTCCTTCATCAGTAAAGTGTACTCCATCTCTCCTATACATCTCTTAAGCACAGATTGTTATTGTAAATGGACCCCATTCTGTAGTCTCGGAGAAAAGCAGAAACAGATTTATTCACATGTTTCCTAGCTTTCTCAATCTGTGGACAAAAAAGATCGGACCAGTTCCATTTCTGCCTTTGGCATATGTTGGAGTACACAAAGGCAGTTTTAGGGAAAAGTGAAATCAGTTGTGCAAAGGTGTCCTTCATAAGCATTTCCAGACCTACCCCAGTCAAAGTGCCTAGGTCATTGCCACCACAGTGCACTATTATCAGGTCAGGGGGTTGGATTTGCATGAAGGATTTCACCAATGGCATCAATTGGTCCCACTTTAACCCTCTCTGTCCAATCCATTTAATGTCTACATTTGGCAAACCTAGGACTTTGTGAATGCCTTTATTTTCTGCATACCTTTGGCTCCAGAAAATGTAGCTGTGTCCCACAATCCACACTGTAAGCATCTTGTAAGGAGGTCTGGATGCACTCAGATGGTCTCTGTAAATGAAATGGCAGTTTGGAAAGTAAGATGTTTCTAAAATGGTGGCTAAGATGCAATTTTGAAAAAAGACAAGAAATCATTGGTTGTTTAACAACCTTCTACACTCAAAGATAGGGTGCATATTTCTGTTTTTTAAACGCATGATTCTTATTGGTTAACAAAAACTGATTGTAAGGAACATTATATATGATAAGCTGATATGTTGAGAAGTCAAGCACACTTGCTGTTTTGATTAGCAACATGGGGGCAGATTTATGAGCCCCTTGCGCCACTTTTGCGTCACTTTTCCCATGTTAAAAGTGACGCAAAAGTGGCGCAAGGGGCTCATAAATCTGCCCCATTGTGTGTGCTGAACTTGTGACCTGTGTGCTCAGTACAGTGTTCCATGACCTGTTTCTATGGTAAAAGAAGGCAGATTGGGGGAAGGGTTGAAGTGTATGTAATTTGGAAAAGGTTGAAATGTTTAACCAATAGAAATGTGTGTTTGCTTTTGAATTTATGTGGGAAGGAATGTGATTTGATGTTTACATGTATATGTGTGGAAAATGAGAGGGAAACTTTGCCATTCTTTGGTTCTGCTGACAGGTGCACAGTGCAGAGATTCTGTATAAGAAAATCTGGTGTGTGACTGATATCTGGTGTGTGACTGATATACTTCTTAATCTACAAAACATCTTGAAAGGTGAGTTATTTAATTGTGAGGGGATGTATGTCGACAATTTTTATTTTAATCAGAGTGATGTATTTCTTCTGCTAAAGTGTAGGGAGTACTTTTTTCCTCTACAATCGTATTGACAGTGTGTGTGCATGTAGAAACCATTTTGTGATAATGATTTGTTTTTTTCATGTGTATGTAGAGAGATAACAATGCAGTTTTTATATTTTGGTAGAATTAGAAACCAGTCATTGTTTATGAATTTGTGAAATGAGTTATGTTTCTGCAGTAAAATCTAGTACTCCTTGTAGATGAAGAAATGTGTTTTGGTATAGTGCAAGGGATAGTGTTGTTTGTCTAGAATCACACAGAGAGCCTGTGTGCATTTGGGAACCACTGTTGGAGAAGCATTTAGTAATATCTTGTATTTGCTGACAGATAACTCTTTTAAAACCTGTCATGTTGTCAAGTTTTAGTAGCATTAGAAGCCAGTCTTTGCTTATGAGTTGATTAAATGAGCCAGGCTTTGATACAAAAGTGCACTTTTGAAATATACACATTGTGTGCAGTTCCCTTACCACTTCCACTGTAGTGAATGAGTTTTGGTAAACTCCTAGGGATAGTGGTGCTTGTCTAGAATCACACTGTGAGTCTGTGTACATTTGGGAACCACTGTGAGAGAAGCGCTTGGTAACATCGTGTATTTGCTGACAGATAACTGTTTTAAAACATGTCATGTTGTGAAATTTTAGTAGCATTAGAAGACAGTTATGGCTTATGCTTTCATTAAATGAGTTAGGTATTGACAGTAAAGTGTAGTCGTGAAATATGTAGATTGTGTGCAGTTCCCTTACCACTTCCAGTGTAGTGAATGAGTTTTGGTAAACTCCTAGGGATAGTGGTGCTTGTCTAGAAACACACTGTGAGTCTGTGTGCATTTGGGAACCACTGTGAGAGAAGCGTTTGGTAACATCGTGTATTTGCTGACGGATAACTGTTTTAAAATCTGTCATGTTGTCAAGTTTTAGTAGCATTAGAAGCCAGTCTTTGCTTATGCGTTGATTAAATTAGTCAGGCATTGACATTAAAGTGCAGTCGTGAAATTTGTAGATTGTGTGCAGTTCCTTTACCACTTCCACTGTAGTGAATGAGTTTTGGTAAAGTCCTAGGGATAGTGGTGCTTGTCTAGAATCACACTGTGAGTCTGTGTGCATTTGGGAACCACTGTGAGAGAAGCGTTTGGTAACATCGTGTATTTGCTGACAGATAACTGTTTTAAAACCTGTCATGTTGTCAAGTTTTAGTAGCATTAGAAGCCAGTCTTTGCTTATGTGTTGATTAAATGAGTCAGGCATTGACACTAAAGTGCATTCGTGAAATATGTACATTGTGTGCAGTTGCCTTATCTCTTCCACTGTAGTGAATGATTTTTGGTAAACTCCTAGGGATAGTGGTGCTTGTCTAGAATCACACTGTGAGTCTGTGTACATTTGGGAACCACTGTGAGAGAAGCGTTTGGTAACATTCTGTATTTGCTGACAGATAACTGTTTTAAAACATGTCATGTTGTGAAGTTTTAGTAGCATTAGAAGACAGTTATGGCTTATGCTTTCATTAAATGAGTTAGGTATTGACAGTAAAGTGTAGTCGTGAAATATGTAGATTGTGTGCAGTTCCCTTACCACTTCCAGTGTAGTGAATGAGTTTCGGTAAACTCCTAGGGATAGTGGTGCTTGTCTAGAATCACACTGTGAGTCTGTGTGCATTTGGGAACCACTGTGAGAGAAGCGTTTGGTAACATCGTGAATTTGCTGACAGATAACTGTTTTAAAACCTGTCATGTTGTTAAGTTTTAGTAGCATTAGAAGCCAGTCTTTGCTTATGCGTTGATTAAATGAGTCAGGCATTGACACTAAAGTGCAGTCGTGAAATATGTAGATTGTGTGCAGTTCCCTTAGCACTTCCACTGTAGTGAATGAGTTTTGGTAAACTCCTAGGGATAGTGGTGCTTGTCGAGAATCACACTGTGAGTCTGTGTGCATTTGGGAACCACTGTCAGAGAAGCATTTGGTAACATCGTGTATTTGCTGACAGATAACTGTTTTAAAACATGTCATGTTGTCAAGTTTTAGTAGCATTAGAAGACAGTTATGGCTTATGCTTTCATTAAATGAGTCAGGCATTGACAGTAAAGTGCAGTTGTGAAATATGTAGATTGTGTGCAGTTCCGTTACCACTTCTACTGTAGTGAATGAGTTTTGGTGAACTCCTAGGGATAGTGGTGCTTGTCTAGAATCACACTGTGAGTCTGTGTGCATTTGAGAACCACTGTGAGAGAAGCGTTTGGTAACATCGTGCATTTGCTGACAGATAACTGTTTTAAAACATGTCATGTTTTCAAGTTTTAGTAGCATTAGAAGACAGTTTTGGCTTATGCTTTCATTAAATGAGTCAGGTATCGACAGTAAAGTGTAGTCGTGAAATATGTAGAATGTGTGCAGTTCCCTTACCACTTCCAGTGTAGGCAATGAGTTTTGTGAAACTCCTAGGGATAGTGGTGCTTGTCTAGAATCACACTGTGAGTCTGTGTGCATTTGGGAACCACTGTCAGAGAACCATTTGGTAACATCGTGCATTTGCTGACAGATAACTGTTTAAAAAACCTGTCATGTTGTCAAGTTTTAGTAGCATTAGAAGCCAGTCTTTGCTTATGTGTTGATTAAATGAGTCAGGCATTGACACTAAAGTGCAGTCGTGAAATATGTAGATTGTGTGCAGTTCCCTTACCTCTTCCACTGTAGTGAATGAGTTTTGGTAAACTCCTAGGGATAGTGGTGCTTGTCTAGAATCACACTGTGAGTCTGTGTACATTTGGGAACCACTGTGAGAGAAGCGTTTGGTAACATCGTGTATTTGCTGACAGATAACTGTTTTAAAACATGTCATGTTGTGAAGTTTTAGTAGCATTAGAAGACAGTTATGGCTTATGCTTCCATTTAATGAGTTAGGTATTGACAGTAAAGTGTAGTCGAGAAATATGTAGATTGTGTGCAGTTCCCTTACCACTTCCAGTGTAGTGAATGAGTTTTGGTAAACTCCTAGGGATAGTGGTGCTTGTCTAGAATCACACTGTGAGTCTGTGTGCATTTGGGAACCACTGTGAGAGAAGCGTTTGGTAACATCGTGTATTTGCTGACAGATAACTGTTATAAAACCTGTCATGTTGTCAAGTTTTAGTAGCATTAGAAGCCAGTGTTTGCTTATGCATTGATAAAATGAGTCATGCTTTGACACTAAAGTGCAGTACCATGTAGTATTGTCTTCACTGCACCAGAACTGAAAATTTTAAATTTTTACCCAGGCACTGTCCTAGAAGTAGTCTGATGATTTAGTCAGTTTCTAAGTACTTATGTTGTGAACCATTCATTACCAAATAGACTGCTTCAAATGTCTATGCAGTATGCATGTAGTTCTCTAACCACCTACACAGTTGTTTTTCACACCTTCAATTCCCTAGTCAGTATCCATACACTTTCAGGAGACACCCTGTCACTCCCTTTGCAGTCTTCTAGTGACCCATTCAGCACCATGTAGTAATCCATTCACTGTGCCAAAACCCAAACACTTATAAATTCACCAAGACACTCTCTTTCCAGTACTCTAATGATTCAGTCACTGTCTAAGTATTCATGCACTGAGCCAGGCCTTAGCACATGGACTGCTTCAAACCCCTATGCACTATGCATGCAGTCTTCTAACCACCTAGAGACTTGTCTTTTACACTTTCAATTCCCTAGTCAGTATCCATATAGTCCAGCAAACATCCTGTCACTCCCTTTGCACTCTTCTAGTGACCCATTCAGTACCAAGTACTAATCCATTCCCTGTGCGAAAAACCTACCACTTATAAATTCATCCAGGCAGTCTCCTTGCTGTAGTCTAATCATTCAGTCAGTACCCAAATACTCATGCAGTGAGCCGGGCCTTAACACATGGACTGCTTTAAATGCCTATCCAGTATGCATTCAGTTCTCTAATCAGCTACTCAGTTGTCTTTCGCACCTTCAATTCCCCAGTTAGTATTCATACACTTCTAGCAAACACCCTGTTACTCACCCAGTGTGTCTCCTTTTAGTACTGTAATCATTCAGTCAGTTAGCATGTAGTCTTTTAATGAGGTATGCTTTAGGGCATGAACTGCTTCAAAGTAGTATGCACTATGTATGTAGTGTTTTAATCATCATCACACTTGTGGTTCAGGGCTATAGTTTCTTAGTCTGTTTTTATATAAAATGTGTTTGTACAGTAATGGAATACTGTAAATTTGAAAGTTATTAATATACATTTATTTGTGATTCTTTTTTGCTTTGTTTTTTGTTTTTCAACGTTAAAATCGAGAAATTATGCCAGAAAGAAAAAGAAAAGAACAGAGACAGGAGGATTATTTGAAGAAACATGATAATGTGGCTAAAAGGAAAAAATCTTTTGGTAAGATCACGAAGCAATTTATTAAAAATGTTTGTAGGAGCAAACAGAATGTAGAGAATGCTGCAAGTTCAGAGAATTTTTTAAGTAAGAAAAAAAATCAAAAAGATTAAGCTGTTGCAAGGACTAGACCCTTGCAGAGTGAGAAAACATACTGGTTTGCAAGGTCATTCTCTGGCTTGTCTTACTAGGAAAGTTTGTGAAAGTGTTTTTCACCATTTCAGAATGCTGGCAGCACATCATACTCAAATGCGGAAGTTAGTGAGAAGGTTGTATTATGCAAAAAGTCCAGCACTAAAGTTAAGTGAGTTGAACAGTGCTCTTTTGTGTGGGTCAGTGTCAGATGTGAAGCAGGTCTGTGAGGATATTGAGTTTGTTACTTTGGGCTTCAGCAAGAGAGTGAAGAAACTGACACATTAGTAGAACAAAATGTTGAAGACAATGTAGAACCTGTAATTACAGAAAAATTTGAGGATGAAATCACAAAGTTTAAGGTAATTTCAGGTGAAAGACCAAATGTTTCTTGTATTTGTTGTCGGCGAAGTCACTATAAAAATCAGACTAGGGGTGTCAATCTGTATTTAAAAAGTGAAATAGAAGATAATGATAAGTGGATGGAATTTGCAACTTATTTGTTGGTAGAGGATTGTTTTGATTTGGGATGTGAGCAGCATATTTGCAAATACTGTTATAATAAATTAGATGAGAATAAAATGTCTGCTAGAGCTGTTCATAATAATCTAGAGTTGGTTGCTATTCCTCCAGAGCTGATAGATTTAAATACGTATGAGTCTATTCTGATACAATGTGTTCACCCGTTTCAGGCTATTTTTCGTATGGAGCCCAAAACAAGTAAATTACCTCAATCGAAAGGAAGAGTTGTGTATTTACCATTAGATTTAAGGAAAAATGTTGAAACTATTGGTGTAGATCATGCAAAAAATGAGCCACTAGTCATTCTAGTTAATGGTGTTCCTACTAAGAATAAGAAAATCTGGCAAGAGTTAGTGGATGTTAGAAAAGTGCAAAAGGCATCATTGTATCTGTTAAAAAATAATGAGTACTATAGAAATGTGTTTGTTGGAGAAGAAGAAATAGATTTAGCAGAAGATAGTGAAACATTAAGTGGACAAATTGAAAAAGAGGACATGTCCAGATGTGAAGAGATCTATGAACATTACAGTGTACATCCACTTCATTCCAAAGAGGTGATGGGGAATACAATTGAGTTGTTGTAAATGAAAAAAGCAACAGGAAGTCCCATGAGTGTATGGGAAGAGAGCTTGGAAGCTCGTTGTTTCCCGCAGTTGTTTCCAACAGGAAAAGGTGGACGATATGATGAACGTCCTGTGCAGATTCCTGCATCTGAATATCAGACAACAAGATTATATGCAGAAGATCCAAGATTTCGACAATGTATCCCTTATATGTTTCATCTTCTGTTTGAAAGTGACTTGTCTGGACTTTCATATGCAGTAAATCACATTTTAAAAACTGGAATGCATCTTCAAAATGTAACTTCAAAATGTAACTGCAAAGGATTTTATGGATAAAGTGCATCAGAGAGATGATCATTTAGAATCTCAGTTGATTAATCTGTTGGCTTGTCAGCGTGGGACTAATGAATATTGGTACCGTCGACATGGAGAACTGAAATGCATGCTACGGAACTTGGGAACTCCTACATGGTTTGTTACACTAAGCTGTGCTGAGTATGCTTAGGATGATTTACTTGAATTTCTTCGAGAGGCAAATTTCAATATAAAAAATATTGAATACAAGACACCTGGAGAATTGTGCTCTTTGTATCCTGTCAATGTATGCAGATATTTCAATCATAGATTTGAAGCTATGATGTCTTTCATCTGCAATAAAAAGAATCCTCCTCTTGAAGAAGTTGTGGATTTCTTTTGGAGAAAGGAGTATCAAGCAAGAGGTGCTCCTCACATACATATGTTGTTATGGGTCAAGGACGCCCCCAAATTTGGAACAGATTCAGATGAAACTGTTTTGTCTTTCATTGAAGATTATGCTACATGTGCTCTTCCAAATAGCAGAGAAGAGAAAAACTTAAAACAAGTCTTACGATTTCAAAGCCATAGGTGTGGAAAATACTGTCGACGAAAGTACAAGTCAAAGGATAAGTTCTATACCAAATGTCGTTTTGGATTTCCACGTCCTGTATTAGCCAAAGGAAGAGTGAACAGTTTTATGTCAGCTTTACGACATACTATCACAAGAAAGTCGCTGAAAAACACCTACAACTTAAGAAGAAGCGAAGAATCAAAATACATAAATGACTACAATCCAGTTATTTTATCCATGTGGCATGCTAACATGGATATTTAGTATGTTGCGGACAATTCCATTGCTGTTGCTCGATATGTAACGTCTTACATTACTAAATCAGAAAAGACTGAATTGAAAGAAATGTGGGAAGAGATTTCTCACGAGAAGACTCTAAGTAAGAAAATATATAGTTTCAGTTTGAAGATGTTATTGCATCATGAAATTGGAGCATATGAATGTTCAGATCGGTTATCATCTGCAAGTCTATATTCCAAAAGTAGAAGAATCATTTGGGTGAGTCTAGGTCTTGCAGGAATGTGAAATCGGGTACTGAAATCTGTTCAAGAAATTGAATATTTAGCAGAAAATGACCCTGAAAGTACAGATATTTTGAAAAACAATATGTTGGACACATACTATCCAAAGAGAAGTCATCATCTTGAGAACATGTGTCTCTATGAAGTGCTGCAAATCTACACTTTGAAACGGAATATTACAGAGAACATCAACGATGGAAAATATGGAGTGATTGGTTCTGAAGGATGTCTGGTGAAACAAAGGAAAGGAAATTTAATTAATCACAGAAAACTGAGTTGCGAAACTGCTGACAAAAGGGAATTTTACTATTTAGCCCTTTTGCAAATGTTCAAACCATGGCGTTCTGAACTGGAATTACTTGGAGATTTTCCCAGCTATGAAGATTCATTTAATGCTTGTAAAGATAGCATACAATGCAGTGCTTTTGCAAATTATGTGAAAATGTTGAATGATGAAATTGATCAAGAAGCTACAATTGCAGCTGAGATTGCTAGAGACCGTTCTCAAGACAGTCAAAGTTCTGCTGCACTGAGTCAAGATCCATGAAAATGAAGCAGCGATTGCAATGAATGAGGTGGAAACAGCAATGTATCAAGCACAAGAAGATGCAATACAGTTAGGAAACTTGGAAGAGCAACTAAATGTTGAACAGAAACAAATATATCAGCAAGTGAAAGAGCAGATTGACCATGGATTACTTCATGAAAAGAGAGTGTGCTCATGTACATCATTTCAACCTATCCGAATGTATATGAGTGGTCAAGCTGGAACAGGAAAGAGTTTCTTAATTAAAGTAATTACAAGTTATCTGCAAAAAACAACTGAGTCGCATTTGTCTTGTGTTGTCACTGCTCCAACTGGGTTGGCAGCACATAACATTAAAGGAATTACTTTACATCGTTTACTAATGCTGCCAGTAGAGCATGAGAACAAATTGGAATACCACAAGCTATCTGGAGAAGCTTGTTGTGAAGTTTCAAGAGTGCTGAAGAAAATGAAACTTCTCATTATTGATGAGGTGAGCATTGTTTCAAACTTGATGCTTGCCTTTGTGCATTTAAGAATGCAGCAAATTCTTAAAACAGAGTATGACGTGTTATTTGGAGGAAAACACGTCATAGTTTTTGGAGATCTACTGCAACTGACACCGGTAAAAGGACAACCGGTATTTAAAACACTTGCCCATGAAGATACCAGAAAGTCTCTTGGCAGTGTTGGTAATGTGAAGATTTGGAGAATTTTGAATACACAGAACTGACAAAAAATATGCGACAGGCAAATGATGCTGAATATGGAAGTATTCTTCAAGATATAAGAATTGGAATTCTTTCAAAAAAAGGGAAAGAAGCTTTGGAGAGTAGATTACTTAGCAATGTCTTTCCAAATGAAAATGCAGTTGCTGCAAAAGTGTACGTGGAAATTGCTAAAAATAAGTCAGTGATTTGCTTAGTGCCGACACTGCGTGAGTGTTCATTATTCAACAAAGAATTATTAAAATTGGAAAATGAAGAAATTGTAAAAATGGAAGCCATCGATAAAATACTACATGAAGTAATCACTATTATTTTGACGGGTAAGTAGAGATCAAAACTAGATTGTTTAGAAAAAAAATATCTGAAACTGCTGGTTTGGAAAAGACACTGTGGTGCCAATTCCGATCCTGTAAAAAAATTCCCCGTCCGACTCGTATCCGGATTTTTTTCCGTCCGAATCGTCAAAGTAGCGTACAAACTGCCAAGTACGATTCGAACGGAAAAAAGTCCATACGAATCGCATTGGGAAGATTTCCCCACACGTCCTCGGGTCGGGAAAAGTCACCGACACGTCCCCGGTCGAAAAACCCACCGTGCGGAAAAATAAAGTCCGACAGCGCAAGTACGATCCCTCCCGTCCTCCCCATTTCACAACCGTACGCAAAAAACACCGTCCGAACCGAACTCCCATAGCAACCATGGAGACATGTGCCCGCATACGCGCCGAACACCCCACCACCCCCCCGCCCGCGTATGTACGCACCGAACCCCCACCCGTGTATGTACGCACCAAACCCCCACCCGTGTATGTACGCCCCCGAACCCCCACCCGTGTATGTATGCACCAAACCCCCACCCGTGTATGAACGGACCGAACCCCCCCCAGCCGTGTATGTACGCACCGAACCCCCACCCGTGTATGTACGCACCAAACCCCCCCCCAGCCGTGTATGTACGCACCCAACCCCCACCCGTGTATGTACGCACCGAACCCCCACCCGTGTATGAACGGACTGAACCCCCCCCCAGCCGTGTATGTAAGCACCAAACCCCCCCCCAGCCGTGTATGTACGCACCTAACCACCACCCGTGTATGTACGCACCAAACCCCCCCCAGCCGTGTATGTACGCACCAAACCCCCACCCGTGTATGTACACACCAAACCCCCACCCGTGTATGTACGCCCCCGAACCCCCACCCGTGTATGTATGCACCAAACCCCCACCCGTGTATGTACGCACCAAACCCCCACCCGTGTATGTACGCCCCCGAACCCCCACCCGTGTATGTACGCACCGAACCCCCACCCGTGTATGAACGGACCGAACCCCCCCCCAGCCGTGTATGAACGGACCGAACCCCCCCCACCCGTGTATGTACGCACCAAACCCCCACCCGTGTATGTACGCACCAAACCCCCCCCAGCCGTGTATGTACGCACCCAACCCCCACCCGTGTATGTACGCACCGAACCCCCACCCGTGTATGAACGGGCCGAACCCCCCCCAGCCGTGTATGAACGGACCGAACCCCCCCCCACCCGTGTATGTACGCACCAAACCCCCACCCGTGTATGTACGCACCAAACCCCCACCCGTGTATGTACGCCCCCGAACCCCCACCCGTGTATGTACGCACCCAACCCCCACCCGTGTATGAACGGACCGAACCCCCCCCAGCCGTGTATGTACGCACCGAACCCCCCCCCCCAGCCGTGTATGTACGCACCGAACCACCACCCGTGTATGTTCGCACCAAACCCCCACCCGTGTATGAACGGACCAAACCCCCCCCAGCCGTGTATGTACGCACCGAACCCCCACCCGTGTATGTACGCACCGAACCCCCACCCGTGTATGAACGGACCGAACCCCCCCCAGCCGTGTATGTACGCACCGAACCCCCCCCAGCCGTGTATGTACGCACCGAACCACCACCCGTGTATGTACGCACCAAACCCCCACCCCAGCCGTGTATGTACGCACCGAACCCCCACCCGTGTATGTACGGCCGTACCCACACCCCACCAGGGAATGTACGGACCGTACCCCCACCAGTGCATGTACGGACCGTACTGACGCCAAAAACACACGTACTGAACCAGGACAAACCATATTTACACAAGGAGAGTCAATTAGAGTTTCCCCACACCACCAAACATGCCCAACAACCCCACAAACATCACATACACTCACCTGCAACTGCCAAAATGCCAAACAGAGGCCCAAAACTCAATCACTCCTCATAACACACCCACACAAATTTCAAACACAGCCACACCCACAAATGGACCAATAAAAATGGACCACACACACAAACCATGAGCCTTTGCAACAGACCCACTGCTGCCAGAGCCCACAGACGACCCACACCACCATACTTGAACCTCACACTTGCATACCTTCACACAACCACCTACACAAACACCCCCTCATCACATTCACACACACACCTCCACTACCACACCCACACACCCACAACCATCCACACCCACACCCCACGCCATGTCCACCACCAAGAATCCAAAGTTCACAAAGGAGGAGCTGGAGATCCTTGTCGACGAAATCCTCAGAGTCGAGCCACAGCTCTTTGGGACATTGGTCAGACAGACCAGCATATCCGAAAAAACGGCCATGTGGCAGAGGATTGTCGATTCTGTGAATGCTGTTGGGACCACCAGAAGGACCAGGCACGAGTGCCAATCCAGGTGGTACGATCTGCGGAGGACGGTCAAGAGGAAGATGACTGACAATCACAACCAGGGGAACATCACTGGAGGAGGGCCGCCCCCCAGACCGGTACAATACCATCCCTGGGAGGAGAAGGTGATGTCCACGCTGGCGGTGGAGGGACTACACGGACTGCCTGGACTCCCAGACCCTGGTGAGTACACAAACAACTCACCTCACATGGGGGGGATGCCATACACAATCAATCATGCATGCCACCCCCCCCAAGCCACCACCGCACACAACAACACTCCACAAACACACACATGCCACTAGCGCCTCCATGCCCCATGCATCAATCAGGGCCATGCCAAGTCACAGGCCACACAAAACACCAACACAACACAGGATGTGGTCGATGCTGGGAGTGGGGGCATCAAAACTAACATTGAGCAACTCACAAGCACACAACAATGCCCTCAGCCCATATGGCCCAGGGCACAGCCATACAAACTGTGTGTACCCACACAGTACTGTCTTGCCTGCAAATGGTGGCTGCCATGCAGGATGACATGGGTCTGAAGGCACAATTTGCACATTACAGCAGACAATGAAGATGCATCGCTCTGATAGTCTCAGCACACACCGCCACAGCAGCAGCCTACACTCAGACACACTGCCCAATGGGTGCCCGGAGAACAGGGACTAACTCACATGAACAAGCCAATGGCCATTCAAAGACCGGCTAACTGTGTGTGCCCAGGAAGCTGGCCTGAGGTGACAGAGAGTGACAAAGAGAGGGAGGGAGAGGGGGAATGAGAGGGAAGGAGACAGAGGGGGACACAGGGAGACAGACAGAGGGAGGGAGTAGGGTGACAGAGGGAGACCGACAGAGGGAGGGAGGAGGGTGACAGAGGGAGGGAGGAAGGGAGACACAGGGAGACTAAATCACCCTTGGGTGGTGTGGCCATGTCCACTCGTCAGCCGGTGGACTGTGTGCATGCAGACCAGGTCTGGCAGTGCCTCAAACCCCCCCTTCCGTAGATGAAGACCGGTCCATGTGTCAATCTGTGCACGAGTCCATCCGTGCTGCAGGCACAGACCAAACCACACACCCAGTATACCCACCCACTGTGTCGGTAAGAACCCTGTCACAAATGCTTCAGTCCCCTACCTGCAACATCAAATTGCCTTGGCAAAACACCATTTGGCCACGTACAGTGCAACACGTAAGGCGCCTCTGCATGGCTCGCTACGCCCGCACACCACACTGCTGACTGTGTACCCAAATAGATGCATCAACTAAGATTGTGTCTCACACATGCGTAAAGCCCTGACAGCTGTGGCCAAGGGACATACCCATGCACAAGTGCACTGTGAGAGGAATGCAAGACAGATCCAACT
Organism: Triturus cristatus; assembly: GCF_964204655.1. NCBI lineage: Eukaryota > Metazoa > Chordata > Amphibia > Caudata > Salamandridae > Triturus > Triturus cristatus. The sequence continues at coordinate 1,082,498,251 of NC_140579.1, read as the reverse complement.
ACCCAGAGGAAGAGTGCCAAATCAGAAATGCATGAAACATGGATGCCACATGTGACACTGTTAACATTGTCTCTCTCACACACAGGTCAACGTCGACGAACACCCCCCAACACTGGGGGGGAAGTCTCACAGGACAAGGCTCCGCGGGATGAGGACCCCACCGCCAGCGATGACTCTCACCACTCCGTGGATGACCCAGACCAACCTGGCCCCTCTGGTGTCTAACCACCTGCAGCACCTGCGTCAGGTACAACTGTGCCAACCACCACCCCCATTCCTGCCACATCCCAGGAGACGTCCAGGAGCCCTGCCCGCACACGACCACCCAGCCAGTCTGCCCAGGAGGGACACGGTCCTCCGGGCACCCAGGAGGAGGCAGGTGGCAACGCAGATGCCATCCCTCAGGGGTCCCGGAGACCCGATGCACCCACAACGGCAGGCCAGGTGCACGTGGGCAGGGGTGGCGGGAGTGGAGGACGGCGGAGGCGCGAACCTGACCAGGCAGCTCAGGACCCGGTAGTGTCCCAGGTCAGCAACATCCTGGATACATACCGGCGTGACACCAGGGGCATGGACCAGATTGCGTCCACCCTCAATGACATCAAGGGGACCCTCCAGGAGATGAAGACCCTGCAGGCCCAGCAACATGCCTGTCAACTGCAACACCAAGGAAGGATGGAGGATAGACAGGCTGAGCTCGTGGCGGTGCAAACCCAAATGACCGGTGTACTCCGTCGGATTGCCGACAACATGGGCAACCCTCCCTGTGGCACCAGGCGAAGGCCATTACCAGACACAGGGAGGGATCAGGAGGAGGAGGATTCATCCGACGGAGCGTCACAGACATCGTCACGGCCTGCTTCCGAGGGTCCCCGCAGGAAGGTGGGTCGTCCACGAAAAAGACTGTGAGTCAGCAGAACATCACCATCTCCCAGGTCACCTGGCCTGGCACCTGGCCCTCTGGCCCAATAGCAGCACATGACATTCTCTGCCACATGGACTTGCTGGTCACTGTCTGACCTATGTTGACGAAGACTGTGGCATGGACTCTGACATTTTGCAACGGCAAGGATACCAACTCCCCCAGTGAACTTTGGATTCTACACTCCCGCTGTGCACCTCTTGTCATCCCCACAAACCCGTACCCCCCCACAAATAAATTAATCACACTTACAAGATGATGCCGTGATTCTGCATTATTACAATACATGTGTGTGTCATAAAGTCAAAGCATGCCTGATCTCAGAATTAACTCCAACCATCCAAACCGTGGGGTCTCAGTCTTGCCCAGGACACACATGGGTCCCAATGTATCATCTGATACAGACATGGAGTACCATACTCACCTGTGCTGGGCCCAACCAGCTGAGTGGTTCCCGCACAACTGTGGCTACAGACACATTCAGGGGAGCAACAGTCATGCGCAGAGGTCAGGGATCATGTGGAGTGACCTGGCTTGCCGCTCCCAGGTATGTCTAGACATGTGTCCCTACAATGTCCTGCATGCTTGCGTCAGGCGGATGTTGAGAATGGTGGCTAGCCCAAGGTTGGATGCATGGAGATGCCAGAATGCAGTTTTGGATCACAGTGCCACATGGTTGTGTTGGGGTTGTGGGCTGCATCATGAGTGTGGGCGTGGATCGAGAAGGTCATCCTGCAGCTGGCTGTGAAACATTCCCCCCATCCCGTTTGGACGTTGATGTGGCCTGGTTGCCCGACGCAGTAGCAGAGCTGTGCAGATGCACTCCGGATATGGACAAGTATCATGGGAGTCGTAAGGCACATGTCCGTAGACTGCAGGGTAGGATTCGACACAGATGTTGTAGTTGCCCTGGGGGATGGTCTCTCTTGCCTTGAGGTGGATGGAACTGTGCATCTTGTGCATAATACAGTTCCCACTCCCTGACAAACCCCTAGCATCTTGTCACTCTACACATAGACACATATGCACCACCTCTGAAAACTATGCCAGACATGCCGCACGCACAGTGGCAACAGGCCACCATTGACAGGGAAGAGGCACCTTGGAGACAGAGGGACAAATTTATTAGTCATGTGTGTTGGAATGACAATGATACTCTGTCAACACATACACAGGTCATGTGGATGAACATGTGGGAGCAACACTGGCACCCCCCATTGCAACACAGATGCTGGTATTCCATTGAACTGGCACACAAGTGACGGATAACAGCTAAACACCCCCTGCTGCCACGGAGAGGCCGCTATACACCATTGAGGCCCTGATGGGGCAATCACACACCATGTCAACCCGGTGCAACCTGTATGTTTCCGAGGTCAGTGTTACACACAATGATGGCCTCATCACAATCCCCAATCCCCTGCCACATGACAGTCACCAAGTCTGACCATGGCTCCAGGTGAAGCCTGCCCCATGTCATGTTCCCCATGTAGGATCCACATGTATGCAAATGGAACACACATGAACCGGAGAAGTGCACACAGACTACAAACAATTCACACACCCAAAACGCCGTGAGGCATCCCTTACCCTAAGGAGATTTCAAAACTTGCCCGTGCATGTGACGCAGAATCAGCACATGTTGCTGTGTTCATGAGGAGTAGCAGGAGCACAACAATGCCACCAGCAGACAGCATGCCCATGGACCTGTGGAAGAGAGACACACAAGGAGTCAGCCCAAAGGAGCACATCCGCAAGCATGTACTCAACACGTATCATGTTGTCAACATGACAGGTGACAATGATGACCCTCAGACAACATCCTTCCATTGCGCCATCACTCGAGTGACACTTCAATACACACCACTGACTCACTTGGCAGACATGCAGATGGACACACACATTGCAACACATGCCACACACGGCCCAATGCGTGCACACTCAGACACTGGAACTCACCACTAAGCAAAGAAGTTGCGTATGAGCCGACTCCGCATGTCCTCCACAGCCTCCTCCTCCTCCACATCACTTGCCCCGTCACCAAGGCCTTCATCCTCCACGGGTGGATGGTCCTGGTCATCTTGATCCAGTATGAGTGGAACAGCTTCCTCCACTGCCATGTTGTGCAGCATGCAGCAGACGATGATGATCTTGCACACCTTCACCGGGGCATATGGGAGTGCTCCGCCGGTCTTGTGGAGGCACCGGAATCGGCTCTTCAGAAGTCCAAACGTCTTCTCAATGACTCTCCTGGTCCGCCCATGTGCGTTGTTGTAGCGGTGCTCGGCAGCCGTGCTGGGGTTGCGGACAGGCGTCATCAGCCATGGCATGTTGGGATAGCCAGCGTCCCCTACAAGGAAACATCATGGACAGAAGTGTGTCAGCACAGGCAGTGAGATTGGAAGATGACGCCAAACACTGAACTGCCAGAGTCTACCCACCAACAATACATGCTCGCTCGTTCCGCAGCTGCAGCATCATTTCAGGCAGCCTGCTACGCCTCATGATGAAGGCATCGTGTGCTGATCCTGGAAAGCGAACACAGACATGTGAAATCACCATGTTGGACAGACACACCACAAGGGCATTAATGGAGTGATAATGTTTGCGATTCCTATACACCACCTCCTGTGCCTGTGGTGGTACCAACGCAACATGTGTCCCATCTATGGACCCAATGACATGGGGCATCCCTCCCAGGGCATAGAACTCACGCTTGACATCTGTCAACTGCTCACGAATTGGGAATTTAATGTACTCATCCAGGTGAACCAACATGGCCTCTAAGAAATCATGCAGAACACGGCTGAACATCGTCTGGGACATGCCCCCGACATCAGCAATGGTATGTTGGAACGTACCCGTGGCAAGGAAATGTAGGGCTGCCATCACCTTCAACTTGGGTGTCAGTGCACTGGGATACCTGTGGCGCGGGAGGAGTTGTGCTTCCAGCCGGCCAGTCAACTCATCAATCAACCGTTGGCTGAATCTGTAGCGGCGTATACAGTCCCGTTCATGCAGGGCAGCCATGTCTGGCATACGTCGAGGGAGAGGCGGAGCCCTGCAGTGAAATGGAAGGAACACCGAAGAGTGAGCACTGTACAACGACATTGTCAATGCACTGAGCACATGTTACACAGCCAATACACATATGCCACATTCTGAGTCAGGTCTGTGCCACATTTCCTGGACACGTACGCCAGTCAGGTGACACTCCTACCAAGGGACAGCCACTAACGGAGGGGGGCAAGATCACGATGACATGGCATGAGACTAGCTGTGGGCCAGTGTAAGTGAACATGCACACGCATCACAGGATTCACAGACATCCACACATGTGCAGAAGTAGTATGCGTATGGTACAGACAGGTTGTTGGATGCGATATGCACTGGTCACATGTCATAGGAATAGGACAGGCCACACACATTGCCTTGGAGGAGTACATGTCGAGACAGAACATACATAGAGAGCATGTGGATATGTACTTGTGTTGATACTCCGTGTAGTTGCATACATACACACCTCATGGCAAATCACATATGTGGGCTGGTGTGCGGAACAGTGTGCCATGGCCATCTACACACAGACACATGTTGGCAGCAGCAACTGCTGATGCATTGGACCACACACCTACAGCAAAATCATGGAAAGACATGCCACACACATGACATGGTTGCAGCGTGCAACGCAGCCATACACATGTCATGTGTAATATTCCGTGTACCTGGCATCAGGGGACAGGTGCGGGTGTCCGTGACTGGGACATGCAAGTGACTCATGGCTCCACTAGTGTGTACGACATGCACACATGTCAAAGGAGTGCAGGGCGCACCATCACACACGACATGTGTACACAGCTCATCGTACATGTGCTTTGCCCACACCTCAGGGGTAAAGTGCCACATCACATCCTGACACACCTGTGTCACACACATGTGGTATTGCACAGACAATGCATTGGTGTCCACCCTTGGCAATACCTGACCGCTCCATTCCTGTCTGTGTGCCGCCTGTCACCACTGACAGTTGTGAAACGCACCGTACATACGCTCGGAGTGCGTGTATAGGGTCCCTGGGCCAATATTGCCGCTGGCGTATGCGTACGCCACAGTAGTACGGACTGTACACGCGCTTGTACGGTCCGGATCACAATATGGGCGCTGGCGTATGCGTACGCCAAAGTAGTACGGACTGTACACGCGCTTGTACGGTCCGGATCACAATATGGGCGCTGGCGTATGCGTACGCCACAGTAGTACGGACTGTACACGCGCTTGTACGGTCCGGATCACAATATGGGCGCTGGCGTATGCGTACGCCACAGTAGTACGGACTGTACACGCGCTTGTACGGTCCGGATCACAATATGGGCGCTGCCGTATGCGTACGCCACAGTAGTACGGACCGTACTACTGTGGCGTACGCATACGCCAGCGCCCATATTGTGATCCGGACCGTACAAGCGCGTGTACGGTCCGTATCACTGCTTGTGGGGTGCCCTAGGGCGTGGAACGCACCGTACCTGTGTGTAAATGTATGAAAACACATAGGGGACACATGAGGGACAAGTATAAGGGCCTAAATGCATGATGGTTGCCATGGAGACCATGTCCAGGACTGTGGAGAGGTCACAGCCATTCACCCAGGAGGAGAACCTTGCCCTGATAGATGTGATCCTCCCACAGTTCCAGAGCCTGTATGGTCGACCAGGGGTTCAGGTGAGTGCAGACTCCACTAGCTTAGACTGTGCCCCTTTTGTGTGACAGTGACTTCTGGCATTGTGTCCATGTGTGACAGACATGCACTGTTGTTTGGAGTGGGTCCCAGGGTGTGGAAGGCCTCATGTCACCCATGCAGAGCATGCTGTGTTTCCTGTGTGCACTCCTCACTTGCATAGTGCCTACTGTGACAATGAATGCAAGGTGCATGCCACATTCTGCCTGCATACTCCTCCTGGGGATGTTGTTACCACAGTCCTGATGTGATCCTGTGTTCCCCCCAGTGTGACAGGTGTCAGTACCCATGGATGTGTGTTTGTTCAGTGTACCTGTGCTGTGAGTGTCCAAAGGCCGTGTTCGTCCCCTGCACATTGGTGTGTGTGTAAGTTCCCTGTCATGTGGGTGAGTGCATATGGGGAGTGTTGCACACAAGCAGCATGAGGGATGGATATAGCCTGGCCATCCGATGTGAGCAGGGAGCAGTGCTGTGTGCATGCCGTGCTGAGCCAGCCCCACACCTGTGACACCCCCGTCTACTGGCACATGGGCAGAGTGAGGTGTGTACCCGCAGTTGGCAATGCCATGTGATTGTCCTGTACCTGTGTGTGTCTGTGTACTCTGCTGAGGTAGCATCAGTGTGCTGGGGCAGGTGACTGCTGTGAGGTGCTGTACATAATCCTGGTGTAGCCTGTGAGGCACAGTGTGATCCCTGGTCAGTGAGTGTGTGGTACCCCTCATGCCACCCGTGTACTTTCAATGGCACGTAGCGCATTTGGCCTTCCACAGTGGATAATGTCCCTATGACAAAGGTGCAATTAGTTGCATGCATACCATGGCCTGTTCATAAAGAGGATTGTTCTATATGTGTGTCTCTGTGTCTTTGCTCATGTGGATTAATGTATTCTCACTTTTGCATCCTCACAGGTAGGCGCCATTGCCAAGGGGGAGATCTGGAGGGAAGCCGTCAGTGCCGTGAGGGGTACAGAGGGTCGGAGGCGGAGCCTGTCTCAGGTGAGGAAACGCTGGCAGGACATCCGGTGCTGGACGAGGAGGATTGCACGGCTCCTGCTGGGGGACTCACCTGAGAGCCGTAAGAACCGTGGGCGCCGTCGTCTGACCCACATCCAGAAGCGTGTGCTGGCGGTGGTCTTCCCCGATATGGACAGGCGCCTACAGGAGAAGCAGCAGCAGGAAGTGGGTAGGTACATGTGTGTCAGTTGTGTGTCCCCAGCCAATGTAAGTGCGCAGTTGCATGGATACACTGCCAGGGTTTGATTGTGCAGTGCGTCAACTTGTCCCCAAAGTAGCCCGGTGCTGTTCTCACTCCCTCCCTTCCCCTCCTTGCCATGTGTTCCCTGGTCTGTGTGTAGCCACTCTTGCACAAGGTTATTTAGGCAGGCAGTTCATGCAGGTGCCCTATGCCATCAGCATCATGTGTGGGGGTGATGTGCCACAGGTATGGGGACCTTGCGTGTGCCATGGCCAATTTCAGTCATTGTGGTGTCCATGTCACTTGGCACTGATTGTGAATCACGACATAGGGGTGTGTCTCCAAACTGTACAGCCTTCCAGCATGCATGTCCAATTGTGTGCCCTCTGACATGATGTGCCTGAGTGGGAGGCCTGCTAAGTGCAGGGATGGTTGCTTAATTTGCAGTCATGTCCATCCTGGACCATGGAGGAGTGTGGGCAGTACTGTGCCCTGGGGCACCTCTTCCTAGGTCTCATGTGCGTCATCCAACAATATGGCCATTCACTGTGTCTTCGCCATGGGTTGGGTAGGGTGGCATTGTACCCTGGGCTCAACTGTTGGACCTACAGGTTGCTACATGTGTCCACTGTACAGGGGGACCCATTTTGCTTGTGCATACTCACAGTGGGCATTACCTGTGTGTGTTGTTGAGACAATCTGATGATGTTTGCCTGTCAATGATGTGTGGACATGGCCACCAGGGGCTGTGTGTGTACAGTCATTAATTGGTGGAGGCCATGTGTTTTCAACCCAGAGTGAGAGGTGTACATACTTTCTCCGTCTCAATGAGATTGTCGCAGGTGTGGGTGGTTTGTGCGTACAAGGCCTACATGTCAGGAGCTTCATCCTCCTTGCTGGGTTTAGCCTGTGTGTGATGTTTGACTGGACATACGCTCAAGGTGCAGTGACCCAGTCATGTTTTGCCTGGTTTAATGTATTGCCTTTGCAGCATGCGGCAAGAGTAAATGTATATCATTCATGCTCATCCCTTTTTGACGACGCAGTGTGGTGCAGGTGCTGTGCACATTTGTCCCCAGAGGCTGGCTCCTCTGTAAAATTTCAGGTGCAGTGATTTGCTGTTGTGTCATGCTCTCCATTGTGTCTCAGTGGCATGGTGGGTCGAAAAACTGTGTGTTCCATGGCCTACATGTGTACATTGTTTTGTAGGTGTTACTCCTGTTGCTTTTCAGGCTATGCAATGTGACCTATGTATATTTGACTCATGTGACATATGTGTACAGGTGTCTGATTATCTCCTGTCTCTTCACCTTGCCCACAGCATCGCCGGGGGACACGGAAGGAGACACTAGCACGGACCGGGAGGAGGGATTGAGCACCAGTGCCAGCAGTGCTGTCCTGTCTGGCACATGGAGTGGCACGGAGGCCGAAGGGAGTGAGGCAGAGGACCTGTCGACTGCCAACACAGACTATGACGCAGACGGGTCCGAGGCTGAGCTCCAAGAGGTGGCGGAGTCTGCCCCCCCAGCTGATGGCAGCCCTCCACATCCCCCCGCCACCTCAGGTTCCATCACCGGCCTCCCACATGCTCGTGGTCCTTCCCTCCGTGCTCGGTCCCCACATGTCTCCTTCCTGCCAGGCACCGCACCCCCTGCCCCTGTCACCACTGCTGCGGTGAGTGCGGAGTCTGTGGACATCCTGAGGCAGTTGCAGGTTGGTCAGACTGCGATGCTAAATGTCCTCCATGCCCACACCCAGGTGCTGACCCAGATGGAGGCATACATGGAGGGCATGTCGGCTGCGCAGTCTGACCAACGGCAGTTGCTGAGGTCCATAGACTCCACACTGACTGCAGCACTGGATCTCCTGCAGCGCTGCGTACCCCCCCTACCCCTGCCCCATCCACAATTCCCACTCCCGTGCCTGTCACACGCACATCCAGACGTCAGCGTGCACGCACCCCAACAGACACAGGCACCACACCACCAGGGAAGTCGAAGCGCACACCTCCTGTCACGCACACACAGGGTGAGGAAGGCACACCCACTGGGTCGGGGGGGAAACGTAGAACACGCAGCCACAGTGGGAGTCCGCATTCCACACAACCCACTCCCTCCAAATCCACTCCCCTTAGCTCTCCTGGCCAACAGTCGGTGACAGCATCATCCACTGCGAGTGTGCCCCCCAGCCCCAGGATGACACCACCCCGCAAGCGGTGGAGGCGGGACCCGGCCAGGGGAGTTAAGTCCCCCACCCTGTCCACACCCTCCCCCAGTGGCGCTGCGACCCATCCCTTTGCCCCCCCCCCCTCCTTGGGGCCTGTGGTTGGATTGGGTGCGGGGGAGTCGCTGGGGGAACTTGCCGACGTGTGCAGCGCCATTCTGTCCTCCACCTTTGGCGCTGGCACCCCCCCTGTGGCAGAATCATCCCTCCCTGCACCCACAACACCTACCCTTTCCCCTCCTGTCCCTGCGGTGCCTGTTTCCACCCTCCCCCCTGATGCCCCCTCTTCTGTGGATGAAATGGACTTGTGAACTGTGCAGGCAAGCTAGGGGACACACGTCCCGATGTGTACCCTCCCCCCGGACTTTGCTGCTGGGCTGGCCCATGGCCCTTGTACATAGTGGACATTTTCTCAGAGATATTTTCCTGCTGAATAAAGCATTTTCTTTTTGTTTTGCACACTGATGCTTTCCTGGACTTGCTGTTGGTGCTGGTGCTCCCTGCGTTGGGGTGGTGATAATGTGTTAGGGGTCTGTGAAATGTTGGAGTGTGCTGCTCATGGGGTGTACCCTGCCATCTGCGTGCCATCACAAAGGTCTCTGCCAATGGTATTTGGTCATGTTTGCTCTCACTGTATGGTGACATTGTCCCAAGGTGTGTTCCATCCTCTGTGGAGCAGGCCATTTTCCCTGCAGGGTGTCTCCCAAATGCTGTGCTGTGCTGTGTCTACATTTCCTGGATGTGTGAGGGTTGCCGTTCAATATAGCCATGCTGGCTCAGCGATGGCTCCGCCTGCATCTGGGGTATCACCCTTGTTGGTCACTGAACTTGTTGATGGGGTATATTGTCCTATGTCTGGTCACTGCTGGGAGGACTCTGCACCCACCCCTCCTGTGTCTGGGCACTGCTGGGAGGACTCTGCACCCACCCCTCCTGTGTCTGGGCACTGCTGGGAGGACTCTGCACCCACCCCTCCTGTGTCTGGGCACTGCTGGGAGGACTCTGCACCCACCCCTCCTGTGTCTGGGCACTGCTGGGAGGACTCTGCTCCTACCCCTCCTGTGTCTGGGCACTGCTGGGAGGACTCTGCACCCACCCCTCCTATGTCTGGGCACTGCTGGGGGTGTTTGGCACACACCATTCTTATAGCAGGTTCGGTGCGTACATACACGGGTGGGGGTTCGGGGCGTACATACACGGGTGGGGGTTCGGGGCGTACATACACGGGTGGGGGTTCGGGGCGTACATACACGGCTGGGGGTTCGGGGCGTACATACACGGGTGGGGGTTCTGTGCGTACATACACGGGTGGTGGTTCGGTGCGTACATTCACGGCTGGGGGGGGTTCAGTGCGTACATACACGGCTGGGGGGGTGGGGGTTCGGTCCGTTCATTCACGGGTGGGGGTTTGGTGCGTACATACACGGGTGGGGGTTCGGTGCGTACATACACGGGTGGGGGTTCGGGGCGTACATACACGGGTGGGGTGGGGTTTCGGTGCGTACATACACGGGTGGGGGTTCGGGGCGTACATACCAGGGTGGGGTGGGGGTTCGGTGCGTACATACACGGGTGGGGGTTCGGTGCGTACATACAGTGCTGGGGTGGGGTTTCGGTGCGTACATACACGGGTGGGGTTTCGGTGCGTACATACACGGGTGGGGGTTCGGGGCGTACATACACGGGTGGGGGTTCGGGGCGTACATACATGGGTGGGGTGGGGTTTCGGTGCGTACATACACGGGTGGGGGTTCGGGGCGTACATACACGGGTGGGGGTTCGGTGTGTACATACACGGGTGGGGGTTCGGGGCGTACATACATGGGTGGGGGTTCGGTGCGTACATACACGGGTGGGGGTTCGGGGCGTACATACACGGGTGGGGGTTCGGGGCGTACATACATGGGTGGGGGTTCAGGGCGTACATACACGGGTGGTGCTTGGGTGCGTACATATACGGGTGGGGGTTCGGGGCGTACATGCACGGGTGGGGGTACGGGCCGTACTTCCACGGGTGGGGGTACGGTCCGTACATGCCCCTACCCACGCTCTGCGTGCCTGGGTACGGGCCGTACCCATGCCTTTGGTGGGTGGGTACGGTGCGTCCCCCCATTGTTGCGGTGCCGTGGGGTCCGCACCGTACACAGGCCTTGGGGGCGTGGCTACGGGTCGTACCACGCGTACCCCTACATGACCCCAGCAATGCTGGTACGAGCCGTACCAAGGCATTTCTGACGTGGGTACGGGCCGTACCGCCATTGTTGGAGTGACGTAGGGGGACGCGTGGTACGTTCCGTACCCACGCTCTTGCGGCCTGGGTAGGGTACGTACCGGTTCGCGGGACCATCCACTTCCGTTGTGGCGGACGCTTGCGTTGCTGGCCTCGCCCCCACCCCCTGGAAGTGACCAGGCCCTGATGGTCAGGTATGTCCAGGCCATGTGTGATTTGGTACCATGTGTTGGTGTTGTGTGTCCTGCCCCTGCCCCCCCCTTTGCCCCTGGTTGTTGTGCTGACCTTCTGCGGCGTCTGCGTCAGTTCCTGTACGCCAGGTGGACTGCTAGGAGGGCAGGGATGGCACGTAGGTTCGGGTCCATGTCTGTTCGTCGCGTCCAGCTGCTCCTTGCGTGTGTCGTCCTGATTTCCCGGCAGTTTTTGGCAGCCGGTAAATATTTTCCGTGCGGGATGACGTCGGTTCGAATCGTACTTCCTGGTTCGTGAAACGTAGGCTGGATGCGTACCGACGTCACGTCGGCGCCTTTCAGGATCGGAATTGTGTTTAGTTTCTGTTCGGTCGGTGTTTTGTTCGATTCGTACGGAAATGGTGTTTCCGTATGAATCGTACTTGCATTTTCGGATGGATTTCGCACCGGGTACGAGTCGGACGGAGAAAAGGCTCCGTCCGACGGTTCGTACCCGGTTTTTACCGGATCGGAATTGGCACCTGTATGTGTGTGTAAACTGTCAGGTCATGTTAAGGCGTAATTTGGATGTAGAGAAAGTTTTAGTTAATGGTGCAACGGGCAAAGTGGTGGATTTTGTGAATTATCAGAAAAAAGAAGGAATTGAATTTTTTAAAATTAAATTTGATCAGATTGATGAAGTTAAAGAAATTGGTTGTTGTTCAGTTCGTTTTTTGCTTGTTAAAGATTTATATGTCCGTAGGAAACAATTTCCATTTTCTCTGGCATATGCAGTGACTATTCATAAATCTCAAGGATTAAGTGTAGACAGTGCATTAGTGAACATTGGATCTACTGTATTTAAAGAGGGTATGGCATATGTTGCTTTGTCGCGAGTCAGAACATTATCAGGTTTGTTTTTGATTGATTTTGATGAGACAAAGGTTACTGGAGATGCAAACTGTGTAAAAGAGTATAATAGGTTAAGAAGGGTGTATGCTCCCAATTTAGGTCAATATCCTGTATTTGAAAAGCGTGTGGTTGGTCGAAAAAGCAGGTTAGAGAATATCTGTATTGAAGATGTCAAGAAGGGAAAAGAACAAGATAATGTTGTGATTGCAGGTAAAAAGAATTTGGACACTGTTGAAGAGATTGTTGGTTATCAGTTTGAAAATAGTTCTGGTGTCAACTGCTATGCTAATGTAGTGGTCAATGTTGTTTTTTATCTGGAAGGTTTGCAAGCACAAATTATGCAGAATCGGGAAAAAAGATTTTGTTCTCTGTTGCATTCTGTTTATGAAAAATTGACAACAGATAGAAGTAAAATACAATCTCTTTCAGATGTTCGTAATCTTTTGGATGTGTGTTCTGGTTCTACACAAGTTACACAAAATATCCAACAAGATGCTCAGGAATTTTTAATGTATATGCTTACAATTTTGGAAAATGAAGGTGTAGAAATAGAAAATATTTTTGGCCTTTCTTACAAATGGGAACATTATTGTGAAAATTGCATGTATACATGTAACACCAATGTAGACACTGAGAGATTTCTGTATTTAACATTACCAGACTGTAAATCAGTGTCTTTCAATAAATTAGTGAAAGGTGCAATTCAAAACATGGAGTGTGGCCAATGTAAATCAGAAATGTTATCCACATTATTCTTAACAAAATATGGAAAATACATAATTTTAATGATGCAACGTTGTACAGCTGACGGAAGAAAATTGGATACTTTAATAAAACAATTTGTAGCAGCACAACTATCAATATCAGGAAGGACTTTTCTAGCAATTGCAATAATTTTCCATGATGGTCCTTCCACCACATCTGGACATTACACTGCCTATCTAAAATGTGACAAAGGCTGGATACTTTGTAATGATGCCCAGTCGGTTTTCAAACAACGTTTGCCTAGGGAATTACAAAATTCCTACCTAATATTTTTAAAGCCAAAGTTTTAGGAAGATAATTAACTCTCTGAGGAATTTATTATTATAATTTAATAGGACTACCATTGGACCATTTACATAAAGAAGAAGTGCAAAAATACCATTTGGCCTCAAGGAAAGGTATATTTTTGAATTATGGACTTTTTGGTGGTCATTTATTTGGTGAATATTTTAATGCGGCAACATTTACAGTTTTTATAAGTTAAAGTTATAAAATTTTGTAATCTGTAAGCATTTCATATATGTATGATTTGTATTTTCTGGTATTTTACTGAGAATAGTATGTTGGGTTTTTTTTTACAATCTTTCTGATTGTTTTTTTTTTGCCCACTGTTAAGTGATGAGTACCATTGAAATCACTATTTCGAGTGAAATTCAATAAATTCTGAGAACAGCAAAAAAGGCAAACAACCTACTTTGTGGAAATTATGTTGTGTTGTAAAAAATGTATTATTATATGTTATAATTTTTTTTTTTTTTTCTTTCACAGATCCAAATTTTAAAATAAGCAATTTTTAAGAATTTATATTTGAATGAAAAACAGCAAATAATGAATGCCATTTTTTATTCCTATTACTGTGAAGGTAAGTTTAACTAAGTCTCAATATGCAGAATGAAGAGGCCTGAAAGAAGCTACAAAGTTGAAACATGTTTCTAAAAACACTCTGTTTATGTAGTTTTGAAATCTGACCATAATCAGATATCATGTGACCTGCAAAAAAAGAGATTTGAGGGGTTCATAATATTTCACGTTTTTAGCTGTTGAAGGACCGCAATCATTTCAATCATTCTTCTTTGAACATCTTTGCAGACAAAACTCTGTGCTTACCTTCTATCATTCGCAAAGAAATTTAAAAACGGAAATATGTCACTTTTTGTAACATAGTTATTGTGCAAGATACTCTTTTGTATTTACAAAGAGAGGAAAAGGCACTCTGTGCACTTTTTATACTCCATGTAAATACAACCTCATTATTTAGACCACTTTGTGTTGAAAGGGTGATCTATAAGTGTTGTTTTGCATGATTGCACTTAATACTCATAGAACAAGACACATGTCTAGATTTATCATAAATCATAAATCTCGATATGTGTGTGAATGGTGCACCATTCTAAAATTGGTGTAGGAAAGCACAACAAAGAGAATTGTTTTAATTTCTCCACATTTTTATATCTTCAATGCATGCTGAAATGTTCAGCATACATTGAAGGAGAAAAATGCATTTTCTCATTGTTTTTGTGCAGGAATGTGTGTCTTCCTGTAGAAAAACAAACAGCACATGTCACAGATATCCTTGCACTATGGTGCAAGGGTGCCTGGGTCACCACATGGCTGCAGTTTAAGCAGCCGTGCAGAGAGAAGCATAGATTTGCAACATATTTATGTACATATGTTGCATCCCTGTGCTTCGGAAGTACTACAGCACACTGCAGTTAAAGAGGTTACTGTGTGATGCTGCAGCACTTCCTTATAGTTCCGCACTTATACATTCACCATACGCTACTAATGCATTCATTCAGTCAATTACGTACTACAGATACATTCATCTAAACTTTCACACACTAACAAAGAAATTTAGCTCTTTTTTTAAACCAGGAAAGTTAGTTCTTACAAGAACTTTTTTTTTTCTTCTTTTTTCTTTTATATATTTTTTTGGGGTTTTCTAACAATTTAAAAATTGAAATTGAGGACGGATGTCCAAGGTTTGGGCTGATGGATGCACTCTTGATGTGCTCGGCTGCGATGAGGTGGATGGCGCAGGAGCAGGAATGTTTCTCATCCGTCGGCACTCTTCTTTTGCAAGATTGTTTGGATGAAGGGTCCTCATGTGCTTCATCATACTTGCCGTGCCGCAAGAGTATTTCTTGTTAGGATCCCCTCTCGATAGGACTCTTTTGCAAATCTTGCATGTGACCGAGGTGGCATTGGTTTTATTCTGCCCCTCGGGAAAAGTAAAAAATTTCCACACCACTGAAGAGAAACGTTCTTTGCGTGGTAACTCTGGCAAAAATTCATCCTCAGAAGTATGAGGTGATGCAGGTGATGCCTGCTGCCCTGAATCCATTTTTGGTTGAAAAAAGTTAGAGCTAAGTGTAAACTTAGTCTAAAAAATCTTCTTCTCTCCAAAGAGGTGGTTCTCCAAAGAAGCTCAAAGAAGAATGATTGAAATGGGTGGGGTCTTTCAGTAGTTAGAACAGGAAGTGTAATGAACCAATCAAATCTCTTTTTTTGGAGGTCACATGGGATCCGCGCACCGTGAGCGTACGCAGCACGCACCCAGCGCGCATCCGCAAAATTGAATTAAAAAGAAATATAAGATTAGATGTCAAAATATATATACTAGTTTAGAGTTTGTCTTCAATTAATATTCACATGAAATACATAAATATGTTTTTTTAAATGTTAAATACTTTGCGGGATCCGCGCACCCACCGCGTCATAGACGCAGATGACGTATTGCGGAAGCGCGTAAACATCGCGTTACGTACATCGTTCTTGTCGCAAATAGGCTGGCAGTCGCGTACCGATCACATTGGAATCGCGCACTAACCACGTACCCGACGCATACCATGCGCGGATGCTATCGCGTAGGGATCGAGAACGGTGCGCGAAGGGTGCGCGGATCCAAAAACATGGAAAAAATATATATAAAATAAAGTTTTGCACATATAGTTAAAAAAATATTTTGAAAAATATAAAAAAGTATGTTTGAAAAACCCATTAAGTTCAAATAATATTTTTTAATTTTTAAAAGAATTAATTGAAAAAAATACGTTTAAAAATGGTGATTAAAAAGTATTTTTAAAAAAATGTAATTAATGAAATGACACACTGAATTTGAAAAATATAGAAATCCAATCAAAATCATTAAACATGATATCTTAAGAGATAAGTTATAGATAGGAATTAGCATTTAAAAAACCTTTGCAATTCACTGAAAAAACCATAGGTTTCATGCACGTTATAGTTAGGAATTGGCATTTAAAAAACCTTTGAAATTCACTGAAAAAAACCATAGGTTTCAGGCACGTTATAGTTAGGAATTGGCATTTAAAAAACCTTAAAAATTCAATCAAAAAAACATAGGTTTCAGGGGCATAATAGTTAGCTGGACATTTCCCTCGTACAAAACCCTAGAAATTTCCCTGTTATAGTTAGTTCAGCTAACTATAACTCGCGCCCCCGCAATGCACTGCTGATGACGTCACATATTACATCACTCATGACATGGTCAGTGACATCACTGATGACATCTCAAATGACATCACTGATGACATCACTGATGACATCACCCATTGAATATGTGTTTCTGAACAGTTTTAATATGTTTAATATATATAGGGAAAGGCCTGTTGAAGAATAAGTGGGTGTACAAGTGTGTGAATGGATGATTTTCTAGGTGCGTAATTGACTCTATAAGTGAGTCATTAAATGTATCTTACTGCAGACTAGTGACTAAACTGTGTGAATGTCTGAATGTGTCTGTGTGTTGGTGAATAAGTGGCTGCATGGTTTTGTGAATAGCTATACGAGTGTCTATATGGGTTATTGATTGGTTGTCTGAGTATCTGTATAGGTGCCTGAGTGTTTGTGTGGGTAGGGTGTGTGTGACTCTGTGACTAGATGTGTGAGTGGGTGATTCAGTGGGTGCATGGTTTTAAGAGTGCATCTGTGATGGACTGTATGGTTGGGTGACTGTATGTAAGGGTGTGTTAGTGATTGAATGTATATCTCAGTTGTACATGTGTCAGTAACTACATATGTGAAACGCAGTGTATATGTGTGTAAGAGTATATAACTATCTATATGTGAGAGTGTGTGATTTTGGGAGTGGCTGTATGCGCCATAGTGCAAGGATATCTCTGTCATGTGCTGTTTGTTTTTCTGCAGGAAGACACAGAATTTGTTAGTATTTTTATGAGTAAGTGAACTTGAGTGTGTTTAACTGTATAGGTGAGTAAATTGGACTGTGATTAATTATTTGCATGACTGACTAGATGTGTCAGTACCTCAATGGATGATTGGCGGCGTGTGAGTGTCTATATAGGTGTATAAATGCACAGAGTGACTGTAAGTATGAGTGACTGTACAGGTGAGTGATGGACATGTATGTAGACCTAAAAGTCAATGAGTGGGTTTGTAGTTATTGGTATTGGAGTATCTATGGTTGTCAAAATGGCCGTTTGAAATTTTGAGTCGGTGTATCAAAGGTTATATTAGGGTGTGAGAAGGTGCACTAATTTATCACATGGATGATGACATCAGTGATGTCATCAGTGATGTCATTTGAGATGTCATCAGTGATGTCATCAGTGATGTCACTGACCATGTCATGAGTGATGTAATATGTGACGTCATCAGCAGTGCATTGCGGGGGCGCGAGTTATAGTTAGCTGAACTAACTATAACATGGGAATTTCTAGGGTTTTGTACGAGGGAAATGTCCAGCTAACTATAACACCCCTGAAACCTATGGTTTTTTCCTGTGAATTTCTAAGGTTTTTTAAATGCCAATTCCTAATTATAACGTGCCTGAAACCAATGGTTTTTTCAGTGAATTTCAAAGGTTTTTTAAATGACAATTCCTAATTATAACGTGCATGAAACCTATGTTTTTTTCAGTGAATTTCAAAGGTTTTTTAAATGCTAATTCCTAGCTATATCAGGCCTGAAACCTATGGTTTTTTCAGTGAATTTCAAAGGTTTTTTAAATGCTAATTCCTATCTATAACTTATCTCTGAAGATATCATATTTAATGATTTGGTTGGATTTCTATATTTTTCAAATTCAGTGTGTCATTTCATTAATTACATTTTTTTTTAAAATACTTTTTTATCACCATTTTTAAATGTATTTTTTCAATTAATTCTTTTAAAAATGAAAAAATATTATTTGAACTTAATGGGTTTTTCAAACATACTTTTTTATATTTTTCAAAATATTTTTTTAACTATATGTGCAAAACTTTATTTTATAAGCGCACCGTTCTCGATCCCTACACAATAGCATCCGCGCATGGTATGCGTCGGGTACGTGGTTAGTGCGCGATTTCAATGCGACCGGTATGCGACTCCCAGCCTATACGCGACACGTTCGATGTACGTAACGCGACGTTTACGCGCTTCCGCGTCTATGACGCGGTGGGTGTGCGGATCCCGCGAAGTATTTCACATTTAAAAAAACATATTTATGTATTTCATGTGAATATTAATTGCAGACAAACTCTAAACTAGTCTTAAAACTAATATATTTTGACATCTAATCCTATATTTCTTTTTAATTCAATTTCGCAGATGCGCGCTGGGTGCGTGCTGCGTAAGCGCACGGTGCGCGGATCCCATGTGACCTGCAAAAAAAGAGATTTGATTGGTTCATTACACTTCCTGTTCTAACTAGTGAAAGACCCCACCCATTTCAATCATTCTTCTTTGAGCTTCTTTGGAGAACTACCTCTTTGGAGAGAAGAAGATTTTTTAGACTAAGTTTACACTTAGCTCTAACTTTTTTCAACCAAAAATGGCTTCAGGGCAGCAGGCATCACCTGCATCACCTCATACTTCTGAGGATGAAATTTTGCCAGAGTTACCACGCAAAGAACATTTCTCTTCAGTGGTATGGACATTTTTTACTTTTCCCGAAGGGCAGAATAAAACCAATGCCACCTCGGTCACATGCAAGATTTGCAAAAGAGTCCTATCGAGAGGGGATCCTAACAAGAAATACTCTTGCGGGACAGCAAGTATGATGAAGCACATGAGGACCCTTCATCCAAACAATCTTGCAAAAGAAGAGTGCCGACGGATGAGAAACATTCCTGCTCCTGCGCCATACACCTCATCGCAGCCGAGCACATCAAGAGTGCATCCATCAGACCAAACCTTGGACATCCGTCCTCAATTTCAATTTTTAAAAGTGCTCTGCACTAAGTGCAATAAGACTTTGTGCTATGGCGAGCAGTCGATCGATCTGACCTGCCGCCGCCAAGAAAGTCATATTTGCTAGTTTTTTTGTTTGTTTTTTTATTGTTCCCTGAAGTTCATTCTTTGGTTTCTCCTGTTTTGTTTTTTGGTTGTTTTTTTTCAGAAAAACCAAAAAAATCACAAAATTGTTAGAAAAACCAAAAAAAATATATAAAAGAAGAAAGAAGAAAAAAAAAGTTCTTGTAAGAACTAACTTTCCTGGTTTAAAAAAAGAGCTAAATTTCTTTGTTAGTGTGTGAAAGTTTAGATGAATGTATGTGTAGTACGTAATTGACTGAATGAATGTATTAGTAGCGTATGGTGAATGTATAAGTGCAGAACTATAAGGAAGTGCTGCAGCATCACACAGTAACCTCTTTAACTGCAGTGTGCTGTAGTACTTCCGAAGCAAAGGGATATGTACATAAATATGTTGCAAATCTATGCTTCTGTCTGCACGGCTGCTTAAACTGCAGCCATGTGGTGACACAAGCACCCTTGCACCATAGTGCAATGATATCTGTGTCATGTGCTGTTTGTTTTTCTACAGGAAGACACAACTTCCTGCACAAAAACAATGAGAAAATGCATTTTTCTCCTTCAATGTATGCTGAACATTTCAGCATGCATTGAAGATATAAAAATGTGGAGAAATTAAAACAATTTTCTTTGTTGTGCTTTCCTACACCAATTGTAGAATGGTGCACCATTCACACACATATCGAGATTTATGATTTATGATAAATCTAGACATGTGTCTTGTTCTATGAGTATTAAGTGCAATCATGCACAACAACACTTATAGAACACCCTTTCAACACAAAGTAGTCTAAATGATGAGGTTGTATTTACATGGAGTATAAAAAGTGCACAGAGTGCCTTTTCCTCTCTTTGTAAATATAAAAGAGTATCTTGCACAATAACTATGTTACAAAAAGTGACATATTTCCGTTTTTAAATTTCCTTGCGAATGATAAAAGTAAGCACAGAGTTTTGTCTGCAAAGATGTTCAAAGAAGAATGATTGAAATGATTGCGGTCCTTCAACAGCTAAAAACTTGAAATATTATGAATCCCTCAAATTTCTTTTTTTGCAGGTCACATGATATCTGATTATGGTCAGATTTCAAAACTGCATAAACAGAGTGTTTTTAGAAACGTGTTTCAACTTTGTAGCTTCTTGCAGGCCTCTTCATTCTGCATATTGAGACTTAGTTAAACTTACCTTCACAGTAATAGGAATAAAAAATGGTATTCATTTTTTGCTGTTTTTCATTCAAATATAAATTGTTAAAAATTTGTTATTTTAAAATTTGGATCTGTGAAAGAATTATTTTTTTTTATAGCATATAGGTGCCGATTTCGATCCGTTAAAAAAAATTACCGTCCGACTCGTATCCGTATTTTTTTTACGTACGAATCGTACAAGTACCGTACAAACTGGCAAGTACGATTCGGGTAAACTTGTGCCCGGATACGAGTCGTACAGCCACCCTCACCCCGCACATGTCAGCACCGTACCCCCGTATGTCAGTACCGTACCCCCCTCCACACCGTACCCCAACACCGTAGCACAGCCCCCCACCTGTACGCGCCGCACCCCAGGCCCATCTCCCAGCCCTGCACCTGTACGCCCCGTACCCCAGGACCGTACCCCAGCCCCCCACCTGTAGGTGCCGCACCCCTGGCCCGTCTCTCAGCCCCGTACCTGTACGCACCGTACCCCAAAATCGTAGCTCAGCCCGTACCTGTACACACCGTACCCCAACACCGTAGCCCATGCCCGTACCTGTACGCACCGTACCCCAACACCGTAGCCCAGCCCCATACCTGTACGCACCGTACCCCAACACCGTAGCCCAGCCCCGTACCTGTACGCACCGTACCCCAATACCATAGCCCAGCCCCGCACCTGTACGCACCGTACCCCAACACCGTAGCACAGCCCCGTACCTGTACGCACCGTACCCCACCAGCACAAGGAGGGTCAATTCGACTCGCACAACACCACAAAACACGTCAACATGACAAAATACATCTCTATGACTGACCTGGCACATCCAAACAGGCAAACAGAGGCCGTAAATCACAACCACCTCTTATAACACACCCACCACAAATTCAAACACAGCCACACCCACAAATGGACCGATAAAAAGGGCCCACACACACAACCCATGAGCCATTGCAACAGACCCACTGCTGACAGACACCACAGACAAACAACTGCACCTAACTTACACCTTAACTACACCTTCACTTACACACCTTCACACAACCTCCTTCACAAACACCCCCTCTTCACCTTCACACACACACCGTCACATTCACACCCACACACCCACAACCATCCACACCCACACCCCACACCATGCCCACAGACAAGAATCCAAAGTTCAGAACGGCGGAGCTGGAGCTCCTTGTCAACGAAGTCATCAGAGTCGAGCCACAGCTGTTTGGAACATTGGTCAAACAGACCAGCATAGCCCAAAAAACCAGCCTGTGGCAGAGGATCATCGATAGGGTGAATGCTGTTGCGCCCATCCAAAGGACCAGGCATGAATGCCAAGCTAGGTGGTACGATCTGCGCAGGGCAGTCAAGAGGAAAATGAACGAGGAATACGCCCAGAGTAACATCACTGGAGGTGGGCTGCCCCGCAGACCCGTACATTACCATCCCTGGGAGGAGAAGGTGATGGCCACGCTTCCGCCGGTGGGAGTACACGGAGTCGAAGGAGTCGCAGAGCCTGGTGAGTACACAAACAACTCACGTAACATGGGGGAATGGCATCCACACCACAAAGACACCAAATGCACGCAACTTACCCCAAGCCCTCACTGCACACAACCACACCCAAAAACCACGCTCATGCCACTAACGTCTCCATGCCCCATTCACAAATAAAGGCAATGCCATGTCCCAGGCCACACAAACCACAAACCCAAGACTGGATGTCCGGGATGCTGGGAGGGTGGGGCTCACAGAACACATTGTGCAACTCAGAACCAGACACCAATGCCCACAGCCCAAATGGCCTAGGTACATACCCATGCACCATGCCCAATGCACAGGGACTGGCAACGTACTGACAAGGTAGCTGACACTTGGCCCTGCTGTAGGCAGCACAAGGCCCTCCTGTGACCACTGTACACTCAAACAACAACTCCACAAGGTCACATACCCAGCACAGGAACTCACACACACTGTCATGGCAGCATGCACCATGAGGGGACAGACACATCACCTGGGAGACCCAATGACAAATCACACTACACACAACAGCAGGCCGGGTCACACCCCCTCCTCACATAAGCACACACCCCCGTGGCAGGCATCGGATTTACCCACTCTCACAATGGACATGTGACACAACAAGACCAATCCATAGCCAAATAAGCATACCAGCCAAAAATCTACTGGTCAAACCCTCAGGAGCACATACCAATCTGTCCCCCGCAACATACCCATCCCCAAGTGTACATTGAGAGGAATGCTAGGCACATCCAACCACCTGGAGGAACTGTGACTACTTGAATATGTATGAAACATGGATGTGGCATGAAACAGCATTAACATTGTCTCTCTCTCACACACAGGGCAACGTCATCGAGCTCCCAACAACAATGGGGGGGAACAATCACAGTCCCAGGCTCAGTGTGAAGATGATCCCACCGGCAGCGACGACTCCCACCACTGCGTGGATGACCCTGACCAACCTGGCCCCTCTGGTGCCCAAGCCCCTGCAGCACCTGCGTCAGGTACATCTGTGCCAACCACCACCCCCATTCCTGCCACCTCCCAGGAGACACCCAGGAGCCCTGCTCGCACTGAACAACACAGCCAGTCTGACCAGGAGGGACAAGGTTCTCCGGGCACCCAGGAGGAGGCAGACGACCACGCTAATGCCATCCCTCAGGGGTCCCGTAGACCTGATGTGCCCACAACGGCAGGCCAGGCTCGTGTGGGCAGGGGTGGTGGGAGTGGAGGCAGGCGGAGGCGAGAACCTGACCAGCCAGCTGAGGGAACCGGTATGGCACACATGCGCCACATCCTGGACACATACCGGCGTGACACCAGGGGCATCAGCCAGGTTGTGTCGAGCCTCACAGACATCAAGGGGACCCTCGACGAGATGAAGAACCTGCAGGCCGAGCAACATGCCAGTCAACAACAACACCAAGGACGGATGGAGGCAAGACTGGCTGAGCTCCTGGCGGTGCAAACGGACATGAGCCGTTCACTCCGTCGGATCGCCGACAACATGGGCAACCCTCCCTGTGCCACCAAGCGAAGACCACCACCAGCCACAGGGAGGGAGGAGGAGGAGGATTCGTCCGACGGAGCATCACAGACATCGCCATCCCGGACGGATACAAGATCACCCTGAGGGACCGTGTCAACCAGACGGGAGGAGGCATCGCCATCGTCCACAAGAACACCATCCGCATCACGACCAACTCCGACGACACCCTCACAGCCGCCGAACACCTGCACTTCCAGATCCACACCGACCCCAAGACCACCCTCAGAGGCACCCTCATCTACAGACCCCCGGACCACGCACACAATTCAGCGAAGACATCGCAGACTTCATCAGCCCGCACGCCCTCCCCTCCGCTGACTACATCCTCCTCGGGGACCTCAACTTCCACCTGGAGAACAACAACGACCGCAACACCACCACCCTGCTGGACAACCTCGCCAACCTCGGACTCAAGCAACTGGTGACCACCCCCACCCACTACGCTGGCCACACGCTTGACCCTGTCTTCTCCTCCAACAAGGACATCTCCTTCAGCCACGCCACTGGACTCCACTGGACGGACCACAGCTGCGTCCACTTCAGCTTCAGCTTCAGAAAGACCACGCTCCACCACCAGCAACAGGTTCCCCGCAGAAGCTGGAACAAGATCACAGCCGACCAGCTCGCCGCATCCCTGAGCCAGAACCCTCCCGCCAGCTCAGCGAACCCCAACCAAGCCGCCAACAACCTCACGAGGTGGATTAGCAACTGCGCAGACGACCTCGCTCCACTGAAGACCCCTCCCAGCCAACCCGGCAGCATGAAAGCATCCTGGTTCACCGACGAACTCAAGAGCTCCAAGAAGAACTGCCGAGCCCTCGAGAAGGCCTGGCGCAGAGACCCGACACAAGACAACATGACCACCCTCAAGCTCGCCACTCGAAAACACCACCAACTGATCCACGCCACCAAGAAGACCGCCTTCAAGGAACGGCTAGACAACAACGCCCACAACAGCAAGGAACTCTTCAACATCGTCAAAGAGCTCTCCAACCCCAGCGCCGGAAACAACTACATCACCCCATCGCAAGACCTCTGCAACTCGCTCGCCTCGTTCTTCCACAGCAAGATCGCAGACATACACAACAGCTTCAGCACACAGCCGACGCACCCTACGACCGCAACAACACCCCCCACCACCACCCTCTGCGCCTGGACCCCGATCAACACCGAAGACACCATCCGCACGATCAACTCCATCCACTCCGGATCACCAACCGACCCCTGCCCTCACCACGTCTTCAACAAGGCCGACTCTATCATCGCACCCCATCTACGGGACATCATCAACGCCTCCTTCGACACCGCAACCTTCCCAGAGAGCTGGAAGCACGCCGAACTCAGCGCCCTACTGAAGAAACCATCAGCAGACCCCACCGACCTCAAAAACTACCGCCCCATCTCGCTCCTCCCATTTCCTGCCAAAGTCATCGAGAAGACCGTCAACAGACAGCTGGCCGCCTTCCTCGAGACGAATGGATCCCTCGACCACTCGCAGTCCGGCTTCCGGGCCAACCACAGTACCGAGACTGCCCTCATCGCAGCCACCGATGAAATCCGCACCCTGCTCGACAACGGGGAAACAACGGTCCTCATCCTCCTGGACCTCTCTGCGGCATTCGACACGGTCTGCCACCGCACCCTAGTGCAGCGCCTCAACAACATCGGAATCCAGGAGAAGGCACTGGAATGGATCTTCTCCTTCCTCGCCGGAAGGACACAGAGAGTCCGCCTCCCCCCGTTCAGATCAAAAGCCACCGAAGTCATCTGCGGCGTACCACAGGGATCATCACTCAGCCCCACGCTGTTCAACATCTACATGAGCCCCCTCGCGGCCATCGCACGCCAACACAACCTCAACATCATCTCCTACGCCGACGACACCCAGCTGATCCTCTCCCTCACCAACGACCCCGCCACCGCCAGAACCAACCTACACAAAGGGATGAAAGACGTAGCCGAGTGGATGATGAACAGCCGCCTGAAACTGAACTCTGATAAGACGGAAGTCCTCATCCTGGGATCGTCGCCCTCCGCCTGGGACGACTCCTGGTGGCCCCCTGCACTGGGCAGCGCACCCAAACCAACAGACCACGCACGCAACCTGGGCTTCATCCTGGACTCCTCCCTCTCCATGACCAGACAAGTCAACACCGTCTCCTCATCATGCTTCAACATCCTACGCATGCTACGCAAGATCTTCCGGTGGATCCCCACTGAAACCAGGAAGACGGTCACCCAGGCCCTCGTCACCAGCCGACTGGATTACGGCAACTTCCGCTACGCCGGAACCACTGCAAAACTCCAGAAAAGGCTCCAGCGCATTCAGAAGGCCTCAGCACGACTCATCCTGGACATCCCCCGATACAGCCACATCTCCGCACACCTGAGAAACCTGCACTGGCTGCCCGTCAACAAGAGAATCACGTTCCGACTCCTCACCCACGCACACAAAGCTCTCCACAACCAAGGCCCAAGATACCTCAACGACCGCCTGAACTACTACACTCCCACCCGCCAGCTTCGATCGACCAGCCACGCCCTCGCCGCCGTCCCCCGCATCCGAAGAGCCACAACAGGAGGAAGATTCTTCTCCTACCTGGCCACCAAAATGTGGAACTCCCTCCCCACCCACCTCCGCCTGACCCAAGACCACCTCGCCTTCAGGAAGCAACTCAAGACCTGGCTGTTCGAGCAGTAGCGGACCCCCCCTCCCCAAGCGCCTTGAGACCCTCCGGGTGAGTAGCGTGCTATACAAATGCCTTGATTGATTGATTGATTGATTGATCGTCAAGGCCTGCATCTAAGGGTCCCGCGAGGAAGGTGGGTCGTCCACGGAAAAGACCGTGAGAGTCAGCAGACCATCCACATCTCCCAGGTCACCTGGCCTGGCACCTGGACCTCTGGCGCAACAGCAGCACCGCACCCAATGACATTCTCTGCCACATGGACTTGCTGGTCACAGTCTGACCAATGATGACCAACACTGTGGTCTGGACTCTGATGACTCCAACTGACAAGGATGCCATCTCCCCCTCTGAACTTTGGATTCCATGCACCGGGTAGAGCACCTTAGCACATCTACCACAAAAGAATCACCCCACCAAAAATAAATTCTCTTTTTTCTTGTCCTGAGATGTTGCTGTCATTTGGCATTAGTCCACAACATATGTGTGTGTAAATGTCTAACTATGACTGAGTGTTGAACCATTTCCACCCATCCATACCCTGGGATCTGAGTCTGGTACAGGACACACATGGGTCACAAGTTATCATTCAATGCAGACATGGAGCACAATTCTCACCTGTGATGGCCTCAAGCTGCTGAGGGGGTGCTAGGAAATCTGTGAGGACACACCTATTTGGAAGAGTAACATTAAGGCGTAGAGGTCATGCCTCATTTGGAGGTTCCCGGGGAGGGAGTCCCAGGTATGTGTTCCCAGGTGGGAGAACAATTTCCTGCATGCAGGAGTACGGTGGATCTGAAGAATGGTGGCCAGGTCAAGGTTGGATGCACGGAGATGGCACTACGGGGTCTCGGATGACAGTGGTACAAGGTTTGTTTTGGGTCAGGGTTGTGGCCTGCCTCCTGAGTGTGGGTGAGGAGTCTGCAGGTCATCCTGCAGCACACAGTGATCCATTGCAGCTATCTCTGCTGGACGGTGATGTGGCTGGGGCGCGGGATGTTGATGCTGAGATGTGCATATGCAGCCAAGATGTGGACAAGTGTCCCTGGATTTTGGATGTGGCTGCTCCGTAGAGGGCAGGGCAGTATTTGACACGGATGTTGTCGTGGACCTGGGGGATGGTCCGTCTATCTTGGAGTGGATCTATCTGGGGATCATGTGCATAATGCTGAGGGTGTTGCAGTGTGAGGTACAGATGCTGGTGATTACCATGGCAAATTAGAGCAAGCAATCCATGATGCACAACATCTTGTGTGCGTGGACACTGGGTGCCTGTGCGGGGCTTCTGTGGGTGGGACACAAGCAGTTGAGCCAGCTGTAAGGGGACAATCCTCAGATGTTGACCTCAGTCCTGTACAAGTGCAGCCTCAGGTGGCTGCTGTTCTGCCATTCATCTATGGATCCCATGCAATCTTGAATATCGGAACTGGAAATGTCTGCGTCCTTGGTGAGGGTGAGGAGCGCCTGGTTGTCAATGGCATACGAGTTGATGATGAGGTTGTGTGCGCATGTGATGGTGGATAGGGGGGTCCTGGACACATTGTAGATTGACACGCTGAGAGATGATACCTGTGCCATGTGCCTCACGACGACAGCATACTACATGCAGAAGCCTTGAGTCCCACTCCCATGGCCTTGCAGGGGTACAGAGCCGGCGGGGAGTAGGAGGGACATGACCTGGTGGGTGTGACAGGTCCTGGAAGGCGTGGCAGCGCTGTGTAGGCAGTCGGAGTTGCACAC
This sequence comes from Triturus cristatus, assembly GCF_964204655.1. Classification (NCBI taxonomy): domain Eukaryota; kingdom Metazoa; phylum Chordata; class Amphibia; order Caudata; family Salamandridae; genus Triturus; species Triturus cristatus. Next base: position 1,082,470,130 of record NC_140579.1, on the reverse strand, counting down.
TCATCATGCAAAGGTGTTGTGTGTGCGCTCAGTGCATGCCTGAGAGCAGGCGGGAGATGTGTGGATGGACCTTGCTTGGAGGGTGGCTGCAACATCAGACTGTAGTGTGATGTGAGTCATGCAAGGACCTGAGGGTCATGCAATGTGCACGTTGCATGTGCAGACGGTCCAGCCTTTGGAACCGCGTGGCCGCAACTGTGGGACAGACAAAGCTGAAGACAGCCAAATGAATGTGTTGAGGGAGGAAGGGAGGAGCACCTTTGATGTGTGTGTGTTGCCAAATCTGGAAACTATGTGTGCCCTCGCTGCAGTGGCTGCAACAGCAGGAGGCATGTCCTGGGAACTATATCACAACATCCACACAAAGACTAGGATGTCAGAAAGGACTACTGCAACAGGTGTATGTCAAGGAAGGAGTTACCGCTTTTCAATGGCACACCCAGAGACAAAGGATGCACAATCACCAAAGATGACTGACACCGGATCATGAAACTGAAGGCCGAGCTGCGCACAGGAAACACACCCCAGAAGGTGTTGACGGCCCGTGGGGGGGACTAACATGCCAAAACACATACACAGCCATGGACATCATGCACAATAAAGAATCAAATACATGAAGAACAGCATGCAGGTTGCTAATCTACACATAGACTCATATGCACAATCCTTGACAACCATGCCAGAGATGCCGCATGCACAGTGGCAAGAGACCTGCATTGACTGAGATGAGGCACCTTGGAGGCTGAGGAACACCTTTATTACTCAGGCTCACACCTATGCAAAAGCATCAACATTAACAGACTGACAGGTCTATTGGATTAACATGTGGGACCTACACCGGACATCCCCTTTGTACCACAGATGCTGTAAATCCATTGTACTGGCACACAAGTGAAGGGGTTGAGCCAAACATCCCCTGCTGCACACAGAGAGGCTGCAATTCCCCATTGAGCATCATATGGGAATGTCCCGCAATATGTCCACCCGTAGCCTCCCGTATGTTTCCGAGGGAAGTTGTACACACATTGATGCCTTCATCACAAACCACAATCCCATAACAGATGACTGTCACGAAGTGTGACTATCAATTCATGTGAGTCATGCCACATGTCATGTGCCCCATGGTGAGTTGACATGTATGCATAGTAACAAAACCTGCACAGGAGCAGTGCCCACACATTACAAACAACTACCACACCCAAAAAGCCTTGCTGCAATCCTTACCCAAAGGAGACTTTTCACCATGTCCATGCATGTAACGCTGATTCAGCACACGTTGCATTACTCATGAGGAATAGCAGGAGCACAACGATGCCACGAGCAGACAGTATGCGCAACTACCTGGGGATGAGAGACACACAAGAAGTCAGGAAAAACATAGTCATCCGCATGCATGGTCATGTACTCTACATGAATAATTTTGACACCATGCTAGTTGTCAATTGAGTGTGTCAGCTAAAATGTGTGGAATGACATCAGCACTCGAGTGACACATCAGCACACACCTCAAAGTCACTTAGCATACAGTCAGCTGGACACACACATTGCAACACATGCCACACAAGGCTCCAAGCGTGCACACTCAGACCCAGGGACTCACCATTATGAGAATGAATGAATGAATGAATGAGTTTATTTATAGAGCGCTACGTCCACTCCAGGGAGCATCTTGGCGCTATCAGACTGAAACAAAGGACATAGCGGTAACAAAAGAAATAGAGAAACAGATGGCAAGATTAGCATGATAGCAGAGAGAACACAATACTATCATTGATAGAGAAAATCCAGGTTTTTAAGAGCTTTCTAAAAAGCACTTCAGTTTGCGCCAATCTCAGCTGAGCCGGCAGCCTGTTCCAACCCTTTGTCCCTAAAACCGATAAAGTTTTACCCCCTTTTGTTTTCAGTCGAAAACGGAGGACTACCAAAAAATGTCCAGATGAAGACCGAAGAGAACGATGTGTAGTGTAAGGCTGAATTCGAGTTCTAAGATAGACTGGCCCAAGTGCTTTAGTAGTTTTATAGATGATAGTTAAAATTTTAAACAGAATTCTTTTATGTATGGGCAACCAATGTAGACATTGAAGTGCTGACGAAGAGGAAGCTCTCCGAGGAAGCCTAAGTACCATCCTGGCAACTGTGTTCTGGACCACTTGTAACTTTTTTATGATGGATTTGTTTACACCCGCATACAGGCTGTTGCAGTAGTCCAGGCGTGAAAGCACTAGCGCCACTGCAACTGCCTTCCTAGCATGAACAGGCAAAAGGTCCAGAAACTTTCTCAAAGTCTTTATTGTATGAAAGCACATGCCTGCTACTTGCGATGCTTGTCTGTGGAAGGATAAAGAATGATCAAATACAATTCCTAAATTCCGAGCTGAATCCGCAATATTAGATGGAGAAACCATATTTTCAGGCCACCACTGGCTAGGTGAAAAAAGATTAGTTTTACCAAACAACATAATTTCGTTTTTTTGGCTATTACATTTTAGATGGTTCTCCTTCATCCAATTCATAACTGCTGTTAGGCAGTGATAACATTTTTCCTCGGAGTTGGTGGAATGTTTATCTAAGGTAAGGATGATCTGGGTGTCATCTGCATATGTAATAGCCTCAACCTCAAATTAGTCGATCAGAGTGAGTAACGGGGTCATATATAGATTAAAAAGTGTAGGGCTTAAAGAAGAGCCCTGAGGGACTCCTGACAGACTCAATTTCTCTGCCGACTTATAGTGGCCGAGGGTGACAATACTACATCTATTTCCTAAGAAGGATGTCAGCCAGGATAATACCTTATTGGTAATGCCATAGTTCGCCAATCTATCCAACAAGACAGCATGGGAGATGGTATCAAACGCTGCCAATAAGTCCAACAGAATCAGTACTGCATCCCTGCCTTCATCTAACGCCAATTTTAATGTTTCTGATGTGTGGAGCAGCACTGATTCTGTCGAATGGCCAGGTCTGAAGCCAGATTGTTTAGGATGAAGAATATTTTCTTTCCCTAAGAATTCGTTCAATTGCTTGTTTACCAGTTTTTCCGCCAACTTACTCAACCAGGGCAATAATGAAATTGGTCGTAGGTTAGAAAGTGTACTGGGATCAGCAACTTTCTTTTTTTGGAGAGGTTTTACTGCCGCAATTTTCCAAGTGTCCGGAACACTAGCGGACTCAAATGATGCATTAATTATCCTATTAATAACCGTGTTGATACTCTCTACAAGAGCCTGAAAGACTTTCGGAGGACACAGATCGAACGGGGAACCCGATTTACAGGTAAGGATAGCCTGTTTTGATTGTTCTAAACTGACTTCTTGAAAGCTAGAAAAAACTTTTGCAGACCCTGTGAGTGTAGCCCCACTCATCGAGGGGGTGGTTACAGGAAAATCTTCCCTCAGGTCTCTGATTTTTTCTTCAAAGTATGTTGAGATAGAATCGCATAGTACTTGTGATGGTATCATTTCTTGAGTCAGTATCTTAGGTTCCGTATATAACTTAACAATATCAAAAATGATTTTTTGGTCATTTCCTGCTAACTCAATTTGATTAGAGTAGAAGGTAACTTTTTCCACATTAATACTATGATGGTATTGTTTGAGGGCATCTTTAAACAACCTAAGATCCGTTGGTTTGTAACTAGTCCTCCAAATTCTTTCTTTTTTCCTACAGCTCATTTGTACTTCCTTTAGACGGGGGGTAAACCATGGGGCTTGCTTTTTGCTATTACTCCGTACCTTCCGAAGATACGCGAGTGGGGCTAACTTATCGGCCAAAGATTCCATCCATTCATAAAACCTGTCTGTATCTATGGAAGGAGTACCTGAAAAACTGGGTTTAGTTATCTCTGCCATATTTAAAAGCTCTGGATGTGTAAGCATATTGTTCCATTTCCGGATTTTTATAGGGTCTTGTGGGTTCCGACCAATCGCTGTAGGGTCCTTATCAAATCTAATCTTGAATGAAATGTATTTATGATCTGACCACGTGATTGCTAAGGGAGATTCTACCCTAAGACTGGTCATATTAGTACAAATACCATCCAGGATGTGCCCAGCGGTATGAGTTGAGGACTCAATTATTTGTTTTAAACCTACAGTACTGATTATTTCATAAAACTGTCTAGTATAGGGATTATCCTGGGAGTCTAAATGGATGTTCAAATCACCTAAAATGGTAAAATTAGAATATCTAATTACCAGGGGGCCAATACTGTCTCCTAATGTGTCTATAAAATTCTGTGGAGGGCCTGGTGGTCTATAGATAAGAACTCCTGTAAACGTGGTACTGCTGTTTAATTGAAAACAGAACTGAAGACTCTCGGCCCCATCAAAAGCCATAGCGTCTATAGTTTTTAATATCAGGTGTTGCTTATATATAATTGCAAGACCCCCACCTCTTTTTCCGTCTCGATCCTGTCTTGTTAGAGTATAGCCCTGTGGTAATGCCCGTACGATATCCGGATTCGAACAATCATTCATCCATGTTTCAGAAATAAATAAACAATCTAGATCTTCTGAGTTGAGGAGATTATAGATATAAGTAGCATGTTTAGACAGGGAACGTGCGTTTATCAGGTCACAATGTAGGTGAGGGCTAAGTGATTCCCTTTCTTTAGCTACCCTTGTGGGGCTGTGAATATCTAACAAAGCCCTACACATCAAACAAGAAACTGACCCCTTGATATCACCCACATGATCTTGTACTGGACATCTCGTACCATAGCTATTTAGTCTTAATAACTCCTCGGCGGGGTAATAAGTACCTGAACTCAAATTGACAGCGTTCTCTGCCTCGGCCGCATGCCGGACGGGCGCAGACGGGCTTGCCTTAGGCGCGCCTTTGGCGCGCCAGCGGCGTGCCTGCTGCGCGCGTCCGCTGCGCGTCCGGCGAAGCATCGGTATATGTATGCTTCCGGTGGCCAACCACTAGACTGCTGAACCGTGGTGGCTCACCGGAAGTGAGTGAGTATGCCTCATTGAGAAGAAGTTGAGTATGAGCTGACTCTGGATGTCCTCCTCCTCCTCCTCCTCCTCACTTGCCTCGTGACCAAGGCCGTCATCCTCCACGGGTGGATGTTCCTGCTCATCGGGATCCAGGATGAGTGGCACAGCTTTCTCCACTGCCATGTTGTGCAGCATGCAGCACACGAGGAAGATTTTGCAGACCTTCACCGGTGCATATGGGAGGGACCCGCCGGTCTTGTGGAGGCACCGGAATCGGCTCTTCAGGAGGCCAAACGTCCTCTCAATCACTCGCCTGGTCTGCCCATGGGCGTTGTTGTAACGGTGATCTGCAGCTGTTCTCGTGTTGCGGAGAGGCGTCACCAGCCATGGCATGTTGGGATAGCCAGAATCCTCTACATGGCAACATCATGTAAAGAAGTGGGTCAGGAGATGCCGTCACATACTAAGATACCGCTGAATACTGGACAAACAGAGTCTACCCACCAACAAGACATGCTCGTTCGTTGTGCAGCTGCAGCATCATTTCTGGCACCCTGCTACGCCTCATGATGTAGGCATCGTGTGCTGACCCTGGAAAACGTGCACAGACATGGGAAATCACCAATTGGTAATGTTTACGGTTACGAAAGGCTACCTCCTGTGCCTGTGGTGGTACCAAAGCCACATGTGTCCCATCAATGGACCCAATTACATGGGGCATCCCTCCCAGGGCATAGAACTCACCCTTGATACCTGTCAACTGCTCACGAGTTGGAAAATGGATGAATTCATCCAGGTGCTCCAACATGGCTTCTAAAACATCATGCAGGAACGGCTGAACATGGTCTGGGACATGCCACCGACATCAGCTATGGTCAATTGAAACGTACCAGTGGCAAAGAAATGTAGGGCTGACATCACCTTCATCTTGGGGGTCAGCGCAGTCGGATAACTGTGTCGCGGTTGGAGGTGTGGTGCCAGCCTGTTTGTCAGGTCCACAATTAACTGTTGGGGGAATCTGTAGCGGCGTATGCAGTCACGTTCCCTCATGGCAGCCAAGTCTGGCATTGGTCGGGGGAGAGGCGGTGCCCTGCAGAAATTTGGAAGGAATAACGAAGATTGAGTACATTACTACACCAATGTCAATGCACTGAGCACATGTTCAACAGCTAATACACATATGCTACATACAGAGTCTGTACTGTGCAATACAACCTGCACACGTATGCCAGCAAGGTGATACTCCTACCAAGAGCCAGCTACAAAAGTGGATTGGCAAGGTCTACATGACATGCCATGAAAGGAGCTGTGGGCCAGTGTGAGTGAACAGCCACAACAAATGACAGGAGTGACATACATTCACATATGTGCATTTGAAGGATGTCATCTCATACAGACAGCTGCCGGAAAGCTAGACGCACAGGTCACATGTCATGGAGAAAAAGGACAGACCACACACCTTGCCATGAAGGGGTACATGTCAAAAATGATCACACAGACATCGAGACTACGCAGATATGTCCTAAGCACGCAAATCCCTGTTCGATGCATACAGACACACATTACGTGTCATTCCACATGTGTCCTGGTGTGCGTAATAGTGTGACATGGGCATCTACACACAGACACATGTTGGATGCAGCTACAGCAGATGCCGTGGACGGAACACCAACAGCAAGATCATGGGAACACATTACACACACATGACATAGTCACATCGTGGCACGCTGGTAGTGAGATGTCAGGTGTCATCATCCGTCTACCTGGCATCAGGGGACAGTTGCGGGTGTTGGTGACTGTGCCATGCTAGTAATGCAGTGATTGACAAGTTTGAACTACATGCACACATGTAAAAGGTGTGAAGGGGAAGTGCGCCACATAGTGCCCCATCACACATGACATGTGTACACAGGTCATGACACAACTATTCGGTTAAAACGTGAGGAGACATGTGCCACATCACTGCCTGACACACGTAGGCCCTACACATGAAGGACTGCACTGACAATGACTTGATGTCCATCCTTGTGCGAGTCAGACACCTCCATTCCTTTCCTGTGCGCCTCCTATCACCAGTGTAAGCTGTGAAACGCACCGTACACACGCTCAGAGGGCATGTGTACGGTCGTATCACTATATGGGCTTTGGGTAGGAGTACGCGTGTGTGTACGGACCGTACACACGTACGTGTACACACTGGTCCTATCCCTATGCTAGGGTTGCCGTAGGCGTGCGCCATAGTGATACGGTCCGTACACGCGTGTGTAGGGTCCGTATCACTTTGGTAGTGTTGCCGTAGGCATACACCATAGTGATACGGTCCGTACACGCATGTGTAGGGTCCGTATCACTTTGGTAGTGTTGCCGTAGGCGTACGCCATAGTGATACGGTCCGTACACGCGTGTGTAGGGTCCGTATCACTTTGGTAGTGTTGCCGTAGACGTACGCCATAGTGCTACGGGCCGTACCCGCGTGTGTACGGCCCGTAGCACTATGGCGTACGCCTACGGCAACACTACCATAGTGCTACAGGCCCTACACACGCGTGTACGGACCGTATCACTATGGCATACGCCTACGGCAACACTACCATAATGCTACGGGCCCTACACATGCGTGTACGGACCGTATCACTATGGCGTACGCCTACGGCAACACTACCATAGTGCTACGGGCCCTACACACGCGTGTACGGAGCGTATCACTATGGCGTACGCCTACGGCAACACTACCAAAGTGATACGGACCCTACACACGCGTGTACGACCGTATCACTATGGCGTACGCCTACGGCAATACTACCATAGTGCTACGGGCCCTACACACGCGTGTACGGACCGTATTACTATGGCGTACGCCTACGGCAACACTACCAAAGTGATACGGACCCTAAACACGCGTGTACGACTGGAGTAGTGGTGCCCTAGGGGTACGTGTGGAACGCACCGTACCTGTGTGTGGATAGTGAAATTACATAGGGGACACATGAGGGACAAGTATAAGGGCCTAAATGCATGCTGGTTGTCATGGAGACCGAGTTTCCAGTTCAAAAATTTTCATCAGGTGGCCAGCAAAAGTCGGTTGGAGACAATATACTATGTTGCAAAGTGGTTGTTGACTTGACATCATGCTCAAATTTTGAACCATGCAAAGGCCCTCACTGGGGTAGGTTTAAAGGGATTGGGGGAAACGTAGGATGCAAATGTGATTGACCAATCACTCTGTACTCCTGTAAATGAAACAGCCCAGCAAGGGAGATATAAGGCAGCCAGGACCAATGAGAGAGCACTTGCCTGCACAACCTTTCTTTCCACACCACTGCTGCTGCTTGTGATTCCTCTGGCACCATGTCCAGGTCTGTGGAGGGGGCCCAGCCTTTAACCCAAGAGGAGAATGAGGCGTTGCTGGACGTCATCCTCCCACAGTACCCCTGCCTGTATGGGAGACCAGGGGAGCAGGTGAGTGCTGACTCCACTAGCTTTGACTGTGCCCCTTTTTTTGTCTGTCACTTCTGGCATTGTTTCCAGGTGTAACAGACATGCAATGTTGTTCATGGTGGGTCCCGGGGGGGAATGCCTTATGTCTCCCATGCAGAGCATGTTGTGGTTCATATCTGCACTCCTCACTTGCATTGTGCTTACTGTGACAATCACTGCATGGTGCATGCCACACTCAGCCTGGCTAATCCTCTTGGGAATGTTGTTTCTATAGTCCTGATGTGATTATGTGGTCCCCCCAGTGTAACAGGTGACTGTACCCACAGATGTGTGTGAGTTGAGTGTACCTGTGGTGATAGTGTCCAAATGATGTGTACGGCCCCTGGTCATTGGTGTGTGTGTAAGTCCCCTGTCATGTGGGTGAGTGTCTATGTGGAGTGTTGCACCCCAGCTGCATGGAGGATACATATGCCCTACCCATCTGATGTGAGCAGGGAGCCGTGCTGTGTGTCTGACGTGCTGAGCTAGCCCCACACCTGTGACTCCCCCCAGTCAAGTGGCACATGTGCAGAGTGATGTTTGTACCCGCAGTTGCCAATGGCAGGTGATTGCCCTGTGCCTGTGTGTGTCTGTGTACTCCGCTGAGGTGACGTCAGTGGCCTGGGGCATGTGACTGCTTTGAGGTGCTGTCCATAATCCTGGTGTTGCTTGTGATGCACAGTGTGAGCCATGATCATTGATTCTGTCGCACCCCTCATGCCACCTGTGTACTTTAAATGCCACGTACTGCATTTGGCCTTCCCCAGAGGATAATGTCCCTATGACAAAGGTGCAATGAGTTGGCTGCATACTATGCCCTGTTCAAACAAGCCTAATTGTTCTAATGTGTGTCTCTGTGACATGGAGCAGGTGTATTGATGTTGTCTCACTTTGTCATCCTCACAGGTAGCCGCCTATGCCAAGGGGGAGATTTGGAAGCGGGCCGTCAGGGCCGTCAGGTCAGTGGAGGGTCGCAGTCAGCGCCTGGCCCAGGTGAGGAAACGTTGGCAGGACATCCGGTGCTGGACCAGGAGGATCGCCCGGGTCCTGCTGGGGGACTCACCAGCACGAAAACACGGCAGGCGCCGGCGCCTGACCCACCAAATGAAGCGTGTCCTGGTGGTGGTCTTCCCTGACATGGATAGGCGGTTACAGGAGAAGCAGCAGCAGCAAGGGGGTAGGTACATGTGTGTTTGTTGTGTGTCACCAGCTTATGGAAGTGCTCAGTCGCATGGATACACTGCCAGGGTTTATATGTGCAGTGCATATCCTGTTCCCCAAAGTCAACCGGTCCTGTTCTTCCTCCCTTCCCCTCCTTGACATGTGTTCCCTGGTCTGTGTGTAGTCACTCTTGCACAAGGTAATCTAGGCTGGTAGTTAATTCAAGTGCCCAATGCTTGCAGCATAATTTGTGGGGGTGGTCTGTGACATGTGTTTGGACCTTGCCTGAGCCCTGTCCAGTTCAGTCATTTGGGGGTCCATGATTGTTGGCACTGATGCAGAATCTCAACATAGGAGTGTGAGGCTTAAAATGAACTGCCTTGCAGCATGCATGACCGCTGTTGTGGCCTCAGACATGATGTGCATGAGGGGGAGATATGCATAGTGCGGGGACGGTTGCTCCTGTTGCAGTCAGATCTATCCAGGACCATGGAGCAGTGTGGCCACTACAGTCCCCTGAGACACCTTTTCCTAGGAATCATGTGTGTCATCCAACACTGTGGACATTCTCAGTGTCTTCAGCATAGATTGGCCTCTGTGGCATTGTACCCTGGCCTCATTTGTATTTACGTAAAGTGTGCTACATGTGTCCACTGTACAGGGTGACCCAATGTGGCTTGTGCATCCTCACACTGGCCAGTGCCTGTGTGTCTGTGTACAACTATCTGATGATGGTTGTTTGTCAATAATATGTGTGGTCAGCCCCACGAGGGGTAGTTAGAGTGCAATTAGGATTTAATGGAGCCCATTTTTGTGACCCCTGATTAAGAGGTGTAAGTCCTTCCTCTGTCTCAATCACATTGTCTCAGGTAAGGGGGTGTTTGTGCGGGCAAGGCCTACATGTCCAAACCTTATGTCTCCTTGCCAGGTCTGGCCTGTGTGTGATGATAGTCTGAACAGACACTCAACAAGTATTGACCCAGTCATGTTGTGCAGGGTTTAATATTTGTGCTTTGCAGCATGTGTCAAAAGTTAAAAGACATGGTTCCTGCTCATCCATTTTTGGCAATGGTGTGTGGTCCAGATGCTGTGCTCGACTGTCCACAGACACTAGCTTCTCTGTATAATTCGATATCAAGTTCTTTGCTGTTGTGTCATGCTCTCCATTGTTTCAAAGTGGCATGGTGGGTCAACCAACTGTGTGGTGCAGGGCCTACATATGTGCGTAGTATTGTAGATGTTACTCATGATGCTTTTGATGCTATGCACTGTGACCTATGTAGTTTGGACTCATGTGTCATATGTATACAGGTGTCTGATTATTTCCTGTCTCTTCACCTTGCCCACAGCATCGTCGGGGGACACCGAGGGAGACACCGGCACGGACGTGGAGGAGGGATCCAGCACCGGTGCCACCAGTGCTGGGGAGTCTGGCGCTGCAAGTGGCACGGAGGGCGAGGGGAGTCAGGCGGAGGACCTGTCCAGTCCCAACACCGACTATGACGCTGACGGGTCTGAGGCTGAGCTCCCAGAGGGGGCGGAGGCTGCTCCCACAGCTGAAAGCAGCAGTACATCTCTTGCCGCCCCCTCCATTCCCATCACCGCCCTCCCACTTGCTCGGGTCCCTTCTGTCCGTGCTAGGCGACAACATGTCTCCTTCGTGCCAGGCACCGCACCCCCTGTCTCCCCTGCTGCCGTCAATGCCGAGTCTGTGGACATCCTGCGGCAGTTGCAGGTTGGTCAGACATCGCTGCTTAATGTCCTCCATGGCCACACCAGACTGCTAACACAGATGGTGTCGTACATGGAGGGCATGTCAACAGCGATGTCTGACCAACGGATGATGCTGAGGTCCATGGACTCGTCACTGACGGCAGCAGTGGGTCTCCTGCAGCGCTCCGTCCCCCCTACCCCTGCACCATCCACACTTCCCACTCCCATGCCTGTCCCAAGCACACCCAGACATCTCCATGCACGCACCCCACCAGACACAGGCAGCACACCAACAGGGAAGGCCAAGCGCACACCTCCTGTCACGCACACACAGGGGGAAGTAGGCACACCCACTGGGTCGGGGGCAAACGGCAGACACGCAGCCACAGTGGGAGTCCGCAGTCCTCACGACCCACTTCCTCCAAAACCACTCCCCTTAGCTCCTCTGCCCAACAGTCGGACAAAGAGTCCTTCATGGCCAGTCTGTCCCTCAGCCCCAATGTGACACCACCCCGCAAGCGGTCGAGGAAGTCCCCAGGCAGGGGAGTTGAGTCCCCCCCCCCTGTCCACACCCTCCCCCAGTAGCGCTGCAACCCATCCCTCCGACCCCCCCCCTTGGGGCCTGTGGTTCCTTCGGGTGCAGGGAAGACGCTGGCAGACCTTGCAACCGTGTGCAGCGACATCCTAACCACCACCTTTGGCGCTGCCCCACCCCCTGTGGTGGAGTCGTCCGTCCCTGCACCCACAACACCTACCCTTGCCCATCCTGTCCCTGCGGTGCCTGGTCCTTCCCCCCCACATGATGCCCCCCCCCCCCCTGTGGATGAAAAGGAACTCTGAACTGTGCAGGCAAGCTAGGGGAGACGTGTCCCAATGTGTCCCCCCCCAGGAATTCACATATGGACTGGCCTATGGGCCTTGTATATAGTGTACATTTCAAATCAAATCATTTTTTATGCTGAATAAAGCATTTTGTTTTACATTTGCACACAAATGCTTTTCTGATATTGCTGTTGGTGCTGCTGCTCCCTGAGTTGGGGTGGTGATAATGTGTTAGGTGTCTGGGAAATGTTGTAGTGTGCTGCTCATGGGGTGGACCCTGGTATCTGCGTGCCATCACAAGGTCTCTGCAAATAATCATTGGTCATGTAAGCTCTTACTGTATGGTGACATTGTCCCAAGGAGTGTTCCTTCCTCTGGGGCACCTGACTTCTTCCCTGCAGGGTGTTTCCCAATTGTTGTGCTGAGCTGTGTCTACATTTCCTTGCTGTGAGGGATCCCTTCAACTTTGCCCATGCCTGCTCAGCAATGTCTCCGCCTGCATCGTCTGTGCCATCCTTGGTAGTCACTGTACTTGTGTATGGAGTATGTTGCCATGGCTTCATGTGGACATGGTCCCTTTTCCGCACTATGCGTGTACTCCCGGCCTAGCACACATGTGTTACTTGTTCTGCAGGGTATTTGGGCACCTGACTGACAATTGTGGGCATTGTATCTGTGGGTACTTCACCCCTTTCCTTCCATGGGAGGCAACAACTTGTTGGCTGCCCCAGCACCTGTACATTCCTATCAGTCCTAAATGTAAATAAATGTATGGTTTCTTATATAGCGCTGATCACCACTACGGGTATCTCAGCGCTGTATTCATACCGCTGAAGGAACCCTTCCTGGCTTTCCATGTGAGGTGTCCACTCCTGGGCACCTCCATGGTGAAGGCCAGGCATCCCAGCGCTGTTGGGGCCGTTGTGGAGATTAAGCAAGCTATTGCCCAGAGTTGCAGCGTGAGACTCATGATTAGAATAGGCACTGAGGCGAGAATATCTGGTCCGCGGAATTTATAGCCCGAGACCCTGCCGCGACGGGAATCGAACCCTGGTCCTGGACCAGTGCTCTGCATCGAGGTCTGCCGCTCTAACCATTGAGCCACACTTCTCCACAGTCCTAGAATGTGGGTGACAGTGTGTGTTCCCTTAGGCTCTCTTAGTTTAGTGGGGTTTCACATGAGGATACAGTCTTGTTGCATGATCTCAGTGTGTGTATTGTGCTGCCACCGCCAGGGGTGGGTATGCATGTGTAATTTGTTATCACACCTACATATGGTGTGTCATGCAGTGGGGGAAGGACATCCATCCTCATGGGAGTGGGACACTGCTGTCAGTGATGTGTTGTCATGGCACTCTCAACATAGTCGCACATTGTGGATGCCTTCATGCACCCATGTAGTTTTGCTCATGGGAGGATGATGTACACACCCCCATGTCTCTGTCCACTGCTGGGAGTCCTCTGCACCCACCCCTCATATGTCTGGCCACTGCTGGGAGTGATAGGCACCCACCCCTCATATGTCTGGCCACTGCTGGGAGTGATAGGCACCCACCCCTCATATGTCTGGCCACTGCTGGGAGTCCTCTGCACCCACCCCTCATATGTCTGGGCACTGCTAGGAGTGATAGGCACCCACCCCTCATATGTCTGGGCACTGCCGGGAGTGATAGGCACCCACCCCTCATATGTCTGGCCACTGCTGGGAGTCCTCTGCACCCACCCCTCATATGTCTGGGCACTGCTGGGAGTGATAGGCACCCACCCCTCATATGTCTGGCCACTGCTGGGAGTGATAGGCACCCACCCCTCATATGTCTGGCCACTGCTGGGAGTGATAGGCACCCACCCCTCATATGTCTGGCCACTGCTGGGAGTGATAGGCACCCACCCCTCATATGTCTGGGCACTGCTGCGAGTGATAGGCACCCACCCCTCATATGTCTGGGCACTGCTGGGAGTGATAGGCACCCACCCCTCATATGTCTGGCCACTGCTGGGAGTGATAGGCACCCACCCCTCATATGTCTGGCCACTGCTGGGAGTGATAGGCACCCACCCCTCATATGTCTGGGCACTGGTTGGAGTGATAGACACCCACCCCTCATATGTCTGGCCACTGCTGGGAGTGATAGGCACCCACCCCTCATATGTCTGGGCACTGCTGGGAGTGATAGGCACCCACCCCTCATATGTCTGGCCACTGCTGGGAGTCCTCTGCACCCACCCCTCATATGTCTGGCCACTGCTGGGAGTGATAGGCACCCACCCCTCAAATGTCTGGTCACTGTTGGGAGTGATAGGCACCCACCCATATGTCTCTGTCCACTGATGTGGATCGTAGCACGACAAACACACCCACCCGCCCACACGCTCTGATGGCCTGGGTACGGGCCATACCCCCACTGTTGGGGTGCCGTAGGGGTACGCGTGGTGCGACCCGTACCCACGCTCTGAAGGCCTGGGTACGGGCTGTACCCCTACGGCACCCCAACATTGGGGGTACGGCCCGTACCCACGTTCTGAAGGCCTGGGTACGGGCCGTACCACCACAGTTGGGGTGACGTAGGGGTAGGCGTGGTACGACCCGTACCCACGCTCTTAAGGCGTGGGTACAGTGCGTACCACAATTGTTGTGGTGACGGGAGGCGTCCACGTCCACTTCCGTTGTGGCGGAACGCAGGCCTTGGTGGACACGCCCCCCCCACGAAGTGACCAGACCCTGGAGGTACGGTATGTATAGGGCATGTATACATTTTGCCTTGGGTGGGGGTTATGTTGTTCTGACCTTCTGCGGCGTCTGCGTCTGTTCCTGTGCACCAGGTCGTAGGCTAGGAGGGCCGGGATGACACGTAGGATGGGGTCCATGGCTGTCCGTCACGTACAGGTGCTCCTTCCTCACGTCCTCCTCAATTTCCCGGCAGTTTTTGGCTGCCGTAAAATATTATCCGTGCGGAGTGACGTAGGCACGAATCGTACTTGCTAGTTCGTAAAACGCTGCCTGACTCCGTCCGGACGTCACGTACGCGGTGTCCCGGATCGGAATTGTGGGTATATTTTAGCCGGTCGGTGTTTTTTACGATTCGTACGGAAATGGAATTTCTGTACGAATCGTACTTGCGGGTTTGTAAGGTGGTTTTCCCAGGTACGAGTCGGACGGAGAATACGCTCCGTACGACGGTTCGTACCCGGGTTTTACAGGATCGGAATCAGCACCATAATAATACATTTTTTACAACACAACATAATTTCCACAAAGTGATTTGTTTGCCTTTTTTGCTGTTCTCAGAATATATTGAATTTCACTAGAAATAGTGATTTCAATGGTACTCATCACTTAACAGCGGGCAAAAAAAAAACAATCAGAAAGATTGTTAAAAAAAAAACAACATACTATTCTCAGTAAAATACCAGAAAATACAAATCATACATGTATGAAATGCTTACAGATTACAACATTTTATAACTTTACCTTATAAAAAGTGTATATGTTGCCGCATTAAAATAATCACCGAATAAATGACCACCAAAAAGTCCATAATTCAAAAATATACCTTTCCTTGAGGCCAAATGGTATTTTTGCACTTCTTCTTTATGTAAATTGTCCAATGGTAGTCCTATTAAATTATAATAATAAATTCCTCAGAGAGTGAATTATCTTCCTAAAACTTTGGCTTTAAAAATATTAGGTAGGAATTTTGTAATTCCCTAGGCAAACGTTGTTTGAAAACCAACTGGGCATCATTACAAAGTGTCGAGCCTTTGTCACATTTTACATAGGCAGTGTAATGTCCAGATGTGGTGGAAGGACCATCATGGAAAATTATTTCAATTGCTACAAAAGTCCTTCCTAATATTGATACTTGTGTTGCTACAAACTGATTTATTAAAGTATCCAATTTTCTTCCATCAGCTGAACAACGTTGCATCATTAAAATTATGTATTTTCCATATTTTGTTAAGAATAATGTGGATAACATTTCTAATTTACATTGGCTACACTCCATGTTTTGAATTGCACCTTTCACTAATTTATTGAAAGACACTGATTTACAGTCTGGTAATGTTAAATACAGAAATCTCTCAGTGTCTACATTGGTGCTACATATATACATGCAATTTTCACAATAATGTTCCCATTTGTAAGAAAGGCCAAAAATATTTTCTATTTCTACACCTTCATTTTCAAAAATTGTAAGCATATACATTAAAAATTCCTGAGCATCTTGTTGGATATTTTGTGTAAATTGTGTAGAACCAGAACACACATCAAAAAGATTACGAACATCTGAAACAGATTGTATTTTACTTCTATCTGTTGTCAATTCTTCATAAACAGAATGCAACAGAGAACAAAATCTTTTTTCCCGATTCTGCATAATTTGTGCTTGCAAACCTTCCAGATATAAAACAACATTGACCACTACATTAGCATAGCAGTTGACACCAGAACTATTTTCAAACTGATAACCAACAATCTCTTCAACAGTGTCCACTTTTTTTTCCCCTGCAATCGCAACATTATCTTGTTCTTTTCCCTTCTTGACATCTTCAGTACAGATATTCTCTAACCTTCTTTTTCGACCAACCACACGCTTTTCAAATACAGGATATTGACCTAAATTTGGAGCATACAGCCTTCTTAACCTATTATACTCTTTTACATAGTTTGCATCTGCAGTAACCTTTGTCTCATCAAAATCAATCAAAAACAAACCAGATAATGTTCTGACTCGCGACAAAGCAACATATGCCATACCCTCTTTAAATACAGTAGATCCAATGTTCACCAATGCACTGTCTACACTTAATCCTTGAGATTTATGAATAGTCACTGCATATGCCAGAGAAAATGGAAATTGTTTCCTACGGACATATAAATCTTTAACAAGCAAAAAACGAACTGAACAACGACCAATTTCTTTAACTTCATCAATCTGATCAAATTTAATTTTAAAAAAATCAATTCCTTCTTTTTTCTGATAATTCACAAAATCCACCACTTTACCCATTGCACCATTAACTAAACCTTTCTCTACATCCAAATTACGCCTTAAAATTACCCGACAGTTTACACACACATACAGTGTCATTTCCAAAGCAGCAGTTTTAGATATTTTTTTTTCTAAACAATCTAGTTTTGATCTCAACTTACCCGTCAAAATAATAGTGATTTCTTCATGTAGTATTTTATCGATGGCTTCCATTTTAACAATTTCTTCATTTTCCAATTTTAATAATTCTTCATTGAATATTGAACAATCACGCAGTGTCGGCATTAAGCAAATCACTGACTTATTTTTAGCAATTTCCACGTACACTTTTGCAGCAACTGCATTTTCATTTGGAAAGACATTGCAAAGTAATCGACTCTCCAAAGCTTCTTTCCCTTTTTTGAAAGAATTCCAATTCTTATATCTTGAAGAATACTTCCATATTCAGCATCATTTGCCTGTCGCATATTTGTTGTCAGTTCTTTGTATTCAAAATTACTCCAAATGTTCACATTACCAACACTGCCAAGAGACTTTCTGGTATCTTCATGGGCAAGTGTTTTAAATAGCGGTTGTCCTTTTACCGGTGTCAGTTGCAGTAGATCTCCAAAAACTATGACATGTTTTCCTCCAAATAACACGTCATACTCTGTTTTAAGAATTTGCTGCATTCTTAAATGCACAAAGGCAAGCATCAAGTTTGAAACCATGCTCACCTCATCAATAATGAGAAGTTTCATTTTCTTCAGCACTCTTGAAACTTCACAACAAGCTTCTCCAGATAGCTTGTGGTATTCCAATTTGTTCTCATGCCCTACTGGCAGCATTAGTAAACGATGTAAAGTAATTCCTTTAATGTTATGTGCTGCCAACCCAGTTGGAGCAGTGACAACACAAGACAAATGCGACTCAGTTGTTTTTTGCAGATAACTTGTAATTACTTTAACTAAGAAACTCTTTCGTGTTCCAGCTTGACCACTCACATACATTCGGATAGGTTGAAATGATGTACATGAGCACACTCTCTTTTCATGAAGTAATCCATGGTCAATCTGCTCTTTCACTTGCTGATATATTTGTTTCTGTTCAACATTTAGTTGCTCTTCCAAGTTTCCTAACTGTATTGCATCTTCTTGTGCTTGATACATTGCTGTTTCCACCTCATTCATTGCAATCGCTGCTTCATTTTCAACAATTGGTTGTCCTAGTGGATCTTGACTCAGTGCAGCAGAACTTTGACTGTCTTGAGAACTGTCTCTAGCAAGCTCAGCTGCAATTGTAGCTTCTTGATCAATTTCATCATTCAACATTTTCACAAAATTTGAGAAAGCACTGCATTGTATGCTATCTTTACAAGCATTAAATGAATCTTCATAGCTGGGAAAATCTCCAAGTAATTCCAGTTCAGAACGCCATGGTTTGAACATTTGCAAAAGGGCTAAATAGTAAAATTCGCTTTTGTCAGCAGTGTCGCAACTCAGTTTTCTGTGATTAATTAAATTTCCTTTCCTTTGTTTCACCAGACATCCTTCAGAACCAATCACTCCATATTTTCCATCGTTGATGTTCTCTGTAATATTCCGTTTAAAAGTGTAGTTTTGCAGCACTTCATAGAGACACATGTTCTCAAGGGTGAGCAGTCTATATATCGACTTTTTAATATCGAGGGACAGAAATATCGAGTCAAAAATATCGATTGTACAAAATATCGAAATAGATAATATCGATGTGAAAAATATCGTTTTTTTTTTTTTACTTAATTGTCGATGTAAGTAATATCGTTAGTAATAATATCGACATGTGAAAATATCGTCATTGTATGTTTAGTAAATATTTTGAAGTTGTTTGTATAAATAGTTAAAATGTATATAATATGAGAAATATTTATATTGTTTTAGGGGCGGGATGTTGGGTTATAGGGGATAAGGGTGGGGAGTGTTTTAAAAAAGTTAATTAATTTTTTTAATATATTGTAAAATTTAATTCGAATTTTTTTTTTAAAATGTGAAATGTATATTTAATTTTAGGAGCGGGATGTTGGTTTATAGGGGATAAGGGTGGGAAGTGTTTTAAAAATGTTCATATATTGTTTAATTTAAAAAAATAATAATTTAGAAATTGTAAATTAAATGTAGAATTTTAAAAATAATTTTAGGAGCGGGATGTTGGTTTATAGGGGATAAGGGTGGGAAGTGTTTTACAAATCTTTATATATTTGTTAATATAAAAAAAAAATTATTTAGAAATTGTAAATGAAATTTAGAATTGTAAAAAAATTTTTAGGAGCGGGATGTTGGTTCATAGGGGATAAGGGTGGGAAGTGTTTTAAAAATGTTTATATATTGTTTAATTTTTTTAAAAATGTATTTAGAAATTGTAAATTAAATTTCGAATTTTATAAATATTATTAGGAGCGGGATGTTGGTTTATAGGGGATAAGGGTGGGAAGTGTTTTACAAATGTTTATATAATGTTTAATTTTTAAAAAAAATTATTTAGAAATTGTAAATTAAATTTCTAAATTTACAAATAATTTTAGGAGCTGGATGTTGGTTGATAGGGGATAAGGGTGGGAAGTGTTTTAAAAATGTTTATATATTTGTTAATTTTTAATAAAAATTATGTTGAAATTGTAAATTAAATTTAGAATTTTACAAATAATTTTAGGAGCGGAATGTTGGGTTATAGGGGATAAGGTTGGGAAGTTAATTTAAAATGTTTATATATTTTTAAATTTGAAAAAATAATTATTTAGAAAATTTAAATATAATTTAGAATTTTACTAATCCCATAATTAAATATAGATTTCAGTCAGAATAGTAAATTAATTAAGTTCAGTGTCCAGCACTTATCTTAATTAAATATAGACTGGAGTGGGAATAGTAAATTAATTCAGTTCAGTGTCCAGCACATACTGTAATTAAATATAGGTTGGAGTGAGAATAGTAAATTTATTAAGTTCAGTGTCCAGCACTTATCTTCATTTAATATAGACTGGAGTGGGAATAGTAAATTATTTTAGTTCAGTGTCCAGCACTTATCTTAATTTAATATAGACTGGAGTGGGAATAGTAAATTATTTTAGTTCAGTGTCCAGCACCTACGCTAATTTAATATAGGTTGGAGTGAGAATAGTAAATTAATTAAGTTCAGTGTCCAGCAGTTATCTTAATTAAATATAGACTGGAGTGGGAATAGTAAATTAATTAAGTTCAGTGTCCAGCACCTACTCTAATTTAATATAGGTTGGAGTGAGAATAGTAAATTAATTATGTTCAGTGTCCAGCACTTATCTTAATTAAATATAGACTGGAGTGGGAATAGTTAATTAATTAAGTTCAGTGTCCAGCACCTACTCTAATGTAATATAGACTGGAGTGGGAATAGTAAATTAATTACGTTCAGTGTCCAGCACCTACTCTAATTTAATATAGGTTGGAGTGAGAATAGTAAATTAATTATGTTCAGTGTCCAGCACTTATCTTAATTAAATATAGACTAGAGTGGGAATAGTAAATTAATTAAGTTCAGTGTCCAGCATCTACCCTAATTAAATATAGATTGGAGTGAGAATAGTAAATTAACTAAGTTCAGTGTCCAGCACTTATTTTAATTAAATATAGATTGGAGTGGGAATAGTAAATTAATTAAGTTCTGTGTCCAGCACCTACTCTAATGTAATATAGACTGGAGTGGGAATAGTTAATTAATTAAGTTCAGTGTCCAGCACCTACTCTAATGTAATATAGGTTGGAGTGAGAATAGTAAATTAATTAAGTTCAGTGTCCAGCACTTATCTTAATTAAATATAGACTGGAGTGGGAATAGTAAATTAATTCAGTTCAGTGTCCAGCGCATACTCTAATTAAATATAGGTTGGAGTGAGAATAGTAAATTTATTAAGTTCAGTGTCCAGCACTTATCATCATTTAATATAGACTGGAGTGGGAATAGTTAATTATTTTACTTCAGTGTCCAGCACTTATCTTAATTTAATATAGACTGGAGTGGGAATAGTAAATTATTTTAGTTCAGTGTCCAGCACCTACCCTAATTTAATATAGGTTGGAGTGAGAATAGTAAATTAATTAAGTTCAGTGTCCAGCAGTTATCTTAATTAAATATAGACTGGAGTGGGAATAGTAAATTATTTAAGTTCAGTGTCCAGCACCTACTCTAATTTAATATAGGTTGGAGTGAGAATAGTAAATTCATTATGTTCAGTGTCCAGCATTTATCTTAATTAAATATAGACTAGAGTGGGAATAGTAAATTAATTAAGTTCAGTGTCCAGCATCTATTCTAATTAAATATAGATTGGAGTGAGAATAGTAAATTAATTAAGTTCAGTGTCCAGCACTTATCTTAATTAAAT
This sequence comes from Triturus cristatus, assembly GCF_964204655.1. Classification (NCBI taxonomy): domain Eukaryota; kingdom Metazoa; phylum Chordata; class Amphibia; order Caudata; family Salamandridae; genus Triturus; species Triturus cristatus. The sequence continues at coordinate 1,082,448,648 of NC_140579.1, read as the reverse complement.
ATAGATTGGAGTGGGAACAGTAAATTAATTAAGTTCTGTGTCCAGCACATACTGCCAACTCAGTGAATTGTGGTGTACCAGAAACTCACCTCAGAACCCAGAACCCAGTCTCCGGCTAGTATTAGTGTCCGTTTCGTTATCCGAGATTAGGCTCAGAGATCCCAATGAAAAGACAACCCAGAACAAGCGACTCAGTATACTCTCAGGAATGGTGGGAATCGGAAATACCTGTTCGTATATTATTCTCACATCAGTCCACAACAAGAATCAACAGAGACACGGTGAAAATAAAAAGAGTTTATTTTTATAGACCACGTGTCCTAAGATGCAGTAGTTTGGCTAATACAAGCAGACAAATGATTAAAATCAAAACCATCAGCATCGTTACAATACCATAGAATATAAAAGGGGTGATCATATTATAATGACAGTGGATAATACCACCTTCCCTTTACTAAGAAGCTAATATTATTATTATGCTAATAGAAGGTCTCTTAGGCTTCAATAGGGGACCCCATACCTCAAAGATCAGCTTAGTGAAATCACATCACAGGAGCATCAGGAGTCTTCTCGCAGGAAGGCTCGTCTTCGGTCTGAATAATAATCATGATGTCTGTGTTATTAAAAGCACCAACTTTCAGGTATTTACAGCTGCCTGTGTGTTATGTCTAAATAGTGGGTCGATCAATCTAGAGTAGAAAACATGCATTGTCTAACAAACCAGACTGTTTTGTCACGCCATGTACAGACCAAGGTCGCTGCGCAGAGCTTGGGATGGTAACAACAGATTGCTTCCGTGTGAGGCAAAGCTCGAGTCAGCAGTTTGTTTAAGCAATAACATGTAAACGCAGTGTCGTGCGCAAAAGTGGCAAGATGGCTTTCTAACATCTAACGCGGTTATGCTAACTTAACAATGTATGTACGTATTAAGGGAGTCCTCACTACATGCCCCCTTGATCTAAGCACTATACAGTAGGCAAGAAAAAAGAGAATGCAAAGTTCAGTTTCGACAGAGCAGAACAAGGCGTATTCAATTAATAAACAATTTATAGTTCAGGCAAAAGCCGAAAACATGAAAACAGAAAAGGGGAGAAAAAAACCACAAACGTGTGATGGGAAAAATTAAAAAATGTTGCTGTGGACAGCAGTCCAAAGGCACGGGAGAAAAAACCTAGAGGACCACAGTTCACTCAATCCATGAACGTATATGCAGCATACGTGGCCACTGCTTCCAACAAGAAATCGTTTGCAGAGTCACGAAAAGTTTCAGCCATCCAATTAATCAAAGAAAAGGAACATACATGTTCTTCAATGAGCGGAGCCTCTAGCACAATCAGAGGGCAACCGAATTGTTCCTCCAGATAGCTCATATTCAAGAAATCATAGGCTGCTCTTGCGATGTCCCAATTACCCAGGATACCATGCGCCGCACCACAGGCCATAATCCGAACACCAGAACAGGCAAACTCGTGAGACACTAAGGGCCTCATCAGTCGATCATAATCCGGCACCGGAGACACCGTGTTGGTTAAGCACAAATCCAAAGGCCATTCAAAGGGACAATCTAGGCAGTGAAAGACTGGCTGTACGCAGGTGAAGTAGGAATACCGGAAGGATAATCCATACGCCAGGCTCAAAGTCGCCAATGGCAGCGTACCATAATATTCAAGCATCCTGTCACGGAGAAGATGCAGACGGGACAGGTTGTCGTGTGGCACAGAAAGAGCAGCCATTTTGCAGTATGAAAAGTAAAAGCAGCACTCGTGCCACAAGCGCCAGAATCAGCGGGACACCTCCAAAGATGCTCGAGAAAATAGAATGAAAAAATGCCGGAATCACACCAAAAATAGTTTGGAAAGAGGTCACGAGGCCCGAGCCCACAAGCTTAAAAAAATGAGCCAGGCCCGTCGTGGACGAGGCATTGAAAATTGTTTGGATCAAAGCACCAAAATGTAGGGGGAGGTCAGTATTCAAAAGCGCCTGTACCTCAGTACGCGTATTTGCAACGTGAAGGACAAATGTTTCACCGGAGGAAGTCAATGGCACCTCCTTTTGGGACAATAGCGCCCTTATTCTGCTCATCTTGTTGAACTCTGCCTTCAAGGTCGGAATCGAAGGCCAGATGGAAACATCCAGCCGCCCATGCGGGGGTGGAAATAGAACATTATTGCAGCAGACAACTCTCTGCTATACAGTCACTATGTAAGGGATTCCCACTAACATCCCGCAGCAAGCTTCATTGTTCAAAATTAAATAACTACCGTTTGCAAGCAGCGTGAAAGATGGCGTAATCACTGGCACTGGGATACCTTTCAGGACGCAGGCCAAATTTGGAGCTTGTACATTGCATGCACCGTGTAATTGAATGTGTCTACATACTACAGAATGATCAGGTGTCGTTGTACATTCCTCACCTGTCAGATAAACCTCAGTACCATCCCTTGTACATCTATACATAAAAGGGAGGGACCAAACCTCATGTATGAAAGCGGTGCCCAGCTGTTCATATCTACCCAGAGCATAGTGTTTCATACAGGACGTAAACTTGAAAAGCGCGAACGGGAGAGTGATCAACCCATGTAATAACCACATGCCTGTATCCAATTCCGCTACAGAGAAAGCTAAAGGTTCTAATTTTTCAATATGTAACAATGAATATGTAGCATCTTTCATGGGCATTAACTGCTGTTTTTCAGTAAGGTTAAAGGGAAGAAATAAAGATGTTGTATTAAAATAGTCCCAGGGGACCTTCCCTGCCTTTAACGTTTGTAATGTCCATGTTATTGGTTGTTTTCTGTATGTGGCCTTTCTATTGGATGGTTTGATTTTTTTGTAGTTAATTGGTTTCCTTTTATGGAAAATGCTAAGTAAGGGTATATTTAGTTTTAAAGGAGGAGAGTTTTAAATCATTATATATAAAAAGATTGTTTATAATGTGTAGTGAATGTTTTTTAAATGTGTTCGAAATGCCAATGTGATAATTATTTCAGTGTTTTTTTATTATGTTGTTAAATATTGAGATAGCTATAAATGTTATGTTTATGTTTAAGTAGAATCTCATTTGAAAAATGTATGTTTTGGGAAAATATTGTCTTTATGTTTAAAATATTTGTTTTTATTAGTGTTAGAATTGTCGATATATTTAAAAAAAACGATATTCTTGATGTCTATATTTTGGTTATCGATATTTGTGACATGTGTCATATTTATTTACTCATGTCGATATTTAGTATTGCGATATTTATGTGTGCGATTTTTGTGTGATCGATATAATTGTATTACGATATTGTAGTGTCGATATTAGTGTCGTTTTTTAAATAAGTATACAATGTCGATATTTTTGATGTCGATATATTTGATGCGATATTTGTGTAGTTCGATAATGTGTCTGTCGATAATATGTCAGAGATCCGTTCTCAAGATGATGACTTCTCTTTGGATAGTATGGTGCCAATTCCGATCCGGTAAAAACCCGGTACGAACCGTCGGACGGAGCCTTTTCTCCGTCCGACTCGTACCCGGTGCGAAATCCATCCGAAAATGCAAGTACGATTCCTACGGAAACACCATTTCCGTACGAATCGAACAAAACACCGACCGAACAGAATCGAAACACAATTCCGATCCTGAAAAGCGCCGACCTGACGTCGGTACGCATCCAGCCTACATTTCACGAACCAGGAAGTACGATTCGAACCGACGTCATCCCGCACGGAAAATATTTACCGGCTGCCAAAAACTGCCGGGAAATCAGGACGACACACGCAAGGAGCAGCTGGACGCGACGAACAGACATGGACCCGAACCTACGTGCCATCCCTGCCCTCCTAGCAGTCCACCTGGCGTACAGGAACCGACGCAGACGCCGCAGAAGGTCAGCACAACAACCAGGGGCAAAGGGGGGGCAGGGGCAGGACACACAACACCAACACATGGTACCAAATCACACATGGCCTGGACATACCTGACCATCAGGGCCTGGTCACTTCCAGGGGGTGGGGGCGAGGCCAGCAACGCAAGCGTCCGCCACAACGGAAGTGGATGGTCACGCGAACCGGTACGTACCCTACCCAGGCCGCAAGAGCGTGGGTAAGGAACGTACCACGCGTCCCCCTAAGTCACTCCATCAATGGCGGTACGGCCCGTACCCACGTCAGAAAGGCCTTGGTACGGCTCGTACCAGCATTGCTGGGGTCATGTAGGGGTACGCGCGGTACGACCCGTAGCCACGCCCCCAAGGCCTGTGTACGGTGCGGACCCCACGTCACCGCAACAATGGGGGGACGCACCGTACCCACCCACCAAAGGCATGGGTACGGGCCGTACCCAGGCACGCAGAGCGTGGGTAGGGGTATGTACGGACCGTACCCCCACCCGTGTATGTACGCCCCGAACCCCCACCCCAGCAGTGCATGTACGCCCCGACCCCCCACCCGTGTATGTACGCACCGAACCCCCACCCCAGCAGTGTATGTACGCCCCGAACCCCCACCCGCGTATGTACGCACTGAACCACCACCCGTGTATGTACGCCCCGAACCCCCACCCCAGCAGTGTATGTACGCCCGACCCCCCACCCGTGTATGTACGCACCAAACCCCCACCCCAGCAGTGTATGTACGCCCCGAACCCCCACCCGTGTATGTACGCACCGAACCACCACCCGTGTATGTACACCCCGAACCCCCACCCCAGCAGTGTATGTACGCCCCGACCCCCCACCCGTGTATGTACGCACCGAACCCCCACCCCAGCAGTGTATGTACGCCCCGAACTCCCACCCGTGTATGTACGCACCGAACCCCCACCCCAGCAGTGTATGTACGCCCCGAACCCCCACCGTGTATGTACGCACCGAACCCCCACCCCAGCAGTGTATGTACGCCCCGACCCCCCACCCGTGTATGTACGCACCGAACCCCCACCCCAGCAGTGTATGTACGCCCGAACCCCCACCCGTGTATGTACGCACCGAACCACCACCCGTGTATGTACGCCCCGAACCCCCACCCCAGCAGTGTATGTACGTCCGAACCCCCACCCGTGTATGTACGCACCGAACCCCCACCCCAGCAGTGTATGTACGCCCCGAACCCCCACCCGTGTATGTACGCACCGAACCACCACCCGTGTATGTACGCCCCGAACCCCCACCCCAGCAGTGTATGTACGCCCCGAACCCCCACCCGTGTATGTACGCCCCGAACCCCCACCCCAGCAGTGTATGTACGCCCCGAACCCCCACCCGTGTATGTACGCACCGAACCACCACCCGTGTATGTACGCCCCGAACCCCCACCCCAGCAGTGTATGTACGTCCCGAACCCCCACCCGTGTATGTACGCACCTAACCTGCAATAAGAATGGTGTGTGCCTAACACCCCCAGCAGTGCCCAGACATAGGAGGGGTGGGTGCAGAGTCCTCCCAGCAGTGCCCAGACACAGGAGGGGTGGGTGCAGAGTCCTCCCAGCAGTGCCCAGACACAGGAGGGGTGTGTGTAGAGTCCTCCCAGCAGTGGCCAGACGCAGGAGGGGTGGGTGCAGAGTCCTCCCAGCAGTGGCCAGAGACAGGAGGGGTGGGTGCAGAGTCCTCCCAGCAGTGGCCAGACACAGGAGGGGTGTGTGTAGAGTCCTCCCAGCAGTGGCCAGACGCAGGAGGGGTGGGTGCAGAGTCCTCCCAGCAGTGCCCAGACACAGGATGGGTGTGTGCAGAGTCCTCCCAGCAGTGGCCAGACACAGGAGGGGTGTGTGTAGAGTCCTCCCAGCAGTGGCCAGACGCAGGAGGGGTGGGTGCAGAGTCCTCCCAGCAGTGCCCAGACACAGGAGGGGTGTGTGCAGAGTCCTCCCAGCAGTGGCCAGACACAGGAGGGGTGTGTGTAGAGTCCTCCCAGCAGTGGCCAGACGCAGGAGGGGTGGGTGCAGAGTCCTCCCAGCAGTGCCCAGACACAGGAGGGGTGGGTGCAGAGTCCTCCCAGCAGTGCCCAGAGACAGGAGGGGTGTGTGTAGAGTCCTCCCAGCAGTGGCCAGACGCAGGAGGGGTGGGTGCAGAGTCCTCCCAGCAGTGCCCAGAGACAGGAGGGGTGGGTGCAGAGTCCTCCCAGCAGTGGCCAGACGCAGGAGGGGTGGGTGCAGAGTCCTCCCAGCAGTGCCCAGAGACAGGAGGGGTGGGTGCAGAGTCCTCCCAGCAGTGCCCAGAGACAGGAGGGGTGGGTGCCTAACACTCCCAGCAGTGCCCAGAGACAGGAGGGGTTGGTGCCTAACACTCCCAGCAGTGCCCTGAGACAGGAGGGGTGGGTGCAGAGTCCTCCCAGCAGTGCCCAGACATAGGACAATATACCCCATCAACAAGTTCAGTGACCAACAAGGGTGATACCCCAGATGCAGGTGGAGCCATCGCTGAGCCAGCATGGCTATATTGAAAGGCAACCCTCACACATCCAGGAAATGTAGACACAGCACAGCATTTGGGAGACACCCTGCAGGGAAAATGGCCTGCTCCACAGAGGATGGAACACACCTTGGGACAATGTCACCATACAGTGAGAGCAAACATGACCAAATACCATTGGCAGAGACCTTTGTGATGGCACGCAGATGGCAGGGTACACCCCATGAGCAGCACACTCCAACATTTCACAGACCCCTAACACATTATCACCACCCCAACTCAGGGAGCACCAGCACCAACAGCAAGTCCAGGAAAGCATCAGTGTGCAAAACCAAAAGAAAATGCTTTATTCAGCAGAAAAATATCTCTGAGAAAATGTCCACTATGTACAAGGGCCATGGGCCAGGCCAGCAGCAAAGTCCGGGGGGGTACACATCGGGACGTGTGTCCCCTAGCTTGCCTGCACAGTTCACATGTCCATTTCATCCACAGAAGAGGGGGCATCAGGGGGGAGGGTGGAAACAGGCACCGCAGGGACAGGAGGGGCAAGGGTAGGTGTTGTGGGTACAGGGAGGGATGATTCTGCCACAGGGGGGGTGCCAGCGCCAAAGGTGGAGGACAGAATGGCGCTGCACACGTCGGCAAGTTCCCCCAGCGACTCCCCCGCACCCAATCGAACCACAGGCCCCAAGGAGGGGGGGGCAGAGGGATGGGTCGCAGCGCCACTGGGGGAGGGTGTGGACAGGGTGGGGGACTCAACTCCCCTGGCCGGGTCCCGCCTCCACCGCTTGCGGGGTGGTGTCATCCTGGGGCTGGGGGGCACACTTGCAGTGGATGATGCTGTCACCGACTGTTGGCCAGGAGAGCTAAGGGGAGTGGATTTGGAGGGAGTGGGTTGTGTGGACTGCGGACTCCCACTGTGGCTGCGTGTTGTACGTTTCCCCCCCGACCCAGTGGGTGTGCCTTCCTCACCCTGTGTGTGCGTGACAGGAGGTGTGCGCTTCGACTTCCCTGGTGGTGTGGTGCCTGTGTCTGTTGGGGTGCGTGCACGCTGACGTCTGGATGTGCGTGGGACAGGCACGGGAGTGGGAATTGTGGATGGTGCAGGGGTGGGGGGGGTAGGCAGTGCTGCAGGAGATCCAGTGCTGCAGTCAGTGTGGAGTCTATGGACCTCAGCAACTGCCGTTGGTCAGACTGCGCAGCCGACATGCCCTCCATGTATGCCTCCATCTGGGTCAGCACCTGGGTGTGGGCATGGAGGACATTTAGCATCGCAGTCTGACCAACCTGCAACTGCCTCAGGATGTCCACAGACTCCGCACTCACCGCAGCAGTGGTGACAGGGGCAGGGGGTGCGGTGCCTGGCAGGAAGGAGACATGTGGGGACCGAGCACGGAGGGAAGGGCCACGAGCACGTGGGAGGCCGGTGATGGAAACTGAGGTGGCGGGGGGATGTGGAGGGCTGCCTTCAGCTGGGTGGGCAGACTCCGCCACCTCTGGGAGCTCAGCCTCGGACCCGTCTGCGTCATAGTCTGTGTTGGCAGTCAACAGGTCCTCTGCCTCACTCCCCTCGGCCTCCGTGCCACTCCATGTGCCAGACAGGACAGCACTGCTGGCACTGGTGCTCAATCCCTCCTCCCGGTCCGTGCTAGTGTCTCCTTCCGTGTCCCCCGGCGATGCTGTGGGCAAGGTGAAGAGACAGGAGATAATCAGACACCTGTACACATATGTCACATGAGTCAAATATAGAGTTTGAGTTTGAGTTTAAGGGTTTTGTAAAGCGCTCATACACCCAGCGGTTTCTTGGCGCTAAATGACTACTACTGCTCAAGGGTAGGAGAGTATGGGAAAGCGATCGTTCAAGAAGAAAAGGCTTGGGTGAAGAGATAGGTCTTGAGGCCCCTACGGAACAGAGGGTACTGGGAGCAGGTTCTCAAGTAGATAGGAAGGGAGTTCCAAAAAGCTGGAGCCGTGGTCGAAAATTTGGAGCCCCCCCACTTCTTACGTTTAAAACGAGGGACCACAAGGAGGTGATGAGAGGAAGAACGGAGTTCTCGCGAGGGAATATAGTCTTGGATGGCTGTATTAATAAAAGCAGGGGCAGAGCCTGTCCGGGCTTTGAAGATGGTACATGCAAGCTTAAATAAGGTGCGATGCCGGACAGGGAGCCAGTGCAGGGAGACCAGGAGGGGAGTGACGTGGTGTGATTTTGGTAAATTGAAGACCAGTCGAGCGGCTTGGTTTTGGACCAATTGAAGACGTCACATGAGATATGCAGGCATGCCGTGAAAAAGGGCATTGCCATAATCTAGGCGAGATATTACCATGGCCAGAAGTATTAGTTTAAGCGCGTCAGGGGAAAAAAAACGTGAGACTTTACGAATTGTCCTGAGGGAGAGGAAGGCTGTGGATACAACGGCGGAAACTTGAGAGTGTAGGGAAAGTTGATTGTTAATTTTGAACCCAAGAGTTTTGACAGCAGGGACCGGAATAGGTGGGGTTCCTAAGGAGGAGGGCCAAAAGGAAGAGGACCAGGGACTGGCGCAACCACCTGTCAACACCAATTCCGTTTTATCGGGATTGAGTTTCAGGTGGTTGAAGTTCATCCAGTCCTGGATAAAGGTCATGACGAATTGAAAATTGGAAATTGACTCGGGAGAGGAAGAGAGAGGAAAGATGAGCTGAAGATCGTCTGCGTAGTTGTACACAGAGACCTCCAACTGCTGTAGGGCAAAAATGAGGGGGGCAATGTAAAGATTAAATAAAATGGGAGACAAGGAGGATCCTTGGGGGACCCCGCACTGGACAGGCCAAAAATCAGCTGAGTAATCACCCAGACGAACCGCCTGAGTCCGACCACTCATGAAGGAGGATAGCCATAACAAGGCCGTCCCTCCAATTCCTGCCGCCTCGACACGTGAGAGTAAGATGGTGTGGTCCACCGTGTCGAAAGCGGCGGAAAGATCCAAAAGGACCAGGGCCTGTGGTTGATTAGAATCCATTCCCTGACGCAGGTCATCCAGGACAGATATAATTACAGACTCAGTTGAATGAGCAGGACGGAAACCGGCCTGTCTCGGCGCCAAGACACTATGTCTTTCCACAAACACACTTAGTGTTTTGACTACATGACGTTCCAATACCTTAGCCAAGAAAGGTAAAAGAGAAATGGGGCGGTAATTGGCTGGATCCGAAGGATCCGCCCCGGGTTTTTTTAAAATCGGAACGATCACTGCCGATTTGAGTACAGGAGTAACAAAACCCTGAGATAGCGAGCTGTTAAGAAAGGTAAGGGGCGGTGAGGGGCAGTGAGAATAGATCTGCTTCAGAATATGAGCAGGGCAGGGGTCCAACGGGGAGCCAGATTTGACTAGCGGAAGAATTGAGGAAAGTGAATCATTCGTGAGGGGGGGAATAGAGTCAAGGCGAGCTGTAGTTGGCGGACAGCAAGGATCAGAGAAGGCCGAGGAAGGGGGGGGAATCTTAGCTTTAATTTTACTAATTTTATCAAGAAAGAAGGAGTTGAGGGAATCGCATAGTGGTTGTGATGGGGAAGGTTTGAGTGAGGCTCGATCGGAATAAGCGAGATCTTGAACGATGGAGAATATTTCTCTTGGCCGATTCTCTGCAAGCTGGATTTTAGATGAAAAGTAATTTTTTTTGGTTTCCAGTATGGATTTCTTGTATTGTACTAGAAGGGCAGTGTAGCGGGTTTTAACCGTAGGACAGTAGTTCCGCCTCCACTGGCGTTCCGCTTGACGGAGCTGAAGTTTTTGGAACTTTAGATCGTCAGAAAACCATCGGTTAGCATCTTTAAGGCGTTTAGATGAGATGCGCTTTAAAGGAGCGATGGTATCGCAACCAGCCCGCAGCCAGCTGTTGATGGCTTCTGCTTGTCCAGAAGAGGGCAGCCCGGTAAGGTCGGGGCTTGAAGAAAGAAGGATGGTAGATAAAGCCTCGGTATCGACGCGATTCCATGATCGTGCCCAGATGTTTCTTACGGGAGTGAGCTTAGGTAAAGAGGGGAGGGATAGAGAAAAAGTGATCAGAGAGTGGTCTGACCAGAGACAAGGGGAAATAGAAAGTGAGGTGACCGGGCACTCACGATGCCAGATTTGGTCAAGGATGTGTCCCCCCCTATGCGTGGGGGCATTGACAGCTGAAGTGAAGTTGAGCGACTGAAGGGAGTCTGAGAACTCTTTGGAAGTTGCGCATTCCGCAGGGTCAGAGGGCCAGAAGTTGAAGTCTCCCAAGACTATAATGGAGGAGTGGTTGACAACCAGGGTCGCCATTAGGTCTTGGAAGTTGGGGAGAAACGTTTGAGAGGGGGACGGAGGTCGGTAGATAAGGACACACGTGAGTGGGGGAGTAAGAGAAAGTGAGCGGGCAACTAAACAGTCTGATGTTCCCAGGGAAGGGGAGACTAGGGTTTGAAACGGGAATTCTTTGCGGGCGATCAGGGCAACCCCTCCACCAGGCCTACCGGAAGAGCGGTCCGCTCGGATAGCGTAGTAAGATGGGGGGAGTATTGCCAGCAAGGGAGGAAGAGAGCTGTCCGAAAACCAGGTTTCAGTGAGGAATAGTAGGTCAGGTTTGTGTGATTCGAGTAGGGTGAAGAGATCGAGCTGGTGTTTAACTGCCGATCTAGTGTTGAGGTACATAGCAGTTACCACTGTGGGGAGGGGGCCAATAGGAGGCAGGGTTGAAGGGTGGTTAGGCAAGGACGAGGACACAGTATTGGTGTGACTTAGGTCATAAGAAGTCGCTAGTCCCAGACTGGTGATTCGGGCTATGGTGACATCAGCCAGTAGTGGCCATTTACCCTGCAGATCGGTCAGTTGCAGGTGGGAGTATTGAATAGGGGAGGCAGCGTGACTGGCCTCTGGCCTCGGCCGGTCGCGGACGGGCGCAGACGGGCTTTCCTTTGGCGCGCCTTCGGCGCGCAAACGGCGGGGAAGCACATTAGTAATGGGGGATGGGGCGGTAGGCGTGGCCTCTAAAGGGGGCGTGGCCTGAAGCTCGAGCGAGGCGCTGAAACAGCATCCCACGCCTGCGAGTGGCGAGAAATCGTCCCGTAGATAGAGCCCAGTGCCTGGGGGTAAGTGAAGTTTTAAAAGACACAACACAATTTATCACTTTTTAAAAACGGAGCAGTCTCCCGGCTTTCCGCCTCAGGAGCAGCGTGTGGTCAAGTGAAGGCGCTCGCAATCAGCGTCACACTTATACTGGAGGGCGGTGGGCGTGGCCTCTAAAGGGGGCGTGGCCTGAAGCTCGAGCGAGGCGCTGAAACAGCGTCCCACGCCTGCGAGTGGAGAGAAATCGTCCCGTAGATAGAGCCCAGTGCCTGGGGGTAAGTGAAGTTTTAAAAGACACAACACAATTTATCACTTTTTAAAAACGGAGCAGTCTCCCGGCTTTCCGCCTCAGGAGCAGCGTGTGGTCAAGTGAAGGCGCTCGCAATCAGCGTCACACTTATACTGGAGGGCGGTGGGCGTGGCCTCTAAAGGGGGCGTGGCCTGAAGCTCGAGCGAGGTGCTGAAACAGCGTCCCACGCCTGCGAGTGGTGAGAAATCGTCCCGTAGATAGAGCCCAGTGCCTGGGGGTAAGTGAAGTTTTAAAAGACACAACACAATTTATCACTTTTTAAAAACGGAGCAGTCTCCCGGCTTTCCGCCTCAGGAGCAGCGTGTGGTCAAGTGAAGGCGCTCGCAATCAACGTCACACTTATACTGGAGGGCGGTGGGCGTGGCCTCTAAAGGGGGCGTGGCCTGAAGCTCGAGCGAGGCGCTGAAACAGCGTCCCACGCCTGCGAGTGGCGAGAAATCGTCCCGTAGATAGAGCCCAGTGCCTGGGGGTAAGTGAAGTTTTAAAAGACACAACACAATTTATCACTTTTTAAAAACGGAGCAGTCTCCCGGCTTTCCGCCTCAGGAGCAGCGTGTGGTCAAGTGAAGGCGCTCGCAATCAGCGTCACACTTATACTGGAGGGCGGTGGGCGTGGCCTCTAAAGGGGGCGTGGCCTGAAGCTCGAGCGAGGCGCTGAAACAGCGTCCCACGCCTGCGAGTGGCGAGAAATCGTCCCGTAGATAGAGCCCAGTGCCTGGGGGTAAGTGAAGTTTTAAGAGACACAACACAATTTATCACTTTTTAAAAACGGAGCAGTCTCCCGGCTTTCCGCCTCAGGAGCAGCGTGTGGTCAAATATACATAGGTCACATTGCATAGCCTGAAAAGCAACAGGAGTTACACCTACAAAACTATGTACACATGTAGGCCATGGAACACACAGTTTGTCGACCCACCATGCCACTGAGAAACAATGGAGAGCATGACACAACAGCAAATCACTTCACTTCAAATTTTACAGAGGAGCCAGCCTCTGGGGACAAATGTGCACAGCATCTGCACCACACTGCGTCGTCAAAAAGGGATGAGCAGGAATCATATCCATTTACTCTTGGCACATGCTGCAAAGGCAATGCATGAAACCATGCCAAACATGACTGGGTCACTGCACCTTGAGCGTATGTCCAGTCAAACATCACACACAGGCCAAACCCAGCAAGGAGGATGGAGCTTTTGACATGTAGGCCTTGTACGCACAAACCACCCACACCTGAGACAATCTCATTGAGACGGAGAAAGTATGTACACCTCTTACTCTGGGATGAAAACACATGGCCTCCACTAATTCATGACTGTACACACACTGCCCCTGGTGCGCCTGTCCACACATCATTGACAAGCAAACATCATCAGATTGTCTTAACAACACACACAGGTAATGCCCACTGTGAGTATGCACAAGCAAAATGGGTCCCCCTGTACAGTGGACACATGTAGCAACCTGTAGGTCATAACAGTTGAGCCCAGGGTACAATGCCACCCTACCCAACCCCTGGCGAAGACACAGTGAATGTCCATATTGTTGGATGACGCACATGATACCTAGGAAGAGGTGCCCCAGGGCACAGTAGTGCCCACACTCCTCCATGGTCCAGGATGGACATGACTGCAAATTAAGCAACCGTCCCTGCACTTATCAGGCCTCCCACTCAGGCACATCATGTCAGAGGGCACACAATTGGACATGCATGCTGGAAGGCTGTACACTTTGGAGACACACCCCTATGTCGTGATTCACAAACATTGCCAAGTGACATGGACCCCACAATGACTGAAATTGGCCATGGCACACGCAAGGTCCCCAGACCTGTGACACATCACCCCCACACATGATGCTGCTAGCATTGGGCACCAGCATTAACTGCCTGCCTAAATAACCTTGTGCAAGAGTGGCTACACACAGACCAGGGAACACATGGCAAGGAGGGGAAGGGAGGGAGTGAGAACAGCACCGGGCTACTTTGGGGACAAGTTGACGCACTGCACAATCAAACCCTGGCAATGTATCCATGCAACTGCGCACTTACATTGGCTTGGGACACACAACTGACACACATGTACCTACCCCCTTCCTGCTGCTGCTTCTCCTGTAGGCGCCTGTCCATATCGGGGAAGACCACCGCCAGCACACGCTTCTGGATGTGGGTCAGACGACGGCGCCCATGGTTCTTACGGCTCTCAGGTGAGTCCCCCAGCAGGAGCCGTGCAATCCTCCTCGTCCAGCACCGGATGTCCTGCCAGCGTTTCCTCACCTGAGACAGGCTCCGCCTCCAACCCTCTGTACCCCTCACGGCACTGACGGCTTCCCTCCAGATCTCCCCCTTGGCAATGGCGCCTACCTGTGAGGATGCAAAAGTGAGAATACATTAATCCACCTGAGCAAAGACACAGAGACACACATATAGAACAATCCTCTTTATGAACAGGCCATGGTATGCATGCAACAAATTGCACCTTTGTCATAGGGACATAATCCACTGTGGAAGGCCAAATGCACTACGTGCCATTGAAAGTACACGGGTGGCATGAGGGGTACCACACACTCACTGACCAGGGATCACACTGTGCCTCACAGGCTACACCAGGATTATGTACAGCACCTCACAGCAGTCACCTGCCCCAGCACACTGATGCTACCTCAGCAGAGTACACAGACACACACAGGTACAGGACAATCACATGGCATTGCCAACTGCGGGTACACACCTCACTCTGCCCATGTGCCAGTAGACGGGGGGGTGTCACAGGTGTGGGGCTGGCTCAGCACGGCATGCACACAGCACTGCTCCCTGCTCACATCGGATGGCCAGGCTATATCCATCCCTCATGCTGCTTGTGTGCAACACTCCCCATATGCACTCACCCACATGACAGGGGACTTACACACACACCAATGTGCAGGGGACGAACACGGCCTTTGGACACTCACAGCACAGGTACACTGAACAAACACACATCCATGGGTACTGACACCTGTCACACTGGGGGGAACACAGGATCACATCAGGACTGTGGAAACAACATCCCCAGGAGGAGTATGCAAGCAGAATGTGGCATGCACCATGCATTCATTGTCACAGTAGGCACTATGCAAGTGAGGAGTGCACACAGGAAACACAGCATGCTCTGCATGGGTGACATGAGGCCTTCAACACCCTGGGACCCACTCTAAACAACAGTGCATGTCTGTCACACATGGACACAATGCCAGAAGTCACTGTCACACAAAAGGGGCACAGTCTAAGCTAGTGGAGTCTGCACTCACCTGAACCCCTGGTCGACCATACAGGCTCTGGAACTGTGGGAGGATCACATCTATCAGGGCAAGGTTCTCCTCCTGGGTGAATGGCTGTGACCTCTCCACAGTCCTGGACATGGTGCCAGAGGAATCACTATCAGCAGCAGTGGTCATGGATGAATGGATGTGCAGGCAAGTGCTCTCTCATGGGACCTGGCTGCCTTATATATGCCTGGCTGGCCTGTTCATGTACAGGAGTACAGATTGATTGGTCAGTCACATTTGCATCCTACGTTTCATCCAATCCCTTCAAACCTACCCCAGTGTGTGGCTTTGCATGGTTTCAGTTTTGATGATGATGTCAAGTCAACATCCACTTTGCAACAATGTAGATTCTTTCAAACTGACTTCTGCTGGGCACCTGGTGCTCAAATTCAAAAATCTAACTCAGTCTCCATGGCAACCATCATGCATTTAGGCCCTTATACTTGTCCCTCATGTGTCCCCTATGTGTTTTCATACATTTACACACAGGTACGGTGCGTTCCACGCCCTAGGGCACCCCACAAGCAGTGATACGGACCGTACACGCGCTTGTACGGTCCGGATCACAATATGGGCGCTGGCGTATGCGTACGCCACAGTAGTACGGACTGTACACGCGCTTGTACGGTCCGGATCACAATATGGGCGCTGGCGTATGCGTACGCCACAGTAGTACGGACTGTACACGCGCTTGTACGGTCCGGATCACAATATGGGCGCTGGCGTATGCGTACGCCACAGTAGTACGGACTGTACACGTGCTTGTACGGTCCGTACTACTGTGGCGTACGCATACGCCAGCGCCCATATTGTGATCCGGACCGTACAAGCGCGTGTACAGTCCGTACTACTGTGGCGTACGCATACGCCAGCGCCCATATTGTGATCCGGACCGTACAAGCGCGTGTACAGTCCGTACTACTGTGGCGTACGCATACGCCACGCCCATATTGTGATCCGGACCGTACAAGCGCGTGTACAGTCCGTACTACTGTGGCGTACACATACGCCAGCGCCCATATTGGCCCAGGGACCCTATACACGCACTCAGAGCGTATGTACGGTGCGTTTCACACCTGTCAGTGGTGACAGGCGGCACACAGACAGGAATGGAGCGGTCAGATTTTGCCAAGGGTGGACACCAATGCATTGTCTGTGCAATACCACATGTGTGTGACACAGGTGTGTCAGGATGTGATGTGGCACTTTACCCCTGAGGTGTGGGCAAAGCATATGTACGATGAGCTGTGTACACATGTCGTGTGTGATGGTGCGCATTGTACCACACATCCCCTGCACTCCTTTGACATGTGTGCATGTCGTACACACTAGTGGAGCCATGAGTCACTTGCATGTCCCAGTCACGGACACCCGCACCTGTCCCCTGATGCCAGGTACACGGAATATTACACATGACATGTGTATGGCTGCGTTGCACGCTGCAACCATGTCATGTGTGTGGCATGTGTTTCCATGATTTTGCTGTAGGTGTGTGGTCCAATGTTGCTGCTGCCAACATGTGTCTGTGTGTAGATGGCCATGGCACACTGTTCCGCACACCAGCCCACATATGTGATCTGCCATGAGGTGTGTATGTATGCAACTACACGGAGTATCAAAACAAGTAAATATCCACATGCTCTCTATGTATGTTCTGTCTCGACATGTACTCCTCCAAGGCAATGTGTGTGGCCTGTCCTTTTCCTATGACATGTGACCAGTGCATATCGCATCCACCAACCTGTCTGTACCATACGCATACTACTTCTGCACATGTGTGGATGTCTGTGAATCCTGTGATGCGTGTGCATGTTCACTTACACTGGCCCACAGCTAGTCTCATGCCATGTCATCGTGAGCTTGCCCCACTCCGTTAGTGGCTGTCCCTTGGTAGGAGTGTCACCTGACAGGCGTACGTGTCCAGGAAATGTGGCACAGACCTGACTCAGAATGTGGCATTTGTGTATTGGCTGTGTAACATGTGCTCAGTGCATTGACAATGTCGTTGTACAGTGCTCACTCTTCGGTGTTCCTTCCATTTCACTGCAGGGCTCCGCCTCTCCCTCGACGTATGCCAGACATGGCTGCCCTGCATGAACGGGACTGTATACGCCGCTACAGATTCAGCCAACGGTTGATTGATGAGTTGACTGGCCGGCTGGAAGCACAACTCCTCCCGCGCCACAGGTATCCCAGTGCACTGACATCCAAGTTGAAGGTGATGGCAGCCCTACATTTCCTTGCCACGGGTACGTTCCAACATACCATTGCTGACGTCGGAGGCATGTCCCAGACGATGTTCAGCCGTGTTCTGCATGATTTCTTAGAGGCCATGTTGGTTCACCTGGATGAGTACATTAAATTCCCAATTCGTGAGCAGTTGACAGATGTCAAGCGTGAGTTCTATGCCCTGAGAGGGATGCCCCATGTCATTGGGTCCATAGATGGGACACATGTTGCGTTGGTACCACCACAGGCACAGGAGGTGGTGTATAGGAATCGCAAACATTATCACTCCATTAATGCCCTTGTGGTGTGTCTGTCCAACATGGTGATTTCACATGTCTGTGTTCGCTTTCCAGGATCAGCACACGATGCCTTCATCATGAGGCGTAGCAGGCTGCCTGAAATGATGCAGCAGCTGCGGAACGAGCGAGCATGTATTGTTGGTGGGTAGACTCTGGCAGTTCAGTGTTTGGCGTCATCTTCCAATCTCACTGCCTGTGCTGACACACTTCTGTCCATGATGTTTCCTTGTAGGGGACGCTGGCTATCCCAACATGCCATGGCTGATGACGCCTGTCCGCAACCCCAGCACGGCTGCCAAGCACCGCTACAACAACGCCCATGGGCGGACCAGGAGAGTCATTGAGAGGACGTTTGGACTTCTGAAGAACCGATTCCGGTGCCTCCACAAGACCGGCGGAGCACTCCCATATGCCCCGGTGAAGGTGTGCAAGATCATCATCGTCTGCTGCATGCTGCACAACATGGCAGTGGAGGAAGCTGTTCCACTCATACTGGATCAAGATGACCAGGACCATCCACCCGTGGAGGATGAAGGCCTTGGTGACGGGGCAAGTGATGTGGAGGAGGAGGAGGCTGTGGAGGACATGCGGAGTCGGCTCATACGCAACTTCTTTGCTTAGTGGTGAGTTCCAGTGTCTGAGTGTGCACGCATTGGGCCGTGTGTGGCATGTGTTGCATTGTGTGTGTCCATCTGCATGTCTGCCAAGTGAGTCAGTGGTGTGTATTCAAGTGTCACTCGAGTGATGGCGCAATGGAAGGATGTTGTCAGAGAGTCATCATTGTCACCTGTCATGTTGACAACATGATACGTGTTGAGTACATGCTTGCGGATGTGCTCCTTTGGGCTGACTCCTTGTGTGTCTCTCTTCCACAGGTCCATGGGCATGCTGTCTGCTGGTGGCATTGTTGTGCTCCTGCTACTCCTCATGAACACAGCAACATGTGCTGATTCTGCGTCACATGCACGGGCAAGTTTGGAAATCTCCTTAGGGTAAGGGATGCCTCACGGCGTTTTGGATGTGTAAATTGTTTGTAGTCTGTGTGCACTTCTCCGGTTCATGTGTGGTCAATTTGCATACATGTGGATCCTACATGGGGAACATGACATGGGGCAGGCTTCACCTGGAGCCATGGTCAGACTTGGTGACTGTCATGTGTCAGGGGATTGGGGATTGTGATGAGGCCATCAATGTGTGTAACACTGGCCTCGGAAACATACAGGTTGCACCGGGTTGACATGGTGTGTGATTGCCCCATCAGGGTCTCAATGGTGTATAGCAGCCTCTCCGTGGCAGCAGGGGGTGTTTAGCTGTTATCCGTCACTTGTGTGCCAGTTCAATGGAATACCAGCATCTGTGTTGCAATGGGGGGTGCCAGTGTTGCTCCCACATGTTCATCCACATGACCTGTGTATGTGTTGACAGAGTATCATTGTCATTCCAACACACATGACTAATAAATTTGTCCCTCTGTCTCCAAGGTGCCTCTTCCCTGTCAATGGTGGCCTGTTGCCACTGTGCGTGCGGCATGTCTGGCATAGTTTTCAGAGGTGGTGCATATGTGTCTATGTGTAGAGTGACAAGATGCTAGCGGTTTGTCAGGGAGTGGAAACTGTCTTATGCACAAGATGCACAGTTCCATCCACCTCAAGGCAAGAGAGACCATCCCCCAGGGCAACTACAACATCCGTGTCGAATCCTACCCTGCAGTCTACGGACATGTGCCTTACGACTCCCATGATACTTGTCCATATCCGGAGTGCATCTGCACAGCTCTGCTACTGCATCGGGCAACCAGGCCACATCAACGTCCAAACGGGATGGGGGGAATGATTCACAGCCAGCTGCAGGATGACCTTCTCGATCCACGCCCACACTCATGATGCAGCACACAACCCCAACACAACCATGTGGCACTGTGATCCAAAACTGCATTCTGGCATCTCCATGCATCCAACCTTGGCCTAGCCACCATTCTCAACATCCGCCTGACGCAAGCATGCAGGACATGGTAGGGACACATGACTAGACATACCTGGGAGCGGCAAGCCAGGTCACTCCACATGATCCCTGACCTCTGCGCATGACTGTTGCTCCCCTGAATGTGTCTGTAGCCACAGTTGTGCGGGAACCACTCAGCTGGTTGGGCCCAGCACAGGTGAGTATGGTACTCCATGTCTGTATCAGATGATACATTGGGACCCATGTGTGTCCTGGGCAAGACTGAGACCCCACGGTTTGGATGGTTGGAGTTAATTCTGAGATCAGGCATGCTTTGACTTTACGACACACACATGTATTGTAATAATGCAGAATCACGGCATCATCTTGTAAGTGTGATTAATTTATTTGTGGTGGGGTACGGGTTTGTGGGGATGACAAGAGGTGCACAGAGGGAGTGTAGAATCCAAAGTTCACTGGGGGAGTTGGTATCCTTGCCGTAGCAAAATGTCAGAGTCCATGCCACAGTCTTCATCAACATAGGTCAGACAGTGACCAGCAAGTCCATGTGGCAGAGGATGTCATGTGCTGCTATTGGGCCAGAGGGCCAGGTGCCAGGCCAGGTGACCTGGGAGATGGTGATGTTCTGCTGACTCTCACAGTCTTTTTCGTGGACGACCCACCTTCCTGCGGGGACCCTCGGAAGCAGGCCGTGACGATGTCTGTGACGCTCCGTCGGATGAATCCTCCTCCTCCTGATCCCTCCCTGTGTCTGGTAATGGCCTTCGCCTGGTGCCACAGGGAGGGTTGCCCATGTTGTCGGCAATCCGACGGAGTACACCGGTCATTTGGGTTTGCACCGCCACGAGCTCAGCCTGTCTATCCTCCATCCTTCCTTGGTGTTGCAGTTGACAGGCATGTTGCTGGGCCTGCAGGGTCTTCATCTCCTGGAGGGTCCCCTTGATGTCATTGAGGGTGGACGCAATCTGGTCCATGCCCCTGGTGTCACGCCGGTATGTATCCAGGATGTTGCTGACCTGGGACACTACCGGGTCCTGAGCTCCCTGGTCAGGTTCGCGCCTCCGCCGTCCTCCACTCCCGCCACCCCTGCCCACGTGCACCTGGCCTGCCGTTGTGGGCGCATCGGGTCTCCGGGACCCCTGAGGGATGGCATCTGCGTTGCCGCCTGCCTCCTCCTGGGTGCCCGGAGGACCGTGTCCCTCCTGGGCAGACTGGCTGGGTGGTCGTGTGCGGGCAGGGCTCCTGGATGTCTCCTGGGATGTGGCAGGAATGGGGGTGGTGGTTGGCACAGTTGTACCTGACGCAGGTGCTGCAGGTGGTTGGACACCAGAGGGGCCAGGTTGGTCTGGGTCATCCACGGAGTGGTGAGAGTCGTCGCTGGCGGTGGGGTCCTCATCCCGCAGAGCCTGGTCCTGTGAGACTTCCCCCCCCCCAGTGTTGGGGGGTGATCGTCGACGTTGACCTGTGTGTGAGAGAGACAATGTTAACAGTGTTACATGTGGCATCCATGTTTCATGCATTTCTGATTTGGCACTCTTCCTCTGGGTAGTTGGATCTGTCTTGCATTCCTCTCACAGTGCACTTGTACATGGGTATGTCCCTTGGCCACAGCTGTCAGGGCTTTACGCATGTGTGACACAATCTTAGTTGATGCATCTATTTGGGTACACAGTCAGCAGTGTGGTGTGCGGGCGTAGCGAACCATGCAGAGGCGCCTTACGTGTTGCACTGTACGTGGCCAAATGGTGTTTTGCCAAGGCAATTTGATGTTGCAGGTAGGTGACTGAAGCATTTGTGACAGGGTTCTTACCGACACAGTGGGTGGGTATACTGGGTGTGTGGTTAGGTCTGTGCCTGCAGCACGGATGGACTTGTGCACAGATTGACACATGGACCGGTCTTCATCTACGGTAGGGGGGGGTTGAGGCACTGCCAGACCTTGTCTGCATGCACACAGTCCACCGGCTGACGAGTGGACATGGCCACACCACCCAAGGGTGATTTGGTCTCCCTGTGTCTCCCTTCCTCCCTCCCTCTGTCACCCTCCTCCCTCTGTCGGTCTCCCTCTGTCACCCTACTCCCTCCCTCTGTCTGTCTCCCTGTGTCCCCCTCTGTCTCCTTCCCTCTCATTCCCCCTCTCCCTCCCTCTATTTGTCACCCTCTGTCACCTCAGGCCAGCTTCCTGGGCACACACAGTTAGCCGGTCTTTGAATGGCCATTGGCTTGTTCATGTGAGTTAGTTCCTGTTCTCCGGGAACCCATTGGGCAGTGTGTCTGAGTGTAGGCTGCTGCTGTGGCGGTGTGTGCTGAGACTCTATCAGAGCGATGCATCTTCATTGTCTGCTGTTATGTGCAAATTGTGCCTTCAGACCCATGTCATCCTGCATGGCAGCCACCATTTGCAGGCAAGACAGTTCTGTGTGGGTACACACAGTTTGTATGGCTGTGCCCTGGGCCATATGGGCTGAGGGCATTGTTGTGTGCTTGTGAGTTGCTCAATGTTAGTTTTGATGCCCCCACTCCCAGCATCGCCACATCCTGTGTTGTGTTGGTGTTTTGTGTGGCCTGTGACTTGGCATGGCCCTGATTGATGCATGGGGCATGGAGGCGCTAGTGGCATGTGTGTGTTTGTGGAGTGTTGTTGTGTCCAGTGGTGGCTTGGGGGGGTGGCATGCATGATTGATTGTGTATGGCATCCCCCCCATGTGAGGTGAGTTGTTTGTGTACTCACCAGGGTCTGGGAGTCCTGGTAGTCCGTGTAGTCCCTCCACCGCCAGCGTGGACATCACCTTCTCCTCCCAGGGATGGTATTGTACCGGTCTGGGGGGCGGCCCTCCTCCAGTGATGTTCCCCTGGTTGTGATTGTCAGTCATCTTCCTCTTGACCGTCCTCCGCAGATCGTACCACCTGGATTGGCACTCGTGCCTGGTCCTTCTGGTGGTCCCAACAGCATTCACAGAATCGACAATCCTCTGCCACATGGCCGTTTTTTCGGATATGCTGGTCTGTCTGACCAATGTCCCAAAGAGCTGTGGCTCGACTCTGAGGATTTCGTCGACGAGGATCTCCAGCTCCTCCTTTGTGAACTTTGGATTCTTGGTGGTGGACATGGCGTGGGGTGTGGGTGTGGATGGTTGTGGGGGTGTGGGTGTGGATGGTTGTGGGTGTGTGGGTGTGGTAGTGGAGGTGTGTGGGTGAATGTGATGAGGGGGTGTTTGTGTAGGTGGTTGTGTGAAGGTATGCAAGTGTGAGGTTCAAGTATGGTGGTGTGGGTCATCTGTGGGCTCTGGCAGCAGTGGGTCTGTTGCAAAGGCTCATGGTTTGTGTGTGTGGTCCATTTTTATTGGTCCATTTGTGGGTGTGGCTGTGTTTGAAATTTGTGTGGGTGTGTTATGAGGAGTGATTGAGTTTTGGGCCTCTGTTTGGCAGTTTGGCAGTTGCAGGTCAGTGTATGTGATGTTTGTGGGGTTGTTGGGCATGTTTGGTGGTGTGGGGAAACTCTAATTGACTCTCCTTGTGTAAATATGGTTTGTCCTGGTTCAGTACGTGTGTTTTTGGCGTCAGTACGGTCCGTACATGCACTGGTGGGGGTACGGTCCGTACTTCCACGGGTGTGGGTACGGTCCGTACATACACGGGTGGGGGTTCGGTGCGTACATACACGGGTGGTGGTTCGGTGCGTACATACACGGCTGGGGGGGGTTCGGTGCGTACATACACGGGTGGTGGTTGGGTGCGTACATACACTGCTGGGGTGGGGGTACGGGCTGTACTTCCACGGGTGTGGGTACGGGCCGTACTTCCACGGGTGTGGGTACGGTCCGTACATACACGGGTGGGGGTTCGGGGCGTACATACACTGCTGGGGTGGGGGTTCGATGTGTACATACACGGGTGGGGGTTCGGTGCGTACATACACGGGTGGGGGTTCGGGGCGTACATACACGGGTGGGGGTTCGGGGCGTACATACACTGCTGGGGTAGGGGTTCGGGGCGTACATACACTGCTGGGGTGGGGGTACGGGCCGTACTTCCACGGGTGTGGGTACGGGCCGTACTTCCACGGGTGTGGGTACGGTCCGTACATACACGGGTGGGGGTTCGGTGCGTACATACACGGCTGGGGGGGGTTCGGTGCGTACATACACGGGTGGGGGTTCGGGGTGTACATACACTGCTGGGGTGGGGGTTCGGGGCGTACATACACTGCTGGGGTGGGGGTTCGGTGCGTACATACACGGCTGGGGGGGTTCGGTGCGTACATACACGGGTGGGGGTTCGGTGCGTACATACACTGCTGGGGTGGGGGTTCGGTGCGTACATACACGGGTGGGGGTTCGGTGCGTACATACACGGGTGGGGGTTCGGGGCGTACATACACTGCTGGGGTGGGGGTTCGGGGCGTACATACACTGCTGGGGTGGGGGTACGGGCCGTACTTCCACGGGTGTGGGTACGGTCCGTACATACATGGGTGGGGGTTCAGTGCGTACATACACGGGTGGTGGTTCGGTGCGTACATACACTGCTGGGGTGGGGGTTCGGTGCGTACATACACGGCTGGGGGGGGTTCGGTGCGTACATACATGGGTGGGGGTTCGGGGCGTACATACACTGCTGGGGTGGGGGTTCGGGGCGTACATACACTGCTGGGGTGGGGGTACGGGCCGTACTTCCACGGGTGTGGGTACGGTCCGTACATACACGGGTGGGGGTTCGAGGCGTACATACACGGGTGGGGGTTCGGGGTGTACATGCACTGCTGGGGTGGGGGTTCGGTGCGTACATACGCGGGCGGGGGGGTGGTGGGGTGTTCGGCGCGTATGCGGGCACATGTCTCCATGGTTGCTATGGGAGTTCGGTTCGGACGGTGTTTTTTGCGTATGGTTGTGAAATGGGGAGGACGGGAGGGATCGTACTTGCGCGGTCGGACTTTATTTTTCCGCACGGTGGGTTTTTCGACCGGGGACATGTCGGTGACTTTTCCCGACCCGAGGACGTGTGGGCAAATCTTCCCAATGCGATTCGTATGGACTTTTTTCCGTTCGAATCGTACTTGGCAGTTTGTACGCTACTTTGACGATTCGGACGGAAAAAAATCCGGATACGAGTCGGACGGGGAATTTTTTTACCGGATCGGAATTGGCACCTATGTGTCCAACATATTGTTTTTCAAAATATCTGTACTTTCAGGGTCATTTTCTGCTAAATATTCAATTTCTTGAACAGATTTCAGTACCCGATTTCGCATTCCTGCAAGACCTAGACTCACCCAAATGATTCTTCTACTTTTGGAATATAGACTTGCAGATGATAACCGATCTGAACATTCATATGCTCCAATTTCACGATGCAATAACATCTTCAAACTGAAACTGTATAATTTCTTACTTAGAGTCTTCTCGTGAGAAATCTCTTCCCACATTTCTTTCAATTAAGTATTTTCTGATTTAGTAATGTAAGACGTTACATATCGAGCAACAGCAATGGAAATGTCCGCAACATACTGAATATCCATGTTAGCGTTCCACATGGATAAAATAACTGGATTGTAGTCATTTATGTATTTTGATTCTTCGCTTCTTCTTAAGTTGTAGGTGTTTTTCTGAGACTTTCTTGTGATGGTATGTCGTACAGCTGACATAAAACTGTTCACTCTTCCTTTGGCTAATACAGGACGTGGAAATCCAAAACGACATTTGGTATAGAACTTATCCTTTGACTTGTACTTTCGTCGACAGTATTTTCCACACCTATGGCTTTGAAATCGTAAGACTTGTTGTTTTAAGTTTTTCTCTTCTCTGCTATTTGGAAGAGCACATGTAGCAATCTTCAATGAAAGACAAAACAGTTTCATCTGAATCTGTTCCAAATTTGGGGGCGTCCTTGACCCATAACAACATATGTATGTGAGGAGCACCTCTTGCTTGATACTCCTTTCTCCAAAAGAAATCCACAACTTCTCCAAGAGGAGGATTCTTTTTATTGCAGATGAAAGACATCATAGCTTCAAATCTATGATTGAAATATCTGCATACATTGACAGGATCCAAAGATCACAATTCTCCAGGTGCCTTGTAGTTATTATTTTTTATATTGGAATTTGCCTCTCGAAGAAATTCAAGTAAATCATCCCAAGCATACTCAGCACAGCTTAGTTTAACAAACCATGTAGGAGTTCCTAAGTTCCGTAGCATGCATTTCAGTTCTCCATGTCGACGGTACCAATATTCATTAGTCCCACGCTGACATGCCATCAGATTAATCAACTGAGATTCTAAATGACCATCTCTCTGATGCACTTATCCATAAAATCCTTTGCAGTTACATTTTGAAGATGCATTCCAGTTTTTAAAATGTGATTTACTGCATATGAAAGTCCAGACAAGTCACTTTCAAACAGAAGATGAAACATATAAGGGATACATTGTCGAAATCTTGGATCTTCTGCATATAATCTTGTTGTCCGATATTCAGATGCAGGAATCTGCACAGGACGTTCATCATATCGTCCACCTTTTCCTGTTGGAAACAACTGCGGGAAACAACGAGCTTCCAAGCTCTCTTCCCATACGCTCATGGGACTTCCTGTTGCTTTTTTCATTTGAAACAACTCAATTGTATTCCCCATCACCTCTTTGGAATGAAGTGGATGTACACTGTAATGTTCATAGATCTCTTCACATCTGGACATGTCCACTTTTTCAATTTGTCCACTTAATGTTTCACTATCTTCTGCTAAATCTCTTTCTTCTTCTCCAACAAACACATTTCTATAGTACTCATTAATTTTTAACAGATACAATGATGCCTTTTGCACTTTTCTAACATCCACTAACTCTTGCCAGATTTTCTTATTCTTAGTAGGAACACCATTAACTAGAATGACTAGTGGCCCATTTTCTGCATGATCTACACCAATAGTTTCAACATTTTTCCTTAAATCTAATGGTAAATACACAACTCTTCCTTTCAATCCTCTTTGCAACTCTGATGGAGGTAATTTACTTGTTTTGGGCTCCATACGAACAATAGCCTGAAACGGGTGAACACATTGTATCAGAATAGACTCATACGTATTTAAATCTATCAGCTCTGGAGGAATAGCAACCAACTCTAGATTATTATGAACAGCTCTAGCAGGTATTTTATTCTCATCTAATTTATTATAACAATATTTGCAAATACGCTGCTCACATCCCAAATCAAAACAATCCTGTACCAACAAATAAGTTGCAAATCATACACTTATCATTATCTTCTATTTCACTTTTTAAATACAGATTGACACCCCTAGTCTGATTTTTATAGTGACTTCGCCGACAACAAATACAAGAAACATTTGGTCTTTCACCTGAAATTACCTTAAACTATGTGATTTCATCCTCAAATTTTACTGTAATTACAGGTTCTACATTGTCTTCAACATTTTGTTCTACTAATGTGTCAGTTTCTTCACTCTTGCTGAGGCCCAAAGTAACAAAACTCAATATCCTCACAGACCTGCTTCACATCTGAAACTGACCCACGTAAAAGAGCACTGTTCAACTCACTTAACTTTAGTGCTGGACTTTTTGCATAATACAACCTTCTCACTAACTTCCGCATTTGAGTATGATGTACTGCCAGCATTCTGAAATGGTGAAAAACACTTTCACAAACTTTCCTAGAAAGACAAGCCAGAGAATGACCTTGCAAACCAGTATGTTTTCTCACTCTGCAAGGGTCTAGTCCTTGCAACAGCTTAATCTTTTGTTTTACACTTTTTTTAGTATAGACTCGTACAAAACTACATAATTTTTCAATAGATTCCTGTCGTACACTACAAACACTACTGCAATCCCAAGTGTACACAGGGTTTTTAGCACGTCTCCCTAAAACTTCATCAGCTATCACTTCTTCTGCATTTCTTTCAACCATTTTCTCTTTCTCCATTGGACAACCATCACTAACCTCATAACCTCTACCACTGGTGTCAACTGCATACAATAATTTTTCACTTAGTGAATAACTCTCTTCATTAAAAAAAGGCTCTGAACTAGAACTGTGTTTCCATTCTCCCAAAAAAACATCACAACTTTTTTTTGTTTTATTAATAACTCTTTTCCTCCTACTTTTGGCCTTCATTACATATATTGGTTTATCTAGTGATCGAATTCTGTTTAACATTAAAATAAACAGTTTCCTTTTTACTTCAAAAGCCTTTTCCACAATGCTTTCAATATGCTTCTTCTTTTTATAAAATAAAGCTCTCTTTTTATATTTCTTCACATCTTTCAGCAAATAATGGAGTACTCTCTTGTAAAATATTTTTTTGCGTAATTCCTTATACTGATTTTGTCTTCTTTTACCATACTTTATCTCCTTTGACTGAACATTTGCTTTTTTACTTTTCCTCTTATTTTGATTTTTTTTCTTACTTAAAATATTTTCTGAAGTTGCAGCATTCTCTACATTCTGTGTGCTCCTACAAACATTTTTAATAAATTGCTCCGTTATCTTACCAGAATTTTTTTTCCTTTTAGCCACATTATCTTGTTCATTCAATACTTGTGGTTGATGTTTCTTCAAATAATCCTCATGTCTCTGTTCTTTTTCTTTTTTTTTTCTGGCATTATTTCTCGATTTTAACGTTGAAAAACAGTATCTGCAAAAAAGAATCACAAATAAATGTATATTAATAACTTTCAAATTTACAGTATTCCATTACTGTACAAACACATTTTATATAAAAACAGACTAAGAAACTATAGCCCTGAACCACAAGTGTGACGATGATTAAAACACTACATACATAGTGCATACTACTTTGAAGCAGTTCATGCCCTAAAGCCTACCTCACTAAAAGACTACATGCTAAGTGACTGAATGATTATACTACTAAAAGGAGACACACTGGGTGAGTAACAGGGTGTTTGCTAGAAGTATATGAATACTAACTGGGGAATTGAAGGAGCGAAAGACAACTGTGTACCTGATTAGAGAACTGAATGCATACTGGATAGGCAATTAAAGCAGTCCATGTGCTAAGGCCCGGCTCACTGCATGAGTACTTGGGTACTGACTGAATGATTAGACTACAGCAAGGAGACGGCCTGGATGAATTTATACGTGGTAGGCTTTTCACACAGGGAATGGATTAGTACTTGGTACTGAATGGGTCACTAGAAGAGTGCAAAGGGAGTGACAGGATGTTTGCTGGACTATATGGATACTGACTAGGGAATTGTAAGTGTAAAAGACAAGTCTGTAGGTGGTTAGAAGACTGCATGCATAGTGCATAGGGGTTTGAAGCAGTCCATGTGCTAAGGCCTGGCTCAGTGCATGAATACTTAGACAGTGACTGAATCATTAGAGTACTGTAAAGAGAGTGTCTTAGTGAAGTTATAAGTGTTTGGGTTTTGGCACAGTGAATGGATTACTACATGGTGCTAAATGGGTCACTAGAAGACTGCAAAGGGACTGACAGAGTGTTTCCTAGAAGTGTATGGATACTGACTAGGGAATTGAAGGTGTGAAAACAACTGTGTAGGTGGTTAGAGAACTACATGCATACTGCATAGACATTTGAAGCAGTCTATTTGGTAATGAATGGTTCACAACATAAGTACTTAGAAACTGACTAAATCATCAGATTATTCTAGGACAGTGCCTGGGTAAAAAATTTAAATTTTCAGCTCTGGTGCAGTGAAGACAATACTACATGGTACTGCACTTTAGTGTCAAATCATGACTCATTTTATCAATGCATAAGCAAACACTGGCTTCTAATGCAACTAAAACTTGACAGCATGACAGGTTTTATAACAGTTATCTGTCAGCAAATACACAACGTTACCAAACGCTTCTCTCACAGTGGTTCCCAAATGCACACAGACTCAAAGTGTGATTCTAGACAAGCAGCACTAGCCCTAGGAGTTTACCAAAACTCATTCACTACACTGGAAGTGGTAAGGGAACTGCACACAATCTACATATTTCACGACTACACTTTACTGTCAATACCTAACTTATTTAATGGGAGCATAAGCCATAACTGTCTTCTGATGCTACTAAAACTTCACAACATGACATGTTTTAAAACAGTTATCTGTCAGCAAACACACGATGTTACCAAACGCTTCTCTCACAGTGGTTCCCAAATGTACACAGACTCACAGTGTGATTCTAGACAAGCACCACTATCCCTAGGACTTTACCAAAACTCATTCACTACAGTGGAAGTGGTAAAGAAACTGCACACAATCTACATATTTCACAACTGCACTTTAATGTCAATGCCTGACTAATGTAATCAACGCATAAGCAAAGACTGGCTTCTAATGCTACTAAAATTTGACAACATGACAGCTTT
The DNA here is from genome assembly GCF_964204655.1 of Triturus cristatus. NCBI lineage: Eukaryota > Metazoa > Chordata > Amphibia > Caudata > Salamandridae > Triturus > Triturus cristatus. The sequence continues at coordinate 1,082,418,728 of NC_140579.1, read as the reverse complement.
TAAAACAGTTATCTGTCAGCAAATACACGATGTTACCAAACGCTTCTGCAACAGTGGTTCCCAAATGTACAGAGACTCACAGTCTGATTCTAGACAAGCACCACTATCCCTAGGAGTTTAACATAACTCATTCACTACAGTGGAAGAGATAAGGGAACTGCACACAATCTACATATTTCACGACTACACTTTACTGTCAATACCTAACTCATTTAATGGGAGCATAAGCCATAACTGTCTTCTAATGCTACTAAAACTTCACAACATGACATGTTTTAAAACAGTTATCTGTCAGCAAACACACGATGTTACCAAACGCTTCTCTCACAGTGGTTCCCAAATGTACACAGACTCACAGTGTGATTCTAGACAAGCACCACTATCCCTAGGACTTTACCAAAACTCATTCACTACAGTGGAAGTGGTAAAGAAACTGCACACAATCTACATATTTCACGACTGCACTTTAGTGTCAATGCCTGACTCATTTAATCAACACATAAGTAAAGACTGGCTTCTAATGCAACTAAAAGTTGACATGACAGGTTTTAAAACAGTTATCTGTCAGCAAATACACGATGTTACCAAACGCTTCTGCAACAGTGGTTCCCAAATGTACAGAGACTCACAGTCTGATTCTAGACAAGCACCACTATCCCTAGGAGTTTAACATAACTCATTCACTACAGTGGAAGAGATAAGGGAACTGCACACAATCTACATATTTCACGACTGCACTTTAGTGTCAATGCCTGACTCATTTAATCAACACATAAGCAAAGACTGACTTCTAATGCAACTAAAACTTGAGAACATAACATGTTTTAAAACAGTTATCTGTCAGCAAATACACAATGTTACCAAACGCTTCTCTCACAGTGGTTCCCAAATGTACACAGACTCACAGTGTGATTCTAGACAAGCACCACTATCCCTAGGACTTTACCAAAACTCATTCACTACAGTGGAAGTGGTAAAGAAACTGCACACAATCTACATATTTCACAACTGCACTTTAATGTCAATGCCTGACTGATTTAATCAACACATAAGCAAAGACTGGCTTCTAATGCTACTAAAACTTTACAACATGACAGGTTTTAAAACAGTTATCTGTCAGCAACTACACGATGTTACCAAACGCTTCTCTCACAGTGGTTCCCACATGCAAACAGACTCACAGTGTCGTTCTAGACAAGCACCACTATCCCTAGGACTTTACCAAAACTCATTCACTACAGTGGAAGTGGTAAAGAAACTGCACACAATCTACATATTTCACGACTGCACTTTAGTGTCAATGCCTGACTCATTTAATCAACACATAAGTAAAGACTGGCTTCTAATGCAACTAAAAGTTGACATGACAGGTTTTAAAACAGTTATCTGTCAGCAAATACACGATGTTACCAAACGCTTCTGCAACAGTGGTTCCCAAATGTACAGAGACTCACAGTCTGATTCTAGACAAGCACCACTATCCCTAGGAGTTTAACATAACTCATTCACTACAGTGGAAGAGATAAGGGAACTGCACACAATCTACATATTTCACGACTGCACTTTAGTGTCAATGCCTGACTCATTTAATCAACACATAAGCAAAGACTGACTTCTAATGCAACTAAAACTTGAGAACATAACATGTTTTAAAACAGTTATCTGTCAGCAAATACACAATGTTACCAAACGCTTCTCTCACAGTGGTTCCCAAATGTACACAGACTCACAGTGTGATTCTAGACAAGCACCACTATCCCTAGGACTTTACCAAAACTCATTCACTACAGTGGAAGTGGTAAAGAAACTGCACACAATCTACATATTTCACGACTGCACTTTAATGTCAATGCCTGACTAATGTAATCAACGCATAAGCAAAGACTGGCTTCTAATGCTACTAAAATTTGACAACATGACAGCTTTTAAAACAGTTATCTGTCAGCAAATACACAATGTTACCAAACGCTTCTCTCACAGTGGATCCCAAATGCACACAGACTCACAGTGTGATTCTAGACAAGCACCACTATCCCTAGGAGTTTACCAAAACTCATTCACTACACTGGAAGTGGTAAGGGAACTGCACACAATCTACATATTTCACAACTACACTTTACTGTCAAAACCTAACTCATTTAATGGAAGCATAAGCCATCACTGTCTTCTAATGCTACTAAAACTTGAGAACATGACATGTTTTAAAACAGTTATCTTCAGCAAATACACGATGTTACCAAACGCTTTTCTCACAGTGGTTCCCAAATGTACACAGACTCACAGAGTGATTCTAGACAAGCACCACTATCCCTAGGAGTTTACCAAAACTCATTCACTACAGTGGAAGAGGTAAGGGAACTGCACACAATCTACATATTTCACGACTGCACTTTAGTGTCAATGCCTGACTCATTTAATCAACACATAAGCAAAGACTGGCTTCTAATGCTACTAAAACTTGACAACATGACAGGTTTTAAAACAGTTATCTGTCAGCAAATACACGATGTTACCAAACGCTTTTCTCACAGTGGTTCCCAAATGCAAACAGACTCACAGTGTGATTCTAGACAAGCACCACTATCCCTAGGACTTTACCAAAACTCATTCACTACAGTGGAAGTGGTAAAGGAACTGCACACAATCTACATATTTCACAACTGCACTTTAATGTCAATGCCTGACTGATTTAATCAACACATAAGCAAAGACTGGCTTCTAATGCTACTAAAACTTTACAACATGACAGGTTTTAAAACAGTTATCTGTCAGCAACTACACGATGTTACCAAACACTTCTCTCACAGTGGTTCCCACATGCAAACAGACTCACAGTGTCGTTCTAGACAAGCACCACTATCCCTAGGACTTTACCAAAACACATTCACTACAGTGGAAGTGGTAAAGGAACTGCACACAATCTACATATTTCGGATGTATGACATTACAACGCGTGTCATTACAACGCGTGCAGTTACATCGCATGCGTTAGAACGCATGCGATGTTACAACGCTATGCCATTACATCGCAAGTCTTTACATCGACTTGCACTAGATGGCGTGCTAACATTAGAAAAGTGTAATTTACTATTCCAACTCCAGTCCACGTAACAGTAGGGAAGGTGTTGGGATAGTAAACTACACTATTTGTAATGTTAGCACGCCATCTAGCGCAAGTCGATGTAAAGACTTGCGTTGTAATGGCATTGCGTTGTAACTTCGCATGCGTTGTAACGCATGCGATGTAAAAGCTGCGCGTGCTAAAAACCGCGTTGTAATGGCTGTTCCCCACATATTTCACGACTACACTTTAGCGTCAATGCCTGACTCATTTAATCAACACATAAGCAAAGACTGGCTTCTAATGCTACTAAAACTTGACAACATGACAGGTTTTAAAACAGTTATCTGTCAGCAAATACACAATGTTACCAAACGCTTCTCTCACAGTGGTTCCCAAATGCACACAGACTCAGAGTGTGATTCTAGACAAGCACCACTATCCCTAGGAGTTTACCAAAACTCATTCACAACACTGGAAGTGATAAGGCAACTGCACACAATCTACATATTTCATGACTACACTTTACAGTCAATACCTAACCCATTTAATGAAAGCATAAGCCATAACTGTCTTCTAATGCTACTAAAACTTCACAACATGACATGTTTTAAAACAGTTATCTGTCAGCAAACACACGATTTTACCAAACGCTTCTCTCACAGTGGTTCCCAAATGTACACAGACTCACAGTGTGATTCTAGACAAGCACCGCTATCCCTAGGACTTTACCAAAACTCATTCACTACAGTGGAAGTGGTAAAGAAACTGCACACAATCTACATATTTCACGACTGCACTTTAATGTCAATGCCTGACTAATGTAATCAACGCATAAGCAAAGACTGGCTTCTAATGCTACTAAAATTTGACAACATGACAGCTTTTAAAACAGTTATCTGTCAGCAAATACACAATGTTAACAAACGCTTCTGCAACAGTGGTTCCCAAATGTACAGAGACTCACAGTCTGATTCTAGACAAGCACCACTATCCCTAGGAGTTTAACATAACTCATTCACTACAGTGGAAGAGATAAGGGAACTGCACACAATCTACATATTTCACGACTACACTTTACTGTCAATACCTAACTCATTTAATGGGAGCATAAGCCATAACTGTCTTCTAATGCTACTAAAACTTCACAACATGACATGTTTTAAAACAGTTATCTGTCAGCAAACACACGATGTTACCAAACGCTTCTCTCACAGTGGTTCCCAAATGTACACAAACTCACAGTGTGATTCTAGACAAGCACCACTATCCCTAGGACTTTACCAAAACTCATTCACTACAGTGGAAGTGGTAAAGAAACTGCACACAATCTACATATTTCACGACTGCACTTTAGTGTCAATGCCTGACTCATTTAATCAACACATAAGTAAAGACTGGCTTCTAATGCTACTAAAAGTTGACAACATGACAGGTTTTAAAACAGTTATCTGTCAGCAAATACACAATGTTACCAAACGCTTCTGCAACAGTGGTTCCCAAATGTACAGAGACTCACAGTCTGATTCTAGACAAGCACCACTATCCCTAGGAGTTTAACATAACTCATTCACTACAGTGGAAGAGATAAGGGAACTGCACACAATCTACATATTTCACGACTACACTTTAGTGTCAATGCCTGACTCATTTAATCAACACATAAGCAAAGACTGGCTTCTAATGCAACTAAAACTTGAGAACATGACATGTTTTAAAACAGTTATCTGTCAGCAAATACACGATGTTACCAAACGCTTCTCTCACAGTGGTTCCCAAATGTACACAGACTCACAGTGTGATTCTAGACAAGCACCACTATCCCTAGGACTTTACCAAAACTCATTCACTACAGTGGAAGTGGTAAAGAATCTGCACACAATCTACATATTTCACGACTGCACTTTAATGTCAATGCCTGACTAATGTAATCAACGCATAAGCAAAGACTGGCTTCTAATGCTACTAAAATTTGACAACATGACAGCTTTTAAAACAGTTATCTGTCAGCAAATACACAATGTTACCAAACGCTTCTCTCACAGTGGATCCCAAATGCACACAGACTCACAGTGTGATTCTAGACAAGCACCACTATCCCTAGGAGTTTACCAAAACTCATTCACTACACTGGAAGTGGTAAGGGAACTGCACACAATCTACATATTTCACAACTACACTTTACTGTCAAAACCTAACTCATTTAATGGAAGCATAAGCCATAACTGTCTTCTAATGCTACTAAAACTTGAGAACATGACATGTTTTAAAACAGTTATCTTCAGCAAATACACGATGTTACCAAACGCTTTTCTCACAGTGGTTCCCAAATGTACACAGACTCACAGTGTGATTCTAGACAAGCACCACTATCCCTAGGAGTTTACCAAAACTCATTCACTACAGTGGAAGAGGTAAGGGAACTGCACACAATCTACATATTTCACGACTGCACTTTAGTGTCAATGCCTGACTCATTTAATCAACACATGAGCAAAGACTGGCTTCTAATGCTACTAAAACTTGACAACATGACAGGTTTTAAAACAGTTATCTGTCAGCAAATACACGATTTTACCAAACGCTTCTCTCCCTGTGGTTCCCAAATGCAAACAGACTCACAGTGTGATTCTAGACAAGCACCACTATCCCTAGGACTTTACCAAAACTCATTCACTACAGTGGAAGTGGTAAAGGAACTGCACACAATCTACATATTTCACGACTGCACTTTAATGTCAATGCCTGACTAATGTAATCAACGCATAAGCAAAGACTGGCTTCTAATGCTACTAAAACTTGACAACATGACAGCTTTTAAAACAATTATCTGTCAGCAAATACACAATGCTACCAAACGCTTCTCTCACAGTGGAACCCAAATGCACACAGACTCACAGTGTGATTCTAGACAAGCACCACTATCCCTAGGAGTTTACCAAAACTCATTCACTACACTGGAAGTGGTAAGGGAACTGCACACAATCTACATATTTCACGACTACACTTTACTGTCAAAACCTAACTCATTTAATGGAAGCATAAGCCATAACTGTCTTCTAATGCTACTAAAACTTGAGAATATGACATGTTTTAAAACCGTTATCTTCAGCAAATACACGATGTTACCAAACGCTTTTCTCACAGTGGTTCCCAAATGTACAAAGACTCACAATGTGATTCTAGACAAGCACCACTATCCCTAGGAGTTTACCAAAACTCATTCACTACAGTGGAAGAGGTAAGGGAACTGCACACAATCTACATATTTCACGACTGCACTTTAGTGTCAATGCCTGACTCGTTTAATCAACACATAAGCAAAGACTGGCTTCTAATGCTACTAAAACTTGACAACATGACAGGTTTTAAAACAGTTATCTGTCAGCAAATACACGATGTTACCAAACGCTTCTCTCACAGTGGTTCCCAAATGCAAACAGACTCACAGTGTGATTCTAGACAAGCACCACTATCCCTAGGACTTTACCAAAACTCATTCACTACAGTGGAAGTGGTAAAGGAACTGCACACAATCTACATATTTCACGACTGCACTTTAATGTCAATGCCTGACTAATTTAATCAACACATAAGCAAAGACTGGCTTCTAATGCTACTAAAACTTTACAACATGACAGGTTTTAAAACAGTTATCTGTCAGCAACTACACGATGTTACCAAACGCTTCTCTCACAGTGGTTCCCACATGCAAACAGACTCACAGTGTGATTCTAGACAAGCACCACTATCCCTAGGACTTTACCAAAACTCGTTCACTACAGTGGAAGTGGTAAAGGAACTGCACACAATCTACATATTTCGGATGTATGACATTACAACGCGTGTCATTACAACGCGTGCAGTTACATCGCATGCGTTACAACGCATGCGATGTCACAACGCTATGCCATTACAACGCAAGTCTTTACATCGACTTGCACTAGATGGCGTGCTAACATTAGAAAAGTGTAATTTACTATTCCAACTCCAGTCCACGTAACAGTAGGGAAGGTGTTGGGATAGTAAACTACACTATTTGTAATGTTAGCACGCCATCTAGCGCAAGTCGATGTAAAGACTTGCGTTGTAATGGCATTGCGTTGTAACATCGCATGCGTTGTAACGCTTGCGATGTAAAAGCTGCGCGTGCTAAAAACCGCGTTGTAATGGCTGTTCCCCACATATTTCACGACTGCACTTTAGTGTCAATGCCTGACTCATTTAATCAACACATAAGCAAAGACTGGCTTCTAATGCTACTAAAACTTGACAACATGACAGGTTTTAAAACAGTTATCTGTCAGCAAATACACAATGTTACCAAACGCTTCTCTCACAGTGGTTCCCAAATGCACACAGACTCACAGTGTGATTCTAGACAACAACCACTATCCCTACGAGTTTACCAAACCTTATTTACTACTATGGAAGTGGTAAGAGAACTGCACACAATGTGAATATTTCGAAAGTGCACTTTTGTATCATTGCCTGACTCATTTAATCAACGCATAAGCAAACACTGGCTTCTCATGCTACTAAAACTTGACAACATGACAGGTTTTAAAAGAGTTATCTGTCAGCAAATACAAGATATTACTAAATGCTTCTCTCACAGTGGTTCCCAAATGCACACAGGCTCTCTGTGTGATTCTAGACAAACAACACTATCCCTTGCACTATACCAAAACACATTTCTTCATCTACAAGGAGTACTACATTTTACTGCAGAAACATAACTCATTTCATAAATTCATAAACAATGACTGGTTTCTAATTCTACCAAAATATAATAACTGCATAGTTATCTGTCTACAAACACATGAAAAAACAAATCCTTATCACAAAATGGTTTCTACATGCACACACACTGTCAATAAGATCGTAGAGAAAAAAAAGTACTCCCTACACTTTAGGAGACGAAATACATTAGTCTGAATAAAATAAAAATAGGCTACATACATCCCCTCACAATTAAATAACTCACCTTTCAAGATGTTTTGTAGATTAAGAAATATATCAGTCACACAAGATATCAGTCACACACCAGATTTTCTTATACAGAATCTCTGCACTGTGCACCAGTCAGCAGAACCAATGAATGGCAAAGTTTCCCTCTCATTTTCCACACATATACATGTAAACATCAAATCACATTCCTTCCCACATAAATTCAAAAGCAAACACACATTTCTATTGGTTAAACATTTCAACCCTTTCCAAATGACATAAACTTCAACCCTTCCCCCAATCTGCCTTCTGCCCGTTACCATAGAAACAGGTCATGGAACACTGTACTGAGCACACAGGTCACAAGTTCAGCACACACAATGTTGCTAATCAAAACAGCAAGTGTGCTTGACTTCTCAACATATCAGCTTATCATATATAATGTTCCTTTCACGCACTTTTTGTTAATCAATAAGAATCATGCGTTTAAAAAACAGAAACATGCACCCTACCTTTCAGTGTAGAAGGTTGTTAAACAACCAATCATTTCTTGTCTTTTTTCAAAATTGCATCTTAGCCACCATTTTAGAAACATCTTACTTTCCAAACTGCCATTTCATTTACAGAGACCATCTGAGTGCATCCAGACCTCCTTACAAGATGCTTACAGTGTGGATTGTGGGACACAGCTACATTTTCTGGAGCCAAAGGTATGCAGAAAACAAAGGCATTCACTAAGACCTAGGTTTGCCAAATGTAGACGGTTAAAGTGGCACCAATTGATGCCATTGGTGAAATCCTTCATACAAATCCAACACCCTGACCTCATAATAGTGCACTGTGGTGGCAATGACCTAGGCACTTTGACTGGGGTAGGTCTGGAAATGCTTATGAAGGACACCTTTGCACAACTGATTTCACTTTTCCCTAAAACTGCCTTTGTGTACTCTAACATATGTCAAAGGCAGAAATGGAACTGGTCCGATCATTTTTGTCCACAGATTGAGAAAGCTAGGAAACATGTGAATAAATCTGTTTCTGCTTTTCTCCGAGACTACAGAATGGGGTCCATTTACAATAACAATCTGTGCTTAAGAGATGTATAGGAGAGATGGAGTACACTTTACTGATGAAGGAAACAGAGTCTTCTTCAACAACTTTAGACTCTGTATAGGTACTTACTTATAAGTACCAAAAACTCTCAATGAACACAACGGCTCTTTTTAGAGCCACTCAAGAACAAAACACTTAAGCTTAATCAATTCAATTAAGCTTTATTCGGTGCAAATTAATGACCATAAAAGCACAATACACAAACATAATAAGAAAAAAAAGTACAAGGGCAGATTATAGTAGACATAACAATACATTAAAACCAATAAATTAATTAATTAATACTAATTAAAAAAATAGGGGCATTTGCACCCATAGTTAAAAACACATGCTTTTCCTGGAATTGATGCATTTGTTTAAAAAGGTTGCAGTATAAAAACAAATATCCGCAGATTGCAAATTAAAAATTAGTTTCATTGCTTGTTCAACTGAACGTGTTCCGTATTTAACAAACATTGGTTTGAGAAGGGCAATCCGAAAATTAGAATACAATTTGCAAAATAGCATAACGTGCAATGTGCTTTGCATGGAGATCCCGTCACATCTACAAGGCCCAGATGGATGTTTTTTCATTGTTGGATGGCCCACCAAATGGTGCGCCATTCCAAATCTGAGTCTTGTTAACACAAATTTATGTGACGGTCTAATGACCATGGTTAAGTAGACAGGAAATCCATCCGTAGATAAATATCTGTTATAAAATGTGACAGTGGACAGAGTTCCAGCGGCAACAGCCCTCTTTCTCTCTACAAAGGCCAGAAAAACCCTTTTTAACTCGACTTTGGGGATCAGTAAAACTGCTTTGGGATCATTTACAATGTTCAGGTTAAAAATATCTGAAAAACACACAATAATGTATTTAATCCAGGGTATTGCTACAAATTTGTCTAGTTGCAAACAGTCCTGGATAATAGATCTAGTAAAAGACTTCTCATCCTTCAGCCAAATGGACCGCCAGGTCATCAAAGGCCTAAGGGATAAAAGGTCAAGTAGGTGGTTAACAGATAATTCCCGGTGACTCAAAGCATTAGAGGCCGATGCGGACAAGCATAAAAGTTTTTTAAGAAAAAGATTTTCTTCGAGCTGCAGATTGTGGGCGCAACAATAACCCCAAATTCCTGCCCCATACAACGCAATTGTTACGCATCTAGCCTGATAAATTTTAAGCATGTCCCCGGTCCTACAGTCCCCAATTTTAGCGGCAAATCTAAAGATGCCGTGGGCATTTCTAGCCATTTTATTGCGTATGTTATTGAATTCATAAGTCCACTTCTTATCACTTGAGAAGGTAATACCTAAATAACAGAATTTATCCACATGTTGCACCTTTACATTATCAATAAAATACCCTTTTATGGTCTGTTTTGGATTCTTGGGACCACAGGTCATGGTGTACGTTTTCCCTTTATTAATAACTAATTTCCTATCTTTAATAAAGGATGCAAAGATATCCCTCAACCGCTGCAATCCTACAGGAGTTCTGGATAACAATACAGCGTCATCGGCGTATAATAACACCGGCACTGAGACACCATTGATCCTAGGAGCATCTGCGTTCACTTCCTTTAAAATGGCATCAATTCCATTAATAAATAAAATGAATAAGAGAGGAGCTAAAACAAAACCCTGCCTAATACCACGTTTGACACTAAAGTTTGGGGTACATTCTCCCTTCCTGCCAAAACGCACACAGGTTTTTAATTTTTCATACATCCTGGCAAGAAAAAATATTATACCCTCCGGTGCTCCCATATTCAACAAGGTTGGCCACAAAATTGAGTGGTCAACCATGTCGAAAGCGCTGCTTAAGTCAGCGAAGCATAGGTGCATAAGGCCGGGTTTTGCGTCACTGTACTTCCCGATCAACAGTTCTAAATTAACACATTGATCAAGCGTACCCCTGCCTTTCCTAAAACCATACTGGCTGTCTGCCAGAATACCATCCTGTTCCACCCATTCTTCCAGTCTTATAAGCATAATTCTGCTCATAACCTTTATAGAGGAGTCCAATAAGGAGACAGGGCGGTAATTCTTTGCATCAGACCTGCTTCCTTTTTTATAAATTGGAACGATAATGGACTCCCCCCAGGTTGGAGGGGGCTCAATACAGACAGCAGCATTAAAAACAACGGACAACAGGGGACCCCAGACTTTAGGTGCGGCTTTATAAACGTCAATCGGGACCCCGTCCGGGCCTTGAGCCTTCCCGCCCTTACTCGCCCGAATCTCACTAATAACCTCATCCACAGAGATATCAAGTGGCAAAATAGGCCAACTAGATGAGCCAGCATCATTGGTTTTGTCCGAGTCAAAAATAGTCGAAAAGTGAGTAATCCAGCCTTCACTGGAGACGTTTGCTGTTAACTCGGGTACCTTGGCCTCTTTGAGGAATGGGGAGTTAACCGTTGCCCAAAATAATGTGCAATTAGAAAGTTCTGCAGCTTGGTTAAGTGAATCCCAAGCTTGCTGCTGTAGAGCCCCCTTCCTAGATTTGATAGCGTTTTTATAATCTAGTCTTAAGTTTATAACTACATTTTTATCCCTAGGCTTCATTGCTAAAGCCTGCTTGAGGCTAGTCAGAGCTGCCGAACAGGTATGATCAAACCAGCCAGGTCCAGTTCTTAAACAACCCCTATTACGACCGGTAAACTTAGCATCAATGGCAGTGTTGATCCCTCTAAAACAAGATAAGACCCACTCATGGTCGAATCTATTTTCTAAAATAAAAACAATGTCTACCAAATTCCCCTTTATTATAGATGTGGTCAATTCTGAAGCTTTCTCCCCAACCCACCTAAGTCTTACCCCGTTGGCCCGGTAAGCTTCTATATTATCAATTATTGTCCCCACCTCTACATCACCCTCCTCCCATAAGGACGTGGCTACAATAATACAATTGTGGTCGCTTGCCGCCGATATTTCAATTTCCAGTGGGGCAAAACAGTTGACAATACTAGAAGATACTAACACATGGTCAATCACTGAGTTAGAACGCCAATTTTTAAATGTAGGGATGGGCAAGCCGGTTCCATCCCTACAACAATCCAATATTTCTAAGTCATGACATCCCATTAATTTATTCAAGATTTCTCCATAAGTATCATGTCCAAAGTGCGGTACCTCCCATCCAGCGTTATTAGTGACCCCACATGATTTTAAAGGTAACATTTCACACAACGTGGTATTAAAGTCCCCACACCAAATTATGTCAAATACAACATTGGATTCCAAACTCAGAATGTCAATGGTGTTGGCCAAATCTGTTACTATTCTACCCCTGGTGCTATCGAATATATTATTATAATAGTTGATCAGAAGGATATTACGACCTTTGCCTTCAGAAATCCAGAGCATCTGGACAAGGTCACCTACCGGTATATACTTTTTCACCAGTATTCTGCGATGGACCGATATAAGTGTGAGTAAACCCCCCTTAGCTCTTCCAGGTCCATCTCCCCGTGCTGGCAGGTTATATGACACGAATCCCTCATAATCAACATCTCCTTTGCACCAGGTTTCTTGGAAACACAAGATATCATACTTGTTAATAAAAGTTTCCCAGCCTAAATCTCTACCCTTAGATTTTAAACCGCCCACATTCCAGCAGGCCAATCTGGAACATGTACCTGTTCTGGTAGCAAGACTAGTGACATATTCAGTAACAGTGGCCCCCTCAATAGATTGCCCCAAGTTGCATGGATCCACAAGACCCTCGCGAACAATCTCTTCCTCAATCAAAAGGGGCGTGGGTGGTGTGACCTTAAATATAGTTTTATCAACACAGTCATCTACACCAAAGCTTTTAGTCCTCACTGAATACATCTCACTCTCTTGTAAAAGTCAATCATTAGAGTCCAGGGAACTAAGGGCATGAAATCTATTTTGGGTTGGGATACCAAAATGAGGTCTATAGGTATCTGGGTGGGTAATAATTCTGCTACTCTCGCATTGATTGCTATTAAGATGGCTATAGAAGAAACCTAGCGATCGAGCGCATACATTGACATCAGAGGTTGGAAGGGATGCAGCTCTTAGGAGGACAGTGGAAACATGTTGAGGATGTTTAAAATTTACAATCACACAGTCCCCCTTCGAGCTTTTCTTAGAACTCCCTATCCATTTAACTCTCCTGGTAGTCAGGACTTGGTCAGAGAAGTATAACGGGAAACCGCATTGTCTATTCAACCATGATAAACTTTTATTTTTTAAAGAGTCATGTGTTTCTTGGTAACCCCTGATTTCTAGTGGTGGGACATTTGTTAATACCACCACATATGGTGCACACCCGGGCGGAAGGTTAGTGGCGTGTCCTCTATTAATTTCTTCCCAGCCCTCGTTATTTTTAATAACAGTTGTAACCTGACTGTCACAATGAGTTGGCACATTAGGTATTATGGGGTTAGCTATGACATTTTCCTTGTTGCCTGTAGCCTTAATAGAAAGAACACTCTGAGTATTACATTTACTATTGATTGTAGCAGTAATTACTCTGCCTGGTTCCTCCAAGGCCTTTTTAAGAAGTCCACCCAGTCTCGCGACTTCTGCTGTTAAATCTTCGATCTTTGACACAAGAGGGTGTATAATACCTCTGATCTTTAACTCAATAATATCCGCTAAGTTCTTTGTCGTATCAACATCTAAACTGACATTGTTCGACTTAGAAGCCGTATCTATTTCAGATTGTTCTAATGGTGAGGCTACCCGCTTCCTTGCAGTTCGTGTCCCCCCCCTTCTTAATTAGAATTTTCCTACATGTTCTAATTGCCCGCGCTACTGGGGTAGGGGAACATTGTAGTACCTTATCAGGGCAATTATCTAGATCCACTAAAATGGGGGGGTCTGCTCAAGATCGGGCAGTCCCTCAGCTAAGAGATCCAAATTCGTGGTGTTAAATCCACTGTTCTCATCCAATAATATATGATCTGACGGGCCCTGAGTAGGGGTTACCGATGGTGGAGAAATGCTTATCCCTAATGACTGTCGCCTTTCAGTATTTATTTTGCTCACCACCTGCACCAAGTAATTATCCATAGTACGTGGCCCAGAAGGAGCCTTCTGTTTCAACATACTGATACAACAGCCCAAAAACAAAGCTTAATGAGTTATACTATTAGTTACACCATCAACTGGTGGAATTACATATATATAAACAAAAGTGACCAGAATGAAAATAAAATAAAACTCCCAAACGCAATATAATGTGTCACGACTCACTGAGTGTAGCTATATTTCAGTCTGCAATCTCATGGGAACAGAGTCTCTGGCCCAGTCCAGCCTCCTCAGGCCTCTGAGGGCCACAGAGGGCCCGCCCTTCTCCCGGGCTTCTCCCGGCGCCGCCCGCGCGCGTCCCGCGACGCGGAGGGGGCCGTTTGAATTTAGCGCCTCTGGGCGCGGAAGTGCTGGCGGGAGGGGGCGGTGCCAGCTACAGTCCTGGGAGCCGTAGTCCTGCGCTCCCTACGTGTGGCGCCCAGCAAGCAACAAGCAACACCAGCGGTGTAAAATGAGGAGAGTGTCCGCCTCACGAGCTCCCCGCTGGTATCCAGGTAAGGTTTTGCCGCCGATCGCCAGTAGCCAGTAGATTCCGCAAGGTCTGTGTTTGTATCAATACCTAGAATAAATACTGCGCTTCCGGTTTTCTACGTGTAACACCCCATGCAGCCCAATCACGGTCGCGTTTGATGAATGACTCGCTCGCACTGAATGCAAACCTTGCTTTCAGTGGTGAGCCCCTGGGCCGCGGCAGCACAGGGCTGATGACACCGACAGGATAAGGCTACCTCGACTCAGGCCGATAAGTTAAAAACAGACATGATGTAGTCTCCCTGGGAGGTATCCGATTCCCTCTGTGGCGAGGTGAATACAATCCCTACGAAAGCTGCACAGTTGATTTACCCCAAACAGCTGCGAATACGGTTAGAACAATGGGTAGAAATGTTCACTCTTCAACTGGTCAGCTTATCAGCTACCCAGATGCTGTGTAACGAAATCGAACCATTCGTTAAACTGGTTCGATCGGTTGCCACATACACAATGTGGCTGGACGAACTCCGGTAAAAATGTTTTAAAGAAAAGTTAGCACTCTAGTTCTTAATGTGACTTCCTATCGGCTCTGTGGCTGCCTGTCGCCTCCAGGATTGCTATTGACGCAGGAGCAGCTCATTTCAGATGCATGGCGCGGGCATGCAGCGGACATGGGGTGAAGACTGAGGTCGAGGAGGCGGGGTCTCCGCTAATAGAAAGGTGCTTAAGAGATGTATAGGAGAGATGGAGTACACTTTACTGATGAAGGAAACAGAGTCTTCCTCAACAACTTTAGACTCTGTATAGGTACTTACTTATAAGTACCAAAAACTCTCAATGAACACAACAGCTCTTTTTAGAGCCACTCAAGAACAAAACACTTAAGCTTAATCTTTATCTCCCAACAATTTCATTTTTTTTTCCTTGGATCCGCGAACCCACCGCAAGAGGATCCGTGCATCCAACGCGATAGGATGCACGCACAATGCTCGCATTTCGCCGTTTTTTTTGTTTTTTTAAAAAGGGGGGCCCCAGGGGGTCCTTCTGGCACCCCCTAAGCACCTCTAGAGGGTCAGAGTATTTCCACTCTGCCCCTTTATATGTTTTACACACTTATTCCCCTTGCATCTTCAGCCTCGCTTCTACCGAGGCAGAAAATGGCCGCCAACAGTTCCTGGTTTCGAATGTAGAGAGACACTCGACAGCCAATTAGCATTCAGCGCGCGATCGGGAGGGTGCACGCTCGGTTCGGGAAGGGTGCACTTACGGTGCGGGTAGGGTCCGCGGATCCTCCCCGGCCATAGATATCACTAACTTTTTTACCCTAATTTTCTCAGGAACTACTGAACAGATTCACACCATATATGCAAAAGGCACGAGTCCGAACTGAGGACTACCTCTTTGCCAAATTTGGTGTCATTCCGTTCAGCGGTTCGGGCTGTAGCTGCGACAACAGATCCTATGGGAAATTGCATGGGGAAAATGCGTTTTGGGACCCTCCTTTTTTCTCGACCCTTCTTGATGGATCACCGCAAAACTTTCAGGGTAGGAGCGGAGCGGAGCTGGCCATAAGTTTGGAAAATTTCGCGAGGATTTGTCAACCAACGCCAACGTTATTCCAAATAGAATGTTGCAGATTTCCTATGGAAAATAGGTCCTAACTATAACTATCTACTGGCGACCGCCAGTAGATAATATATATATATATATATATATATATATATATATATATATATATATATGTATATTCACTGAAAAAACCATAGGTTTCACACATGTTATAGTTAGCGGAAATTTTACTGATAAAAAACCAATGAAATTCCCCCGTTATAGTTAGTGCAGGCAACTATAACTCACGCGACCGCAATCCTCTGCTGATGCTAATACTGTATTTAGACACTTATTTGCCCATGTCTTCTTCCATACATTTTTAGCTATACATATATTACAAATATTTTTTTTTCATAAAGACACATATGTCATCAGCAGAAGATTGCGGTCGCGTGAGTTATAGTTGCCTGCACTAACTATAACGGGGGAATTTCATTGGTTTTTTATCAGTAAAATTTCCGCTAACTATAACATGTGTGAAACCTATGGTTTTTTCAGTGAATTTGCAAGGTTTTTTAAATGCTAATTCCTAACTATAACGTGTGTGAAACCTATGGTTTTTTCAGTGAATTTGTACGGTTTTTTAAATGCTAAGTTACTTTACGCCATTCGTGGCGTGCGCGCCCACTTAACGCAGTTCGTTCCGTGCGCGCACGGTGCGCTTCGCGCACCGTGCGCGCTCAGTGAGCACGCGGTGCGCTTCGCGCACCGCGCGCCCACTTTACGCAGTTAGTGCCGTGCACGCACGGTGGGCACGCGGTGCGATGACAAAGCAAGAAAGCACGTCAACAAATCTGTTTCTGCTTTCCTCCGTGACTATGGTATGGGTGCCATTTACCACAACAACTTGCGTTATGACATGCAAGACATTTATAGAGGAGATGGTGTGCACTTCAATGATGAAGGGAACAGAGTCTTCCTCTTGAACCTTAGACTCTGCATCGGTACTTACTTGTAGGTACCACTAAAAAATCCTTTCATAAACACAACGGCTCTTTTTAGAGCCCCCTAATATCTAAACACTTAAATCTGCTTTTCATTTATTATTTTTTTTTTTTTTTTACCGTACGCTTACCGTAAGCTTACCGTACGCGTACCCCGTGATTTTTTTTAAAATCAATAAATGTTTTTTTTGTACTTTTCTGTCCTTCTTTGACCCCCTTACAAATGTTAGGGGGTCTGTAACTCTCCTCATTGCCCCCTTTCCTTGTTTTCACTCTTTTTTTTCAGAGTGAAATACACAAAATGGCGGCCGCCGCTTCCTGGTTTCGACCGATTCGAATGTTTACTAAGATCTAAGAGCCAATCAGAATCGCGCTCGCGCACGCCACCGTACGCTTACCGTAAGCGTACGGTAAGCGTACCGTAAGCGGGCTCAGATATATATATTGATTTAAAGGCTATTTTCTCAGAATCTACTGAACAGATTTACACCAAACCTACAAAAGGCACTTCCTTGACCTAGGGACTACCTCTCTGCCAAATTTTGAGTAATTCTGTTCAGCCGTTCGGGCTGTAGCTCGTTCTAAAGGTCCTATGGAAAAATGCATGGGAAAAACGCGTTTTGGGACCCCCCTTTTATCTCAGCCCCCGCTTGACGGATCCCCCCGAGACTTTCAGGGTAGGAGCGGAGCGTAGCGCCCCACCTATTTTGAGAAATTCGCGAGGATTCGTCAACCGGCGCCAAAGTTATTCAAAATAGAATGTTGAGGTTTTCCTATGGAAACGTGGTCCTAACTATAACTACCTACTGGCGACCGCCAGTAGGTAATATATATATATATGTATATATATACATATATATATATATATATATATATATATATATATATATATATATATATATATATATATATATATATATATATATATATATATATGTAACCTACTGGCGGTCGCCAGTAGGTAGTTATAGTTAGGACCTATTATCCATAGGAAAATCGTAACATTCTTTTCCCAATAACTTTGGCGTCGGTTTACGAATCTTCGCAAAATTTTCAAAATTCGTGGGGCGCTTCGGTCAGCTCCTATCTTAGAAGTTTCGGGGTGATTCGGCAAGCAGGGGCCGAGAAAAAATGGGGGTCCAAAACGTGTTTTCTCCATGTTAATTCCCATAGGAAACTTTAGAAACGGCTACAGCCCCGAACCGCTGAACGGAATTACACCAAATTTGGCGAAAAGGTAGTCCTTTGTTCAGAAAGATGCCTTTTTGTTAAATGGTGTAAATCCGTTCAGTAGTTCATGAGAAATTAGAAAAAGAAAAAGTTTCAATATCTGGGCGGAGCCTAACGACACATCTCATCGTGAGATCTGATTGTCTGTCAGCACTTCATCCTGGAATTGCTGGCAGCCATCTTGGGACCAATATACATGATAGTACCCCATTGAAATGCATTGTAGTGAATCGAAGATTTTGAGGGTTACCAAAGGGAGAACTATAAAGGGTGATAACAGACTTTAGTTACATTAGAATTCATTTGTTGATGGTACCATACTAATTGCAGGAATTGTGGTGTGTTCTAAGGTGATTTTACCCTGTGAAAAACCTTCTGCTGGGATATCATGAATAATGTTTGAGAGAAAACTGAAGCTAAAATGAGAGCATATTTTCAGTAAATTCACATTATCTTTCTCAGTCATGTGAGAATGAAGTCTGTCATTCTCAGTAAATCATGTACATCCAACAAGGACAGAGACTGTCAGTTGATTCCTTTGTGTTCTACTGCACCTTCCCAGAGTGTTCTAAAGAACAACTAGAGCGCTAACAGCCTTACTTATGACAAAAGTATGGCACACCTGAAGCCATCTTGATTGGAATAAACTGGTAACACTTAAAACATTTAATTTAAAAAGGAACAAAATGATGGGGTTCATTTTGTCATAGAAATTATGGTTAGTGCTGTAGAAAGAAAAATTAGGACATGTTTCTAGTGTGATCACAAATATCGTCCTGTTATATTTCAACAGGAGCAGCCTGTCAGTTGATGTCTTTGTGTTCTACTGCAGCTTCCCAGAGTGTTCTAAAGAACAACTAGAGCGCTAACAGCCTTACTTATGACAAAAGTATGGCACACCTGAAGCCATCTTGATTGGAATAAACTGGTAACACTTAAAACATTTAATTTAAAAAGGAACAAAATTATGGGGTTCATTTTGTCATAGAGATTATGGTTAGTCCTGGAGAGAGAAAAATTAGGACATGTTTCAAGTGTGATCTCAAATATATTCCTGTTATATTTCAACAGGAGCAGCCTGTCAGTTGATTCCTTTGTGTTCTACTGCAGCTTCCCAGAGTGTTCTAAAGAACAACTAGAGCACTAACAGTCTTACTTATGACAAAATTATGGCACACCTGAAGCCATCTTGATTGGAATAAACTGGTAACTCTTAAAACATTTAATTTAAAAAGGAACAAAATGAGGGGGTTCATTTTGTCATAGAAATTATGGTTAGTGCTGTGGAAAGAACAATTAGGACATGTTTTAAGTGAGATCTCAAATATCTTCCTGTTATATTTCAACAGGAGCATCCTGTCAGTTGATGCCTTTGTGTTCTACTGCAGCTTCCCAGAGTGTTCTAAACAACTAGAGCGCTAACAGCCTTACTTATGACAAAAGTATGGCACACCTGAAGCCATCTTGATTGGAATAAACTGGTAACACTTAAAACATTTAATTAAAAGGAACAAAATGATGGGGTTCATTTTGCCATAGAAATTATGGTCAGTGCTGTAGAAAGAAAAATTAGGACATGTTTCAAGTGTGATCTCAAATCCTCTTTTATTTCATTAGAAATGTCTGACATGCAGACTGAAACAATCACCTTCAATACCAGCAATAGACTTCCAGTTAACTCCCTGGTGAGCAGTAGCTTTACTCCAGTGATCTAATGAACAACTAGAGTGCTAACATTCTGAATTTATGGCAAATGTGTGACACGTCTGAATGCCTTCTTGATGGAATCAAACTAAAAAACTGAAAGCATTTCCTACTGAGGAGACTGTAGTAAATGAGGAAATTAGGAAACTTCATAACAAATAAGTCTCCCAAGATGGCCACCAGAGAAAAAAGAGCCCAAATGTAGCACAAATATCACCCAGATGTAGCCCACATATAGCCCAATGACAGAAGTGTGCAACACACTTTTTATTTTGAGTTTTTCTGCAGTTTTATATAGTGCAGACTGGTCAGGTATTGGAGCATTACAGCTTACTTGGACCCCTTATTGCGTATTTTGCACGAAGTACATGAGATTGATCTTGCGAAACATTGAACTTTACGATTCTGTTAACCTGAAGTTGCTCTGAACCGGGCTTTGTAACACCCGTTTTTACCTACTGGTTTTAATTATTTCTCACTGTATTGTATTAGGAAAGAGGATTTACTGTTTTTATGTACACTTTTATGATCTATGTTTCTAAATCAGATCGAAAAAAGTTTAATGAATTCTATGGTAGGACAGAGGCAAGGATTATGCATATCTTTCCTCACTTTATTTGCATAGCAGTTCAAAGAAAATATAACACAACAATCATTAAACAAAAGACTACACAACCCATGAACCATTAGGGGGGTAGTATCCAAGGCAACCATAGTCCAATCATATCACAGTCCATCGTATATAATATTGTGACGTCCGTTCCGCTTCCTCTCTCTTCACTGCTCGTCAGTTAAGTGCATTCCTTACATTCTTGGCTTAATCTGACGTTGTTGCTGTTTGTATTATGGTTTCTTGTGCACGTTATTAGCATTATTGCCTTGGTATTGTTTCATATTCCCTGCGCAGCAGGCTCTTGCCCGAGAGCGTTCTCCCCCTCGCAGTTTCTCTCGCTGTGCGCTCTGTGTGTGGTGAGATCCTGTCAGGCACATCTGGTCCGAGCGAGGCAGCTTCGTCGAGCGCTCCCGCTGGTCTTTACGCACATTTGGGAATCCGGCCACTCCTTTAGTGTCTGCTTGATTCCCAACCAACCCTCGCCTAATTTTGACACCGCTGCGCGGTGATTTCCCCACTCTGCCACGTTGGTGACCAGCGCCACCTGGTGGTGGTAATTGGTATTGCGTCTCAGTCTATTCTTATAACTGCTTCGGGGAAAGCCCAGCTGTTGGAGCATCGGCAAGGGGGCTGCCTTAAGGATTTTAAGCAATGTGGGGGGAGGCAGCGCACTCCTTTTTAATTCAGGTTAGTACAATAATTGAATAGTTTCTAACTCAGGTGCTACAGTGGAATGCTCACTGTCAATTAAGCATCAAAATGAATGAGAGAAAGAACTAACCATGGGGTGGTTACCACTGTGCACAGTGCTAGGGGTGACTATGACCCTTTGTTGTAAATAACCTTGGCATGTGCTAAATGATCAATCAGAACAGTGAAATTCAAAAGCCATATATTAATTCATATATCTCAATTTGTTGGTACACGTATACATATAGAAAATTTATTATGCAGTGTACATCAATTATAATACATCAAGGTACTGATGTGTATTGTAACGATATATAAACTCAATACATCTTAAGTTCATACAATTTGGTACATAAAAGAGTTATGAAGAGCCCAATGCATTTCGGGACCGGCACGTCCCTTCATCAGGGGAAATCTGTGAACAAAAACATAGTAAAGGAACACATTACTAATACATGAATGCACATATGAGATACTCAAATTGAACCATTAGTATTGGTTGCACTGGCTGTGAGCCATGCAGTTTTGGGAACCTGTCACTGTTTGTGAAGTGTTATGCTTGAAAAAAAGAGGTACTTGAATGGAGATAGCAAGTATAACGCCACCGAGATGGATGGTGCACCGTGATGTGATTAAAGAAAGGCAGGTAGAAAAAGAAATGCAATGATATATAGGGCGAGATGAACTCACCTCATCTAATGTACCAGAGACAACCTCTATACGGAGAGGCTGACACATGAAACGAAAATGCCAGCCAGTGTACAGCTGCAAAGACAACCACGGAATGAAAGGTTAAAAACAACAGACTAAAGAAGAATGGACATCGTGTGCAAATCTAATGTAGACTCGCTTACCAAAAAAGGTGTTCCTGAAATCCACAAAGGTTTGA
Organism: Triturus cristatus; assembly: GCF_964204655.1. Classification (NCBI taxonomy): domain Eukaryota; kingdom Metazoa; phylum Chordata; class Amphibia; order Caudata; family Salamandridae; genus Triturus; species Triturus cristatus. The sequence goes on along the minus strand of NC_140579.1, from coordinate 1,082,396,403 downwards.
AGCTGTAAGCGAAAAGGTAAAAGTGCAATGATAGATCTGCCTAAAAAACGGGTGTCTGTGGTGTCCTAAGACGTGAATCAAAAGAAACTGAAAAGCAAACTTACGTGGATGCCACGGAAGGAGCTGGAGACGCGAGCCGTTAGAACAGGTACTGACCGGTAAATGAGTCGGATACTGGTGAGGATGCACAGTGTCGCTAAATACGTGTAGAAAAAAGCAGGCGGCTCCGGAGAGTGACGTCCGATGTGAAGAAAGGAAACAATGAAAATAGGAGGAGACTGTAGTAAATGAGGAAATTAGGAAACTTCATAACAAATAAGTCTCCCAAGATGGCCACCAGAGAAAAAAGAGCCCAAATGTAGCACAAATATCACCCAGATGTAGCCCACATATAGCCCAATGACAGAAGTGTGCAACACACTTTTTATTTTGAGTTTTTCTGCAGTTTTATATAGTGCAGACTGGTCAGGTATTGGAGCATTACAGCTTACTTGGACCCCTTATTGCGTATTTTGCACGAAGTACATGAGATTGATCTTGCGAAACATTGAACTTTACGATTCTGTTAACCTGAAGTTGCTCTGAACCGGGCTTTGTAACACCCGTTTTTACCTACTGGTTTTAATTATTTCTCACTGTATTGTATTAGGAAAGAGGATTTACTGTTTTTATGTACACTTTTATGATCTATGTTTCTAAATCAGATCGAAAAAAGTTTAATGAATTCTATGGTAGGACAGAGGCAAGGATTATGCATATCTTTCCTCACTTTATTTGCATAGCAGTTCAAAGAAAATATAACACAACAATCATTAAACAAAAGACTACACAACCCATGAACCATTAGGGGGGTAGTATCCAAGGCAACCATAGTCCAATCATATCACAGTCCATCGTATATAATATTGTGACGTCCGTTCCGCTTCCTCTCTCTTCACTGCTCGTCAGTTAAGTGCATTCCTTACATTCTTGGCTTAATCTGACGTTGTTGCTGTTTGTATTATGGTTTCTTGTGCACGTTATTAGCATTATTGCCTTGGTATTGTTTCATATTCCCTGCGCAGCAGGCTCTTGCCCGAGAGCGTTCTCCCCCTCGCAGTTTCTCTCGCTGTGCGCTCTGTGTGTGGTGAGATCCTGTCAGGCACATCTGGTCCGAGCGAGGCAGCTTCGTCGAGCGCTCCCGCTGGTCTTTACGCACATTTGGGAATCCGGCCACTCCTTTAGTGTCTGCTTGATTCCCAACCAACCCTCGCCTAATTTTGACACCGCTGCGCGGTGATTTCCCCACTCTGCCACGTTGGTGACCAGCGCCACCTGGTGGTGGTAATTGGTATTGCGTCTCAGTCTATTCTTATAACTGCTTCGGGGAAAGCCCAGCTGTTGGAGCATCGGCAAGGGGGCTGCCTTAAGGATTTTAAGCAATGTGGGGGGAGGCAGCGCACTCCTTTTTAATTCAGGTTAGTACAATAATTGAATAGTTTCTAACTCAGGTGCTACAGTGGAATGCTCACTGTCAATTAAGCATCAAAATGAATGAGAGAAAGAACTAACCATGGGGTGGTTACCACTGTGCACAGTGCTAGGGGTGACTATGACCCTTTGTTGTAAATAACCTTGGCATGTGCTAAATGATCAATCAGAACAGTGAAATTCAAAAGCCATATATTAATTCATATATCTCAATTTGTTGGTACACGTATACATATAGAAAATTTATTATGCAGTGTACATCAATTATAATACATCAAGGTACTGATGTGTATTGTAACGATATATAAACTCAATACATCTTAAGTTCATACAATTTGGTACATAAAAGAGTTATGAAGAGCCCAATGCATTTCGGGACCGGCACGTCCCTTCATCAGGGGAAATCTGTGAACAAAAACATAGTAAAGGAACACATTACTAATACATGAATGCACATATGAGATACTCAAATTGAACCATTAGTATTGGTTGCACTGGCTGTGAGCCATGCAGTTTTGGGAACCTGTCACTGTTTGTGAAGTGTTATGCTTGAAAAAAAGAGGTACTTGAATGGAGATAGCAAGTATAACGCCACCGAGATGGATGGTGCACCGTGATGTGATTAAAGAAAGGCAGGTAGAAAAAGAAATGCAATGATATATAGGGCGAGATGAACTCACCTCATCTAATGTACCAGAGACAACCTCTATACGGAGAGGCTGACACATGAAACGAAAATGCCAGCCAGTGTACAGCTGCAAAGACAACCACGGAATGAAAGGTTAAAAACAACAGACTAAAGAAGAATGGACATCGTGTGCAAATCTAATGTAGACTCGCTTACCAAAAAAGGTGTTCCTGAAATCCACAAAGGTTTGAAGCTGTAAGCGAAAAGGTAAAAGTGCAATGATAGATCTGCCTAAAAAACGGGTGTCTGTGGTGTCCTAAGACGTGAATCAAAAGAAACTGAAAAGCAAACTTACGTGGATGCCACGGAAGGAGCTGGAGACGCGAGCCGTTAGAACAGGTACTGACCGGTAAATGAGTCGGATACTGGTGAGGATGCACAGTGTCGCTAAATACGTGTAGAAAAAAGCAGGCGGCTCCGGAGAGTGACGTCCGATGTGAAGAAAGGAAACAATGAAAATAGGACTGGCGGGGTCCGCCATGTTGTAATAGTAACAAGATATAATGGGTAAATATTAACGTGTATAAAAGTAATAAAGCGGAAAAACTAATGCCAGTGCAGGACGGAGGAATGAGAATTAAAAAAGGGAAAAAAACGACAACAAAAAAATTTGAAAATGTAACATGTCGAAGAGCCCGAGTATGGCAGAAAATCTAGGGAGTGTCTTCAAGACTCATTTGTGGCAGTGATGGGCTGTAGACAGCCGACAGGCTCATGAGATACTCAAGGTAAAAAAACATGTGGGGGAAACGCTACTGTGTGGGATACACGGAACGACTAGAAACATCTTTGCACAATTGATGTTACAGCCCTCTACACCTCAATACCACATGCAGCAGGTCTTGAAGCTGTTGAATGGGCGCTTCTCCAAATGGAGGATTTGGATATTGAAAAAATCTTTTTACTTCAACTCCTCAAGTTTTGCCTACATAACAGTTATTTCGAATACCAACAGAAATTCTTCAGTGAGAAGTTTATTTGATTAATTAGGAGGAAGGAATGTGGGTTTTTTTTACCGAAAAGTGCATTCCCAGCTGTTGTATTGTGAAAGTGTCCGCGTGGCCTGGTTTCCCTTCCGGTGAGAAAGTGGAAGAGTCTGTTTGGATCTAAAGGAGTTCTGTTGTTCGACGGGGCCAGCGCGACAAGTCATCAGAAAACATAGCTAATGGAAAGCGTCCTCCCTGAAGTGTGGAGCAGTGCCATGAGAGGTCAATGAGTGTGCGTCTCACCGCAGTATGACCGTACCGCGTGACCCATGTGCCGCCTCCAGGGTACGGGAGGCAGAAGTGGCATCGCAGGTCCTCTTGAAGACCGTTGTAGCACTAATTCTACATTTTGGTACTAGGGCATTTTAACTTTGTTGTTCCTGCCAGATACAAAGAGAAGATCCTATGTTATTCAGTGCCCTCGTTACCTTTTTTGCGGGTTGTGGTGCTTGTCACTTCGCTGCCCCGCCGGTGCACACGACTGGGCACCCCACCTCGTGTGCCATCTGCAGGGCCTCGGCCCTCGGATCACTGGTTTCGGTTTCTGGAGTGGCAACATAAACAGTTGCTCCCAAAGGACTAACCTGAACACTTAGGTGAATATCCCCTGCACCAGCATTCCATGGAAATTCTCTCCTAGCTCTCCCACGTCGACGAGGACGTCATAATAGCACAGCTCCGCTCGCGACACCGCATGACGTCATCAGAGCCATAAGAGGACCTCGTCGGCGTGCTGACGTCGGTTCCACCCATTTTTTCTGTGCCACCGAGGCAAACAGGCGGACCGAGACATTTTCACATGTATACATAGTATAATAAATATATATATATTCACTGAAAAAACCATAGGTTTCAAGCACGTTATATTTAGAAATTAGCATTTAAAAAACCTTAGAAATTCACTGAAAAAACCATAGGTTTCAGGGGCGTTACACTTAGTTGGACATTTCACTCGTAAAAAACCATAGAAATTCCCCCGTTATAGTTAGTTCAGCTAACTATAACTCGCGCGCCCGCAATGCACTGCTGATGACGTCACATATTACATCACTCATGACATGGACATCTGAGTGCATCCAGACCTCCTTACAAGATGCTTACAGTGTGGATTGTGGGACACAGCTACATTTTCTGGAGCCAAAGGTATGCAGAAAACAAAGGCATTCACTAAGACCTAGGTTTGCCAAATGTAGACATTAAATGGATTGGACAGAGAGGGTTAAAGTGGCACCAATTGATGCCATTGGTGAAATCCTTCATACAAATCCAACACCCTGACCTCATAATAGTGCACTGTGGTGGCAATGACCTAGGCACTTTGACTGGGGTAGGTCTGGAAATGCTTATGAAGGACACCTTTGCACAACTGATTTCACTTTTCCCTAAAACTGCCTTTGTGTACTCTAACAAATGCCAAAGGCAGAAATGGAACTGGTCCGATCATTTTTGTCCACAGATTGAGAAAGCTAGGAAACATGTGAATAAATCTGTTTCTGCTTTTCTCCGAGACTACAGAATGGGGTCCATTTACAATAACAATCTGTGCTTAAGAGATGTATAGGAGAGATGGAGTACACTTTACTGATGAAGGAAACAGAGTCTTCTTCAACAACTTTAGACTCTGTATAGGTACTTACTTATAAGTACCAAAAACTCTCAATGAACACAACGGCTCTTTTTAGAGCCACTCAAGAACAAAACACTTAAGCTTAATCAATTCAATTAAGCTTTATTCGGTGCAAATTAATGACCATAAAAGCACAATACACAAACATAATAAGAAAAAAAAGTACAAGGGCAGATTATAGTAGACATAACAATACATTAAAAACAATAAATTAATTAATTAATACTAATTAAAAAAATAGGGGCATTTGCACCCATAGTTAAAAACACATGCTTTTCCTGGAATTGATGCATTTGTTTAAAAAGGTTGCAGTATAAAAACAAATATCCGCAGATTGCAAATTAAAAATTAGTTTCATTGCTTGTTCAACTGAACGTGTTCCGTATTTAACAAACATTGGTTTGAGAAGGGCAGTCCGAAAATTAGAATACAATTTGCAAAATAGCATAACGTGCAATGTGCTTTGCATGGAGATCCCGTCACATTCACAAGGCCCAGATGGATGTTTTTTCATTGTTGGATGGCCCACCAAATGGTGCGCCATTCCAAATCTGAGTATTGTTAACACAAATTTATGTGACGGTCTTATGACCAAGGTTAAGTAGACAGGAAATCCATCCGTAGATAAATATCTTTTTAACTCGACTTTGGGGATCAGTAAAACTGCTTTGGGATCATTTACAATGTTCAGGTTAAAAATATCTGAAAAACACACAATAATGTATTTAATCCAGGGTATTGCTACAAATTTGTCTAGTTGCAAACAGTCCTGGATAATAGATCTAGTAAAAGACTTCTCATCCTTCAGCCAAATGGACCGCCAGGTCATCAAAGGCCTAAGGGATAAAAGGTCAAGTAGGTGGTTAACAGATAATTCCCGGTGACTCAAAGCATTAGAGGCCGATGCGGACAAGCATAAAAGTTTTTTAAGAAAAAGATTTTCTTCGAGCTGCAGATTGTGGGCGCAACAATAACCCCAAATTTCTGCCCCATACAACGCAATTGTTACGCATCTAGCCTGATAAATTTTAAGCATGTCCCCGGTCCTACGGTCCCCAATTTTAGCGGCAAATCTAAAGATGCCGTGGGCATTTCTAGCCATTTTATTGCGTATGTTATTGAATTCATAAGTCCACTTCTTATCACTTGAGAAGGTAATACCTAAATAACAGAATTTATCCACATGTTGCACCTTTACATTATCAATAAAATACCCTTTTATGGTCTGTTTTGGATTCTTGGGACCACAGGTCATGGTGTACGTTTTCCCTTTATTAATAACTAATTTCCTATCTTTAATAAAGGATGCAAAGATATCCATCAACCGCTGCAATCCTACAGGAGTTCTGGATAACAATACAGCGTCATCGGCGTATAATAACACCGGCACTGAGACACCATTGATCCTAGGAGCATCTGCGTTCACTTCCTTTAAAATGGCATCAATTCCATTAATAAATAAAATGAATAAGAGAGGAGCTAAAACACAACCCTGCCTAATACCACGTTTGACACTAAAGTTTGGGGTACATTCTCCCTTCCTGCCAAAACGCACACAGGTTTTTAATTTTTCATACATCCTGGCAAGAAAAAATATTATACCCTCCGGTGCTCCCATATTCAACAAGGTTGGCCACAAAATTGAGTGGTCAACCATGTCGAAAGCGCTGCTTAAGTCAGCGAAGCATAGGTGCATAAGGCCGGGTTTTGCGTCACTGTACTTCCCGATCAACAGTTCTAAATTAACACATTGATCAAGCGTACCCCTGCCTTTCCTAAAACCATACTGGCTGTCTGCCAGAATACCATCCTGTTCCACCCATTCTTCCAGTCTTATAAGCATAATTCTGCTCATAACCTTGATAGAGGAGTCCAATAAGGAGACAGGGCGGTAATTCTTTGCATCAGACCTGCTTCCTTTTTTATAAATTGGAACGATAATGGACTCCCCCCAGGTTGGAGGGGGCTCAATACAGACAGCAGCATTAAAAACAACGGACAACAGGGGACCCCAGACTTTAGGTGCGGCTTTATAAACGTCAATCGGGACCCTGTCCGGTCCTTGAGCCTTCCCGCCCTTACTCGCCCGAATCCCACTAATAACCTCATCCACAGAGATATCAAGTGGCAAAATCGGCCAACTAGATGAGCCAGCATCATTGGTTTTGTCCGAGTCAAAAATAGTCGAAAAGTGAGTAATCCAGCCTTCACTGGAGACGTTTGCTGTTAACTCGGGTACCTTGGCCTCTTTGAGGAATGGGGAGTTAACCGTTGCCCAAAATAATGTGCAATTAGAAAGTTCTGCAGCTTGGTTAAGTGAATCCCAAGCTTGCTGCTGTAGAACCCCCTTCCTAGATTTGATAGCGTTTTTATAATCTAGTCTTAAGTTTATAACTAAATTTTTATCCCTAGGCTTCATTGCTAAAGCCTGCTTGAGGCTAGACAGAGCTGCCGAACAGGTATGATCAAACCAGCCAGGTCCAGTTCTTAAACAACCCCTATTACGACCGGTAAACTTAGCATCAATGGCAGTGTTGATCCCTCTAAAACAAGATAAGACCCACTCATGGTCGAATCTATTTTCTAAAATAAAAACAATGTCTACCAAATTCCCCTTTATTATAGATGTGGTCAATTCTGAAGCTTTCTCCCCAACCCACCTAAGTCTTACCCCGTTGGCCCGGTAAGCTTCTATATTATCAATTATTGTCCCCACCTCTACATCACCCTCCTCCCATAAGGACGTGGCTACAATAATACAATTGTGGTCGCTTGCCGCCGATATTTCAATTTCCAGTGGGGCAAAACAGTTGACAATACTAGAAGATACTAACACATGGTCAATCACTGAGTTAGAACGCCAATTTTTAAATGTAGGGATGGGCAAGCCGGTTCCATCCCTACAACAATCCAATATTTCTAAGTCATGACATCCCATTAATTTATTCAAGATTTCTCCATAAGTATCATGTCCAAAGTGCGGTACCTCCCATCCAGCGTTATTAGTGACCCCACATGATTTTAAAGGTAACATTTCACACAACGTGGTATTAAAGTCCCCACACCAAATTATGTCAAATACAACATTGGATTCCAAACTCAGAATGTCAATGGTGTTGGCCAAATCTGTTACTATTCTACCCCTGGTGCTATCGAATATATTATTATAATAGTTGATCAGAAGGATATTACGACCTTTGCCTTCAGAAATCCAGAGCATCTGGACAAGGTCACCTACCGGTATATACTTTTTCACCAGTATTCTGCGATGGACCGATATAAGTGTGAGTAAACCCCCCTTAGCTCTTCCAGGTCCATCTCCCCGTGCTGGCAGGTTATATGACACGAATCCCTCATAATCAACATCTCCTTTGCACCAGGTTTCTTGGAAACACAAGATATCATACTTGTTAATAAAAGTTTCCCAGCCTAAATCTCTACCCTTAGATTTTAAACCGCCCACATTCCAGCAGGCCAATCTGGAACATGTACCTGTTCTGGTAGCAAGACTAGTGACATATTCAGTAACAGTGGCCCCCTCAATAGATTGCCCCAAGTTGCATGGATCCACAAGACCCTCGCGAACAATCTCTTCCTCAATCAAAAGGGGCGTGGGTGGTGTGACCTTAAATATAGTTTTATCAACACAGTCATATACACCAAAGCTTTTAGTCCTCACTGAATACATCTCACTCTCTTGTAAAAGTCAATCATTAGAGTCCAGGGAACTAAGGGCATGAAATCTATTTTGGGTTGGGATACCAAAATGAGGTCTATAAGTATCCGGGTGGGTAATAATTCTGCTACTCTCGCATTGATTGCTATTAAGATGGCTATAGAAGAAACCTAGCGATCGAGCGCATACATTGACATCAGAGGTTGGAAGGGATGCAGCTCTTAGGAGGACAGTGGAAACATGTTGAGGATGTTTAAAATTTACAATCACACAGTCCCCCTTCGAGCTTTTCTTAGAACTCCCTATCCATTTAACTCTCCTGGTAGTCAGGACTTGGTCAGAGAAGTATAACGGGAAACCGCATTGTCTATTCAACCATGATAAATTTTTATTTTTTAAAGAGTCATGTGTTTCTTGGTAACCCCTGATTTCTAGTGGTGGGACATTTGTTAATACCACCAAATATGGTGCACACTCGGGCGGAAGGTTAGTGGCGTGTCCTCTATTAATTTCTTCCCAGCCCTCGTTATTTTTAATAACAGTTGTACCTGACTGTCACAATGAGTTGGCACATTAGGTGTTATGGGGTTAGCTATGACATTTTCCTTGTTGCCTGTAGCCTTAATAGAAAGAACACTCTGAGTATTACATTTACTATTGATTGTGGCAGTAGTTACTCTGCCTGGTTCCTCCAAGGCCTTTTTAAGAAGTCCACCCAGTCTGGCGACTTCTGCTGTTAAATCTTCGATCTTTGACACAAGAGGGTGTATAATACCTCTGATCTTTAACTCAATAATATCCGCTAAGTTCTTTGTCGTATCAACATCTAAACTGACATTGTTCGACTTAGAAGCCGTATCTATTTCAGATTGTTCTAATGGTGAGGCTACCCGCTTCCTTGCAGTTCGTGTCCCCCCCTTCTTAATTAGAATTTTCCTACATGTTCTAATTGCCCGCGCTACTGGGGTAGGGTAACATTGTAGTACCTTATCAGGGCAATTATCTAGATCCACTAAAATGGGGGGGGTCTGCTCAAGATCGGGCAGTCCCTCAGCTAAGAGATCCACATTCGTGGTGTTAAATCCACTGTTCTCATCCAATAATATATGATCTGACGGGCCCTGAGTAGGGGTTACCGATGGTGGAGAAATGCTTATCCCTAATGACTGTCGCCTTTCAGTATTTATTTTGCTCACCACCTGCACCAAGTAATTATCCATAGTACGTGGCCCAGAAGGAGCCTTCTGTTTCAACATACTGATACAACAGCCCAAAAACAAAACTTAATGAGTTATACTATTAGTTACACCATCAACTGGTGGAATTACATATATATAAACAAAAGTGACCAGAATGAAAATAAAATAAAACTCCCAAACGCAATATAATGTGTCACGACTCACTGAGTGTAGCTATATTTCAGTCTGCAATCTCATGGGAACAGAGTCTCTGGCCCAGTCCAGCCTCCTCAGGCCTCTGAGGGCCACAGAGGGCCCGCCCTTCTCCCGGGCTTCTCCCGGCGCCGCCCGCGCGCGTCCCGCGACGCGGAGGGGGCCGTTTGAATTTAGCGCCTCCGGGCGCGGAAGCGCTGGCGGGAGGGGGCGGTGCCAGCTAGAGTCCTGGGAGCCGTAGTCCTGCGCTCCCTACGTGTGGCGCCCAGCAAGCAACAAGCAACACCAGCGGTGTAAAATGAGGAGAGTGTCCGCCTCACGAGCTCCCCGCTGGTATCCAGGTAAGGTTTCGCCGCCGATCGCCAGTAGCCAGTAGATTCCGCAAGGTCTGTGTTTGTATCAATACCTAGAATAAATACTGTGCTTCCGGTTTTCTACGTGTAACACCCCATGCAGCCCAATCACGGTCGCGTTTGATGAATGACTCGCTCGCACTGAATGCAAACCTTGCTTTCAGTGGTGAGTCCCTGGGCCGCGGCAGCACAGGGCTGATGACACCGACAGGATAAGGCTACCTCGACTCAGGCCGATAAGTTAAAAACAGACATGATGTAGTCTCCCTGGGAGGTATCCGATTCCCTCTGTGGCGAGGTGAACACAATCCCTACGAAAGCTGCACAGTTGATTTACCCCAAACAGCTGCGAATACGGTTAGAACAATGGGTAGAAATGTTCACTCTTCAACTGGTCAGCTTATCAGCTACCCAGATGCTGCGTAAGGAAATCGAACCATTCGTTAAACTGGTTCGATCGGTTGCCACATACACAATGTGGCTGGACGAACTCCGGTAAAAATGTTTTAAAGAAAAGTTAGCACTCTAGTTCTTAATGTGACTTCCTATCGGCTCTGTGGCTGCCTGTCGCCTCCAGGATTGCTATTGGCGCAGGAGCAGCTCATTTCAGATGCATGGCGCGGGCATGTAGCGGACATGGGGTGAAGACTGAGGTCGAGGAGGCGGGGTCTCCGCTAATAGAAAGGTGCTTAAGAGATGTATAGGAGAGATGGAGTACACTTTACTGATGAAGGAAACGGAGTCTTCCTCAACAACTTTAGACTCTGTATAGGTACTTACTTATAAGTACCAAAAACTCTCAATGAACACAACGGCTCTTTTTAGAGCCACTCAAGAACAAAACACTTAAGCTTAATCTTTATCTCCCAACAATTTCATTTTTTTTTCCTTGGATCCGCGAACCCACCGCAAGAGGATCCGTGCATCCAACGCGATAGGATGCACGCACAATGCTCGCATTTCGCCGTTTTGTTCTTTTTTTTAAAAAGGGCGCCCCAGGGGGTCCTTCTGGCACCCCCTAAGCACCTCTAGAGGGTCAGAGTATTTCCACTCTGCCCCTTTATATGTTTTACACACTTATTCCCCTTGCATCTTCAGCCTCGCTTCTACCGAGGCAGAAAATGGCCGCCAACAGTTCCTGGTTTCGAATGTAGAGAGACACTCGACAGCCAATTAGCATTCAGTGCGCGATCGGGAGGGTGCACGCTCGGTTCGGGAAGGGTGCGCTTACGGTGCGGGTAGGGTCCGCGGATCCTCCCCGGCCATAGATATCACTAACTTTTTTACCCTAATTTTCTCAGGAACTACTGAACAGATTCACACCATATATGCAAAAGGCACGAGTCCGAACTGAGGACTACCTCTTTGCCAAATTTGGTGTCATTCCGTTCAGCGGTTCGGGCTGTAGCTGCGACAACAGATCCTATGGGAAATTGCATGGGGAAAACGCGTTTTGGGACCCTCCTTTTTTCTCGACCCTACTTGATGGATCACCGCAAAACTTTCAGGGTAGGAGCGGAGCGGAGCTGGCCATAAGTTTGGAAAATTTCGCGAGGATTTGTCAACCGACGCCAACATTATTCCAAATAGAATGTTGCAGATTTCCTATGGAAAATAGGTCCTAACTATAACTATCTACTGGCGACCGCCAGTAGATAATATATATATATATATATATATGTATATATATACATATATATATATATATTCACTGAAAAAACCATAGGTTTCACACATGTTATAGTTAGCTGGACATTTTACTGATAAAAAAACAATGAAATTCCCCCGTTATAGTTACTGTAGGCAACTATAACTCACGCGACCGCAATCCTCTGCTGATGCTAATACTGTATTTAGACACTTATTTGCCCATGTCTTCTTCCATTAAATTTTAGCTATACATATATTGAAAATATTTTTTTTTCATAAAGACACATATGTCATCAGCAGAGGATTACGGTCGCGTGAGTTATAGTTGCCTACAGTAACTATAACGGGGGAATTTCATTGTTTTTTTATCAGTAAAATGTCCAGCTAACTATAACATGTGTGAAACCTATGGTTTTTTCAGTGAATTTGCAAGGTTTTTTAAATGCTAATTCCTAACTATAACGTGTGTGAAACCTATGGTTTTTTCAGTGAATTTGTACGGTTTTTTAAATGCTAAGTTACTTTACGCCATTTGTGGCGTGCGCGCCCACTTAACGCAGTTCGTTCCGTGCGCGCACGGTGAGCTTCGCGCACCGTGCGCGCACAGTGAGCACGCGGTGCGCTTCGCGCACCGCGTGCCCACGTTACGCTACATGGGCCATGAACGCACGATGCGCTTCGCGCACCGTGCGCACATGGAGGACATATGATGAGCGTCGTTGTGACAGGTAAAATATATGTTTGATTTAGCTATTTTAAGCCATGCACAAAAGGTCCCATGCGGGCACCTTTTGCACACGAGGTGGGGAGAATGTGGATATTTTTTTTTTTTTTTTAATATTTCTTACCGTACCGGTACGGTAAGCGTAATCGGCGAAATTTTCGAAATAATTAAATTTGCCTTTTTTCACTTGGGGGATCGTTGGGGACTCACTCAACATGGCTAGGTGCTTGGGAGCTGTCTAAACAGCCCCTTTACATGTTTTTTGACTTTGTTTTTCAACCCCCTGTCAGAGTGCGAGAGAGAAAATGGCAGCCGCCATTTCCTGGTTTCGACCGATTCGAATGTTTACTAAGATCTAACAGCCAATCAGAATCGCGCTCGCGCACGGCACCGTACGCGTACGGTAAGCTTACCGTAAGCGCACGGTAAGCACACCGTAAGCTGCCACAGATATATATATTGATTTAAAGGCTATTTTCTCAGGATCTACTGAACAGATTTACACCAAACCTACAAAAGGCACTTCCTTGACCTGAGGACTACCTCTCTGCCAAATTTCAAGTAATTCTGTTGAGCCGTTCGGGCTGTAGCTGTTTCTAAAGGTCCTATGGAAAAATGCATGGGAAAAACGCGTTTTGGGACCCCCCTTTTATCTCAGCCCCCGCTTGACGAATCCCCCTGAGACTTTCAGGGTAGGAGCGGACCGTAGCGCCCCAACTATTTTGAAAAATTCGCGAGGATTCGTCAACCGGTGCCAAAGTTATTCAAAATAGAATGTTGCGGATTTCCTATGGAAATGTGGTCCTAACTATAACTATCTACTGGCGACCGCCAGTAGATAATATATATATATATATATATATATATATATATATATATATATATATAAAACCTACTGGCGGTCGCCAGTAGGTAGTTATAGTTAGGACCTATTATCCATAGGAAAATCGTAACATTCTTTTCCCAATAACTTTGGCGTCGGTTTACGAATCTTCGCAAAATTTTCAAAATTCGTGGGGCGCTCCGGTCAGCTCCTATCTTAGAAGTTTCGGGGTGATTCGGCAAGCAGGGGCCGAGAAAAAATGGGGGTCCAAAACGTGTTTTCTCCATGTTAATTCCCATAGGAAACTTTAGAAACGGCTACAGCCCCGAACCGCTGAACGGAATTACACCAAATTTGGCGAAAAGGTAGTCCTTTGTTCAGAAAGATCCCTTTTTGTTAAATGGTGTAAATCCGTTCAGTAGTTCATGAGAAATTAGAAAAAGAAAAAGTTTCAATATCTGGGCGGAGCCTAACGACACATCTCATCGTGAGATCTGATTGTCTGTCAGCACTTCATCCTGGAATTGCTGGCAGCCATCTTGGGACCAATATACATGATAGTACCCCATTGAAATGCATTGTAGTGAATCGAAGATTTTGAGGGTTACCAAAGGGAGAACTATAAAGGGTGATAACAGACTTTAGTTACATTAGAATTCATTTGTTGATGGTACCATACTAATTGCAGGAATTGTGGTGTGTTCTAAGGTGATTTTACCCTGTGAAAAACCTTCTGCTGGGATATCATGAATAATGTTTGAGAGAAAACTGAAGCTAAAATGAGAGCATATTTTCAGTAAATTCACATTATCTTTCTCAGTCATGTGAGAATGAAGTCTGTCATTCTCAGTAAATCATGTACATCCAACAAGGACAGAGACTGTCAGTTGATTCCTTTGTGTTCTACTGCACCTTCCCAGAGTGTTCTAAAGAACAACTAGAGCGCTAACAGCCTTACTTATGACAAAAGTATGGCACACCTGAAGCCATCTTGATTGGAATAAACTGGTAACACTTAAAACATTTAATTTAAAAAGGAACAAAATGATGGGGTTCATTTTGTCATAGAAATTATGGTTAGTGCTGTAGAAAGAAAAATTAGGACATGTTTCTAGTGTGATCACAAATATCGTCCTGTTATATTTCAACAGGAGCAGCCTGTCAGTTGATGTCTTTGTGTTCTACTGCAGCTTCCCAGAGTGTTCTAAAGAACAACTAGAGCGCTAACAGCCTTACTTATGACAAAAGTATGGCACACCTGAAGCCATCTTGATTGGAATAAACTGGTAACACTTAAAACATTTATTTTAAAAAGGAACAAAATTATGGGGTTCATTTTGTCATAGAGATTATGGTTAGTCCTGGAGAGAGAACAATTAGGACATGTTTCAAGTGTGATCTCAAATATATTCCTGTTATATTTCAACAGGAGCAGCCTGTCAGTTGATTCCTTTGTGTTCTACTGCAGCTTCCCAGAGTGTTCTAAAGAACAACTAGAGCACTAACAGTCTTACTTATGACAAAATTATGGCACACCTGAAGCCATCTTGATTGGAATAAACTGGTAACTCTTAAAACATTTAATTTAAAAAGGAACAAAATGAGGGGGTTCATTTTGTCATAGAAATGATGGTTAGTGCTGTGGAAAGAACAATTAGGACATGTTTTAAGTGAGATCTCAAATATCTTCCTGTTATATTTCAACAGGAGCATCCTGTCAGTCGATGCCTTTGTGTTCTACTGCAGCTTCCCAGAGTGTTCTAAACAACTAGAGCGCTAACAGCCTTACTTATGACAAAAGTATGGCACACCTGAAGCCATCTTGATTGGAATAAACTGGTAACACTTAAAACATTTAATTAAAAGGAACAAAATGATGGGGTTCATTTTGCCATAGAAATTATGGTCAGTGCTGTAGAAAGAAAAATTAGGACATGTTTCAAGTGTGATCTCAAATCCTCTTTTATTTCATTAGAAATGTCTGACATGCAGACTGAAACAATCACCTTCAATACCAGCAATAGACTTCCAGTTAACTCCCTGGTGAGCAGTAGCTTTACTCCAGTGATCTAATGAACAACTAGAGTGCTAACATTCTGAATTTATGGCAAATGTGTGACACATCTGAATGCCTTCTTGATGGAATCAAACTAAAAAACTGAAAGCATTTCCTACTGAGGAGACTGTAGTAAATGAGGAAATTAGGAAACTTCATAACAAATAAGTCTCCCAAGATGGCCACCAGAGAAAAAAGAGCCCAAATGTAGCACAAATATCACCCAGATGTAGCCCACATATAGCCCAATGACAGAAGTGTGCAACACACTTTTTATTTTGAGTTTTTCTGCAGTTTTATATAGTGCAGACTGGTCAGGTATTGGAGCGTTACAGCTTACTTGGACCCCTTATTGCGTATTTTGCACGAAGTACATGAGATTGATCTTGCGAAACATTGAACTTTACGATTCTGTTAACCTGAAGTTGCTCTGAACCGGGCTTTGTAACACCCGTTTTTACCTACTGGTTTTAATTATTTCTCACTGTATTGTATTAGGAAAGAGGATTTACTGTTTTTATGTACACTTTTATGATCTATGTTTCTAAATCAGATCGAAAAAAGTTTAATGAATTCTATGGTAGGACAGAGGCAAGGATTATGCATATCTTTCCTCACTTTATTTGCATAGCAGTTCAAAGAAAATATAACACAACAATCATTAAACAAAAGACTACACAACCCATGAACCATTAGGGGGGTAGTATCCAAGGCAACCATAGTCCAATCATATCACAGTCCATCGTATATAATATTGTGACGTCCGTTCCGCTTCCTCTCTCTTCACTGCTCGTCAGTTAAGTGCATTCCTTACATTCTTGGCTTAATCTGACGTTGTTGCTGTTTGTATAACCGCACGTTATTAGCATTATTGCCTTGGTATTGTTTCATATTCCCTGCGCAGCAGGCTCTTGCCCGAGAGCGTTCTCCCCCTCGCAGTTTCTCTCGCTGTGCGCTCTGTGTGTGATGAGATCCTGTCAGGCACATCTGGTCCGAGCGAGGCAGCTTCGTCGAGCGCTCCCGCTGGTCTTTACGCACATTTGGGAATCCGGCCACTCCTTTAGTGTCTGCTTGATTCCCAACCAACCCTCGCCTAATTTTGACACCGCTGCGCGGTGATTTCCCCACTCTGCCACGTTAGTTGGTATTGCGTCTCAGTCTATTCTTATAACTGCTTCGGGGAAAGCCCAGCTGTTGGAGCATCGGCAAGGGGGCTGCCTTAAGGATTTTAAGCAATGTGGGGGGAGGCAGCGCACTCCTTTTTAATTCAGGTTAGTACAATAATTGAATAGTTTCTAACTCAGGTGCTACAGTGGAATGCTCACTGTCAATTAAGCATCAAAATGAATGAGAGAAAGAACTAACCATGGGGTGGTTACCACTGTGCACAGTGCTAGGGGTGACTATGACCCTTTGTTGTAAATCACCTTGGCATGTGCTAAATGATCAATCAGAACAGTGAAATTCAAAAGCCATATATTAATTCATATATATCAATTTGTTGGTACATGTATACATATAGAAATTTTGTTATGCAGTGTACATCAATTATAATACATCAAGGTACTGATGTGTATTGTAACGATATATAAACTCAATACATCTTAAGTTCATACAATTTGGTACATAAAAGAGTTATGAAGAGCCCAATGCATTTCGGGACCGGCACGTCCCTTCATCAGGGGAAATCTGTGAACAAATACATAGTAAAGGAACACATTACTAATACATGAATAAACATATGAGATACTCAAATTGAACCATTAGTATTGGTTGCACCGGCTGTGTGCCATGCAGTTTTGGGAACCTGTCACTGTTTGTGAAGTGTTATGCTTGAAAAAAAGAGGTACTTGAATGGAGATAGCAAGTATAACGCCACCGAGATGGATGGTGCACCGTGATGTGATTAGAAAGAGGGGTATGGTCACCAATTAAAGAAAGGCAGGTAGAAAAAGAAATGCAATGATATATAGGGCGAGATGAACTCACCTCATCTAATGTACCAGAGACAACCAATATAAGGAGAGGCTGACACATGAAACGAAAATGCCAGCCAGTGTACAGCTGCGAAGACAACCACGGAATGAAAGGTTAAAAACAACAGACTAAAGAAGAATGGACATCGTGTGCAAATCTAATGTAGACTCGCTTACCAAAAAAGGTGTTCCTGAAATCCACAAAGGTTTGAAGCTGTAAGCGAAAAGGTAAAAGTGCAATGATAGATCTGCCTAAAAAACGGGTGTCTGTGGTGTCCTAAGACGTGAATCAAAAGAAACTGAAGAGCAAACTTACGTGGATGCCACGGAAGGAGCTGGAGACGCGAGCCGTTAGAACAGGTACTGACCGGTAAATGAGTCGGATACTGGTGAGGATGCACAGTGTCGCTAAATACGTGAAGAAAAAAGCAGGCGGCTCCGGAGAGTGACGTCCGATGTGAAGAAAGGAAACAATGAAAATAGGACTGGCGGGTTCCGCCATGTTGTAATAGTAACAAGATATAATGGGTAAATATTAACGTGTATAAAAGTAATAAAGCGAAAAAACTAATGCCAGTGCAGGACGTAGGAATGAGAATTAAAAAAGGGAAAAAAACGACAACAAAAAAATGTGAAAATGTAACATGTCGAAGAGCCCGAGTATGGCAGAAAATCTAGGGAGTGTCTTCAAGACTCATTTGTGGCAGTGATGGGCTGGAGACAGCCGACAGGCGCATGAGATACTCAAGGTAAAAAAACATGTGGGGGAAACGCTACTGTGTGGGATACACGGAACGACTAGAAACATGGTGTTCAGGATGAAAATGGTGGATGCAAAAAGCTAAAACATGGAAAGCGATGGCTATGAAAGAACGGTCAAAAATTGGATGAAAGGACAACTAAACACTGGTAAGGAAAGGAAGAAATGGAAAGAATGTAATGAGAGTTGAAACATGAAATGTGCGGAGAATCCTAAGAGATACCGTGAATAGCATGCTTATGAAAAACATAACAATGCTGTGTGTATGAGTCCTGAGGGATACTGTAGGTGGTGTGCCTATAGAAAACATGACATATCCAGGCGGTCATTGAGACCAGACGGGGTCAGTGTTTGAAGTTTTTGGATCCAGAAGATTTCTTTGCGCAGCAGAGAGTTGGTTATGTCTATGCCTGGTCGCGATTTTATGATCTCAATGATTTGAAACCGTAGTTGTGAGATCGTGTGTTTAGCCTCAGACCAATGGGTTGCCAGACTTGAGGTGGTATTCTTGTGTCTGATTCTGGATTTGTGTTCAGTTATTCGGGTTTTAATTTTACGTTCGGTTTTACCTACGTAGGCTTTTCCGCAAGGACATTTAATGCAATAAATGACGTTAGCTGTATTGCAGTCGCTGGTATGTTTAAGCTGTATTTTGGTGCCAGATAACGGGTGGGTAAGTATGTTTCCTGTGATTACGTTATTGCAATGGATGCAAGATAAACATCTTCTTGTTCCATGGTATACGCTCAATTCTTTAATGACAGGTAGAGATTTCAGAAGAGAACGTAAATTTCGGCCTCTGGTGTACGCAAACATGGGTTTCTGTTGAAATAAATCAAGGAAATCTTCCTCTTGTTGGAGCAGTTCCCAACGGGAATGTATGATTTTCTTTAGATTGGTGGAGATGGTTGAAAATTTACTCACAAATACTAGTCGTTTCTGAGGACGACGTGGTTGTTGTTTAAGAAGGTCATGACGAGGTTTGTCCATAGCTTTGGTTAAGCTTTTTGCCAATACTTCCTGGGGATAACCCCTTGCTGAAAAACGTTTGGCGGTTTCCTGTAGTTCAAAAGAACTGTTTTCTGTATCAAAACAAATTCGACGTATCCTGATGAATTGAGATAGAGGTAAATTGTTGACAAGGCTTCGTGGATGAAAGCTTGAAAAAGCTAATAAGTTATTGCGGTCTGTGGGCTTGTGATAGATCATGATGTGAAATTGGTTAGTTGCTGTTTTGACAACTTGCACGTCCAGATAATGTATAGTGTCTCCGTCAATTTGATACGTAAGTTGGATATGTGGATTAATACTGTTAAGAGACTCAATCATTGTGGTGAAAGAAGGTACAATGTCATTCCAAATGATGAAAATATCGTCAATGTAACGATAGTAGAGGACGATTTTAGACCACCAAGTGGGATTGTCAATGATGTTCTCTTGCTCGTATTGCAACATATAGATATTGGCATATGCCGGTACCCCAGAAAAGCCCATCGATGTTCCAGTTAATTGTGCATAAAATTTCTGTTGGTATTCGAAATAACTGTTATGTAGGCAAAACTTGAGGAGTTGAAGTAAAAAGATTTTTTCAATATCCAAATCCTCCATTTGGAGAAGCGCCCATTCAACAGCGTCAAGACCTGCTGCATGTGGTATTGAGGTGTAGAGGGCTGTAACATCAATTGTGCAAAGATGTTTCTAGTCGTTCCGTGTATCCCACACAGTAGCGTTTCCCCCACATGTTTTTTTACCTTGAGTATCTCATGAGCCTGTCGGCTGTCTACAGCCCATCACTGCCACAAATGAGTCTTGAAGACACTCCCTAGATTTTCTGCCATACTCGGGCTCTACGACATGTTACATTTTCACATTTTTTTGTTGTCGTTTTTTTCCCTTTTTTAATTCTCATTCCTCCGTCCTGCACTGGCATTAGTTTTTCCTCTTTATTACTTTTATACACGTTAATATTTACCCATTATATCTTGTTACTGTTACAACATGGCGGACCCCGCCAGTCCTATTTTCATTGTTACCTTTCTTCACATCGGACATCACTCTCCGGAGTCGCCCGCTTTTTTCTACACGTATTTAGCGACACTGTGCATCCTCACCAGTATCCGACTCATTTACCGGTCAGTACCTGTTCTAACGGCTCGCGTCTCCAGCTCCTTCCGTGGCATCCACGTAAGTTTGCTTTTCAGTTTCTTTTGATTCACGTCTTAGGACACCACAGACACCCGTTTTTTAGGCAGATCTATCATTGCACTTTTACCTTTTCGCTTACAGCTTCAAACCTTTGTGGATTTCAGGAACACCTTTTTTGGTAAGCGAGTCTACATTAGATTTGCACACGATGTCCATTCTTCTTTAGTCTGTTGTTTTTAACCTTTCATTCCGTGGTTGTCTTCGCAGCTGTACACTGGCTGGCATTTTCGTTTCATGTGTCAGCCTCTCCTTATAGAGGTTGTCTCTGGTACATTAGATGAGGTGAGTTCATCTCGCCCTATATATCATTGCATTTCTTTTTCTACCTGCCTTTCTTTAATCGGTGACCATACCCCTCTTTCTAATCACATCACGGTGCACCATCCATCTCGGTGGCGTTATACTTGCTATCTCCATTCAAGTACCTCTTTTTTTCAAGCATAACACTTCACAAACAGTGACAGGTTCCCAAAACTGCATGGCTCACAGCCGGTGCAACCAATACTAATGGTTCAATTTGAGTATCTCATATGTGCATTCATGTATTAGTAATGTGTTCCTTTACTATGTTTTTGTTCACAGATTTCCCCTGATGAAGGGACGTGCCGGTCCCGAAATGCATTGGGCTCTTCATAACTCTTTTATGTACCAAATTGTATGAACTTAAGATGTATTGAGTTTATATATCGTTACAATACACATCAGTACCTTGATGTATTATAATTGATGTACACTGCATAATAAATTTTCTATATGTATACGTGTACCAACAAATTGATATATATGAATTAATATATGGCTTTTGAATTTCACTGTTCTGATTGATCATTTAGCACATGCCAAGGTGATTTACAACAAAGGGTCATAGTCACCCCTAGCACTGTGCACAGTGGTAACCACCCCATGGTTAGTTCTTTCTCTCATTCATTAAGGATTTTAAGGGCATTTGTTCTGTGCTCACACCCTCTGCTATCATGTCTTCTCCAGAAGACCATTTTTATTCCTCCTACCAGGAAGTGGAGGAGGAATGGCCCCCCACTTCTCCCTCCAGCAGTGGACCAAGCCCTCTCTATGGCTATTTCTAGGGCACTGGCTCCTCTTAGGGATCAGGTTGATAAGCTGGCGAAAAGCATCCCTGGGGTGTTCACTGACCCAGATCTGGTGGTGGCGGGTCCCAGTAGCTCCCAGATGGGGAATAAAAGGGCCATTAAGCATAACGTGGGGTAATTAGAAGGATTTGATAAACTTACGGAGACCTTCCTCAAGAATGCGCGAACGCTAAAACATGCACCCTGCAGGAAGGAGGAGGAGTCCGGAGAAAATTGCGACGCTGTCACCACTATTGTAGACCCCGACGGCGGGTTTCCCTTAGAGGGAGAGGGTGTATCGGAGGACGATTTCTCCTCCGATAAGGATAAGGACTCGGGGCGTCCCTGGCATCCAGAGTCCCACTCCTCTCAGTCCCGGGTTGGGGACGGGGTCCACTCAGACATGTTCGGGCCTACCCAAATTTACTATCCTAGGTCGGCGGATTGGACCCCGGACACCAAAGTGGTAGAGTATGTGGTGGGGAAAATCCATCAACCCCTTGAAAGGGAGGTCAGGAATAGGATGAGGGGAGAATGCCCCAGGCCCTCACTGAAGGGGAAGGTGGCACACACGCCTGAAATTGATGAGAATCTATGTACCTTTTTCTCCAAGTATATGAGGGATCCCAAGAAAGGAATTGATAGGTCTTGGACGTGGTAGGGCCCTTGACCCAAATTATTCAATTGGTGGAGCGTTCAAAAGAGTCAGGATCCCCTTTGTCCACGGATATTGTGGCTGGTTGGGCGCACTACCCTAAACCGTAAAACATTACCCCCTCCACTACCCAAACACAACTGCACTACCCTAAACCCTAAAACACTACCCCCAGCACGACACCCTACACTACCCAAACATAACTGCACTACCCTAAACCCTAAAACACTATCACCAGAACGACTCCCTATACTACCCAAACACCACTGCACTACCCTAAACCCTAAATCTACCCCCAGCACAACCCCCTACACTACACAAGCACCACTGCACTACCCTAAAACACTACCCCCAGCACGACCCCATTCACTACACAAACACCACTGCACTGCCTTAAACCCTAAAATACTATCCCAGCACAACCCTCTACACTACACAAACACCACTGCACTACCCTAAACACTAAATCTACCCCAGCATGACCCACTACACTACACAAACACCACTGCACTAACCTAAACCCTAAAACACTACCCCCAGCACGACCCCCTTCACTACGTAAACATCACTGCATGACCCTAAACCCTAAAACACGACCCCCTACACTACCCAAACACCACTGCACTACCCTAAACCATAAAACACTACCCCCAGCACGACCCCCTACACTACTCAAACACCACTGCACTACCCTAAACCCTAAAACACTACCCCAGCACGATCCCCTACACTACCCATACACCACTGCACTACCCTAAAACACTACCCCAGTACGACCCCTACACTACTGCACTACCCTAAACCCTAAAGCACTACCCCAGCACGACCCCCTACACTACCTAAACAACACTGCACTACCCTAAACCCTAAAACACTACCCCAGCACGACCCCTACACTACCCAAACACCAATGCACTACCCTAAACCCTAGAAAAAAAAAACACCCCATGCCCAATCCCCCTTACCTCTCACTCCTCGTGGTTCCTCTCTCCTCGTGGTTCCTGCTTCACGTCGTCTCTGACCGGCGGTGCACGTCGTCGTGAGGAAACGGAACAGCCTCTGTTTCCTTACAACAACGTGGATCGTCTACATGTTTTTTAGAACGCATGGTCATTTACCATATATACCTTTACAACAAAATTTGTTGTAAAGGCATGCGTGGTAAATGACCATGCGTTCTAAAAAAATGCGTAGTAATGACTTCGCGATGTACAATGCATGCGTGGTAATGCATACGTAGTAATGGTATGGCGAAGTAAAAAAGTAGTTGTAACGGCTGTTTACCGATCGAAGCTGGCCCCTGTTCTTCAGTGAGAAGTTTATTTGATTAATTAGGAGGAAGGAATGTGGGGTTTTTTTACCGAAAAGTGCATTCCCAGCTGTTGTATTGTGAAAGTGTCCGCGTGGCCTGGTTTCACTTCCGGTGAGAAAGTGGAAGAGTCTGTTTGGATCTAAAGGAGTTCTGTTGTTCGACGGGGCCAGCGCGACAAGTCATCAGAAAACATAGCTAATGGAAAGCGTCCTCCCTGAAGTGTGGAGCAGTGCCATGAGAGGTCACTGAGTGTGCGTCTCACCGCAGTATGACCGTACCGCGTGACCCATGTGCCGCCTCCAGGGTACGGGAGGCAGAAGTGGCATCGCAGGTCCTCTTGAAGACCGTTGTAGCACTAATTCTACATTTTGGTACTAGGGCATTTTAACTTTGTTGTTCCTGCCAGATACAAAGAGAAGATCCTATGTTATTCAGTGCCCTCGTTACCTTTTTTGCGGGTTGTGGTGCTTGTCACTTCGCTGCCCCACCGGTGCACACGACTGGGCACCCCACCTCGTGTGCCATCTGCAGGGCCTCGGCCCTCGGATCACTGGTTTCGGTTTCTGGAGTGGCAACATAAACAGTTGCTCCCAAAGGACTAACCTGAACACTTAGGTGAATATCCCCTGCACCAGCATTCCATGGAAATTCTCTCCTAGCTCTCCCACGTCGACGAGGACGTCATAATAGCACAGCTCCGCTCGCGACACCGTATGACGTCATCAGAGCCATAAGAGGACCTCGTCGGCGTGCTGACGTCAGTTCCACCCATTTTTTCTGTGCCACCGAGGCAAACAGGCGGACCGAGACATTTTCACATGTATACATAGTATAATAAATATATATATATTCACTGAAAAACCATAGGTTTCAAGCACGTTATAGTTAGAAATTAGCATTTAAAAAACCTTAGAAATTCACTGAAAAAAACATAGGTTTCAGGGGCGTTATACTTAGTTGGACATTTCACTCGTAAAAAACCATAGAAATTCCCCCGTTATAGTTAGTTCAGCTAACTATAACTCGGGCGCCCGCAATGCACTGCTGATGACGTTACATATTACATCACTCATGACATGGTCAGTGACACCACTCATGACATCACTCATGACATCTCAAAAGACATCACTGATGACATCATCCAGTGAATGTGTGATTTTCTGAAAATTAAATATGTTTTATATATGTATATCTCAAGGTTGATGGAAGAATAAATGGGTATATAAGTGTCTAAATGGATGCTTTTGATTTTGGAAAATTTATTGTAAAACTGATTGATTAAGTGTATCTTAGTGAATACACGGGTTAGTGAGTAATGTTTAAATATGTAAAAATCTGTATCAGTCTCTCACTTTGTGTATAAGTGGCTGCATGGGTTGGTGAGTAGCTACATGAGTGTCTATATGGGTTATAAGTTGTTTTTTTGAGTATCAGTATGAGTGTCTGAGTGTCTGTATGGTTCAGTGGGGGGTATTACTTAGTGCATAGATGCATGAATGAGTGACTCACTGTTTGTATGTGTTGAAGACAGCATGTGTGTAGGACTGTATAGGTGGGTGAGTGTGTGTATGGGTGTGTTAGTCAGTGAATGACTGTCTCAATAGTGTCTTTATGAGTAACTACTTATGTTTTAAACTAGTATATGTGAGTATTGGTGTATATAAGTTAGTATATGTGAGAGTGAGAGATTGGAAGAGTTCCTGTACAAATAAGTAGGTGTTTCTATAAGTGATTGTTTAAGAGAGTAAGTATGTGTAAGTTTCTGTAGAAGAAAGTGTGGTAGTGTGTGTATAACTGTATATGCAAGTAAATGGATGTTTGATACTTTGTTTGCATGTGTGACTATGTGTGTGAGTAACTCTATGGATGAGTGGCGGTGTGTTACAGGATATATAGGTGTATGAGTACATATGATGAGTGAGTACATGTATGAGTGACTGTATAGGGACTGTTGGTGAATGAGTGGATGTGTGTGTAGATCTTGGAATTACTGAATAGGTGTGTTATAACTGGTATTGGTATGTCCATTGTTTTGAAAATGTTAGTTTGTATTTTTGAGTGTGTGTATCAAAGGTTATATTAGGGTGAGAGGAGGTCTGCCACTCTATCACAAGGATGATGTCATCAGTGATGTCATTTGAGATGTCATCAGTGATGTCATGAGTGATGTCACTGACCATGTCATGAGTGATGTAATATGTGACGTCATCAGCAGTGCATTGCGGGCGCACAAGTTATAGTTAGCTGAACTAACTATAACGGGGGGATTTCTATGGTTTTGTACGCCTGAAATGTCCAACTAACTATAACGCCCCTGAAACCTATGGTTTTTTCAGTGAATATATATATATATATATATATATATATATATATATATATATATATATATATATATCACTGAAAAAACCATAGGTTTCACACACGTTATAGTTACGAATTAGCATTTAAAAAACCTTGCAAATTCACTTAAAAACCATAGGTTTCACACATGTTACAGTTAGCTGGACATTTCACTCGTAAAAAACCAATGAAATTCCCCCGTTATAGTTAGTGCAGGCAACTATAACTCACGCGACCGCAATCCTCTGCTGATGACGTCAGATATTACATCACTGTATTTAGACACTTATTTACCCATGTCTTCTTCCATTAATCTTCAGCTATACATATATTACAAATATTTATTTTTCATAAAGACACATATGTCATCAGTGATGTAATATCTGACGTCATCAGCTGAGGATTGCGGTCGCGTGAGTTATAGTTGCCTGCACTAACTATAACGTGGGAATTTCATTGGTTTTTTTTTACGAGTGAAATGTCCAGCTAACTATAACATGTGTGAAACCTATGGTTTTTTAAGTGAATTTGCAAGGTTTTTTAAATGCTAATTCGTAACTATAACGTGTGTGAAACCTATGGTTTTTTCAGTGAATTTGTACGGTTTTTTAAATGCTAAGTTATGTATTTATTAATTTATTTATTTTTCAGGTTTTTCACCGTGCGCGCACTGTGATTTTATTATTTTTTTTTTTAAATCGCGAGGTGCGTGCACCGTGCGCGCACGGTGCGCTTGGCACACCGTGCGCGTGCTGTGGGTGCTCGGTGCGCTTCGCGCACCAAGCACCCACGGGTCGCAGTTCGTGCCGTGCGCGCGCTGTGCGCGCACCTCGCGATTTAAAAAAAAAAAAAATGTTTTTTTCTCCCTTGGGGACCTTCTGTGACCCCCTGACCAAGGCTAGGGTGTCAGGAACTGTCCACTCTGCCCCCTTTTCACGTTCTCCACCTATTTTTTTCACCCCCTCAGACTGCGAGAGACAAAATGGCGGCTGACACTTCCTGGTTTCGACCGATTCGAATGTTTACTGACATCTAACAACCAATCAGAATTGCGCTCGCGCACGGCAGGGTGCGCGCACAGTGCGCGCACGGTGCGCGTGTATAGATATTGATATGCTTTTAAATGCTATTTTCTCAGGAAATACTGAACAGATTTATACCAGACCTGCAAAAGGCACTTCCTTGACCTTATGGCTACCTCTCTGCCAAATTTCACGTAATTCTGTTCAGCCGTTCGGGCTGTAGCTGCGACTAAAGGTCGTATGGAAAAATGCATGGGGAAAACGCGTTTTGGGACCCCCCTTTTTCTCGGCCCCCGCTTGACGAATCACCCCGAGACTTTCAGGGTAGGAGCTGAGCCGAGCGCCCCATTAGTTTTGAAAATTTCGCGAGGATTCGTCAACCGGCACCAAAGTTATTCAAAATAGAATTTTGAGATTTCCTATGGAAATTAGGTTGCAACTATAACTATCTACTGGCGACCGCCAGTAGATAATATATATATATATATATGTATGTATTATGGTGTTGCTGCTCTTTCAGCATAATGCACATCAGACGGCCTATTCTGCTTACAGAAGAGAGGTTATGAGATAAAAGCATCAGCCTTTACAAGGCGTTATTGCTCAATGGATGTGATTCAGCCTTAACACTCTTCTCTTCATTTGACTCATAACTTTTTATATATCTATCCGATGCCCAACCCAAAGTCTCAGTTTGCACCCACTTTGCCAATGTAGTAACCAAATTGTTCGCAGCAAATGATAACATCTGTGTTGAGTAACCAATACCTGTGACCAAATATGCAGCCTCCTTTTATCTTCATGAAGCGCTCTCTTCATCCACCCTTGTATCCATAAAAGGGAAAAATCCCAATAGGACATAGAAGTCTCTAGGATTGTGATATTAGTTGATCTCCAT
Source organism: Triturus cristatus (assembly GCF_964204655.1). Lineage (NCBI taxonomy): Eukaryota > Metazoa > Chordata > Amphibia > Caudata > Salamandridae > Triturus > Triturus cristatus. The sequence goes on along the minus strand of NC_140579.1, from coordinate 1,082,368,703 downwards.
CAGTGACCATGAAGCCACCTCAACCAACTGCCAATATGTTCTCAATTATTTTTATATATTGTTGAACCAATATGCTTCCTAGATACCAGTCTCCCATTAAAGTATTAAACACCAACTCTTTACTTTTCTCTCTCTTCATTCTAGCCAGAACTACAGGAAGCAAAAGCAGTAAAGCGCTCTCTGTAAATCAGGTGTTGTAGCTACTCTCTTGCAGGTACCAGCAACCTCAACCGACAACATCTCCAATGTTAAATCACTAGGAATAGAACAGAAAACAAAGACTACCCACCTGACAGGCGAATAACACTCCTTATTTGCAAAAGTAATCCTTTCAAACCTTCGGCAAATTGAGTGATCAAGGTGTTCTCAGCAATATGGTTAAACCCCTTAAAAAATAGTGTAAAGACTTACATTGTTTCCTGTAGCAGTGTAGGCAAATCGGTGCAAATTTTACAACCTGCTGCACTCCACCTAACACAGTGTCCAAAAGCTCTATAGATCCCCCACACTTGGCAGTGAGCCCCTTTCAGCGGCATCCAATAAAGTATTACAATCGATGGTGCAGTTAGAAGCATTACAATTAATGTCTGACCAGAACTCTTGTGACCCATTCCACAACCACAAATGTTCAGGTTCACCAAGAGATCTCCTCTGTCTCCCAATTACATACGCAACTCTAAATGCATGACATCTCGACAAGAGCAGTTCATGACTTCATTAGTGCCTCAGTTGATTAAGGCATGGTACCATCAGTGCTAAATTCACTGTTGTAGAACCAGTTCTTCAGCCCGGAAACTTCAGAGAATACAGGGCAATTCCCAAGTTGATAACTGTCATTTAGCACAGGTGTCCCTTTACCTCGTGGGTGTGTACACTGCTCAAAGTCAGAAAGGTTCCTCTTTGTATTTTTATTCTTTAGGTGGCAACATCTAGGGAGAAGTTATGGGTTAAGAATAAAGATAGACCATTGCACAATCCAACAGAGCTCAATAAAGTTCGATGTGCAGCACAGATGTAGTTTGGACAACATAAGGTCGTTATATAAATTGCACAGCAAAAGAACAGCAATAAGCTGATCAACAAAGACAACTGGAAGGCCCTACCATCTTCAGGGGTCGAGATATAGTCAAGTATCAGCATCCTGTTGCCACCATTAGGCGCAACTAATATTGAGAACTATGGCACAAGTGAACTATAGGGAAATGTTGCTTGCAAAGAAAGCCCTCTCTACAGGTTCCGGGAGACATTGGGAATGCTCTGATTTACCGAAATAATCTCTAATTTGCAGCAGTTTAAGCCTGGACAAGAGGAAGTCTACCCAGTCCCTCTAGGTCATCTGTGGCACAGAGGCCAGGGCTTCTTAGTAACAGTAGCTTCAAAGACAGACAGTATCCCCCTAAATTCCCTCCCACAAAGTAACTGCCATGGTTGAATGTTGCAGAGATGATTGTTTACTAGTATACCTACCTACTAATAAATTCACCATCCAAAGTAATTCCTAAACCATGTTCTTTTATAGTTGCTACGGGACTATGGGGATTTTGGTAAAGCGTATTCTCCAGTCAAAGCTTGGGATTAAAAGTGTTGTTTTTTTTACAAATGTAATCCAACTCTTAATAGTTTGCCACCCCCCCTCTCAAGCCCTGATGGACCATTTCAACTTGTAACTGCGTCTAATGGTAAGTGCTCATTTTAACAGGAAACTGCCAACCAGGAGCTTTGTCTCAGTTTTGTTTTTGGTCTGCCTATTTCGCTCAGTCTTTCTTTCTTTGCTCTGTCCTACTTTTTTCTCTCTAACTTTTCCCCATTGTTTCCTGCTCTCTCTTTCAGTCTATCTTACCTTATCGTCACTCAGTCATTGACCTCCTGTCAAGTTTCAGTTGATTACCTTCACTTTACATCCTTCTCTTTCTGCCTCTGCCTCTTTGACTGCCTTTGAGTCTCGATCTCTTCCCATCGCCTAATCTCATCTTGCATGTCAGGGATGGACATAGGTGGACTCCCTTTACTATTCTCAGAGTGAGGAGAAGGAAGAGTGGGGGATATGAACGCAGCATTTTCATCAGAAAGGAGCTTACCTTGTTCCACTTAATCATGGCTTGGTGTTTGCTTTTGCACTCACAAACTAAGGCAAAGCGGTTCACAGAGTGTTTTTAATTCCTCATACCATCTGAACCCCTCACTGGCTTTAGGGCAGTGCAACTGGTGCAGCCACACTGGGTGCTGACCTGTGGAGGGGGTGCTGACCTCAGGGGAAGGCGCTGTGTTTAGCAATATCTAGCAATTGTAGAGCTGAGGGGCTCTTTTGCCTTGTGGTAGTGAGAGAATCCAAGGAGGCGGTCATGGGACATGGGGGCACCAAAATCGATTGCCGCACTGGGCGCCACCAGCTCTAAAGCCAGCCCTGCCCCTCACCACAGCATCCTCAAATTAGAGAATGGCACAAGAGGGGGCAGTCTTTGTAGCTCTTCACTGTAGAGGAAACTAACCATCCTTGTGAGGACCTGTGTTAAAGACTCAGTTATGAAAGACACACACACGAGCCATCTCACCTAACACCACAAATAGCTATCAATACACCTTTAAAAGGAGAGACTGGCGAGTTTGAAAGCCTAGAAGAAGGAAACTCACCAAACAAATCAGAGTCTAGACTGCTGACCTTCACAAGGTAGAATCAACTTGCAGGGTGGATGATACCCTTCTGGGGCACTTTGGGTATCTGCAGCCGAAAAGCCATTGCATCATGCGTCTCTTGCCCGGCAGAGTTTTGCTTAGTTGCATTGGTGTTCTGCTGTCATTATAGTTCACGGTTGGCCTCTGTACCCTGCATCTTTATTTTGTTCACTCCCTCGGATCCCTCAGTAGCCCTACTCCTAGTTCCTTCTACCTTATCTTGCACGCTTGATTTGTTGTTTTAGCCTTTGCTCCATTTGCAGTGTTTATCATCTCCTGCAGTTGCTGCATTTGCCTCCCAAACTGCCTCGGTCACTGGGAAGGCTCCTGGTATTTTCTGCGTTCATAAGGAGCTCACTACCTTCGCAGACTGGTACGCTATATACAAACACCGGAATAAAGTTTGACCTAAAATGCTGTTGCCCCTTGTATAGTATGAAGACCTGCGTCCCATTGAACTGAAGTTCTGCCCTGGGCAAGAGAGATGGCCATGACTGCACCAGTAGCAGAGAACATACTTTTTCTCTCTCTCATCCCTAACTGCTACTTTCCAAGATTGCTTCTTTCAGTACAAGTTCAGCCTCCTGCAGGGGGTGGAGACTCAAGGAGGGCGAGGATACTCGTCTGGTTGACAGCTTGGCATCTCAAACCTGACAACACTATCATCACTCAGTGATATACCAATGTTTGCAGTGTTTTTCAATGGCTTGAGAGAAGCACTTTGGGGCTTTGTCTATTTAAACAAGCATTGGCAAAGCCAAGAGGGTGGGGTTTAATGTTCAAACGTTTCCAAAGACCATTTGTGCATATCTGTTTTAGCATAGTAAGCCAATAACCAATTGGTTTTGTCAATGTTTGTTTATTAGTGAATTTGGAACGCTCCAGCAGGCAAAATATGAGCTCTGACTAAAACAAGTATAATGTCGTCTGCTGTGAAAACAGAAAAACAAAAATATTTTTTTGTATACATTCCTTGTATGACATGAAGAATTGAATGTGTGATTATTCTTTGTATTTATTTAGCTGTAATAGCCCATCATCCATTTTAAAGACAGAACACCACAGTAGGCGAAATGATAAACCAACCAACCAAAAGCATAAGGTGAGAGGATAATACTCCTGTGGGTGAAACCAAAGCATGCTCTGTGTACATTTTAAAGAATTGTTTACAAAAGGTAATGAAGATAACTGCCCTGTCAAGCCAGACCTAAAAACACACCAACAATGTATCTACCAAATAACAAAAAAAGTCACTTTGAGCCATATTGTTTTGCCTAATTTCCCTTTATATGCGGTTAATAAAAAGTAGCATTTAAATATATACACTCTTCCACATTTCTATGTGTTATTTTTGTATAGGGGCGGGGCTCATGCAGTCAGAAAAGGCATCTCAGAACACTAATACAGATTCATTTATATTCAGACAATGGCATACCAGTCCTCTCAATAAAGCCATGACTAGACGTACCCTTTTAATGTGACCACGAATATGTTTGCCTACAGTTGCGTCGTAAAATAAATGGGAGCAGTCTACTAGTTCATAAACTTGTAAAACAATTTCTGCATTACCTCATTTATATGTAATTGTTTAACAGGTATATACATTCATTCATTAGTTCATACTTATACAGGTGATTAGATGGGTATAAATGCATCTGCGTGTACATCAATAGCTTACTATCACCCAATTGCACTTATGGGATTTTAGAAACTGCGGTTAATGAGTTTCATAAAAACCTCAGAATATAAATGTAGACTGTTACTGTCTGCAGCATAAACGAGCAGGCTTGAGTGTGTGTTTTGGATGGGAGTACGTAAATTGTAGTTGTAAATAAATGTCCATTCATACATTATGCATACAACATACCATCGTGGCTTTTCCTGTAAAATAAGTTAATTCTCGGACAGGAGTCTGATTGCCCCAAATAAGCAAATGATGTACTAATGGCAAGCTGCTGTTATGTAAGAGCCGACTAACCACGCGTTTATGACAACACTTCCTGTGGGTTCGTTCCATTTGCTGTCATTGCGCATTTAACATGCGTATTAGTTGCCCCCCATAATATTAAGGGCTTGTGCCCTGCTCTCCTCCATTCCTCTGTTCCCATATTAAAGCCCTCTCTCCTCCTTACTCCATCCTGTCTTCACGCCATACCTTTCCCTGCTAAGCCCTTGCCTCCCTCCTTCCTCTTTCCCTCCCCTATCCCTCCTTTGCAAGCCTCACCTTTCTTTCCGCTTAATGTCTCCCTCTCCCCACAGCTTTGTCCAGTTCATGCCCACCTTGCTCCCCCCCCCCACACTTCAGCTCCCACATCACCCTTGTTCTGACTCCTCTCCTTTTGATGCCAGGTCACTCTCCTCTCCCCTCTACTCTGCATGTTTTTCCTTCTCTCTCTGCACTTCTTCCTGCTGCCTCTCCCTCCGCTGCCGGCTCTCATACCTTCCTCCTCTCGCCCCCTTCCATAACATACTCTGTTCACGCTCCACTTTCTAATTTCTGTTCTGTTAAATATTTACTAGCAGCCCATGTCCCTGTCAGGCATTAACACACTTTAAAAGCAGCCAAGGAAAAACAGAATCCATCAGCAGTATGTTCTTTTCCTGCTGCTAAGAGCCCTGAGCTCTCAGAAGACAGAGGCAAAGGGGGGGCGGGAGCTGGAGGGCACACGGGGTCTGGGTAAAGAGTGCGGGCGACCTCTAGATTCTTCATGAACACCATACATTCAGGACTCTAAGGGTGCAGATGTCATTAGTGCAGCGGGTGCAGTGGCACCAAAGCCATCGGTGTCAGGAGGTCTGCACCCCATAAAGGATATTATTTACTGCCCAACTTGGGGTGGGAGGGCATTGCTCTTGCTTGCATAACAGGGATACATGCACATACACACCACTAATGAAGAAATCTCACTACAACTTAGAGGACACACACACACACCTTCCCAAGAAATTAAGAATCCAACAAATAAACAGCCCTCATACACCGCAGATGACTCCACATACATGCGTGACATTATTGAACAAAGGGCCCCAATGGTGCAAAGGATGCTCGCACTTGCTTTTTGTGCTTCCAAGGGCATTATGGTATTAGAGAAGGGGCCAAAGACACTTGGCCCTCTTTCGTAATTTGGATAGAGCCTTTGCACATTTTGCACCAGTGCCATACCAAGGTTGGCTTTCCCCTATTTGCTTGGACGGCCTATCCAAATGAGGGAAAAGATTTGCCCCTGGGTTTGTGTTGCATTACAGAGCAGGCGCTGCAGCAAAATAAGTTGTCAGGAGCTTGATATTGGCCCCGTCTGAGGCAGCTATGTGTCGATGTGCCACTTGAGGGTGCCCTTAGGAGGAGGGCACAGAGGACCCAAGGAGCATGTAGTGGATCCCTTATACCCCCTTGGAATTCAGACCGGGCCCACTCCCTGCAGTGAAAGGCAGGCCGGCGGCTGCAAACAGCGAGTCCATCAACTACTAAGACACTGTCAGTCGGTGCCTGCATTGGAGCAGCACATTTTTGGTCAAAGCTCTATCTGCACTAGGTACACCCGGGTAAAGGTGTGCCACGGCACAGATTGTGAATGTGTATCCCATATGTAATATTGCTGATGATCCTAAAGTGGATGAAAAGGATAAGTCAAGAGATGCCTACGGCCTGGATCCCAACCAGGATATTGGCCCACGCCATTGACTAATCATCCTCTTGCATGGGAGCTTTGTGCCTTGCACCCTACAGCTCTGCAGTTGGCAGGTTAGCAGACACTACTGGTATTAAAATGACCACTCTACTTTGGTACAAAAGCAATTTATCTGAAAATGGGGCCAAGTCTTTACCTTCTCATCTCTTTCTTCTTCCCATTCCCTACTCTCTTGGAAGAAGAGGCCCTGCCTCCCTGGACCTCCCCCGTCACCCCATTGAATCCTCTAACATCTTGTGCATTTTCTTTTTCATGCTCTCTCATTAATTTTTGCCTCTAATGCACTATAATGGACCCCCTGGGCCAACAGACACTCTTTTCATGTGGAGGCGGTAAATTTGCAGGAGATGGTGGAGTGCCTCTTCTGAAATCTCCAGTTACCTGTGGACAAGAAGGTGGAGTCCAGCCTGAAAAGATCCTATGCTTGCTTGAGTTTTTGCCTTGGAACATGATGCGTACATTGTTGGTCAAAGACTTACAAGCGTTTTCTATGGCTGAGCAGGAGCGAAACGACTGGTCTCAGTTACTAGCACGCATGGAAATTGTGGCTGATTTTTTTCTGATAACGCCTTCAACAACATGGTGGCTTCACAATTGCATCCTGGAGGCTCCCTCATGGCCGTTGCCTCATTGTAATTGCATCAGAGTTACTTTAAAGTAGATGGGGCACAGAAGGCCTAATTATGTGGAACGTCTTTTGAGTTAGCAGTTGTTTAGGGATGAGTTGGAGGAGGACCATTGCAAGTCCTTTAAGAATCAGAAGCATGGCCAGCCTTTCCGGCCCATATCTAGATACTCCGAGAAAGACAGAAACCTCTATGAGTGGTTCATCCCAGATGTTGCAAACCAGTTTCCAACCAATCCTACTGCAAGCAAAGGGGTTCTAGTGGTGCCCTCCCAGACACTTGCCCAATCCTGTAGGAAATCACCCAAAGCAGACCTGGTTATGCTGGGTTCCAGATCTAGCTATGCTAATAGCGGAGGCCCAGTGAGGGGTCCACTGGCTCTGTTTTCTGCGGCTGTAGAGCCAGTCAGTCCCAGACAATTGAGTGCTGGAAGTCATTAACCAGGGGTTATTCTATCAAATTCTCAGACACCGCTCCAGATGCAAACCTCACGTCAATTCCCTTGCATCAGATTTGTGTGCAGAGGTGAGCATTCAGGACCTCATCAGGACGTTTAGGGACCTCGACACAGAAGGTGGATATTGTTTTGCTTCCTGTCTTGGAAAACAATCAAGAATGGTGCTCACTTGTGTAACTTGTAATGAAATCACCTTTGGGCTTTAAGTTAGCTACAGACCTGAAGGAGGTCATTCATTATGTAACTGGGTTCCACTTCTGATTTACACTCTCCAACAGATAATGTGGCTTTTTTTAAAAAGGAGTCCCAGTGGACTGCAGGATACTTATCGTCATGTTCCTGTCTGTTCCCCTGGTTTCTAAGGCTCTCTATAGGAGGCAGCAGTTCAAGGTCTTGCCTTTCAGCTGAAAATCTGAAAATAGCAGAGATCTTAGCACCTATTGTGACGGTCCTCCATGGGAAGGATGTGTTGATCCATCCTTCTCTGGAAGACCTTCCAGTCTGTGCTCCATCCCATGGTTGGGTAATTCAGGACACACTTCAGTCAGTTCTCCACGCACACACGCCTCACCTTCATCTGAGTCAGGATCCAGGATGCAGTGGGTCTTGAACATGGACTGGCCTGTCATGCTCTTCTTCCCGCCTTTTCCGGCTGCCAAGCGTCAGGCACAACTGATTCTCCTGTTACAGAAGACTCGGGAATGGCTTTGGATGGAGAGAGATTTGATGAGTAGGGCATCTGGCAGGAAAGTTGGTAGTGTACAGTCACATTTAGGTTACAGAAATGTTCTTCTTCGCTCTTTTTTCCTTACAAAGCCTGGGTGTTTGTGGTGCTGTGAGCATGTGTGCACCAGAGTCTTCTACTGCAGCACATTGTGCACCATTGGGTCCCAGTTTTAGGGGACTTCAAAGTACCTCTCCTAACAATGGAAAGCGTCCACGGTAATTTCCAGTGGTTGCTCTCTCTTGTCTGTGAGCAGAGATGTCCCCTCATTCCCCCGGGACCCACTGCAGATACTGAACGTTTTGAGTAGGCCTTGATTGATGGGCACAAGGGTTCACAAGAACTGGGATATCCGTCCAATTAGATGGAGTTTGCAGCAATCCAAAGTGTCCCTGATCCCTTTGCCCAAGAGGTCACAGTGCTACAGCACATGCTAGCAATGGTACATTGGGACAGGATGTGGTCACTTTCAACATTTGCTGTTCCAAATGTTGTCTTGAGAACAGCACGTAATGGTTTCCATCCAGGCAATGCATAAGCAGAGGGTGGGCAACTCCAATTGGAAAGGTGTACCCTTGCTTCCAGGAGTTTATGCTGCCCTTTCCAGTTTTTCAAAGGATATGCAACAAGTATGGCACCCGCATCAACAACCTGCTTAGCAGTTAAGACAATGCCATGCTTCCTCAATTTTTCAAACAATTTCTGGAACGGCAATGGCGACATCGACCAATGCTCTGTTGAATCCTTGGCAGCAGGGCTTCTTTTCATATCATTCCTCTTATTCCCAGTCCTGGGTGAATGTGCAAAGGAACTCTTCGCTGATGATTTCAGGCATCACCCAAGAGAACTTGATTTTAACTCTCTTCTTCACTCTTAGTAGGCGCAGAGTGATTTCACCTGCTAAAACCTTGGCCACAGCACCATCCTCCTTGGGCGTCGATCTCCCACCTGAGTCTGAGGCTTTTGGTGTGGATGGTGAGAGGGCACAGCGGAAACACACACAGCTTCCTCTTCCAGTATCTTCCTTGGCTGGCCACTCTATGGGCCAGATGTACGACCATGTCATTTAGCGACTCGCAAATTGCACTCAATTGCGAGTCACAATTTGCGAGTCACTAAATGCCATGTACAACATTGTCTGAGACACTGTTAGCGATTCCTAATGGGGTCGCAAATTGCATGCCTCATGCACATTAATGAGGCACACGTAATTTGCGACCCCATTAGGAATGGCTTGCCCTCCCAGGCATGGTGGCCTGCTGGACTCAGCAGACCTCCATGTCTGGGACTGCTTTTAAATAAAGCAGTTTTTTTTTTTAATGCAGCCCGTTTTCCTTAAAGGAAAACGGGATGCATTTAAAAGAAGAAAAATTAAACGTTTTTGTTAAATTTTTTATGGGCAGTTAGTAGTTGTCCCTGAGACCACTGCCTGTCGCCAAAAAATATTTTCCCCTGCATCCGCAAAGGGGAAGGAATCCCCTGGAGACCCCTTCCCATTTGCGAGTGCTTTACCATCTTCTTGAAGAGGGCGGTAAATTGCAAGTGTTTTGCGACAGCAATTGCAGTCGCAAAACATTCTTACATAGGCCTCTGACTTACTATTAGGAAGGAACGCCCTTGGATGCCCTTTCCTAATAGCGACACGCAATTCCTATTTAGCGAGTCTCAAACAAATTGTGACTCGCTAAATAGGGATTGTACATGGCCCTATTAGGGTTTGCATGCCCAAACGGGTCGCAAACCCGTTGACGCTTGCAAAATAGGGTCATTCATCTGCCCCTTTGTGCCTATGGACCACCACTGGGCCTCTTTTTAAAGGTGGTGTCAATTAAGTTGTTGTTTTCCCTCCATTGTGACCCTGATCTGATCTTTAAAATTCTCCAGGTTGGCTTTGTCTTGGAATCACTTGCTTGCACTCTTGGGTTGCAGTGGGACACTAACTGGGACTTTCAAGGCCCTTAGGTCAGTTTTCTCTCCATTACAGCAGTGGTCTGGATTGTTGTGGGTTTTGACCTCCTGAGGCCTGGAGTTTTGGCTTTTGCTCCTCAGCGCTCTCCGCCTGCCCATGTGCTTGCCATCTATGACTCTCACTAAGTTATTAGGATGGTTAGGTTCACTAAACAGGTCCGAGGAGAGTCTGACTATTATATTTTGATTTTTCCTAACGAGTTGCTTGAAACTGAGAGTCTCTGTCTCGATGCCTTTAAAATAGGCGCTACATATATCCTCGGCAGCAGGAAAGAGATTGTCAAAAAGGTTTGTTGGAATCTCGGCTGCCTCTTCTGACAGGAAATTGCCCACTCTGAGGGATTCCAATATGTGGTATAGCGTTCCTCAAGATAGTGATGCACTCAATCAGAGGTGAGCTCTTATTGAGCTAGGATTCAACTAAGCTCACGTGTTGCTAGCAATGCTAGCAATGCTAGAGAGCCTTTCTAGACTGTGTGCTCGCAAAGTGGATTCACAGTGGCCAGGTGGGGCAGAATTTCTTTTTCGATCAAATTTGATCAAATTTAAGCAAACATTCCTTTACGAGAAGTGACTATAGACTAGTGCCTGTACTGACCCCTTCTTATACTTCACACTACCATACCCATTATATTTCATGAAAAATCTCACCTGACAAAATCAAATCTGTGGATCCATCTTTCTGCTAGTGAGAGTATTTCAGAGGGAGAGTAGGTAAGGCAGGCCAGAAGGATCTAGGTCTATCTATTAGTGAATAGGTTTTTCTGCATATCTCGAAGTGACCTTGAACTGTCACAATTATGAAAGAATGGGTGAACATAAGCAGACTTTATTCTGAATATTTCTAAAACCGGGTTTCTTGTCAGTGTCGATCACTGGCATAAAAATCACAGCTCAGCACATTAACACTGTTCGGTAGGATTTTGGGCGCCATTATTGTGATGCAGTTCCCTATATGGTGATGTAATAAAGTGTTGGTACTAGATTACTTTTGTCTGCAGTGTTTCTTTTTCTCAAGTCGAGGGTTTGCAGCAAACACATGTCAGTTAGGTACATCCTAAGAGAGAGAAACTTGGGAAGTGAAGGGAAAGACAAAGTAACAGCTTAATTGGACACAAATCATCTTCATTACTATGATTCCTCCCATCGTCGCCCAAGTGCTTACGTCCCTGCCTTTTCACCCTGGAGGGCGTCGTTTACCATCCATGATCACTGGCTTTGTTAGGTCAGGAATTTCTGGCTCTGTGGGTCATGTGCCATTAAAGACCCAGTAATGGGCAGGACAGGTGAAAGGGACACGAAAAATAAAAAAAACACCATTTTAAAGTCTTAGAAAGGTTCTGCTGATCCAGAAAGGCGGCCTTCTCCACAGAGAAGAGTAGGTGCTTAGAAAAGGAAATAAGAAGTAGAGCAATGAAGATTTCCAGTGAGTGATCAAGCTATCAGCAGCCTACAGTGCATAATGTGTTTTCTCCTTCTCCATATATGTGCCCCAAGCCCATTCCCCTGTCTCATTCCCTCCCTTCCAAGATGGTCAAATGATTGGTCCTCTTCGTCAACCCTTCGCACACCTCTTGTCTAGGCCTCTCTCATCACTTTTGAGTAGAGGAGACGGCTGAGTATAGCGCTTCCTTGGGCCAGGATCGCGGTTCCTACCACTGAACCCAGCTGAGCAGGCCTAAGCCCTGGTGGTGTAACCTTCATATAACAGACGAGGTAACTACTCCCCCTGTTTTGTATGAGGCTCATATACCGGCGTCTAATGCATAATTTGTTTGCTGTGCATTGCTTTGTTTACCTTTCAGGTCTGCTCCTTCCTCAACCAGTTTGTGTAGAAGAGTTCAGAGTCTAGTCTGCCACCCACTCCACCGGTCACGTGACTGTGTTGCTCTCTGGCCCATTCCACCCACCTAGTCCTGGCCGCCTAGTGACCTCAAGCCTAGTCCCTACTTAAGCAACTGATCCAGGTCATCCATTCCAGGCATATAAGTAAAAGGAAGGGAGATTAAGGACATCTTCGTGTACTGTGTTCCCGATTCTCAAAAATACATAAAATTGTGTAGCATTTACCCAAAAATATTAGCTAGTCGGCAAAAACTTTCATTAATTCTCCATAAAATGCCATAAAATACCCCACCTTTACAGCGCCTGAAATGGATTACATACTGAAACTGGCAAATACATTTAGTATGAAATCATTATGCAAAATAAGAAACAACCATTCCTCGGAATTGTCTTCCGGGAATCAATTTTACATGCACGGACTGACTCCAAATAAAAGTAACATTGTATCACTAAAATTGATTTTGCATTCTATGAAATAGTGGTATATAATATGCAACAGATTAGCCTACATTTTCATTGATGGTAGTTCTCTGCCTCAAAAATATCATTAGAGCATGCTACAATAATGTGAAGCTCATTTTCACAAGAAGCTGCTCACTTTGGGATCGTAAAATAGATTGAAAGAAATGAAATGTTCATTGACCTTTTTGTCTGTTCCTCTCGCCAAATACATCTTAGATGCTTCTCAGCTGTGAGAGACATAATTGCTCATTTTAAGTATTTATTCGGTTTCTACCACGCAAAATATATATTTCAATATATTTCTATTGGGAGCCACTATGTGCTCCTTTTTCTAACCCCCAAATATCCCTTTTTTGAACTTTACAATGTCGTGATAAAAGCTATCTGTCAACATCCAACCCTCTTATTCTCCATGATATTCCCGCCTTCCTCTTCTGAATTATACATATAGTACTGTACTTCACGTGTGACCATTATGCAAGTGGGCAGCAAAGAGCGTTGGAAAATGCTTCTATTTAATTACGATGTATGTAAATAATTATTTGTTTTATTACTTTTGATTCATCTTGAAATAGAGCTGACATGTGGCTGCTAAGCCACCTTGGGGCACGTGAAGTCTTTTCAGTTCTGTTAAGAACAGAACATTTTGTCTGTGCTTCAGCTCTGCTGCTCTGAGAGGAACCTGAGGTGCAAGTTGGTCAAGAGAGTCAAGTTGGGTGTTCTCATGGTGAGAGGAGGTGTATAATCCTGCACCGTCATACATTTTGGAAGTGTAATGCACTTTCATACATGATGAATTAGAGGTGAACTTACAATTCTGCCTCCACATGCACACATGATGCAAAGACATGTACACATACAAGATGCATCACTATCATACTGAGAAGATGAAAGCCCAGAAGCTTTAAACCAAAAGATCTTTATCTGGGGCCACAGGCATGTTGGTGAAGTTTTGTAATAACTTATAATTGTAAAACATTTGGGGACATAGAAAAAACGTAATGCATATGTGTGCAAGTATACATCAGTACTCATCACACTGAGTCCAAAGAGCGCAGATTCCAGGTATAGGTTGTGCACTGGAAAAAAACATCCTTGGACCCATTGATTAGCAGAGAATCACATAATTTCCAGTGGTGGCTTGCGACCTGTGAAGTCGTGGATTATAAAAGCTGGGCCTTATTGCACCAAGCAAGAAAAGCAAGAGATCTTGACATTGAGGGTGCTTGGGTGGATTTCTACCACAAAAAAGTGTACCTGTACATCTTAAGGTTTGATTTACCAATGAATGAGCTACAAAGCCGTAGGTTTTACAAGTAGTTCTGAAGGGCCACTCATGAAATATTCCCAAATTTGCATCTTGTGCCAAACAAGTCTGATCCTCCCAAATGGGTTTTTGGGGCTAACACCCTATAAACATGGTTAAAAAAGGAAGCAAAATGTTTCAATACAATTTCCCCCCAAAAATTAAAAGTTCTAGATTTTACAAGCAGTTTAAAAATATCCGACTAAGCAATTTGATGAAGACATCAATTCTACATGCCACAACTCATTGTTCTACCTTACGATCAGCCTATTGCTAAATGAGGTGGGCAAAGCTAGGGTTTGACAGACAGAGTACCACCTCATGTTTCCAATGAGGTACTCTGTGTGCCAAATTCTAGCTCATGCCCTCCGACGGAAACTGTGAGAGTCATGTTAAAAAAAACTACTGGACATTATTCTCTCAAGTCGAAAATTCATCTGGAATATGTCAAGCTTTGGGTTTGCTCAACATTACTGTTCCTACATAAGGATTTGTAGAAAGGTATCAAGACTGCATAACTAATTTGAGCCACTAGGATGCGTTTGACAATTGCAAATTCGAAGGTACATTTTCAGTGCCTTCCTTTTATATGTAGGGTTGAAATATTTTTCTAAAATAAGCATAACTTAGTCGGTACATTGTACATGTTGACATTCTGTTCAACATTTTTTGTAAATAATTGGTGTGGTTAATTTATGATTTAACACATAGGCTGCCTTGTCTCTCTTCGTATGTGTGATTATAATAGTTAACACTTTCTTTAAATGTATTTATTAATCGTATATACAAATGCTGTTTATATACATGTACTGTATGATACTATCTTCAATTGCATAATTTATAATATATGCATGGACTGGTATGAGCAGAAACCATATGTATGAGGCAGACCAGCGCATAATACTTTTCGCCGTTAGTATATAGTGATTATTGTACTATGCCCCTCCTGACTAAACATGCAATAGACAGGCTGTGACACTTTTAATTGTTTTCCTTGCACTTATGTCTTTCCAAAAAGCAAGACAAATTAATTTGGGTTTGCACACTTGTCCTGGTGATGGTCCTGAAAAGGTGATGATTTGGACCAACACATTGACATTTACCTATTGATTGAACAACTGTATATGAATTAAAATTCGCATCTTCACATATTCAAGACGTATCTGAGGGTCTAACAATGTTTATTATGTTTGTATATATATGGCATGTTTGTATATGTTGTGTGGGGTGCAAGCCATGTCTCTCATTGCCTATACAAGCAAAACATTTAACAAATGATATCTTTTTTTAAATCATCCTAATCACTGATAGCTCTCGCTATATTGCTAGACGGTACTTTGTGTCATGCAATTTATTGGCAAAAAATTAGACGTACAGGAAATCTTTGTTTTGCTAATGTGTCTATGATTAACCATGTGTGGGCATATTGGGTGTTCCCTTTTTGTTGTTGAGACATATGCCAGATGTAGCATAATGTTTAGGACTAGAATCCCCATTATATGCTAATGAGGGTGCTTTTTGACAGGACCACCATGATGCCTAAAATGGCCATAACATGACAACGAGAGCTATGTTAAAGAAGGTTCAACATGGTTTCTAGGCTGTCCACAATATATCACTACAACAGGTGACCATTTAACTGCAGAGGTGCCTTTTTGAGGATTGGTATCAACCAGCTGTCAAAAGTGGGGGTCAGCTTTTGCCAGCAAGTGACTTTTAAGCAATGACAGGGAGTAGAGACCATTAGATGCCTGGGGGTGACAGGTAGACAATAGAATGTAGCTATCAAACACACATATGCACAAACACACATGCACATTCCTTTTTATTTACTAAAAAAAGTACAATAATTATATATTGAAAAATTTATCCCATAAATGCAGACTTATGCACTAAATATACATGTATTTTATAGTATATAGATAACATATAAGTAGATGAGTGTGTGTATATGGGTTTATGCTTCTTTCTATAATAATACATATATGTCAGAGTATGTAAATATTTACTTTGCTTTATTTACTTTAGTGCAGGGAGATGCCTGGCTTCCCTTTATGATTTTAAAACCTGCTGTGTGTCTCTTCACCCTTTAGTTTTCTTTCCTACCTGACCTGCAATCAACTGCGGGGATCAGCTAGTGATTCACTGCTTGTCCAGTTGGTACCGGATTGCATGGGGATTGGCCATGTCAATTGGAGGCAGACTATTCCTCTATGGCCATGTTGCGGACGCGCAGCGCGCACTCTGCTAGAGCCCCGCTGGTGCGCCAAAGTCAAGGCTGTCTGCGTCCGGCTGGGGCCAGGACCCCTGCCAGTTTCACACTCCATCAATCTATCTGATATTCTTCCAAACAGCTAAGATGTTTAGCTGCCAAAATATCTGAAGATTGCCTGCACGCGCTGAAGGTAGATACCCTCTCACTTAAATGTCCTAATTGTGGATTAAACTTAGACAAAGGGGAAGTACCCCTGCCCCGAACGTAAAATGCAGTTTCTTTTGATTAACTGCTGGTCGCTGGTCAAACATAAATATGACATTTTTGAGCTCCTCATGGAGAATCAGCCAGATGCATTATTCATGATTGAAACTTGACTTACAGAGTCCTCAGCACCTGATATTTAAGATGCTGTCCCGCAAGGCTAAGTACTGCTGAGAGGAGACCGCCCATTAAAAAGGGGAGGAGAGATCGCAATAATCTTTAAACTGACTTTGAAGTGCTCTATTAAGGAACCAACCTCACAAATTGTGAGGCTCTTTTTTTCTCTCTAACCTTAGCAAATGACTGTGCCTTAACTGACTATTTAATTTATCACCCTCTGGGGCCAGCTGCCTAGTTTATTTCTAGTCTAGCAGAGAACATTGTGCATCCAGCGCTATAATCTAATAATATGGTAGTACTAGGTGATCTCAATATGCACTTTGATAACAGCCTCAATTCTGAGGCACAATTGTTAAGTAGGGAGCTTAAAACCGTTCACTTAGTCAAAAAAGTAATAGACCCTACCAATGCATTGGGCCATACCTCAGACCCAGTTTTCTCTAACTTTCTCACCATTAAGATTGAAACGCCGACAGTAGTTCCCTGGTCAGATCATTATCTGGTAGCTTTCAACATGCCATTACAGTTGCTTACACCTGCCAACAAGTCCAATCAAACGATTACTACAAGAAAGTGGGCAAAGATCAATCCCGAGATCTTCTCTTATGCACTCCAGAAAACTAACCTTAAGTTAGGGAATGATATCAAGATAGCCCCCGTGACTACTAGGAACCAACTCAGGACCCCGGAACTCTGCTCCTTGGTTCAATGAATCCTTAATTGCATCCAGGAAAATATGCAAAGGCTTAGAGTACATTTGGAGGAAGGACTACTGCATAACCAGTAGAGCTAGTTATAAAAATGAACTTACACAGTGCCATATGCTCATTAGGAAAACATGATGTGATTTTTACAACAAACAAATAGAGAACACCAATAATACCTCCAAAGAATGGTTCTCCATCCTCAACTCACTGTCCTCTTTAGAATGCATTGCTGCCACAGCACCATCATACTTAGATAGCTGCAATAAAATTGCCTCCTTCTTTGCTTCCAAAATAGCGACGATATACAACACCTTTCCTGTAGAAGCTCGTAATTGCTTAAACTTAGACACCCTCTCTCACGACTCACTTAGTGAGAACAGTCTCAACGAATTTAGGACCCTTCTCTGGAAGACCTAAAAGGATTCTCTATGAGCATTAAATCAGGATACCTTCTAGACCCTGCCTCATCTAAAATTCTGGTGTAAGGGATGGAGGTTCTTCTCCCTCATCTACAGCAGTTTATCTCTTTGTCCTTCCTATCAGGTGAAATCCTGCAGAAAATGGAAGCATGCAATAGTGCTCCCCCTACTGAAAAAACCTTCAGCTGATCCCCAGCATTTAGAAAATTTGCGCCCCATCTCATTATTGCAATTTTTTGCAAAAATAATGGAGAAAACTGTGACTAACCAACTTTTAAGTTTTATCAACTCTAATGACTTACTCCACCCAACTCAATTGGGCTTTAGGGCCTCTTACTCCACAGAGTCAACCCTCCTTCTCACCTTCGAAACTTTGAGATGGTGTGCAGATGAAGGGCAAACAGCCGCTTTGTTGTTGCTCGACCTAAGCGCGGCTTGCGGCACTGTATCGCACAACCAACTCCTTCAGAGGCGTGGGCTGTGCGGGCATGGTGGAATAGCACTACGCTGGCTGACCTCCTTTCTCCAAACCCAGAGTTTTCAAGTTGTCCAAAATCCGCACATGTCACGTAGCATCTCTCTGACGCAAGAGGTTCCACAGGGCTCAATACTGAGCCCAACCCTATTCAACCTATATACCTGCCCCATTGCGGAAACTGTGGAAAAACACAATGTTAAAATGTTGTCATATGCGGATGATACGCAGCCCATAGTCACCTTATCAAAAGACGGGGAGGCTGCTGCGGCCCAATTTTCCCTATGCCTAGAAGAACTAGACTCCTGGATGACCAATAACTGCCTAAAACTTAATGGCAACAAAACAGAGGTAAAGATAGTAGGCAAAGCGCCTTCTATTTGGTTATCGTCTTGGTGGCCTCAGGTGCTGGGACATACCCCCACCCTGAAGGCTAAAACCAAAAACCTGGGTATATGGTTAGACCCCAAACTCTTGTTTGAGTGTCAAAAAAGGAGTGTAGCTGGTAAGCACTTTGGGACTCTTAAGGTCCTGAGGAATCTCCTGGACCTATTACCAATAACGGCCAGGAAAGCTGTTGTACATGCCCTAGTAACATCTCAAATAGACAATTGCAACATCTTTTACCTTGGGGCCACCAAAGGGAGTTTGACAAAACTTCAAAGCGCATTCAAAATGCAGCTGCCCGCTTGGTCCTGAATCTTCATAGAAGAACATCCACCTCAAAATCTTAGACTACTCTACACTGGCTTCCAGTGGGTAGAGGATTATCTATAAGGCCATGTGTTGCCGCCACAGAATCCTGATGGACAGAGGCCCTGGATATCTATGATCTATGGTAACACCTTACACACCTTCACGTAAACCAAGATCCGCAGGGGCTAACCTTGTAAAAGTGCCACGAGTGAGGACCAGGATGGGAGCCTGGTTCTTCAGCCTTTTAGCGGCCAAAACTTGGAACTCTTTACCGCCAAATCTGAGAGCAGAACCTATGAAAAGGACTTTCCGCAAGGGTCTCAAAACCTGGCTTTTCAGTACTCCAGCAGCCACTGCTTAGTTCTACTATCTCTGATTGTCTTGGTCATTTACAGTTCCGGGTTTCTCCTCTCCCCTTTTTCCTGTCCACTAGGGGTCAGAGTTTCAGCGTGGGGACAAAACCGGTGGGTGTAACTATGCCCTTTATAAATGGAATAAATGAAATAAATAAATATGATTATATAGAAGGTACCTGCAAGGGTATAACAATTAATTATGATCTTTAAAAAAAAATAAAGATGGATAGATAGATAGATAGATAGATAGATAGATAGATAGATAGATAGATAGATAGATAGATAGATAGATAGATAGATAGTTAGTGGTGGGCAGAACTCATTGAGTTCCATAAAAACTCTGCGAGATTCAGTGGAGTTCTGCCACCAGGTGGAAAATATGCACGTTGTAATGCAATTTAGCACCAGTATTGCGGGCAGCGCTGAAAAATCAGCATAAACGGCACCATGCCATGTGGAAGAGTGTGTGGCCATTCGAGTTGACACAGCTACAGCCAAAACGGCTGAACGGAATTACACCAAATGTGTCTACAAATGCATGTATTAATGTATGCTTTTCTTGCCAGCCTGTTTACAAATAATTTAAAAAAAAAGGATTTACACCAAATGTGGCAGAAGGCTAGATCTTGATCAAGAAAGCATGATTTTTGAGCTGTTACAAATTATTCGCAGTATTTTTTCTTATTATTAAATGATTATTATTGCACAAAAACAGATTCTCCTTCTCTGCTGACGACTGATATCTCCACTGTCATATGTAACATACTTATTATTAGTAGTATTGTTTCTATTCTTTTAATGATCATTATTGCATGAACCATTTTCTCCATCTCTGCTCCAGACTGATATTGCCACTGTTATTTGTAAATATACTTACCTACTGGAAAAAAAGGCCACACTAAGTGATGACAACCATAAAATTCTGCCCGTGTAGTTACTTTTGGCATGTCTGAGGATTGTGCAATAAATTAAATTATTCATTATTGCGTGTGATAAATACTGTACTATCATCAACTTGAGATGCACATTAACAATCTATATAGTTTATGCATGCATTTTTCATCTTAATTTGCTCTACATTTGCATACACTAAATTGTCTTGATCCGCCTGATTCTTCTAAGGAAGATCCAGTTAAATGGCATCTGTCACAAGGAAACAATTTATTCCTTGCCTCTTGATGGAGTCAGAGCGGGCATTTGGCTTACTGCGCTGATTCAGGTCTGGATTCGTTCCAATCCTCAGCCTCTCCTTCATTCGAGATGGTGCTACCTCTTCACGGCAGGGCCGCCGTGCTGATAAATGTTTCAACGAATGCCCGTGAGCTTTAAGAGGTTAGTATCCGAAACAACGGTTCCTGTGGAATAGTACAGTCAAGTATTGATACTACAATGCACAATCACAATGAAAGGGTTGGAGGCATGTCAGATAAAAAGAAACCACATACACCATGGTATGGTTTAACACATTTGTATATTATATTTCACAAACATTATAATGAACTAGAAGGATAGTGCGTACTGCTCCAAGTGAAACAAGAACCTAAAGTATTGGTGACAAAATGTGACAATATTTACAAGGTTTCCAAAACTCTTTACAAAAAGTCGACCATCAATAAGTATATGGACAGTATACAGCCACTATATGTAATAATAAGTGCTTATTTAGTGGTTTGCTTTTGTCTTTACTGTCGACAACATTTCGACCCTTTGTGCAGTATAGAGTCTCATCAGGACCTAGGAATGTAAGGACATCTAGTAAAAGAAAAATAAAATCAGCAAATGGCCCATTTACCGGCACAAATGCGACAGACTGGAACTCAAAGGCAAAAGGATATATTAAGGTACCTGGGCTGGTGATTGCGCAGCAAAGTGAAGATTGTGTGCCAAACGTGAATGATATTCAAAGAAAAAGGATACTCACAATGGAACCCAGCCAGGTTCTGGTTGTGAGAGGGGTAGAAAGAAAAAGAGGGGAAAAGAAAGGATGAGTTGGACCCCTATTACAGCATATTAGGCATGTACAGTAATTCTACTTTTGATCTTATGCATGTTAGAGGACTTACCCCAAGTGAGAGTGGGGGTTGGCAATCGATGAGTAGCACACCGCTAATGCAGATAACACACCCTGACATGTTTAAACAAATGCCTGTGAGCTTTAAGAGGGCACTCCCAGTTCTCCCACCGTGCGGTGCACCTGCGCCACTCGTCCCAATGTACAGGCAAGTACTTCTTTAGCTGACGTGTTCCAAGGTCACTTGCCTCTTCTTCTTGGGCTACTTGATTTCAATGGCAAAGAGGGCTCGCTTTAAATCACCTTCCGGCATGCTATGATTGTTTTAAGGCCCCCAGGTGGGCCTCGCTCAAGCTCATATAAAATATAAATATATATATATATTCACTGTAAAAACCATAGAATTCAGGCACGTTATAGTTAGGAATTAGCATTTAAAAAACCTTAGAAATTCACTGAAAAAACCATAGGTTTCAGGGGCGTTATAGTTAGCTGGACTTTTCACTCGTACAAAACCATTGAAATTCCCCCGTTATAGTTAGTTCAGATAACTATAACTCGCGCGCCCGCAATGCACTGCTGATGACGTCACATATTACATCACTCATGACATGGTCAGTGACATCACTCATGACATCACTGATGACATCTCAAATGACATCACTGATGACATCATCCAGTGAATGTGTGTTTGTCTGAAAATTACATATGTTTTATATATGTATATCTCAAGGTCGATGGAAGAATAAATGGGTATATAAGTGTCTAAATGGATGATTTGTTTTTGAAAAATTGATTGTATAACTGACTGATTAAGTGTATCTTAGTGAATACATGGCTTAGTGAGTAATGTTTAAATATGTAAATATCTTTATCAGTCTCTCACTTTGTGTATAAGTGGCTGCATGGGTTGGTGAGTAGCTACATGAGTGTCTATATAGGTTATTAGTTGTTTTTTTTGAGTATCAGTATGAGTTTCTGAGTGTCTGTATGGTTTGGTGGGGGGTATTATGTAGTGCATAGGTGCATGAATGAGTGACTCACTGTTTGTATGTGTTGAAGACAGCATGTGTGCAGGACTGTATGGGTGGATGAGTGTGTGCATGGGTGTGTTAGTGAGTGAATGACTGTCTCAATAGTGTCTTTATGAGTAACTACATATGTTTTAAACTAGTATATGTGACTATTGGTGTATATAAGTGAGTATATGTGAGAGTGAGAGATTGAAAGAGTTCCTGTATGAATAAGTATGTGTTTCTATAAGTGATTGTTTAAAAGACTAAGTATGTGTAAGTTTCTGTAGAAGTAAGTGTGGTGGTGTGTGTAGAACTGTATATGCAAGTAAATGGATGTTTGATACTTTGTTTGCATGAGTGACTATGTGTGTGAGTAACTCTATGGATGAGTGGCGTTGTGTAAACAGGATGTATAGGTGTATGAGTACATATGATGAGTGAGTACATGTATGAGTGACTGTATAGGACTGTTGGTGAATGAGTGGATGTGTATGTGGATCTTAGAATTACTGAATAGGTTGTTGTAACTGATATTGGTATGTCCATTGTTTTGAAAATTTTAGTTTCTATTTTTGAATGTGTGTATCAAAGGTTATATTAGGAGGAGAGGAGGTCTGCCACTCTATCACAAGGATGATGTCATCAGTGATGTCATTTGAGATGTCATCAGTGATGTCACTGACCATGTCATGAGTGATGTAATATGTGACGTCATCAGCAGTGCATTGCGGGCGCGCGAGTTATAGTTAGCTGAACTAACTATAACGGGGGAATTTCAATGGTTTTGTACGAGTGAAAAGTCCAGCTAACTATAACGCCCCTGAAACCTATGGTTTTTTCAGTGAATTTCTAAGGTTTTTTAAATGCTAATTCCTAACTATAACGTGCCTGAAACCTATGGTTTTTTCAATGAATTTCAAAGGTTTTTTAAATGCTAATTTCTAACTATGCCTACAGAGATAGGACATGTGAAGAAAGAAGAAAAAACGCATAGAAAGAAAAAAAAGAAATGCAGAAAGAAGCAACAGAAGTCCTCAAAGACGCAGAAAAGTGCAGGAAGAAGGATAACGTGCAGAAAGAACAAACAGAAGAGCAGAAAGAAGCCTTGTTGCAAAATCATCCTGTACCCTCAACTTTTTCAGACGGATACTGGTGGTAACTGTGTCTGACTAACCAGTCCTAGAGCCAGTGCTATGTTAAAAGACACTCAGAATACAGTGAAAACACCTAAATACACTAGGGAACACTATGCGTTGGGGTCCCTCTGTGATCAGCATGACCTCCTCTGTAAGCCCCTAGTATATAATAGGGCAGGGGATTAAAATTACTTCTTAAAACGCGCCACAGGGTGTGTTTGCACACGTCACCTCAGGCCCCTTCTCCTCACTTCCCCACTGTGTAAACACGCCCTGTGGCCGTTTTAAGTTGGGTGATTAAGTCCCATTGAATCCTGAGGGCCTAGGGTCCAACTAGACCACTAGGTACCTCCAGTAAGCGCCACAGAGCTGCGTTGCAGAGAGATGTAAAAAGGGGCACGGCCTAGACCACCTCTCTGCAACGCAGCGCAGTGGCGCTTACTGGAAGCACCTGGTGGGCTAGTTGGCCCCCAGGGTCCCTCAGGATTGAAGGGGAATTATTTCCCCAACTTAAAACGCGCCACAGGGCTTGTTTGCACACGTCAATTCAGGCCCCATCCCCTCCCTTCACCACTGTGTAAACACTCCCTGTGGCCGTTTTTAGTTGAGAGATTAAGTCCCCTTGAATCCTAAGGGTCTCTAGGGTCAAACTAGCCCACTAGGTACCTCCAGTAAGCGCCACAGAGCTGCGTTGCATAGAGGTGTAAAAAGGGGCGTGGCCTCAGAACACCTGTCTGCAACGCAGCTCCATGGCGCATACTGGAGATACCTGTTGGGCTAGTTGGCCCTTAGGGACCCTCAGTATTGAAGGGGAATTAATTTCCCAACTTACAACTGGCCAGGGGGCGCGTTTGCAGAGTGCTGCAAGGATGGGGCGTGGCCTCCGGAGCGATGCGGTCTTTTATTTATTTTATTTTTTTAAGAAGGAGGGCTGTGTGGCCCCCTTCTTTTTCTAATTTACTGGCCCTGGGGACCCCATCCCCCAGGGCCTGCACTCTAATTTTTTTTGTTGAAAAAAATGTATTTGGCCCTCCCAAGGCCTTAATCGGCCCCGGGACCCCAATCCCCGGGTCATGGCCTTTTTTTTTTTTATTATTCTTTAGGAGGGGGCTGCGTCGCCCCCCCTCCTCAGGCCACTTATGGCCCTGGGGACCCCATCTCCGGGGGCCGGCCTTTGTTTTTTATTATTTTAAAAAAATATATATTTCTAGAAACACCTAGGACATGCTGGACAAACCGTATGTACCTATCACCGTGAAGATTTGCTTGATATTCATTAAAAGGCGACTATGCCTAGAATGAATCCACTTGGAATGTATTTACACCGCTAGTGAAGCTCTGACGTGTCTGACGCCCTACCGTGCCTAATCCCGGCGCCCCCGCCGGTGGGTACTCACCAAGTAGACACCCTTGTCGTTTATTTATACAAACATGGGTAGCGATTGACGGGCACATTTAATATACACGCACACCAAGCCATTCAAAGGGGATTCGACAAAAATTTGACAAAACTATGCAAGAAACCCCCTCACGGTTAATAAAACACACATCCACCGCCGGATGTAATACTTTTTATTTTACTCTCTGGAAAGGAGACGAACCTCACTTGAGAGTCACAGCGTGCTCCTGGCTGAGCCCAATGCTGTGTTACACCCACCAGTGCCCGCCGAGTGCCTCACACCTCTGTGTTGTATTTCACCAGCTAGTGCGTATGCTATGACACTCTCTAGCCCATGTGCACTGTAACACCACCCCGTGAATATGTCATGCCACACTTGCCTTCGCACGGGTTATATTGCCCCATCTAACGTGCCTTCCTCGATGCCTATGTTATAACGCACAGCGCTATGCCGCCATACATATTACAATCTGGGATCCATATCTTTGTCACTCCCCAGCACATATTTTATATTACAACTTTAGAGACTAGTAAGGTTACACAACACTGCCCTGTGCATATTACACTCCAAGGCGCATATCGCATAGCACGTGCTAGTGCCTGTGCTATCTCGCGCTCTCCAATGAATCTGTCATTGCGCACAATGTATTGCATATTATATTTCATGCCCCGGTTCATCTTATATCGCACTTTTTGGTGCATAGTTTATACCATATGCTATATCTAGTTTTCATTTCCAATCGTGCTCTCAGGACTATGTTCTATATACCACTGCGTCCACCTACCCGTTTCACGGGCATTACATTTTGCGATGGGGGATGGAGGGTCAGGGGGTGTTTCTGCCAAGTGAGCCCGGAGTCACAGTCACAAACGTCCTCTTCTTCCTGAATGAAAGTGAGATTATGCTGCATACTTTTTCATATTTTAAGTAGTTCGCACAGACACACATTTTAAAAACAATAAAGTTCCTAATACCCACCTTCTCTGAACAGTTAGCTTGCTGCCCCATCCACCTCCTCCGTATCCTCTGTTGCCTGAACCCATGGACTAGCCTCCTCCCTCCTGCCATGCATGGTCTGATGTGCTGCCACTGCCCTCCATTTAGCATGATGTACCAGTCCACTCCTCCTGCCCTCCATTGCCCAATTCTATGGCCCATCATTGACCTCCTGCTTAGTCTCTGTGCTTAGCTTGCTGCCCCTATTCTCCTTCCCCCTGCCCTCCGATGCCTTTGTGCATGCCCCTGCTCCATCCTTTTTGCCCACCAAGTTCCATGGACCTGCCACTCCTATCTACTCTGAGTGTTCTGTTGAGCTGCCACTCCGCTCCCACCTGCCTAGCATTGTCAGATGACTGTAACCTGTCCCTGCCACCTCCACCCTGCCTGTCCACATGCCATGCCCCTATCCCCTTCCTCCTGTCCTCCATTGTCCATTTTCCTGCCACACCCTTCTGCCCTCCCTGGTCTGTTGTGCTGCAACTGCTCCTCCTGCCTGCCCCGTGCGGTCTGTTGTGAGGCCCCTTCCCCTGAACTCTCTTGTCTGTGCCCAGGTCCTGACCCTCCCTTCTATCCTCCATGGTCCTTTGTGCATGCCCCTGAACCCTCCTTCTTGCCCATCATAGCCATTGTGCTGCCACTAACCCTCCCGCTTTCCATGCATGGTCTTCTGTGCTGCCGTGGCCCCTCCGACCACCTTCCCTGTGTGGTCAGCTAGCTGCCCCTGACCCCCTCCCACCTTCCCTCCATGGTCTGTGTGTATGCCATCATAGTCTCATCGTTGCTCTCCATGGTGTGTTTTGTTTCTAGTGCCCATCCTGCCTGACCTCCATGGTCATCTTGCTGCTCCTGCCCTGCCCCCTTGCCCCCAGCCCTCTGTTTCCATGTGCAGACCCCTATTCCCTCCCTCCTGGCTTGTCTGTTCCATTGTAATGCCCCTGATCCGTCCCGCCTGCCCTTTATGGTCTGTTATGCTGCAGCTTTCTCTCCTGTCTGTCCATTATGGTCAGCTAGCTACCATTGCCTCGTTCCCCTCTGTTCTCTGTTGTCCATGTGCATGGTCCTGTCCCCTCCCTATTGCTTTCTATGGATTGTTGTGCTGCACTCCCGTCCCGCATGCGCTGTGTGGTGTATTGTGCTGCTGCAAACCCTGATGCCTGCCCTGTAGGGTCAGTTTGGTGCACGTCTCCATGTCCCTCCTGTCCTCTGTTATCCGAGTCCATGTCCCTACCCCAATTCCTCCTGCCTACCATGATCCAATGTACCATACTTGTGAACATTTTGAACTTGGTGAGAGGGAGATTTTGAAAAATAACTGGGGTATTGATTTTCCCCTTTGAATTACATTAAAAAAGAGGAGATTGTAGACAGGAGACAGATCAAATAAAGCCCATTTGAGCTTAAAAACATTGGACATTTCCTGGCTGAAACAGTTCTGTTGGCATGTATGGTTGTACTACCACTGCCTCTTCCTTCTGCCCACAATGGTCTATTATATTGCCACAGCCTCTCTTGCCAGTCCTGTATTGTTGGTTTGTTGCCCCTGCCCCCCTTTCCACTGCCCTCCATAGTCTGTTGTGCTGCCACTGCCCTTCCTGCCTGCCCAGTGTGGTCAAATTGTTGCCTCTGCACTCTCCTACCTGCCTTCAATTATCAGAGTCCGTGCCCCTGGCCTCTGCCTCTCAACAGTATCCCAATGAACAACTAGATTGCTAACATTCTATATTTATTACAAAAGTGTGGAACGCCTGACGTCATCTTGATGTAATCAAAACTGTAATACCTAGAGTATTTCCTTTAGAAATTACATATGGGAGAGGATCTTATTTGCATCAAAATTATGGTTAGTGCTCTAAAAAACTAAAATGAGGACATATTTTCTGAGTTTTCAAATAGCGACAAAGAACTTTTAAATTATTTGTAAACTTTATGTTTTTTTATCCAGTTGACCACTTGATTAAATGTTGCACCTAGGGGAGAGGATGTGGTGTTACTTCCAGAGCTGCAGACTTTGCAACTGGGGAACCAGGTTGGAGTTTCTGCTTCAGCTCAACATTCTGTGATTCTGGTCAAATCACTTAATCTCCCCATGTCTACATCCAAAATGAATTTGATCTTGTGTGATGTAACCAATGCTCATGCAAAGCACTCCAATACCTGACAAGTCTGCACTATATAAAACTGCAAATACACAAAAAATAAGTGTTTTGCACACTTCTGTCATTGGGCTACATGTGGGCTACATCTGGGTGATATTTGTGCTGCATTTGTGCTCTTTTGTCTCTGGTGGCCATCTTGGGAGATTTATTTGTTATGGAGTTTCCTAATTTCCTCATTTACTGCAGTCTCCTCAGTAGGAATTGCTTTCAGTTTTTTACTTTGATTCCATCAAGAAGGTATTCAGATATGTCACACATTTGCCATAAATTCTGAATGTTAGCACTATAGTTGCTCATTCGATCACTGTAGTAAAGCTACTGCTCACCACGGAAGTCTGCTGCTGGTATTAAAAGTGCATGTTTCAGTCTGCATATCAGAATTTTTTTATGAAATGGAAGAGGATTTGAGAAGTCACTCAAAATGTGCCCTAATTTTTCTTTTTTCAGCACTAATCATAATTTCTATGGCAAAATGAACCCCCTCATTGTGTTCCTTTTTAAATTAAATGTTTTAGGTGTTACCAGTTTATTCCAATCAAGATGGCTTCAGGCGTGCCATACTTTTGTCATAAGTAAGACAGAAAGCGCTCTAGTTGTTCTTAAGAACACTCTGGGACATTCTGTCATTGGGCTATACTTGGGCTACATCTGGGTGATATTTGGGCTACATTTGGGCTCTTTTGTCTCTGGTGGCCATCTCGGGAGATTTATTTGTTATGAAGTTTCCTAATTTCCTCGTTTACTGCAGTCTCCTCAGTAGGAAAAACTTTCAGTTTTTTACTTTGGTTCCATCAAGAAGGCATTCAGATGTGTCACACATTTGCCATAAATTCTGAATGTTAGCACTCTAGTTGCTCATTAGATCACTGTAGTAAAGCTACTGCTCACCAGGGAAGTCTGCTGCTGGTATTCAAAGTGCATGTTTCAGTCTGCATGTCAGAATTTTTTTATGAAATAGAAGAGGATTTGAGAAGTTAAAATGTGCCATAATTCGTCTTTCTGCAGCACTAATCATAATTTCTATGGCAAAATGAACCCCCTCATTTAGTTCCTTTGTAAATCAAATGTTTTAAGTGTTACCACTTTATTCCAATCAAGATGGCTTCAGGTGTGCCATACTTTTGTCATAAGTAAGACTGTTAGCGCTCTAGTTGTTCGTTAGAACACTCTGGGACATTCTGTCAATGGGATATACTTGGGCTACATGTGGGTGATATTTGGGCTACATTTGGGCTCTTTTGTCTCTGGTGGCCATTTTGGGAGACTTATTTGTTATGATGTTTCCTAATTTCCTCATTTACTACAGTCTCCTCAGTAGGAAATACTTTCAGTTTTTTACTTTGATTCCATCAAGAAGGCATTCAGATGTGTCACACATTTGCCATAAATTCAGAATGTTAGCACTCTAGTTGCTTATTAGATCACTATAGTAAAGCTACTGCTCACCAGGGAAGTCTGCTGCTGGTATTGAAAGTGCATGTTTCACTCTGCATGTCAGAATTTTTTTATGAAATAGAAGAGGATTTGAGAAGTCACTCAAAATGTGCCCTAATTTTTCTTTCTGCAGCACTAATCATACTTCCTACGGCAAAATGAACCCCCTCATTTTGTTCCTTTTTAAATTAAATGTTTTAAGAGTTACCACTTTATTCCAACCAAGATGGCTTCAGGTGTGCCATACGTTTGTCATAAGTAGGACTGTTAGCGCTCTAGTTGTTCTTTAGAACACTCTGGGAAGCTGCAGTAGAACACAAAGGAATAAACTGACAGTCTCTGCCCTTGTTGGATGTACATGTTTTACTGAGAATGTCAGACTTCATTCTCACATGACTGAGAAAGATCATGTGAATTTACAGAAAATATGCTCTCAGTTTAGCTTATAGATCACCTTCCAAACCTCTGTGGGAAAAGCATGAGAAAATAGTTTTCTCTCAAACATGATTCATGATATCACAGCAGAAGGCTTTTTCACATGGTAAAATCACCTTAGAACACACCACAATTCCTAAAATGAGTATGGTACCATCAACAAATTATTTATAATGTAACTAAAGTCTTAAAACCTTCTATTAACTGCAATGCTTTTTAATGAGGTGCTATCATGTATATTGGTCCCAAGATGGCTGCCAACAATTCTTGGATGAAGTGCTGACAGCCAATCAGATCTCACGATGAGATGTGTGGTTAGGCTCCGCCCAGATATATATGTGATTTTACTTTTGATTCTCTCAGGAACTACTGAACGGATTTACACCGTT
The DNA here is from genome assembly GCF_964204655.1 of Triturus cristatus. Classification (NCBI taxonomy): domain Eukaryota; kingdom Metazoa; phylum Chordata; class Amphibia; order Caudata; family Salamandridae; genus Triturus; species Triturus cristatus. The sequence continues at coordinate 1,082,338,725 of NC_140579.1, read as the reverse complement.
TAAGCAAAAGTCACGAGTCTGAAGTGAGGACTACCTCTTTGCCAAATTTGGTGTAATTCCGTTCAGCACTTCGGGCTGTAGCTGCGTCAACAGGTCCTATGGGAAAATGCATGGGGAAAACGCGTTTTGGGACCCCCCTTTTTTCTCGGCCCCCGCTTGACGAATCACCGTGAAATTTTCAGGATAGGAGCGGACCGGAGCGGGCCAAAAGTTTAGAAACTTTCGCGAAGATTCATCAATCGATGACAACGTTATTCCAAATAGAATGTTGCGGATTTCAAATGGAAAATAGGTCCTAACTATAACTACCTACTGTCGTCTGCCAGTAGGAGATATATATATATATATATATATATATATATATATATATATATATATATATATATATATATATATATATATATATATATATATATATATATATATATATCCTGCCTGGAGGGTATCTCTGCAGTGTGAAGGGAGCCATCTCAGAGCCCTTCGCAGCTCAGGTTTCCCAGGTGAGTGCTATGTCTAAAGCACCTATTCTGCAAACATTTTTTTACGGAGAAAATAAACTTCCAAGGAAGTTGTTGTTTTCTCCGCACACAATACAAATAGTCCAAACATACAGGCAGGGAATGCTCTCCATGCGTGTGGGCTCCAGTCTACGTTGTTCCTGGCTGCAGACTTTTGCCGAGTCCCTCTCCCCCAGTTGTTTCCTAGGAGCAGTGGCAGCCACCTGTGAGCCCCTGAAGAAATGGCTTTATATAGTCAATAAATATTATTTGTTAATGGTTGTGAGTGTGAAAGAACGAAACAGTGCGTTTGTGAGAACTCGCCATCATGCACAAGAGCTCTGTCCAACTCTCCACCTCCACCACGAAGGACTCCTTCCCCACCATGAACACCTTCACTTCCAGATCCAGACCAGGCCTAGAACCACACACCGCGGCACCCTCAACTACAGACCCCCGGAGACCCCGCTCTTCGTTCGCCACTACCTTTGCCGACCTCACCGCACCCCACGCCATCGCCTCCATGGACTACATACTCATCGAGACCTGAAATTCCACCTCGACAACCCCAGCGACTCCAACTCCACCACCCTTCTGGACAACCTCGCCAACATCGGACTGAAACAGCTCGTCACCATGCCCACCCACAATGCAGGACACACCCTCGACCCCATCTTCGCAGGAGGTGACAACATCTACTTCAGCCACACCACGCAACCCACATGGACAGACCACCACTGCGTACACTTCCACATCGACAAACCCATGGCGCCCAAACCTGCACCGCGTCCTCCACGAAGGAACTGGAGCAAAGTCACAACTCCACTCCACCCTCAACCACAACTCCCCCACCACCTCGCACAACGCCAACCTTGCAGCCAAAGGACTCCACAGATGGATCTCCAACTGCGCAGACAAGCTTGCACTCCTACGCAACCCCGACAGACAGTGCCCCAGGAAAGCCACCTAGATCACCGCTGACCTCCAAGAATCCAGACGCACCTGCAGACGTCTTGAGAAGAACTGGAGAAACAGCAAAACATCAGAAGATCTCACCACCTACAAAAACACCATGACAGAATACCACCAACGCATCAGATCCACCAAAAAGGACCTTTATTCAAAACAAGATCCTTGCCAACGCCTGCAACTCCAAGCAACTCTTCAGCGTCATCCAGGAATTCACAAAGCCCACCAGACATCACCCCTTCTGAGGTCCTCTGCAACAAGTTTGGATCCTACTTCTATCTAAAAATCAAGGGACTTTACGACAACTTCAATGGCCAGACACCCAACTCCGAAACCACTTCCTTCTCCAGCAACGCCATCCAGCCCACCATCTCCTCCTGGGCCACAGTCAACATCGAAGACACCACTTCAACCATGAAAGGCATCCACGTAGGAGCCCCCACGGACCTCTGCCCACACATTTTCCACAGAGCCGCCGCCGCCACCGCCCCCGAACTACAAAGCACCATCAATGCCACCTTCAAGACCGGCATCTTTCCAGACAACTGGAAATGTGCCAAAGTCAGACCCCTGCTCACGAAGCCCTCAGCAGACCGCACCGACCTCAAGAACTACTGACCCATCTCCCTCCTCCCCTTCACGGCCAAAGTCACTGAGAAGACCGTCAATGCACAACTAACCAAATTCATCAAAGAAAACTCCATCCTCGACCCGTCCAAATCCGGATTCCACAGCAACCACAGCACCGAGACCACTCTACTCGCCGCCACAGACGACAACTGTACCCTCCTCGACCAAGGACACACCGCGGCCCTGATCGACCTCTCTCCAGCGTTCAACACTGTATCCCACGGCACACTCACCGTCAGACTCCACGACGCCGGCATAAAAGGAACCGCCCTCGACTGGATCCGCTCATTCGTCACCGGAGGAACCCAAAGAATCAGACTGCCACCTGTCCTCTCCGAACCCACGGAAATCAACTGCGGAGTGCCCCATGGATCATCTCTCAACCCCACGCTCATCAGCATCTACATGGCCCCCCTCGCCGCCATCGTCAGACAGCACGGAATCAGCATAGTAATTTTTATTTTATTTGCAGAGTTTTATATAGCGCTGGCTAGACCTGGAGGTATCAGAGCTCTTTACATGAGGATTATCGAGTTACAAAATTCCATCAGTTACAGGAGCACGAGTTACTAGAGCATAGATTAAACAAATACACATATCCAATGGGGTCTAGGAGGAAGAGGGGAAAAGAAAAAGGGGAAGCAATGAAGATCTGGTCAGGAAAGACAGGCAGGGGGGAAAGTAATTCAGGGGAACCAAAAAGACAAAGTGTAAGTCAAACAAGCCGGCTGAATTGTCAGAAGGCGGGGAGGAAGGAGACACTGCAGAGAGACGAAGGAAAGTCTGCCCAATGTCCGGCTAGGTAGGTGACGGCCGAGGGGAAAATCCATCTCCTCTATACCTTCCTGGGTAGCTCAACCAGGCATCGTTCAAATTGCTAGGTCTCCGCGGTCGGTAGAATGTTCAGAAATTCCTCGGAAGTTGCTGAGGCAGGTTTCAAATTCAATCGGGGGAGTTGGAGAATCAGAGGACCGCAGTCCTTAGAGTCCCAGGTGTGTATCAAGGTTCAAGGAGTGGAACTTCATCGGAGGGAGGGGGAGGAAGGAGACACAGCGGGGAGACAAGGAAAACAGTACCCAAGGTCCGGCTGGGTAGGTGACGGCCGAGGGAGTGAGCCAGAGCCGATCTCCTCTATAGCTGTCTGGGCAGCTCCACCGGGCATCGGCCATATTGCTCGGTCTATCCTACGCCGACGACACCCAGCTCATCCTCTCCCTCACCAAGGACCCAATCACCACCAGACTCAAATTCCAGGAAGGAATAAAGGACGTCGCATCCTGGATGAGCAGAAACTGCCTGAAGCTCAACTCGGAGAAGACAGAAGTCCTTGTTCTTGGACCCACCCACTCGGCATGGGACAACACCTGGTGGCCCACCACCCTCGGCAGCCTCCCCACCCCCACGAAACATGCCTGAAACCTCTGCATCGTACTTGACTCTTCCCTCTCCGTGACCCGACAGGTCAACGCCATCGCCTAACACTGCTTCAACACCCTCTGAATCCTCCGAAAGACCTTCAAGTGGATCCCCCTCCGAATCAAAGAAGGCCGTCACCCACGCACTCATAACCAGCAGACTGGACTACGGAAACGCCCTCTATGCCGGGATCAACAAGTCTCTGCTCCACAAGCTCCAGACCATACAGAACACTGCAGCCAGACTCGTCCTCGGCATCCCTCGACACGAACACACCACCCAACACCTACGGAACCTCTACTGGCTCCCCGTCGAGAAGAGAGTCACTTTCAAGATACTTACCCACGCCTACAAATGCCTCCACAACACCAGACCCCAATACCTCAATGAGAGAATCTCCATCCATGTACCCAAGAGAAAACTCCAATCCGCCGACCTCGCCGAAACCCCGCACATCCGCAGAGCCAGAACAGGTGGAAGAACCTTCTCCTACATCGCGGCCAAGACCTGGAATGAGCTCCCGATCGATATCAGACGCGCCCCCTCTCTGAACATCTTCAGGAAGACACTCAAGACCTGGCTCTTCGACTGAACAGAGCTGCTTACACCTCCCCCCAGTGCCTACCCAGTTAGAGAGTACTACTCACCCTTCACGGGTGAGTAGCGCGCTTTACAATTCCCCTGATTGATTGATTGATTGATTGAATGAGTATGAGAAAAATCACAAGTGTGTTATAAAAAAAGTACACAGAAAATGATACAAGCAGAATACAAGGAATAACTCACTCTTCTGTGCTACACACACACAGTGTGTATAGCAGAGAGGAGTGAGTCACTCCTTGTAAGTGGTGAAATATTCCAGTATATGTAATACCCACATGCATCCTATTGTTTTAGACTGATGTACTGTTTTTAATGGGATAGAAGATGGTGCCTGCTGTCTGACATTCCTCACAAATGATTTCTGCCTCCACCCTAGCATCACCCTTGTGAAGAAGTGAGGGTGCAAACGGTGGGCTGGGAGCAGCCTTTCTGTGAATGGCACAGGTGGGTGTGTGCCTTCCTTGCTTCTGTGGTCTAACCCGCTTCTCACATTACACTGCCCAGCAGGATGTCTCGTCTGCTGACAAACACAACAAACTTAACAACAAGTGCGATGATCTGATATCTGCCTGCTAACAAGGAAGCAGTCAGAAACCCAACACTCCGGGGAAATCTGCCGCAAACGGAAATGTGCAATAATCGTGTTTGGGCGAACACACTGGCACCTCTCCGAGGACCCCCTTGGCTCACTACACCTCTCCGAATGCAGAGCACGTGGGAGCACAGATGCCGCTCACCCTCCCTGAACGCGGCCGTGTTTACTTTCAGTTAGGGCGCAGCGCATGCGTGCAACTACAGATAACGTAACATAGGATCTGTTCCACTGCCGGATGAAGGAGCACCAGGGTCAGTGCTGGAGTGAGCGCAGCAGATTCAGAGGTGTAAGGGCCCCAAGGCACCCCACTTACGGCTGTGTTGTACTACCCAGTTAGAGAGCACATTTTCCTGTGATGGAGCAGGTAAAGCAACATTTTGTATACCTCCTCTACTTTGCATGAAAATACTAATTGCTTAACCTACTTATATTATAATTTGACTAACGGTTTGCTGTGTTAAACTAAACCAACCATTTGCATACACCAATTACACGTGGGACTTATTGCTATTTGCATGGCAGAATAACTCTAATAACTAAATTATGTACGCATATTAATAGTAGTAAATGTGGTAATAGGATATTGCAAGATATATGTTGCTTTTGTGATGTTTACGTTCCCGTTTTGGACCGTAAGGGTGAGTATTATTGCTTTAAATGTCGCTATAAGCTAGGAAAATACTAATACATAAAGGGATTAGTGAGGGTTTAACATTAGAATCTTCATTTCTTTGTATTAATTATTCTTTTGTGTTTGTTTCGCTTAAGTTGGCATTTGGGCCTACCAAAATATGGCGTCCAAAATGGAGTTCGGAAGTGGCCACCGTCTTGTGAGCGCGATGCCTACTGCGCAGACTTGTATGGCTCTGTAGACCTCCAGGCGACCCCAAGTCACAGTGATCCTGGTCAAGGATAGGAACATGGAGGACTGCCAATCTTCCGTCAGTAAACTCTGGTCTAAATGAACAATTGGGACATACAAGCAAACCTTCTACATTGTTGCATAAGGGCAACATGGATAGAGGAAATGAACCAGCAAAATCCATGAGAACATCCACTGATGTAAAATCGGACGTTTCCAATCAGCCAATCGTCTTCTTTTTTGCCTAAAAATGTTTCATGTTATCCTGAATTTTATTATAAAAAGGACAGTAGAATAGGGAGGGGCATTCCATTCCCCATTTTTCCGACATAGATGCTGCCTTCTTACTCGATGACCACAAACCCCTATCGATCCCACAGACGATGACAGATGCTTGCACGATTTCTGGTCCTTTGGAGATCTTTGGGACTGTAACGTGCTGAGCAAAGAACTTTCTGACTTTGAGCTTTGGCCTGCTTATTTGGACAATTTAACGGCTAAATTCGGTTATGCAGAGCCAAATGAATTAGGAAAAATCCAGATAGCAAGAATAGGTAAATATAAATGTCATGCGATTTATGCTGATTGAACAAAACTTCTAAATTTGATCGACCAAAAATGCTAATATTAATTGCAAAACATATTTAGATAAACAAATATTTGATTAACAGAAATTACGAGTTTGTGGTTTTTCAATGAAGAGAGTAGATAATTCCGAGTCTTAAATGTGTTTTAGCTGGTTCTAAATCACCATCAACCAGTCCAACTAATTGGTCCGTCAACCAAGTGGTGGAGTGCCTTGATGTTTAAGGTTAGGATTCTATAGGTGGTGATGCTAATGTATATTTTGTAAATTAACTTTCCTTCCTTATAGGTAATAAGGTACTCCCCCACATGTCCAGTGCTTGATCCTATCATCCCTCCTGTGTGCAGACTTGTGAGTAGGAGACGTGCGAGTGTTGGTGTTATCGGCCCCACCAATGAATGCGTGTGTGAATGAGCTAGTGTGACGTCGGGTCTGCGACGCAGGAAGGGATAGTTGTAAATTTGCCTCTTCTTCTTCTCTCTCTTTTTCCCCCGTCTCGTGCTGGATCAGTTTTTATGGTAGCAGAATGATGGTTTTATTGCATTGGTTTGGTGATTATTGCTTATGGATTTGATTATTACTTATTGATTTCCGATTTTTTTTGTTTGAATATTGATTATTGATTGCGGATGTTTGAATGAGTATTGATTTATGTACTAACATTCTATGTTGAGTCGCGCCGCGTTCTATGTTGTTTTTGAAGACTTCTGGGATGTAGGAAGTCAGATGGCCTGTGGAAAGTGAAGTCACATGGCAAATTGTTTATTGCCCTGTAGGTACACAGGGAAAACGTGTGACGATTGAAGTTGCACAATGCAATGTCTGGGTTCGATTTGGTAACATCGCCGTGTGTTATCGTTAGGGACATTTTTGTGTGAAAGAGGTGTATGGGTAGCGAAGGCGACCTGTGAAATTTTGGTCTTAAGTAACAGTTCACGTGAACTCTGATTACGCTTATCACTGGAAAGGTAATAGGTGTTCCCTAAGCTTGAAAGAAGGGTAAAGTAGATGCTACTTTATTAACGAATGTAATAATTCTGTAGTAGGGCAGAGGTAAGCGCTGCTCTCGGGAAAGACAGGATTCTGTGTGAATGAACTACATTTTCCGTATGAATGTGTGTAAATGAAATAGCATTCGACTTAATTGTGAAACTCTGGTCTTATTTCTCAGGAGCAGTGCGTCTCCAGCAGGTGTCTTATTTCCAGAGAAACGGTTAGTTAATGCTTGCTAGAAGGGTAAGGTAGAGGGAAGTGCTACCTTATCGGTGGATGTAATGATTCCGTAGTAGGGCAGAGGTAAGCGCTGCTCTCGGGAAAGACGGAATTCTTGTGAAAAAGGTCAAGACTATCCCTTTGTTAGCGAAACAAATAATGGTGACGTTTTTATGTCGTTACTAACAGAATTTGAGTAAAAGAGAATGTAAGAAAAGTTTGCCGATAAATTTTGTAAAGGAGGGGTCAGCAGAAGCAGGAGTAGCGAGAAAAGCTGACGACAGAAAAAAAGCACGCTGGGATTGGCCAGTCAGCAATAGACATAGACGCTCTTGATTGGTGTGTTAGTGTGCGCCGCGCTAGGAGTGGAGAATTACAGGGTGACGTAGACGCTCTGGATTGGTGCATTGGTGTGAGTCGCGCTGGGATTGGAAAATTTCAAAAGTGACATAGACGCTCCGGATTGGTGCGTTAGTGTAAGTCACGCTATGATTGGATAAGACAACAGAATAGTCGTAGGAGAAATTTAGCGATACTAACAAAAGAAAATGATGTATTACCATCCACCAGAAAAAGAGAAAAAGTCCTGGTTCGGAAAGATCAAGAGTTTATTTTAAAAGGACAAACCGATTGTGACTAGAGAGGGACAGTTGCTTCCTCCACCGAAATCACCCGCATCCTTTATGGTTGCGAAATATGGATATCATACATGTATTTGGTTAGACAATTGGGTAAAGTATACAAAAGATGATGGAGTTTTAGCATTTCCAGAACATGGTTCATTCAATTTAGCGGTATTGAGAAATTTAAGAGAGAAAATGATGAGATTAGAACCGAGACCTAGACCTACTCAGTTTGAAGCATTGACAGAATGGGAAGATGAGATGTATGACAGTGAACGACAGCGGAGTGGCGGAAGGTACAAATATATGTTTGGTAGACCGTATGGACAAGAGAATCATGATGATAGAATGAGGAGATGGTGAAGTGCAATTATGACTGATGGTATGTTCCCTATGAGAAGTGCTGAAGAGACTAGTAGTAGAAAATGTACAGAGAAGAGAAATAATACAGGATCAGAAGGTTATAAGTATGGTCTGCATAAGTCGGAGGATGATGTTCTTGAGGACATGTTTTATAAAAATCCACCCCGTACCAACCAAATTCCACATTGTTGACATCAAGTGCCCCAGTAAAAGAATCACCACAAAATATACAATTTTAGACAATACCACCTGAGGTAGGAAGAAATAATCCCTTTAGAGGAACAGAAAATATACAACCTGGTAAAATGACAAATGAAAATTCAGCTGAATTAGCCAGAACTACTTTAGAGTTAACTGAAAAGATTAGAGAATTGACTAAAAACATGGAAGCTGTAACTGTTCCTGTAACAATAGGACCCGTAATGCCTATTTTTTATAAGCAAAAGGATAGTGAGCATTGTCTGACAATTCCTTATAATAATAATAAACAAACTGAAATGGAAAGAAGAGGTTCAAGAGAGAACCCATGGGGACAAGTGGTAGAAACTTCTGGACTAAGTATTCCTAAAAATTTGACAGTAAATCAGAGTTTAGCGATTAGAGCAATAATGACGACAGAATCTGTACCAGGATCACCAAAAGGTTTAGAACAAACACGAAATGAAACGATTCCTGTAGGTCCAACTTCTGATGAATTAAGTGAATGGTTAAGGAGTTTATAGCAAAAAGATGCTGAACCTCGACCTTTAGATGTGTCTAAATTAAAAATAGTTTTAGAAAAATTAATAGTAGGAACTCTTCCGACAGAAAAGTTAAAAGCTTATCAGGATGAAGACCTAATGTTTCAGTGCAAAAGTATAACATGGAGAGCAAGAAATTTACATGATAGATTGGAAGAAGTAGCGAGTGAAATGGGTATCGACTTTGAAAAGGTAAAGTCATTACAGAAACCATACAGAGTAGACTTTTCTGAAAAAGACATTGAAAAATTGAATACTGCAGGAAGAATAACCCAAATTAAAGACTTCATTATTTTACTGAGAAAATGGGGCGATGTAGACAAATGGAAAAGTAGGTGGTTTCAAAAACAAGACGATGCAACAGACAAAACGTTTGCAGCTTTCCCAGTAAGAGAAAAAGAAAAGGTGGTAACTGAATGTCCCATGAGGGAGATTACAGGCGGAGGCTATGTGCATGTCCCCTGGACCAGAGAAGACATTTTATCATTCACCAATGACTTTCCTCGCTTGCGCAAGAAACCGGTTGAATGGTGCAGGCAGGTAGACAGGTTTGTAAAATTATCAACAGTACTATGGATTGATTTGAACAGTTTATTTGACATAATTGTGCCAGCAGACCTATGGACAGAATGTAAAATTACAATCGGTTGGCCTACTCAAGAATACCCTAGAGATCCCAAAACAGGTGCTCCTGATCCAGAAGTAATGAGAAAATATGAACAGGTAGCTACCTGAAAAACAAGGTGCCTCCTAAAGAAACTGATTGGGTGAAAATTGATAGAACTCATCAAGAAGTAAAAGAATCTGTACACGCCTACTATGAGAGATTGTTATTAGCGTTTAAAGAGTGAGAAGGATTTGAGTCATTTTGTATATCGATTTGTGTATGGGTTGCGTCCTGAAGTAAGTGAAATGATTAAACAGCATACAGTGGATTGGCAAAATAAAAAGATAGCTGAAGTACTGAGACATGCAAAATATTTTAGTGATGAGATTGAAGCAAAGTAGCATAAAATAAAAGAAAAGGCCATGTGGGCTCAAGTAAAAGTGGAAGAAAGACAGGAAGCTCAATTGATTGAACAAGCAAATGGTACAAGTATGAGACAAAAACCCAACATTGGGAAAGGGAAAGGACAGATTAGTCTAGAAGAAGCCAAAAAGAAGTGGCCATGTCATAATTGCGGAAGAATAGGGCACTGGAGGACCGAGTGTAAATTTCCCCCAAGTGCTAATGGCGATAATGCATCATTGAATCCACAAGTGCAGAATGAGGTGAGTTGTCAACCGCAGCGACAGCAGCAGGTTGTTATCCAACAGAGTCAGGTCCCAAAACCGCCTTTTCCACAGAGCGTAAATCCTCAGAAATACAGTAATGAGACAGGATTCTACAACGAAGAACAGGTAACTAAGCTGCCGCGCGCTAGTGCTGTTTCGCAGTATTGGCTACAACGCGATGAGAGTGAGTCAGAAGAAAGTTATTGACGGTGCCGAGGGGAGGAAGAAGAGTGCGTACTTGGCGCAACTCTAGAAATAGACCAGACAGGCCCTTTTGTAGATGGAAAGGTAAATGACGAAAACATTACTTTCCTAGTAGATACTGGTGCTACTCCATCAACTGTTAGGTCAGCTGATGTTAAAAATCTTCCTCTCTCGGATGAAACAATCCAAGTAGTTGGAGTATCCAACAGACAGATAAAAACCTATCTCACTGAACCAGTTAAAGTCAAAATAGGGACATTTTCTGAAATGCACTGTTTTGTTGTGTACGATTCAAGCCCTGTAAATTTGTTAGGGAGAGACTTGCTGTGTAAAACGAACTGCACAATATTCTGTACTCCTGATGGTATAGCCTTTGAGACTCCTGATGAGGATGTACTGTACAAAATGACTATAGCTAACATGGAACCTGAAATCACTGAGGCATTTGCTGTATTTGACCCCGAGGAATTGCCTCAAGAATTGAAGAAAACAGTAAAAATGGAGGTATGGGATTTCACTGAAGTAGATGTGGGATTAATGAAAAATGTAGATCCCGTAAAATTTCTGTAAAAGAAGGAGTAAGTTACCTAAATATTCCACAGTACAAATTGACACCCGAAATAATTGCAGGAGTTACTCCTATAATAGACAAAATGATCGAACAAGGTATTCTGAGGGAAATAATGAGTAGTCCATGTAATTCACCAATTATGGATCTGAAAAATCCTAATGGAACTTGCAGAATAGTGCAAGACCTGAGAAAAATAAATAAAATTGTTGTATCATGTTGTCCCATTGTACCAAATCCATCTGTGATTTTATATCAGATTCCTCATGAGGCAGAATGGTATACAGTGATTGATTTGTGTCATGCTTTCTTTTCCATTCCATTACACCCTGACAGCCAACAGATCTTTGCATTCCGGTTTGGCGAACGTACTTTGGCATGTTGCCGAATCCCACAGGGGTATACAGAGAGTCCCTCGATATTTAATCAGATTCTGAAAAAGTCCCTAGAAGATTTAAAAATGCCAGAAAGTTCGGTATTGGTACAATATATCGATGACCTACTTGTGGCATCGAGAACTCGAGAAGCTTGTGTAGTGGATACCGTTGCATTGTTGAATCATTTGGAAGATGGAGGACTTAAAGAATCCCCATCGAAATTGCAATTCTGTCAGAAAGAAGCACAATATTTGGGCCATAAAATTGAAATAGGACTAAGAAAAGTAACTGCAGATAGAATCAGAATAATAAAAGGAATGAGAGCCCCAATGACACAGAGAGAAGTAAGAATGTTTCTTGAAATGGTTGGATATTGCCGTCAATGGATTAGTAATTTTTCGCTGATTGCAAAACCCCTGGTACGCTTGACCAGAAGTGATGTAAAAGATCTCATTGAATTAAATAAAGAAGAGTTGAAGGCTTTTAAACAATTGAGAGATGGTTTGTGTGAAGCCCCAGCACTTGGTATGCCTGACTATGAGAAGGAATTTGAACTCTATTGCAGCAAAAGAAATGGATGTGCACTTTCTGTGTTAATACAGAAACACGGAAAGTTGAGGAGACCAATTGCTTATTTTTCAGCTATGTTAGACCCTGTAGCTGTAGCATTACCTGGTTGTTTGAAAGCTGTAGCAGCTACTTGTAAGAGTCTGGAACAGAGTGAAGGAATTGTGATGGGATATCCTGTGAGAGTGTTTGTACCTCATGATGTGGCAATCCTTTTAACAAGGAGCCGCACTCAGTTCATGACGCATAGTCGTCTGACTAAATATTTAAAGGCCATCCTAGGTGCAACGAATGTGAGCCTTGTGAGATGTCTGAATGTGAACCCCTCAACATTGTTACCTGATGCTGAGAATGTGGAAGTCAGAGATGATGTGGATCATGACTGTTTGTAGGTGCTTGATTTTTGTACCCATCCACGCCCTGATATAAAAGATGTATCTTTGACCGAAAGTGACTATGTGATGTTCGTGGCTGGATCATGTTTGAGAACGGATGAGGAAATTTTGAGTGCAGCGTATGCAGTATGTACGGTAGCAGCTGTATTGGAAGCATCTTGCCTGAAAGGAGTAAAGTCAGCCCAGGTTACTGAACATTTTGCCTTAACAAGAGCATGCAAGTTGGGGAAGAATGTGAGAGTGACTGTGATAACAGATAGTCAGTACGGCTTTGGTGTGGTGCATGATTTTGGCCAGATCTGGTCCCAGAGAGGGTTTTTGACATCGAGTGGAACTCCTATAAGGAATGTTGAAGTGGTTGGAAAATTGCTTGAGGCGATACAGCTGCCTATGCAGTTAGCAATGGTGAAGTGTGCTGCATATTCCAAGTCTGCTGATTATATTTCAGCTGGCAACCAGTTTGCAAACGACATGGCTCAGTATTGTGCATGTAATCAGAACTCTGTGAATAGAGGCCGAGAAAAATAAATGAATTCATGTCCCTTGCTGTTTACTAATACTGTGAATACATGGGAAGAAGTGAGGCAGTTGCAGGAAGAAGCAAGAGATGAGGAAATGAGACAGTGGGTAAAAGCAGGATGTGCAGCACGGGAAACAGATCATGTGTGGGTTTATCGGGATGGAAGACCAGTCATGCCGGATAGCATGGTTTCTACCATGGCACGGATGTATCATGGACAAGCACATGTAGGAAGAGATGCTATGATCACACTTTTCAAACAGACATGGTATAACGCAAAATTCAGACTTGTAGCTGAAAGCCTTCGTCAAAGATGCCTTATATGTCAGCAATACAATCCTGGAAGAAAAACAGTGGTAAGTCTGGGAACAATAGGATGAGAAGGAGGGCCTTTCACAAGAATGCAGATTGACGTCATTGAAATGCCCCCCCTGCAACAGGTTGAGGTATGTTCTAGTGATGGTTTGTCTGTTCTCTCGATGGGTGGAAGCATACCCAACTAGAAGGAGTGATGAAATCACAGTAGCAAAGCTACTATTGAGAGAGTTCATTCCTAGATTTGGTTTTTCAGTTACGATCGAGTCAGATAGAGGAAAACACTTCCATAATGAAATCATGAAATTAATTTGTGAAGCATTGAATGTACAACAGAAACTACATTGTGCTTATCGTCCAGAGGCTTCTGGTGTGGTGGAACAAGCAAATGGCACCATTAAAAACAGATTAGGAAAAATGTGTTTAGCCACAGGTTTGAAATGGCCTGATGTCTTGCCTCTGGTACTCGTGACTATAAGATCTATTCCAGATAGGAATACTGGCTTGAGTCCTCATGAGATAGTGATGGGGAGGGCAATGAGACATGTCTTCATACCTGTCAACAAGCTATTGACTATATCTCATGACTTGGTGTTGGATTATTGCAAGGGGTTGGCTGATTCCGTTTATTCTGTGTTTCATCAGGTTGGATCGGATGCCACCACTCTTGAAAAGAAGCCAGCTCATGATCTGAGCCCAGGTGACTGGGTGAGAATAAGAGTGCATAGAAGAAGAAATTGTTTGGTCCCAAGGTGGGGTAAACCACGTCAGGTGATCCTGACCACGATGACAGCTGTAAAATGTGCAGGAGTGAAGAACTGGATTCATGCTAGTCATACCTTGCGAATTCCTAATCCAGTGGATAACAAAGAAGGAGAATACTTTGAAGAACCTGATACAAGTTCTGAATCAGATACAGAAGAAATAAGAGCAAGACCAACTCCTGAAAGGGTGGAGTCAGAACCAAGGTCAGCTATAGCACCAGAAAATCTACCATTAACCCCTTCGATGCTCATGACGGAACGGTTCCGTCATGAGCATCGGTTGAGCTGTGCTCATGATGGAACCGCTCCGTCATGAGCACAGCCCCTGGGGGAAGCGCTGGCGCTCCCCCCCTGGGGCACCGATCGTGCCCCCACAGATGGGTATGGCAGCGGAAGAGTTTCCGCTGCCACCCCCGAGCCCCCCCACGCTTCCTGGTGACGTCAGCGCGCACAGCGCGCGCTGGCGTCATCAGGAAGCGTTGGACGCGCTGGAATTCATTTCTTCCAGCGCGTCCAACGAGGAAGGTAGGTGTTTTGCTGCAGTGTGGCAGGGGGGGGGGCGGAATTCCAGGGCCTTGAGGCATCGGGGGAGAGGAAAGAGTATTTCCTCTCCCCTGATGTCTCAATGCTGGGCATTCCTGTTCCACGATCGCGCACAGCGTCGCCATCGTGGGACAGGAATGCCCCCACTAGACCCCAGGGATGTTGTTTTCGGCAATATGGGAAGCGACCCCTTGGGCAAGGGTCGCTTCCCTGGGGGACAATATTGTAACAGACTTTTCTGCCCCCCCTGGGGCAGATCGGTCCACTTTCGTTCCGTTTCTGCCCCCAGGGGGGGCAGAAAAGCCCACTAGACACCAGGGATGTCGTAATGCTGATCATTGCTGCACTAGCGCAGGTCGCGCTGCCAGCGGGCTCTGATATTTTAAACTACCTTTAGCTTATCTTGGTTGCTTTACTTTTTTTATCCCCTGATTTTACCTACCGCTCTGCTGGGCTTCTGTCCCCTCACTCGCACTTAATTTGTGGAAAACTGTAAAGAAGACGAAGGAGGCGTGATGGTCTTCTTGTAGATTTAATTCAGGTTCAACAAAATAGGACCACTGATACAAAAGTGGCACAGCATCCAACAGACTCAGCTTCCCAACTGCCCAAGCTCTAACCCTTCCAGAACCCCCACACACAATTCCACTCCATGACGCCCAGAATGTACACACACATTCCAGACCCAAGAGGGAAAAGCAAAGTAGGACCAAAAGGAAAAAGAGAAGGTGAAATAGTAACCCACAACACATCCCCTACCCTTACAAAAAAAAGACAGAGATGCAAGGAACAGAATACATCAAATAAAAAAAACACTTCACGACAATAAGGGGAAAAGTGATAAGAACAAGATAAACATCTCAAGACATCTGATAATCTTTATGCCAATTCGGCTTACATCTCAACCTTCTACAAGTGCCAAAACCAGGAACACCGGAAGTGGCATTACTGTGGACTGGTTTGGAAACAGATTCACATGTCGGATCAGATTCACGAGCACCAACACCAGGTTCCCACTTGACCAACCTGGACATGCTCCACACTTCACCCGAGTCCAAAACAACCACATTTCTCCTGACTTCCTTAATGACAAAGGGCCCCATAAACCGTGGCCGCCCCTTTTTCAACAGACCAGGATTTCTGATCAATACTTCATCCCCCACACACCAGTGTCTAAAAGATGTGGAGTTTCTCTGATCAAATCTGCGCTTGTACTCTCCCTGATATACACTTCTCCTCAAGTCCACCTGCTCATTCATTTTGAAATCATTCACATCCAACTTTAACCAGGCAGGACTCAGCTTGTCATGAGCCTTCCTTCCTCTTAGAATAGAGAAAGGAGAAACAGAAGTCAGCCAATTTGGAGTGGTGCGATGAGCCCACCACGTCTCCCTGAGCATCTTCTTAAGAGAAGACCTAGTTTGCAAAGCTCTCTGAGCACAACTCTTAACCAATTTATTCATGCTTTCCGCAAGACCATTGGCTTGCGGTGAGTACAACGCTGTCTTGAAATGAATGATGGACAACTCTTTTAAAAATCTGCTCATCTCATGCGAGACAAATTGCACCCCATTATCTGTAATAAGCCATTTGGGAATGCCTTCTCTTGAAAATTCTTCCGAAAGAAATTCAATAACAGTTCTAGTATTAACAACAGACACACATTTAGTGACCACCCATTTGGAGGTGTAGTCCACCAATAACAACACATAACGCTCATCAGGAGGAAATAACTCAAAAGGCCCAGCAATATCCAAACCCAACTTGGACCATGGGTCAGAAGGAACATCTACCGGAGAAAGAGGTGCCACCCGAGTCTTTTTGCTTTTGTCACTGTTGGCACATTCCCAACACTCTTTTACAACATCTTCAACCTGACGATCCATTGTAGGCCACCAGTACCATTCACGTACCCTGGCCTTGGTCAGATTCCTCCCCAAATGTCCTTCATGTGCCAAATTGATAATCTTCCCCCTAAGCCCTTGAGGAGGTATCACCCGATTACCCCTCAACAGTTTTTCATCAAAAACACTCAATTCCTCCTTAACATTAAGAAAAGGCTTCAAGGACCCAGGTACCTTACCGTCCACAGGCCAACCCTTGACAGAATACTCTTTGAGCATTTGCAAATCTTTATCCTCACGAGAAATGGAAGACCATTCATCAGAACCAACAGCAGATTCATGCACCCATGCCACCAAGGAATTCTCCACTTCTACACCTGATTGCTGCAAAGGTAGCCTTGAAAGGCAGTCAGCAATTGCATTCTTAGAACCTTGCACGTATTCGACCACAAAATTGAATTCAATCAACCCTTCCATCCAGCGCTTGATCCTAGGTGAAATATTGTCAGCCTCCCTGCAGGTGAAAATTTGACACAAAGGGCGATGATCAGATCTAATAACAATAGGTATCCCCCAAAGGTAGAAATTAAAGTGATGTATTGCCCAGAAAATCGCCAATGCTTCCCGCTCGATCACAGAGTAGCGCTCTTCTGCACCCTTGAGTGAACGAGAAGCAAAGGCAATTACTCTGGATTCACCATCCACAACTTGTGAAAGAACTGCACCCAATCCTAATAAACTAGCATCAGTGCACAAAACAGTTTTCCTGCGAGCATCAAAATGCCCTAAGGTCGGCATACAACCAATTTTGCCCTTAATGGAGTCAAAGGCAGAAGAACAATCATCAGACCATGAAAATTGCACCCCCTTCTTGAGCAGCAACCTAAGAGGAGCAGCAATCGCAGCAAAATTTGGTACAAATTTGGAACAAAATTCCGCAAGTCCTAAAAATGATCGTACCTGATCCTTGTTGATAGGTACTGGAGCCTTCACAATGCTCTCTGCCAGATCCAATTTCGGACTAATCCCTTCAGCAGAGATGGTATGCCCCAAATAACTTACAGAGGACACCCCAAATTTACATTTTTCCTTCTTAATAACTAAGCCAGCTTCTTGTAGCCTCAGCAGAACCATCCATAAATGCTCATCATGTTCATCTTGATCTTTCCCATACACAAGAATGTCGTCCTGGAAGATAAGAACCTTAGACAACCCTACCAGAACCTTATTCATGACCCTCTGGAAACATGCCGCGGCAGAAGCAAAACCAAAGGGCATGCGAACAAACCTGAAAGCCCCCAGAGGTGTCACAAAAGACGTCAAATGTCTCGAGTCTGGATGAAGTAGTACCTGATGGTATGCGGATGACAGATCCATGACACTAAAACATCTAGCATCCTTGATAAGAGCAAGAGTTTCAGAGATGTTAGGCAAAGGCTGTCTGTCAACCCAAATGTGCTTATTCAGACCGCGCAAGTCCACACACATGCGGATCCCTTTCCCACCATCCTTAGGAGCCAAAACAATGGGGGCCAACCACTCAGAACACTCAATTTCTTCAATGACCCCCATGACCAACAACCTATCAAGTTCTTGCTTTAAAGGTTCCATCATCAAGTGAGGAACTTTCCTCACTTTGGAAACAAAAGGTTGAGCATTTTCTTTCAACACGATTCTATGTTCAAAGTTCTTTAATAACCCTAACTCATCGCTGAAAACTTTAGGAAAACACAAACTGACATCCTTGCCAGTTAACACCTCTTGAGACAAAAGTAAAACTTTTTCAGGAGAATTGGGATTCAAAGTGATCCCCATGTCCCGTTGGTGCCTCCAGCCTAAAAGATAATCACCTCTCTTAGCGACATACACCTTCCCCACAGTTTCCCTGTCCTTATACTGAATTTTCCTGACCACATATCCCAAGACATCTATTCTGACACCCCCATAGCCCACAGGGTTGATGTCAGGAGGGAATAACTCAATCTCATCTAAACCAAAAACCGCATCCCAATTGGCATCACCCACCATCGTGTAGGGTGAACCAGAGTCAGCCAAAACGGGAAATTGTTGACCACCAATCAACACATCGCACACGGGCATGTCCAAATCATCACCATCCACCAGTCCATTCTCCTTGACACTACATACAAATTTCTTCTCCTCTTCAACATAACGCACAACCTGATTACCTTTGTACTGGCAAACTCTGGCATAATGGCCCTTTTTGCCACACTTATTACAAATTACAGACCTTGCAAAGCAGTTAGAACTATTAGGAAGATGCCTGTCACTACCACACCTAAAACACTTAAAACCAGGTCTGGTATTCTTGAACCCACTCTGTTCAGAATTTGGAATCTTGTAATTAAAAGTGGGTTGTTCAGAGTCTTGAATCTTTTTATCTTTGTCACCAACATTTCCCTTGAACCCCACCTTACCTTCCCTAGAATCATCTTTTTTCACATCACATTTTTTTACCTCATGAATAGCTTTTTCATCAACAGAAGCATCAATAACTTTCTCAGGTCTCATTTCTCGCACCCACATATTAGTATTTTCCATGCCCTCAACAATGGCTAGAGTTTCTTTAAGATCAGGATTCTTGGCAAGAAGCTTTTGCTGCACTTTCACATCATTTGTGCATCTCACAACTTGATCTCTGATCAGAGAGTCAGTCAGTTGCTCAAACTCACAGGTGCAAGCTAGCGTCTTCAAAGCAGCCACATAACTGGTGATTCTCTCATGCTTACCCTGGACCCTGCTAAAAAACTTATGGCGTTCCAAAACCACATTAATTTTAGATCCAAAATGCCTCTCAAGCATCATGATAGACATATCGTAAATGTTCTCAGGCTCACCTTCACCACGCCCAAGAACAATCTCATCCAATCCATCATACACATGTCTACCTTCAACCCCTAAATTATGTAACAAAGTGGCTTGCTTGCGCACTGCTGAGAACTTTTCTCCCCCAATAGCTAATAAATACGAATCAAATAAAGGCTTCCATCTCTTCCACGGTAAGATTGGGTCACCTGATTCTGAAAGAAACTGTGGGGGTTGTGACATACCAGTAGCCATGGTGTAAAAGCACAAGAAAACTTATAGTTAGGATAACAAATGCACAATGATGTCCCACAATTGATAAAGAGAATATCACCCACACCCACAAGAAACAGTACTTCGGTAGGAATGTCAGTGTTGATCACGAAGAGATCACGAAGAAATGTCCCATAACTCCACACGAAGAATTGTTCACTTCAAGAATAAATAAAGAACAGTACTTCCACCAGCAACGTTGATCATGAAGAATGTACGCATCAGTGTGCACACATGCTGGACAGAAACAAAGATCCTTTAAGAAACGGAGGTGTGCGCATCACCGCGCATGTGCAGGGCAACAACAGAGCTCCTTTAACAAAATAAAGGTGTGCGCGTCACCGCGCATACACAGGGAAAGACTCAGCCCTCAGCGCATGAAAAGTTCACTCCCCAACGTGCATATGACGCACAGAAAGCTTCACGCTAAAGAAAGAGTGGTGTGCGCTTTACCGCGCATGAACAGAAGCTTCGCACATCAACGCGCATGTCCGAAAGGTCAGCTTCCAGGATCGCTGTTTCCCTACTGCGTCCAATGCGCATGCGCAAACCCCAAATCTTGCCGCAACAGTAAAAGCACTCCGAGTCTCACCGGAGCTCAGCCTCTCGGTCCAAAGCTTGCCGACAGCGTCACCTCCTTGCCGACAGCGTCACCTCCACTCGCAACCGAAGAACAGGAAATCTTCACACAAGGGATCCGGTGACCAACGGCAGCTCACGTCGTCAAGGCAACCAAGGTAGGCAGAGTACATCCGTTGTTAATCGTTCGTTTACCGAGGCATATTAATCATATTATCCTTCCGGAATTTAGTGGAAATAGCAGGTTTCCTACTGCGAATCGTCAATTCCCTTAGAAGAAGCAATTTTCATCTCACGCGTCTGGGTTCGATGGGGAAACCAGTGGTCCTGACACCTGTTCCCCACACAGGTTCAACTCGTCGCCAATGTAAAGAAGACGAAGGAGGCGTGATGGTCTTCTTGTAGATTTAATTCAGGTTCAACAAAATAGGACCACTGATACAAAAGTGGCACAGCATCCAACAGACTCAGCTTCCCAACTGCCCAAGCTCTAACCCTTCCAGAACCCCCACACACAATTCCACTCCATGACGCCCAGAATGTACACACACATTCCAGACCCAAGAGGGAAAAGCAAAGTAGGACCAAAAGGAAAAAGAGAAGGTGAAATAGTAACCCACAACAAAAACTCACCGCCATTCGGCGGGTCCGGGTCCCGGGGCTGGATAGCTGTGGGCGCCATCTTTGTTTGGGGTGAGTGTGTTCTTGCGCGGGCGCCATCTTGGAGCGTCCCGACGCTCGAGTTGTTTTGGGAGACGCCTATTTAAAGTCGTCCTCTCCCGCGCAGCGGGAACGCGCAGTGGGACGCCGTCGCTTAGCCGGAGTCGTGCCAGAGTCCTTCCCGTCTGCGCTCGTCCGCGTCAAGGTAGCGGGTGCGGGCTATGGACTCTGGCCTCCTGCCATTGCACCATCATGTGTAACATAGCGACACTCAGGTACGATCGTGCTGATCTCTTTTCCATAAGAGACAGTCTTCTGGCGTGTAACCATGTCCCTGTACCTCCTCTCTCGGGACCTTATGATTGTTCTTGCGGCTGTTTCTCCCTGGCCACACCCATTGGGGTGCGCCCTGCTGAAGGGACTGCCCGTGGCACTCACACGGATTGCACCGAGCAGGAACTCAATATATGGAGCTTGAATGTTAGATCTTTGGTCAAGCACCATCAGTCACTACGGGACATGATAGATACGGACCTTCCTGACATCATTTTTCTTACCGAAACTTGGTCACAGGACGCTGACACTGCCATTATAAATCTGGCTTTCCCCTCTACCTACACGGTGTTTACTTTGAACCGCTCGACTAGGGGAGGTGGTATAGCCATGGCGACTAAATCCTGCTTCCGAGCTGAGTGGAAGGCTTTGGATCTTCCAATGTGTGAAAGCGCCTCGTTCAAGGTAAAGGTCGGTCATCAATTTACCTTCAGTGGCGTGCTTATCTATCGTCCACCTGGGAACGACACTGCTTTCAAGGCCGCCCTTGCGGATGTGGTTGGCTCGCTGGCTCCTAGGTGTGCTAACTTTAGCATAGTAGGTGACTTAAATATACATCTTGATCAGACGTCATCTCTATCCATCAGCTCCTTCTTAGCGGACCTGGAAGCGATGCAACTTAACCAACTAGTCACCTCCCCCACCCATATAGGAGGACATATACTTGACCCCTTCTTTACCACCTTAGTTCAGGCTAGATCATCTGACCCGATGGTGGTGGGTTGGACTGACCATCTGCTGGTTAAGGTGTCATGTCCCCTAGACAACCCGCAACTTAAACCTGTGGATAAACAGATCCTAAAGCGCAATTGGCGTAAACTCAAGTTGGAGGAGTTTGTCAGGATATTGGAGGCACAACCCCTAGGCAAACTGCAGAATGTGGAACAGGGATATGAACAGTTTTGCAACTGGGTCCTTACTGCCCTCGATTCTCTTATACCTCTGCGCTGGGCTAAATGTCACGCTAAAAATCGTAGCCCTTGGTATAATGAGACTCTTGCCGAGCACAAGAGAACCTGCCGGCAAGCTGAGAGGGCCTGGCGAAAATCCTTTGATCCCACGTTAAAATCGCTGTACTTTGCCCAGCTTAAGACCTATCACAGAGCTATCTGTCAAACCCGGGCCGCTTATTACGCAGCTGAGTTTTCCAACAGCCCTAACCCTTCTAAGTTAATCTTCAAGGTACTCAAAGACCTGATGGGGAAACAGGCCACCTCGCAAGAAATCTGCACGGACTCTCACTGTGAAAGTTTGGCATCCTTTTTCGTGGAGAAGGTGCAGACATCTACCGAGGATTTATACCATCTGTTCCCGGGGATGCTCCTAGTGATGTGGAGGTCTCGGTGTCCGAAACTTTGTCCATCCTGCCGGCCATGTCTAACGAGGTATTTGACACTCTGAGCCTCAAAATTCCTTACCCGTCTCCCGCCTCTCTGTCGTGAGCCCATTTTGGACTTGATTAATCTCTCCCTCAGTGAGGGCGTGGTCCCGCCATCCTGGAAGCAAGCTGTGGTCAGCCCTATTCTGAAGAAACCCAACTCTGACCCCTTGCTCCCGGAGAATTACCGGCCCATCTCCCTCCTGCCTTGGACCGCCAAGGTCACTGAGGCACACGTGAATTCCATCCTGTCTGCCCACCTCTCTCGTAATAACATTCTTGACGAGAGTCAAAATGGATTCCGCGCTCAACACAGCACTGAAACTGCCTTGCTCTTTATGACCGAGCATCTGCGGTCAGTGCTGGATGCGGGGCAGACTGCGGCGCTCCTACTGTTAGACCTGAGCGCCGCGTTTGACACGGTGTCTCATGACATTTTGATGCGGCGCTTGGAGGAAGTGGGTATTGGGGGGAAGGCTCTTCAGTGGTTCCGCTCCTTCCTCTCGGACCGGTTTTTCAAAGTAGCCATTCCACCTGGCCAGTCCTCTTTCCATTCTTTGGAACTGGGAGTCCCTCAGGGCTCTGCTTTAAGCCCCACATTGTTCAACTTGTATGTGAAACCGCTGGCTGCTGTCGTCAGGCAATGTGGCCTTACCATGACATCGTATGCCGACGACACGCAGCTGGCGGTGACACTCAGTGGGGACCCTGAGGGTACTGCGCCCAGGTTCCGTGCAGGACTTATAGCTGTGGCTAGCTGGATGCGTAGCAACTGCCTACAGCTCAATGCTAAGAAAACCGAGGTCCTGGTTGTAGGGAAGCAGGCGGAACTCTGGGGAGACCAGTGGTGGCCTTCCGAACTGGGGGTGTCCCCCATCCCAGCGGCCGAAGTTAAAAATCTGGGGGTTTGGCTGGATTCTAACCTTTCTTATACCAGCCATACAAAGAAGACAGCAGCTACCTGCTTTGGTATTCTGCGAGGACTGAGGCCAGTCCTCAAATTCTTTGACCCTCCCACTCGGCAACTGGTGGTTCAGGCCTCTATCCTTTCCCGGCTGGACTACGGGAGTGCCTTGCTACTTGGAGTCAACCAGGCTGAGGCTACTAGGCTTCAGAGGGTGCAGAACGCTGCTGCACGGGCCATTGTTGGCCTTCCGAGACGATGTTCTGTCTCTGCTGTTCTGACCTCCCTTCACTGGCTTCCGGTCAGACAGAGAATCAAATTTAAGGCTCTCTGTCTGACATTTAAGATTCTGAAGCTTTCCTCTCCCCCTGCTTTGGCGGGCCTTATTTCTTCATACGTCCCCACGCGGTCCCTCAGGTCTGAATCTTACCATCTGGCGATTAAGCCTAGGTTCAGGCTGAGTAGGATGGGAGGACGCTCCTTCCGTGTTCTGGCGGCTGATCTATGGAATTCCCTTCCTTTACATATTCGTGCCCTAAATAGTCTGACTCTTTTTAGACGCGCCATTAAAACCCACCTGTTTGCCTCTGCTAATTGATTTCTCTTCTCCTCAGCTTTGACCTGTTGTGTTGTGTACCTGATCAGGCGCCAGGACGCCCCTTCGCTGGGGCAGCTGTGCGCCTAATAAAAGTTATTAACATAACATAACATAACATAATGGTGAATTTGGAAGCGACCCCTTGGGCAAGGGTCGCTTCCCTGGGGGTGAAATTTGGCAAAGACTCTTCTGCCCCCCCTGGGGGCAGATCGGTCCACTTCCGGTCCGTTTCTGCCCCCGGGGGGGCAGAAAAGCCCACTAGACACCAGGGAATTTTGATATATTGATATGGGAAGCGACCCCTTGGGCAAGGGTCGCTTCCCTGGGGGTGAATTTTTGCAAAGACTCTTCTGCCCCCCCTGGGGGCAGATCGGTCCACTTCCGGTCCGTTTCTGCCCCCAGGGGGGGCAGAAAAGCCCACTAGACACCAGGGATGTCGTAATGATGATATGGGAAGCGACCCCTTGGGCAAGGGTCGCTTCCCTGGGGAGAATTTTTGCAAAGACTCTTCTGCCCCCCCTGGGGGCAGATCGGTCCACTTCCGGTCCGTTTCTGCCCCCAGGGGGGGCAGAAAAGCCCACTAGACACCAGGGAATTTCAATATATTGATATGGGAAGTGACCCCTTGGGCAAGGGTCGCTTCCCTGGGGCTGAATTTGGGAGAATTTGTGCACAGACTTTTCTGCCCCCCCCCCTGGGGGCAGATCGGTCCACTTCCGGTCCGTTTCTGCCCCCAGGGGGGGCAAAAAAGCCCACTAGACACCAGGGAATTTCGCAATTTTGTTATGGGAAGCGACCCCTTGGGCAAGGGTCGCTTCCCTTGGGGAATCATTTTTGCACAGACTTTTCTGCCCCCCCTGGGGGCAGATCGCTCCACTTTCGCTCCGTGTCTGGCCCCAGGGGGGGGGCAGAAAAGCCCACTGGACACCAGGGAAGTAGTGTAAATAAAAATGGAAGTGACCCCTTTGGCAAGTGTCGCTTCCAGGGGGCAATTTTTATAATATGTATTTGGCCCACCCGCCCCGGGACAGAGTAGCCTTTTTTTTCCTGCTGTTTTCTGCCCCACCTGGAACATAACGATTGACCATTTGGGTAGTAACATAGAATGTTGTTATGTTTATTGTTTTTTTTTGTGAATTGCAATAGTAATGTTTTTTTTTTTTTACTTTTTTGTTCTAGGTGAAGGCTTTTGCTCTTTTGAGTTTGCCGTGTTTCTGGCGGTTCTGCTGTTTGTGTAGTTTGGTAAGAGACTCTTTTTTGTACAATGTAAATGTGTTTGATTTCTCTGCATGAATTTTTTTTGCAAATGGTGTAATAATAGCAGTATGTTTGTTTTTTGAGTGTCAAAAACTTTTTGCATTGGTGCTCGATGTGTATTTTGTTGTCTTGTGAGTAATGTGTTTTTTTTTTCTTCTTTCTAGTTTGATATCGTTGGTTTTTGCTGTGTCACTGCAGAGTTAGTTTCTGGTGAGTGCAGCTGTCTCTTGTAATTGGATTGTATAGTTTTTGAGTACATTGATCTTTGTGATAAAGGTACACATTTCTTTACTTACTTGGTTTGCACATTGTTGGTTGTTGTTGACTTGTTTGTGCAGTCTTCTATCTTAGTAAGTATTATGGCTAGCCGCAGGATGACTGCTCAGCAGGTTGTTGGTTTGCTGTTTGAGTCTTCCTCTGATATTGGTTCAGAGACTGACTCTGCATCTGAGGGAGAGGAGGCAGGGGACGATTCTGGCAGTGAGTTGTCTCTCCGTATGGAGTCATCGGATGATGAAGATACTCTTAGTGCGGATGAAGTGCCTGTGTTAGAGGAGGAGACTGATGTGCCGCTAGTGCGGCAAGAGGCATCTGGGTTGCAGGCTGGGGCTGCAAGGCTTCCCGTTGGTGTAGTGCGGCAAGAGGCTTCTGGGCTGCAGGCTGGGGCTGCTAGGCTTCCCTTTGAAAGTGATGACCTCTGGGTTGCCCCTGGCATGGTGCAACCGGCATTGCTAGAGTTTACTGGTGTTCCAGGGTCTAGAGTGAATACTGAAAACTTTTTGCCGGTCAATTTTTTTCAGTTGTTTATGGATGATGTGTTTTTTGCAGAGATTGTTGAGCAGACTAATTTGTATGCAAAACAGTTTTTGAGGGACAACTGTGCCAGTCTTAAGCCACACTCTAGAGCTACCCGGTGGACTCCCACAAATGTTGAAGAGATGAAGAAGTTCTTGGGTTTAACTTTTTTGATGGGCTTGCTAAGGAAGCCATCAATGGCTTCATATTGGTCTAGCAGTCCCTTGATGGCAACGTCTATTTTTCCGGCAGTCATGACTCGTGACAGGTATTTGCTTCTGCTTCGGATGATGCACTTTGTTGATAATGGTTTAGCGTTGCCACGAGATCACCCTGATTGTGACCGTCTTTTTAAGATTAGGCCTGTCCTTGATCACTTTGTTGATCGATTTCCTGAGATCTATGCTCCTGGGAAACAAATTGCAGTGGATGAGTCTTTGGTGTTGTTCAAGGGCCGCTTGGTTTTTAGGCAATACATTCCTAGTAAGAGGGCACGCTATGGAATAAAGCTGTATATGCTGTGTGACAGTAGGACTGGATATGTCTCTAATTTCAGGGTGTACACCGGTAAGGAATCTAGGTTTAATCTCCCTGGTTGTCCGTCCACTTTTGGAGTGACTGAGAAAATTGTTTGGGAACTTGGAAGAGGATTTTTTAACAAAGGCCACCATTTATATGTAGACAACTTCTACACTGGTGTGCGGTTGTTCAGGGAATTGGCCAAAGTGGACACTCTTGCTTGTGGCACAATCCGCTCTAACCGTAAAGGTTTCCCGAAAGAACTTGTGTGTCAAAAGCTTGTGCGGGGACAGTGCAGTGCGTTGCGTTGCCAGGAGCTTCTTGCTGTGAAGTTTACTGACAGGAGAGATGTCTACATGCTGACTACCATCCATGATGAAAGCACTGCACCTGTGACTGTTTGGGGTCAGGTCGCTGAAGCTCGCAAACCTGTGTGCATTTTAGACTATAATAGGCACATGGGTGGTGTTGACAGAGTAGATCAGAGGTTGGAACCTTACACTGCTCTTCGTAAGGCTTACATTTGGTACAAGAAGTTGGCTATCCATCTTTTCCACATGGCAATGTTTAATGCTTTTGTTGTGTTCCAGGATTCTTGCCCTGAGTCAAAGATGACTTTTGCTAAGTTTCAGGAGTCTGTAATAGGCAGCCTTGTTGTAGTGGAACAGGCAAGTGTTCCTAGAGTTGGACTGGTGGAGGATGTTGCTAGACTGAAAGAACGCCACTTTCCAGATCACATTCCTCCCACACCCGCAAAAGATTTTCCCAGTAGGAGATGTAGAGTCTGTTGGCGAAAAGGTTTGCGGAAGGAGAGTCGTATGTACTGCCCCGACTGTCCTTCTCATCCTGCACTGTGTCTCTCTGCTTGTTTTAGAGCGTACCACACCCGAAAAAAATGTTGGGAGGATTCTTGAGTGGTAAAGTGAACTGCCTGGTCTGTATTCTTTGGATAATTTGATTCTGTTTCAAGGTTGGTGTTAGTGCAATGTATTTAGTTGCTGATTTTCTGTTAGAAGATTTGTATCTATTTGCAATTTGTTTGTGTTTTTAAAAAAAAAAATCCTAAATGTGATGGCGGTGTGTGTTGGCTTGCGCTTGGCTGTTGGTGTGTGTGGACTGGCACTTGGTTGGTGGTGTGCGTGAAATGGTGCTTGGCTGGCGGTGTGCATGGACTGGTGGTGTGCGTGGACTGGTGCGTGGCTGGTGGTGTGCGTGGAATGGTGCTTTGCAGGCGGTGTGCGTGGACTGGTACTTGGCTGGCGGTGTGCGTGGACTGGTGGTGTGTGCGGACTGGTGCTTGGCTGGTGGTGTGCGTGGACTGGAGCTTGGCTGGCAGTGTGCGTGGAATGGTGCTTGGCAGGCGGTGTGCGTGGACTGGTACTTGGCTGGCGGTGTGCGTGGACTGGTGGTGTGTGCGGACTGGTGCTTGGCTGGTGGTGTCCGTGGACTGGCGCTTGGCTAGCGGTGTGCGTGGACTGGTGTTTGGCTAGCGGTGTGTGTGGACTGGTGCTCTGCTGGCTGTGTGTGAGTATTGACTTTCTGCTGGTCACTACACACACTGCTAGCTGAGTGCCACTCCACGCAATCCATCAGCCTGTGTAGTTGCTGTGTCTGGATTGTGGGCGTGTGAAAGTGATGGGCCCTTGAATGGCGCTGTGTGCTGGTGTGAGTTTTGTTATGTGATGGGCCCGCGGCTGGCGGTGTGAATGGTTTTGTATGTCTCACACGTATGAAAGGTGTGTGAATGGCCTGTAAAGAGGTTGGTGCCTTGTCGTGGCTTTACAGCTCACGAGCTGTGAGTCAATGGTTCAGTTTCTCGCCCTTTCAATTATTACCAGTGCATTTCATTTCTGTGAAATCACTTGCTAATACAATTGTATCTACTGAACCATCACTCACCCTCGTGCCAAATCCAACCAGTATGTGTGTGTGCTTGCGGATTAGATGGCTGTGCAGTAATATTTGTCTTTCTGAAGCAGGGTGTACCTTGTCCCTTTTTGGTGAATTTTGTAATGTGTTGCTTTTGTGCCTGGTGGTGCGAATGGTCTTGTTTGTATCACGTATGAAAGGTGTGTGAATGGCCTGTAAAGTGGTTGGTGCCTTGACGTGGCTTTACAGCTCACGAGCTGCGAGTCATTGGTTTGGTTTTTTGAGAATTTAATTATTGACAGTGCATTTCATTTTTGTGAAATCTCTTGTTAATAAAATTTAATACACTGAACCATGACTCGCCCTCGTGCCAAATCCAACCAGTATGTGTGTGTGTTTGAGGAATAGATGGTTGTACAGGAATCTTTGTCTTTAGTTTCTCTGGCAAGGTACACTTTCCATGCAAGAATAACCCACCAACTGTAGATATTGTCGAAAACCCTTGGGAGTTCATGGTGATGTCTCTCTAGTGAATTGAAAAATATTTTTTATCCCCATTGTCCTGTAAACCTCAAACTGTCTGCCACATTTTCTTTGCAGTATTATTCCAAAATTCTCACGCTGTAGTAACAATAGTTAATCTGCTTTTGCAAGGGCGGTTACTTTGGTTTTTTGCCCGGTGCTCGGCGGCCATCTAGGGAAACCTACCAAACCCACACATTTCTGAAAACTAGACACCCAGCGGCTTCCAGGGAGGTATGGCTTGCGTGGATCCCCCAACGTTTCCTTACCCAGAATCCCCTGCAAACCTCAGTTTTTGCTCCAAAAATCACTTTTTTCACACATTTTGGGGTGGGAAAGTAGTGGCATCACCGGGCTCACACAAATTTACCACCACCCAGCGTTCCCCCAGGTCTCCCGGTAAAAATTGTGCCTCACTTGTGTGGGAGGCCCAAGTACCCGCGGCAGGCAAGGGCCCAAAACGTAGTGAGGCGACATCAAAATGGCCTATCGCAAAACCACCTGGTTTTGCAATGGGGTCACTTTGGTTTTTAGCCCGGTGCTCGGCGGCCATCTACGGAAACCTACCAAACCCACACATTTCTGGAAACTAGACACCCGGCAGCTTCCAGGGAGGTATGGCTTGCGTGGATCCCCCAACGTTTCCTTACCCAGAATCCCCTGCAAACCTCAGTTTTTGCTCAAAAAATCACTTTTTTCACACATTTTGGGGTGGGAAAGTAGTGGCATCACCGGGCTCACACAAATTTACCACCACCCAGCGTTCCCCCAGGTCTCCCGGTAAAAATGGTGCCTCACTTGTGTGGGAGGCCCAAGTACCCGCGGCAGGCAAGGGCCCAAAACGTAGTGAGGCGACATCAAAATGGCCTACCGCAAAACCACCTGGTTTTGCAAGGGGGGTCACTTTGGTTTTTGGCCCGGTGCTCGGCGGCCATTTAGGGAAACCTACCAAACCCACGCATTTCTGAAAACTAGACACCCGGCGGCTTCCAGGGAGGTATGGCTTGCGTGGATCCCCCAACGTTTCCTTACCCAGAATCCCCTGCAAACCTCAGTTTTTGCTCAAAAAATCACTTTTTTCACACATTTTGGGGTGGGAAAGTAGTGGCATCACCGGGCTCACACAAATTTACCACCACCCAGCGTTCCCCCAGGTCTCCCGGTAAAAATGGTGCCTCACTTGTGTGGGAGGCCCAAGTACCCGCGGCAGGCAAGGGCCCAAAACGTAGTGAGGCGACATCAAAATGGCCTATCGCAAAACCACCTGGTTTTGCAAGGGGGGTCACTTTGGTTTTTGGCCCGGTGCTCGGCGGCCATCTAGGGAAACCTACCAAACCCACGCATTTCTGAAAACTAGACACCCGGCGGCTTCCAGGGAGGTATGGCTTGCGTGGATCCCCCAACGTTTCCTTACCCAGAATCCCCTGCAAACCTCAATTTTTGCTCAAAAAATCACTTTTTTCACACATTTTGGGGTGGGAAAGTAGTGGCATCACCGGGCTCACACAAATTTACCACCACCCAGCGTTCCCCCAGGTCTCCCGGTAAAAATGGTGCCTCACTTGTGTGGGAGGCCCAAGTACCCGCGGCAGGCAAGGGCCCAAAACGTAGTGAGGCGACATCAAAATGGCCTACCGCAAAACCACCTGGTTTTGCAAGGGGGGTCACTTTGGTTTTTGGCCCGGTGCTCGGCGGCCATCTAGGGAAACCTACCAAACCCATGCATTTCTGAAAACTAGACACCCGGCGGCTTTCAGGGAGGTATGGCTTGCGTGGATCCCCCAACGTTTCCTTACCCAGAATCCCCTGCAAACCTCAGTTTTTGCTCAAAAAATCAATTTTTTAACACATTTTGGGGTGGGAAAGTAGTGGCATCACCGGGCTCACACAAATTTACCACCACCCAGCGTTCCCCCAGGTCTCCCGGTAAAAATGGTGCCTCACTTGTGTGGGAGGCCCAAGTACCCGCGGCAGGCAAGAGCCCAAAACGTAGTGAGGCGACATCAAAATGGCCTACCGCAAAACCACCTGGTTTTGCAAGGGGGGTCACTTTGGTTTTTGGCCCGGTGCTCGGAGGCCATCTAGGGAAACCTACCAAACCCACGCATTTCTGAAAACTAGACACCCGGCGGCTTCCAGGGAGGTATGGCTTGCGTGGATCCCCCAACGTTTCCTTACCCTGAATCCCCTGCAAACCTCAATTTTTGCTCAAAAAATCACTTTTTTCACACAGTTTGGGGTGGGAAAGTAGTGGCATCACCGGGCTCACACAAATTTACCACCACCCAGCGTTCCCCCAGGTCTCCCGGTAAAAATGGTGCCTCACTTGTGTGGGAGGCCCAAGTACCCGCGGCAGGCAAGGGCCCAAAACGTAGTGAGGCGATATCAAAATGGCCTACCGCAAAACCACCTGGTTTTGCAAGGGGGGTCACTTTGGTTTTTGGCCCGGTGCTCGGCGGCCATCTAGGGAAACCTACCAAACCCACACATTTCTGAAAACTAGACACCCGGCGGCTTCCAGGAAGGTATGGCTTGCGTGGATTCCTCAACGTTTCCTTACCCAGAATCCCCTGCAAACCTCAGTTTTTGCTCAAAAAATCACTTTTTTCACACATTTTGGGGTGGGAAAGTAGTGGCATCACCGGGCTCACACAAATTTACCACCACCCAGCGTTCCCCCAGGTCTCCCGGTAAAAATGGTGCCTCACTTGTGTGGGAGGCCCAAGTACCCGCGGCAGGCAAGGGCCCAAAACGTAGTGAGGAACATCAAAATGGCCTACCGCAAAACCACCTGGTTTTGCAAGGGGGGTCACTTTGGTTTTTGGCCCGGTGCTCAGCGGCCATCTAGGGAAACCTACCAAACCCACACATTTCTGAAAACTAGACACCCGGCGGCTTTCAGGGAGGTATGGCTTGCGTGGATCCCCCAACGTTTCCTTACCCAGAATCCCCTGCAAACCTCAGTTTTTGCTCAAAAAATCACTTTTTTCACACATTTTGGGGTGGGAAAGTAGTGGCATCACCGGGCTCACACAAATTTACCACCACCCAGCGTTCCCCCAGGTCTCCCGGTAAAAATGGTGCCTCACTTGTGTGGGAGGCCCAAGTACCCGCGGCAGGCAAGGGCCCAAAACGTAGTGAGGCGACATCAAAATGGCCTACCGCAAAACCACCTGGTTTTGCAAGGGGGGTCACTTTGGTTTTTGGCCCGGTGCTCGGCGGCCATTTAGGGAAACCTACCAAACCCACACATTTCTGAAAACTAGACACCCGGCGGCTTCCAGGGAGGTATGGCTTGCGTGGATCCCCCAACGTTTCCTTACCCAGAATCCCCTGCAAACCTCAGTTTTTGCTCAAAAAATCACTTTTTTCACACATTTTGGGGTGGGAAAGTAGTGGCATCACCGGGCTCACACAAATTTACCACCACCCAGCGTTCCCCCAGGTCTCCCGGTAAAAATGGTGCCTCACTTGTGTGGGAGGCCCAAGTACCCGCGGCAGGCAAGGGCCCAAAACGTAGTGAGGCGACATCAAAATGGCCTATCGCAAAACCACCTGGTTTTGCAAGGGGGGTCACTTTGGTTTTTGGCCCGGTGCTCGGCGGTCATCTAGGGAAACCTACCAAACCCACGCATTTCTGAAAACTAGACACCCGGCGGCTTCCAGGGAGGTATGGCTTGCGTGGATCCCCCAACGTTTCCTTACCCAGAATCCCCTGCAAACCTCAATTTTTGCTCAAAAAATCACTTTTTTCACACATTTTGGGGTGGGAAAGTAGTGGCATCACCGGGCTCACACAAATTTACCACCACCCAGCGTTCCCCCAGGTCTCCCGGTAAAAATGGTGCCTCACTTGTGTGGGAGGCCCAAGTACCCGCGGCAGGCAAGGGCCCAAAACATAGTGAGGCGACATCAAAATGGCCTACCGCAAAACCACCTGGTTTTGCAAGGGGGGTCACTTTGGTTTTTGGCCCGGTGCTCGGCGGCCATCTAGGGAAACCTACCAAACCCATGCATTTCTGAAAACTAGACACCCGGCGGCTTTCAGGGAGGTATGGCTTGCGTGGATCCCCCAACGTTTCCTTACCCAGAATCCCCTGCAAACCTCAGTTTTTGCTCAAAAAATCAATTTTTTAACACATTTTGGGGTGGGAAAGTAGTGGCATCACCGGGCTCACACAAATTTACCACCACCCAGCGTTCCCCCAGGTCTCCCGGTAAAAATGGTGCCTCACTTGTGTGGGAGGCCCAAGTACCCGCGGCAGGCAAGAGCCCAAAACGTAGTGAGGCGACATCAAAATGGCCTACCGCAAAACCACCTGGTTTTGCAAGGGGGGTCACTTTGGTTTTTGGCCCGGTGCTCGGAGGCCATCTAGGGAAACCTACCAAACCCACGCATTTCTGAAAACTAGACACCCGGCGGCTTCCAGGGAGGTATGGCTTGCGTGGATCCCCCAACGTTTCCTTACCCAGAATCCCCTGCAAACCTCAATTTTTGCTCAAAAAATCACTTTTTTCACACAGTTTGGGGTGGGAAAGTAGTGGCATCACCGGGCTCACACAAATTTACCACCACCCAGCGTTCCCCCAGGTCTCCCGGTACAAATGGTGCCTCACTTGTGTGGGAGGCCCAAGTACCCGCGGCAGGCAAGGGCCCAAAACGTAGTGAGGCGATATCAAAATGGCCTACCGCAAAACCACCTGGTTTTGCAAGGGGGGTCACTTTGGTTTTTGGCCCGGTGCTCGGCGGCCATCTAGGGAAACCTACCAAACCCACACATTTCTGAAAACTAGACACCCGGCGGCTTCCAGGGAGGTATGGCTTGCGTGGATTCCCCAACGTTTCCTTACCCAGAATCCCCTGCAAACCTCAGTTTTTGCTCAAAAAATCACTTTTTTCACACATTTTGGGGTGGGAAAGTAGTGGCATCACCGGGCTCACACAAATTTACCACCACCCAGCGTTCCCCCAGGTCTCCCGGTAAAAATGGTGCCTCACTTGTGTGGGAGGCCCAAGTACCCGCGGCAGGCAAGGGCCCAAAACGTAGTGAGGAACATCAAAATGGCCTACCGCAAAACCACCTGGTTTTGCAAGGGGGGTCACTTTGGTTTTTGGCCCGGTGCTCAGCGGCCATCTAGGGAAATGTAGGAAGGTGGATATCTGACTATGGTTACCCCCAAATTTTTGCCTAGTGTCTAGCTGGTTTTTCGACTTAGTTGGCCTGAGATCCTGCTATTCAGGATCTCAGCCTGGCTGTTCTCTCTTTAAAATGGACTCCATGCACCCTAGGTGCATAACCAATTGGAAGTGGATCACCCTGTCAGCCCCTGTACCAGTGTACACTAGGTACCCAGGGCATTGGTGTACCCAAGGCCTGCCAAGGGCTGCAGCATGTATTATGCCACCCCAGGCTTGGCCTAACAATCTGACACAACTGGCTGATCACTCAGCTGGGGTAAGTTGGTGTAATCACCTCTTACTTAGGTGTAGTATACCTATACCTAACCTTAAATGGGACACCTGGTAACCTATAAGTCACTCCTATGGCAGGCCTTAACAATCCTGAAGGCAGAGTGCTTGGTTCCAGGTGAGATGGTGCTCTGGCATGAGCTGAGCCTGTCTGCAGTGGTCGGAACAACTTCCTTCTACTGTTTCCAGATATCGTCATACCATATACTCTTAAGTGCATTATGAACCTCGCGGTTAAATGCTATCTTTGGTTTGGCTTTATCAAAACATGTCGAGTAAGGTGTCATACGAATTGGAATACTAACCCCTCGCCAATTCTGGCGACGGGGTTAGCATTCCACCCTTCTAGAGGGACACGACATGTACAGTGCCTGAAACCCGGGTAAAATCAGTCATAGCCTCAGCTCCACAAAATGGATGCTGCCACCACAGACACAAGTCTGCCCTCCTGCTGCTGGGAGTCCTTCCAGCTTGGGAGGTGTGGACAAAGGGTTTCCTGCCAGGGGAGGTGCGTGCACCACCCCAGACAGGATTTTGTGTATTGGTCAGGTAGGGCTTGAAAGAAACCAGACATGCCTGTGGCTCACAAGGAGCCTCGGTGCATATGCCAGTTCAAACCGGTCCTGGGGCACACCAGTCCCGGGCCTGGGGCGAGCTGGACAAAGGATTGGGGGTGTAACCACCCCCCTTCCTGGTCCCACCCTTAGGGAGGGACCTAGCAGGTAGTCCGGCCCCTAGAATCCGCTTAAAGGTAGGAGCTGTGTCCTAAGACTTCAGACATCCTGGAATCAACTTGAAACTAAGAAGAAGACGGGAACTTCGACATTCTGCTGCACAGAAGACTGAAGAAAATCTCCCCTGTGGTCAGGGAGTGACCACCTTGCTAACGCAAGCACCATCCAGCGAATCACCGTCTGCTTTGCCGCCGCCTCCCGCCGGAGCCCGAGCCCAGAGACTGACAAGACCTGGACCTCCAGACCTCTCACCGCCCGATCCACAGTCCCTGAAAAGAGGAGACCCGTGGAGGCACCGAGACACGTGGAGCCAGCCATCTTGGAACGACTACGACAAGCTGACCAGTGCAACAACCGAGGCTCCCTCCAAGTTGTGCTTTGGGTCCTGAGAAGCCCAACCCTCGAGCAGCATCTGCACCAAAGGTGAGCCCTCCAGCAACTCCACGATCTGCGTGGGGCCCTTCTGCATTTTGCCACTCGACGCGCCTAACCGGTTGCTGGCCCGCTGGCTAGTGGCCATCTTGGCAACGAAATCTACAACAAACACCGCTGGTCTGGTGGCTCCAGACTGGCCCTTGCTCCCCTCCAAAGGAGCAATCCCTCTGACCTTGCTGGTCAGAACCAACAGCTGATTTCCGAATCCTCCTACAATTGCTTTTGCCAAGGCTTGTTTGCTTCGATCAAGTCGCCGACACCGCCGACAGCGAGAGCCTGCGTGGGACAGCTCGTGAGCCGACTCCTGGACGTCGTCGACCTTCAGGGACCACGTGGCTGCGGAGACAAGCTACCCCTCATCACCTGTTTGCACCCGACATCGCCTGGTACCCACCTGGTGCCACGCTGGTCACTGGCTAGTGACTGTGAACACTGTCCCCTCTGCTTACAGGTCTTCAACATCTCCGATCCACTCTTGGATCCACTGCATCTCTCCCGGACCGACCGCCTGCAGCATCTTTGTCTTCAAGCTCCACGGAACAGATAGAAGAAACCCGACGCACTTCGAGGCCTATGCACCCGCTTCCTGTGGGTGAGGTAAAGCTGGTACTCCGGTGCCCATGTGTAGTAATACATCTCTAGTGCCTGTGTTCCAAATCTTAAGTTCCTAGTCCATCCGGAAGATCCTCTTTGCAGTAACTTTGTACTTTTTACGCACCCATTGAAACCTATGGGAGCACGCGTGTGACTATTTGCTCTGCACACGCCACCCGTGGACCTCCTGGTCACTAACTGACGTTAGCTCCTTGTAGGCCCAGCGATTCTAGAGGCCCTAGGCCTTTTCCCTTTTCTGTTCGTGGTACTTATACCACTATTTTAGTATATGGTTTGAGTGGCCACCAGGGCCTATCCATATAACGTGCAACTTCTGTGTATTCTGTGATAATCTTGTTTGACGATTTGTGCTCCTGTGCTCATAAAGAGACTAGGGGTTACTTTGAGAAATAAATACATATATATTTTGAATATATATCTGTGTGGTGTCCTTTCATTGGTATAAAAGGGGGTTACATTTGGTAAAACAGCTGGCTTAACACGCTTCACGAGTTTAGCCTCAAAGACTGCTTAGCCTACGCTACCACTAGGGCAGCTAGTCCGAAAAGGTTGACTTACAACCACACCATAAGGGTTGCTTGGCATGGTACAAGGTGATCACTTTAACTAGTGAGCATCATATACCAGGCCAACTTCTCACAGGAAACCTACCAAACCCACACATTTCTGAAAACTAGACACCCGGCGGCTTTCAGGGAGGTATGGCTTGCGTGGATCCCCCAACGTTTCCTTACCCAGAATCCCCTGCAAACCTCAGTTTTTGCTCAAAAAATCACTTTTTTCACACATTTTGGGGTGGGAAAGTAGTGGCATCACCGGGCTCACACAAATTTACCACCACCCAGCGTTCCCCCAGGTCTCCCGGTAAAAATGGTGCCTCACTTGTGTGGGAGGCCCAAGTACCCGCGGCAGGCAAGGGCCCAAAACGTAGTGAGGCGACATCAAAATGGCCTACCGCAAAACCACCTGGTTTTGCAAGGGGGGTCACTTTGGTTTTTGGCCCGGTGCTCGGCGGCCATCTAGGGAAACCTACCAAACCCATGCATTTCTGAAAACTAGACACCCGGCGGCTTCCAGGGAGGTATGGCTTGCGTGGATCCCCCAACGTTTCCTTACCCAGAATCCCCTGCAAACCTCAGTTTTTGCTCAAAAAATCACTTTTTTCACACATTTTGGGGTGGGAAAGTAGTGGCATCACCGGGCTCACACAAATTTACCACCACCCAGCGTTCCCCCAGGTCTCCCGGTAAAAATGGTGCCTCACTTGTGTGGGAGGCCCAAGTACCCGCGGCTGGCAAGGTCCCAAAACGTAGTGAGGCGACATCAAAATGGCCTATCGCAAAACCACCTATTTTTGCAAGGGGGGTCACTTTGGTTTTTGGCCCGGTGCTCGGCGGCCATCTAGGGAAACCTACCAAACCCACGCATTTCTGAAAACTAGACACCCGGCGGCTTCCAGGGAGGTATGGCTTGCGTGGATCCCCCAACGTTTCCTTACCCAGAATCCCCTGCAAACCTCAATTTTTGCTCAAAAAATTACTTTTTTCACACATTTTGGGGTGGGAAAGTAGTGGCATCACCGGGCTCACACAAATTTACCACCACCCAGCGTTCCCCCAGGTCTCCCGGTAAAAATGGTGCCTCACTTGTGTGGGAGGCCCAAGTACCCGCGGCAGGCAAGGGCCCAAAACGTAGTGAGGCGACATTTGGGATAGGCAATGTTGATGTCGCTTCACTACGTTTTGGGCCCTTGCCTGCCGCGGGTACTTGGGCCTCCCACACAAGTGAGGCACCATTTTTACCGGGAGACCTGGGGGAACGCTGGGTGGTGGTAAATTTGTGTGAGCCCGGTGATGCCACTACTTTCCCACCCCAAAATGTGTGAAAAAAGTGATTTTTTTGAGCAAAAACTGAGGTTTGCAGGGGATTCTGGGTAAGGAAACGTTGGGGGATCCACGTAAGCCATACCTCCCTGAAAGCCGCCGCGTGTCTAGTTTTCATAAATGCGTGGGTTTGGTAGGTTTCCCTAGATGGCCGCCGAGCACCGGGCCAAAAACCAAAGTGACCCCCCTTGCAAAACCAGGTGGTTTTGCGGTAGGCCATTTTGATGTCGCCTCACTACGTTTTGGGCCCTTGCCTGCCGCGGGTACTTGGGCCTCCCACACAAGTGAGGCACCATTTTTACCGGGAGACCTGGGGGAACGCTGGGTGGTGGTAAATTTGTGTGAGCCCGGTGATGCCACTACTTTCCCACCCCAAACTGTGTGAAAAAAGTGATTTTTTGAGCAAAAATTGAGGTTTGCAGGGGATTCTGGGTAAGGAAACGTTGGGGGATCCACGCAAGCCATACCTCCCTGGAAGCCGCCGGGTGTCTAGTTTTCAGAAATGCGTGGGTTTGGTAGGTTTCCCTAGATGGCCTCCGAGCACCGGGCCAAAAACCAAAGTGACCCCCCTTGCAAAACCAGGTGGTTTTGCGGTAGGCCATTTTGATGTCGCCTCACTACGTTTTGGGCCCTTGCCTGCCGCGGGTACTTGGGCCTCCCACACAAGTGAGGCACCATTTTTACCGGGAGACCTGGGGGAACGCTGGGTGGTGGTAAATTTGTGTGAGCCCGGTGATGCCACTACTTTCCCACCCCAAAATGTGTGAAAAAAGTGATTTTTTGAGCAAAAACTGAGGTTTGCAGGGGATTCTGGGTAAGGAAACGTTGGGGGATCCACGCAAGCCATACCTCCCTGGAAGCCGCCGGGTGTCTAGTTTTCAGAAATGCGTGGGTTTGGTAGGTTTCCCTAGATGGCCGCCGAGCACCGGGCCAAAAACCAAAGTGACCCCCTTGCAAAACCAGGTGGTTTTGCGGTAGGCCATTTTGATGTCGCCTCACTACGTTTTGGGCCCTTGCCTGCCGCGGGTACTTGGGCCTCCCACACAAGTGAGGCACCATTTTTACCGGGAGACCTGGGGGAACGCTGGGTGGTGGTAAATCTGTGTGAGCCCGGTGATGCCACTACTTTCCCACCCCAAAATGTGTGAAAAAAGTGATTTTTTGAGCAAAAACTGAGGTTTGCAGGGGATTCTGGGTAAGGAAACGTTGGGGGATCCACGCAAGCCATACCTCCCTGGAAGCCGCCGGGTGTCTAGTTTTCAGAAATGCGTGGGTTTGGTAGGTTTCCCTAGATGGCCGCCGAGCACCGGGACAAAAACCAAAGTGACCCCCCTTGCAAAACCAGGTGGTTTTGCGGTAGGCCATTTTGATGTCGCCTCACTACGTTTTGGGCCCTTGCCTGCCGCGGGTACTTGGGCCTCCCACACAAGTGAGGCACCATTTTTACCGGGAGACCTGGGGGAACGCTGGGTGGTGGTAAATTTGTGTGAGCCCGGTGATGCCACTACTTTCCCACCCCAAAATGTGTGAAAAAAGTGATTTTTTGAGCAAAAACTGAGGTTTGCAGGGGATTCTGGGTAAGGAAACGTTGGGGGATCCACGCAAGCCATACCTCCCTGGAAGCCGCCGGGTGTCTAGTTTTCAGAAATGCATGGGTTTGGTAGGTTTCCCTAGATGGTCGCCGAGCACCGGGCCAAAAACCAAAGTGACCCCCCTTGCAAAACCAGGTGGTTTTGGGGTAGGCCATTTTGATGTCGCCTCACTACGTTTTGGGCCCTTGCCTGCCGCGGGTACTTGGGCCTCCCACACAAGTGAGGCACCATTTTTACCGGGAGACCTGGGGGAACGCTGGGTGGTGGTAAATTTGTGTGAGCCCGGTGATGCCACTACTTTCCCACCCCAAAATGTGTGAAAAAAGTGATTTTTTGAGCAAAAACTGAGGTTTGCAGGGGATTCTGGGTAAGGAAACGTTGGGGGATCCACGCAAGCCATACCTCCCTGGAAGCCGCCGGGTGTCTAGTTTTCAGAAATGCATGGGTTTGGTAGGTTTCCCTAGATGGCCGCCGAGCACCGGGCCAAAAACCAAAGTGACCCCCCTTGCAAAACCAGGTGGTTTTGCGATAGGCCATTTTGATGTTACCTCACTACGTTTTGGGCCCTTGCCTGCCGCGGGTACTTGGGCCTCCCACACAAGTGAGGCACCATTTTTACCGGGAGACCTGGGGGAACGCTGGGTGGTGGTACATTTGTGTGAGCCCGGTGATGCCACTACTTTCCCACCCCAAAATGTGTGAAAAAAGTGATTTTTTGAGCAAAAACTGAGGTTTGCAGGGGATTCTGGGTAAGGAAACGTTGGGGGATCCACGCAAGCCATACCTCCCTGGAAGCCGCCGGGTGTCTAGTTTTCAGAAATGCGTGGGTTTGGTAGGTTTCCCTAGATGGCCGCCGAGCACCGGGCCAAAAACCAAAGTGACCCCCCTTGCAAAACCAGGTGGTTTTGCGGTAGGCCATTTTGATGTCGCCTCACTACGTTTTGGGCCCTTGCCTGCCGCGGGTACTTGGGCCTCCCACACAAGTGAGGCACCATTTTTACCGGGAGACCTGGGGGAACGCTGGGTGGTGGTAAATCTGTGTGAGCCCGGTGATGCCACTACTTTCCCACCCCAAAATGTGTGAAAAAAGTGATTTTTTGAGCAAAAACTGAGGTTTGCAGGGGATTCTGGGTAAGGAAACGTTGGGGGATCCACGCAAGCCATACCTCCCTGGAAGCCGCCGAGTGTCTAGTTTTCAGAAATGCGTGGGTTTGGTAGGTTTCCCTAGATGGCCGCCGAGCACCGGGACAAAAACCAAAGTGACCCCCCTTGCAAAACCAGGTGGTTTTGCGGTAGGCCATTTTGATGTCGCCTCACTACGTTTTGGGCCCTTGCCTGCCGCGGGTACTTGGGCCTCCCACACAAGTGAGGCACCATTTTTACCGGGAGACCTGGGGGAACGCTGGGTGGTGGTAAATTTGTGTGAGCCCGGTGATGCCACTACTTTCCCACCCCAAAATGTGTGAAAAAA
This sequence comes from Triturus cristatus, assembly GCF_964204655.1. Taxonomy (NCBI): domain Eukaryota; kingdom Metazoa; phylum Chordata; class Amphibia; order Caudata; family Salamandridae; genus Triturus; species Triturus cristatus. The sequence continues at coordinate 1,082,297,544 of NC_140579.1, read as the reverse complement.
GTGATTTTTTGAGCAAAAACTGAGGTTTGCAGGGGATTCTGGGTAAGGAAACGTTGGGGGATCCACGCAAGCCATACCTCCCTGGAAGCCGCCGGGTGTCTAGTTTTCAGAAATGCATGGGTTTGGTAGGTTTCCCTAGATGGCAGCGAGCACCGGGCCAAAAACCAAAGTGACCCCCCTTGCAAAACCAGGTGGTTTTGCGATAGGCCATTTGATGTCACCTCACTACGTTTTGGGCCCTTGCCTGCCGCGGGTACTTAGGCCTCCCACACAAGTGAGGCACCATTTTTACCGGGAGACCTGGGGGAACGCTGGGTGGTGGTAAATTTGTGTGAGCACGGTGATGCCACTACTTTCCCACCCCAAAATGTGTGAAAAAAGTGATTTTTTGAGCAAAAACTGAGGTTTGCAGGGGATTCTGGGTAAGGAAACGTTGGGGGATCCACGCAAGCCATACCTCCCTGGAAGCCGCCGGGTGTCTAGTTTTCAGAAATGCATGGGTTTGGTAGGTTTCCCTAGATGGCCGCCGAGCACCGGGCCAAAAACCAAAGTTACCCCCCTTGCAAAACCAGGTGGTTTTGGGGTAGGCCATTTTGATGTCGCCTCACTACGTTTTGGGCCCTTGCCTGCCGCGGGTACTTGGGCCTCCCACACAAGTGAGGCACCATTTTTACCGGGAGACCTGGGGGAACGCTGGGTGGTGGTAAATTTGTGTGAGCCCGGTGATGCCACTACTTTCCCACCCCAAAATGTGTGAAAAAAGTGATTTTTTGAGCAAAAACTGAGGTTTGCAGGGGATTCTGGGTAAGGAAACGTTGGGGGATCCACGCAAGCCATACCTCCCTGGAAGCCGCCGGGTGTCTTGTTTTCAGAAATGCATGGGTTTGGTAGGTTTCCCTAGATGGCCGCCGAGCACCGGGCCAAAAACCAAAGTGACCCCCCTTGCAAAACCAGGAGGTTTTGCGATAGGCCATTTTGATGTCACCTCACTACGTTTTGGGCCCTTGCCTGCCGCGGGTACTTGGGCCTCCCACACAAGTGAGGCACCATTTTTACCGGGAGACCTGGGGGAACGCTGGGTGGTGGTAAATTTGTGTGAGCCCCGTGATGCCACTACTTTCCCACCCCAAAATGTGTGAAAAAAGTGATTGTTTGAGCAAAAACTGAGGTTTGCAGGGGATTCTGGGTAAGGAAACGTTGGGGGATCCACGCAAGCCATACCTCCCTGGAAGCCGCCGGGTGTCTAGTTTTCATAAATGCGTGGGTTTGGTATGTTTCCCTAGGTGCCGGCAGGGCTAGGGTTCAAAATCTACAGCTAGTCACTTTGCCAAAAAAAGGGTCATTTTTCACTGCAAAACCACGTTGCGTTTTGCGCCGTTTCCTGTCGCGGGCACTAGGCCGACCCGCACAAGTGAGGTACCATTTTTCTCGTAGGACTTTGGAGAACGCGGGGTGGGTGGAAATTTGTGGATCCACGCAGATTCCAGAACTTTCCATCACAGAAATGTGGGGAAAATGTGTTTTTTTTGTCAATTCTTTACGTTTGCAAGGGATTCTGGGTAACAGACCATGGTGGGAGGCAGTCAAGTCACCCCATCCTGGATTCCCCTGGGTGTCTAGTTTTCAAAAATGTATAGGTTTGCCAGGTTTCCCTAGGTGCCGGCAGGGCTAGGGTTCAAAATCTACAGCTAGTCACTTTGCCAAAAAAAGGGTCATTTTTCACTGCAAAACCACGTTGCGTTTTGCACCGTTTCCTGTCGCGGGCACTAGGCCGACCCGCACAAGTGAGGTACCATTTTTCTCGTAGGACTTTGGGGAAAGCGGGGTGGGTGGAAATTTGTGGATCCACGCAGATTCCAGAACTTTCCATCACAGAAATGTGGAGAAAATGTGTTTTTTTTGTCAATTTTTTACGTTTGCAAGGGATTCTGGGTAACAGACCATGGTGGGAGGCAGTCAAGTCACCCCATCCTGGATTCCCCTGGGTGTCTAGTTTCCAAAAATGTATAGGTTTGCTAGGTTTCCCTAGGTGCCGGCAGGGCTAGGGTTCAAAATCTACAGCTAGTCACTTTGCCAAAAAAAGGGTCATTTTTCGCTGCAAAACCACGTTGCGTTTTGCGCCGTTTCCTGTCGCGGGCACTAGGCCGACCCACACAAGTGAGGTACCATTTTTCTCGTAGGACTTTGGGGAACGCGAGGTGGGTGGAAATTTGTGGATCCACGCAGATTCCAGAACTTTCCATCACAGAAATGTGGGGAAAATGTGTTTTTTTTGTCAATTTTTTACGTTTGCAAGGGATTCTGGGTAACAGACCATGGTGGGAGGCAGTCAAGTCACCCCATCCTGGATTCCCCTGGGTGTCTAGTTTTCAAAAATGTATAGGTTTGCTAGGGTTCCCTAGGTGCCGGCAGGGCTAGGGTTCAAAATCTACAGCTAGTCACTTTGCCAAAAAAAGGGTCATTTTTCACTGCAAAACCACGTTGCGTTTTGCACCGTTTCCTGTCGCGGGCACTAGGCCGACCCGCACAAGTGAGGTACCATTTTTCTCGTAGGACTTTGGGGAACGCAGGGTGGGTGGAAATTTGTGGATCCACGCAGATTCCAGAACTTTCCATCACAGAAATGTGGGGAAAATGTGTTTTTTTTGTCAATTTTTTACGTTTGCAAGGGATTCTGGGTAACAGACCATGGTGGGAGGCAGTCAAGTCACCCCATCCTGGATTCCCCTGGGTGTCTAGTTTTCAAAAATGTATAGGTTTGCTAGGTTTCACTAGGTGCCGGCAGGGCTAGGGTTCAAAATCTACAGCTAGTCACTTTGCCAAAAAAAGGGTCATTTTTCACTGCAAAACCACGTTGCGTTTTGCGCCGTTTCCTGTCGCGGGCACAAGGCCGACCCGCACAAGTGAGGTACCATTTTTCTCGTAGGACTTTGGGGAACGCGGGGTGGGTGGAAATTTGTGGATCCACGCAGATTCCAGAACTTTCCATCACAGAAATGTGGGGAAAATGTGTTTTTTTTGTCAATTTTTTACGTTTGCAAGGGATTCTGGGTAACAGACCATGGTGGGAGGCAGTCAAGTCACCCCATCCTGGATTCCCCTGGGTGTCTAGTTTTCAAAAATGTATAGGTTTGCTAGGGTTCCCTAGGTGCCGGCAGGGCTAGGGTTCAAAATCTACAGCTAGTCACTTTGCCAAAAAAAGGGTCATTTTTCACTGCAAAACCACGTTGCGTTTTGCACCGTTTCCTGTCGCGGGCACTAGGCCAACCCGCACAAGTGAGGTACCATTTTTCTCATAGGACTTTGGGGAACGCGGGGTGGGTGGAAATTTGTGGATCCACGCAGATTCCAGAACTTTCCATCACAGAAATGTGGGGAAAATGTGTTTTTTTTGTCAATTTTTTACGTTTGCAAGGGATTCTGGGTAACAGACCATGGTGGGAGGCAGTCAAGTCACCCCATCCTGGATTCCCCTGGGTGTCTAGTTTTCAAAAATGTATAGGTTTGCTAGGTTTCCCTAGGTGCCGGCAGGGCTAGGGTTCAAAATCTACAGCTAGTCACTTTGCCAAAAAAAGGGTCATTTTTCACTGCAAAACCACGTTGCGTTTTGCGCCGTTTCCTGTCGCGGGCACAAGGCCGACCCGCACAAGTGAGGTACCATTTTTCTCGTAGGACTTTGGGGAACGCGGGGAGGGTGGAAATTTGTGGATCCACGCAGATTCCAGAACTTTCCATCACAGAAATGTGGGGAAAATGTGTTTTTTTTGTCAATTTTTTACGTTTGCAAGGGATTCTGGGTAACAGACCATGGTGGGAGGCAGTCAAGTCACCCCATCCTGGATTCCCCTGGGTGTCTAGTTTTCAAAAATGTATAGGTTTGCTAGGTTTCCCTAGGTGCCGGCAGGGCTAGGGTTCAAAATCTACAGCTAGTCACTTTGCCAAAAAAAGGGTCATTTTTCACTGCAAAACCACGTTGCGTTTTGCTCCGTTTCCTGTCGCGGGCACTAGGCCGACCCGCACAAGTGAGGTACCATTTTTCTCGTAGGACTTTGGGGAACGCGGGGTGGGTGGAAATTTGTGGATCCACGCAGATTCCAGAACTTTCCATCACAGAAATGTGGGGAAAATGTGTTTTTTTTGTCAATTTTTTACGTTTGCAAGGGATTCTGGGTAACAGACCATGGTGGGAGGCAGTCAAGTCACCCCATCCTGGATTCCCCTGGGTGTCTAGTTTTCAAAAATGTATAGGTTTGCTAGGTTTCCCTAGGTGCCGGCAGGGCTAGGGTTCAAAATCTACAGCTAGTCACTTTGCCAAAAAAAGGGTCATTTTTCGCTGCAAAACCACGTTGCGTTTTGCGCCGTTTCCTGTCGCGGGCACTAGGCCGACCCGCACAAGTGAGGTACCATTTTTCTCGTAGGACTTTGGGGAAAGCGGGGTGGGTGGAAATTTGTGGATCCACGCAGATTCCAGAACTTTCCATCACAGAAATGTGGAGAAAATGTGTTTTTTTTTGTCAATTTTTTACGTTTGCAAGGGATTCTGGGTAACAGACCATGGTGGGAGGCAGTCAAGTCACCCCATCCTGGATTCCCCTGGGTGTCTAGTTTCCAAAAATGTATAGGTTTGCTAGGTTTCCCTAGGTGCCGGCAGGGCTAGGGTTCAAAATCTACAGCTAGTCACTTTGCCAAAAAAAGGGTCATTTTTCACTGCAAAACCACGTTGCGTTTTGCGCCGTTTCCTGTCGCGGGCACTAGGCCGACTCGCACAAGTGAGGTACCATTTTTCTCGTAGGACTTTGGGGAACGCGGGGTGGGTGGAAATTTGTGGATCCACGCAGATTCCAGAACTTTCCATCACAGAAATGTGGGGAAAATGTGTTTTTTTTGTCAATTGTTTACGTTTGCAAGGGATTCTGGGTAACAGACCATGGTGGGAGGCAGTCAAGTCACCCCATCCTGGATTCCCCTGGGTGTCTAGTTTTTAAAAATGTATAGGTTTGCCAGGTTTCCCTACGTGCCGGCAGGGCTAGGGTTCAAAATCTACAGCTAGTCACTTTGCCAAAAAAAGGGTCATTTTTCACTGCAAAACCACGTTGCGTTTTGCACCGTTTCCTGTCGCGGGCACTAGGCCGACCCGCACAAGTGAGGTACCATTTTTCCCGTAGGACTTTGGGGAACGCGAGGTGGGTGGAAATTTGTGGATCCACGCAGATTCCAGAACTTTCCATCACAGAAATGTGGGGAAAATGTGTTTTTTTTGTCAATTTTTTACGTTTGCAAGGGATTCTAGGTAACAGACCATGGTGGGAGGCAGTCAAGTCACCCCATCCTGGATTCCCCTTGGTGTCTAGTTTTCAAAAATGTATAGGTTTGCTAGGGTTCCCTAGGTGCCGGCAGGGCTAGGGTTCAAAATCTACAGCTAGTCACTTTGCCAAAAAAAGGGTCATTTTTCACTGCAAAACCACGTTGCGTTTTGCGCCGTTTCCTGTCGCGGGCACAAGGCCGACCCGCACAAGTGAGGTACCATTTTTCTTGTAGGACTTTGGGGAACGCGGGGTGGGTGGAAATTTGTGGATCCACGCAGATTCCAGAACTTTCCATCACAGAAATGTGGGGAAAATGTGTTTTTTTTGTCAATTTTTTACGTTTGCAAGGGATTCTGGGTAACAGACCATGGTGGGAGGCAGTCAAGTCACCCCATCCTGGATTCCCCTGGGTGTCTAGTTTTCAAAAATGTATAGGTTTGCTAGGTTTCCCTAGGTGCCGGCAGGGCTAGGGTTCAAAATCTACAGCTAGTCACTTTGCCAAAAAAAGGGTCATTTTTCACTGCAAAACCACGTTGCGTTTTGCGCCGTTTCCTGTCGCGGGCACTAGGCCGACCCGCACAAGTGAGGTACCATTTTTCTCGTAGGACTTTGGGGAACGCGGGGTGGGTGGAAATTTGTGGATCCACGCAGATTCCAGAACTTTCCATCACAGAAATGTGGGGAAAATGTGTTTTTTTTGTCAATTTTTTACGTTTGCAAGGGATTCTGGGTAACAGACCATGGTGGGAGGCAGTCAAGTCACCCCATCCTGGATTCCCCTGGGTGTCTAGTTTTCAAAAATGTATAGGTTTGCTAGGTTTCCCTAGGTGCCGGCAGGGCTAGGGTTCAAAATCTACAGCTAGTCACTTTGCCAAAAAAAGGGTCATTTTTCACTGCAAAACCACGTTGCGTTTTGCGCCGTTTCCTGTCGCGGGCACTAGGCCGACCCGCACAAGTGAGGTACCATTTTTCTCGTAGGACTTTGGGGAACGCGGGGTGGGTGGAAATTTGTGGATCCACGCAGATTCCAGAACTTTCCATCACAGAAATGTGGGGAAAATGTGTTTTTTTTGTCAATTCTTTACGTTTGCAAGGGATTCTGGGTAACAGACCATGGTGGGAGGCATTCAAGTCACCCCATCCTGGATTCCCCTGGGTGTCTAGTTTTCAAAAATGTATAGGTTTGCCAGGTTTCCCTAGGTGCCGGCAGGGCTAGGGTTCAAAATCTACAGCTAGTCACTTTGCCAAAAAAAGGGTCATTTTTCACTGCAAAACCACGTTGCGTTTTGCACCGTTTCCTGTCGCGGGCACTAGGCCGACCCGAACAAGTGAGGTACCATTTTTCTCGTAGGACTTTGGGGAACGCGGGGTGGGTGGAAATTTGTGGATCCATGCAGATTCCAGAACTTTCCATCACAGAAATGTGGGGAAAATGTGTTTTTTTTGTCAATTTTTTACGTTTGCAAGGGATTCTGGGTAACAGACCATGGTGGGAGGCAGTCAAGTCACCCCATCCTGGATTCCCCTGGGTGTCTAGTTTTCAAAAATGTATAGGTTTGCTAGGTTTCCCTAGGTGCCGGCAGGGCTAGGGTTCAAAATCTACAGCTAGTCACTTTGCCAAAAAAAGGGTCATTTTTCACTGCAAAACCACGTTGCGTTTTGCGCCGTTTCCTGTCGCGGGCACTAGGCCGACCCGCACAAGTGAGGTACCATTTTTCTCATAGGACTTTGGGGAACGCGGGGTGGGTGGAAATTTGTGGATCCACGCAGATTCCAGAACTTTCCATCACAGAAATGTGGGGAAAATGTGTTTTTTTTGTCAATTTTTTACGTTTGCAAGGGATTCTGGGTAACAGACCATGGTGGGAGGCAGTCAAGTCACCCCATCCTGGATTCCCCTGGGTGTCTAGTTTTCAAAAATGTATAGGTTTGCTAGGTTTCCCTAGGTGCCGGCAGGGCTAGGGTTCAAAATCTACAGCTAGTCACTTTGCCAAAAAAAGGGTCATTTTTCACTGCAAAACCACGTTGCGTTTTGCGCCGTTTCCTGTCGCGGGCACTAGGCCGACCCGCACAAGTGAGGTACCATTTTTCTCGTAGGACTTTGGGGAACGCGGGGTGGGTGGAAATTTGTGGATCCACGCAGATTCCAGAACTTTCCATCACAGAAATGTGGGGAAAATGTGGTTTTTTTGTCAATTTTTTACGTTTGCAAGGGATTCTGGGTAACAGACCATGGTGGGAGGCAGTCAAGTCACCCCATCCTGGATTCCCCTGGGTGTCTAGTTTTCAAAAATGTATAGGTTTGCCAGGTTTCCCTAGGTGCCGGCAGGGCTAGGGTTCAAAATCTACAGCTAGTCACTTTGCCAAAAAAAGGGTCATTTTTCACTGCAAAACCACGTTGCGTTTTGCACCGTTTCCTGTCGCGGGCACTAGGCCGACCCGAACAAGTGAGGTACCATTTTTCTCGTAGGACTTTGGGGAACGCGGGGTGGGTGGAAATTTGTGGATCCACGCAGATTCCAGAACTTTCCATCACAGAAATGTGGGGAAAATGTGTTTTTTTTGTCAATTTTTTACGTTTGCAAGGGATTCTGGGTAACAGACCATGGTGGGAGGCAGTCAAGTCACCCCATCCTGGATTCCCCTGGGTGTCTAGTTTTCAAAAATGTATAGGTTTGCTAGGTTTCCCTAGGTGCCGGCAGGGCTAGGGTTCAAAATCTACAGCTAGTCACTTTGCCAAAAAAAGGGTCATTTTTCACTGCAAAACCACGTTGCGTTTTGCGCCGTTTCCTGTCGCGGGCACTAGGCCGACCCGCACAAGTGAGGTACCATTTTTCTCGTAGGACTTTGGGGAACGCGGGGTGGGTGGAAATTTGTGGATCCACGCAGATTCCAGAACTTTCCATCACAGAAATGTGGGGAAAATGTGTTTTTTTTGTCAATTTTTTACGTTTGCAAGGGATTCTGGGTAACAGACCATGGTGGGAGGCAGTCAAGTCACCCCATCCTGGATTCCCCTGGGTGTCTAGTTTTCAAAAATGTATAGGTTTGCTAGGTTTCCCTAGGTGCCGGCAGGGCTAGGGTTCAAAATCTACAGCTAGTCACTTTGCCAAAAAAAGGGTCATTTTTCACTGCAAAACCACGTTGCGTTTTGCGCCGTTTCCTGTCGCGGGCACTAGGCCGACCCGCACAAGTGAGGTACCATTTTTCTCGTAGGACTTTGGGGAACGCGGGGTGGGTGGAAATTTGTGGATCCACGCAGATTCCAGAACTTTCCATCACAGAAATGTGGGGAAAATGTGGTTTTTTTGTCAATTTTTTACGTTTGCAAGGGATTCTGGGTAACAGACCATGGTGGGAGGCAGTCAAGTCACCCCATCCTGGATTCCCCTGGGTGTCTAGTTTTCAAAAATGTATAGGTTTGCTAGGTTTCCCTAGGTGCCGGCAGGGCTAGGGTTCAAAATCTACAGCTAGTCACTTTGCCAAAAAAAGGGTCATTTTTCACAGCAAAACCACGTTGCGTTTTGCGCCGTTTCCTGTCGCGGGCACAAGGCCGACCCGCACAAGTGAGGTACCATTTTTCTCGTAGGACTTTGGGGAACGCGGGGTGGGTGGAAATTTGTGGATCCACGCAGATTCCAGAACTTTCCATCACAGAAATGTGGGGAAAATGTGTTTTTTTTGTCAATTTTTTACGTTTGCAAGGGATTCTGGGTAACAGACCATGGTGGGAGGCAGTCAAGTCACCCCATCCTGGATTCCCCTGGGTGTCTAGTTTTCAAAAATGTATAGGTTTGCTAGGTTTCCCTAGGTGCCGGCAGGGCTAGGGTTCAAAATCTACAGCTAGTCACTTTGCCAAAAAAAGGGTCATTTTTCACTGCAAAACCATGTTGCGTTTTGCGCCGTTTCCTGTCGCGGGCACTAGGCCGACCCGCACAAGTGAGGTACCATTTTTCTCGTAGGACTTTGGAGAACGCGGGGTGGGTGGAAATTTGTGGATCCACGCAGATTCCAGAACTTTCCATCACAGAAATGTGGGGAAAATGTGTTTTTTTTGTCAATTCTTTACGTTTGCAAGGGATTCTGGGTAACAGACCATGGTGGGAGGCAGTCAAGTCACCCCATCCTGGATTCCCCTGGGTGTCTAGTTTTCAAAAATGTATAGGTTTGCCAGGTTTCCCTAGGTGCCGGCAGGGCTAGGGTTCAAAATCTACAGCTAGTCACTTTGCCAAAAAAAGGGTCATTTTTCACTGCAAAACCACGTTGCGTTTTGCACCGTTTCCTGTCGCGGGCACTAGGCCGACCCGCACAAGTGAGGTACCATTTTTCTCGTAGGACTTTGGGGAAAGCGGGGTGGGTGGAAATTTGTGGATCCACGCAGATTCCAGAACTTTCCATCACAGAAATGTGGAGAAAATGTGTTTTTTTTGTCAATTCTTTACGTTTGCAAGGGATTCTGGGTAACAGACCATGGTGGGAGGCAGTCAAGTCACCCCATCCTGGATTCCCCTGGGTGTCTAGTTTCCAAAAATGTATAGGTTTGCTAGGTTTCCCTAGGTGCCGGCAGGGCTAGGGTTCAAATGCTACAGCTAGTCACTTTGCCAAAAAAAGGGTCATTTTTCACTGCAAAACCACGTTGCGTTTTGCGCCGTTTCCTGTCGCGGGCACTAGGCCGACCCGCACAAGTGAGGTACCATTTTTCTCGTAGGACTTTGGGGAACGCGAGGTGGGTGGAAATTTGTGGATCCACGCAGATTCCAGAACTTTCCATCACAGAAATGTGGGGAAAATGTGTTTTTTTTGTCAATTTTTTACGTTTGCCAGGGATTCTGGGTAACAGACCATGGTGGGAGGCAGTCAAGTCACCCCATCCTGGATTCCCCTGGGTGTCTAGTTTTCAAAAATGTATAGGTTTGCTAGGTTTCCCTAGGTGCCGGCAGGGCTAGGGTTCAAAATCTACAGCTAGTCACTTTGCCAAAAAAAGGGTCATTTTTCACTGCAAAACCACGTTGCGTTTTGCGCCGTTTCCTGTCGCGGGCACTAGGCCGACCCGCACAAGTGAGGTACCATTTTTCTCGTAGGACTTTGGGGAACGCGGGGTGGGTGGAAATTTGTGGATCCACGCAGATTCCAGAACTTTCCATCACAGAAATGTGGGGAAAATGTGTTTTTTTTGTCAATTTTTTATGTTTGCAAGGGATTCTGGGTAACAGACCATGGTGGGAGGCAGTCAAGTCACCCCATCCTGGATTCCCCTGGGTGTCTAGTTTTCAAAAATGTATAGGTTTGCTAGGTTTCCCTAGGTGCCGGCAGGGCTAGGGTTCAAAATCTACAGCTAGTCACTTTGCCAAAAAAAGGGTCATTTTTCACTGCAAAACCACGTTGCGTTTTGCGCCGTTTCCTGTCGCGGGCACTAGGCCGACCCGCACAAGTGAGGTACCATTTTTCTCGTAGGACTTTGGAGAACGCGGGGTGGGTGGAAATTTGTGGATCCACGCAGATTCCAGAACTTTCCATCACAGAAATGTGGGGAAAATGTGTTTTTTTTGTCAATTCTTTACGTTTGCAAGGGATTCTGGGTAACAGACCATGGTGGGAGGCAGTCAAGTCACCCCATCCTGGATTCCCCTGGGTGTCTAGTTTTCAAAAATGTATAGGTTTGCCAGGTTTCCCTAGGTGCCGGCAGGGCTAGGGTTCAAAATCTACAGCTAGTCACTTTGCCAAAAAAAGGGTCATTTTTCACTGCAAAACCACGTTGCGTTTTGCACCGTTTCCTGTCGCGGGCACTAGGCCGACCCGCACAAGTGAGGTACCATTTTTCTCGTAGGACTTTGGGGAAAGCGGGGTGGGTGGAAATTTGTGGATCCACGCAGATTCCAGAACTTTCCATCACAGAAATGTGGAGAAAATGTGTTTTGTTTGTCAATTTTTTACGTTTGCAAGGGATTCTGGGTAACAGACCATGGTGGGAGGCAGTCAAGTCACCCCATCCTGGATTCCCCTGGGTGTCTAGTTTCCAAAAATGTATAGGTTTGCTAGGTTTCCCTAGGTGCCGGCAGGGCTAGGGTTCAAAATCTACAGCTAGTCACTTTGCCAAAAAAAGGGTCATTTTTCGCTGCAAAACCACGTTGCGTTTTGCGCCGTTTCCTGTCGCGGGCACTAGGCCGACCCGCACAAGTGAGGTACCATTTTTCTCGTAGGACTTTGGGGAACGCGAGGTGGGTGGAAATTTGTGGGTCCACGCAGATTCCAGAACTTTCCATCACAGAAATGTGGGGAAAATTTGTTTGTTTTGTCAATTTTTTACGTTTGCAAGGGATTCTGGGTAACAGACCATGGTGGGAGGCAGTCAAGTCACCCCATCCTGGATTCCCCTGGGTGTCTAGTTTTCAAAAATGTATAGGTTTGCTAGGGTTCCCTAGGTGCCGGCAGGGCTAGGGTTCAAAATCTACAGCTAGTCACTTTGCCAAAAAAAGGGTCATTTTTCACTGCAAAACCACGTTGCGTTTTGCGCCGTTTCCTGTCGCGGGCACTAGGCCGACCCGCACAAGTGAGGTACCATTTTTCTCGTAGGACTTTGGGGAACGCGGGGTGGGTTGAAATTTGTGGATCCACGCAGATTCCAGAACTTTCCATCACAGAAATGTGGGGAAAATGTGTTTTTTTTGTCAATTTTTTACGTTTGCAAGGGATTCTGGGTAACAGACCATGGTGGGAGGCAGTCAAGTCACCCCATCCTGGATTCCCCTGGGTGTCTAGTTTTCAAAAATGTATAGGTTTGCTAGGGTTCCCTAGGTGCCGGCAGGGCTAGGGTTCAAAATCTACAGCTAGTCACTTTGCCAAAAAAAGGGTCATTATTCACTGCAAAACCACGTTGCGTTTTGCACCGTTTCCTGTCGCGGGCACTAGGCCGACCCGCACAAGTGAGGTACCATTTTTCTCGTGGGACTTTGGGGAACGCGGGGTGGGTGGAAATTTGTGGATCCACGCAGATTCCAGAACTTTCCATCACAGAAATGTGGGGAAAATGTGTTTTTTTTGTCAATTTTTTACGTTTGCAAGGGATTCTGGGTAACAGACCATGGTGGGAGGCAGTCAAGTCACCCCATCCTGGATTCCCCTGGGTGTCTAGTTTTCAAAAATGTATAGGTTTGCTAGGTTTCCCTAGGTGCCGGCAGGGCTAGGGTTCAAAATCTACAGCTAGTCACTTTGCCAAAAAAAGGGTCATTTTTCACTGCAAAACCACGTTGCGTTTTGCGCCGTTTCCTGTTGCGGGCACAAGGCCGACCCGCACAAGTGAGGTACCATTTTTCTCGTAGGACTTTGGGGAACGAGGGGTGGGTGGAAATTTGTGGATCCACGCAGATTCCAGAACTTTCCATCACAGAAATGTGGGGAAAATGTGTTTTTTTTGTCAATTTTTTATGTTTGCAAGGGATTCTGGGTAACAGACCATGGTGGGAGGCAGTCAAGTCACCCCATCCTGGATTCCCCTGGGTGTCTAGTTTTCAAAAATGTATAGGTTTGCTAGGTTTCCCTAGGTGCCGGCAGGGCTAGGGTTCAAAATCTACAGCTAGTCACTTTGCCAAAAAAAGGGTCATTTTTCACTGCAAAACCACGTTGCGTTTTGCGCCGTTTCCTGTCGCGGGCACTAGGCCGACCCACACAAGTGAGGTACCATTTTTCTCGTAGGACTTTGGGGAACGCGGGGTGGGTGGAAATTTGTGGATCCACGCAGATTCCAGAACTTTCCATCACAGAAATGTGGGGAAAATGTGTTTTTTTTGTCACTTTTTTACGTTTGCAAGGGATTCTGGGTAACAGACCATGGTGGGAGGCAGTCAAGTCACCCCATCCTGGATTCCCCTGGGTGTCTAGTTTTCAAAAATGTATAGGTTTGCTAGGTTTCCCTAGGTGCCGGCAGGGCTAGGGTTCAAAATCTACAGCTAGTCACTTTGCCAAAAAAAGGGTCATTTTTCACTGCAAAACCACGTTGCGTTTTGCGCCGTTTCCTGTCGCGGGCACTAGGCCGACCCGCACAAGTGAGGTACCATTTTTCTCGTAGGACTTTGGGGAACGCGGGGTGGGTGGAAATTTGTGGATCCACGCAGATTCCAGAACTTTCCATCACAGAAATGTGGGGAAAATGTGTTTTTTTTGTCAATTTTTTACATTTGCAAGGGATTCTGGGTAACAGACCATGGTGGGAGGCAGTCAAGTCACCCCATCCTGGATTCCCCTGGGTGTCTAGTTTTCAAAAATGTATAGGTTTGCTAGGTTTCCCTAGGTGCCGGCAGGGCTAGGGTTCAAAATCTACAGCTAGTCACTTTGCCAAAAAAAGGGTCATTTTTCGCTGCAAAACCACGTTGCGTTTTGCGCTGTTTCCTGTCGCGGGCACTAGGCCGACCCGCACAAGTGAGGTACCATTTTTCTCGTAGGACTTTGGGGAACGCGGGGTGGGTGGAAATTTGTGGATCCACGCAGATTCCAGAACTTTCCATCACAGAAATGTGGGGAAAATTTGTTTGTTTTGTCAATTTTTTACGTTTGCAAGGGATTCTGGGTAACAGACCATGGTGGGAGGCAGTCAAGTCACCCCATCCTGGATTCCCCTGGGTGTCTAGTTTTCAAAAATGTATAGGTTTGCTAGGTTTCCCTAGGTGCCGGCAGGGCTAGGGTTCAAAATCTACAGCTAGTCACTTTGCCAAAAAAAGGGTCATTTTTCACTGCAAAACCACGTTGCGTTTTGCGCCGTTTCCTGTCGCGGGCACTAGGCCGACCCGCACAAGTGAGGTACCATTTTTCTCGTAGGACTTTGGGGAACACGGGGTGGGTGGAAATTTGTGGATCCACGCAGATTCCAGAACTTTCCATCACAGAAATGTGGGGAAAATGTGTAGTTTTTGTCAATTTTTTACGTTTGCAAGGGATTCTGGGTAACAGACCATGGTGGGAGGCAGTCAAGTCACCCCATCCTGGATTCCCCTGGGTGTCTAGTTTTCAAAAATGTATAGGTTTGCTAGGTTTCCCTAGGTGCCGGCAGGGCTAGGGTTCAAAATCTACAGCTAGTCACTTTGCCAAAAAAAGGGTAATTTTTCACTGCAAAACCACGTTGCGTTTTGCGCCGTTTCCTGTCGCGGGCACTAGGCCGACCCGCACAAGTGAGGTACCATTTTTCTCGAAGGACTTTGGGGAACGCGGGGTGGGTGGAAATTTGTGGATCCACGCAGATTCCAGAACTTTCCATCACAGAAATGTGGGGAAAATGTGTTTTTTTTGTCAATTTTTTACGTTTGCAAGGGATTCTGGGTAACAGACCATGGTGGGAGGCAGTCAAGTCACCCCATCCTGGATTCCCCTGGGTGTCTAGTTTTCAAAAATGTATAGGTTTGCTAGGTTTCCCTAGGTGCCGGCAGGGCTAGGGTTCAAAATCTACAGCTAGTCACTTTGCCAAAAAAAGGGTCATTTTTCACTGCAAAACCACGTTGCGTTTTGCGCCGTTTCCTGTCGCGGGCACTAGGCCGACCCGCACAAGTGAGGTACCATTTTTCTCGTAGGACTTTGGGGAACACGGGGTGGGTGGAAATTTGTGGATCCACGCAGATTCCAGAACTTTCCATCACAGAAATGTGGGGAAAATGTGTAGTTTTTGTCAATTTTTTACGTTTGCAAGGGATTCTGGGTAACAGACCATGGTGGGAGGCAGTCAAGTCACCCCATCCTGGATTCCCCTGGGTGTCTAGTTTTCAAAAATGTATAGGTTTGCTAGGTTTCCCTAGGTGCCGGCAGGGCTAGGGTTCAAAATCTACAGCTAGTCACTTTGCCAAAAAAAGGGTAATTTTTCACTGCAAAACCACGTTGCGTTTTGCGCCGTTTCCTGTCGCGGGCACTAGGCCGACCCGCACAAGTGAGGTACCATTTTTCTCGTAGGACTTTGGGGAAAGCGGGGTGGGTGGAAATTTGTGGATCCACGCAGATTCCAGAACTTTCCATCACAGAAATGTGGAGAAAATGTGTTTTTTTTGTCAATTTTTTACGTTTGCAAGGGATTCTGGGTAACAGACCATGGTGGGAGGCAGTCAAGTCACCCCATCCTGGATTCCCCTGGGTGTCTAGTTTCCAAAAATGTATAGGTTTGCTAGGTTTCCCTAGGTGCCGGCAGGGCTAGGGTTCAAAATCTACAGCTAGTCACTTTGCCAAAAAAAGGGTCATTTTTCGCTGCAAAACCACGTTGCGTTTTGCGCCGTTTCCTGTCGCGGGCACTAGGCCGACCCGCACAAGTGAGGTACCATTTTTCTCGTAGGACTTTGGGGAACGCGAGGTGGGTGGAAATTTGTGGGTCCACGCAGATTCCAGAACTTTCCATCACAGAAATGTGGGGAAAATTTGTTTGTTTTGTCAATTTTTTACGTTTGCAAGGGATTCTGGGTAACAGACCATGGTGGGAGGCAGTCAAGTCACCCCATCCTGGATTCCCCTGGGTGTCTAGTTTTCAAAAATGTATAGGTTTGCTAGGGTTCCCTAGGTGCCGGCAGGGCTAGGGTTCAAAATCTACAGCTAGTCACTTTGCCAAAAAAAGGGTCATTTTTCACTGCAAAACCACGTTGCGTTTTGCGCCGTTTCCTGTCGCGGGCACTAGGCCGACCCGCACAAGTGAGGTACCATTTTTCTCGTAGGACTTTGGGGAACGCGGAGTGGGTTGAAATTTGTGGATCCACGCAGATTCCAGAACTTTCCATCACAGAAATGTGGGGAAAATGTGTTTTTTTTGTCAATTTTTTACGTTTGCAAGGGATTCTGGGTAACAGACCATGGTGGGAGGCAGTCAAGTCACCCCATCCTGGATTCCCCTGGGTGTCTAGTTTTCAAAAATGTATAGGTTTGCTAGGGTTCCCTAGGTGCCGGCAGGGCTAGGGTTCAAAATCTACAGCTAGTCACTTTGCCAAAAAAAGGGTCATTATTCACTGCAAAACCACGTTGCGTTTTGCACCGTTTCCTGTCGCGGGCACTAGGCCGACCCGCACAAGTGAGGTACCATTTTTCTCGTAGGACTTTGGGGAACGCGGGGTGGGTGGAAATTTGTGGATCCACGCAGATTCCAGAACTTTCCATCACAGAAATGTGGGGAAAATGTGTTTTTTTTGTCAATTTTTTACGTTTGCAAGGGATTCTGGGTAACAGACCATGGTGGGAGGCAGTCAAGTCACCCCATCCTGGATTCCCCTGGGTGTCTAGTTTTCAAAAATGTATAGGTTTGCTAGGTTTCCCTAGGTGCCGGCAGGGCTAGGGTTCAAAATCTACAGCTAGTCACTTTGCCAAAAAAAGGGTCATTTTTCACTGCAAAACCACGTTGCGTTTTGCGCCGTTTCCTGTTGCGGACACAAGGCCGACCCGCACAAGTGAGGTACCATTTTTCTCGTAGGACTTTGGGGAACGAGGGGTGGGTGGAAATTTGTGGATCCACGCAGATTCCAGAACTTTCCATCACAGAAATGTGGGGAAAATGTGTTTTTTTTGTCAATTTTTTACGTTTGCAAGGGATTCTGGGTAACAGACCATGGTGGGAGGCAGTCAAGTCACCCCATCCTGGATTCCCCTGGGTGTCTAGTTTTCAAAAATGTATAGGTTTGCTAGGTTTCCCTAGGTGCCGGCAGGGCTAGGGTTCAAAATCTACAGCTAGTCACTTTGCCAAAAAAAGGGTCATTTTTCACTGCAAAACCACGTTGCGTTTTGCGCCGTTTCCTGTCGCGGGCACTAGGCCGACCCACACAAGTGAGGTACCATTTTTCTCGTAGGACTTTGGGGAACGCGGGGTGGGTGGAAATTTGTGGATCCACGCAGATTCCAGAACTTTCCATCACAGAAATGTGGGGAAAATGTGTTTTTTTTGTCACTTTTTTACGTTTGCAAGGGATTCTGGGTAACAGACCATGGTGGGAGGCAGTCAAGTCACCCCATCCTGGATTCCCCTGGGTGTCTAGTTTTCAAAAATGTATAGGTTTGCTAGGTTTCCCTAGGTGCCGGCAGGGCTAGGGTTCAAAATCTACAGCTAGTCACTTTGCCAAAAAAAGGGTCATTTTTCACTGCAAAACCACGTTGCGTTTTGCGCCGTTTCCTGTCGCGGGCACTAGGCCGACCCGCACAAGTGAGGTACCATTTTTCTCGTAGGACTTTGGGGAACGCGGGGTGGGTGGAAATTTGTGGATCCACGCAGATTCCAGAACTTTCCATCACAGAAATGTGGGGAAAATGTGTTTTTTTTGTCAATTTTTTACATTTGCAAGGGATTCTGGGTAACAGACCATGGTGGGAGGCAGTCAAGTCACCCCATCCTGGATTCCCCTGGGTGTCTAGTTTTCAAAAATGTATAGGTTTGCTAGGTTTCCCTAGGTGCCGGCAGGGCTAGGGTTCAAAATCTACAGCTAGTCACTTTGCCAAAAAAAGGGTCATTTTTCGCTGCAAAACCACGTTGCGTTTTGCGCTGTTTCCTGTCGCGGGCACTAGGCCGACCCGCACAAGTGAGGTACCATTTTTCTCGTAGGACTTTGGGGAACGCGGGGTGGGTGGAAATTTGTGGATCCACACAGATTCCAGAACTTTCCATCACAGAAATGTGGGGAAAATTTGTTTGTTTTGTCAATTTTTTACGTTTGCAAGGGATTCTGGGTAACAGACCATGGTGGGAGGCAGTCAAGTCACCCCATCCTGGATTCCCCTGGGTGTCTAGTTTTCAAAAATGTATAGGTTTGCTAGGTTTCCCTAGGTGCCGGCAGGGCTAGGGTTCAAAATCTACAGCTAGTCACTTTGCCAAAAAAAGGGTCATTTTTCACTGCAAAACCACGTTGCGTTTTGCGCCGTTTCCTGTCGCGGGCACTAGGCCGACCCGCACAAGTGAGGTACCATTTTTCTCGTAGGACTTTGGGGAACACGGGGTGGGTGGAAATTTGTGGATCCACGCAGATTCCAGAACTTTCCATCACAGAAATGTGGGGAAAATGTGAAGTTTTTGTCAATTTTTTACGTTTGCAAGGGATTCTGGGTAACAGACCATGGTGGGAGGCAGTCAAGTCACCCCATCCTGGATTCCCCTGGGTGTCTAGTTTTCAAAAATGTATAGGTTTGCTAGGTTTCCCTAGGTGCCGGCAGGGCTAGGGTTCAAAATCTACAGCTAGTCACTTTGCCAAAAAAAGGGTAATTTTTCACTGCAAAACCACGTTGCGTTTTGCGCCGTTTCCTGTCGCGGGCACTAGGCCGACCCGCACAAGTGAGGTACCATTTTTCTCGAAGGACTTTGGGGAACGCGGGGTGGGTGGAAATTTGTGGATCCACGCAGATTCCAGAACTTTCCATCACAGAAATGTGGGGAAAATGTGTTTTTTTTGTCAATTTTTTACGTTTGCAAGGGATTCTGGGTAACAGACCATGGTGGGAGGCAGTCAAGTCACCCCATCCTGGATTCCCCTGGGTGTCTAGTTTTCAAAAATGTATAGGTTTGCTAGGTTTCCCTAGGTGCCGGCAGGGCTAGGGTTCAAAATCTACAGCTAGTCACTTTGCCAAAAAAAGGGTCATTTTTCACTGCAAAACCACGTTGCGTTTTGCGCCGTTTCCTGTCGCGGGCACTAGGCCGACCCGCACAAGTGAGGTACCATTTTTCTCGTAGGACTTTGGGGAACACGGGGTGGGTGGAAATTTGTGGATCCACGCAGATTCCAGAACTTTCCATCACAGAAATGTGGGGAAAATGTGTAGTTTTTGTCAATTTTTTACGTTTGCAAGGGATTCTGGGTAACAGACCATGGTGGGAGGCAGTCAAGTCACCCCATCCTGGATTCCCCTGGGTGTCTAGTTTTCAAAAATGTATAGGTTTGCTAGGTTTCCCTAGGTGCCGGCAGGGCTAGGGTTCAAAATCTACAGCTAGTCACTTTGCCAAAAAAAGGGTAATTTTTCACTGCAAAACCACGTTGCGTTTTGCGCCATTTCCTGTCGCGGGCACTAGGCCGACCCGCACAAGTGAGGTACCATTTTTCTCGAAGGACTTTGGGGAACGCGGGGTGGGTGGAAATTTGTGGATCCACGCAGATTCCAGAACTTTCCATCACAGAAATGTGGGGAAAATGTGTTTTTTTTGTCAATTTTTTACGTTTGCAAGGGATTCTGGGTAACAGACCATGGTGGGAGGCAATCAAGTCACCCCATCCTGGATTCCCCTGGGTGTCTAGTTTTCAAAAATGTATAGGTTTGCTAGGTTTACCTAGGTGCCGACAGGGCTAGGGTTCAAAATCTACAGCTAGTCACTTTGCCAAAAAAAGGGTCATTTTTCGCTGCAAAACCACGTTGCGTTTTGCGCCGTTTCCTGTCGCGGGCACTAGGCCGACCCGCACAAGTGAGGTACCATTTTTCTTGTAGGACTTTGGGGAACGCGGGGTGGGTGGAAATTTGTGGATCCACGCAGATTCCAGAACTTTCCATCACAGAAATGTGGGGAAAATGTATTTTTTTTGTCAATTTTTTACGTTTGCAAGGGAGTCTGGGTAACAGACCATGGTGGGAGGCAGTCAAGTCACCCCATCCTGGATTCCCCTGGGTGTCTAGTTTTCAAAAATGTATAGGTTTGCTAGGTTTCCCTAGGTGCCGGCAGGGCTAGGGTTCAAAATCTACAGCTAGTCACTTTGCCAAAAAAAGGGTCCTTTTTCGCTGCAAAACCACGTTGCGTTTTGCACCGTTTCCTGTCGCGGGCACTAGGCCGACCCGCACAAGTGAAGTACCATTTTTCTCGTAGGACTTTGGGGAACGAGGGGTGGGTGGAAATTTGTGGATCCACGCAGATTCCAGAACTTTCCATCACAGAAATGTGGGGAAAATGTGTTTTTTTTGTCAATTTTTTACGTTTGCAAGGGATTCTGGGTAACAGACCATGGTGGGAGGCAGTCAAGTCACCCCATCCTGGATTCCCCTGGGTGTCTAGTTTTCAAAAATGTATAGGTTTGCTAGGTTTCCCTAGGTGCCGGCAGGGCTAGGGTTCAAAATCTACAGCTAGTCACTTTGCCAAAAAAAGGGTCATTTTTTGCTGCAAAACCACGTTGCGTTTTGTGCCGTTTTCTGTCGCGGGCACTAGGCCGACCCGCACAAGTGAGGTACCATTTTTCTCGTAGGACTTTGGGGAACGCGGGGTGGGTGGAAATTTGTGGATCCACGCAGATTCCAGAACTTTCCATCACAGAAATGTGGGGAAAATGTGTTTTTTTTGTCAATTTTTTACGTTTGCAAGGGATTCTGGGTAACAGACCATGGTGGGAGGCAGTCAAGTCACCCCATCCTGGATTCCCCTGGGTGTCTAGTTTTCAGAAATGTATAGGTTTGCTAGGTTTCCCTAGGTGCCGGCAGGGCTAGGGTTCAAAATCTACAGCTAGTCACTTTGCCAAAAAAAGGGTCATTTTTCGCTGCAAAACCACGTTGCGTTTTGCGCCGTTTCCTGTCGCGGGCACTAGGCCGACCCGCACAAGTGAGGTACCATTTTTCTCGTAGGACTTTGGGGAACACGGGGTGGGTGGAAATTTGTGGATCCACGCAGATTCCAGAACTTTCCATCACAGAAATGTGGGGAAAATGTGTTTTTTTTGTCAATTTTTTACGTTTGCAAGGGATTCTGGGTAACAGACCATGGTGGGAGGCAGTCAAGTCACCCCATCCTGGATTCCCCTGGGTGTCTAGTTTTCAAAAATGTATAGGTTTGCTAGGTTTCCCTAGGTGCCGGCAGGGCTAGGGTTCAAAATCTACAGCTAGTCACTTTGCCAAAAAAAGGGTCATTTTTCACTGCAAAACCACGTTGCGTTTTGCGCCGTTTCCTGTCGCGGGCACTAGGCCGACCCGCACAAGTGAGGTACCATTTTTCTCGTAGGACTTTGGGGAACGCGGGGTGGGTGGAAATTTGTGGATCCACGCAGATTCCAGAACTTTCCATCACAGAAATGTGGGGAAAATGTGTTTTTTTGGTCAATTTTTTACATTTGCAAGGGATTCTGGGTAACAGA
Source organism: Triturus cristatus (assembly GCF_964204655.1). Classification (NCBI taxonomy): domain Eukaryota; kingdom Metazoa; phylum Chordata; class Amphibia; order Caudata; family Salamandridae; genus Triturus; species Triturus cristatus. The sequence goes on along the minus strand of NC_140579.1, from coordinate 1,082,276,207 downwards.
CCATGGTGGGAGGCAGTCAAGTCACCCCATCCTGGATTCCCCTGGGTGTCTAGTTTTCAAAAATGTATAGGTTTGCTAGGTTTCCCTAGGTGCCGGCAGGGCTAGGGTTCAAAATCTACAGCTAGTCACTTTGCCAAAAAAAGGGTCATTTTTCACTGCAAAACCACGTTGCGTTTTGCGCCGTTTCCTGTCGCGGGCACTAGGCCGACCCACACAAGTGAGGTACCATTTTTCTCGTAGGACTTTGGGGAACGCGGGGTGGGTGGAAATTTGTGGATCCACGCAGATTCCAGAACTTTCCATCACAGAAATGTGGGGAAAATGTGTTTTTTTTGTCAATTTTTTACGTTTGCAAGGGATTCTGGGTAACAGACCATGGTGGGAGGCAGTCAAGTCACCTCATCCTGGATTCCCCTGGGTGTCTAGTTTTCAAAAATGTATAGGTTTGCTAGGTTTCCCTAGGTGCCGGCAGGGCTAGGGTTCAAAATCTACAGCTAGTCACTTTGCCAAAAAAAGGGTCATTTTTCACTGCAAAACCACGTTGCGTTTTGCGCCGTTTCCTGTCGCGGGCACTAGGCCGACCCGCACAAGTGAGGTACCATTTTTCTCGTAGGACTTTGGGGAACGCGGGGTGGGTGGAAATTTGTGGATCCACGCAGATTCCAGAACTTTCCATCACAGAAATGTGGGGAAAATGTGTTTTTTTTGTCACTTTTTTACGTTTGCAAGGGATTCTGGGTAACAGACCATGGTGGGAGGCAGTCAAGTCACCCCATCCTGGATTCCCCTGGGTGTCTAGTTTTCAAAAATGTATAGGTTTGCTAGGTTTCCCTAGGTGCCGGCAGGGCTAGGGTTCAAAATCTACAGCTAGTCACTTTGCCAAAAAAAGGGTCATTTTTCACTGCAAAACCACGTTGCGTTTTGCGCCGTTTCCTGTCGCGGGCACTAGGCCGACCCGCACAAGTGAGGTACCATTTTTCTCGTAGGACTTTGGGGAACGCGGGGTGGGTGGAAATTTGTGGATCCACGCAGATTCCAGAACTTTCCATCACAGAAATGTGGGGAAAATGTGTTTTTTTTGTCAATTTTTTACATTTGCAAGGGATTCTGGGTAACAGACCATGGTGGGAGGCAGTCAAGTCACCCCATCCTGGATTCCCCTGGGTGTCTAGTTTTCAAAAATGTATAGGTTTGCTAGGTTTCCCTAGGTGCCGGCAGGGCTAGGGTTCAAAATCTACAGCTAGTCACTTTGCCAAAAAAAGGGTCATTTTTCGCTGCAAAACCACGTTGCGTTTTGCGCCGTTTCCTGTCGCGGGCACTAGGCCGACCCGCACAAGTGAGGTACCATTTTTCTCGTAGGACTTTGGGGAACGCGGGGTGGGTGGAAATTTGTGGATCCACGCAGATTCCAGAACTTTCCATCACAGAAATGTGGGGAAAATTTGTTTGTTTTGTCAATTTTTTACGTTTGCAAGGGATTCTGGGTAACAGACCATGGTGGGAGGCAGTCAAGTCACCCCATCCTGGATTCCCCTGGGTGTCTAGTTTTCAAAAATGTATAGGTTTGCTAGGTTTCCCTAGGTGCCGGCAGGGCTAGGGTTCAAAATCTACAGCTAGTCACTTTGCCAAAAAAAGGGTCATTTTTCACTGCAAAACCACGTTGCGTTTTGCGCCGTTTCCTGTCGCGGGCACTAGGCCGACCCGCACAAGTGAGGTACCATTTTTCTCGTAGGACTTTGGGGAACACGGGGTGGGTGGAAATTTGTGGATCCACGCAGATTCCAGAACTTTCCATCACAGAAATGTGGGGAAAATGTGTAGTTTTTGTCAATTTTTTACGTTTGCAAGGGATTCTGGGTAACAGACCATGGTGGGAGGCAGTCAAGTCACCCCATCCTGGATTCCCCTGGGTGTCTAGTTTTCAAAAATGTATAGGTTTGCTAGGTTTCCCTAGGTGCCGGCAGGGCTAGGGTTCAAAATCTACAGCTAGTCACTTTCCCAAAAAAAGGGTAATTTTTCACTGCAAAACCACGTTGCGTTTTGCGCCGTTTCCTGTCGCGGGCACTAGGCCGACCCGCACAAGTGAGGTACCATTTTTCTCGAAGGACTTTGGGGAACGCGGGGTGGGTGGAAATTTGTGGATCCACGCAGATTCCAGAACTTTCCATCACAGAAATGTGGGGAAAATGTGTTTTTTTTGTCAATTTTTTACGTTTGCAAGGGATTCTGGGTAACAGACCATGGTGGGAGGCAGTCAAGTCACCCCATCCTGGATTCCCCTGGGTGTCTAGTTTTCAAAAATGTATAGGTTTGCTAGGTTTCCCTAGGTGCCGGCAGGGCTAGGGTTCAAAATCTACAGCTAGTCACTTTGCCAAAAAAAGGGTCATTTTTCACTGCAAAACCACGTTGCGTTTTGCGCCGTTTCCTGTCGCGGGCACTAGGCCGACCCGCACAAGTGAGGTACCATTTTTCTCGTAGGACTGTGGGGAACACGGGGTGGGTGGAAATTTGTGGATCCACGCAGATTCCAGAACTTTCCATCACAGAAATGTGGGGAAAATGTGTAGTTTTTGTCAATTTTTTACGTTTGCAAGGGATTCTGGGTAACAGACCATGGTGGGAGGCAGTAAAGTCACCCCATCCTGGATTCCCCTGGGTGTCTAGTTTTCAAAAATGTATAGGTTTGCTAGGTTTCCCTAGGTGCCGGCAGGGCTAGGGTTCAAAATCTACAGCTAGTCACTTTGCCAAAAAAAGGGTAATTTTTCACTGCAAAACCACGTTGCGTTTTGCGCCGTTTCCTGTCGCGGGCACTAGGCCGACCCGCACAAGTGAGGTACCATTTTTCTCGTAGGACTTTGGGGAACACGGGGTGGGTGGAAATTTGTGGATCCACGCAGATTCCAGAACTTTCCATCACAGAAATGTGGGGAAAATGTGTAGTTTTTGTCAATTTTTTACGTTTGCAAGGGATTCTGGGTAACAGACCATGGTGGGAGGCAGTCAAGTCACCCCATCCTGGATTCCCCTGGGTGTCTAGTTTTCAAAAATGTATAGGTTTGCTAGGTTTCCCTAGGTGCCGGCAGGGCTAGGGTTCAAAATCTACAGCTAGTCACTTTGCCAAAAAAAGGGTAATTTTTCACTGCAAAACCACGTTGCGTTTTGCGCCGTTTCCTGTCGCGGGCACTAGGCCGACCCGCACAAGTGAGGTACCATTTTTCTCGAAGGACTTTGGGGAACGCGGGGTGGGTGGAAATTTGTGGATCCACGCAGATTCCAGAACTTTCCATCACAGAAATGTGGGGAAAATGTGTTTTTTTTGTCAATTTTTTACGTTTGCAAGGGATTCTGGGTAACAGACCATGGTGGGAGGCAATCAAGTCACCCCATCCTGGATTCCCCTGGGTGTCTAGTTTTCAAAAATGTATAGGTTTGCTAGGTTTACCTAGGTGCCGGCAGGGCTAGGGTTCAAAATCTACAGCTAGTCACTTTGCCAAAAAAAGGGTCATTTTTCGCTGCAAAACCACGTTGCGTTTTGCGCCGTTTCCTGTCGCGGGCACTAGGCCGACCCGCACAAGTGAGGTACCATTTTTCTCGTAGGACTTTGGGGAACGCGGGGTGGGTGGAAATTTGTGGATCCACGCAGATTCCAGAACTTTCCATCACAGAAATGTGGGGAAAATGTATTTTTTTTGTCAATTTTTTACGTTTGCAAGGGAGTCTGGGTAACAGACCATGGTGGGAGGCAGTCAAGTCACCCCATCCTGGATTCCCCTGGGTGTCTAGTTTTCAAAAATGTATAGGTTTGCTAGGTTTCCCTAGGTGCCGGCAGGGCTAGGGTTCAAAATCTACAGCTAGTCACTTTGCCAAAAAAAGGGTCCTTTTTCGCTGCAAAACCACGTTGCGTTTTGCACCGTTTCCTGTCGCGGGCACTAGGCCGACCCGCACAAGTGAAGTACCATTTTTCTCGTAGGACTTTGGGGAACGAGGGGTGGGTGGAAATTTGTGGATCCACGCAGATTCCAGAACTTTCCATCACAGAAATGTGGGGAAAATGTGTTTTTTTTGTCAATTTTTTACGTTTGCAAGGGATTCTGGGTAACAGACCATGGTGGGAGGCAGTCAAGTCACCCCATCCTGGATTCCCCTGGGTGTCTAGTTTTCAAAAATGTATAGGTTTGCTAGGTTTCCCTAGGTGCCGGCAGGGCTAGGGTTCAAAATCTACAGCTAGTCACTTTGCCAAAAAAAGGGTCATTTTTTGCTGCAAAACCACGTTGCGTTTTGTGCCGTTTTCTGTCGCGGGCACTAGGCCGACCCGCACAAGTGAGGTACCATTTTTCTCGTAGGACTTTGGGGAACGCGGGGTGGGTGGAAATTTGTGGATCCATGCAGATTCCAGAACTTTCCATCACAGAAATGTGGGGAAAATGTGTTTTTTTTGTCAATTTTTTACGTTTGCAAGGGATTCTGGGTAACAGACCATGGTGGGAGGCAGTCAAGTCACCCCATCCTGGATTCCCCTGGGTGTCTAGTTTTCAGAAATGTATAGGTTTGCTAGGTTTCCCTAGGTGCCGGCAGGGCTAGGGTTCAAAATCTACAGCTAGTCACTTTGCCAAAAAAAGGGTCATTTTTCGCTGCAAAACCACGTTGCGTTTTGCGCCGTTTCCTGTCGCGGGCACTAGGCCGACCCGCACAAGTGAGGTACCATTTTTCTCGTAGGACTTTGGGGAACACGGGGTGGGTGGAAATTTGTGGATCCACGCAGATTCCAGAACTTTCCATCACAGAAATGTGGGGAAAATGTGTTTTTTTTGTCAATTTTTTACGTTTGCAAGGGATTCTGGGTAACAGACCATGGTGGGAGGCAGTCAAGTCACCCCATCCTGGATTCCCCTGGGTGTCTAGTTTTCAAAAATGTATAGGTTTGCTAGGTTTCCCTAGGTGCCGGCAGGGCTAGGGTTCAAAATCTACAGCTAGTCACTTTGCCAAAAAAAGGGTCATTTTTCACTGCAAAACCACGTTGCGTTTTGCGCCGTTTCCTGTCGCGGGCACTAGGCCGACCCGCACAAGTGAGGTACCATTTTTCTCGTAGGACTTTGGGGAACGCGGGGTGGGTGGAAATTTGTGGATCCACGCAGATTCCAGAACTTTCCATCACAGAAATGTGGGGAAAATGTGTTTTTTTGGTCAATTTTTTACATTTGCAAGGGATTCTGGGTAACAGACCATGGTGGGAGGCAGTCAAGTCACCCCATCCTGGATTCCCCTGGGTGTCTAGTTTTCAAAAATGTATAGGTTTGCTAGGTTTCCCTAGGTGCCGGCAGGGCTAGGGTTCAAAATCTACAGCTAGTCACTTTGCCAAAAAAAGGGTCATTTTTCACTGCAAAACCACGTTGCGTTTTGCGCCGTTTCCTGTCGCGGGCACTAGGCCGACCCACACAAGTGAGGTACCATTTTTCTCGTAGGACTTTGGGGAACGCGGGGTGGGTGGAAATTTGTGGATCCACGCAGATTCCAGAACTTTCCATCACAGAAATGTGGGGAAAATGTGTTTTTTTTGTCAATTTTTTACGTTTGCAAGGGATTCTGGGTAACAGACCATGGTGGGAGGCAGTCAAGTCACCTCATCCTGGATTCCCCTGGGTGTCTAGTTTTCAAAAATGTATAGGTTTGCTAGGTTTCCCTAGGTGCCGGCAGGGCTAGGGTTCAAAATCTACAGCTAGTCACTTTGCCAAAAAAAGGGTCATTTTTCACTGCAAAACCACGTTGCGTTTTGCGCCGTTTCCTGTCGCGGGCACTAGGCCGACCCGCACAAGTGAGGTACCATTTTTCTCGTAGGACTTTGGGGAACGCGGGGTGGGTGGAAATTTGTGGATCCACGCAGATTCCAGAACTTTCCATCACAGAAATGTGGGGAAAATGTGTTTTTTTTGTCACTTTTTTACGTTTGCAAGGGATTCTGGGTAACAGACCATGGTGGGAGGCAGTCAAGTCACCCCATCCTGGATTCCCCTGGGTGTCTAGTTTTCAAAAATGTATAGGTTTGCTAGGTTTCCCTAGGTGCCGGCAGGGCTAGGGTTCAAAATCTACAGCTAGTCACTTTGCCAAAAAAAGGGTCATTTTTCACTGCAAAACCACGTTGCGTTTTGCGCCGTTTCCTGTCGCGGGCACTAGGCCGACCCGCACAAGTGAGGTACCATTTTTCTCGTAGGGCTTTGGGGAACGCGGGGTGGGTGGAAATTTGTGGATCCACGCAGATTCCAGAACTTTCCATCACAGAAATGTGGGGAAAATGTGTTTTTTTTGTCAATTTTTTACATTTGCAAGGGATTCTGGGTAACAGACCATGGTGGGAGGCAGTCAAGTCACCCCATCCTGGATTCCCCTGGGTGTCTAGTTTTCAAAAATGTATAGGTTTGCTAGGTTTCCCTAGGTGCCGGCAGGGCTAGGGTTCAAAATCTACAGCTAGTCACTTTGCCAAAAAAAGGGTCATTTTTCGCTGCAAAACCACGTTGCGTTTTGCGCCGTTTCCTGTCGCGGGCACTAGGCCGACCCGCACAAGTGAGGTACCATTTTTCTCGTAGGACTTTGGGGAACGCGGGGTGGGTGGAAATTTGTGGATCCACGCAGATTCCAGAACTTTCCATCACAGAAATGTGGGGAAAATTTGTTTGTTTTGTCAATTTTTTACGTTTGCAAGGGATTCTGGGTAACAGACCATGGTGGGAGGCAGTCAAGTCACCCCATCCTGGATTCCCCTGGGTGTCTAGTTTTCAAAAATGTATAGGTTTGCTAGGTTTCCCTAGGTGCCGGCAGGGCTAGGGTTCAAAATCTACAGCTAGTCACTTTGCCAAAAAAAGGGTCATTTTTCACTGCAAAACCACGTTGCGTTTTGCGCCGTTTCCTGTCGCGGGCACTAGGCCGACCCGCACAAGTGAGGTACCATTTTTCTCGTAGGACTTTGGGGAACACGGGGTGGGTGGAAATTTGTGGATCCACGCAGATTCCAGAACTTTCCATCACAGAAATGTGGGGAAAATGTGTAGTTTTTGTCAATTTTTTACGTTTGCAAGGGATTCTGGGTAACAGACCATGGTGGGAGGCAGTCAAGTCACCCCATCCTGGATTCCCCTGGGTGTCTAGTTTTCAAAAATGTATAGGTTTGCTAGGTTTCCCTAGGTGCCGGCAGGGCTAGGGTTCAAAATCTACAGCTAGTCACTTTGCCAAAAAAAGGGTAATTTTTCACTGCAAAACCACGTTGCGTTTTGCGCCGTTTCCTGTCGCGGGCACTAGGCCGACCCGCACAAGTGAGGTACCATTTTTCTCGAAGGACTTTGGGGAACGCGGGGTGGGTGGAAATTTGTGGATCCACGCAGATTCCAGAACTTTCCATCACAGAAATGTGGGGAAAATGTGTTTTTTTTGTCAATTTTTTACGTTTGCAAGGGATTCTGGGTAACAGACCATGGTGGGAGGCAGTCAAGTCACCCCATCCTGGATTCCCCTGGGTGTCTAGTTTTCAAAAATGTATAGGTTTGCTAGGTTTCCCTAGGTGCCGGCAGGGCTAGGGTTCAAAATCTACAGCTAGTCACTTTGCCAAAAAAAGGGTCATTTTTCACTGCAAAACCACGTTGCGTTTTGCGCCGTTTCCTGTCGCGGGCACTAGGCCGACCCGCACAAGTGAGGTACCATTTTTCTCGTAGGACTGTGGGGAACACGGGGTGGGTGGAAATTTGTGGATCCACGCAGATTCCAGAACTTTCCATCACAGAAATGTGGGGAAAATGTGTAGTTTTTGTCAATTTTTTACGTTTGCAAGGGATTCTGGGTAACAGACCATGGTGGGAGGCAGTAAAGTCACCCCATCCTGGATTCCCCTGGGTGTCTAGTTTTCAAAAATGTATAGGTTTGCTAGGTTTCCCTAGGTGCCGGCAGGGCTAGGGTTCAAAATCTACAGCTAGTCACTTTGCCAAAAAAAGGGTAATTTTTCACTGCAAAACCACGTTGCGTTTTGCGCCGTTTCCTGTCGCGGGCACTAGGCCGACCCGCACAAGTGAGGTACCATTTTTCTCGAAGGACTTTGGGGAACGCGGGGTGGGTGGAAATTTGTGGATCCACGCAGATTCCAGAACTTTCCATCACAGAAATGTGGGGAAAATGTGTTTTTTTTGTCAATTTTTTACGTTTGCAAGGGATTCTGGGTAACAGACCATGGTGGGAGGCAATCAAGTCACCCCATCCTGGATTCCCCTGGGTGTCTAGTTTTCAAAAATGTATAGGTTTGCTAGGTTTACCTAGGTGCCGGCAGGGCTAGGGTTCAAAATCTACAGCTAGTCACTTTGCCAAAAAAAGGGTCATTTTTCGCTGCAAAACCACGTTGCGTTTTGCGCCGTTTCCTGTCGCGGGCACTAGGCCGACCCGCACAAGTGAGGTACCATTTTTCTCGTAGGACTTTGGGGAACGCGGAGTGGGTGGAAATTTGTGGATCCACGCAGATTCCAGAACTTTCCATCACAGAAATGTGGGGAAAATGTGTTTTTTTTGTCAATTTTTTACGTTTGCAAGGGATTCTGGGTAACAGACCATGGTGGGAGGCAGTCAAGTCACCCCATCCTGGATTCCCCTGGGTGTCTAGTTTTCAGAAATGTATAGGTTTGCTAGGTTTCCCTAGGTGCCGGCAGGGCTAGGGTTCAAAATCTACAGCTAGTCACTTTGCCAAAAAAAGGGTCATTTTTCGCTGCAAAACCACGTTGCGTTTTGCGCCGTTTCCTGTCGCGGGCACTAGGCCGACCCGCACAAGTGAGGTACCATTTTTCTCGTAGGACTTTGGGGAACACGGGGTGGGTGGAAATTTGTGGATCCACGCAGATTCCAGAACTTTCCATCACAGAAATGTGGGGAAAATGTGTTTTTTTTGTCAATTTTTTACGTTTGCAAGGGATTCTGGGTAACAGACCATGGTGGGAGGCAGTCAAGTCACCCCATCCTGGATTCCCCTGGGTGTCTAGTTTTCAAAAATGTATAGGTTTGCTAGGTTTCCCTAGGTGCCGGCAGGGCTAGGGTTCAAAATCTACAGCTAGTCACTTTGCCAAAAAAAGGGTCATTTTTCACTGCAAAACCACGTTGCGTTTTGCGCCGTTTCCTGTCGCGGGCACTAGGCCGACCCGCACAAGTGAGGTACCATTTTTCTCGTAGGACTTTGGGGAACGCGGGGTGGGTGGAAATTTGTGGATCCACGCAGATTCCAGAACTTTCCATCACAGAAATGTGGGGAAAATGTGTTTTTTTCTGTCAATTTTTTACATTTGCAAGGGATTCTGGGTAACAGACCATGGTGGGAGGCAGTCAAGTCACCCCATCCTGGATTCCCCTGGGTGTCTAGTTTTCAAAAATGTATAGGTTTGCTAGGTTTCCCTAGGTGCCGGCAGGGCTAGGGTTCAAAATCTACAGCTAGTCACTTTGCCAAAAAAAGGGTCATTTTTCGCTGCCAAACCACGTTGCGTTTTGCGCCGTTTCCTGTCGCGGGCACTAGGCCGACCCGCACAAGTGAGGTACCATTTTTCTCGTAGGACTTTGGGGAACGTGGGGTGGGTGGAATTTTGTGGATCCACGCAGATTCCAGAACTTTCCATCACAGAAATGTGGGGAAAATTTGTTTGTTTTGTCAATTTTTTACGTTTGCAAGGGATTCTGGGTAACAGACCATGGTGGGAGGCAGTCAAGTCACCCCATCCTGGATTCCCCTGGGTGTCTAGTTTTCAAAAATGTATAGGTTTGCTAGGTTTCCCTAGGTGCCGGCAGGGCTAGGGTTCAAAATCTACAGCTAGTCACTTTGCCAAAAAAAGGGTCATTTTTCACTGCAAAACCACGTTGCGTTTTGCGCCGTTTCCTGTCGCGGGCACTAGGCCGACCCGCACAAGTGAGGTACCATTTTTCTCGTAGGACTTTGGGGAAAGCGGGGTGGGTGGAAATTTGTGGATCCACGCAGATTCCAGAACTTTCCATCACAGAAATGTGGAGAAAATGTGTTTTTTTTGTCAATTTTTTACGTTTGCAAGGGATTCTGGGTAACAGACCATGGTGGGAGGCAGTCAAGTCACCCCATCCTGGATTCCCCTGGGTGTCTAGTTTCCAAAAATGTATAGGTTTGCTAGGTTTCCCTAGGTGCCGGCAGGGCTAGGGTTCAAAATCTACAGCTAGTCACTTTGCCAAAAAAAGGGTCATTTTTCGCTGCAAAACCACGTTGCGTTTTGCGCCGTTTCCTGTCGCGGGCACTAGGCCGACCCGCACAAGTGAGGTACCATTTTTCTCGTAGGACTTTGGGGAACGCGAGGTGGGTGGAAATTTGTGGGTCCACACAGATTCCAGAACTTTCCATCACAGAAATGTGGGGAAAATTTGTTTGTTTTGTCAATTTTTTACGTTTGCAAGGGATTCTGGGTAACAGACCATGGTGGGAGGCAGTCAAGTCACCCCATCCTGGATTCCCCTGGGTGTCTAGTTTTCAAAAATGTATAGGTTTGCTAGGGTTCCCTAGGTGCCGGCAGGGCTAGGGTTCAAAATCTACAGCTAGTCACTTTGCCAAAAAAAGGGTCATTTTTCACTGCAAAACCACGTTGCGTTTTGCGCCGTTTCCTGTCGCGGGCACTAGGCCGACCCGCACAAGTGAGGTACCATTTTTCTCGTAGGACTTTGGGGAACGCGGGGTGGGTGGAAATTTGTGGATCCACGCAGATTCCAGAACTTTCCATCACAGAAATGTGGGGAAAATGTGTTTTTTTTGTCAATTTTTTACGTTTGCAAGGGATTCTGGGTAACAGACCATGGTGGGAGGCAGTCAAGTCACCCCATCCTGGATTCCCCTGGGTGTCTAGTTTTCAAAAATGTATAGGTTTGCTAGGTTTCCCTAGGTGCCGGCAGGGCTAGGGTTCAAAATCTACAGCTAGTCACTTTGCCAAAAAAAGGGTAATTTTTCACTGCAAAACCACGTTGCGTTTTGCGCCGTTTCCTGTCGCGGGCACTAGGCCGACCCGCACAAGTGAGGTACCATTTTTCTCGTAGGACTTTGGGGAACGCGGGGTGGGTGGAAATTTGTGGATCCACGCAGATTCCAGAACTTTCCATCACAGAAATGTGGGGAAAATGTGTTTTTTTTGTCAATTTTTTACATTTGCAAGGGATTCTGGGTAACAGACCATGGTGGGAGGCAGTCAAGTCACCCCATCCTGGATTCCCCTGGGTGTCTAGTTTTCAAAAATGTATAGGTTTGCTAGGTTTCCCTAGGTGCCGGCAGGGCTAGGGTTCAAAATCTACAGCTAGTCACTTTGCCAAAAAAAGGGTCATTTTTCACTGCAAAACCACGTTGCGTTTTGCGCCGTTTCCTGTCGCGGGCACTAGGCCGACCCACACAAGTGAGGTACCATTTTTCTCGTAGGACTTTGGGGAACGCGGGGTGGGTGGAAATTTGTGGATCCACGCAGATTCCAGAACTTTCCATCACAGAAATGTGGGGAAAATGTGTTTTTTTTGTCACTTTTTTACGTTTGCAAGGGATTCTGGGTAACAGACCATGGTGGGAGGCAGTCAAGTCACCCCATCCTGGATTCCCCTGGGTGTCTAGTTTTCAAAAATGTATAGGTTTGCTAGGTTTCCCTAGGTGCCGGCAGGGCTAGGGTTCAAAATCTACAGCTAGTCACTTTGCCAAAAAAAGGGTCATTTTTCACTGCAAAACCACGTTGCGTTTTGCGCCGTTTCCTGTCGCGGGCACTAGGCCGACCCGCACAAGTGAGGTACCATTTTTCTCGTAGGACTTTGGGGAACGCGGGGTGGGTGGAAATTTGTGGATCCACGCAGATTCCAGAACTTTCCATCACAGAAATGTGGGGAAAATGTGTTTTTTTTGTCAATTTTTTACGTTTGCAAGGGATTCTGGGTAACAGACCATGGTGGGAGGCAGTCAAGTCACCCCATCCTGGATTCCCCTGGGTGTCTAGTTTTCAAAAATGTATAGGTTTGCTAGGGTTCCCTAGGTGCCGGCAGGGCTAGGGTTCAAAATCTACAGCTAGTCACTTTGCCAAAAAAAGGGTCATTTTTCACTGCAAAACCACGTTGCGTTTTGCGCCGTTTCCTGTCGCGGGCACTAGGCCGACCCGCACAAGTGAGGTACCATTTTTCTCGTAGGACTTTGGGGAACGCGGGGTGGGTGGAAATTTGTGGATCCACGCAGATTCCAGAACTTTCCATCACAGAAATGTGGGGAAAATGTGTTTTTTTTGTCAATTTTTTACATTTGCAAGGGATTCTGGGTAACAGACCATGGTGGGAGGCAGTCAAGTCACCCCATCCTGGATTCCCCTGGGTGTCTAGTTTTCAAAAATGTATAGGTTTGCTAGGTTTCCCTAGGTGCCGGCAGGGCTAGGGTTCAAAATCTACAGCTAGTCACTTTGCCAAAAAAAGGGTCATTTTTCGCTGCAAAACCACGTTGCGTTTTGCGCCGTTTCCTGTCGCGGGCACTAGGCCGACCCGCACAAGTGAGGTACCATTTTTCTCGTAGGACTTTGGGGAACGCGGGGTGGGTGGAAATTTGTGGATCCACGCAGATTCCAGAACTTTCCATCACAGAAATGTGGGGAAAATTTGTTTGTTTTGTCAATTTTTTACGTTTGCAAGGGATTCTGGGTAACAGACCATGGTGGGAGGCAGTCAAGTCACCCCATCCTGGATTCCCCTGGGTGTCTAGTTTTCAAAAATGTATAGGTTTGCTAGGTTTCCCTAGGTGCCGGCAGGGCTAGGGTTCAAAATCTACAGCTAGTCACTTTGCCAAAAAAAGGGTCATTTTTCACTGCAAAACCACGTTGCGTTTTGCGCCGTTTCCTGTCGCGGGCACTAGGCCGACCCGCACAAGTGAGGTACCATTTTTCTCGTAGGACTTTGGGGAACACGGGGTGGGTGGAAATTTGTGGATCCACGCAGATTCCAGAACTTTCCATCACAGAAATGTGGGGAAAATGTGTAGTTTTTGTCAATTTTTTACGTTTGCAAGGGATTCTGGGTAACAGACCATGGTGGGAGGCAGTCAAGTCACCCCATCCTGGATTCCCCTGGGTGTCTAGTTTTCAAAAATGTATAGGTTTGCTAGGTTTCCCTAGGTGCCGGCAGGGCTAGGGTTCAAAATCTACAGCTAGTCACTTTCCCAAAAAAAGGGTAATTTTTCACTGCAAAACCACGTTGCGTTTTGCGCCGTTTCCTGTCGCGGGCACTAGGCCGACCCGCACAAGTGAGGTACCATTTTTCTCGAAGGACTTTGGGGAACGCGGGGTGGGTGGAAATTTGTGGATCCACGCAGATTCCAGAACTTTCCATCACAGAAATGTGGGGAAAATGTGTTTTTTTTGTCAATTTTTTACGTTTGCAAGGGATTCTGGGTAACAGACCATGGTGGGAGGCAGTCAAGTCACCCCATCCTGGATTCCCCTGGGTGTCTAGTTTTCAAAAATGTATAGGTTTGCTAGGTTTCCCTAGGTGCCGGCAGGGCTAGGGTTCAAAATCTACAGCTAGTCACTTTGCCAAAAAAAGGGTCATTTTTCACTGCAAAACCACGTTGCGTTTTGCGCCGTTTCCTGTCGCGGGCACTAGGCCGACCCGCACAAGTGAGGTACCATTTTTCTCGTAGGACTGTGGGGAACACGGGGTGGGTGGAAATTTGTGGATCCACGCAGATTCCAGAACTTTCCATCACAGAAATGTGGGGAAAATGTGTAGTTTTTGTCAATTTTTTACGTTTGCAAGGGATTCTGGGTAACAGACCATGGTGGGAGGCAGTAAAGTCACCCCATCCTGGATTCCCCTGGGTGTCTAGTTTTCAAAAATGTATAGGTTTGCTAGGTTTCCCTAGGTGCCGGCAGGGCTAGGGTTCAAAATCTACAGCTAGTCACTTTGCCAAAAAAAGGGTAATTTTTCACTGCAAAACCACGTTGCGTTTTGCGCCGTTTCCTGTCGCGGGCACTAGGCCGACCCGCACAAGTGAGGTACCATTTTTCTCGTAGGACTTTGGGGAACACGGGGTGGGTGGAAATTTGTGGATCCACGCAGATTCCAGAACTTTCCATCACAGAAATGTGGGGAAAATGTGTAGTTTTTGTCAATTTTTTACGTTTGCAAGGGATTCTGGGTAACAGACCATGGTGGGAGGCAGTCAAGTCACCCCATCCTGGATTCCCCTGGGTGTCTAGTTTTCAAAAATGTATAGGTTTGCTAGGTTTCCCTAGGTGCCGGCAGGGCTAGGGTTCAAAATCTACAGCTAGTCACTTTGCCAAAAAAAGGGTAATTTTTCACTGCAAAACCACGTTGCGTTTTGCGCCGTTTCCTGTCGCGGGCACTAGGCCGACCCGCACAAGTGAGGTACCATTTTTCTCGAAGGACTTTGGGGAACGCGGGGTGGGTGGAAATTTGTGGATCCACGCAGATTCCAGAACTTTCCATCACAGAAATGTGGGGAAAATGTGTTTTTTTTGTCAATTTTTTACGTTTGCAAGGGATTCTGGGTAACAGACCATGGTGGGAGGCAATCAAGTCACCCCATCCTGGATTCCCCTGGGTGTCTAGTTTTCAAAAATGTATAGGTTTGCTAGGTTTACCTAGGTGCCGGCAGGGCTAGGGTTCAAAATCTACAGCTAGTCACTTTGCCAAAAAAAGGGTCATTTTTCGCTGCAAAACCACGTTGCGTTTTGCGCCGTTTCCTGTCGCGGGCACTAGGCCGACCCGCACAAGTGAGGTACCATTTTTCTCGTAGGACTTTGGGGAACGCGGGGTGGGTGGAAATTTGTGGATCCACGCAGATTCCAGAACTTTCCATCACAGAAATGTGGGGAAAATGTATTTTTTTTGTCAATTTTTTACGTTTGCAAGGGAGTCTGGGTAACAGACCATGGTGGGAGGCAGTCAAGTCACCCCATCCTGGATTCCCCTGGGTGTCTAGTTTTCAAAAATGTATAGGTTTGCTAGGTTTCCCTAGGTGCCGGCAGGGCTAGGGTTCAAAATCTACAGCTAGTCACTTTGCCAAAAAAAGGGTCCTTTTTCGCTGCAAAACCACGTTGCGTTTTGCACCGTTTCCTGTCGCGGGCACTAGGCCGACCCGCACAAGTGAAGTACCATTTTTCTCGTAGGACTTTGGGGAACGAGGGGTGGGTGGAAATTTGTGGATCCACGCAGATTCCAGAACTTTCCATCACAGAAATGTGGGGAAAATGTGTTTTTTTTGTCAATTTTTTACGTTTGCAAGGGATTCTGGGTAACAGACCATGGTGGGAGGCAGTCAAGTCACCCCATCCTGGATTCCCCTGGGTGTCTAGTTTTCAAAAATGTATAGGTTTGCTAGGTTTCCCTAGGTGCCGGCAGGGCTAGGGTTCAAAATCTACAGCTAGTCACTTTGCCAAAAAAAGGGTCATTTTTTGCTGCAAAACCACGTTGCGTTTTGTGCCGTTTTCTGTCGCGGGCACTAGGCCGACCCGCACAAGTGAGGTACCATTTTTCTCGTAGGACTTTGGGGAACGCGGGGTGGGTGGAAATTTGTGGATCCATGCAGATTCCAGAACTTTCCATCACAGAAATGTGGGGAAAATGTGTTTTTTTTGTCAATTTTTTACGTTTGCAAGGGATTCTGGGTAACAGACCATGGTGGGAGGCAGTCAAGTCACCCCATCCTGGATTCCCCTGGGTGTCTAGTTTTCAGAAATGTATAGGTTTGCTAGGTTTCCCTAGGTGCCGGCAGGGCTAGGGTTCAAAATCTACAGCTAGTCACTTTGCCAAAAAAAGGGTCATTTTTCGCTGCAAAACCACGTTGCGTTTTGCGCCGTTTCCTGTCGCGGGCACTAGGCCGACCCGCACAAGTGAGGTACCATTTTTCTCGTAGGACTTTGGGGAACACGGGGTGGGTGGAAATTTGTGGATCCACGCAGATTCCAGAACTTTCCATCACAGAAATGTGGGGAAAATGTGTTTTTTTTGTCAATTTTTTACGTTTGCAAGGGATTCTGGGTAACAGACCATGGTGGGAGGCAGTCAAGTCACCCCATCCTGGATTCCCCTGGGTGTCTAGTTTTCAAAAATGTATAGGTTTGCTAGGTTTCCCTAGGTGCCGGCAGGGCTAGGGTTCAAAATCTACAGCTAGTCACTTTGCCAAAAAAAGGGTCATTTTTCACTGCAAAACCACGTTGCGTTTTGCGCCGTTTCCTGTCGCGGGCACTAGGCCGACCCGCACAAGTGAGGTACCATTTTTCTCGTAGGACTTTGGGGAACGCGGGGT
The DNA here is from genome assembly GCF_964204655.1 of Triturus cristatus. Classification (NCBI taxonomy): domain Eukaryota; kingdom Metazoa; phylum Chordata; class Amphibia; order Caudata; family Salamandridae; genus Triturus; species Triturus cristatus. The sequence goes on along the minus strand of NC_140579.1, from coordinate 1,082,259,907 downwards.
GGGTGGAAATTTGTGGATCCACGCAGATTCCAGAACTTTCCATCACAGAAATGTGGGGAAAATGTGTTTTTTTGGTCAATTTTTTACATTTGCAAGGGATTCTGGGTAACAGACCATGGTGGGAGGCAGTCAAGTCACCCCATCCTGGATTCCCCTGGGTGTCTAGTTTTCAAAAATGTATAGGTTTGCTAGGTTTCCCTAGGTGCCGGCAGGGCTAGGGTTCAAAATCTACAGCTAGTCACTTTGCCAAAAAAAGGGTCATTTTTCACTGCAAAACCACGTTGCGTTTTGCGCCGTTTCCTGTCGCGGGCACTAGGCCGACCCACACAAGTGAGGTACCATTTTTCTCGTAGGACTTTGGGGAACGCGGGGTGGGTGGAAATTTGTGGATCCACGCAGATTCCAGAACTTTCCATCACAGAAATGTGGGGAAAATGTGTTTTTTTTGTCAATTTTTTACGTTTGCAAGGGATTCTGGGTAACAGACCATGGTGGGAGGCAGTCAAGTCACCTCATCCTGGATTCCCCTGGGTGTCTAGTTTTCAAAAATGTATAGGTTTGCTAGGTTTCCCTAGGTGCCGGCAGGGCTAGGGTTCAAAATCTACAGCTAGTCACTTTGCCAAAAAAAGGGTCATTTTTCACTGCAAAACCACGTTGCGTTTTGCGCCGTTTCCTGTCGCGGGCACTAGGCCGACCCGCACAAGTGAGGTACCATTTTTCTCGTAGGACTTTGGGGAACGCGGGGTGGGTGGAAATTTGTGGATCCACGCAGATTCCAGAACTTTCCATCACAGAAATGTGGGGAAAATGTGTTTTTTTTGTCACTTTTTTACGTTTGCAAGGGATTCTGGGTAACAGACCATGGTGGGAGGCAGTCAAGTCACCCCATCCTGGATTCCCCTGGGTGTCTAGTTTTCAAAAATGTATAGGTTTGCTAGGTTTCCCTAGGTGCCGGCAGGGCTAGGGTTCAAAATCTACAGCTAGTCACTTTGCCAAAAAAAGGGTCATTTTTCACTGCAAAACCACGTTGCGTTTTGCGCCGTTTCCTGTCGCGGGCACTAGGCCGACCCGCACAAGTGAGGTACCATTTTTCTCGTAGGGCTTTGGGGAACGCGGGGTGGGTGGAAATTTGTGGATCCACGCAGATTCCAGAACTTTCCATCACAGAAATGTGGGGAAAATGTGTTTTTTTTGTCAATTTTTTACATTTGCAAGGGATTCTGGGTAACAGACCATGGTGGGAGGCAGTCAAGTCACCCCATCCTGGATTCCCCTGGGTGTCTAGTTTTCAAAAATGTATAGGTTTGCTAGGTTTCCCTAGGTGCCGGCAGGGCTAGGGTTCAAAATCTACAGCTAGTCACTTTGCCAAAAAAAGGGTCATTTTTCGCTGCAAAACCACGTTGCGTTTTGCGCCGTTTCCTGTCGCGGGCACTAGGCCGACCCGCACAAGTGAGGTACCATTTTTCTCGTAGGACTTTGGGGAACGCGGGGTGGGTGGAAATTTGTGGATCCACGCAGATTCCAGAACTTTCCATCACAGAAATGTGGGGAAAATTTGTTTGTTTTGTCAATTTTTTACGTTTGCAAGGGATTCTGGGTAACAGACCATGGTGGGAGGCAGTCAAGTCACCCCATCCTGGATTCCCCTGGGTGTCTAGTTTTCAAAAATGTATAGGTTTGCTAGGTTTCCCTAGGTGCCGGCAGGGCTAGGGTTCAAAATCTACAGCTAGTCACTTTGCCAAAAAAAGGGTCATTTTTCACTGCAAAACCACGTTGCGTTTTGCGCCGTTTCCTGTCGCGGGCACTAGGCCGACCCGCACAAGTGAGGTACCATTTTTCTCGTAGGACTTTGGGGAACACGGGGTGGGTGGAAATTTGTGGATCCACGCAGATTCCAGAACTTTCCATCACAGAAATGTGGGGAAAATGTGTAGTTTTTGTCAATTTTTTACGTTTGCAAGGGATTCTGGGTAACAGACCATGGTGGGAGGCAGTCAAGTCACCCCATCCTGGATTCCCCTGGGTGTCTAGTTTTCAAAAATGTATAGGTTTGCTAGGTTTCCCTAGGTGCCGGCAGGGCTAGGGTTCAAAATCTACAGCTAGTCACTTTGCCAAAAAAAGGGTAATTTTTCACTGCAAAACCACGTTGCGTTTTGCGCCGTTTCCTGTCGCGGGCACTAGGCCGACCCGCACAAGTGAGGTACCATTTTTCTCGAAGGACTTTGGGGAACGCGGGGTGGGTGGAAATTTGTGGATCCACGCAGATTCCAGAACTTTCCATCACAGAAATGTGGGGAAAATGTGTTTTTTTTGTCAATTTTTTACGTTTGCAAGGGATTCTGGGTAACAGACCATGGTGGGAGGCAGTCAAGTCACCCCATCCTGGATTCCCCTGGGTGTCTAGTTTTCAAAAATGTATAGGTTTGCTAGGTTTCCCTAGGTGCCGGCAGGGCTAGGGTTCAAAATCTACAGCTAGTCACTTTGCCAAAAAAAGGGTCATTTTTCACTGCAAAACCACGTTGCGTTTTGCGCCGTTTCCTGTCGCGGGCACTAGGCCGACCCGCACAAGTGAGGTACCATTTTTCTCGTAGGACTGTGGGGAACACGGGGTGGGTGGAAATTTGTGGATCCACGCAGATTCCAGAACTTTCCATCACAGAAATGTGGGGAAAATGTGTAGTTTTTGTCAATTTTTTACGTTTGCAAGGGATTCTGGGTAACAGACCATGGTGGTAGGCAGTAAAGTCACCCCATCCTGGATTCCCCTGGGTGTCTAGTTTTCAAAAATGTATAGGTTTGCTAGGTTTCCCTAGGTGCCGGCAGGGCTAGGGTTCAAAATCTACAGCTAGTCACTTTGCCAAAAAAAGGGTAATTTTTCACTGCAAAACCACGTTGCGTTTTGCGCCGTTTCCTGTCGCGGGCACTAGGCCGACCCGCACAAGTGAGGTACCATTTTTCTCGAAGGACTTTGGGGAACGCGGGGTGGGTGGAAATTTGTGGATCCACGCAGATTCCAGAACTTTCCATCACAGAAATGTGGGGAAAATGTGTTTTTTTTGTCAATTTTTTACGTTTGCAAGGGATTCTGGGTAACAGACCATGGTGGGAGGCAATCAAGTCACCCCATCCTGGATTCCCCTGGGTGTCTAGTTTTCAAAAATGTATAGGTTTGCTAGGTTTACCTAGGTGCCGGCAGGGCTAGGGTTCAAAATCTACAGCTAGTCACTTTGCCAAAAAAAGGGTCATTTTTCGCTGCAAAACCACGTTGCGTTTTGCGCCGTTTCCTGTCGCGGGCACTAGGCCGACCCGCACAAGTGAGGTACCATTTTTCTCGTAGGACTTTGGGGAACGCGGAGTGGGTGGAAATTTGTGGATCCACGCAGATTCCAGAACTTTCCATCACAGAAATGTGGGGAAAATGTGTTTTTTTTGTCAATTTTTTACGTTTGCAAGGGATTCTGGGTAACAGACCATGGTGGGAGGCAGTCAAGTCACCCCATCCTGGATTCCCCTGGGTGTCTAGTTTTCAGAAATGTATAGGTTTGCTAGGTTTCCCTAGGTGCCGGCAGGGCTAGGGTTCAAAATCTACAGCTAGTCACTTTGCCAAAAAAAGGGTCATTTTTCGCTGCAAAACCACGTTGCGTTTTGCGCCGTTTCCTGTCGCGGGCACTAGGCCGACCCGCACAAGTGAGGTACCATTTTTCTCGTAGGACTTTGGGGAACACGGGGTGGGTGGAAATTTGTGGATCCACGCAGATTCCAGAACTTTCCATCACAGAAATGTGGGGAAAATGTGTTTTTTTTGTCAATTTTTTACGTTTGCAAGGGATTCTGGGTAACAGACCATGGTGGGAGGCAGTCAAGTCACCCCATCCTGGATTCCCCTGGGTGTCTAGTTTTCAAAAATGTATAGGTTTGCTAGGTTTCCCTAGGTGCCGGCAGGGCTAGGGTTCAAAATCTACAGCTAGTCACTTTGCCAAAAAAAGGGTCATTTTTCACTGCAAAACCACGTTGCGTTTTGCGCCGTTTCCTGTCGCGGGCACTAGGCCGACCCGCACAAGTGAGGTACCATTTTTCTCGTAGGACTTTGGGGAACGCGGGGTGGGTGGAAATTTGTGGATCCACGCAGATTCCAGAACTTTCCATCACAGAAATGTGGGGAAAATGTGTTTTTTTCTGTCAATTTTTTACATTTGCAAGGGATTCTGGGTAACAGACCATGGTGGGAGGCAGTCAAGTCACCCCATCCTGGATTCCCCTGGGTGTCTAGTTTTCAAAAATGTATAGGTTTGCTAGGTTTCCCTAGGTGCCGGCAGGGCTAGGGTTCAAAATCTACAGCTAGTCACTTTGCCAAAAAAAGGGTCATTTTTCGCTGCCAAACCACGTTGCGTTTTGCGCCGTTTCCTGTCGCGGGCACTAGGCCGACCCGCACAAGTGAGGTACCATTTTTCTCGTAGGACTTTGGGGAACGTGGGGTGGGTGGAATTTTGTGGATCCACGCAGATTCCAGAACTTTCCATCACAGAAATGTGGGGAAAATTTGTTTGTTTTGTCAATTTTTTACGTTTGCAAGGGATTCTGGGTAACAGACCATGGTGGGAGGCAGTCAAGTCACCCCATCCTGGATTCCCCTGGGTGTCTAGTTTTCAAAAATGTATAGGTTTGCTAGGTTTCCCTAGGTGCCGGCAGGGCTAGGGTTCAAAATCTACAGCTAGTCACTTTGCCAAAAAAAGGGTCATTTTTCACTGCAAAACCACGTTGCGTTTTGCGCCGTTTCCTGTCGCGGGCACTAGGCCGACCCGCACAAGTGAGGTACCATTTTTCTCGTAGGACTTTGGGGAAAGCGGGGTGGGTGGAAATTTGTGGATCCACGCAGATTCCAGAACTTTCCATCACAGAAATGTGGAGAAAATGTGTTTTTTTTGTCAATTTTTTACGTTTGCAAGGGATTCTGGGTAACAGACCATGGTGGGAGGCAGTCAAGTCACCCCATCCTGGATTCCCCTGGGTGTCTAGTTTCCAAAAATGTATAGGTTTGCTAGGTTTCCCTAGGTGCCGGCAGGGCTAGGGTTCAAAATCTACAGCTAGTCACTTTGCCAAAAAAAGGGTCATTTTTCGCTGCAAAACCACGTTGCGTTTTGCGCCGTTTCCTGTCGCGGGCACTAGGCCGACCCGCACAAGTGAGGTACCATTTTTCTCGTAGGACTTTGGGGAACGCGAGGTGGGTGGAAATTTGTGGGTCCACACAGATTCCAGAACTTTCCATCACAGAAATGTGGGGAAAATTTGTTTGTTTTGTCAATTTTTTACGTTTGCAAGGGATTCTGGGTAACAGACCATGGTGGGAGGCAGTCAAGTCACCCCATCCTGGATTCCCCTGGGTGTCTAGTTTTCAAAAATGTATAGGTTTGCTAGGGTTCCCTAGGTGCCGGCAGGGCTAGGGTTCAAAATCTACAGCTAGTCACTTTGCCAAAAAAAGGGTCATTTTTCACTGCAAAACCACGTTGCGTTTTGCGCCGTTTCCTGTCGCGGGCACTAGGCCGACCCGCACAAGTGAGGTACCATTTTTCTCGTAGGACTTTGGGGAACGCGGGGTGGGTGGAAATTTGTGGATCCACGCAGATTCCAGAACTTTCCATCACAGAAATGTGGGGAAAATGTGTTTTTTTTGTCAATTTTTTACGTTTGCAAGGGATTCTGGGTAACAGACCATGGTGGGAGGCAGTCAAGTCACCCCATCCTGGATTCCCCTGGGTGTCTAGTTTTCAAAAATGTATAGGTTTGCTAGGTTTCCCTAGGTGCCGGCAGGGCTAGGGTTCAAAATCTACAGCTAGTCACTTTGCCAAAAAAAGGGTAATTTTTCACTGCAAAACCACGTTGCGTTTTGCGCCGTTTCCTGTCGCGGGCACTAGGCCGACCCGCACAAGTGAGGTACCATTTTTCTCGTAGGACTTTGGGGAACGCGGGGTGGGTGGAAATTTGTGGATCCACGCAGATTCCAGAACTTTCCATCACAGAAATGTGGGGAAAATGTGTTTTTTTTGTCAATTTTTTACATTTGCAAGGGATTCTGGGTAACAGACCATGGTGGGAGGCAGTCAAGTCACCCCATCCTGGATTCCCCTGGGTGTCTAGTTTTCAAAAATGTATAGGTTTGCTAGGTTTCCCTAGGTGCCGGCAGGGCTAGGGTTCAAAATCTACAGCTAGTCACTTTGCCAAAAAAAGGGTCATTTTTCACTGCAAAACCACGTTGCGTTTTGCGCCGTTTCCTGTCGCGGGCACTAGGCCGACCCACACAAGTGAGGTACCATTTTTCTCGTAGGACTTTGGGGAACGCGGGGTGGGTGGAAATTTGTGGATCCACGCAGATTCCAGAACTTTCCATCACAGAAATGTGGGGAAAATGTGTTTTTTTTGTCACTTTTTTACGTTTGCAAGGGATTCTGGGTAACAGACCATGGTGGGAGGCAGTCAAGTCACCCCATCCTGGATTCCCCTGGGTGTCTAGTTTTCAAAAATGTATAGGTTTGCTAGGTTTCCCTAGGTGCCGGCAGGGCTAGGGTTCAAAATCTACAGCTAGTCACTTTGCCAAAAAAAGGGTCATTTTTCACTGCAAAACCACGTTGCGTTTTGCGCCGTTTCCTGTCGCGGGCACTAGGCCGACCCGCACAAGTGAGGTACCATTTTTCTCGTAGGACTTTGGGGAACGCGGGGTGGGTGGAAATTTGTGGATCCACGCAGATTCCAGAACTTTCCATCACAGAAATGTGGGGAAAATGTGTTTTTTTTGTCAATTTTTTACATTTGCAAGGGATTCTGGGTAACAGACCATGGTGGGAGGCAGTCAAGTCACCCCATCCTGGATTCCCCTGGGTGTCTAGTTTTCAAAAATGTATAGGTTTGCTAGGTTTCCCTAGGTGCCGGCAGGGCTAGGGTTCAAAATCTACAGCTAGTCACTTTGCCAAAAAAAGGGTCATTTTTCGCTGCAAAACCACGTTGCGTTTTGCGCCGTTTCCTGTCGCGGGCACTAGGCCGACCCGCACAAGTGAGGTACCATTTTTCTCGTAGGACTTTGGGGAACGCGGGGTGGGTGGAAATTTGTGGATCCACGCAGATTCCAGAACTTTCCATCACAGAAATGTGGGGAAAATTTGTTTGTTTTGTCAATTTTTTACGTTTGCAAGGGATTCTGGGTAACAGACCATGGTGGGAGGCAGTCAAGTCACCCCATCCTGGATTCCCCTGGGTGTCTAGTTTTCAAAAATGTATAGGTTTGCTAGGTTTCCCTAGGTGCCGGCAGGGCTAGGGTTCAAAATCTACAGCTAGTCACTTTGCCAAAAAAAGGGTCATTTTTCACTGCAAAACCACGTTGCGTTTTGCGCCGTTTCCTGTCGCGGGCACTAGGCCGACCCGCACAAGTGAGGTACCATTTTTCTCGTAGGACTTTGGGGAACACGGGGTGGGTGAAAATTTGTGGATCCACGCAGATTCCAGAACTTTCCATCACAGAAATGTGGGGAAAATGTGTAGTTTTTGTCAATTTTTTACGTTTGCAAGGGATTCTGGGTAACAGACCATGGTGGGAGGCAGTCAAGTCACCCCATCCTGGATTCCCCTGGGTGTCTAGTTTTCAAAAATGTATAGGTTTGCTAGGTTTCCCTAGGTGCCGGCAGGGCTAGGGTTCAAAATCTACAGCTAGTCACTTTGCCAATAAAAGGGTAATTTTTCACTGCAAAACCACGTTGCGTTTTGCGCCGTTTCCTGTCGCGGGCACTAGGCCGACCCGCACAAGTGAGGTACCATTTTTCTCGAAGGACTTTGGGGAACGCGGGGTGGGTGGAAATTTGTGGATCCACGCAGATTCCAGAACTTTCCATCACAGAAATATGGGGAAAATGTGTTTTTTTTGTCAATTCTTTACGTTTGCAAGGGATTCTGGGTAACAGACCATGGTGGGAGGCAGTCAAGTCACCCCATCCTGGATTCCCCTGGGTGTCTAGTTTTCAAAAATGTATAGGTTTGCTAGGTTTCCCTAGGTGCCGGCAGGGCTAGGGTTCAAAATCTACAGCTAGTCACTTTGCCAAAAAAAGGGTCATTTTTCACTGCAAAACCACGTTGCGTTTTGCGCCGTTTCCTGTCGCGGGCACTAGGCCGACCCGCACAAGTGAGGTACCATTTTTCTCGTAGGACTTTGGGGAACACGGGGTGGGTGGAAATTTGTGGATCCACGCAGATTCCAGAACTTTCCATCACAGAAATGTGGGGAAAATGTGTAGTTTTTGTCAATTTTTTACGTTTGCAAGGGATTCTGGGTAACAGACCATGGTGGGAGGCAGTAAAGTCACCCCATCCTGGATTCCCCTGGGTGTCTAGTTTTCAAAAATGTATAGGTTTGCCAGGTTTCCCTAGGTGCCGGCAGGGCTAGGGTTCAAAATCTACAGCTAGTCACTTTGCCAAAAAAAGGGTAATTTTTCACTGCAAAACCACGTTGCGTTTTGCGCCGTTTCCTGTCGCGGGCACTAGGCCGACCCGCACAAGTGAGGTACCATTTTTCTCGAAGGACTTTGGGGAACGCGGGGTGGGTGGAAATTTGTGGATCCACGCAGATTCCAGAACTTTCCATCACAGAAATGTGGGGAAAATGTGTTTTTTTTGTCAATTTTTTACGTTTGCAAGGGATTCTGGGTAACAGACCATGGTGGGAGGCAATCAAGTCACCCCATCCTGGATTCCCCTGGGTGTCTAGTTTTCAAAAATGTATAGGTTTGCTAGGTTTACCTAGGTGCCGGCAGGGCTAGGGTTCAAAATCTACAGCTAGTCACTTTGCCAAAAAAAGGGTCATTTTTCGCTGCAAAACCACGTTGCGTTTTGCGCCGTTTCCTGTCGCGGGCACTAGGCCGACCCGCACAAGTGAGGTACCATTTTTCTCGTAGGACTTTGGGGAACGCGGGGTGGGTGGAAATTTGTGGATCCACGCAGATTCCAGAACTTTCCATCACAGAAATGTGGGGAAAATGTATTTTTTTTGTCAATTTTTTACGTTTGCAAGGGAGTCTGGGTAACAGACCATGGTGGGAGGCAGTCAAGTCACCCCATCCTGGATTCCCCTGGGTGTCTAGTTTTCAAAAATGTATAGGTTTGCTAGGTTTCCCTAGGTGCCGGCAGGGCTAGGGTTCAAAATCTACAGCTAGTCACTTTGCCAAAAAAAGGGTCCTTTTTCGCTGCAAAACCACGTTGCGTTTTGCACCGTTTCCTGTCGCGGGCACTAGGCCGACCCGCACAAGTGAAGTACCATTTTTCTCGTAGGACTTTGGGGAACGAGGGGTGGGTGGAAATTTGTGGATCCACGCAGATTCCAGAACTTTCCATCACAGAAATGTGGGGAAAATGTGTTTTTTTTGTCAATTTTTTACGTTTGCAAGGGATTCTGGGTAACAGACCATGGTGGGAGGCAGTCAAGTCACCCCATCCTGGATTCCCCTGGGTGTCTAGTTTTCAAAAATGTATAGGTTTGCTAGGTTTCCCTAGGTGCCGGCAGGGCTAGGGTTCAAAATCTACAGCTAGTCACTTTGCCAAAAAAAGGGTCATTTTTCACTGCAAAACCACGTTGCGTTTTGCGCCGTTTCCTGTCGCGGGCACTAGGCCGACCCGCACAAGTGAGGTACCATTTTTCTCGTAGGACTTTGGGGAACGCGGGGTGGGTGGAAATTTGTGGATCCACGCAGATTCCAGAACTTTCCATCACAGAAATGTGGGGAAAATGTGTTTTTTTGGTCAATTTTTTACATTTGCAAGGGATTCTGGGTAACAGACCATGGTGGGAGGCAGTCAAGTCACCCCATCCTGGATTCCCCTGGGTGTCTAGTTTTCAAAAATGTATAGGTTTGCTAGGTTTCCCTAGGTGCCGGCAGGGCTAGGGTTCAAAATCTACAGCTAGTCACTTTGCCAAAAAAAGGGTCATTTTTCACTGCAAAACCACGTTGCGTTTTGCGCCGTTTCCTGTCGCGGGCACTAGGCCGACCCACACAAGTGAGGTACCATTTTTCTCGTAGGACTTTGGGGAACGCGGGGTGGGTGGAAATTTGTGGATCCACGCAGATTCCAGAACTTTCCATCACAGAAATGTGGGGAAAATGTGTTTTTTTTGTCAATTTTTTACGTTTGCAAGGGATTCTGGGTAACAGACCATGGTGGGAGGCAGTCAAGTCACCTCATCCTGGATTCCCCTGGGTGTCTAGTTTTCAAAAATGTATAGGTTTGCTAGGTTTCCCTAGGTGCCGGCAGGGCTAGGGTTCAAAATCTACAGCTAGTCACTTTGCCAAAAAAAGGGTCATTTTTCACTGCAAAACCACGTTGCGTTTTGCGCCGTTTCCTGTCGCGGGCACTAGGCCGACCCGCACAAGTGAGGTACCATTTTTCTCGTAGGACTTTGGGGAACGCGGGGTGGGTGGAAATTTGTGGATCCACGCAGATTCCAGAACTTTCCATCACAGAAATGTGGGGAAAATGTGTTTTTTTTGTCACTTTTTTACGTTTGCAAGGGATTCTGGGTAACAGACCATGGTGGGAGGCAGTCAAGTCACCCCATCCTGGATTCCCCTGGGTGTCTAGTTTTCAAAAATGTATAGGTTTGCTAGGTTTCCCTAGGTGCCGGCAGGGCTAGGGTTCAAAATCTACAGCTAGTCACTTTGCCAAAAAAAGGGTCATTTTTCACTGCAAAACCACGTTGCGTTTTGCGCCGTTTCCTGTCGCGGGCACTAGGCCGACCCGCACAAGTGAGGTACCATTTTTCTCGTAGGACTTTGGGGAACGCGGGGTGGGTGGAAATTTGTGGATCCACGCAGATTCCAGAACTTTCCATCACAGAAATGTGGGGAAAATGTGTTTTTTTTGTCAATTTTTTACATTTGCAAGGGATTCTGGGTAACAGACCATGGTGGGAGGCAGTCAAGTCACCCCATCCTGGATTCCCCTGGGTGTCTAGTTTTCAAAAATGTATAGGTTTGCTAGGTTTCCCTAGGTGCCGGCAGGGCTAGGGTTCAAAATCTACAGCTAGTCACTTTGCCAAAAAAAGGGTCATTTTTCGCTGCAAAACCACGTTGCGTTTTGCGCCGTTTCCTGTCGCGGGCACTAGGCCGACCCGCACAAGTGAGGTACCATTTTTCTCGTAGGACTTTGGGGAACGCGGGGTGGGTGGAAATTTGTGGATCCACGCAGATTCCAGAACTTTCCATCACAGAAATGTGGGGAAAATTTGTTTGTTTTGTCAATTTTTTACGTTTGCAAGGGATTCTGGGTAACAGACCATGGTGGGAGGCAGTCAAGTCACCCCATCCTGGATTCCCCTGGGTGTCTAGTTTTCAAAAATGTATAGGTTTGCTAGGTTTCCCTAGGTGCCGGCAGGGCTAGGGTTCAAAATCTACAGCTAGTCACTTTGCCAAAAAAAGGGTCATTTTTCACTGCAAAACCACGTTGCGTTTTGCGCCGTTTCCTGTCGCGGGCACTAGGCCGACCCGCACAAGTGAGGTACCATTTTTCTCGTAGGACTTTGGGGAACACGGGGTGGGTGGAAATTTGTGGATCCACGCAGATTCCAGAACTTTCCATCACAGAAATGTGGGGAAAATGTGTAGTTTTTGTCAATTTTTTACGTTTGCAAGGGATTCTGGGTAACAGACCATGGTGGGAGGCAGTCAAGTCACCCCATCCTGGATTCCCCTGGGTGTCTAGTTTTCAAAAATGTATAGGTTTGCTAGGTTTCCCTAGGTGCCGGCAGGGCTAGGGTTCAAAATCTACAGCTAGTCACTTTGCCAAAAAAAGGGTAATTTTTCACTGCAAAACCACGTTGCGTTTTGCGCCGTTTCCTGTCGCGGGCACTAGGCCGACCCGCACAAGTGAGGTACCATTTTTCTCGAAGGACTTTGGGGAACGCGGGGTGGGTTGAAATTTGTGGATCCACGCAGATTCCAGAACTTTCCATCACAGAAATGTGGGGAAAATGTGTTTTTTTTGTCAATTTTTTACGTTTGCAAGGGATTCTGGGTAACAGACCATGGTGGGAGGCAGTCAAGTCACCCCATCCTGGATTCCCCTGGGTGTCTAGTTTTCAAAAATGTATAGGTTTGCTAGGTTTCCCTAGGTGCCGGCAGGGCTAGGGTTCAAAATCTACAGCTAGTCACTTTGCCAAAAAAAGGGTCATTTTTCACTGCAAAACCACGTTGCGTTTTGCGCCGTTTCCTGTCGCGGGCACTAGGCCGACCCGCACAAGTGAGGTACCATTTTTCTCGTAGGACTGTGGGGAACACGGGGTGGGTGGAAATTTGTGGATCCACGCAGATTCCAGAACTTTCCATCACAGAAATGTGGGGAAAATGTGTAGTTTTTGTCAATTTTTTACGTTTGCAAGGGATTCTGGGTAACAGACCATGGTGGGAGGCAGTAAAGTCACCCCATCCTGGATTCCCCTGGGTGTCTAGTTTTCAAAAATGTATAGGTTTGCTAGGTTTCCCTAGGTGCCGGCAGGGCTAGGGTTCAAAATCTACAGCTAGTCACTTTGCCAAAAAAAGGGTAATTTTTCACTGCAAAACCACGTTGCGTTTTGCGCCGTTTCCTGTCGCGGACACTAGGCCGACCCGCACAAGTGAGGTACCATTTTTCTCGAAGGACTTTGGGGAACGCGGGGTGGGTGGAAATTTGTGGATCCACGCAGATTCCAGAACTTTCCATCACAGAAATGTGGGGAAAATGTGTTTTTTTTGTCAATTTTTTACGTTTGCAAGGGATTCTGGGTAACAGACCATGGTGGGAGGCAATCAAGTCACCCCATCCTGGATTCCCCTGGGTGTCTAGTTTTCAAAAATGTATAGGTTTGCTAGGTTTACCTAGGTGCCGGCAGGGCTAGGGTTCAAAATCTACAGCTAGTCACTTTGCCAAAAAAAGGGTCATTTTTCGCTGCAAAACCACGTTGCGTTTTGCGCCGTTTCCTGTCACGGGCACTAGGCCGACCCGCACAAGTGAGGTACCATTTTTCTCGTAGGACTTTGGGGAACGCGGGGTGGGTGGAAATTTGTGGATCCACGCAGATTCCAGAACTTTCCATCACAGAAATGTGGGGAAAATGTGTTTTTTTTGTCAATTTTTTACGTTTGCAAGGGATTCTGGGTAACAGACCATGGTGGGAGGCAGTCAAGTCACCCCATCCTGGATTCCCCTGGGTGTCTAGTTTTCAGAAATGTATAGGTTTGCTAGGTTTCCCTAGGTGCCGGCAGGGCTAGGGTTCAAAATCTACAGCTAGTCACTTTGCCAAAAAAAGGGTCATTTTTCGCTGCAAAACCACGTTGCGTTTTGCGCCGTTTCCTGTCGCGGGCACTAGGCCGACCCGCACAAGTGAGGTACCATTTTTCTCGTAGGACTTTGGGGAACACGGGGTGGGTGGAAATTTGTGGATCCACGCAGATTCCAGAACTTTCCATCACAGAAATGTGGGGAAAATGTGTTTTTTTTGTCAATTTTTTACGTTTGCAAGGGATTCTGGGTAACAGACCATGGTGGGAGGCAGTCAAGTCACCCCATCCTGGATTCCCCTGGGTGTCTAGTTTTCAAAAATGTATAGGTTTGCTAGGTTTCCCTAGGTGCCGGCAGGGCTAGGGTTCAAAATCTACAGCTAGTCACTTTGCCAAAAAAAGGGTCATTTTTCACTGCAAAACCACGTTGCGTTTTGCGCCGTTTCCTGTCGCGGGCACTAGGCCGACCCGCACAAGTGAGGTACCATTTTTCTCGTAGGACTTTGGGGAACGCGGGGTGGGTGGAAATTTGTGGATCCACGCAGATTCCAGAACTTTCCATCACAGAAATGTGGGGAAAATGTGTTTTTTCTGTCAATTTTTTACATTTGCAAGGGATTCTGGGTAACAGACCATGGTGGGAGGCAGTCAAGTCACCCCATCCTGGATTCCCCTGGGTGTCTAGTTTTCAAAAATGTATAGGTTTGCTAGGTTTCCCTAGGTGCCGGCAGGGCTAGGGTTCAAAATCTACAGCTAGTCACTTTGCCAAAAAAAGGGTCATTTTTCGCTGCCAAACCACGTTGCGTTTTGCGCCGTTTCCTGTCGCGGGCACTAGGCCGACCCGCACAAGTGAGGTACCATTTTTCTCGTAGGACTTTGGGGAACGTGGGGTGGGTGGAATTTTGTGGATCCACGCAGATTCCAGAACTTTCCATCACAGAAATGTGGGGAAAATTTGTTTGTTTTGTCAATTTTTTACGTTTGCAAGGGATTCTGGGTAACAGACCATGGTGGGAGGCAGTCAAGTCACCCCATCCTGGATTCCCCTGGGTGTCTAGTTTTCAAAAATGTATAGGTTTGCTAGGTTTCCCTAGGTGCCGGCAGGGCTAGGGTTCAAAATCTACAGCTAGTCACTTTGCCAAAAAAAGGGTCATTTTTCACTGCAAAACCACGTTGCGTTTTGCGCCGTTTCCTGTCGCGGGCACTAGGCCGACCCGCACAAGTGAGGTACCATTTTTCTCGTAGGACTTTGGGGAAAGCGGGGTGGGTGGAAATTTGTGGATCCACGCAGATTCCAGAACTTTCCATCACAGAAATGTGGAGAAAATGTGTTTTTTTTGTCAATTTTTTACGTTTGCAAGGGATTCTGGGTAACAGACCATGGTGGGAGGCAGTCAAGTCACCCCATCCTGGATTCCCCTGGGTGTCTAGTTTCCAAAAATGTATAGGTTTGCTAGGTTTCCCTAGGTGCCGGCAGGGCTAGGGTTCAAAATCTACAGCTAGTCACTTTGCCAAAAAAAGGGTCATTTTTCGCTGCAAAACCACGTTGCGTTTTGCGCCGTTTCCTGTCGCGGGCACTAGGCCGACCCGCACAAGTGAGGTACCATTTTTCTCGTAGGACTTTGGGGAACGCGAGGTGGGTGGAAATTTGTGGGTCCACACAGATTCCAGAACTTTCCATCACAGAAATGTGGGGAAAATTTGTTTGTTTTGTCAATTTTTTACGTTTGCAAGGGATTCTGGGTAACAGACCATGGTGGGAGGCAGTCAAGTCACCCCATCCTGGATTCCCCTGGGTGTCTAGTTTTCAAAAATGTATAGGTTTGCTAGGGTTCCCTAGGTGCCGGCAGGGCTAGGGTTCAAAATCTACAGCTAGTCACTTTGCCAAAAAAAGGGTCATTTTTCACTGCAAAACCACGTTGCGTTTTGCGCCGTTTCCTGTCGCGGGCACTAGGCCGACCCGCACAAGTGAGGTACCATTTTTCTCGTAGGACTTTGGGGAACGCGGGGTGGGTGGAAATTTGTGGATCCACGCAGATTCCAGAACTTTCCATCACAGAAATGTGGGGAAAATGTGTTTTTTTTGTCAATTTTTTACGTTTGCAAGGGATTCTGGGTAACAGACCATGGTGGGAGGCAGTCAAGTCACCCCATCCTGGATTCCCCTGGGTGTCTAGTTTTCAAAAATGTATAGGTTTGCTAGGTTTCCCTAGGTGCCGGCAGGGCTAGGGTTCAAAATCTACAGCTAGTCACTTTGCCAAAAAAAGGGTAATTTTTCACTGCAAAACCACGTTGCGTTTTGCGCCGTTTCCTGTCGCGGGCACTAGGCCGACCCGCACAAGTGAGGTGCCATTTTTCTCGTAGGACTTTGGGGAACGCGGGGTGGGTGGAAATTTGTGGATCCACGCAGATTCCAGAACTTTCCATCACAGAAATGTGGGGAAAATGTGTTTTTTTTGTCAATTTTTTACATTTGCAAGGGATTCTGGGTAACAGACCATGGTGGGAGGCAGTCAAGTCACCCCATCCTGGATTCCCCTGGGTGTCTAGTTTTCAAAAATGTATAGGTTTGCTAGGTTTCCCTAGGTGCCGGCAGGGCTAGGGTTCAAAATCTACAGCTAGTCACTTTGCCAAAAAAAGGGTCATTTTTCACTGCAAAACCACGTTGCGTTTTGCGCCGTTTCCTGTCGCGGGCACTAGGCCGACCCACACAAGTGAGGTACCATTTTTCTCGTAGGACTTTGGGGAACGCGGGGTGGGTGGAAATTTGTGGATCCACGCAGATTCCAGAACTTTCCATCACAGAAATGTGGGGAAAATGTGTTTTTTTTGTCACTTTTTTACGTTTGCAAGGGATTCTGGGTAACAGACCATGGTGGGAGGCAGTCAAGTCACCCCATCCTGGATTCCCCTGGGTGTCTAGTTTTCAAAAATGTATAGGTTTGCTAGGTTTCCCTAGGTGCCGGCAGGGCTAGGGTTCAAAATCTACAGCTAGTCACTTTGCCAAAAAAAGGGTCATTTTTCACTGCAAAACCACGTTGCGTTTTGCGCCGTTTCCTGTCGCGGGCACTAGGCCGACCCGCACAAGTGAGGTACCATTTTTCTCGTAGGACTTTGGGGAACGCGGGGTGGGTGGAAATTTGTGGATCCACGCAGATTCCAGAACTTTCCATCACAGAAATGTGGGGAAAATGTGTTTTTTTTGTCAATTTTTTACATTTGCAAGGGATTCTGGGTAACAGACCATGGTGGGAGGCAGTCAAGTCACCCCATCCTGGATTCCCCTGGGTGTCTAGTTTTCAAAAATGTATAGGTTTGCTAGGTTTCCCTAGGTGCCGGCAGGGCTAGGGTTCAAAATCTACAGCTAGTCACTTTGCCAAAAAAAGGGTCATTTTTCGCTGCAAAACCACGTTGCGTTTTGCGCCGTTTCCTGTCGCGGGCACTAGGCCGACCCGCACAAGTGAGGTACCATTTTTCTCGTAGGACTTTGGGGAACGCGGGGTGGGTGGAAATTTGTGGATCCACGCAGATTCCAGAACTTTCCATCACAGAAATGTGGGGAAAATTTGTTTGTTTTGTCAATTTTTTACGTTTGCAAGGGATTCTGGGTAACAGACCATGGTGGGAGGCAGTCAAGTCACCCCATCCTGGATTCCCCTGGGTGTCTAGTTTTCAAAAATGTATAGGTTTGCTAGGTTTCCCTAGGTGCCGGCAGGGCTAGGGTTCAAAATCTACAGCTAGTCACTTTGCCAAAAAAAGGGTCATTTTTCACTGCAAAACCACGTTGCGTTTTGCGCCGTTTCCTGTCGCGGGCACTAGGCCGACCCGCACAAGTGAGGTACCATTTTTCTCGTAGGACTTTGGGGAACACGGGGTGGGTGAAAATTTGTGGATCCACGCAGATTCCAGAACTTTCCATCACAGAAATGTGGGGAAAATGTGTAGTTTTTGTCAATTTTTTACGTTTGCAAGGGATTCTGGGTAACAGACCATGGTGGGAGGCAGTCAAGTCACCCCATCCTGGATTCCCCTGGGTGTCTAGTTTTCAAAAATGTATAGGTTTGCTAGGTTTCCCTAGGTGCCGGCAGGGCTAGGGTTCAAAATCTACAGCTAGTCACTTTGCCAATAAAAGGGTAATTTTTCACTGCAAAACCACGTTGCGTTTTGCGCCGTTTCCTGTCGCGGGCACTAGGCCGACCCGCACAAGTGAGGTACCATTTTTCTCGAAGGACTTTGGGGAACGCGGGGTGGGTGGAAATTTGTGGATCCACGCAGATTCCAGAACTTTCCATCACAGAAATATGGGGAAAATGTGTTTTTTTTGTCAATTCTTTACGTTTGCAAGGGATTCTGGGTAACAGACCATGGTGGGAGGCAGTCAAGTCACCCCATCCTGGATTCCCCTGGGTGTCTAGTTTTCAAAAATGTATAGGTTTGCTAGGTTTCCCTAGGTGCCGGCAGGGCTAGGGTTCAAAATCTACAGCTAGTCACTTTGCCAAAAAAAGGGTCATTTTTCACTGCAAAACCACGTTGCGTTTTGCGCCGTTTCCTGTCGCGGGCACTAGGCCGACCCGCACAAGTGAGGTACCATTTTTCTCGTAGGACTTTGGGGAACACGGGGTGGGTGGAAATTTGTGGATCCACGCAGATTCCAGAACTTTCCATCACAGAAATGTGGGGAAAATGTGTAGTTTTTGTCAATTTTTTACGTTTGCAAGGGATTCTGGGTAACAGACCATGGTGGGAGGCAGTAAAGTCACCCCATCCTGGATTCCCCTGGGTGTCTAGTTTTCAAAAATGTATAGGTTTGCCAGGTTTCCCTAGGTGCCGGCAGGGCTAGGGTTCAAAATCTACAGCTAGTCACTTTGCCAAAAAAAGGGTAATTTTTCACTGCAAAACCACGTTGCGTTTTGCGCCGTTTCCTGTCGCGGGCACTAGGCCGACCCGCACAAGTGAGGTACCATTTTTCTCGAAGGACTTTGGGGAACGCGGGGTGGGTGGAAATTTGTGGATCCACGCAGATTCCAGAACTTTCCATCACAGAAATGTGGGGAAAATGTGTTTTTTTTGTCAATTTTTTACGTTTGCAAGGGATTCTGGGTAACAGACCATGGTGGGAGGCAATCAAGTCACCCCATCCTGGATTCCCCTGGGTGTCTAGTTTTCAAAAATGTATAGGTTTGCTAGGTTTACCTAGGTGCCGGCAGGGCTAGGGTTCAAAATCTACAGCTAGTCACTTTGCCAAAAAAAGGGTCATTTTTCGCTGCAAAACCACGTTGCGTTTTGCGCCGTTTCCTGTCGCGGGCACTAGGCCGACCCGCACAAGTGAGGTACCATTTTTCTCGTAGGACTTTGGGGAACGCGGGGTGGGTGGAAATTTGTGGATCCACGCAGATTCCAGAACTTTCCATCACAGAAATGTGGGGAAAATGTATTTTTTTTGTCAATTTTTTACGTTTGCAAGGGAGTCTGGGTAACAGACCATGGTGGGAGGCAGTCAAGTCACCCCATCCTGGATTCCCCTGGGTGTCTAGTTTTCAAAAATGTATAGGTTTGCTAGGTTTCCCTAGGTGCCGGCAGGGCTAGGGTTCAAAATCTACAGCTAGTCACTTTGCCAAAAAAAGGGTCCTTTTTCGCTGCAAAACCACGTTGCGTTTTGCACCGTTTCCTGTCGCGGGCACTAGGCCGACCCGCACAAGTGAAGTACCATTTTTCTCGTAGGACTTTGGGGAACGAGGGGTGGGTGGAAATTTGTGGATCCACGCAGATTCCAGAACTTTCCATCACAGAAATGTGGGGAAAATGTGTTTTTTTTGTCAATTTTTTACGTTTGCAAGGGATTCTGGGTAACAGACCATGGTGGGAGGCAGTCAAGTCACCCCATCCTGGATTCCCCTGGGTGTCTAGTTTTCAAAAATGTATAGGTTTGCTAGGTTTCCCTAGGTGCCGGCAGGGCTAGGGTTCAAAATCTACAGCTAGTCACTTTGCCAAAAAAAGGGTCATTTTTCACTGCAAAACCACGTTGCGTTTTGCGCCGTTTCCTGTCGCGGGCACTAGGCCGACCCGCACAAGTGAGGTACCATTTTTCTCGTAGGACTTTGGGGAACGCGGGGTGGGTGGAAATTTGTGGATCCACGCAGATTCCAGAACTTTCCATCACAGAAATGTGGGGAAAATGTGTTTTTTTGGTCAATTTTTTACATTTGCAAGGGATTCTGGGTAACAGACCATGGTGGGAGGCAGTCAAGTCACCCCATCCTGGATTCCCCTGGGTGTCTAGTTTTCAAAAATGTATAGGTTTGCTAGGTTTCCCTAGGTGCCGGCAGGGCTAGGGTTCAAAATCTACAGCTAGTCACTTTGCCAAAAAAAGGGTCATTTTTCACTGCAAAACCACGTTGCGTTTTGCGCCGTTTCCTGTCGCGGGCACTAGGCCGACCCACACAAGTGAGGTACCATTTTTCTCGTAGGACTTTGGGGAACGCGGGGTGGGTGGAAATTTGTGGATCCACGCA
Source organism: Triturus cristatus (assembly GCF_964204655.1). NCBI lineage: Eukaryota > Metazoa > Chordata > Amphibia > Caudata > Salamandridae > Triturus > Triturus cristatus. The sequence continues at coordinate 1,082,240,112 of NC_140579.1, read as the reverse complement.
GATTCCAGAACTTTCCATCACAGAAATGTGGGGAAAATGTGTTTTTTTTGTCAATTTTTTACGTTTGCAAGGGATTCTGGGTAACAGACCATGGTGGGAGGCAGTCAAGTCACCTCATCCTGGATTCCCCTGGGTGTCTAGTTTTCAAAAATGTATAGGTTTGCTAGGTTTCCCTAGGTGCCGGCAGGGCTAGGGTTCAAAATCTACAGCTAGTCACTTTGCCAAAAAAAGGGTCATTTTTCACTGCAAAACCACGTTGCGTTTTGCGCCGTTTCCTGTCGCGGGCACTAGGCCGACCCGCACAAGTGAGGTACCATTTTTCTCGTAGGACTTTGGGGAACGCGGGGTGGGTGGAAATTTGTGGATCCACGCAGATTCCAGAACTTTCCATCACAGAAATGTGGGGAAAATGTGTTTTTTTTGTCACTTTTTTACGTTTGCAAGGGATTCTGGGTAACAGACCATGGTGGGAGGCAGTCAAGTCACCCCATCCTGGATTCCCCTGGGTGTCTAGTTTTCAAAAATGTATAGGTTTGCTAGGTTTCCCTAGGTGCCGGCAGGGCTAGGGTTCAAAATCTACAGCTAGTCACTTTGCCAAAAAAAGGGTCATTTTTCACTGCAAAACCACGTTGCGTTTTGCGCCGTTTCCTGTCGCGGGCACTAGGCCGACCCGCACAAGTGAGGTACCATTTTTCTCGTAGGACTTTGGGGAACGCGGGGTGGGTGGAAATTTGTGGATCCACGCAGATTCCAGAACTTTCCATCACAGAAATGTGGGGAAAATGTGTTTTTTTTGTCAATTTTTTACATTTGCAAGGGATTCTGGGTAACAGACCATGGTGGGAGGCAGTCAAGTCACCCCATCCTGGATTCCCCTGGGTGTCTAGTTTTCAAAAATGTATAGGTTTGCTAGGTTTCCCTAGGTGCCGGCAGGGCTAGGGTTCAAAATCTACAGCTAGTCACTTTGCCAAAAAAAGGGTCATTTTTCACTGCAAAACCACGTTGCGTTTTGCGCCGTTTCCTGTCGCGGGCACTAGGCCGACCCACACAAGTGAGGTACCATTTTTCTCGTAGGACTTTGGGGAACGCGGGGTGGGTGGAAATTTGTGGATCCACGCAGATTCCAGAACTTTCCATCACAGAAATGTGGGGAAAATGTGTTTTTTTTGTCACTTTTTTACGTTTGCAAGGGATTCTGGGTAACAGACCATGGTGGGAGGCAGTCAAGTCACCCCATCCTGGATTCCCCTGGGTGTCTAGTTTTCAAAAATGTATAGGTTTGCTAGGTTTCCCTAGGTGCCGGCAGGGCTAGGGTTCAAAATCTACAGCTAGTCACTTTGCCAAAAAAAGGGTCATTTTTCACTGCAAAACCACGTTGCGTTTTGCGCCGTTTCCTGTCGCGGGCACTAGGCCGACCCGCACAAGTGAGGTACCATTTTTCTCGTAGGACTTTGGGGAACGCGGGGTGGGTGGAAATTTGTGGATCCACGCAGATTCCAGAACTTTCCATCACAGAAATGTGGGGAAAATGTGTTTTTTTTGTCAATTTTTTACATTTGCAAGGGATTCTGGGTAACAGACCATGGTGGGAGGCAGTCAAGTCACCCCATCCTGGATTCCCCTGGGTGTCTAGTTTTCAAAAATGTATAGGTTTGCTAGGTTTCCCTAGGTGCCGGCAGGGCTAGGGTTCAAAATCTACAGCTAGTCACTTTGCCAAAAAAAGGGTCATTTTTCGCTGCAAAACCACGTTGCGTTTTGCGCCGTTTCCTGTCGCGGGCACTAGGCCGACCCGCACAAGTGAGGTACCATTTTTCTCGTAGGACTTTGGGGAACGCGGGGTGGGTGGAAATTTGTGTATCCACGCAGATTCCAGAACTTTCCATCACAGAAATGTGGGGAAAATTTGTTTGTTTTGTCAATTTTTTACGTTTGCAAGGGATTCTGGGTAACAGACCATGGTGGGAGGCAGTCAAGTCACCCCATCCTGGATTCCCCTGGGTGTCTAGTTTTCAAAAATGTATAGGTTTGCTAGGTTTCCCTAGGTGCCGGCAGGGCTAGGGTTCAAAATCTACAGCTAGTCACTTTGCCAAAAAAAGGGTCATTTTTCACTGCAAAACCACGTTGCGTTTTGCGCCGTTTCCTGTCGCGGGCACTAGGCCGACCCGCACAAGTGAGGTACCATTTTTCTCGTAGGACTTTGGGGAACACGGGGTGGGTGAAAATTTGTGGATCCACGCAGATTCCAGAACTTTCCATCACAGAAATGTGGGGAAAATGTGTAGTTTTTGTCAATTTTTTACGTTTGCAAGGGATTCTGGGTAACAGACCATGGTGGGAGGCAGTCAAGTCACCCCATCCTGGATTCCCCTGGGTGTCTAGTTTTCAAAAATGTATAGGTTTGCTAGGTTTCCCTAGGTGCCGGCAGGGCTAGGGTTCAAAATCTACAGCTAGTCACTTTGCCAATAAAAGGGTAATTTTTCACTGCAAAACCACGTTGCGTTTTGCGCCGTTTCCTGTCGCGGGCACTAGGCCGACCCGCACAAGTGAGGTACCATTTTTCTCGAAGGACTTTGGGGAACGCGGGGTGGGTGGAAATTTGTGGATCCACGCAGATTCCAGAACTTTCCATCACAGAAATATGGGGAAAATGTGTTTTTTTTGTCAATTCTTTACGTTTGCAAGGGATTCTGGGTAACAGACCATGGTGGGAGGCAGTCAAGTCACCCCATCCTGGATTCCCCTGGGTGTCTAGTTTTCAAAAATGTATAGGTTTGCTAGGTTTCCCTAGGTGCCGGCAGGGCTAGGGTTCAAAATCTACAGCTAGTCACTTTGCCAAAAAAAGGGTCATTTTTCACTGCAAAACCACGTTGCGTTTTGCGCCGTTTCCTGTCGCGGGCACTAGGCCGACCCGCACAAGTGAGGTACCATTTTTCTCGTAGGACTTTGGGGAACACGGGGTGGGTGGAAATTTGTGGATCCACGCAGATTCCAGAACTTTCCATCACAGAAATGTGGGGAAAATGTGTAGTTTTTGTCAATTTTTTACGTTTGCAAGGGATTCTGGGTAACAGACCATGGTGGGAGGCAGTAAAGTCACCCCATCCTGGATTCCCCTGGGTGTCTAGTTTTCAAAAATGTATAGGTTTGCCAGGTTTCCCTAGGTGCCGGCAGGGCTAGGGTTCAAAATCTACAGCTAGTCACTTTGCCAAAAAAAGGGTAATTTTTCACTGCAAAACCACGTTGCGTTTTGCGCCGTTTCCTGTCGCGGGCACTAGGCCGACCCGCACAAGTGAGGTACCATTTTTCTCGAAGGACTTTGGGGAACGCGGGGTGGGTGGAAATTTGTGGATCCACGCAGATTCCAGAACTTTCCATCACAGAAATGTGGGGAAAATGTGTTTTTTTTGTCAATTTTTTACGTTTGCAAGGGATTCTGGGTAACAGACCATGGTGGGAGGCAATCAAGTCACCCCATCCTGGATTCCCCTGGGTGTCTAGTTTTCAAAAATGTATAGGTTTGCTAGGTTTACCTAGGTGCCGGCAGGGCTAGGGTTCAAAATCTACAGCTAGTCACTTTGCCAAAAAAAGGGTCATTTTTCGCTGCAAAACCACGTTGCGTTTTGCGCCGTTTCCTGTCGCGGGCACTAGGCCGACCCGCACAAGTGAGGTACCATTTTTCTCGTAGGACTTTGGGGAACGCGGGGTGGGTGGAAATTTGTGGATCCACGCAGATTCCAGAACTTTCCATCACAGAAATGTGGGGAAAATGTATTTTTTTTGTCAATTTTTTACGTTTGCAAGGGAGTCTGGGTAACAGACCATGGTGGGAGGCAGTCAAGTCACCCCATCCTGGATTCCCCTGGGTGTCTAGTTTTCAAAAATGTATAGGTTTGCTAGGTTTCCCTAGGTGCCGGCAGGGCTAGGGTTCAAAATCTACAGCTAGTCACTTTGCCAAAAAAAGGGTCCTTTTTCGCTGCAAAACCACGTTGCGTTTTGCACCGTTTCCTGTCGCGGGCACTAGGCCGACCCGCACAAGTGAAGTACCATTTTTCTCGTAGGACTTTGGGGAACGAGGGGTGGGTGGAAATTTGTGGATCCACGCAGATTCCAGAACTTTCCATCACAGAAATGTGGGGAAAATGTGTTTTTTTTGTCAATTTTTTACGTTTGCAAGGGATTCTGGGTAACAGACCATGGTGGGAGGCAGTCAAGTCACCCCATCCTGGATTCCCCTGGGTGTCTAGTTTTCAGAAATGTATAGGTTTGCTAGGTTTCCCTAGGTGCCGGCAGGGCTAGGGTTCAAAATCTACAGCTAGTCACTTTGCCAAAAAAAGGGTCATTTTTCGCTGCAAAACCACGTTGCGTTTTGCGCCGTTTCCTGTCGCGGGCACTAGGCCGACCCGCACAAGTGAGGTACCATTTTTCTCGTAGGACTTTGGGGAACACGGGGTGGGTGGAAATTTGTGGATCCACGCAGATTCCAGAACTTTCCATCACAGAAATGTGGGGAAAATGTGTTTTTTTTGTCAATTTTTTACGTTTGCAAGGGATTCTGGGTAACAGACCATGGTGGGAGGCAGTCAAGTCACCCCATCCTGGATTCCCCTGGGTGTCTAGTTTTCAAAAATGTATAGGTTTGCTAGGTTTCCCTAGGTGCCGGCAGGGCTAGGGTTCAAAATCTACAGCTAGTCACTTTGCCAAAAAAAGGGTCATTTTTCACTGCAAAACCACGTTGCGTTTTGCGCCGTTTCCTGTCGCGGGCACTAGGCCGACCCGCACAAGTGAGGTACCATTTTTCTCGTAGGACTTTGGGGAACGCGGGGTGGGTGGAAATTTGTGGATCCACGCAGATTCCAGAACTTTCCATCACAGAAATGTGGGGAAAATGTGTTTTTTTTGTCAATTTTTTACATTTGCAAGGGATTCTGGGTAACAGACCATGGTGGGAGGCAGTCAAGTCACCCCATCCTGGATTCCCCTGGGTGTCTAGTTTTCAAAAATGTATAGGTTTGCTAGGTTTCCCTAGGTGCCGGCAGGGCTAGGGTTCAAAATCTACAGCTAGTCACTTTGCCAAAAAAAGGGTCATTTTTCGCTGCCAAACCACGTTGCGTTTTGCGCCGTTTCCTGTCGCGGGCACTAGGCCGACCCGCACAAGTGAGGTACCATTTTTCTCGTAGGACTTTGGGGAACGCGGGGTGGGTGGAATTTTGTGGATCCACGCAGATTCCAGAACTTTCCATCACAGAAATGTGGGGAAAATTTGTTTGTTTTGTCAATTTTTTACGTTTGCAAGGGATTCTGGGTAACAGACCATGGTGGGAGGCAGTCGAGTCACCCCATCCTGGATTCCCCTGGGTGTCTAGTTTTCAAAAATGTATAGGTTTGCTAGGTTTCCCTAGGTGCCGGCAGGGCTAGGGTTCAAAATCTACAGCTAGTCACTTTGCCAAAAAAAGGGTCATTTTTCACTGCAAAACCACGTTGCGTTTTGCGCCGTTTCCTGTCGCGGGCACTAGGCCGACCCGCACAAGTGAGGTACCATTTTTCTCGTAGGACTTTGGGGAACGCGGGGTGGGTGGAAATTTGTGGATCCACGCAGATTCCAGAACTTTCCATCACAGAAATGTGGGGAAAATGTATTTTTTTTGTCAATTTTTTACGTTTGCAAGGGAGTCTGGGTAACAGACCATGGTGGGAGGCAGTCAAGTCACCCCATCCTGGATTCCCCTGGGTGTCTAGTTTTCAAAAATGTATAGGTTTGCTAGGTTTCCCTAGGTGCCGGCAGGGCTAGGGTTCAAAATCTACAGCTAGTCACTTTGCCAAAAAAAGGGTCCTTTTTCGCTGCAAAACCACGTTGCGTTTTGCACCGTTTCCTGTCGCGGGCACTAGGCCGACCCGCACAAGTGAAGTACCATTTTTCTCGTAGGACTTTGGGGAACGAGGGGTGGGTGGAAATTTGTGGATCCACGCAGATTCCAGAACTTTCCATCACAGAAATGTGGGGAAAATGTGTTTTTTTTGTCAATTTTTTACGTTTGCAAGGGATTCTGGGTAACAGACCATGGTGGGAGGCAGTCAAGTCACCCCATCCTGGATTCCCCTGGGTGTCTAGTTTTCAAAAATGTATAGGTTTGCTAGGTTTCCCTAGGTGCCGGCAGGGCTAGGGTTCAAAATCTACAGCTAGTCACTTTGCCAAAAAAAGGGTCATTTTTTGCTGCAAAACCACGTTGCGTTTTGTGCCGTTTTCTGTCGCGGGCACTAGGCCGACCCGCACAAGTGAGGTACCATTTTTCTCGTAGGACTTTGGGGAACGCGGGGTGGGTGGAAATTTGTGGATCCACGCAGATTCCAGAACTTTCCATCACAGAAATGTGGGGAAAATGTGTTTTTTTTGTCAATTTTTTACGTTTGCAAGGGATTCTGGGTAACAGACCATGGTGGGAGGCAGTCAAGTCACCCCATCCTGGATTCCCCTGGGTGTCTAGTTTTCAGAAATGTATAGGTTTGCTAGGTTTCCCTAGGTGCCGGCAGGGCTAGGGTTCAAAATCTACAGCTAGTCACTTTGCCAAAAAAAGGGTCATTTTTCGCTGCAAAACCACGTTGCGTTTTGCGCCGTTTCCTGTCGCGGGCACTAGGCCGACCCGCACAAGTGAGGTACCATTTTTCTCGTAGGACTTTGGGGAACACGGGGTGGGTGGAAATTTGTGGATCCACGCAGATTCCAGAACTTTCCATCACAGAAATGTGGGGAAAATGTGTTTTTTTTGTCAATTTTTTACGTTTGCAAGGGATTCTGGGTAACAGACCATGGTGGGAGGCAGTCAAGTCACCCCATCCTGGATTCCCCTGGGTGTCTAGTTTTCAAAAATGTATAGGTTTGCTAGGTTTCCCTAGGTGCCGGCAGGGCTAGGGTTCAAAATCTACAGCTAGTCACTTTGCCAAAAAAAGGGTCATTTTTCACTGCAAAACCACGTTGCGTTTTGCGCCGTTTCCTGTCGCGGGCACTAGGCCGACCCGCACAAGTGAGGTACCATTTTTCTCGTAGGACTTTGGGGAACGCGGGGTGGGTGGAAATTTGTGGATCCACGCAGATTCCAGAACTTTCCATCACAGAAATGTGGGGAAAATGTGTTTTTTTTGTCAATTTTTTACATTTGCAAGGGATTCTGGGTAACAGACCATGGTGGGAGGCAGTCAAGTCACCCCATCCTGGATTCCCCTGGGTGTCTAGTTTTCAAAAATGTATAGGTTTGCTAGGTTTCCCTAGGTGCCGGCAGGGCTAGGGTTCAAAATCTACAGCTAGTCACTTTGCCAAAAAAAGGGTCATTTTTCGCTGCCAAACCACGTTGCGTTTTGCGCCGTTTCCTGTCGCGGGCACTAGGCCGACCCGCACAAGTGAGGTACCATTTTTCTCGTAGGACTTTGGGGAACGCGGGGTGGGTGGAATTTTGTGGATCCACGCAGATTCCAGAACTTTCCATCACAGAAATGTGGGGAAAATTTGTTTGTTTTGTCAATTTTTTACGTTTGCAAGGGATTCTGGGTAACAGACCATGGTGGGAGGCAGTCAAGTCACCCCATCCTGGATTCCCCTGGGTGTCTAGTTTTCAAAAATGTATAGGTTTGCTAGGTTTCCCTAGGTGCCGGCAGGGCTAGGGTTCAAAATCTACAGCTAGTCACTTTGCCAAAAAAAGGGTCATTTTTCACTGCAAAACCACGTTGCGTTTTGCGCCGTTTCCTGTCGCGGGCACTAGGCCGACCCGCACAAGTGAGGTACCATTTTTCTCGTAGGACTTTGGGGAACGCGGGGTGGGTGGAAATTTGTGGATCCACGCAGATTCCAGAACTTTCCATCACAGAAATGTGGGGAAAATGTGTTTTTTTTGTCAATTTTTTACATTTGCAAGGGATTCTGGGTAACAGACCATGGTGGGAGGCAGTCAAGTCACCCCATCCTGGATTCCCCTGGGTGTCTAGTTTTCAAAAATGTATAGGTTTGCTAGGTTTCCCTAGGTGCCGGCAGGGCTAGGGTTCAAAATCTACAGCTAGTCACTTTGCCAAAAAAAGGGTCATTTTTCGCTGCCAAACCACGTTGCGTTTTGCGCCGTTTCCTGTCGCGGGCACTAGGCCGACCCGCACAAGTGAGGTACCATTTTTCTCGTAGGACTTTGGGGAACGAGGGGTGGGTGGAAATTTGTGGATCCACGCAGATTCCAGAACTTTCCATCACAGAAATGTGGGGAAAATGTGTTTTTTTTGTCAATTTTTTACGTTTGCAAGGGATTCTGGGTAACAGACCATGGTGGGAGGCAGTCAAGTCACCCCATCCTGGATTCCCCTGGGTGTCTAGTTTTCAAAAATGTATAGGTTTGCTAGGTTTCCCTAGGTGCCGGCAGGGCTAGGGTTCAAAATCTACAGCTAGTCACTTTGCCAAAAAAAGGGTCATTTTTTGCTGCAAAACCACGTTGCGTTTTGTGCCGTTTTCTGTCGCGGGCACTAGGCCGACCCGCACAAGTGAGGTACCATTTTTCTCGTAGGACTTTGGGGAACGCGGGGTGGGTGGAAATTTGTGGATCCACGCAGATTCCAGAACTTTCCATCACAGAAATGTGGGGAAAATGTGTTTTTTTTGTCAATTTTTTACGTTTGCAAGGGATTCTGGGTAACAGACCATGGTGGGAGGCAGTCAAGTCACCCCATCCTGGATTCCCCTGGGTGTCTAGTTTTCAGAAATGTATAGGTTTGCTAGGTTTCCCTAGGTGCCGGCAGGGCTAGGGTTCAAAATCTACAGCTAGTCACTTTGCCAAAAAAAGGGTCATTTTTCGCTGCAAAACCACGTTGCGTTTTGCGCCGTTTCCTGTCGCGGGCACTAGGCCGACCCGCACAAGTGAGGTACCATTTTTCTCGTAGGACTTTGGGGAACACGGGGTGGGTGGAAATTTGTGGATCCACGCAGATTCCAGAACTTTCCATCACAGAAATGTGGGGAAAATGTGTTTTTTTTGTCAATTTTTTACGTTTGCAAGGGATTCTGGGTAACAGACCATGGTGGGAGGCAGTCAAGTCACCCCATCCTGGATTCCCCTGGGTGTCTAGTTTTCAAAAATGTATAGGTTTGCTAGGTTTCCCTAGGTGCCGGCAGGGCTAGGGTTCAAAATCTACAGCTAGTCACTTTGCCAAAAAAAGGGTCATTTTTCACTGCAAAACCACGTTGCGTTTTGCGCCGTTTCCTGTCGCGGGCACTAGGCCGACCCGCACAAGTGAGGTACCATTTTTCTCGTAGGACTTTGGGGAACGCGGGGTGGGTGGAAATTTGTGGATCCACGCAGATTCCAGAACTTTCCATCACAGAAATGTGGGGAAAATGTGTTTTTTTTGTCAATTTTTTACATTTGCAAGGGATTCTGGGTAACAGACCATGGTGGGAGGCAGTCAAGTCACCCCATCCTGGATTCCCCTGGGTGTCTAGTTTTCAAAAATGTATAGGTTTGCTAGGTTTCCCTAGGTGCCGGCAGGGCTAGGGTTCAAAATCTACAGCTAGTCACTTTGCCAAAAAAAGGGTCATTTTTCGCTGCCAAACCACGTTGCGTTTTGCGCCGTTTCCTGTCGCGGGCACTAGGCCGACCCGCACAAGTGAGGTACCATTTTTCTCGTAGGACTTTGGGGAACGCGGGGTGGGTGGAATTTTGTGGATCCACGCAGATTCCAGAACTTTCCATCACAGAAATGTGGGGAAAATTTGTTTGTTTTGTCAATTTTTTACGTTTGCAAGGGATTCTGGGTAACAGACCATGGTGGGAGGCAGTCAAGTCACCCCATCCTGGATTCCCCTGGGTGTCTAGTTTTCAAAAATGTATAGGTTTGCTAGGTTTCCCTAGGTGCCGGCAGGGCTAGGGTTCAAAATCTACAGCTAGTCACTTTGCCAAAAAAAGGGTCATTTTTCACTGCAAAACCACGTTGCGTTTTGCGCCGTTTCCTGTCGCGGGCACTAGGCCGACCCGCACAAGTGAGGTACCATTTTTCTCGTAGGACTTTGGGGAACGCGGGGTGGGTGGAAATTTGTGGATCCACGCAGATTCCAGAACTTTCCATCACAGAAATGTGGGGAAAATGTGTTTTTTTTGTCAATTTTTTACATTTGCAAGGGATTCTGGGTAACAGACCATGGTGGGAGGCAGTCAAGTCACCCCATCCTGGATTCCCCTGGGTGTCTAGTTTTCAAAAATGTATAGGTTTGCTAGGTTTCCCTAGGTGCCGGCAGGGCTAGGGTTCAAAATCTACAGCTAGTCACTTTGCCAAAAAAAGGGTCATTTTTCGCTGCCAAACCACGTTGCGTTTTGCGCCGTTTCCTGTCGCGGGCACTAGGCCGACCCGCACAAGTGAGGTACCATTTTTCTCGTAGGACTTTGGGGAACGCGGGGTGGGTGGAATTTTGTGGATCCACGCAGATTCCAGAACTTTCCATCACAGAAATGTGGGGAAAATTTGTTTGTTTTGTCAATTTTTTACGTTTGCAAGGGATTCTGGGTAACAGACCATGGTGGGAGGCAGTCAAGTCACCCCATCCTGGATTCCCCTGGGTGTCTAGTTTTCAAAAATGTATAGGTTTGCTAGGTTTCCCTAGGTGCCGGCAGGGCTAGGGTTCAAAATCTACAGCTAGTCACTTTGCCAAAAAAAGGGTCATTTTTCACTGCAAAACCACGTTGCGTTTTGCGCCGTTTCCTGTCGCGGGCACTAGGCCGACCCGCACAAGTGAGGTACCATTTTTCTCGTAGGACTTTGGGGAACACGGGGTGGGTGGAAATTTGTGGATCCACGCAGATTCCAGAACTTTCCATCACAGAAATGTGGGGAAAATGTGTAGTTTTTGTCAATTTTTTACGTTTGCAAGGGATTCTGGGTAACAGACCATGGTGGGAGGCAGTCAAGTCACCCCATCCTGGATTCCCCTGGGTGTCTAGTTTTTAAAAATGTATAGGTTTGCTAGGTTTCCCTAGGTGGCGGCAGGGCTAGGGTTCAAAATCTACAGCTAGTCACTTTGCCAAAAAAAGGGTAATTTTTCACTGCAAAACCACGTTGCGTTTTGCGCCGTTTCCTGTCGCGGGCACTAGGCCGACCCGCACAAGTGAGGTACCATTTTTCTCGAAGGACTTTGGGGAACGCGGGGTGGGTGGAAATTTGTGGATCCACGCAGATTCCAGAACTTTCCATCACAGAAATGTGGGGAAAATGTGTTTTTTTTGTCAATTTTTTACGTTTGCAAGGGATTCTGGGTAACAGACCATGGTGGGAGGCAATCAAGTCACCCCATCCTGGATTCCCCTGGGTGTCTAGTTTTCAAAAATGTATAGGTTTGCTAGGTTTACCTAGGTGCCGGCAGGGCTAGGGTTCAAAATCTACAGCTAGTCACTTTGCCAAAAAAAGGGTCATTTTTCGCTGCAAAACCACGTTGCGTTTTGCGCCGTTTCCTGTCGCGGGCACTAGGCCGACCCGCACAAGTGAGGTACCATTTTTCTCGTAGGACTTTGGGGAACGCGGGGTGGGTGGAAATTTGTGGATCCACGCAGATTCCAGAACTTTCCATCACAGAAATGTGGGGAAAATGTATTTTTTTTGTCAATTTTTTACGTTTGCAAGGGAGTCTGGGTAACAGACCATGGTGGGAGGCAGTCAAGTCACCCCATCCTGGATTCCCCTGGGTGTCTAGTTTTCAAAAATGTATAGGTTTGCTAGGTTTCCCTAGGTGCCGGCAGGGCTAGGGTTCAAAATCTACAGCTAGTCACTTTGCCAAAAAAAGGGTCCTTTTTCGCTGCAAAACCATGTTGCGTTTTGCACTGTTTCCTGTCGCGGGCACTAGGCCGACCCGCACAAGTGAAGTACCATTTTTCTCGTAGGACTTTGGGGAACGAGGGGTGGGTGGAAATTTGTGGATCCACGCAGATTCCAGAACTTTCCATCACAGAAATGTGGGGAAAATGTGTTTTTTTTGTCAATTTTTTACGTTTGCAAGGGATTCTGGGTAACAGACCATGGTGGGAGGCAGTCAAGTCACCCCATCCTGGATTCCCCTGGGTGTCTAGTTTTCAAAAATGTATAGGTTTGCTAGGTTTCCCTAGGTGCCGGCAGGGCTAGGGTTCAAAATCTACAGCTAGTCACTTTGCCAAAAAAAGGGTCATTTTTTGCTGCAAAACCACGTTGCGTTTTGCGCCGTTTTCTGTCGCGGGCACTAGGCCGACCCGCACAAGTGAGGTACCATTTTTCTCGTAGGACTTTGGGGAACGCGGGGTGGGTGGAAATTTGTGGATCCACGCAGATTCCAGAACTTTCCATCACAGAAATGTGGGGAAAATGTGTTTTTTTTGTCAATTTTTTACGTTTGCAAGGGATTCTGGGTAACAGACCATGGTGGGAGGCAGTCAAGTCACCCCATCCTGGATTCCCCTGGGTGTCTAGTTTTCAGAAATGTATAGGTTTGCTAGGTTTCCCTAGGTGCCGGCAGGGCTAGGGTTCAAAATCTACAGCTAGTCACTTTGCCAAAAAAAGGGTCATTTTTCGCTGCAAAACCACGTTGCGTTTTGCGCCGTTTCCTGTCGCGGGCACTAGGCCGACCCGCACAAGTGAGGTACCATTTTTCTTGTAGGACTTTGGGGAACACGGGGTGGGTGGAAATTTGTGGATCCACGCAGATTCCAGAACTTTCCATCACAGAAATGTGGGGAAAATGTGTTTTTTTTGTCAATTGTTTACGTTTGCAAGGGATTCTGGGTAACAGACCATGGTGGGAGGCAGTCAAGTCACCCCATCCTGGATTCCCCTGGGTGTCTAGTTTTCAAAAATGTATAGGTTTGCTAGGTTTCCCTAGGTGCCGGCAAGGCTAGGGTTCAAAATCTACAGCTAGTCACTTTGCCAAAAAAAGGGTCATTTTTCACTGCAAAACCACGTTGCGTTTTGCGCCGTTTCCTGTCGCGGGCACTAGGCCGACCCGCACAAGTGAGGTACCATTTTTCTCGTAGGACTTTGGGGAACGCGGGGTGGGTGGAAATTTGTGGATCCACGCAGATTCCAGAACTTTCCATCACAGAAATGTGGGGAAAATGTGGTTTTTTTGTCAATTTTTTACGTTTGCAAGGGATTCTGGGTAACAGACCATGGTGGGAGGCAGTCAAGTCACCCCATCCTGGATTCCCCTGGGTGTCTAGTTTTCAAAAATGTATAGGTTTGCTAGGTTTCCCTAGGTGCCGGCAGGGCTAGGGTTCAAAATCTACAGCTAGTCACTTTGCCAAAAAAAGGGTCATTTTTCACTGCAAAACCACGTTGCGTTTTGCGCCGTTTCCTGTCGCGGGCACTAGGCCGACCCGCACAAGTGAGGTACCATTTTTCTCGTAGGACTTTGGGGAACGCGGGGTGGGTGGAAATTTGTGGATCCACGCAGATTCCAGAACTTTCCATCACAGAAATGTGGGGAAAATGTGTTTTTTTTGTCAATTTTTTACGTTTGCAAGGGATTCTGGGTAACAGACCATGGTGGGAGGCAGTCAAGTCACCCCATCCTGGATTCCCCTGGGTGTCTAGTTTTCAAAAATGTATAGGTTTGCTAGGTTTCCCTAGGTGCCGGCAGGGCTAGGGTTCAAAATCTACAGCTAGTCACTTTGCCAAAAAAAGGGTCATTTTTCACTGCAAAACCACGTTGCGTTTTGCACCGTTTCCTGTCGCGGGCACTAGGCCGACCCGCACAAGTGAGGTACCATTTTTCTCGTAGGACTTTGGGGAAAGCGGGGTGGGTGGAAATTTGTGGATCCACGCAGATTCCAGAACTTTCCATCACAGAAATGTGGAGAAAATGTGTTTTTTTTGTCAATTTTTTACGTTTGCAAGGGATTCTGGGTAACAGACCATGGTGGGAGGCAGTCAAGTCACCCCATCCTGGATTCCCCTGGGTGTCTAGTTTCCAAAAATGTATAGGTTTGCTAGGTTTCCCTAGGTGCCGGCAGGGCTAGGGTTCAAAATCTACAGCTAGTCACTTTGCCAAAAAAAGGGTCATTTTTCACTGCAAAACCACGTTGTGTTTTGCACCGTTTCCTGTCGCGGGCACTAGGCCGACCCGCACAAGTGAGGTACCATTTTTCTCGTAGGACTTTGGGGAAAGCGGGGTGGGTGGAAATTTGTGGATCCACGCAGATTCCAGAACTTTCCATCACAGAAATGTGGAGAAAATGTGTTTTTTTTGTCAATTTTTTACGTTTGCAAGGGATTCTGGGTAACAGACCATGGTGGGAGGCAGTCAAGTCACCCCATCCTGGATTCCCCTGGGTGTCTAGTTTCCAAAAATGTATAGGTTTGCTAGGTTTCCCTAGGTGCCGGCAGGGCTAGGGTTCAAAATCTACAGCTAGTCACTTTGCCAAAAAAAGGGTCATTTTTCGCTGCAAAACCACGTTGCGTTTTGCGCCGTTTCCTGTCGCGGGCACTAGGCCGACCCGCACAAGTGAGGTACCATTTTTCTCGTAGGACTTTGGGGAACGCGAGGTGGGTGGAAATTTGTGGGTCCACGCAGATTCCAGAACTTTCCATCACAGAAATGTGGGGAAAATTTGTTTGTTTTGTCAATTTTTTACGTTTGCAAGGGATTCTGGGTAACAGACCATGGTGGGAGGCAGTCAAGTCACCCCATCCTGGATTCCCCTGGGTGTCTAGTTTTCAAAAATGTATAGGTTTGCTAGGGTTCCCTAGGTGCCGGCAGGGCTAGGGTTCAAAATCTACAGCTAGTCACTTTGCCAAAAAAAGGGTCATTTTTCACTGCAAAACCACGTTGCGTTTTGCGCCGTTTCCTGTCGCGGGCACTAGGCCGACCCGCACAAGTGAGGTACCATTTTTCTCGTAGGACTTTAGGGAACGCGGGGTGGGTTGAAATTTGTGGATCCACGCAGATTCCAGAACTTTCCATCACAGAAATGTGGGGAAAATGTGTTTTTTTTGTCAATTTTTTACGTTTGCAAGGGATTCTGGGTAACAGACCATGGTGGGAGGCAGTCAAGTCACCCCATCCTGGATTCCCCTGGGTGTCTAGTTTTCAGAAATGTATAGGTTTGCTAGGGTTCCCTAGGTGCCGGCAGGGCTAGGGTTCAAAATCTACAGCTAGTCACTTTGCCAAAAAAAGGGTCATTTTTCACTGCAAAACCACGTTGCGTTTTGCACCGTTTCCTGTCGCGGGCACTAGGCCGACCCGCACAAGTGAGGTACCATTTTTCTCGTAGGACTTTGGGGAACGCGGGGTGGGTGGAAATTTGTGGATCCACGCAGATTCCAGAACTTTCCATCACAGAAATGTGGGGAAAATGTGTTTTTTTTGTCAATTTTTTACGTTTGCAAGGGATTCTGGGTAACAGACCATGGTGGGAGGCAGTCAAGTCACCCCATCCTGGATTCCCCTGGGTGTCTAGTTTTCAAAAATGTATAGGTTTGCTAGGTTTCCCTAGGTGCCGGCAGGGCTAGGGTTCAAAATCTACAGCTAGTCACTTTGCCAAAAAAAGGGTCATTTTTCACTGCAAAACCACGTTGCGTTTTGCGCCGTTTCCTGTCGCGGGCACAAGGCCGACCCGCACAAGTGAGGTACCATTTTTCTCGTAGGACTTTGGGGAACGCGGGGTGGGTGGAAATTTGTGGATCCACGCAGATTCCAGAACTTTCCATCACAGAAATGTGGGGAAAATGTGTTTTTTTTGTCAATTTTTTACGTTTGCAAGGGATTCTGGGTAACAGACCATGGTGGGAGGCAGTCAAGTCACCCCATCCTGGATTCCCCTGGGTGTCTAGTTTTCAAAAATGTATAGGTTTGCTAGGTTTCCCTAGGTGCCGGCAGGGCTAGGGTTCAAAATCTACAGCTAGTCACTTTGCCAAAAAAAGGGTCATTTTTCACTGCAAAACCACGTTGCGTTTTGCGCCGTTTCCTGTCGCGGGCACTAGGCCGACCCACACAAGTGAGGTACCATTTTTCTCGTAGGACTTTGGGGAACGCGGGGTGGGTGGAAATTTGTGGATCCACGCAGATTCCAGAACTTTCCATCACAGAAATGTGGGGAAAATGTGTTTTTTTTGTCAATTTTTTACGTTTGCAAGGGATTCTGGGTAACAGACCATGGTGGGAGGCAGTCAAGTCACCTCATCCTGGATTCCCCTGGGTGTCCAGTTTTCAAAAATGTATAGGTTTGCTAGGTTTCCCTAGGTGCCGGCAGGGCTAGGGTTCAAAATCTACAGCTAGTCACTTTGCCAAAAAAAGGGTCATTTTTCACTGCAAAACCACGTTGCGTTTTGCGCCGTTTCCTGTCGCGGGCACTAGGCCGACCCGCACAAGTGAGGTACCATTTTTCTCGTAGGACTTTGGGGAACGCGGGGTGGGTGGAAATTTGTGGATCCACGCAGATTCCAGAACTTTCCATCACAGAAATGTGGGGAAAATGTGTTTTTTTTGTCACTTTTTTACGTTTGCAAGGGATTCTGGGTAACAGACCATGGTGGGAGGCAGTCAAGTCACCCCATCCTGGATTCCCCTGGGTGTCTAGTTTTCAAAAATGTATAGGTTTGCTAGGTTTCCCTAGGTGCCGGCAGGGCTAGGGTTCAAAATCTACAGCTAGTCACTTTGCCAAAAAAAGGGTCATTTTTCACTGCAAAACCACGTTGCGTTTTGCGCCGTTTCCTGTCGCGGGCACTAGGCCGACCCGCACAAGTGAGGTACCATTTTTCTCGTAGGACTTTGGGGAACGCGGGGTGGGTGGAAATTTGTGGATCCACGCAGATTCCAGAACTTTCCATCACAGAAATGTGGGGAAAATGTGTTTTTTTTGTCAATTTTTTACATTTGCAAGGGATTCTGGGTAACAGACCATGGTGGGAGGCAGTCAAGTCACCCCATCCTGGATTCCCCTGGGTGTCTAGTTTTCAAAAATGTATAGGTTTGCTAGGTTTCCCTAGGTGCCGGCAGGGCTAGGGTTCAAAATCTACAGCTAGTCACTTTGCCAAAAAAAGGGTAATTTTTCACTGCAAAACCACGTTGCGTTTTGCGCCGTTTCCTGTCGCGGGCACTAGGCCGACCCGCACAAGTGAGGTACCATTTTTCTCGAAGGACTTTGGGGAACGCGGGGTGGGTGGAAATTTGTGGATCCACGCAGATTCCAGAACTTTCCATCACAGAAATGTGGGGAAAATGTGTTTTTTTTGTCAATTTTTTACGTTTGCAAGGGATTCTGGGTAACAGACCATGGTGGGAGGCAATCAAGTCACCCCATCCTGGATTCCCCTGGGTGTCTAGTTTTCAAAAATGTATAGGTTTGCTAGGTTTACCTAGGTGCCGGCAGGGCTAGGGTTAAAAATCTACAGCTAGTCACTTTGCCAAAAAAAGGGTCATTTTTCGCTGCAAAACCACGTTGCGTTTTGCGCCGTTTCCTGTCGCGGGCACTAGGCCGACCCGCACAAGTGAGGTACCATTTTTCTCGTAGGACTTTGGGGAACGCGGGGTGGGTGGAAATTTGTGGATCCACGCAGATTCCAGAACTTTCCATCACAGAAATGTGGGGAAAATGTATTTTTTTTGTCAATTTTTTACGTTTGCAAGGGAGTCTGGGTAACAGACCATGGTGGGAGGCAGTCAAGTCACCCCATCCTGGATTCCCCTGGGTGTCTAGTTTTCAAAAATGTATAGGTTTGCTAGGTTTCCCTAGGTGCCGGCAGGGCTAGGGTTCAAAATCTACAGCTAGTCACTTTGCCAAAAAAAGGGTCCTTTTTCGCTGCAAAACCACGTTGCGTTTTGCACCGTTTCCTGTCGCGGGCACTAGGCCGACCCGCACAAGTGAAGTACCATTTTTCTCGTAGGACTTTGGGGAACGAGGGGTGGGTGGAAATTTGTGGATCCACGCAGATTCCAGAACTTTCCATCACAGAAATGTGGGGAAAATGTGTTTTTTTTGTCAATTTTTTACGTTTGCAAGGGATTCTGGGTAACAGACCATGGTGGGAGGCAGTCAAGTCACCCCATCCTGGATTCCCCTGGGTGTCTAGTTTTCAGAAATGTATAGGTTTGCTAGGTTTCCCTAGGTGCCGGCAGGGCTAGGGTTCAAAATCTACAGCTAGTCACTTTGCCAAAAAAAGGGTCATTTTTCGCTGCAAAACCACGTTGCGTTTTGCGCCGTTTCCTGTCGCGGGCACTAGGCCGACCCGCACAAGTGAGGTACCATTTTTCTTGTAGGACTTTGGGGAACACGGGGTGGGTGGAAATTTGTGGATCCACGCAGATTCCAGAACTTTCCATCACAGAAATGTGGGGAAAATGTGTTTTTTTTGTCAATTTTTTACATTTGCAAGGGATTCTGGGTAACAGACCATGGTGGGAGGCAGTCAAGTCACCCCATCCTGGATTCCCCTGGGTGTCTAGTTTTCAAAAATGTATAGGTTTGCTAGGTTTCCCTAGGTGCCGGCAGGGCTAGGGTTCAAAATCTACAGCTAGTCACTTTGCCAAAAAAAGGGTCATTTTTTGCTGCAAAACCACGTTGCGTTTTGCGCCGTTTTCTGTCGCGGGCACTAGGCCGACCCGCACAAGTGAGGTACCATTTTTCTCGTAGGACTTTGGGGAACGCGGGGTGGGTGGAAATTTGTGGATCCACGCAGATTCCAGAACTTTACATCACAGAAATGTGGGGAAAATGTGTTTTTTTTGTCAATTTTTTACGTTTGCAAGGGATTCTGGGTAACAGACCATGGTGGGAGGCAGTCAAGTCACCCCATCCTGGATTCCCCTGGGTGTCTAGTTTTCAGAAATGTATAGGTTTGCTAGGTTTCCCTAGGTGCCGGCAGGGCTAGGGTTCAAAATCTACAGCTAGTCACTTTGCCAAAAAAAGGGTCATTTTTCGCTGCAAAACCACGTTGCGTTTTGCGCCGTTTCCTGTCGCGGGCACTAGGCCGACCCGCACAAGTGAGGTACCATTTTTCTCGTAGGACTTTGGGGAACGCGGGGTGGGTGGAAATTTGTGGATCCACGCAGATTCCAGAACTTTCCATCACAGAAATGTGGGGAAAATGTGGTTTTTTTGTCAATTTTTTACGTTTGCAAGGGATTCTGGGTAACAGACCATGGTGGGAGGCAGTCAAGTCACCCCATCCTGGATTCCCCTGGGTGTCTAGTTTTCAAAAATGTATAGGTTTGCTAGGTTTCCCTAGGTGCCGGCAGGGCTAGGGTTCAAAATCTACAGCTAGTCACTTTGCCAAAAAAAGGGTCATTTTTCACTGCAAAACCACGTTGCGTTTTGCGCCGTTTCCTGTCGCGGGCACTAGGCCGACCCGCACAAGTGAGGTACCATTTTTCTCGTAGGACTTTGGAGAACGCGGGGTGGGTGGAAATTTGTGGATCCACGCAGATTCCAGAACTTTCCATCACAGAAATGTGGGGAAAATGTGTTTTTTTTGTCAATTCTTTACGTTTGCAAGGGATTCTGGGTAACAGACCATGGTGGGAGGCAGTCAAGTCACCCCATCCTGGATTCCCCTGGGTGTCTAGTTTTCAAAAATGTATAGGTTTGCCAGGTTTCCCTAGGTGCCGGCAGGGCTAGGGTTCAAAATCTACAGCTAGTCACTTTGCCAAAAAAAGGGTCATTTTTCACTGCAAAACCACGTTGCGTTTTGCACCGTTTCCTGTCGCGGGCACTAGGCCGACCCGCACAAGTGAGGTACCATTTTTCTCGTAGGACTTTGGGGAAAGCGGAGTGGGTGGAAATTTGTGGATCCACGCAGATTCCAGAACTTTCCATCACAGAAATGTGGAGAAAATGTGTTTTTTTTGTCAATTTTTTACGTTTGCAAGGGATTCTGGGTAACAGACCATGGTGGGAGGCAGTCAAGTCACCCCATCCTGGATTCCCCTGGGTGTCTAGTTTCCAAAAATGTATAGGTTTGCTAGGTTTCCCTAGGTGCCGGCAGGGCTAGGGTTCATAATCTACAGCTAGTCACTTTGCCAAAAAAAGGGTCATTTTTCACTGCAAAACCACGTTGCGTTTTGCACCGTTTCCTGTCGCGGGCACTAGGCCGACCCGCACAAGTGAGGTACCATTTTTCTCGTAGGACTTTGGGGAAAGCGGGGTGGGTGGAAATTTGTGGATCCACGCAGATTCCAGAACTTTCCATCACAGAAATGTGGAGAAAATGTGTTTTTTTTGTCAATTTTTTACGTTTGCAAGGGATTCTGGGTAACAGACCATGGTGGGAGGCAGTCAAGTCACCCCATCCTGGATTCCCCTGGGTGTCTAGTTTCCAAAAATGTATAGGTTTGCTAGGTTTCCCTAGGTGCCGGCAGGGCTAGGGTTCAAAATCTACAGCTAGTCACTTTGCCAAAAAAAGGGTCATTTTTCGCTGCAAAACCACGTTGCGTTTTGCGCCGTTTCCTGTCGCGGGCACTAGGCCGACCCGCACAAGTGAGGTACCATTTTTCTCGTAGGACTTTGGGGAACACGGGGTGGGTGGAAATTTGTGGATCCACGCAGATTCCAGAACTTTCCATCACAGAAATGTGGGGAAAATGTGTAGTTTTTGTCAATTTTTTACGTTTGCAAGGGATTCTGGGTAACAGACCATGGTGGGAGGCAGTCAAGTCACCCCATCCTGGATTCCCCTGGGTGTCTAGTTTTCAAAAATGTATAGGTTTGCTAGGTTTCCCTAGGTGCCGGCAGGGCTAGGGTTCAAAATCTACAGCTAGTCACTTTGCCAAAAAAAGGGTAATTTTTCACTGCAAAACCACGTTGCGTTTTGCGCCGTTTCCTGTCGCGGGCACTAGGCCGACCCGCACAAGTGAGGTACCATTTTTCTCGAAGGACTTTGGGGAACGCGGGGTGGGTGGAAATTTGTGGATCCACGCAGATTCCAGAACTTTCCATCACAGAAATGTGGGGAAAATGTGTTTTTTTTGTCAATTTTTTACGTTTGCAAGGGATTCTGGGTAACAGACCATGGTGGGAGGCAGTCAAGTCACCCCATCCTGGATTCCCCTGGGTGTCTAGTTTTCAAAAATGTATAGGTTTGCTAGGGTTCCCTAGGTGCCGGCAGGGCTAGGGTTCAAAATCTACAGCTAGTCACTTTGCCAAAAAAAGGGTCATTTTTCACTGCAAAACCACGTTGCGTTTTGCGCCGTTTCCTGTCGCGGGCACTAGGCCGACCCGCACAAGTGAGGTACCATTTTTCTCGTAGGACTTTAGGGAACGCGGGGTGGGTTGAAATTTGTGGATCCACGCAGATTCCAGAACTTTCCATCACAGAAATGTGGGGAAAATGTGTTTTTTTTGTAAATTTTTTACGTTTGCAAGGGATTCTGGGTAACAGACCATGGTGGGAGGCAGTCAAGTCACCCCATCCTGGATTCCCCTGGGTGTCTAGTTTTCAAAAATGTATAGGTTTGCTAGGGTTCCCTAGGTGCCGGCAGGGCTAGGGTTCAAAATCTACAGCTAGTCACTTTGCCAAAAAAAGGGTCATTTTTCACTGCAAAACCACGTTGCGTTTTGCACCGTTTCCTGTCGCGGGCACTAGGCCGACCCGCACAAGTGAGGTACCATTTTTCTCGTAGGACTTTGGGGAACGCGGGGTGGGTGGAAATTTGTGGATCCACGCAGATTCCAGAACTTTCCATCACAGAAATGTGGGGAAAATGTGTTTTTTTTGTCAATTTTTTACGTTTGCAAGGGATTCTGGGTAACAGACCATGGTGGGAGGCAGTCAAGTCACCCCATCCTGGATTCCCCTGGGTGTCTAGTTTTCAAAAATGTATAGGTTTGCTAGGTTTCCCTAGGTGCCGGCAGGGCTAGGGTTCAAAATCTACAGCTAGTCACTTTGCCAAAAAAAGGGTCATTTTTCACTGCAAAACCACGTTGCGTTTTGCGCCGTTTCCTGTCGCGGGCACAAGGCCGACCCGCACAAGTGAGGTACCATTTTTCTCGTAGGACTTTGGGGAACGCGGGGTGGGTGGAAATTTGTGGATCCACGCAGATTCCAGAACTTTCCATCACAGAAATGTGGGGAAAATGTGTTTTTTTTGTCAATTTTTTATGTTTGCAAGGGATTCTGGGTAACAGACCATGGTGGGAGGCAGTCAAGTCACCCCATCCTGGATTCCCCTGGGTGTCTAGTTTTCAAAAATGTATAGGTTTGCTAGGTTTCCCTAGGTGCCGGCAGGGCTAGGGTTCAAAATCTACAGCTAGTCACTTTGCCAAAAAAAGGGTCATTTTTCACTGCAAAACCACGTTGCGTTTTGCGCCGTTTCCTGTCGCGGGCACTAGGCCGACCCACACAAGTGAGGTACCATTTTTCTCGTAGGACTTTGGGGAACGCGGGGTGGGTGGAAATTTGTGGATCCACGCAGATTCCAGAACTTTCCATCACAGAAATGTGGGGAAAATGTGTTTTTTTTGTCAATTTTTTACGTTTGCAAGGGATTCTGGGTAACAGACCATGGTGGGAGGCAGTCAAGTCACCTCATCCTGGATTCCCCTGGGTGTCTAGTTTTCAAAAATGTATAGGTTTGCTAGGTTTCCCTAGGTGCCGGCAGGGCTAGGGTTCAAAATCTACAGCTAGTCACTTTGCCAAAAAAAGGGTCATTTTTCGCTGCAAAACCACGTTGCGTTTTGCGCCGTTTCCTGTCGCGGGCACTAGGCCGACCCGCACAAGTGAGGTACCATTTTTCTCGTAGGACTTTGGGGAACGCGGGGTGGGTGGAAATTTGTGGATCCACGCAGATTCCAGAACTTTCCATCACAGAAATGTGGGGAAAATGTATTTTTTTTGTCAATTTTTTACGTTTGCAAGGGAGTCTGGGTAACAGACCATGGTGGGAGGCAGTCAAGTCACCCCATCCTGGATTCCCCTGGGTGTCTAGTTTTCAAAAATGTATAGGTTTGCTAGGTTTCCCTAGGTGCCGGCAGGGCTAGGGTTCAAAATCTACAGCTAGTCACTTTGCCAAAAAAAGGGTCCTTTTTCGCTGCAAAACCACGTTGCGTTTTGCACCGTTTCCTGTCGCGGGCACTAGGCCGACCCGCACAAGTGAAGTACCATTTTTCTCGTAGGACTTTGGGGAACGAGGGGTGGGTGGAAATTTGTGGATCCACGCAGATTCCAGAACTTTCCATCACAGAAATGTGGGGAAAATGTGTTTTTTTTGTCAATTTTTTACGTTTGCAAGGGATTCTGGGTAACAGACCATGGTGGGAGGCAGTCAAGTCACCCCATCCTGGATTCCCCTGGGTGTCTAGTTTTCAGAAATGTATAGGTTTGCTAGGTTTCCCTAGGTGCCGGCAGGGCTAGGGTTCAAAATCTACAGCTAGTCACTTTGCCAAAAAAAGGGTCATTTTTCGCTGCAAAACCACGTTGCGTTTTGCGCCGTTTCCTGTCGCGGGCACTAGGCCGACCCGCACAAGTGAGGTACCATTTTTCTTGTAGGACTTTGGGGAACACGGGGTGGGTGGAAATTTGTGGATCCACGCAGATTCCAGAACTTTCCATCACAGAAATGTGGGGAAAATGTGTTTTTTTTGTCAATTTTTTACGTTTGCAAGGGATTCTGGGTAACAGACCATGGTGGGAGGCAGTCAAGTCACCCCATCCTGGATTCCCCTGAGTGTCTAGTTTTCAAAAATGTATAGGTTTGCTAGGTTTCCCTAGGTGCCGGCAGGGCTAGGGTTCAAAATCTACAGCTAGTCACTTTGCCAAAAAAAGGGTCATTTTTTGCTGCAAAACCACGTTGCGTTTTGCGCCGTTTTCTGTCGCGGGCACTAGGCCGACCCGCACAAGTGAGGTACCATTTTTCTCGTAGGACTTTGGGGAACGCGGGGTGGGTGGAAATTTGTGGATCCACGCAGATTCCAGAACTTTCCATCACAGAAATGTGGGGAAAATGTGTTTTTTTTGTCAATTTTTTACGTTTGCAAGGGATTCTGGGTAACAGACCATGGTGGGAGGCAGTCAAGTCACCCCATCCTGGATTCCCCTGGGTGTCTAGTTTTCAGAAATGTATAGGTTTGCTAGGTTTCCCTAGGTGCCGGCAGGGCTAGGGTTCAAAATCTACAGCTAGTCACTTTGCCAAAAAAAGGGTCATTTTTCGCTGCAAAACCACGTTGCGTTTTGCGCCGTTTCCTGTCGCGGGCACTAGGCCGACCCGCACAAGTGAGGTACCATTTTTCTCGTAGGACTTTGGGGAACGCGGGGTGGGTGGAAATTTGTGGATCCACGCAGATTCCAGAACTTTCCATCACAGAAATGTGGGGAAAATGTGGTTTTTTTGTCAATTTTTTACGTTTGCAAGGGATTCTGGGTAACAGACCATGGTGGGAGGCAGTCAAGTCACCCCATCCTGGATTCCCCTGGGTGTCTAGTTTTCAAAAATGTATAGGTTTGCTAGGTTTCCCTAGGTGCCGGCAGGGCTAGGGTTCAAAATCTACAGCTAGTCACTTTGCCAAAAAAAGGGTCATTTTTCACTGCAAAACCACGTTGCGTTTTGCGCCGTTTCCTGTCGCGGGCACTAGGCCGACCCGCACAAGTGAGGTACCATTTTTCTCGTAGGACTTTGGAGAACGCGGGGTGGGTGGAAATTTGTGGATCCACGCAGATTCCAGAACTTTCCATCACAGAAATGTGGGGAAAATGTGTTTTTTTTGTCAATTCTTTACGTTTGCAAGGGATTCTGGGTAACAGACCATGGTGGGAGGCAGTCAAGTCACCCCATCCTGGATTCCCCTGGGTGTCTAGTTTTCAAAAATGTATAGGTTTGCCAGGTTTCCCTAGGTGCCGGCAGGGCTAGGGTTCAAAATCTACAGCTAGTCACTTTGCCAAAAAAAGGGTCATTTTTCACTGCAAAACCACGTTGCGTTTTGCACCGTTTCCTGTCGCGGGCACTAGGCCGACCCGCACAAGTGAGGTACCATTTTTCTCGTAGGACTTTGGGGAAAGCGGGGTGGGTGGAAATTTGTGGATCCACGCAGATTCCAGAACTTTCCATCACAGAAATGTGGAGAAAATGTGTTTTTTTTGTCAATTTTTTACGTTTGCAAGGGATTCTGGGTAACAGACCATGGTGGGAGGCAGTCAAGTCACCCCATCCTGGATTCCCCTGGGTGTCTAGTTTCCAAAAATGTATAGGTTTGCTAGGTTTCCCTAGGTGCCGGCAGGGCTAGGGTTCATAATCTACAGCTAGTCACTTTGCCAAAAAAAGGGTCATTTTTCACTGCAAAACCACGTTGCGTTTTGCACCGTTTCCTGTCGCGGGCACTAGGCCGACCCGCACAAGTGAGGTACCATTTTTCTCGTAGGACTTTGGGGAAAGCGGGGTGGGTGGAAATTTGTGGATCCACGCAGATTCCAGAACTTTCCATCACAGAAATGTGGAGAAAATGTGTTTTTTTTGTCAATTTTTTACGTTTGCAAGGGATTCTGGGTAACAGACCATGGTGGGAGGCAGTCAAGTCACCCCATCCTGGATTCCCCTGGGTGTCTAGTTTCCAAAAATGTATAGGTTTGCTAGGTTTCCCTAGGTGCCGGCAGGGCTAGGGTTCAAAATCTACAGCTAGTCACTTTGCCAAAAAAAGGGTCATTTTTCGCTGCAAAACCACGTTGCGTTTTGCGCCGTTTCCTGTCGCGGGCACTAGGCCGACCCGCACAAGTGAGGTACCATTTTTCTCGTAGGACTTTGGGGAACACGGGGTGGGTGGAAATTTGTGGATCCACGCAGATTCCAGAACTTTCCATCACAGAAATGTGGGGAAAATGTGTAGTTTTTGTCAATTTTTTACGTTTGCAAGGGATTCTGGGTAACAGACCATGGTGGGAGGCAGTCAAGTCACCCCATCCTGGATTCCCCTGGGTGTCTAGTTTTCAAAAATGTATAGGTTTGCTAGGTTTCCCTAGGTGCCGGCAGGGCTAGGGTTCAAAATCTACAGCTAGTCACTTTGCCAAAAAAAGGGTAATTTTTCACTGCAAAACCACGTTGCGTTTTGCGCCGTTTCCTGTCGCGGGCACTAGGCCGACCCGCACAAGTGAGGTACCATTTTTCTCGAAGGACTTTGGGGAACGCGGGGTGGGTGGAAATTTGTGGATTCACGCAGATTCCAGAACTTTCCATCACAGAAATGTGGGGAAAATGTGTTTTTTTTGTCAATTTTTTACGTTTGCAAGGGATTCTGGGTAACAGACCATGGTGGGAGGCAGTCAAGTCACCCCATCCTGGATTCCCCTGGGTGTCTAGTTTTCAAAAATGTATAGGTTTGCTAGGGTTCCCTAGGTGCCGGCAGGGCTAGGGTTCAAAATCTACAGCTAGTCACTTTGCCAAAAAAAGGGTCATTTTTCACTGCAAAACCACGTTGCGTTTTGCGCCGTTTCCTGTCGCGGGCACTAGGCCGACCCGCACAAGTGAGGTACCATTTTTCTCGTAGGACTTTAGGGAACGCGGGGTGGGTTGAAATTTGTGGATCCACGCAGATTCCAGAACTTTCCATCACAGAAATGTGGGGAAAATGTGTTTTTTTTGTAAATTTTTTTACGTTTGCAAGGGATTCTGGGTAACAGACCATGGTGGGAGGCAGTCAAGTCACCCCATCCTGGATTCCCCTGGGTGTCTAGTTTTCAAAAATGTATAGGTTTGCTAGGGTTCCCTAGGTGCCGGCAGGGCTAGGGTTCAAAATCTACAGCTAGTCACTTTGCCAAAAAAAGGGTCATTTTTCACTGCAAAACCACGTTGCGTTTTGCACCGTTTCCTGTCGCGGGCACTAGGCCGACCCGCACAAGTGAGGTACCATTTTTCTCGTAGGACTTTGGGGAACGCGGGGTGGGTGGAAATTTGTGGATCCACGCAGATTCCAGAACTTTCCATCACAGAAATGTGGGGAAAATGTGTTTTTTTTGTCAATTTTTTACGTTTGCAAGGGATTCTGGGTAACAGACCATGGTGGGAGGCAGTCAAGTCACCCCATCCTGGATTCCCCTGGGTGTCTAGTTTTCAAAAATGTATAGGTTTGCTAGGTTTCCCTAGGTGCCGGCAGGGCTAGGGTTCAAAATCTACAGCTAGTCACTTTGCCAAAAAAAGGGTCATTTTTCACTGCAAAACCACGTTGCGTTTTGCGCCGTTTCCTGTCGCGGGCACAAGGCCGACCCGCACAAGTGAGGTACCATTTTTCTCGTAGGACTTTGGGGAACGCGGGGTGGGTGGAAATTTGTGGATCCACGCAGATTCCAGAACTTTCCATCACAGAAATGTGGGGAAAATGTGTTTTTTTTGTCAATTTTTTATGTTTGCAAGGGATTCTGGGTAACAGACCATGGTGGGAGGCAGTCAAGTCACCCCATCCTGGATTCCCCTGGGTGTCTAGTTTTCAAAAATGTATAGGTTTGCTAGGTTTCCCTAGGTGCCGGCAGGGCTAGGGTTCAAAATCTACAGCTAGTCACTTTGCCAAAAAAAGGGTCATTTTTCACTGCAAAACCACGTTGCGTTTTGCGCCGTTTCCTGTCGCGGGCACTAGGCCGACCCACACAAGTGAGGTACCATTTTTCTCGTAGGACTTTGGGGAACGCGGGGTGGGTGGAAATTTGTGGATCCACGCAGATTCCAGAACTTTCCATCACAGAAATGTGGGGAAAATGTGTTTTTTTTGTCAATTTTTTACGTTTGCAAGGGATTCTGGGTAACAGACCATGGTGGGAGGCAGTCAAGTCACCTCATCCTGGATTCCCCTGGGTGTCTAGTTTTCAAAAATGTATAGGTTTGCTAGGTTTCCCTAGGTGCCGGCAGGGCTAGGGTTCAAAATCTACAGCTAGTCACTTTGCCAAAAAAAGGGTCATTTTTCACTGCAAAACCACGTTGCGTTTTGCGCCGTTTCCTGTCGCGGGCACTAGGCCGACCCGCACAAGTGAGGTACCATTTTTCTCGTAGGACTTTGGGGAACGCGGGGTGGGTGGAAATTTGTGGATCCACGCAGATTCCAGAACTTTCCATCACAGAAATGTGGGGAAAATGTGTTTTTTTTGTCACTTTTTTACGTTTGCAAGGGATTCTGGGTAACAGACCATGGTGGGAGGCAGTCAAGTCACCCCATCCTGGATTCCCCTGGGTGTCTAGTTTTCAAAAATGTATAGGTTTGCTAGGTTTCCCTAGGTGCCGGCAGGGCTAGGGTTCAAAATCTACAGCTAGTCACTTTGCCAAAAAAAGGGTCATTTTTCACTGCAAAACCACGTTGCGTTTTGCGCCGTTTCCTGTCGCGGGCACTAGGCCGACCCGCACAAGTGAGGTACCATTTTTCTCGTAGGACTTTGGGGAACGCGGGGTGGGTGGAAATTTGTGGATCCACGCAGATTCCAGAACTTTCCATCACAGAAATGTGGGGAAAATGTGTTTTTTTTGTCAATTTTTTACATTTGCAAGGGATTCTGGGTAACAGACCATGGTGGGAGGCAGTCAAGTCACCCCATCCTGGATTCCCCTGGGTGTCTAGTTTTCAAAAATGTATAGGTTTGCTAGGTTTCCCTAGGTGCCGGCAGGGCTAGGGTTCAAAATCTACAGCTAGTCACTTTGCCAAAAAAAGGGTCATTTTTCGCTGCAAAACCACGTTGCGTTTTGCGCCGTTTCCTGTCGCGGGCACTAGGCCGACCCGCACAAGTGAGGTACCATTTTTCTCGTAGGACTTTCGGGAACGCGGGGTGGGTGGAAATTTGTGGATCCACGCAGATTCCAGAACTTTCCATCACAGAAATGTGGGGAAAATTTGTTTGTTTTGTCAATTTTTTACGTTTGCAAGGGATTCTGGGTAACAGACCATGGTGGGAGGCAGTCAAGTCACCCCATCCTGGATTCCCC
The DNA here is from genome assembly GCF_964204655.1 of Triturus cristatus. Classification (NCBI taxonomy): domain Eukaryota; kingdom Metazoa; phylum Chordata; class Amphibia; order Caudata; family Salamandridae; genus Triturus; species Triturus cristatus. Next base: position 1,082,211,260 of record NC_140579.1, on the reverse strand, counting down.
TGGGTGTCTAGTTTTCAAAAATGTATAGGTTTGCTAGGTTTCCCTAGGTGCCGGCAGGGCTAGGGTTCAAAATCTACAGCTAGTCACTTTGCCAAAAAAAGGGTCATTTTTCACTGCAAAACCATGTTGCGTTTTGCGCCGTTTCCTGTCGCGGGCACTAGGCCGACCCGCACAAGTGAGGTACCATTTTTCTCGTAGGACTTTGGGGAACACGGGGTGGGTGGAAATTTGTGGATCCACGCAGATTCCAGAACTTTCCATCACAGAAATGTGGGGAAAATGTGTAGTTTTTGTCAATTTTTTACGTTTGCAAGGGATTCTGGGTAACAGACCATGGTGGGAGGCAGTCAAGTCACCCCATCCTGGATTCCCCTGGGTGTCTAGTTTTCAAAAATGTATAGGTTTGCTAGGTTTCCCTAGGTGCCGGCAGGGCTAGGGTTCAAAATCTACAGCTAGTCACTTTGCCAAAAAAAGGGTCATTTTTCACTGCAAAACCACGTTGCGTTTTGCGCCGTTTCCTGTCGCGGGCACTAGGCCGACCCGCACAAGTGAGGTACCATTTTTCTCGTAGGACTTTGGAGAACGCGGGGTGGGTGGAAATTTGTGGATCCACGCAGATTCCAGAACTTTCCATCACAGAAATGTGGGGAAAATGTGTTTTTTTTGTCAATTCTTTACGTTTGCAAGGGATTCTGGGTAACAGACCATGGTGGGAGGCAGTCAAGTCACCCCATCCTGGATTCCCCTGGGTGTCTAGTTTTCAAAAATGTATAGGTTTGCCAGGTTTCCCTAGGTGCCGGCAGGGCTAGGGTTCAAAATCTACAGCTAGTCACTTTGCCAAAAAAAGGGTCATTTTTCACTGCAAAACCACGTTGCGTTTTGCACCGTTTCCTGTCGCGGGCACTAGGCCGACCCGCACAAGTGAGGTACCATTTTTCTCGTAGGACTTTGGGGAAAGCGGGGTGGGTGGAAATTTGTGGATCCACGCAGATTCCAGAACTTTCCATCACAGAAATGTGGAGAAAATGTGTTTTTTTTGTCAATTTTTTACGTTTGCAAGGGATTCTGGGTAACAGACCATGGTGGGAGGCAGTCAAGTCACCCCATCCTGGATTCCCCTGGGTGTCTAGTTTCCAAAAATGTATAGGTTTGCTAGGTTTCCCTAGGTGCCGGCAGGGCTAGGGTTCATAATCTACAGCTAGTCACTTTGCCAAAAAAAGGGTCATTTTTCACTGCAAAACCACGTTGCGTTTTGCACCGTTTCCTGTCGCGGGCACTAGGCCGACCCGCACAAGTGAGGTACCATTTTTCTCGTAGGACTTTGGGGAAAGCGGGGTGGGTGGAAATTTGTGGATCCACGCAGATTCCAGAACTTTCCATCACAGAAATGTGGAGAAAATGTGTTTTTTTTGTCAATTTTTTACGTTTGCAAGGGATTCTGGGTAACAGACCATGGTGGGAGGCAGTCAAGTCACCCCATCCTGGATTCCCCTGGGTGTCTAGTTTCCAAAAATGTATAGGTTTGCTAGGTTTCCCTAGGTGCCGGCAGGGCTAGGGTTCAAAATCTACAGCTAGTCACTTTGCCAAAAAAAGGGTCATTTTTCGCTGCAAAACCACGTTGCGTTTTGCGCCGTTTCCTGTCGCGGGCACTAGGCCGACCCGCACAAGTGAGGTACCATTTTTCTCGTAGGACTTTGGGGAACACGGGGTGGGTGGAAATTTGTGGATCCACGCAGATTCCAGAACTTTCCATCACAGAAATGTGGGGAAAATGTGTAGTTTTTGTCAATTTTTTACGTTTGCAAGGGATTCTGGGTAACAGACCATGGTGGGAGGCAGTCAAGTCACCCCATCCTGGATTCCCCTGGGTGTCTAGTTTTCAAAAATGTATAGGTTTGCTAGGTTTCCCTAGGTGCCGGCAGGGCTAGGGTTCAAAATCTACAGCTAGTCACTTTGCCAAAAAAAGGGTAATTTTTCACTGCAAAACCACGTTGCGTTTTGCGCCGTTTCCTGTCGCGGGCACTAGGCCGACCCGCACAAGTGAGGTACCATTTTTCTCGAAGGACTTTGGGGAACGCGGGGTGGGTGGAAATTTGTGGATCCACGCAGATTCCAGAACTTTCCATCACAGAAATGTGGGGAAAATGTGTTTTTTCTGTCAATTTTTTACGTTTGCAAGGGATTCTGGGTAACAGACCATGGTGGGAGGCAGTCAAGTCACCCCATCCTGGATTCCCCTGGGTGTCTAGTTTTCAAAAATGTATAGGTTTGCTAGGGTTCCCTAGGTGCCGGCAGGGCTAGGGTTCAAAATCTACAGCTAGTCACTTTGCCAAAAAAAGGGTCATTTTTCACTGCAAAACCACGTTGCGTTTTGCGCCGTTTCCTGTCGCGGGCACTAGGCCGACCCGCACAAGTGAGGTACCATTTTTCTCGTAGGACTTTAGGGAACGCGGGGTGGGTTGAAATTTGTGGATCCACGCAGATTCCAGAACTTTCCATCACAGAAATGTGGGGAAAATGTGTTTTTTTTGTAAATTTTTTACGTTTGCAAGGGATTCTGGGTAACAGACCATGGTGGGAGGCAGTCAAGTCACCCCATCCTGGATTCCCCTGGGTGTCTAGTTTTCAAAAATGTATAGGTTTGCTAGGGTTCCCTAGGTGCCGGCAGGGCTAGGGTTCAAAATCTACAGCTAGTCACTTTGCCAAAAAAAGGGTCATTTTTCACTGCAAAACCACGTTGCGTTTTGCACCGTTTCCTGTCGCGGGCACTAGGCCGACCCGCACAAGTGAGGTACCATTTTTCTCGTAGGACTTTGGGGAACGCGGGGTGGGTGGAAATTTGTGGATCCACGCAGATTCCAGAACTTTCCATCACAGAAATGTGGGGAAAATGTGTTTTTTTTGTCAATTGTTTACGTTTGCAAGGGATTCTGGGTAACAGACCATGGTGGGAGGCAGTCAAGTCACCCCATCCTGGATTCCCCTGGGTGTCTAGTTTTCAAAAATGTATAGGTTTGCTAGGTTTCCCTAGGTGCCGGCAGGGCTAGGGTTCAAAATCTACAGCTAGTCACTTTGCCAAAAAAAGGGTCATTTTTCACTGCAAAACCACGTTGCGTTTTGCGCCGTTTCCTGTCGCGGGCACAAGGCCGACCCGCACAAGTGAGGTACCATTTTTCTCGTAGGACTTTGGGGAACGCGGGGTGGGTGGAAATTTGTGGATCCACGCAGATTCCAGAACTTTCCATCACAGAAATGTGGGGAAAATGTGTTTTTTTTGTCAATTTTTTGTGTTTGCAAGGGATTCTGGGTAACAGACCATGGTGGGAGGCAGTCAAGTCACCCCATCCTGGATTCCCCTGGGTGTCTAGTTTTCAAAAATGTATAGGTTTGCTAGGTTTCCCTAGGTGCCGGCAGGGCTAGGGTTCAAAATCTACAGCTAGTCACTTTGCCAAAAAAAGGGTCATTTTTCACTGCAAAACCACGTTGCGTTTTGCGCCGTTTCCTGTCGCGGGCACTAGGCCGACCCACACAAGTGAGGTACCATTTTTCTCGTAGGACTTTGGGGAACGCGGGGTGGGTGGAAATTTGTGGATCCACGCAGATTCCAGAACTTTCCATCACAGAAATGTGGGGAAAATGTGTTTTTTTTGTCAATTTTTTACGTTTGCAAGGGATTCTGGGTAACAGACCATGGTGGGAGGCAGTCAAGTCACCTCATCCTGGATTCCCCTGGGTGTCTAGTTTTCAAAAATGTATAGGTTTGCTAGGTTTCCCTAGGTGCCGGCAGGGCTAGGGTTCAAAATCTACAGCTAGTCACTTTGCCAAAAAAAGGGTCATTTTTCACTGCAAAACCACGTTGCGTTTTGCGCCGTTTCCTGTCGCGGGCACTAGGCCGACCCGCACAAGTGAGGTACCATTTTTCTCGTAGGACTTTGGGGAACGCGGGGTGGGTGGAAATTTGTGGATCCACGCAGATTCCAGAACTTTCCATCACAGAAATGTGGGGAAAATGTGTTTTTTTTGTCACTTTTTTACGTTTGCAAGGGATTCTGGGTAACAGACCATGGTGGGAGGCAGTCAAGTCACCCCATCCTGGATTCCCCTGGGTGTCTAGTTTTCAAAAATGTATAGGTTTGCTAGGTTTCCCTAGGTGCCGGCAGGGCTAGGGTTCAAAATCTACAGCTAGTCACTTTGCCAAAAAAAGGGTCATTTTTCACTGCAAAACCACGTTGCGTTTTGCGCCGTTTCCTGTCGCGGGCACTAGGCCGACCCGCACAAGTGAGGTACCATTTTTCTCGTAGGACTTTGGGGAACGCGGGGTGGGTGGAAATTTGTGGATCCACGCAGATTCCAGAACTTTCCATCACAGAAATGTGGGGAAAATGTGTTTTTTTTGTCACTTTTTTACATTTGCAAGGGATTCTGGGTAACAGACCATGGTGGGAGGCAGTCAAGTCACCCCATCCTGGATTCCCCTGGGTGTCTAGTTTTCAAAAATGTATAGGTTTGCTAGGTTTCCCTAGGTGCCGGCAGGGCTAGGGTTCAAAATCTACAGCTAGTCACTTTGCCAAAAAAAGGGTCATTTTTCGCTGCAAAACCACGTTGCGTTTTGCGCCGTTTCCTGTCGCGGGCACTAGGCCGACCCGCACAAGTGAGGTACCATTTTTCTCGTAGGACTTTCGGGAACGCGGGGTGGGTGGAAATTTGTGGATCCACGCAGATTCCAGAACTTTCCATCACAGAAATGTGGGGAAAATTTGTTTGTTTTGTCAATTTTTTACGTTTGCAAGGGATTCTGGGTAACAGACCATGGTGGGAGGCAGTCAAGTCACCCCATCCTGGATTCCCCTGGGTGTCTAGTTTTCAAAAATGTATAGGTTTGCTAGGTTTCCCTAGGTGCCGGCAGGGCTAGGGTTCAAAATCTACAGCTAGTCACTTTGCCAAAAAAAGGGTCATTTTTCACTGCAAAACCATGTTGCGTTTTGCGCCGTTTCCTGTCGCGGGCACTAGGCCGACCCGCACAAGTGAGGTACCATTTTTCTCGTAGGACTTTGGGGAACACGGGGTGGGTGGAAATTTGTGGATCCACGCAGATTCCAGAACTTTCCATCACAGAAATGTGGGGAAAATGTGTAGTTTTTGTCAATTTTTTACGTTTGCAAGGGATTCTGGGTAACAGACCATGGTGGGAGGCAGTCAAGTCACCCCATCCTGGATTCCCCTGGGTGTCTAGTTTTCAAAAATGTATAGGTTTGCTAGGTTTCCCTAGGTGCCGGCAGGGCTAGGGTTCAAAATCTACAGCTAGTCACTTTGCCAAAAAAAGGGTAATTTTTCACTGCAAAACCACGTTGCGTTTTGCGCCGTTTCCTGTCGCGGGCACTAGGCCGACCCGCACAAGTGAGGTACCATTTTTCTCGAAGGACTTTGGGGAACGCGGGGTGGGTGGAAATTTGTGGATCCACGCAGATTCCAGAACTTTCCATCACAGAAATGTGGGGAAAATGTGTTTTTTTTGTCAATTTTTTACGTTTGCAAGGGATTCTGGGTAACAGACCATGGTGGGAGGCAATCAAGTCACCCCATCCTGGATTCCCCTGGGTGTCTAGTTTTCAAAAATGTATAGGTTTGCTAGGTTTACCTAGGTGCCGGCAGGGCTAGGGTTCAAAATCTACAGCTAGTCACTTTGCCAAAAAAAGGGTCATTTTTCGCTGCAAAACCACGTTGCGTTTTGCGCCGTTTCCTGTCGCGGGCACTAGGCCGACCCGCACAAGTGAGGTACCATTTTTCTCGTAGGACTTTGGGGAACGCGGGGTGGGTGGAAATTTGTGGATCCACGCAGATTCCAGAACTTTCCATCACAGAAATGTGGGGAAAATGTATTTTTTTTGTCAATTTTTTACGTTTGCAAGGGAGTCTGGGTAACAGACCATGGTGGGAGGCAGTCAAGTCACCCCATCCTGGATTCCCCTGGGTGTCTAGTTTTCAAAAATGTATAGGTTTGCTAGGTTTCCCTAGGTGCCGGCAGGGCTAGGGTTCAAAATCTACAGCTAGTCACTTTGCCAAAAAAAGGGTCCTTTTTCGCTGCAAAACCACGTTGCGTTTTGCACCGTTTCCTGTCGCGGGCACTAGGCCGACCCGCACAAGTGAAGTACCATTTTTCTCGTAGGACTTTGGGGAACGAGGGGTGGGTGGAAATTTGTGGATCCACGCAGATTCCAGAACTTTCCATCACAGAAATGTGGGGAAAATGTGTTTTTTTTGTCAATTTTTTACGTTTGCAAGGGATTCTGGGTAACAGACCATGGTGGGAGGCAGTCAAGTCACCCCATCCTGGATTCCCCTGGGTGTCTAGTTTTCAAAAATGTATAGGTTTGCTAGGTTTCCCTAGGTGCCGGCAGGGCTAGGGTTCAAAATCTACAGCTAGTCACTTTGCCAAAAAAAGGGTCATTTTTCACTGCAAAACCACGTTGCGTTTTGCGCCGTTTCCTGTCGCGGGCACTAGGCCGACCCGCACAAGTGAGGTACCATTTTTCTCGTAGGACTTTGGGGAACACGGGGTGGGTGGAAATTTGTGGATCCACGCAGATTCCAGAACTTTCCATCACAGAAATGTGGGGAAAATGTGTTTTTTTTGTCAATTGTTTACGTTTGCAAGGGATTCTGGGTAACAGACCATGGTGGGAGGCAGTCAAGTCACCCCATCCTGGATTCCCCTGGGTGTCTAGTTTTCAGAAATGTATAGGTTTGCTAGGTTTCCCTAGGTGCCGGCAGGGCTAGGGTTCAAAATCTACAGCTAGTCACTTTGCCAAAAAAAGGGTCATTTTTCGCTGCAAAACCACGTTGCGTTTTGCGCCGTTTCCTGTCGCGGGCACTAGGCCGACCCGCACAAGTGAGGTACCATTTTTCTCGTAGGACTTTGGGGAACACGGGGTGGGTGGAAATTTGTGGATCCACGCAGATTCCAGAACTTTCCATCACAGAAATGTGGGGAAAATGTGTTTTTTTGTCAATTTTTTACGTTTGCAAGGGATTCTGGGTAACAGACCATGGTGGGAGGCAGTCAAGTCACCCCATCCTGGATTCCCCTGGGTGTCTAGTTTTCAAAAATGTATAGGTTTGCTAGGTTTCCCTAGGTGCCGGCAGGGCTAGGGTTCAAAATCTACAGCTAGTCACTTTGCCAAAAAAAGGGTCATTTTTCACTGCAAAACCACGTTGCGTTTTGCGCCGTTTCCTGTCGCGGGCACTAGGCCGACCCGCACAAGTGAGGTACCATTTTTCTCGTAGGACTTTGGGGAACGCGGGGTGGGTGGAAATTTGTGGATCCACGCAGATTCCAGAACTTTCCATCACAGAAATGTGGGGAAAATGTGTTTTTTTTGTCAATTTTTTACATTTGCAAGGGATTCTGGGTAACAGACCATGGTGGGAGGCAGTCAAGTCACCCCATCCTGGATTCCCCTGGGTGTCTAGTTTTCAAAAATGTATAGGTTTGCTAGGTTTCCCTAGGTGCCGGCAGGGCTAGGGTTCAAAATCTACAGCTAGTCACTTTGCCAAAAAAAGGGTCATTTTTCGCTGCAAAACCACGTTGCGTTTTGCGCCGTTTCCTGTCGCGGGCACTAGGCCGACCCGCACAAGTGAGGTACCATTTTTCTCGTAGGACTTTGGGGAATGCGGGGTGGGTGGAAATTTGTGGATCCACGCAGATTCCAGAACTTTCCATCACAGAAATGTGGGGAAAATTTGTTTGTTTTGTCAATTTTTTACGTTTGCAAGGGATTCTGGGTAACAGACCATGGTGGGAGGCAGTCAAGTCACCCCATCCTGGATTCCCCTGGGTGTCTAGTTTTCAAAAATGTATAGGTTTGCTAGGTTTCCCTAGGTGCCGGCAGGGCTAGGGTTCAAAATCTACAGCTAGTCACTTTGCCAAAAAAAGGGTCATTTTTCACTGCAAAACCACGTTGCGTTTTGCGCCGTTTCCTGTCGCGGGCACTAGGCCGACCCGCACAAGTGAGGTACCATTTTTCTCGTAGGACTTTGGGGAACACGGGGTGGGTGGAAATTTGTGGATCCACGCAGATTCCAGAACTTTCCATCACAGAAATGTGGGGAAAATGTGTAGTTTTTGTCAATTTTTTACGTTTGCAAGGGATTCTGGGTAACAGACCATGGTGGGAGGCAGTCAAGTCACCCCATCCTGGATTCCCCTGGGTGTCTAGTTTTTAAAAATGTATAGGTTTGCTAGGTTTCCCTAGGTGCCGGCAGGGCTAGGGTTCAAAATCTACAGCTAGTCACTTTGCCAAAAAAAGGGTAATTTTTCACTGCAAAACCACGTTGCGTTTTGCGCCGTTTCCTGTCGCGGGCACTAGGCCGACCCGCACAAGTGAGGTACCATTTTTCTCGAAGGACTTTGGGGAACGCGGGGTGGGTGGAAATTTGTGGATCCACGCAGATTCCAGAACTTTCCATCACAGAAATGTGGGGAAAATGTGTTTTTTTTGTCAATTTTTTACGTTTGCAAGGGATTCTGGGTAACAGACCATGGTGGGAGGCAATCAAGTCACCCCATCCTGGATTCCCCTGGGTGTCTAGTTTTCAAAAATGTATAGGTTTGCTAGGTTTACCTAGGTGCCGGCAGGGCTAGGGTTCAAAATCTACAGCTAGTCACTTTGCCAAAAAAAGGGTCATTTTTCGCTGCAAAACCACGTTGCGTTTTGCGCCGTTTCCTGTCGCGGGCACTAGGCCGACCCGCACAAGTGAGGTACCATTTTTCTCGTAGGACTTTGGGGAACGCGGGGTGGGTGGAAATTTGTGGATCCACGCAGATTCCAGAACTTTCCATCACAGAAATGTGGGGAAAATGTATTTTTTTTGTCAATTTTTTACGTTTGCAAGGGAGTCTGGGTAACAGACCATGGTGGGAGGCAGTCAAGTCACCCCATCCTGGATTCCCCTGGGTGTCTAGTTTTCAAAAATGTATAGGTTTGCTAGGTTTCCCTAGGTGCCGGCAGGGCTAGGGTTCAAAATCTACAGCTAGTCACTTTGCCAAAAAAAGGGTCCTTTTTCGCTGCAAAACCACGTTGCGTTTTGCACCGTTTCCTGTCGCGGGCACTAGGCCGACCCGCACAAGTGAAGTACCATTTTTCTCGTAGGACTTTGGGGAACGAGGGGTGGGTGGAAATTTGTGGATCCACGCAGATTCCAGAACTTTCCATCACAGAAATGTGGGGAAAATGTGTTTTTTTTGTCAATTTTTTACGTTTGCAAGGGATTCTGGGTAACAGACCATGGTGGGAGGCAGTCAAGTCACCCCATCCTGGATTCCCCTGGGTGTCTAGTTTTCAAAAATGTATAGGTTTGCTAGGTTTCCCTAGGTGCCGGCAGGGCTAGGGTTCAAAATCTACAGCTAGTCACTTTGCCAAAAAAAGGGTCATTTTTTGCTGCAAAACCACGTTGCGTTTTGCGCCGTTTTCTGTGGCGGGCACTAGGCCGACCCGCACAAGTGAGGTACCATTTTTCTCGTAGGACTTTGGGGAACGCGGGGTGGGTGGAAATTTGTGGATCCACGCAGATTCCAGAACTTTCCATCACAGAAATGTGGGGAAAATGTGTTTTTTTTGTCAATTTTTTACGTTTGCAAGGGATTCTGGGTAACAGACCATGGTGGGAGGCAGTCAAGTCACCCCATCCTGGATTCCCCTGGGTGTCTAGTTTTCAGAAATGTATAGGTTTGCTAGGTTTCCCTAGGTGCCGGCAGGGCTAGGGTTCAAAATCTACAGCTAGTCACTTTGCCAAAAAAAGGGTCATTTTTCGCTGCAAAACCACGTTGCGTTTTGCGCCGTTTCCTGTCGCGGGCACTAGGCCGACCCGCACAAGTGAGGTACCATTTTTCTTGTAGGACTTTGGGGAACACGGGGTGGGTGGAAATTTGTGGATCCACGCAGATTCCAGAACTTTCCATCACAGAAATGTGGGGAAAATGTGTTTTTTTTGTCAATTTTTTACGTTTGCAAGGGATTCTGGGTAACAGACCATGGTGGGAGGCAGTCAAGTCACCCCATCCTGGATTCCCCTGGGTGTCTAGTTTTCAAAAATGTATAGGTTTGCTAGGTTTCCCTAGGTGCCGGCAGGGCTAGGGTTCAAAATCTACAGCTAGTCACTTTGCCAAAAAAAGGGTCATTTTTCACTGCAAAACCACGTTGCGTTTTGCGCCGTTTCCTGTCGCGGGCACTAGGCCGACCCGCACAAGTGAGGTACCATTTTTCTCGTAGGACTTTGGGGAACGCGGGGTGGGTGGAAATTTGTGGATCCACGCAGATTCCAGAACTTTCCATCACAGAAATGTGGGGAAAATGTGTTTTTTTTGTCAATTTTTTACGTTTGCAAGGGATTCTGGGTAACAGACCATGGTGGGAGGCAGTCAAGTCACCCCATCCTGGATTCCCCTGGGTGTCTAGTTTTCAAAAATGTATAGGTTTGCTAGGTTTCCCTAGGTGCCGGCAGGGCTAGGGTTCAAAATCTACAGCTAGTCACTTTGCCAAAAAAAGGGTCATTTTTCACTGCAAAACCACGTTGCGTTTTGCGCCGTTTCCTGTCGCGGGCACTAGGCCGACCCGCACAAGTGAGGTACCATTTTTCTCGTAGGACTTTGGAGAACGCGGGGTGGGTGGAAATTTGTGGATCCACGCAGATTCCAGAACTTTCCATCACAGAAATGTGGGGAAAATGTGTTTTTTTTGTCAATTCTTTACGTTTGCAAGGGATTCTGGGTAACAGACCATGGTGGGAGGCAGTCAAGTCACCCCATCCTGGATTCCCCTGGGTGTCTAGTTTTCAAAAATGTATAGGTTTGCCAGGTTTCCCTAGGTGCCGGCAGGGCTAGGGTTCAAAATCTACAGCTAGTCACTTTGCCAAAAAAAGGGTCATTTTTCACTGCAAAACCACGTTGCGTTTTGCGCCGTTTCCTGTCGCGGGCACTAGGCCGACCCGCACAAGTGAGGTACCATTTTTCTCGTAGGACTTTGGAGAACGCGGGGTGGGTGGAAATTTGTGGATCCACGCAGATTCCAGAACTTTCCATCACAGAAATGTGGGGAAAATTTGTTTTTTTTGTCAATTTTTTACGTTTGCAAGGGATTCTGGGTAACAGACCATGGTGGGAGGCAGTCAAGTCACCCCATCCTGGATTCCCCTGGGTGTCTAGTTTTCAAAAATGTATAGGTTTGCTAGGTTTCCCTAGGTGCCGGCAGGGCTAGGGTTCAAAATCTACAGCTAGTCACTTTGCCAAAAAAAGGGTCATTTTTCACTGCAAAACCACGTTGCGTTTTGCGCCGTTTCCTGTCGCGGGCACTAGGCCGACCCGCACAAGTGAGGTACCATTTTTCTCGTAGGACTTTGGGGAACGCGGGGTGGGTGGAAATTTGTGGATCCACGCAGATTCCAGAACTTTCCATCACAGAAATGTGGGGAAAATGTGTTTTTTTTGTCACTTTTTTACGTTTGCAAGGGATTCTGGGTAACAGACCATGGTGGGAGGCAGTCAAGTCACCCCATCCTGGATTCCCCTGGGTGTCTAGTTTTCAAAAATGTATAGGTTTGCTAGGTTTCCCTAGGTGCCGGCAGGGCTAGGGTTCAAAATCTACAGCTAGTCACTTTGCCAAAAAAAGGGTCATTTTTCGCTGCAAAACCACGTTGCGTTTTGCGCCGTTTCCTGTCGCGGGCACTAGGCCGACCCGCACAAGTGAGGTACCATTTTTCTCGTAGGACTTTGGGGAACGCGGGGTGGGTGGAAATTTGTGGATCCACGCAGATTCCAGAACTTTCCATCACAGAAATGTGGGGAAAATTTGTTTGTTTTGTCAATTTTTTACGTTTGCAAGGGATTCTGGGTAACAGACCATGGTGGGAGGCAGTCAAGTCACCCCATCCTGGATTCCCCTGGGTGTCTAGTTTTCAGAAATGTATAGGTTTGCTAGGTTTCCCTAGGTGCCGGCAGGGCTAGGGTTCAAAATCTACAGCTAGTCACTTTGCCAAAAAAAGGGTCATTTTTCGCTGCAAAACCACGTTGCGTTTTGCGCCGTTTCCTGTCGCGGGCACTAGGCCGACCCGCACAAGTGAGGTACCATTTTTCTCGTAGGACTTTGGGGAACACGGGGTGGGTGGAAATTTGTGGATCCACGCAGATTCCAGAACTTTCCATCACAGAAATGTGGGGAAAATGTGTTTTTTTTGTCAATTTTTTACGTTTGCAAGGGATTCTGGGTAACAGACCTTGGTGGGAGGCAGTCAAGTCACCCCATCCTGGATTCCCCTGGGTGTCTAGTTTTCAAAAATGTATAGGTTTGCTAGGTTTCCCTAGGTGCCGGCAGGGCTAGGGTTCAAAATCTACAGCTAGTCACTTTGCCAAAAAAAGGGTCATTTTTCACTGCAAAACCACGTTGCGTTTTGCGCCGTTTCCTGTCGCGGGCACTAGGCCGACCCGCACAAGTGAGGTACCATTTTTCTCGTAGGACTTTGGGGAACGCGGGGTGGGTGGAAATTTGTGGATCCACGCAGATTCCAGAACTTTCATCACAGAAATGTGGGGAAAATGTGTTTTTTTTGTCAATTTTTTACATTTGCAAGGGATTCTGGGTAACAGACCATGGTGGGAGGCAGTCAAGTCACCCCATCCTGGATTCCCCTGGGTGTCTAGTTTTCAAAAATGTATAGGTTTGCTAGGTTTCCCTAGGTGCCGGCAGGGCTAGGGTTCAAAATCTACAGCTAGTCACTTTGCCAAAAAAAGGGTCATTTTTCGCTGCAAAACCACGTTGCGTTTTGCGCCGTTTCCTGTCGCGGGCACAAGGCCGACCCGCACAAGTGAGGTACCATTTTTCTTGTAGGACTTTGGGGAACGCGGGGTGGGTGGAAATTTGTGGATCCACGCAGATTCCAGAACTTTCCATCACAGAAATGTGGGGAAAATGTGTTTTTTTTGTCAATTTTTTACGTTTGCAAGGGATTCTGGGTAACAGACCATGGTGGGAGGCAGTCAAGTCACCCCATCCTGGATTCCCCTGGGTGTCTAGTTTTCAAAAATGTATAGGTTTGCTAGGTTTCCCTAGGTGCCGGCAGGGCTAGGGTTCAAAATCTACAGCTAGTCACTTTGCCAAAAAAAGGGTCATTTTTCACTGCAAAACCACGTTGCGTTTTGCGCCGTTTCCTGTCGCGGGCACTAGTCCGACCCGCACAAGTGAGGTACCATTTTTCTCGTAGGACTTTGGGGAACACGGGGTGGGTGGAAATTTGTGGATCCACGCAGATTCCAGAACTTTCCATCACAGAAATGTGGGGAAAATGTGTAGTTTTTGTCAATTTTTTACGTTTGCAAGGGATTCTGGGTAACAGACCATGGTGGGAGGCAGTCAAGTCACCCCATCCTGGATTCCCCTGGGTGTCTAGTTTTTAAAAATGTATAGGTTTGCTAGGTTTCCCTAGGTGCCGGCAGGGCTAGGGTTCAAAATCTACAGCTAGTCACTTTGCCAAAAAAAGGGTCATTTTTCACTGCAAAACCACGTTGCGTTTTGCGCCGTTTCCTGTCGCGGGCACTAGGCCGACCCGCACAAGTGAGGTACCATTTTTCTCGTAGGACTTTGGAGAACGCGGGGTGGGTGGAAATTTGTGGATCCACGCAGATTCCAGAACTTTCCATCACAGAAATGTGGGGAAAATGTGTTTTTTTTGTCAATTTTTTACGTTTGCAAGGGATTCTGGGTAACAGACCATGGTGGGAGGCAGTCAAGTCACCTCATCCTGGATTCCCCTGCGTGTCTAGTTTTCAAAAATGTATAGGTTTGCTAGGTTTCCCTAGGTGCCGGCAGGGCTAGGGTTCAAAATCTACAGCTAGTCACTTTGCCAAAAAAAGGGTCATTTTTCACTGCAAAACCACGTTGCGTTTTGCGCCGTTTCCTGTCGCGGGCACTAGGCCGACCCGCACAAGTGAGGTACCATTTTTCTCGTAGGACTTTGGGGAACGCGGGGTGGGTGGAAATTTGTGGATCCACGCAGATTCCAGAACTTTCCATCACAGAAATGTGGGGAAAATGTGTTTTTTTTGTCACTTTTTTACGTTTGCAAGGGATTCTGGGTAACAGACCATGGTGGGAGGCAGTCAAGTCACCCCATCCTGGATTCCCCTGGGTGTCTAGTTTTCAAAAATGTATAGGTTTGCTAGGTTTCCCTAGGTGCCGGCAGGGCTAGGGTTCAAAATCTACAGCTAGTCACTTTGCCAAAAAAAGGGTCATTTTTCACTGCAAAACCACGTTGCGTTTTGCGCAGGTTTCCTGTCGCGGGCACTAGGCCGACCCGCACAAGTGAGGTACCATTTTTCTCGTAGGACTTTGGGGAACGCGGGGTGGGTGGAAATTTGTGGATCCACGCAGATTCCAGAACTTTCCATCACAGAAATGTGGGGAAAATGTGTTTTTTTTGTCAATTTTTTACATTTGCAAGGGATTCTGGGTAACAGACCATGGTGGGAGGCAGTCAAGTCACCCCATCCTGGATTCCCCTGGGTGTCTAGTTTTCAAAAATGTATAGGTTTGCTAGGTTTCCCTAGGTGCCGGCAGGGCTAGGGTTCAAAATCTACAGCTAGTCACTTTGCCAAAAAAAGGGTCATTTTTCGCTGCAAAACCACGTTGCGTTTTGCGCCGTTTCCTGTCGCGGGCACTAGGCCGACCCGCACAAGTGAGGTACCATTTTTCTCGTAGGACTTTGGGGAACGCGGGGTGGGTGGAAATTTGTGGATCCACGCAGATTCCAGAACTTTCCATCACAGAAATGTGGGGAAAATTTGTTTGTTTTGTCAATTTTTTACGTTTGCAAGGGATTCTGGGTAACAGACCATGGTGGGAGGCAGTCAAGTCACCCCATCCTGGATTCCCCTTGGTGTCTAGTTTTCAGAAATGTATAGGTTTGCTAGGTTTCCCTAAGTGCCGGCAGGGCTAGGGTTCAAAATCTACAGCTAGTCACTTTGCCAAAAAAAGGGTCATTTTTCGCTGCAAAACCACGTTGCGTTTTGCGCCGTTTCCTGTCGCGGGCACTAGGCCGACCCGCACAAGTGAGGTACCATTTTTCTCGTAGGACTTTGGGGAACACGGGGTGGGTGGAAATTTGTGGATCCACGCAGATTCCAGAACTTTCCATCACAGAAATGTGGGGAAAATGTGTTTTTTTTGTCAATTTTTTACGTTTGCAAGGGATTCTGGGTAACAGACCATGGTGGGAGGCAGTCAAGTCACCCCATCCTGGATTCCCCTGGGTGTCTAGTTTTCAAAAATGTATAGGTTTGCTAGGTTTCCCTAGGTGCCGGCAGGGCTAGGGTTCAAAATCTACAGCTAGTCACTTTGCCAAAAAAAGGGTCATTTTTCACTGCAAAACCACGTTGCGTTTTGCGCCGTTTCCTGTCGCGGGCACTAGGCCGACCCGCACAAGTGAGGTACCATTTTTCTCGTAGGACTTTGGGGAACGCGGGGTGGGTGGAAATTTGTGGATCCACGCAGATTCCAGAACTTTCCTTCACAGAAATGTGGGGAAAATGTGTTTTTTTTGTCAATTTTTTACATTTGCAAGGGATTCTGGGTAACAGACCATGGTGGGAGGCAGTCAAGTCACCCCATCCTGGATTCCCCTGGGTGTCTAGTTTTCAAAAATGTATAGGTTTGCTAGGTTTCCCTAGGTGCCGGCAGGGCTAGGGTTCAAAATCTACAGCTAGTCACTTTGCCAAAAAAAGGGTCATTTTTCGCTGCAAAACCACGTTGCGTTTTGCGCCGTTTCCTGTCGCGGGCACTAGGCCGACCCGCACAAGTGAGGTACCATTTTTCTCGTAGGACTTTGGGGAACGCGGGGTGGGTGGAAATTTGTGGATCCACGCAGATTCCAGAACTTTCCATCACAGAAATGTGGGGAAAATTTGTTTGTTTTGTCAATTTTTTATGTTTGCAAGGGATTCTGGGTAACAGACCATGGTGGGAGGCAGTCAAGTCACCCCATCCTGGATTCCCCTGGGTGTCTAGTTTTCAAAAATGTATAGGTTTGCTAGGTTTCCCTAGGTGCCGGCAGGGCTAGGGTTCAAAATCTACAGCTAGTCACTTTGCCAAAAAAAGGGTCATTTTTCACTGCAAAACCACGTTGCGTTTTGCGCCGTTTCCTGTCGCGGGCACTAGGCCGACCCGCACAAGTGAGGTACCATTTTTCTCGTAGGACTTTGGGGAACACGGGGTGGGTGGAAATTTGTGGATCCACGCAGATTCCAGAACTTTCCATCACAGAAATGTGGGGAAAATGTGTAGTTTTTGTCAATTTTTTACGTTTGCAAGGGATTCTGGGTAACAGACCATGGTGGGAGGCAGTCAAGTCACCCCATCCTGGATTCCCCTGGGTGTCTAGTTTTTAAAAATGTATAGGTTTGCTAGGTTTCCCTAGGTGCCGGCAGGGCTAGGGTTCAAAATCTACAGCTAGTCACTTTGCCAAAAAAAGGGTAATTTTTCACTGCAAAACCACGTTGCGTTTTGCGCCGTTTCCTGTCGCGGGCACTAGGCCGACCCGCACAAGTGAGGTACCATTTTTCTCGAAGGACTTTGGGGAACGCGGGGTGGGTGGAAATTTGTGGATCCACGCAGATTCCAGAACTTTCCATCACAGAAATGTGGGGAAAATGTGTTTTTTTTGTCAATTTTTTACGTTTGCAAGGGATTCTGGGTAACAGACCATGGTGGGAGGCAATCAAGTCACCCCATCCTGGATTCCCCTGGGTGTCTAGTTTTCAAAAATGTATAGGTTTGCTAGGTTTACCTAGGTGCCGGCAGGGCTAGGGTTCAAAATCTACAGCTAGTCACTTTGCCAAAAAAAGGGTCATTTTTCGCTGCAAAACCACGTTGCGTTTTGCGCCGTTTCCTGTCGCGGGCACTAGGCCGACCCGCACAAGTGAGGTACCATTTTTCTCGTAGGACTTTGGGGAACGCGGGGTGGGTGGAAATTTGTGGATCCACGCAGATTCCAGAACTTTCCATCACAGAAATGTGGGGAAAATGTATTTTTTTTGTCAATTTTTTACGTTTGCAAGGGAGTCTGGGTAACAGACCATGGTGGGAGGCAGTCAAGTCACCCCATCCTGGATTCCCCTGGGTGTCTAGTTTTCAAAAATGTATAGGTTTGCTAGGTTTCCCTAGGTGCCGGCAGGGCTAGGGTTCAAAATCTACAGCTAGTCACTTTGCCAAAAAAAGGGTCCTTTTTCGCTGCAAAACCACGTTGCGTTTTGCACCGTTTCCTGTCGCGGGCACTAGGCCGACCCGCACAAGTGAAGTACCATTTTTCTCGTAGGACTTTGGGGAACGAGGGGTGGGTGGAAATTTGTGGATCCACGCAGATTCCAGAACTTTCCATCACAGAAATGTGGGGAAAATGTGTTTTTTTTGTCAATTTTTTACGTTTGCAAGGGATTCTGGGTAACAGACCATGGTGGGAGGCAGTCAAGTCACCCCATCCTGGATTCCCCTGGGTGTCTAGTTTTCAAAAATGTATAGGTTTGCTAGGTTTCCCTAGGTGCCGGCAGGGCTAGGGTTCAAAATCTACAGCTAGTCACTTTGCCAAAAAAAGGGTCATTTTTCACTGCAAAACCACGTTGCGTTTTGCGCCGTTTCCTGTCGCGGGCACTAGGCCGACCCGCACAAGTGAGGTACCATTTTTCTCGTAGGACTTTGGGGAACGCGGGGTGGGTGGAAATTTGTGGATCCACGCAGATTCCAGAACTTTCCATCACAGAAATGTGGGGAAAATGTGGTTTTTTTGTCAATTTTTTACGTTTGCAAGGGATTCTGGGTAACAGACCATGGTGGGAGGCAGTCAAGTCACCCCATCCTGGATTCCCCTGGGTGTCTAGTTTTCAAAAATGTATAGGTTTGCTAGGTTTCCCTAGGTGCCGGCAGGGCTAGGGTTCAAAATCTACAGCTAGTCACTTTGCCAAAAAAAGAGTCATTTTTCACTGCAAAACCACGTTGCGTTTTGCGCCGTTTCCTGTCGCGGGCACTAGGCCGACCCGCACAAGTGAGGTACCATTTTTCTCGTAGGACTATGGGGAACGCGGGGTG
Source organism: Triturus cristatus (assembly GCF_964204655.1). Taxonomy (NCBI): domain Eukaryota; kingdom Metazoa; phylum Chordata; class Amphibia; order Caudata; family Salamandridae; genus Triturus; species Triturus cristatus. Next base: position 1,082,193,138 of record NC_140579.1, on the reverse strand, counting down.
GGTGGAAATTTGTGGATCCACGCAGATTCCAGAACTTTCCATCACAGAAATGTGGGGAAAATGTGTTTTTTTTGTCAATTTTTTACGTTTGCAAGGGATTCTGGGTAACAGACCATGGTGGGAGGCAGTCAAGTCACCCCATCCTGGATTCCCCTGGGTGTCTAGTTTTCAAAAATGTATAGGTTTGCTAGGTTTCCCTAGGTGCCGGCAGGGCTAGGGTTCAAAATCTACAGCTAGTCACTTTGCCAAAAAAAGGGTCATTTTTCACTGCAAAACCACGTTGCGTTTTGCGCCGTTTCCTGTCGCGGGCACTAGGCCGACCCGCACAAGTGAGGTACCATTTTTCTCGTAGGACTTTGGAGAACGCGGGGTGGGTGGAAATTTGTGGATCCACGCAGATTCCAGAACTTTCCATCACAGAAATGTGGGGAAAATGTGTTTTTTTTGTCAATTCTTTACGTTTGCAAGGGATTCTGGGTAACAGACCATGGTGGGAGGCAGTCAAGTCACCCCATCCTGGATTCCCCTGGGTGTCTAGTTTTCAAAAATGTATAGGTTTGCCAGGTTTCCCTAGGTGCCGGCAGGGCTAGGGTTCAAAATCTACAGCTAGTCACTTTGCCAAAAAAAGGGTCATTTTTCACTGCAAAACCACGTTGCGTTTTGCACCGTTTCCTGTCGCGGGCACTAGGCCGACCCGCACAAGTGAGGTACCATTTTTCTCGTAGGACTTTGGGGAAAGCGGGGTGGGTGGAAATTTGTGGATCCACGCAGATTCCAGAACTTTCCATCACAGAAATGTGGAGAAAATGTGTTTTTTTTGTCAATTTTTTACGTTTGCAAGGGATTCTGGGTAACAGACCATGGTGGGAGGCAGTCAAGTCACCCCATCCTGGATTCCCCTGGGTGTCTAGTTTCCAAAAATGTATAGGTTTGCTAGGTTTCCTTAGGTGCCGGCAGGGCTAGGGTTCAAAATCTACAGCTAGTCACTTTGCCAAAAAAAGGGTCATTTTTCGCTGCAAAACCACGTTGCGTTTTGCGCCGTTTCCTGTCGCGGGCACTAGGCCGACCCGCACAAGTGAGGTACCATTTTTCTCGTAGGACTTTGGGGAACGCGAGGTGGGTGGAAATTTGTGGATCCACGCAGATTCCAGAACTTTCCATCACAGAAATGTGGGGAAAATTTGTTTGTTTTGTCAATTTTTTACGTTTGCAAGGGATTCTGGGTAACAGACCATGGTGGGAGGCAGTCAAGTCACCCCATCCTGGATTCCCCTGGGTGTCTAGTTTTCAAAAATGTATAGGTTTGCTAGGGTTCCCTAGGTGCCGGCAGGGCTAGGGTTCAAAATCTACAGCTAGTCACTTTGCCAAAAAAAGGGTCATTTTTTGCTGCAAAACCACGTTGCGTTTTGCACCGTTTCCTGTCGCGGGCACTAGGCCGACCCGCACAAGTGAGGTACCATTTTTCTCGTAGGACTTTGGGGAACGCGGGGTGGGTGGAAATTTGTGGATCCACGCAGATTCCAGAACTTTCCATCACAGAAATGTGGGGAAAATGTGTTTTTTTTGTCAATTTTTTACGTTTGCAAGGGATTCTGGGTAACAGACCATGGTGGGAGGCAGTCAAGTCACCCCATCCTGGATTCCCCTGGGTGTCTAGTTTTCAAAAATGTATAGGTTTGCTAGGTTTCCCTAGGTGCCGGCAGGGCTAGGGTTCAAAATCTACAGCTAGTCACTTTGCCAAAAAAAGGGTCATTTTTCACTGCAAAACCACGTTGCGTTTTGCGCCGTTTCCTGTCGCGGGCACAAGGCCGACCCGCACAAGTGAGGTACCATTTTTCTCGTAGGACTTTGGGGAACGCGGGGTGGGTGGAAATTTGTGGATCCACGCAGATTCCAGAACTTTCCATCACAGAAATGTGGGGAAAATGTGTTTTTTTTGTCAATTTTTTACGTTTGCAAGGGATTCTGGGTAACAGACCATGGTGGGAGGCAGTCAAGTCACCCCATCCTGGATTCCCCTGGGTGTCTAGTTTTCAAAAATGTATAGGTTTGCTAGGTTTCCCTAGGTGCCGGCAGGGCTAGGGTTCAAAATCTACAGCTAGTCACTTTGCCAAAAAAAGGGTCATTTTTCACTGCAAAACCACGTTGCGTTTTGCGCCGTTTCCTGTCGCGGGCACTAGGCCGACCCGCACAAGTGAGGTACCATTTTTCTCGTAGGACTTTGGGGAACGCGGGGTGGGTGGAAATTTGTGGATCCACGCAGATTCCAGAACTTTCCATCACAGAAATGTGGGGAAAATGTGTTTTTTTTGTCAATTTTTTACGTTTGCAAGGGATTCTGGGTAACAGACCATGGTGGGAGGCAGTCAAGTCACCCCATCCTGGATTCCCCTGGGTGTCTAGTTTTCAAAAATGTATAGGTTTGCTAGGTTTCCCTAGGTGCCGGCAGGGCTAGGGTTCAAAATCTACAGCTAGTCACTTTGCCAAAAAAAGGGTCATTTTTCACTGCAAAACCACGTTGCGTTTTGCGCCGTTTCCTGTCGCGGGCACTAGGCCGACCCGCACAAGTGAGGTACCATTTTTCTCGTAGGACTTTGGGGAACGCGGGGTGGGTGGAAATTTGTGGATCCACGCAGATTCCAGAACTTTCCATCACAGAAATGTGGGGAAAATGTGTTTTTTTTGTCACTTGTTTATGTTTGCAAGGGATTCTGGGTAACAGACCATGGTGGGAGGCAGTCAAGTCACCCCATCCTGGATTCCCCTGGGTGTCTAGTTTTCAAAAATGTATAGGTTTGCTAGGTTTCCCTAGGTGCCGGCAGGGCTAGGGTTCAAAATCTACAGCTAGTCACTTTGCCAAAAAAAGGGTCATTTTTCACTGCAAAACCACGTTGCGTTTTGCGCCGTTTCCTGTCGCGGGCACTAGGCCGACCCGCACAAGTGAGGTACCATTTTTCTCGTAGGACTTTGGGGAACGCGGGGTGGGTGGAAATTTGTGGATCCACGCAGATTCCAGAACTTTCCATCACAGAAATGTGGGGAAAATGTGTTTTTTTTGTCAATTTTTTACATTTGCAAGGGATTCTGGGTAACAGACCATGGTGGGAGGCAGTCAAGTCACCCCATCCTGGATTCCCCTGGGTGTCTAGTTTTCAAAAATGTATAGGTTTGCTAGGTTTCCCTAGGTGCCGGCAGGGCTAGGGTTCAAAATCTACAGCTAGTCACTTTGCCAAAAAAAGGGTCATTTTTCGCTGCAAAACCACGTTGCGTTTTGCGCCGTTTCCTGTCGCGGGCACTAGGCCGACCCGCACAAGTGAGGTACCATTTTTCTCGTAGGACTTTGGGGAACGCGGGGTGGGTGGAAATTTGTGGATCCACGCAGATTCCAGAACTTTCCATCACAGAAATGTGGGGAAAATTTGTTTGTTTTGTCAATTTTTTATGTTTGCAAGGGATTCTGGGTAACAGACCATGGTGGGAGGCAGTCAAGTCACCCCATCCTGGATTCCCCTGGGTGTCTAGTTTTCAGAAATGTATAGGTTTGCTAGGTTTCCCTAGGTGCCGGCAGGGCTAGGGTTCAAAATCTACAGCTAGTCACTTTGCCAAAAAAAGGGTCATTTTTCGCTGCAAAACCACGTTGCGTTTTGCGCCGTTTCCTGTCGCGGGCACTAGGCCGACCCGCACAAGTGAGGTACCATTTTTCTTGTAGGACTTTGGGGAACACGGGGTGGGTGGAAATTTGTGGATCCACGCAGATTCCAGAACTTTCCATCACAGAAATGTGGGGAAAATGTGTTTTTTTTGTCAATTTTTTACGTTTGCAAGGGATTCTGGGTAACAGACCATGGTGGGAGGCAGTCAAGTCACCCCATCCTGGATTCCCCTGGGTGTCTAGTTTTCAAAAATGTATAGGTTTGCTAGGTTTCCCTAGGTGCCGGCAGGGCTAGGGTTCAAAATCTACAGCTAGTCACTTTGCCAAAAAAAGGGTCATTTTTCACTGCAAAACCACGTTGCGTTTTGCGCCGTTTCCTGTCGCGGGCACTAGGCCGACCCGCACAAGTGAGGTACCATTTTTCTCGTAGGACTTTGGGGAACGCGGGGTGGGTGGAAATTTGTGGATCCACGCAGATTCCAGAACTTTCCATCACAGAAATGTGGGGAAAATGTGTTTTTTTTGTCAATTTTTTACATTTGCAAGGGATTCTGGGTAACAGACCATGGTGGGAGGCAGTCAAGTCACCCCATCCTGGATTCCCCTGGGTGTCTAGTTTTCAAAAATGTATAGGTTTGCTAGGTTTCCCTAGGTGCCGGCAGGGCTAGGGTTCAAAATCTACAGCTAGTCACTTTGCCAAAAAAAGGGTCATTTTTCGCTGCAAAACCACGTTGCGTTTTGCGCCGTTTCCTGTCGCGGGCACTAGGCCGACCCGCACAAGTGAGGTACCATTTTTCTCGTAGGACTTTGGGGAACGCGGGGTGGGTGGAAATTTGTGGATCCACGCAGATTCCAGAACTTTCCATCACAGAAATGTGGGGAAAATTTGTTTGTTTTGTCAATTTTTTACGTTTGCAAGGGATTCTGGGTAACAGACCATGGTGGGAGGCAGTCAAGTCACCCCATCCTGGATTCCCCTGGGTGTCTAGTTTTCAAAAATGTATAGGTTTGCTAGGTTTCCCTAGGTGCCGGCAGGGCTAGGGTTCAAAATCTACAGCTAGTCACTTTGCCAAAAAAAGGGTCATTTTTCACTGCAAAACCACGTTGCGTTTTGCGCCGTTTCCTGTCGCGGGCACTAGGCCGACCCGCACAAGTGAGGTACCATTTTTCTCGTAGGACTTTGGGGAACACGGGGTGGGTGGAAATTTGTGGATCCACGCAGATTCCAGAACTTTCCATCACAGAAATGTGGGGAAAATGTGTAGTTTTTGTCAATTTTTTACGTTTGCAAGGGATTCTGGGTAACAGACCATGGTGGGAGGCAGTCAAGTCACCCCATCCTGGATTCCCCTGGGTGTCTAGTTTTTAAAAATGTATAGGTTTGCTAGGTTTCCCTAGGTGCCGGCAGGGCTAGGGTTCAAAATCTACAGCTAGTCACTTTGCCAAAAAAAGGGTAATTTTTCACTGCAAAACCACGTTGCGTTTTGCGCCGTTTCCTGTCGCGGGCACTAGGCCGACCCGCACAAGTGAGGTACCATTTTTCTCGAAGGACTTTGGGGAACGCGGGGTGGGTGGAAATTTGTGGATCCACGCAGATTCCAGAACTTTCCATCACAGAAATGTGGGGAAAATGTGTTTGTTTTGTCAATTTTTTACGTTTGCAAGGGATTCTGGGTAACAGACCATGGTGGGAGGCAATCAAGTCACCCCATCCTGGATTCCCCTGGGTGTCTAGTTTTCAAAAATGTATAGGTTTGCTAGGTTTACCTAGGTGCCGGCAGGGCTAGGGTTCAAAATCTACAGCTAGTCACTTTGCCAAAAAAAGGGTCATTTTTCGCTGCAAAACCACGTTGCGTTTTGCGCCGTTTCCTGTCGCGGGCACTAGGCCGACCCGCACAAGTGAGGTACCATTTTTCTCGTAGGACTTTGGGGAACGCGGGGTGGGTGGAAATTTGTAGATCCACGCAGATTCCAGAACTTTCCATCACAGAAATGTGGGGAAAATGTATTTTTTTTGTCAATTTTTTACGTTTGCAAGGGAGTCTGGGTAACAGACCATGGTGGGAGGCAGTCAAGTCACCCCATCCTGGATTCCCCTGGGTGTCTAGTTTTCAAAAATGTATAGGTTTGCTAGGTTTCCCTAGGTGCCGGCAGGGCTAGGGTTCAAAATCTACAGCTAGTCACTTTGCCAAAAAAAGGGTCCTTTTTCGCTGCAAAACCACGTTGCGTTTTGCACCGTTTCCTGTCGCGGGCACTAGGCCGACCCGCACAAGTGAAGTACCATTTTTCTCGTAGGACTTTGGGGAACGAGGGGTGGGTGGAAATTTGTGGATCCACGCAGATTCCAGAACTTTCCTTCACAGAAATGTGGGGAAAATGTGTTTTTTTTGTCAATTTTTTACGTTTGCAAGGGATTCTGGGTAACAGACCATGGTGGGAGGCAGTCAAGTCACCCCATCCTGGATTCCCCTGGGTGTCTAGTTTTCAAAAATGTATAGGTTTGCTAGGTTTCCCTAGGTGCCGGCAGGGCTAGGGTTCAAAATCTACAGCTAGTCACTTTGCCAAAAAAAGGGTCATTTTTTGCTGCAAAACCACGTTGCGTTTTGCGCCGTTTTCTGTCGCGGGCACTAGGCCGACCCGCACAAGTGAGGTACCATTTTTCTCGTAGGACTTTGGGGAACGCGGGGTGGGTGGAAATTTGTGGATCCACGCAGATTCCAGAACTTTCCATCACAGAAATGTGGGGAAAATGTGTTTTTTTTGTCAATTTTTTACGTTTGCAAGGGATTCTGGGTAACAGACCATGGTGGGAGGCAGTCAAGTCACCCCATCCTGGATTCCCCTGGGTGTCTAGTTTTCAGAAATGTATAGGTTTGCTAGGTTTCCCTAGGTGCCGGCAGGGCTAGGGTTCAAAATCTACAGCTAGTCACTTTGCCAAAAAAAGGGTCATTTTTCGCTGCAAAACCACGTTGCGTTTTGCGCCGTTTCCTGTCGCGGGCACTAGGCCGACCCGCACAAGTGAGGTACCATTTTTCTTGTAGGACTTTGGGGAACACGGGGTGGGTGGAAATTTGTGGATCCACGCAGATTCCAGAACTTTCCATCACAGAAATGTGGGGAAAATGTGTTTTTTTTGTCAATTTTTTACGTTTGCAAGGGATTCTGGGTAACAGACCATGGTGGGAGGCAGTCAAGTCACCCCATCCTGGATTCCCCTGGGTGTCTAGTTTTCAAAAATGTATAGGTTTGCTAGGTTTCCCTAGGTGCCGGCAGGGCTAGGGTTCAAAATCTACAGCTAGTCACTTTGCCAAAAAAAGGGTCATTTTTCACTGCAAAACCACGTTGCGTTTTGCGCCGTTTCCTGTCGCGGGCACTAGGCCGACCCGCACAAGTGAGGTACCATTTTTCTCGTAGGACTTTGGGGAACGCGGGGTGGGTGGAAATTTGTGGATCCACGCAGATTCCAGAACTTTCCATCACAGAAATGTGGGGAAAATGTGGGTTTTTTGTCAATTTTTTACGTTTGCAAGGGATTCTGGGTAACAGACCATGGTGGGAGGCAGTCAAGTCACCCCATCCTGGATTCCCCTGGGTGTCTAGTTTTCAAAAATGTATAGGTTTGCTAGGTTTCCCTAGGTGCCGGCAGGGCTAGGGTTCAAAATCTACAGCTAGTCACTTTGCCAAAAAAAGGGTCATTTTTCACTGCAAAACCACGTTGCGTTTTGCGCCGTTTCCTGTCGCGGGCACTAGGCCGACCCGCACAAGTGAGGTACCATTTTTCTCGTAGGACTTCGGGGAACGCGGGGTGGGTGGAAATTTGTGGATCCACGCAGATTCCAGAACTTTCCATCACAGAAATGTGGGGAAAATGTGTTTTTTTTGTCAATTTTTTACGTTTGCAAGGGATTCTGGGTAACAGACCATGGTGGGAGGCAGTCAAGTCACCCCATCCTGGATTCCCCTGGGTGTCTAGTTTTCAAAAATGTATAGGTTTGCTAGGTTTCCCTAGGTGCCGGCAGGGCTAGGGTTCAAAATCTACAGCTAGTCACTTTGCCAAAAAAAGGGTCATTTTTCACTGCAAAACCACGTTGCGTTTTGCGCCGTTTCCTGTCGCGGGCACTAGGCCGACCCGCACAAGTGAGGTACCATTTTTCTCGTAGGACTTTGGAGAACGCGGGGTGGGTGGAAATTTGTGGATCCACGCAGATTCCAGAACTTTCCATCACAGAAATGTGGGGAAAATGTGTTTTTTTTGTCAATTCTTTACGTTTGCAAGGGATTCTGGGTAACAGACCATGGTGGGAGGCAGTCAAGTCACCCCATCCTGGATTCCCCTGGGTGTCTAGTTTTCAAAAATGTATAGGTTTGCCAGGTTTCCCTAGGTGCCGGCAGGGCTAGGGTTCAAAATCTACAGCTAGTCACTTTGCCAAAAAAAGGGTCATTTTTCACTGCAAAACCACGTTGCGTTTTGCACCGTTTCCTGTCGCGGGCACTAGGCCGACCCGCACAAGTGAGGTACCATTTTTCTCGTAGGACTTTGGGGAAAGCGGGGTGGGTGGAAATTTGTGGATCCACGCAGATTCCAGAACTTTCCATCACAGAAATGTGGAGAAAATGTGTTTTTTTTGTCAATTTTTTACGTTTGCAAGGGATTCTGGGTAACAGACCATGGTGGGAGGCAGTCAAGTCACCCCATCCTGGATTCCCCTGGGTGTCTAGTTTTCAAAAATGTATAGGTTTGCTAGGTTTCCCTAGGTGCCGGCAGGGCTAGGGTTCAAAATCTACAGCTAGTCACTTTGCCAAAAAAAGGGTCATTTTTCACTGCAAAACCACGTTGCGTTTTGCGCCGTTTCCTGTCGCGGGCACTAGGCCGACCCGCACAAGTGAGGTACCATTTTTCTCGTAGGACTTTGGAGAACGTGGGGTGGGTGGAAATTTGTGGATCCACGCAGATTCCAGAACTTTCCATCACAGAAATGTGGGGAAAATGTGTTTTTTTTGTCAATTTTTTACGTTTGCAAGGGATTCTGGGTAACAGACCATGGTGGGAGGCAGTCAAGTCACCTCATCCTGGATTCCCCTGGGTGTCTAGTTTTCAAAAATGTATAGGTTTGCTAGGTTTCCCTAGGTGCCGGCAGGGCTAGGGTTCAAAATCTACAGCTAGTCACTTTGCCAAAAAAAGGGTCATTTTTCACTGCAAAACCACGTTGCGTTTTGCGCCGTTTCCTGTCGCGGGCACTAGGCCGACCCGCACAAGTGAGGTACCATTTTTCTCGTAGGACTTTGGGGAACGCGGGGTGGGTGGAAATTTGTGGATCCACGCAGATTCCAGAACTTTCCATCACAGAAATGTGGGGAAAATGTGTTTTTTTTGTCACTTTTTTACGTTTGCAAGGGATTCTGGGTAACAGACCATGGTGGGAGGCAGTCAAGTCACCCCATCCTGGATTCCCCTGGGTGTCTAGTTTTCAAAAATGTATAGGTTTGCTAGGTTTCCCTAGGTGCCGGCAGGGCTAGGGTTCAAAATCTACAGCTAGTCACTTTGCCAAAAAAAGGGTCATTTTTCACTGCAAAACCACGTTGCGTTTTGCGCCGTTTCCTGTCGCGGGCACTAGGCCGACCCGCACAAGTGAGGTACCATTTTTCTCGTAGGACTTTGGGGAACGCGGGGTGGGTGGAAATTTGTGGATCCACGCAGATTCCAGAACTTTCCATCACAGAAATGTGGGGAAAATGTGTTTTTTTTGTCAATTTTTTACATTTGCAAGGGATTCTGGGTAACAGACCATGGTGGGAGGCAGTCAAGTCACCCCATCCTGGATTCCCCTGGGTGTCTAGTTTTCAAAAATGTATAGGTTTGCTAGGTTTCCCTAGGTGCCGGCAGGGCTAGGGTTCAAAATCTACAGCTAGTCACTTTGCCAAAAAAAGGGTCATTTTTCGCTGCAAAACCACGTTGCGTTTTGCGCCGTTTCCTGTCGCGGGCACTAGGCCGACCCGCACAAGTGAGGTACCATTTTTCTCGTAGGACTTTGGGGAACGCGGGGTGGGTGGAAATTTGTGGATCCACGCAGATTCCAGAACTTTCCATCACAGAAATGTGGGGAAAATTTGTTTGTTTTGTCAATTTTTTACGTTTGCAAGGGATTCTGGGTAACAGACCATGGTGGGAGGCAGTCAAGTCACCCCATCCTGGATTCCCCTGGGTGTCTAGTTTTCAGAAATGTATAGGTTTGCTAGGTTTCCCTAGGTGCCGGCAGGGCTAGGGTTCAAAATCTACAGTGTGAGAAGTTGGCCTGGTATATGCTGTTCACTAGTTCTAGTGACCACCTTGTACCATGCCAAGCAACCCTTATGGTGTGGTTGTAAGTCAACCTTTTCGGACTAGCTGCCCTAGTGGTAGCGTAGGCTAAGCAGTCTTTGAGGCTAAACTCGTGATGCGTGTTAAGCAAGCTGTTTTACCAATAGTAACCCCCTTTTATACCAATGAAAGGACACCACACAGATATATATTCAAAATATATATGTATTTATTTCTCAAAGTAACCCCTAGTCTCTTTATGAGCACAGGAGCACAAATCGTCAAACAAGATTATCACAGAATACACAGAAGTTGCACTTTATATGGATAGGCCCTGGTGGCCACTCGAACCATATACTAAAATAGTGGTATAAGTACCACGAACAGAAAAGGGAAAAGGCCTAGGGCCTCTAGAATCGCTGGGCCTACAAGGAGCTAACGTCAGTTAGTGACCAGGAGGTCCACGGGTGGCGTGTGCAGAGCAAATAGTCACACGCGTGCTCCCATAGGTTTCAATGGGTGCGTAAAAAGTACAAAGTTACTGCAAAAGGAATCTTCCGGATGACCTAGGAACTTAAGATTTGGAACACAGGCACTAGAGATGTAATACTACACTTGGGCACAGGTGTGCCAGCTTTACCTCACCCACAGGAAGCGGGTGCATAGGCCTCGAAGTGCGTCGGGTTTCTTCTATCTGTTCCGTGGGGCCTGTAGACAAAAGTGCTGCAGGCGGTCGGTCGGGAAGAGATGCAGTGGATCCAAGAGTGGATCGGAGATGTTGAAGACCTGTAAGCAGAGGGGACAGTGTTCACAGTCACTAGCCAGTGACCAGCGTGGCACCAGGTGGGTACCAGGCGATGTCGGGTGCAAACAGGAAGGAAGGTGTAGCTTGACTCTGCAGCCACGTGGTCCCTGAAGGTCGACGACGTCCAGGAGTCGAGTCACGAGCTGTCCCACGCAGGCTCTCGCTGTCGGCGGTGTCGGCGACTTGATCGAAGCAAACAAGCCTTGGCAAAAGCAATTGTTGTAGGCAAGGAGTTTAAGCTGATGGTTCTGACCAGCAAGGTCAGAGGAACTGCTCCTTTGGAGGGGAGCAAGGGCCAGTCTGGAGCAACCAGACCAGCGGTGTTTGTCGTAGATTTCGTCGCCAAGATGGCCACTAGCCAGCGGGCCAGCAACCGGTTAGGCGCGTCGAGTGGCAAAATGCAGAAGGGCCCCACGCAGATCGTGGAGATGCTGGAGGGCTCACCTTTGGTGCAGATGCTGCTCGAGGGTTGGGCTTCTCAGGACCCAAAGCACAACTTGGAGGGAGCCTCGGTTGTTGCACTGGTCAGCTTGTCGTAGTCGTTTCAAGATGGCTGGCTCCACGTGTCTCGGTGCCTCCACGGGTCTCCTCTTTGCAGGGACTGTGGATCGGGCGGTGAGAGGTCTGGAGGTCCAGGTCTTGTCAGTCTCTGGGCTCGGGCTCCGGCGGGAGGCGGCGGCAAAGCAGACGTTGATTCGCTGGATGGTGCTTGCGTTAGCAAGGTGGTCACTCCCTGACCACAGGGGAGATTGGCTTCAGTCCTCTGTGCAGCAGAGCGTCGAAGTTCCCGTCTTCTTCTTAGTTTTAAGTTGATTCCAGGATGTCTGAAGTCTTAGGACACAGCTCCTACCTTTATTCGGATTCTAGGGGCCGGACTACCTGCTAGGTCCCTCCCTATGGGTGGGACCAGGAAGGGGGGTGGTTACACCCCCAATCCTTTGTCCAGCTCGCCCCAGGCCCGGGACTGGTGTGCCCCAGGACCGGTTTGAACTGGCATATGCACCGAGGCTCCTTGTGAGCCACAGGCATGTCTGGTTTCTTTCAAGCCCTACCTGACCAATACACAAAATCCTGTCTGGGGTGGTGCACGCACCTCCCCTGGCAGGAAACCCTTTGTCCACACCTCCCAAGCTGGAAGGACTCCCAGCAGCAGGAGGGCAGACTTGTGTCTGTGGTGGCAGCATCCATTTTGTGGAGCTGAGGCTATGTCGGATTTTACCCGGGTTTCAGGCACTGTACATGTCGTGTCCCTCTAGAAGGGTGGAATGCTAACCCCGTCGCCAGAATTGGCGAGGGGTTAGTATTCCAATTCGTATGACACCTTACTCGACATGTTTTGATAAAGCCAAACCAAAGATAGCATTTAACCGCGAGGTTCATAATGCACTTAAGAGTATATGGTATGACGATATCTGGAAACAGTAGAAGGAAGTTGTTCCGACCACTGTAGACAGGCTCAGCTCATGCCAGAGCACCATCTCACATGGAACCAAGCACTCTGCCTTCAGGATTGTTAAGGCCTGCCATAGGAGTGACTTATAGGTTACCAGGTGTCCCATTTAAGGTTAGGTATAGGTATACTACACCTAAGTAAGAGGTGATTACACCAACTTACCCCAGCTGAGTGATCAGCCAGTTGTGTCAAATTGTTAGGCCAAGCCTGGGGTGGCATAATACATGCTGCAGCCCTTGGCAGGCCTTGGGTACACCAATGCCCTGGGTACCTAGTGTACACTGGTACAGGGGCTGACAGGGTGATCCACTTCCAATTGGTTATGCACCTAGGGTGCATAGTTTTAATTTAGTAGAGAGAACAGCAGGCTGGGGGTCTGATTGGCAGGCCCACAGCCTCAATATGTCAAAAACCAGTGAAGCAAAAAGCAAAAATTTGGGGTGACCATAGGATAGCAGACCCTACTCTCCTACACAACCCCCCCCCAAACGCTGGGACATTAAACTAGCCTTGACCAGTCTCGTCTTCATGTCCTAAGTGGAAGTACCTGGAGAGACCATCTGCATTCCCATGGTCAGTACCTGGCCGGTGCTCCACTGTAAAGTCCATCCCCTGTAGGGAAATGGACCACCTAAGCAGTTTGGGGTTTTCACCCTTCATCTGATTTAGCCACAAGAGGGGCTTATGGTCGGTCTGAATCTTGAAGTGAGTGCCAAACAAGTATGGCCTCAGCTTCTTCAGGGCCCACACCACAGCAAAGGCCTCCCTCTCAATAGCTGACCAATTCTTCTCTCTGGGGGTCAACCTTCTGCTAATAAAAGCAATGGGTTTGTCTTGACCATCTACATTAAGTTGTGACAGCACAGCTCCCACACCCAACTCAGAAGCATCTGTTTGGACAATAAACTCTTTGGAGTAGTCAGGACTTTTCAGGATAGGTGCAGAGCACATGGCCTCCTTCAGGTCATCAAATGCCTTTTGACAGCTTACTGTCCACTGAACCTTTTTGGGCATCTTCTTGGATGTCAGATCATTAAGAGGAGTCACAATGGACCCATAGTTCTTAACAAACTTCCTGTAGTACCCAGTCAAGCCCAAGAAAGCTCGAACTTGAGTCTGGGTGGTTGGAGGGGACCAGTCCTTGATGGATTGTATCTTACTCTCCAGTGGTTGAACTCGGCCTCCACCTACAAGGTGGCCCAAATATACAACCTTACTCTGCCCTATCTGGCACTTAGTAGCCTTGATAGTGAGGCCTGCCCTTTGCAGAGCCTCAAGAGCCTTCTTCAGGTGGATCAGGTGATCCTCCCAGGTGGAGCTAAAGACAGCAATGTCATCAAGATATGCTGCGCAAAAGTCATCCAACCCAGTAAGGACTTGGTTCACCAGCCTTTGGAAGGTGGCAGGTGCATTCTTCAGACCAAAGGGCATCACCACAAACTGGTAGTGCCCACCTGGGGTTGAGAATGCTGTTTTGGCCTTAGACTCTTCAGCTAATCTGATTTGCCAATAGCCAGCTGTTAAGTCAAATGTGCTCAAAAACTTTGCAGAAGCTAGTTTGTCTATGAGCTCATCTGCCCTTGGAATAGGGTGTGCATCTGTCCTGGTGACAGCATTGAGTCCTCTGTAATCCACACAGAACCTCATCTCTCTCTTGCCATCTTTGGTGTGAGGTTTGGGGACCAGAACCACTGGGCTAGCCCAGGGGCTCTCTGAGGGTTCAATGACACCTAATTCCAGCATTTTATGTACCTCAGCCTTTATACAGTCCCTGACGTGGTCAGGTTGTCTGTAAAGTTTGTTCTTTACAGGCAGACTGTCACCAGTGTCCACCACATGGGTACACCAGTCAGTTTGACTAGGTATCAAGGAAAACATATGTGAAAATGATTGTAGAACCTGTCTACATTCAGTCTGCTGATGGGCAGTGAGGTTGCCTCCAAGGGTCACTCCTTCAACTGAGCCATCTTCAGGGTTCTGAGACAACAGGTCTGGGAGAGGGTCATTCTCTTCCTCCTGTCCCTCATCTGTAGCCATGAGCAAGCCCATGTCTGCCCTGTCAACATATGCTTTAAGCCTGTTAACATGGAGTACCCTGTGGGGACTCCTGGGAGTTCCTAGGTCGACCAAGTAGGTGACCTCTCCCTTCTTTTCCAGGATTGTATGGGGTCCAGACCATTTGTCTTGGAGTGCTGCTGGGGCCACTGGCTCCAACACCCATACCTTCTGTCCTGGCTGAAACTCAACCAAGACAGCCTTTTGGTCATGCCAAGCTTTCTGTAAGGCCTGGCTTGCCTCAAGGTTTTTGGATGCCTTCTCCATATACTCAGCCATCCTGGAGCGGAGACCAAGTACATAGTCCACTATGTCTAGCTTAGGCTTTTTGAGAGGTAACTCCCAGCCTTCCTTCACCAAACACAGTGGGCCTCTCACAGGGTGCCCAAACAACAATTCAAAGGGGCTGTAGCCAACTCCTTTTTGTGGGACCTCTCTGTAAGCAAACAGAAGGCAGGGTAGAAGGATGTCCCATCTTCGCCTGAGCTTTTCAGGTAATCCTTTGATCATACCCTTTAGGGTCTTGTTGAATCTCTCAACAAGCCCATTGCATTGTGGGTGATAAGGGGTGGTGAACTTGTAGTTGACACCACATTCCTTCCACATAGCTGTTAAGTATCCTGACATAAAGTTGGTACCTCTGTCAGATACTACCTCCTTAGGAAACCCCACTCTGGAGAATACTCCCAGCAGGGCCCTGGCCACAACAGGAGCTGTAGTGGTCCTAAGGGGAATTGCCTCTGGATACCTGGTGGCATGATCCACTACCACCAGTATAAATCTGTGCCCAGATGCAGTGGGAGGATCCATAGGACCCACTATGTCTATTCCCACTCTTTCAAAGGGAACCCCCACCACAGGTAGTGGTATCAGGGGGGCCTTTGTTGTGCCACCTGATTTGCCACTGGCTTGGCAGGTAACACAGGAGCGACAAAACTCCTTTGTATCTTCATTCATATGAGGCCAGTGAAAGTGAGGGACAAGTCTGTCCCAGGTCTTGTTCTGGCCTAGGTGTCCTGCTAAAGGAATATCATGGGCCAAGGTAAGAAGGAAGCCCCTAAATTGCAGAGGTATAACCAACCTCCTGGTTGCACCAGGCTTGGGGTCTCTAGCCTCTGAATAAAGGAGCCCTTCATCCCAATACACTTTATGGGTACCTTGAGCATTCCCAGCAGCCTCAGCAGCAGCCAGCTGTCTGAGGGGTTCAAGAGAGGGACAGGATAACTGAGCCTGCCTCAAGTCAGCCCTTGAAGGTCCCCCTGTCCCCAGAAACTCAACCTGGTCAGGTTCAAGCTCTTCAGGGACAGTTCCTTCAGGGTCCTCTAGATCAGCTTCCTGGGAAGGCTGATCATCACTCTGAGGCAGGGGGGAAGGCACAGCCTTGACCCTCCTGTTCTTCTTCTTGGTAGGTGCTTGGTCCATTGTTCCAGGATCCAAGACCTGTGGTTCAGTGAGGCACTTTTTGGCCTGTGACCTGGTCACAGCAAGGACATGTGATGATATACCTAACATCTCTGCATGAGTCCTGTACTCCACTTCTGACCATAGAGAACTCTCTAGGTCATTGCCCAACAAACATTCTACTGGGAGGTCTGCACTAACCACAACCCTTTTGAGGCCAGTTACCCCTCCCCATGAGAAGTTAACAACTGCCACACTATGTGAAGTAGTGGCATTGCTGGCATTGGTCACCAGGTAGTTCTCACCTGGTATGTACTGTCCAGGGTCCACAAAGCCTGGTGTCACCATAGTGACACTGGCACATGTGTCCCTGTAGGCTTGAGCCACTTTGTCATTAATTAAAGGAGTCTGTCTGTACTTGCCCAGGTTACTGGGGCTCACAGTCAGGGACAAATCAATGTCCCCATCACAGATCAAGACTGCCTGTGTCAGGGTTCTGTCTAAGTCAGAATCTCCTTCAGTTCCCATAGTGATTCCCACTACACCCTTTGTCTGGGGACCAACACTGCTAACAGTAGTACTGGGAGCAGGTGCCTTAGGGGCAACAGTGTTGGGGGCTCCACCCTTTTTGCAATCACTAGTCCAGTGAGTTGTATTTTTACAATGATTGCACCAGGGTTTCTTCTGACCTTCTTTCTTCTTCTTGGACTGTTGGGACCCACCCTCCTTAGCAGTAGTTTGGGGCCCTGTTGAAGACTTCTGGTCTTTAGGTTTCTGATCTCCACCCTTTTGGTCTGTTTTCTTCTGATCACCCCCTTGGCCCTGGTTCTGGTTCTTTTGCTTAACCCTGGTTCTGACCCATTTGTCTGCCTTCTTTCCCAATTCTTGGGGAGAGGTCAGATCAGAGTCAACCAAGTGTTGATGCAGTTGCTGGTTTTGACAGTTATTTAAAATCTGTTCTCTCATCATCAAATTATACAATCCTGTAAAATCAGATACCTTACTTCCCAGCAACCAACCCTCCAAAGCCTTAGTGGCACATTCAATGTATTCAGACCAGTCCTGAGTCTGTGTCTTTTGGGTGTCTCTGAACATTAACCTGTACTGCTCAGTGGTTAAGCCTAACCCATCAACTAGAACACTCTTCAGGACTCTGTAGTTTCTGACATCCTCTTCTCTAACAGTGAGGAGTCTGTCTCTGCCTCTTCCCTCAAAGGAGAGCCAGAGGATTGCTGCCCACTGGTCTTCAGGAACCTGCTGTACTTTGCAGGCCCTCTCAAGAGCAGTTATCCACTTGTGGATGTCATCCCCACTTTTGTAGGGGGGCACAACCTTAGACAGGTTTCTATTATCGAAAACCCTATCTTTGTCCTTAGGGACAATGCTGCCACCAGTGGGTATAGACCCACTCTCTTTATGCTGTCTAGCCTTGCTAAGTTTCTCTTCCATCAGGGCTACTTCTAGCTCCTGCTTCCTGATCCTCAGCTGAGCTTCTTGCATCTTGGCCTCATGTTCCCTCCTCTGAGGGGTGGTCATCCTTCTCCTGGAGTGACCTTGAGAGCCTCTAGAGCCATGGGAAGCATTGGAGTCACCTGAGCGATTCCTTTGCCTTCCAAGCCCTGTGTTAAGTCCACTGGGGAGATCCAGTGGGGTGAACCCACTGTCAGTCCCCAATAGCCTTAGTTTAGCTGGGCCAAGTATAACACTTGGCACTGGGCTAGTTCTCCCTTCATCCTCACTACTGTCAGTATCCTTTTCACTCTCATCCTCTGTGGTAGGCATCCCATCTAAGGGGTGACTATTGGGAAGGGGTACTTCAGTGGCATCTTCAGAAGGGGGGCCTCCTGTTCCTGTCCCTAAGGGGGCTAACTGGGAAGCTTTCCTGAGCTCTTTTTGATTTTCATCTTCTTGCAAGAGCTCTCTGAGCAAAGCAGAGGTAGGGTTCTTGGGCTGTTTAAGGCCTCTAAGAGTTGCCAGCTGCCTGAGCTCATTTTGATTAAGGGTAGCATAGATGGATGGTGCCCTCGGGGGGTCACTCTCAACAGAGATGGGTACAGTGGACCCCTCTGCCCCAGCCATTGCTCTTAAGTGTGGGTGGATGTGTTGCAATCTACCTACACTTGGGTTTACCTACTAAACCTATCTAGTAGTTGTAGTCAGGGTGTGCTACTCCCTTTGCTCTACAACAACTAAGTTCAGTAGAACTTAAGTATATCTAATCTTGTTTTATATGTACCTACAGGTACCTATGTGATCTTTCAATTGGTAACCAAGAGATTACAATGGTAAAACACAGCAAGCTCAAATCCAACCGCTGCTCACCAATGTGAGAAGTTGGCCTGGTATATGCTGTTCACTAGTTCTAGTGACCACCTTGTACCATGCCAAGCAACCCTTATGGTGTGGTTGTAAGTCAACCTTTTCGGACTAGCTGCCCTAGTGGTAGCGTAGGCTAAGCAGTCTTTGAGGCTAAACTCGTGATGCGTGTTAAGCAAGCTGTTTTACCAATAGTAACCCCCTTTTATACCAATGAAAGGACACCACACAGATATATATTCAAAATATATATGTATTTATTTCTCAAAGTAACCCCTAGTCTCTTTATGAGCACAGGAGCACAAATCGTCAAACAAGATTATCACAGAATACACAGAAGTTGCACTTTATATGGATAGGCCCTGGTGGCCACTCGAACCATATACTAAAATAGTGGTATAAGTACCACGAACAGAAAAGGGAAAAGGCCTAGGGCCTCTAGAATCGCTGGGCCTACAAGGAGCTAACGTCAGTTAGTGACCAGGAGGTCCACGGGTGGCGTGTGCAGAGCAAATAGTCACACGCGTGCTCCCATAGGTTTCAATGGGTGCGTAAAAAGTACAAAGTTACTGCAAAAGGAATCTTCCGGATGACCTAGGAACTTAAGATTTGGAACACAGGCACTAGAGATGTAATACTACACTTGGGCACAGGTGTGCCAGCTTTACCTCACCCACAGGAAGCGGGTGCATAGGCCTCGAAGTGCGTCGGGTTTCTTCTATCTGTTCCGTGGGGCCTGTAGACAAAAGTGCTGCAGGCGGTCGGTCGGGAAGAGATGCAGTGGATCCAAGAGTGGATCGGAGATGTTGAAGACCTGTAAGCAGAGGGGACAGTGTTCACAGTCACTAGCCAGTGACCAGCGTGGCACCAGGTGGGTACCAGGCGATGTCGGGTGCAAACAGGAAGGAAGGTGTAGCTTGACTCTGCAGCCACGTGGTCCCTGAAGGTCGACGACGTCCAGGAGTCGAGTCACGAGCTGTCCCACGCAGGCTCTCGCTGTCGGCGGTGTCGGCGACTTGATCGAAGCAAACAAGCCTTGGCAAAAGCAATTGTTGTAGGCAAGGAGTTTAAGCTGATGGTTCTGACCAGCAAGGTCAGAGGAACTGCTCCTTTGGAGGGGAGCAAGGGCCAGTCTGGAGCAACCAGACCAGCGGTGTTTGTCGTAGATTTCGTCGCCAAGATGGCCACTAGCCAGCGGGCCAGCAACCGGTTAGGCGCGTCGAGTGGCAAAATGCAGAAGGGCCCCACGCAGATCGTGGAGATGCTGGAGGGCTCACCTTTGGTGCAGATGCTGCTCGAGGGTTGGGCTTCTCAGGACCCAAAGCACAACTTGGAGGGAGCCTCGGTTGTTGCACTGGTCAGCTTGTCGTAGTCGTTTCAAGATGGCTGGCTCCACGTGTCTCGGTGCCTCCACGGGTCTCCTCTTTGCAGGGACTGTGGATCGGGCGGTGAGAGGTCTGGAGGTCCAGGTCTTGTCAGTCTCTGGGCTCGGGCTCCGGCGGGAGGCGGCGGCAAAGCAGACGTTGATTCGCTGGATGGTGCTTGCGTTAGCAAGGTGGTCACTCCCTGACCACAGGGGAGATTGGCTTCAGTCCTCTGTGCAGCAGAGCGTCGAAGTTCCCGTCTTCTTCTTAGTTTTAAGTTGATTCCAGGATGTCTGAAGTCTTAGGACACAGCTCCTACCTTTATTCGGATTCTAGGGGCCGGACTACCTGCTAGGTCCCTCCCTATGGGTGGGACCAGGAAGGGGGGTGGTTACACCCCCAATCCTTTGTCCAGCTCGCCCCAGGCCCGGGACTGGTGTGCCCCAGGACCGGTTTGAACTGGCATATGCACCGAGGCTCCTTGTGAGCCACAGGCATGTCTGGTTTCTTTCAAGCCCTACCTGACCAATACACAAAATCCTGTCTGGGGTGGTGCACGCACCTCCCCTGGCAGGAAACCCTTTGTCCACACCTCCCAAGCTGGAAGGACTCCCAGCAGCAGGAGGGCAGACTTGTGTCTGTGGTGGCAGCATCCATTTTGTGGAGCTGAGGCTATGTCGGATTTTACCCGGGTTTCAGGCACTGTACATGTCGTGTCCCTCTAGAAGGGTGGAATGCTAACCCCGTCGCCAGAATTGGCGAGGGGTTAGTATTCCAATTCGTATGACACCTTACTCGACATGTTTTGATAAAGCCAAACCAAAGATAGCATTTAACCGCGAGGTTCATAATGCACTTAAGAGTATATGGTATGACGATATCTGGAAACAGTAGAAGGAAGTTGTTCCGACCACTGTAGACAGGCTCAGCTCATGCCAGAGCACCATCTCACATGGAACCAAGCACTCTGCCTTCAGGATTGTTAAGGCCTGCCATAGGAGTGACTTATAGGTTACCAGGTGTCCCATTTAAGGTTAGGTATAGGTATACTACACCTAAGTAAGAGGTGATTACACCAACTTACCCCAGCTGAGTGATCAGCCAGTTGTGTCAAATTGTTAGGCCAAGCCTGGGGTGGCATAATACATGCTGCAGCCCTTGGCAGGCCTTGGGTACACCAATGCCCTGGGTACCTAGTGTACACTGGTACAGGGGCTGACAGGGTGATCCACTTCCAATTGGTTATGCACCTAGGGTGCATAGTTTTAATTTAGTAGAGAGAACAGCAGGCTGGGGGTCTGATTGGCAGGCCCACAGCCTCAATATGTCAAAAACCAGTGAAGCAAAAAGCAAAAATTTGGGGTGACCATAGGATAGCAGACCCTACTCTCCTACACAACCCCCCCCCAAACGCTGGGACATTAAACTAGCCTTGACCAGTCTCGTCTTCATGTCCTAAGTGGAAGTACCTGGAGAGACCATCTGCATTCCCATGGTCAGTACCTGGCCGGTGCTCCACTGTAAAGTCCATCCCCTGTAGGGAAATGGACCACCTAAGCAGTTTGGGGTTTTCACCCTTCATCTGATTTAGCCACAAGAGGGGCTTATGGTCGGTCTGAATCTTGAAGTGAGTGCCAAACAAGTATGGCCTCAGCTTCTTCAGGGCCCACACCACAGCAAAGGCCTCCCTCTCAATAGCTGACCAATTCTTCTCTCTGGGGGTCAACCTTCTGCTAATAAAAGCAATGGGTTGGTCTTGACCATCTACATTAAGTTGTGACAGCACAGCTCCCACACCCAACTCAGAAGCATCTGTTTGGACAATAAACTCTTTGGAGTAGTCAGGACTTTTCAGGATAGGTGCAGAGCACATGGCCTCCTTCAGGTCATCAAATGCCTTTTGACAGCTTACTGTCCACTGAACCTTTTTGGGCATCTTCTTGGATGTCAGATCATTAAGAGGAGTCACAATGGACCCATAGTTCTTAACAAACTTCCTGTAGTACCCAGTCAAGCCCAAGAAAGCTCGAACTTGAGTCTGGGTGGTTGGAGGGGACCAGTCCTTGATGGATTGTATCTTACTCTCCAGTGGTTGAACTCGGCCTCCACCTACAAGGTGGCCCAAATATACAACCTTACTCTGCCCTATCTGGCACTTAGTAGCCTTGATAGTGAGGCCTGCCCTTTGCAGAGCCTCAAGAGCCTTCTTCAGGTGGATCAGGTGATCCTCCCAGGTGGAGCTAAAGACAGCAATGTCATCAAGATATGCTGCGCAAAAGTCATCCAACCCAGTAAGGACTTGGTTCACCAGCCTTTGGAAGGTGGCAGGTGCATTCTTCAGACCAAAGGGCATCACCACAAACTGGTAGTGCCCACCTGGGGTTGAGAATGCTGTTTTGGCCTTAGACTCTTCAGCTAATCTGATTTGCCAATAGCCAGCTGTTAAGTCAAATGTGCTCAAAAACTTTGCAGAAGCTAGTTTGTCTATGAGCTCATCTGCCCTTGGAATAGGGTGTGCATCTGTCCTGGTGACAGCATTGAGTCCTCTGTAATCCACACAGAACCTCATCTCTCTCTTGCCATCTTTGGTGTGAGGTTTGGGGACCAGAACCACTGGGCTAGCCCAGGGGCTCTCTGAGGGTTCAATGACACCTAATTCCAGCATTTTATGTACCTCAGCCTTTATACAGTCCCTGACGTGGTCAGGTTGTCTGTAAAGTTTGTTCTTTACAGGCAGACTGTCACCAGTGTCCACCACATGGGTACACCAGTCAGTTTGACTAGGTATCAAGGAAAACATATGTGAAAATGATTGTAGAACCTGTCTACATTCAGTCTGCTGATGGGCAGTGAGGTTGCCTCCAAGGGTCACTCCTTCAACTGAGCCATCTTCAGGGTTCTGAGACAACAGGTCTGGGAGAGGGTCACTCTCTTCCTCCTGTCCCTCATCTGTAGCCATGAGCAAGCCCATGTCTGCCCTGTCAACATATGCTTTAAGCCTGTTAACATGGAGTACCCTGTGGGGACTCCTGGGAGTTCCTAGGTCGACCAAGTAGGTGACCTCTCCCTTCTTTTCCAGGATTGTATGGGGTCCAGACCATTTGTCTTGGAGTGCTGCTGGGGCCACTGGCTCCAACACCCATACCTTCTGTCCTGGCTGAAACTCAACCAAGACAGCCTTTTGGTCATGCCAAGCTTTCTGTAAGGCCTGGCTTGCCTCAAGGTTTTTGGATGCCTTCTCCATATACTCAGCCATCCTGGAGCGGAGACCAAGTACATAGTCCACTATGTCTAGCTTAGGCTTTTTGAGAGGTAACTCCCAGCCTTCCTTCACCAAACACAGTGGGCCTCTCACAGGGTGCCCAAACAACAATTCAAAGGGGCTGTAGCCAACTCCTTTTTGTGGGACCTCTCTGTAAGCAAACAGAAGGCAGGGTAGAAGGATGTCCCATCTTCGCCTGAGCTTTTCAGGTAATCCTTTGATCATACCCTTTAGGGTCTTGTTGAATCTCTCAACAAGCCCATTGCATTGTGGGTGATAAGGGGTGGTGAACTTGTAGTTGACACCACATTCCTTCCACATAGCTGTTAAGTATCCTGACATAAAGTTGGTACCTCTGTCAGATACTACCTCCTTAGGAAACCCCACTCTGGAGAATACTCCCAGCAGGGCCCTGGCCACAACAGGAGCTGTAGTGGTCCTAAGGGGAATTGCCTCTGGATACCTGGTGGCATGATCCACTACCACCAGTATAAATCTGTGCCCAGATGCAGTGGGAGGATCCATGGGACCCACTATGTCTATTCCCACTCTTTCAAAGGGAACCCCCACCACCGGTAGTGGTATCAGGGGGGCCTTTGTTGTGCCACCTGATTTGCCACTGGCTTGGCAGGTAACACAGGAGCGACAAAACTCCTTTGTATCTTCATTCATATGAGGCCAGTGAAAGTGAGGGACAAGTCTGTCCCAGGTCTTGTTCTGGCCTAGGTGTCCTGCTAAAGGAATATCATGGGCCAAGGTAAGAAGGAAGCCCCTAAATTGCAGAGGTATAACCAACCTCCTGGTTGCACCAGGCTTGGGGTCTCTAGCCTCTGAATAAAGGAGCCCTTCATCCCAATACACTTTATGGGTACCTTGAGCATTCCCAGCAGCCTCAGCAGCAGCCAGCTGTCTGAGGGGTTCAAGAGAGGGACAGGATAACTGAGCCTGCCTCAAGTCAGCCCTTGAAGGTCCCCCTGTCCCCAGAAACTCAACCTGGTCAGGTTCAAGCTCTTCAGGGACAGTTCCTTCAGGGTCCTCTAGATCAGCTTCCTGGGAAGGCTGATCATCACTCTGAGGCAGGGGGGAAGGCACAGCCTTGACCCTCCTGTTCTTCTTCTTGGTAGGTGCTTGGTCCATTGTTCCAGGATCCAAGACCTGTGGTTCAGTGAGGCACTTTTTGGCCTGTGACCTGGTCACAGCAAGGACATGTGATGATATACCTAACATCTCTGCATGAGTCCTGTACTCCACTTCTGACCATAGAGAACTCTCTAGGTCATTGCCCAACAAACATTCTACTGGGAGGTCTGCACTAACCACAACCCTTTTGAGGCCAGTTACCCCTCCCCATGAGAAGTTAACAACTGCCACACTATGTGAAGTAGTGGCATTGCTGGCATTGGTCACCAGGTAGTTCTCACCTGGTATGTACTGTCCAGGGTCCACAAAGCCTGGTGTCACCATAGTGACACTGGCACATGTGTCCCTGTAGGCTTGAGCCACTTTGTCATTAATTAAAGGAGTCTGTCTGTACTTGCCCAGGTTACTGGGGCTCACAGTCAGGGACAAATCAATGTCCCCATCACAGATCAAGACTGCCTGTGTCAGGGTTCTGTCTAAGTCAGAATCTCCTTCAGTTCCCATAGTGATTCCCACTACACCCTTTGTCTGGGGACCAACACTGCTAACAGTAGTACTGGGAGCAGGTGCCTTAGGGGCAACAGTGTTGGGGGCTCCACCCTTTTTGCAATCACTAGTCCAGTGAGTTGTATTTTTACAATGATTGCACCAGGGTTTCTTCTGACCTTCTTTCTTCTTCTTGGACTGTTGGGACCCACCCTCCTTAGCAGTAGTTTGGGGCCCTGTTGAAGACTTCTGGTCTTTAGGTTTCTGATCTCCACCCTTTTGGTCTGTTTTCTTCTGATCACCCCCTTGGCCCTGGTTCTGGTTCTTTTGCTTAACCCTGGTTCTGACCCATTTGTCTGCCTTCTTTCCCAATTCTTGGGGAGAGGTCAGATCAGAGTCAACCAAGTGTTGATGCAGTTGCTGGTTTTGACAGTTATTTAAAATCTGTTCTCTCATCATCAAATTATACAATCCTGTAAAATCAGATACCTTACTTCCCAGCAACCAACCCTCCAAAGCCTTAGTGGCACATTCAATGTATTCAGACCAGTCCTGAGTCTGTGTCTTTTGGGTGTCTCTGAACATTAACCTGTACTGCTCAGTGGTTAAGCCTAACCCATCAACTAGAACACTCTTCAGGACTCTGTAGTTTCTGACATCCTCTTCTCTAACAGTGAGGAGTCTGTCTCTGCCTCTTCCCTCAAAGGAGAGCCAGAGGATTGCTGCCCACTGGTCTTCAGGAACCTGCTGTACTTTGCAGGCCCTCTCAAGAGCAGTTATCCACTTGTGGATGTCATCCCCACTTTTGTAGGGGGGCACAACCTTAGACAGGTTTCTATTATCGAAAACCCTATCTTTGTCCTTAGGGACAATGCTGCCACCAGTGGGTATAGACCCACTCTCTTTATGCTGTCTAGCCTTGCTAAGTTTCTCTTCCATCAGGGCTACTTCTAGCTCCTGCTTCCTGATCCTCAGCTGAGCTTCTTGCATCTTGGCCTCATGTTCCCTCCTCTGAGGGGTGGTCATCCTTCTCCTGGAGTGACCTTGAGAGCCTCTAGAGCCATGGGAAGCATTGGAGTCACCTGAGCGATTCCTTTGCCTTCCAAGCCCTGTGTTAAGTCCACTGGGGAGATCCAGTGGGGTGAACCCACTGTCAGTCCCCAATAGCCTTAGTTTAGCTGGGCCAAGTATAACACTTGGCACTGGGCTAGTTCTCCCTTCATCCTCACTACTGTCAGTATCCTTCTCACTTTCCTCCTCTGTGGTAGGCATCCCATCTAAGGGGTGACTATTGGGAAGGGGTACTTCAGTGGCATCTTCAGAAGGGGGGCCTCCTGTTCCTGTCCCTAAGGGGGCTAACTGGGAAGCTTTCCTGAGCTCTTTTTGATTTTCATCTTCTTGCAAGAGCTCTCTGAGCAAAGCAGAGGTAGGGTTCTTGGGCTGTTTAAGGCCTCTAAGAGTTGCCAGCTGCCTGAGCTCATTTTGATTAAGGGTAGCATAGATGGATGGTGCCCTCGGGGGGTCACTCTCAACAGAGATGGGTACAGTGGACCCCTCTGCCCCAGCCATTGCTCTTAAGTGTGGGTGGATGTGTTGCAATCTACCTACACTTGGGTTTACCTACTAAACCTATCTAGTAGTTGTAGTCAGGGTGTGCTACTCCCTTTGCTCTACAACAACTAAGTTCAGTAGAACTTAAGTATATCTAATCTTGTTTTATATGTACCTACAGGTACCTATGTGATCTTTCAATTGGTAACCAAGAGATTACAATGGTAAAACACAGCAAGCTCAAATCCAACCGCTGCTCACCAATGTGAGAAGTTGGCCTGGTATATGCTGTTCACTAGTTCTAGTGACCACCTTGTACCATGCCAAGCAACCCTTATGGTGTGGTTGTAAGTCAACCTTTTCGGACTAGCTGCCCTAGTGGTAGCGTAGGCTAAGCAGTCTTTGAGGCTAAACTCGTGATGCGTGTTAAGCAAGCTGTTTTACCAATAGTAACCCCCTTTTATACCAATGAAAGGACACCACACAGATATATATTCAAAATATATATGTATTTATTTCTCAAAGTAACCCCTAGTCTCTTTATGAGCACAGGAGCACAAATCGTCAAACAAGATTATCACAGAATACACAGAAGTTGCACTTTATATGGATAGGCCCTGGTGGCCACTCGAACCATATACTAAAATAGTGGTATAAGTACCACGAACAGAAAAGGGAAAAGGCCTAGGGCCTCTAGAATCGCTGGGCCTACAAGGAGCTAACGTCAGTTAGTGACCAGGAGGTCCACGGGTGGCGTGTGCAGAGCAAATAGTCACACGCGTGCTCCCATAGGTTTCAATGGGTGCGTAAAAAGTACAAAGTTACTGCAAAAGGAATCTTCCGGATGACCTAGGAACTTAAGATTTGGAACACAGGCACTAGAGATGTAATACTACACTTGGGCACAGGTGTGCCAGCTTTACCTCACCCACAGGAAGCGGGTGCATAGGCCTCGAAGTGCGTCGGGTTTCTTCTATCTGTTCCGTGGGGCCTGTAGACAAAAGTGCTGCAGGCGGTCGGTCGGGAAGAGATGCAGTGGATCCAAGAGTGGATCGGAGATGTTGAAGACCTGTAAGCAGAGGGGACAGTGTTCACAGTCACTAGCCAGTGACCAGCGTGGCACCAGGTGGGTACCAGGCGATGTCGGGTGCAAACAGGAAGGAAGGTGTAGCTTGACTCTGCAGCCACGTGGTCCCTGAAGGTCGACGACGTCCAGGAGTCGAGTCACGAGCTGTCCCACGCAGGCTCTCGCTGTCGGCGGTGTCGGCGACTTGATCGAAGCAAACAAGCCTTGGCAAAAGCAATTGTTGTAGGCAAGGAGTTTAAGCTGATGGTTCTGACCAGCAAGGTCAGAGGAACTGCTCCTTTGGAGGGGAGCAAGGGCCAGTCTGGAGCAACCAGACCAGCGGTGTTTGTCGTAGATTTCGTCGCCAAGATGGCCACTAGCCAGCGGGCCAGCAACCGGTTAGGCGCGTCGAGTGGCAAAATGCAGAAGGGCCCCACGCAGATCGTGGAGATGCTGGAGGGCTCACCTTTGGTGCAGATGCTGCTCGAGGGTTGGGCTTCTCAGGACCCAAAGCACAACTTGGAGGGAGCCTCGGTTGTTGCACTGGTCAGCTTGTCGTAGTCGTTTCAAGATGGCTGGCTCCACGTGTCTCGGTGCCTCCACGGGTCTCCTCTTTGCAGGGACTGTGGATCGGGCGGTGAGAGGTCTGGAGGTCCAGGTCTTGTCAGTCTCTGGGCTCGGGCTCCGGCGGGAGGCGGCGGCAAAGCAGACGTTGATTCGCTGGATGGTGCTTGCGTTAGCAAGGTGGTCACTCCCTGACCACAGGGGAGATTGGCTTCAGTCCTCTGTGCAGCAGAGCGTCGAAGTTCCCGTCTTCTTCTTAGTTTTAAGTTGATTCCAGGATGTCTGAAGTCTTAGGACACAGCTCCTACCTTTATTCGGATTCTAGGGGCCGGACTACCTGCTAGGTCCCTCCCTATGGGTGGGACCAGGAAGGGGGGTGGTTACACCCCCAATCCTTTGTCCAGCTCGCCCCAGGCCCGGGACTGGTGTGCCCCAGGACCGGTTTGAACTGGCATATGCACCGAGGCTCCTTGTGAGCCACAGGCATGTCTGGTTTCTTTCAAGCCCTACCTGACCAATACACAAAATCCTGTCTGGGGTGGTGCACGCACCTCCCCTGGCAGGAAACCCTTTGTCCACACCTCCCAAGCTGAAAGGACTCCCAGCAGCAGGAGGGCAGACTTGTGTCTGTGGTGGCAGCATCCATTTTGTGGAGCTGAGGCTATGTCTGATTTTACCCGGGTTTCAGGCACTGTACATGTCGTGTCCCTCTAGAAGGGTGGAATGCTAACCCCGTCGCCAGAATTGGCGAGGGGTTAGTATTCCAATTCGTATGACACCTTACTCGACATGTTTTGATAAAGCCAAACCAAAGATAGCATTTAACCGCGAGGTTCATAATGCACTTAAGAGTATATGGTATGACGATATCTGGAAACAGTAGAAGGAAGTTGTTCCGACCACTGCAGACAGGCTCAGCTCATGCCAGAGCACCATCTCACATGGAACCAAGCACTCTGCCTTCAGGATTGTTAAGGCCTGCCATAGGAGTGACTTATAGGTTACCAGGTGTCCCATTTAAGGTTAGGTATAGGTATACTACACCTAAGTAAGAGGTGATTACACCAACTTACCCCAGCTGAGTGATCAGCCAGTTGTGTCAAATTGTTAGGCCAAGCCTGGGGTGGCATAATACATGCTGCAGCCCTTGGCAGGCCTTGGGTACACCAATGCCCTGGGTACCTAGTGTACACTGGTACAGGGGCTGACAGGGTGATCCAACCAATTGGGTATGTACCTAGGGTACATGGAGTCCATTTTAAAGAGAGAACAGCCAGGCTGAGATCCTGAATAGCAGGATCTCAGGCCAACTAAGTCGAAAAACCAGCTAGACACTAGGCAAAAATTTGGGGGTAACCATAGTCAGATATCCACCTTCCTACACAACCCCCCCCCAAACGAAGGGAGATAAGGCTGACCTTGACCAGGTAAGCCTATATTGCCCAAGTGGCCATATAAGGAGGAACCAGCACTGGCATGGTTACCCCCTGTCTCATGGTCCACTAAGCAATCCCTCACCCTAAGGGTATCAGAGGGTCTCCACCATAGGGAATCTCTACCTTTGGTGTGTCTTGGCAAAGTAAAAGGCTGGTGTTGAGATGGAGTACTGAAGTGAGTGTCCTCAAAGTGAGGCCTCAGCTTCCTCCAATCCCCCTCCACCATGGATGCCTTTCTTTCCTTAACTGAGTTGCACTGTGCTCTCAGGGTCAGCCTCTGGCTACCTAAAGCTGGAGGCTGGGTCCCTTTTGTGGGCTTACTGGAGGGACAGGTCAGGTTTGGGGCCCTAAGGTCCCAGGTTTGCCTGTGCCCAACAGAATCCCTCTGGGGGAGGTCCCTAACTACCTGTAAAGGAGATCCCTCAGGAATGTTTTTACCCATCACCTGACTAGGGCTACTAGCCAGGCAATCCTCATTCTTTTGATGGGGGGGTTCTTGTGGACAGGGGCCCTCTGGGGGTCCACTGGCCTCCCTGACCTCTGCAGCCCTGGGCTGACTGAGGCAGGGTAGAGAGAGGCAGGCTACCTGCACCAGACTGGGTCCCACCTTGGAAGGGGCCACTGACATCAGAGGCTCTGCCAGGCCAGGCCTGGCTACCTCTGGGGCAGTTCCTTCACAAGGGGTGAGGTCAGATCCCTGAGGAGGCTGACCTTTTCCTAATGTCTGGGGAGAGGGAGACTTTTCTTCCTCCCCACTACTCTCAGTTTGTGTGGAGTGATCCATTGTTTCAGGCTTCACTACACCTATGTCAGTCTGAGTATAGGCTGAGACCATTACAGCCTTGCCAACCTTTTCAGGGGGGCACTCAGTTTGTGTTTGAGCTGTGACTGTCACAGCTCTGCCAGTCTCTACAGGGAAGTCTGTCTGTGCCTGGGCTGTGGCTACCACTGCCCTTCCAACCTTTTCAGGGAGGAAATCTATTTGGACAGGGGTTGTGAATGGCACAACCCCCCTACCCTTTTGTGACAGGCCTACCATTTTAGAATGGGTGTCTTGTTCAACTCCAGCCCAAGCTGAGAGTTCTAAGTCATTCCCCAGTAAGCAGTCTACAGGCAAGGTTGGGGACACTGCCACCCTTTTAGGGCCAGTGACACCTCCCCAGCTGAGACATACCTCTGCCATGGGATGACTGTTCTGTTTGCCATCAATGTTGGTCACCTGGTAGGAGAAACCAGGCAAAAGCTGCTCAGAGGGAACTAGCCAATGGGCCACCATTGTGATGCTAGCTCCAGTGTCTCTGTAGGCCTCAGCTTTTGTACCATTGATGTAGGGCTCCTGTCTGTACCTACCCAAAGTGTTGGGACAGGCAGTGAAGTTGGCAAACCCCATGCCACCATCACAGACAAGAGTATCTGCTGCAGGGGAATTGGCTAAGCCAGGGTCCCCCTGTGTTCCCCAAGTAAACCCACCCAGATTTCTGGGGGCACTCCCACCACCTGGGGGATTACTGCTGACAGTAATAGGTGGTGTGACAGGAGTAATTGGAGGAACAGTTTTGTTTTTAGCCCTTGGGCAACCGCTGTCAGTTTTCCAATGCCCAGGAGTTTTACACTCATGGCAGTAGGGCTTTTTGGCTGTGGTAGAGGAGGGAGCTTGGGACCCACCACCCTGTGTGGAGTTTTGGGGCCCTGAGGAAGGTTTCTCTTTTTCTTTATCCCCACCCTTCTCTTGAGGCTTGGTGGTATCTTTCTTTTGGTCACCACCCTGGTTTTTAGGCCTGATCCTGGTCCTGACCCATTTATCTGCCCTCTTTCCCAATTCTTGGGGAGAGGTCAAATCTGAGTCTACCAGGTGTTGATGGAGAAGCTGGTTTTGACAATTACTTAAAATCTGCTCTCTCATCATCAAATTGTACAATCCTGTATAATCAGACACCTTACTTCCCAGCAACCAACCCTCCAAAGCCTTAGTGGCACATTCCACATATTCAGACCAGTCCTGAGTCTGTGTCTTCTGGGTGTCTCTGAACATTAACCTGTACTGTTCAGTGGTTAAGCCTAACCCATCAACTAGGACACTCTTCAGGACTCTGTAATTTCTGACATCCTCTTCTCTAACAGTGAGGAGTCTATCTCTGCCTCTCCCCTCAAAGGAGAGCCATAAGATTGCTGCCCACTGGTCTTCAGGAACCTGCTGCACTTTGCAGGCTCTCTCAAGAGCAGTCATCCATTTGTGGATGTCATCCCCACTTTTGTAGGGGGGCACAATCTTGGACAGGTTCCTATTGTCAAAGACCCTATCTTTGTCCCTAGGGACATTGCTGCCACCAGTGGGTATAGACCCACTCTCTCTATGCTGCCTAGCCTTGCTCAGTTTTTCTTCCATCAGGGCTACTTCTAGCTCCTGCTTCCTGATCCTCAGCTGGGCTTCTTGCATCTTGGCCTCATGTTCCCTCCTCTGAGGGGTGGTCATCCTTCTCCTGGAGTGACCTTGAGAGCCTCTAGAGCCATGGGAAGCATTGGAGTCACCTGAGCGATTCCTTTGCCTTCCAAGCCCTGTGTTAAGTCCACTGGGGAGATCCAGTGGGGTGAACCCACTGTCAGTCCCCAATAGCCTTAGTTTAGCTGGGCCAAGTATAACACTTGGCACTGGGCTAGTTCTCCCTTCATCCTCACTACTGTCAGTATCCTTTTCACTCTCATCCTCTGTGGTAGGCATCCCATCTAAGGGGTGACTATTGGAAAGGGGTACCTCAGTGGCATCTTCAGAAGGGGGGCCTCCTGTTCCTGTCCCTAAGGGGGCTAACTGGGAAGCTTTCCTGAGCTCTTTTTGATTTTCATCTTCTTGCAAGAGCTCTCTGAGCAAAGCAGAGGTAGGGTTCTTGGGCTGTTTAAGGCCTCTAAGAGTTGCCAGCTGCCTGAGCTCATTTTGATTAAGGGTAGCATAGATGGATGGTGCCCTCGGGGGGTCACTCTCAACAGAGATGGGTACAGTGGACCCCTCTGCCCCAGCCATTGCTCTTAAGTGTGGGTGGATGTGTTGCAATCTACCTACACTTGGGTTTACCTACTAAACCTATCTAGTAGTTGTAGTCAGGGTGTGCTACTCCCTTTGCTCTACCACAACTAAGTTCAGTAGAACTTAAGTATATCTAATCTTGTTTTATATGTACCTACAGGTACCTATGTGATCTTTCAATTGGTAACCAAGAGATTACAATGGTAAAACACAGCAAGCTCAAATCCAACCGCTGCTCACCAATGTGAGAAGTTGGCCTGGTATATGCTGTTCACTAGTTCTAGTGACCACCTTGTACCATGCCAAGCAACCCTTATGGTGTGGTTGTAAGTCAACCTTTTCGGACTAGCTGCCCTAGTGGTAGCGTAGGCTAAGCAGTCTTTGAGGCTAAACTCGTGATGCGTGTTAAGCAAGCTGTTTTACCAATAGTAACCCCCTTTTATACCAATGAAAGGACACCACACAGATATATATTCAAAATATATATGTATTTATTTCTCAAAGTAACCCCTAGTCTCTTTATGAGCACAGGAGCACAAATCGTCAAACAAGATTATCACAGAATACACAGAAGTTGCACTTTATATGGATAGGCCCTGGTGGCCACTCGAACCATATACTAAAATAGTGGTATAAGTACCACGAACAGAAAAGGGAAAAGGCCTAGGGCCTCTAGAATCGCTGGGCCTACAAGGAGCTAACGTCAGTTAGTGACCAGGAGGTCCACGGGTGGCGTGTGCAGAGCAAATAGTCACACGCGTGCTCCCATAGGTTTCAATGGGTGCGTAAAAAGTACAAAGTTACTGCAAAAGGAATCTTCCGGATGACCTAGGAACTTAAGATTTGGAACACAGGCACTAGAGATGTAATACTACACTTGGGCACAGGTGTGCCAGCTTTACCTCACCCACAGGAAGCGGGTGCATAGGTGTAGGAGAGTAGGGTCTGCTATCCTATGGTCACCCCAAATTTTTGCTTTTTGCTTCACTGGTTTTTGACATATTGAGGCTGTGGGCCTGCCAATCAGACCCCCAGCCTGCTGTTCTCTCTACTAAATTAAAACTATGCACCCTAGGTGCATAACCAATTGGAAGTGGATCACCCTGTCAGCCCCTGTACCAGTGTACACTAGGTACCCAGGGCATTGGTGTACCCAAGGCCTGCCAAGGGCTGCAGCATGTATTATGCCACCCCAGGCTTGGCCTAACAATTTGACACAACTGGCTGATCACTCAGCTGGGGTAAGTTGGTGTAATCACCTCTTACTTAGGTGTAGTATACCTATACCTAACCTTAAATGGGACACCTGGTAACCTATAAGTCACTCCTATGGCAGGCCTTAACAATCCTGAAGGCAGAGTGCTTGGTTCCATGTGGGATGGTGCTCTGGCATGAGCTGAGCCTGTCTGCAGTGGTCGGAACAACTTCCTTCTACTGTTTCCAGATATCGTCATACCATATACTCTTAAGTGCATTATGAACCTCGCGGTTAAATGCTATCTTTGGTTTGGCTTTATCAAAACATGTCGAGTAAGGTGTCATACGAATTGGAATACTAACCCCTCGCCAATTCTGGCGACGGGGTTAGCATTCCACCCTTCTAGAGGGACACGACATGTACAGTACCTGAAACCCGGGTAAAATCAGACATAGCCTCAGCTCCACAAAATGGATGCTGCCACCACAGACACAAGTCTGCCCTCCTGCTGCTGGGAGTCCTTCCAGCTTGGGAGGTGTGGACAAAGGGTTTCCTGCCAGGGGAGGTGCGTGCACCACCCCAGACAGGATTTTGTGTATTGGTCAGGTAGGGCTTGAAAGAAACCAGACATGCCTGTGGCTCACAAGGAGCCTCGGTGCATATGCCAGTTCAAACCGGTCCTGGGGCACACCAGTCCCGGGCCTGGGGCGAGCTGGACAAAGGATTGGGGGTGTAACCACCCCCCTTCCTGGTCCCACCCATAGGGAGGGACCTAGCAGGTAGTCCGGCCCCTAGAATCCGAATAAAGGTAGGAGCTGTGTCCTAAGACTTCAGACATCCTGGAATCAACTTAAAACTAAGAAGAAGACGGGAACTTCGACGCTCTGCTGCACAGAGGACTGAAGCCAATCTCCCCTGTGGTCAGGGAGTGACCACCTTGCTAACGCAAGCACCATCCAGCGAATCAACGTCTGCTTTGCCGCCGCCTCCCGCCGGAGCCCGAGCCCAGAGACTGACAAGACCTGGACCTCCAGACCTCTCACCGCCCGATCCACAGTCCCTGCAAAGAGGAGACCCGTGGAGGCACCGAGACACGTGGAGCCAGCCATCTTGAAACGACTACGACAAGCTGACCAGTGCAACAACCGAGGCTCCCTCCAAGTTGTGCTTTGGGTCCTGGGAAGCCCAACCCTCGAGCAGCATCTGCACCAAAGGTGAGCCCTCCAGCATCTCCACGATCTGCGTGGGGCCCTTCTGCATTTTGCCACTCGACGCGCCTAACCGGTTGCTGGCCCGCTGGCTAGTGGCCATCTTG
This sequence comes from Triturus cristatus, assembly GCF_964204655.1. Taxonomy (NCBI): domain Eukaryota; kingdom Metazoa; phylum Chordata; class Amphibia; order Caudata; family Salamandridae; genus Triturus; species Triturus cristatus. The sequence continues at coordinate 1,082,158,757 of NC_140579.1, read as the reverse complement.
GCGACGAAATCTACGACAAACACCGCTGGTCTGGTTGCTCCAGACTGGCCCTTGCTCCCCTCCAAAGGAGCAGTTCCTCTGACCTTGCTGGTCAGAACCATCAGCTTAAACTCCTTGCCTACAACAATTGCTTTTGCCAAGGCTTGTTTGCTTCGATCAAGTCGCCGACACCGCCGACAGCGAGAGCCTGCGTGGGACAGCTCGTGACTCGACTCCTGGACGTCGTCGACCTTCAGGGACCACGTGGCTGCAGAGTCAAGCTACACCTTCCTTCCTGTTTGCACCCGACATCGCCTGGTACCCACCTGGTGCCACGCTGGTCACTGGCTAGTGACTGTGAACACTGTCCCCTCTGCTTTCAGGTCTTCAACATCTCCGATCCACTCTTGGATCCACTGCATCTCTTCCCGACCGACCGCCTGCAGCACTTTTGTCTACAGGCCCCACGGAACAGATAGAAGAAACCCGACGCACTTCGAGGCCTATGCACCCGCTTCCTGTGGGTGAGGTAAAGCTGGCACACCTGTGCCCAAGTGTAGTATTACATCTCTAGTGCCTGTGTTCCAAATCTTAAGTTCCTAGGTCATCCGGAAGATTCCTTTTGCAGTAACTTTGTACTTTTTACGCACCCATTGAAACCTATGGGAGCACGCGTGTGACTATTTGCTCTGCACACGCCACCCGTGGACCTCCTGGTCACTAACTGACGTTAGCTCCTTGTAGGCCCAGCGATTCTAGAGGCCCTAGGCCTTTTCCCTTTTCTGTTCGTGGTACTTATACCACTATTTTAGTATATGGTTCGAGTGGCCACCAGGGCCTATCCATATAAAGTGCAACTTCTGTGTATTCTGTGATAATCTTGTTTGACGATTTGTGCTCCTGTGCTCATAAAGAGACTAGGGGTTACTTTGAGAAATAAATACATATATATTTTGAATATATATCTGTGTGGTGTCCTTTCATTGGTATAAAAGGGGGTTACTATTGGTAAAACAGCTTGCTTAACACGCATCACGAGTTTAGCCTCAAAGACTGCTTAGCCTACGCTACCACTAGGGCAGCTAGTCCGAAAAGGTTGACTTACAACCACACCATAAGGGTTGCTTGGCATGGTACAAGGTGGTCACTAGAACTAGTGAACAGCATATACCAGGCCAACTTCTCACATTGGTGAGCAGCGGTTGGATTTGAGCTTGCTGTGTTTTACCATTGTAATCTCTTGGTTACCAATTGAAAGATCACATAGGTACCTGTAGGTACATATAAAACAAGATTAGATATACTTAAGTTCTACTGAACTTAGTTGTTGTAGAGCAAAGGGAGTAGCACACCCTGACTACAACTACTAGATAGGTTTAGTAGGTAAACCCAAGTGTAGGTAGATTGCAACACATCCACCCACACTTAAGAGCAATGGCTGGGGCAGAGGGGTCCACTGTACCCATCTCTGTTGAGAGTGACCCCCCGAGGGCACCATCCATCTATGCTACCCTTAATCAAAATGAGCTCAGGCAGCTGGCAACTCTTAGAGGCCTTAAACAGCCCAAGAACCCTAAACCAGATTGGTCGCACACTGCTACACCTACCAGGCGTGTTCCCCCAATGAAAATGGTCCCTGAAGGTCAGCGTCGGCGGATACACCTATGCTCGAGTGTGAATGCAAGTATGCGTGGCGTGTGCCATCCCTGGACACGTGTTTCGAGGTAGTTGCCTCTCGTCAGCAGGGAGTAGGAAAAAGTGTGGGGTTGCTGTGTAAGCTGCTAAAAACGTTATCAGGTCTAGTACCTCTCGTAGCGCGCAGGTGCGTAACCATGAGTCCGTCGACTCCACCGGCTCAAGGGAGCCTGAATATAAAGTTAAACCAGATTGGTCGCACACTGCTACACCTACCAGGCGTGTTCCCCCAATGAAAATGGTCCCTGAAGGTCAGCGTCGGCGGATACACCTATGCTCGAGTGTGAATGCAAGTATGCGTGGCGTGTGCCATCCCTGGACACGTGTTTCGAGGTAGTTGCCTCTCGTCAGCAGGGAGTAGGAAAAAGTGTGGGGTTGCTGTGTAAGCTGCTAAAAACGTTATCAGGTCTAGTACCTCTCGTAGCGCGCAGGTGCGTAACCATGAGTCCGTCGACTCCACCGGCTCAAGGGAGCCTGAATATAAAGTTAAACCAGATTGGTCGCACACTGCTACACCTACCAGGCGTGCATTTAAGCTCTCTCGAGCGACTTGGGCTGACGAGCCTTGGTTCCGCACCTGCGCGCCGTGAGAGGTACTATACCTTTGATATTTTGGCAGTCTATTCGGCACCCCACATACTTACCTGCTCCCTGCTGACGAGAGGCAATTACCTCGAAACACGTGTCCAGGGATGGCATAACAGTGACATACTCGTGGCATAGGCGTACTCACCGCTGCCACTACATTATCCAGAGTTCTATGGGGCTATTTGCTGATATGACGAGCAGTGTGCGACCTATTTTGTATTAGCCCAAGAACCCTACCTCTGCTTTGCTCAGAGAGCTCTTGCAAGAAGATGAAAATCAAAAAGAGCTCAGGAAAGCTTCCCAGTTAGCCCCCTTAGGGACAGGAACAGGAGGCCCCCCTTCTGAAGATGCCACTGAAGTACCCCTTCCCAATAGTCACCCCTTAGATGGGATGCCTACCACAGAGGAGGAAAGTGAGAAGGATACTGACAGTAGTGAGGATGAAGGGAGAACTAGCCCAGTGCCAAGTGTTATACTTGGCCCAGCTAAACTAAGGCTATTGGGGACTGACAGTGGGTTCACCCCACTGGATCTCCCCAGTGGACTTAACACAGGGCTTGGAAGGCAAAGGAATCGCTCAGGTGACTCCAATGCTTCCCATGGCTCTAGAGGCTCTCAAGGTCACTCCAGGAGAAGGATGACCACCCCTCAGAGGAGGGAACATGAGGCCAAGATGCAAGAAGCTCAGCTGAGGATCAGGAAGCAGGAGCTAGAAGTAGCCCTGATGGAAGAGAAACTTAGCAAGGCTAGACAGCATAAAGAGAGTGGGTCTATACCCACTGGTGGCAGCATTGTCCCTAAGGACAAAGATAGGGTTTTCGATAATAGAAACCTGTCTAAGGTTGTGCCCCCCTACAAAAGTGGGGATGACATCCACAAGTGGATAACTGCTCTTGAGAGGGCCTGCAAAGTACAGCAGGTTCCTGAAGACCAGTGGGCAGCAATCCTCTGGCTCTCCTTTGAGGGAAGAGGCAGAGACAGACTCCTCACTGTTAGAGAAGAGGATGTCAGAAACTACAGAGTCCTGAAGAGTGTTCTAGTTGATGGGTTAGGCTTAACCACTGAGCAGTACAGGTTAATGTTCAGAGACACCCAAAAGACACAGACTCAGGACTGGTCTGAATACATTGAATGTGCCACTAAGGCTTTGGAGGGTTGGTTGCTGGGAAGTAAGGTATCTGATTTTACAGGATTGTATAATTTGATGATGAGAGAACAGATTTTAAATAACTGTCAAAACCAGCAACTGCATCAACACTTGGTTGACTCTGATCTGACCTCTCCCCAAGAATTGGGAAAGAAGGCAGACAAATGGGTCAGAACCAGGGTTAAGCAAAAGAACCAGAACCAGGGCCAAGGGGGTGATCAGAAGAAAACAGACCAAAAGGGTGGAGATCAGAAACCTAAAGACCAGAAGTCTTCAACAGGGCCCCAAACTACTGCTAAGGAGGGTGGGTCCCAACAGTCCAAGAAGAAGAAAGAAGGTCAGAAGAAACCCTGGTGCAATCATTGTAAAAATACAACTCACTGGACTAGTGATTGCAAAAAGGGTGGAGCCCCCAACACTGTTGCCCCTAAGGCACCTGCTCCCAGTACTACTGTTAGCAGTGTTGGTCCCCAGACAAAGGGTGTAGTGGGAATCACTATGGGAACTGAAGGAGATTCTGACTTAGACAGAACCCTGACACAGGCAGTCTTGATCTGTGATGGGGACATTGATTTGTCCCTGACTGTGAGCCCCAGTAACCTGGGCAAGTACAGACAGACTCCTTTAATTAATGACAAAGTGGCTCAAGCCTATAGGGACACATGTGCCAGTGTCACTATGGTGACACCAGGCTTTGTGGACCCTGGACAGTACATACCAGGTGAGAACTACCTGGTGACCAATGCCAGCAATGCCACTACTTCACATAGTGTGGCAGTTGTTAACTTCTCATGGGGAGGGGTAACTGGCCTCAAAAGGGTTGTGGTTAGTGCAGACCTCCCAGTAGAATGTTTGTTGGGCAATGACCTAGAGAGTTCTCTATGGTCAGAAGTGGAGTACAGGACTCATGCAGAGATGTTAGGTATATCATCACATGTCCTTGCTGTGACCAGGTCACAGGCCAAAAAGTGCCTCACTGAACCACAGGTCTTGGATCCTGGAACAATGGACCAAGCACCTACCAAGAAGAAGAACAGGAGGGTCAAGGCTGTGCCTTCCCCCCTGCCTCAGAGTGATGATCAGCCTTCCCAGGAAGCTGATCTAGAGGACCCTGAAGGAACTGTCCCTGAAGAGCTTGAACCTGACCAGGTTGAGTTTCTGGGGACAGGGGGACCTTCAAGGGCTGACTTGAGGCAGGCTCAGTTATCCTGTCCCTCTCTTGAACCCCTCAGACAGCTGGCTGCTGCTGAGGCTGCTGGGAATGCTCAAGGTACCCATAAAGTGTATTGGGATGAAGGGCTCCTTTATTCAGAGGCTAGAGACCCCAAGCCTGGTGCAACCAGGAGGTTGGTTATACCTCTGCAATTTAGGGGCTTCCTTCTTACCTTGGCCCATGATATTCCTTTAGCAGGACACCTAGGCCAGAACAAGACCTGGGACAGACTTGTCCCTCACTTTCACTGGCCTCATATGAATGAAGATACAAAGGAGTTTTGTCGCTCCTGTGTTACCTGCCAAGCCAGTGGCAAATCAGGTGGCACAACAAAGGCCCCCCTGATACCACTACCGGTGGTGGGGGTTCCCTTTGAAAGAGTGGGAATAGACATAGTGGGTCCCATGGATCCTCCCACTGCATCTGGGCACAGATTTATACTGGTGGTAGTGGATCATGCCACCAGGTATCCAGAGGCAATTCCCCTTAGGACCACTACAGCTCCTGTTGTGGCCAGGGCCCTGCTGGGAGTATTCTCCAGAGTGGGGTTTCCTAAGGAGGTAGTATCTGACAGAGGTACCAACTTTATGTCAGGATACTTAACAGCTATGTGGAAGGAATGTGGTGTCAACTACAAGTTCACCACCCCTTATCACCCACAATGCAATGGGCTTGTTGAGAGATTCAACAAGACCCTAAAGGGTATGATCAAAGGATTACCTGAAAAGCTCAGGCGAAGATGGGACATCCTTCTACCCTGCCTTCTGTTTGCTTACAGAGAGGTCCCACAAAAAGGAGTTGGCTACAGCCCCTTTGAATTGTTGTTTGGGCACCCTGTGAGAGGCCCACTGTGTTTGGTGAAGGAAGGCTGGGAGTTACCTCTCAAAAAGCCTAAGCTAGACATAGTGGACTATGTACTTGGTCTCCGCTCCAGGATGGCTGAGTATATGGAGAAGGCATCCAAAAACCTTGAGGCAAGCCAGGCCTTACAGAAAGCTTGGCATGACCAAAAGGCTGTCTTGGTTGAGTTTCAGCCAGGACAGAAGGTATGGGTGTTGGAGCCAGTGGCCCCAGCAGCACTCCAAGACAAATGGTCTGGACCCCATACAATCCTGGAAAAGAAGGGAGAGGTCACCTACTTGGTCGACCTAGGAACTCCCAGGAGTCCCCACAGGGTACTCCATGTTAACAGGCTTAAAGCATATGTTGACAGGGCAGACATGGGCTTGCTCATGGCTACAGATGAGGGACAGGAGGAAGAGAGTGACCCTCTCCCAGACCTGTTGTCTCAGAACCCTGAAGATGGCTCAGTTGAAGGAGTGACCCTTGGAGGCAACCTCACTGCCCATCAGCAGACTGAATGTAGACAGGTTCTACAATCATTTTCACATATGTTTTCCTTGATACCTAGTCAAACTGACTGGTGTACCCATGTGGTGGACACTGGTGACAGTCTGCCTGTAAAGAACAAACTTTACAGACAACCTGACCACGTCAGGGACTGTATAAAGGCTGAGGTACATAAAATGCTGGAATTAGGTGTCATTGAACCCTCAGAGAGCCCCTGGGCTAGCCCAGTGGTTCTGGTCCCCAAACCTCACACCAAAGATGGCAAGAGAGAGATGAGGTTCTGTGTGGATTACAGAGGACTCAATGCTGTCACCAGGACAGATGCACACCCTATTCCAAGGGCAGATGAGCTCATAGACAAACTAGCTTCTGCAAAGTTTTTGAGCACATTTGACTTAACAGCTGGCTATTGGCAAATCAGATTAGCTGAGGAGTCTAAGGCCAAAACAGCATTCTCAACCCCAGGTGGGCATTATCAGTTTGTGGTGATGCCCTTTGGTCTGAAGAATGCACCTGCCACCTTCCAAAGGCTGGTGAACCAAGTCCTTACTGGGTTGGATGACTTTTGTGCAGCATATCTTGATGACATTGCTGTCTTTAGCTCCACCTGGGAGGATCACCTGATCAGGCCCGGACTGGCAATGCCGGGCACCGGGCAATCCCCCGGTAGGCTGCCAGGGGTGGGGGCCGGTTTTTGGGCCGGGGGCCGGTTTTTGGGCCGGGGGCCGGTTTTGTTGCTCACTGTTTGCTCTGTACTGTCTCTGCTGCGTGACTGCGTCTCCCTCGCTCGGTGCGGAAAAAAGCAAAATTTATGAACACAATTAATGAATTTAGTGCTGACTGTAGGTCAGTGCTGGATAAATAGCGCGGTGCGCTGAAGTCTCCACCGCCGCGTCTGCGCTGCCTGCTCTTAGTCGCAGACTCGCAGTTCACCCACCTTAGGGGGGTGGGGCGGGTGCGGCTGTTGGTGGTGAGTTGACACATGCGCATTGGAGCTCACGCAATAAAAAGTGCGCGTGATCCCCAGGTTCCAGAACGCAGGCTGCAGCAGAGACTGAGACCTTGACGAGTCGACCAGAGGCCCTCTCTCGCCACCCCATAATTTAATTTATTTATAGCCCCCTAGCCCCTGCCTGTCCCAGTGTGTCCCAGTGCCGCCCACCGCCAAGTGAGTGTTGTTTTTGCATTTTTGCTAATTGCATTTTCAATCAGATAATGCACAGCAGTAGGAGCGCAGGGTCAACGGGTAGGGATCGACCTGGTATTCTCTGATTGTCGTGTTCACCGAGCTCAGGTTTGTGTATGTAAGTTATGTAACAGAGCAACAGGAGAAACCAGATCAGAGTCTGTTCTGGATTTTCCTTTTGCTCTGTTACATAACTTACATACACAAACCTGAGCTCGGTGAACACGACATATGGGCAACTGCGTGCATTGTTCCGTCCTATGGTGTGGTGGCACTGTAGTGTCAGGGCAGTGTTCCTGGTGCGGGGGAGTCGCGACTCAAGACCGGGCTGGAGCGGGCCAGAAATTTCAAAAGCAAAAGGGGCCTAAGGAAGTAAGGGGCAAGGGGGCTACTACTAGGCACAGGGAGCGAGGTGGTGGCTGGCCTCAGGCCTGGCACTGCAGCCAGCACGGGTTTAGGATTATCGCCTACTGCCTGACACGCGACGCTGCTCCCTGACACTAAAAGCCGCAGGACTGGGTGACTGTCCAGCGCTGATTGACAGTCTAGTTCACGGTGCGATGTGCGTCCCCTGTCTCATTCCTCTCCTTTCTTTTATTTGCTCCCCTGTGAAATGGATCCAAAAAAAAAAACACTTTTGTTGGAAATGTCGTATTTTTCTGTTATTTTATTTCCAAGGTGCAGCTTCGGGAATAAAAGGTTAAAATATGATAAAATAACTAAATAAAGTAAGACAGAGTGGTAGCAAGCTGGCCAGATTGATTTTATTAACACCCAAACACATTAGCGTCACTTTTACAGAGTTTGCCAGTGAAGCGCTATTTTTGTTTTCTTGTCTTTGTTTTTCCTGGGCTTGCACCTAGTGCACCAATCCTGGAGGTGCTGCAATGTGTGGATTGGAGAAAAGAAATGTGTACTGCGGCTCTGCGTCCAGGGATGTGGTCTTTTTTACCCTACTACTGCTTACATTTTGTAAGGATATAAGCAATGGACGTTAAAATGGGTCCATTCAGGGCCTTGTTGTCATGTCCTCAACTTTTCAGGCAAAAGCACTCACTGATTTCTGAATAGTGAGTGTAAAAGCGCTAAGCTAACCATGTTGTTCCTGCTTACATTTCACATGGTTTGCTAATTTTGCATTCCCTTTGAGTGTTTGCTTTTCCAGGATGTTGTTACTATTTTTTGTAGGCCACATATTGCTCTTGTCTAGTGCGTCATTTAAATTGAGCCACATCCAGGTGTTTATAGCCGGCAACAATTGGGTTGTAATTGAAGGTAGTGTGAGTTTTTCTCAGTGGGGCAGTATGGTTTTCAGTGGGGGAGAGGATGTGGCACTATGGCCAGAGCTGCTGAATTTGGAACTGGTGAACCAGGTTCAGCCTTAATAACCAGTCCATTAGACCACTCTCCTGAGTGAGCACAACCCATGCTAGACCTTAGAAGGCTTCGCAAGACCTTAGAAACTCTGGTGTCTTAGCACCAGCAGGCGGATCCTAGCAGTGGCAAGTGTGGTTTAACCTTCAAGGCTTGTCCACCACAATCCATACTGAAGTTCACCTCCAGTCTTGCGGGCAGGCCTATGAAGCAGCACACCCTAGAACAGTGACTGTCATTGAGGTCACAGGACCCTTGAAGGGCCAGCTCTAGGGCAGTGCAACCGGTGTGACCGCACCGGGTGCTGACTTTGGGTGGAGGCATTATGTTTGCAAGTATATTAAGATTTTAAAAGCGCTTGCTGCCTCCTTCCTGGCCTCCAGCAATTTTCGGCATCAATAAAAATGGCATGATGAATCTGGTGTTGAATGTTCTTCCTAGAGAGAGATCTGCATATTGTTTAGTGGAAGTTTTGACTTATGGAAAGGTAGCTCAGAGTGTTAATGTGCCTGCTGCAAAGAACATGTACCATGCAGATCACAAAGTGCACATAATGTAAATAGGTCAGTGGGCTACTGCTTTTGTCAGAGAGATCCTATTGTTACTTGCAGTTAATAAGTTAAAATCCTAACATAGAACAGTGAGCTATTAATGCAAAGGGCACCACCAGTGCTAAGGCCGTCCCTGGCCTTGAGGGCAGTCTTCCTCACTGACCTGCCTGTGCCTGAGGCTGCGAGCAAGACTCCGGCTATGCTAGCAGGCTGCACCACTACCTACCAGGCCCGGTTCTAGAGGGTGGGCCAGGCCCACCAAACATGAGCCTCCTTAGCCCTCGCAGTCGCAGTGAATCTGCCACCGATGTACAACAACAATAAAAACTGTTAACTTGTGATTTACGATCCTGCTGCAGAGCAACCATTTGTCGGTTGGTAGTTCGTAAATGCAGATAAACTGAATTTTATGGGAATAGCTCAGTGGGTTACTACCTCTGTCACAGATATCCTTGTGTTACTTGCAGTTCAGAAGTTAACATAAGACAGTGACCAATGAACTGTCATAAAAAAACTGCATACAAACTTCGCTTTTTTGTGTTGTGATGTAGTTAGAACTTCTCCATTCTTTCATTATTCTAATGTTACTAATAAGAGTTTGTTTGGGCAGTTATACATTTTTATCAGTAAAGCCAACCCTGACCACTGGAGTACTCTTTAAATCCTGACTTTGTGCTTCTCCGAGTCCCGACCAAACCCCTGTAAAATATACTGCCCACCAGAATGGATGAAGTGATTTCTACACCTTGTAATCCTCATTAGCTTATGTGACATTTCGCGTAAACTGATTTTGATTTATTGTCTCTGTATAATGTGTGCTGCTGTTATGTAAAGTACTGTGACACCTTACACTGATATGAGTAGTGCTATACAACGAATGGAATGGGTATGAGAGGGGCAACGGAGAGATAAGGGGCACTAGTGGAGGGTGGCAGTGAGGGAATACCAGGAAGAGGTCATGGGGTGGGGGGAGCTACAGAGAGATGAAGGGTGTGGGTGGCAGACAGTGAGGGAGGGTGGCAGTGAGGGAGTCAGAGGAGGAGGTCCCGGGGTGGGGGGGAACTACAGAGAGCTGAGGGGCACTAGTGGAGAGTGGGAGTGAGGGAAACCGAGGTGGAGGTCATGAGGTGGGGGAACTACAGGAGAGATGAGGGGTACTAATGGAGGGTGGCAGTGAGGGAAGCCAACGAGGATGTCATGGGGCAGGGGGAACTACAGAGCGATGAGGGGCAATAGTGGAGGGTGGCAGTGAGGGAATCTTATGAGGAGGTGGGTCACAGGCTGGAAGGGAACTACAGAGAGATGAGGGGCACTGGTGGGGGTGGCAGTGAGGGAATCCGAGGAGGAGGTCACGGGGTAGGGGGGGAACTACAGACAGATGAGGGGCGCTGGTGGAGGGAGCGGTGAGGGAATCTGAGTAGGTCATGGGGTGGGGGGCTACAGAGAAATGAGGGGCACTAGTGGAGGATGGAAGTGAGGGAATCTGAGGAGGAGGTCATGGGGTGGGGGGGCTACAGAGAAATGAGGGGCACTAGTGGAGGATGGCAGTGAGGGAATCCGATGAGGGGGTCATGGGGTGGGGGGAAACTACGGAGTGATGAGGGGTGCTGGTGAAGGTTGGCAGTGAGGGAATCTGAGGAGGAGGTCATGGGGTGTGGGAGCTACGGAGAGATGAGGGGCACTGGTGGAGGGTGGTAGTTAGGGTGTCTGAGGAGGAGGCCATGAGGGGGAGTGGCTACGGAGAGATGCTTTATTTTAGCACTATTTACAAAACTCAGGATATAAAAATCATTTAATGTTTGCACATTGTCTTGTACACTTTTTACTCTGAACCTTTGCACAATTGTTTGAAGTTAAGTGCGTTTTTAAATGTCTTTATGCTATTTTATATGAAGAATAAATTGTTTATATTTATATTCATGTTTTGTGCTCGACATTTCATTTTTTAGTGTTCTCTGTAGGAATGTCTATGTTTTATGACTGTGTATCTTGGTGCTCCTTAAGGTAATCATTTACTATGCTTTAAAAGTTAATACAATCCAATATAATATGTAATGAAAAATGTGTTGAAAAATACTTTTTTTTTTTGGCCTTTCTGTCTCCCAAATTTCTTGTGTGGGGGGGACAAGTTCAACCCCCCCAAACTCCCCCTAATAGTGGTTGCTCACTGCGCTTGCTCGTTACACACCATGTGGGGGCTGGTCTCACTTTTATTTCTCTCTGATTTACTACTCGTGCCTATTTTTGGTGCTCTCTGAAAGAATGTCTATGGGTACATATGACTGGGTGGGTAACCTGGTGCTCTTGAAGGTCATCATCTACTATTTACTGTGGTTTGAAAGTTGATACAATTGAATATGTAATGAAAAATGTGCTGTAAAATTCACCATTTTGGTCGGTTGTTTTCCAAAATTTTCTTGGGGGGAGAACCCCCCCAAACCCCCCTATTAGCGGTCGGGCTCGCTCGCTGCGCTCGCTCGCTACGCGCTGGACGGAGGCTGGTCTGCAAAATTTGACGGGGGCTGGTCTGCCAAATTTTGAAAGGGCTGATTTCAGTTCCCAGTCCGGCCCTGCACCTGATCCACCTGAAGAAGGCTCTTGAGGCCCTGCAGAGGGCAGGCCTCACTATCAAGGCTACTAAGTGCCAGATAGGGCAGAGTAAGGTTGTATATTTGGGCCACCTTGTAGGTGGAGGCCAAGTTCAACCACTGGAGAGTAAGATACAATCCATCAAGGACTGGTCCCCTCCAACCACCCAGACTCAAGTTCGAGCTTTCTTGGGCTTGACTGGGTACTACAGGAAGTTTGTTAAGAACTATGGGTCCATTGTGACTCCTCTTAATGATCTGACATCCAAGAAGATGCCCAAAAAGGTTCAGTGGACAGTAAGCTGTCAAAAGGCATTTGATGACCTGAAGGAGGCCATGTGCTCTGCACCTATCCTGAAAAGTCCTGACTACTCCAAAGAGTTTATTGTCCAAACAGATGCTTCTGAGTTGGGTGTGGGAGCTGTGCTGTCACAACTTAATGTAGATGGTCAAGACCAACCCATTGCTTTTATTAGCAGAAGGTTGACCCCCAGAGAGAAGAATTGGTCAGCTATTGAGAGGGAGGCCTTTGCTGTGGTGTGGGCCCTGAAGAAGCTGAGGCCATACTTGTTTGGCACTCACTTCAAGATTCAGACCGACCATAAGCCCCTCTTGTGGCTAAATCAGATGAAGGGTGAAAACCCCAAACTGCTTAGGTGGTCCATTTCCCTACAGGGGATGGACTTTACAGTGGAGCACCGGCCAGGTACTGACCATGGGAATGCAGATGGTCTCTCCAGGTACTTCCACTTAGGACATGAAGACGAGACTGGTCAAGGCTAGTTTAATGTCCCAGCGTTTGGGGGGGGGTTGTGTAGGAGAGTAGGGTCTGCTATCCTATGGTCACCCCAAATTTTTGCTTTTTGCTTCACTGGTTTTTGACATATTGAGGCTGTGGGCCTGCCAATCAGACCCCCAGCCTGCTGTTCTCTCTACTAAATTAAAACTATGCACCCTAGGTGCATAACCAATTGGAAGTGGATCACCCTGTCAGCCCCTGTACCAGTGTACACTAGGTACCCAGGGCATTGGTGTACCCAAGGCCTGCCAAGGGCTGCAGCATGTATTATGCCACCCCAGGCTTGGCCTAACAATTTGACACAACTGGCTGATCACTCAGCTGGGGTAAGTTGGTGTAATCACCTCTTACTTAGGTGTAGTATACCTATACCTAACCTTAAATGGGACACCTGGTAACCTATAAGTCACTCCTATGGCAGGCCTTAACAATCCTGAAGGCAGAGTGCTTGGTTCCATGTGGGATGGTGCTCTGGCATGAGCTGAGCCTGTCTGCAGTGGTCGGAACAACTTCCTTCTACTGTTTCCAGATATCGTCATACCATATACTCTTAAGTGCATTATGAACCTCGCGGTTAAATGCTATCTTTGGTTTGGCTTTATCAAAACATGTCGAGTAAGGTGTCATACGAATTGGAATACTAACCCCTCGCCAATTCTGGCGACGGGGTTAGCATTCCACCCTTCTAGAGGGACACGACATGTACAGTACCTGAAACCCGGGTAAAATCAGACATAGCCTCAGCTCCACAAAATGGATGCTGCCACCACAGACACAAGTCTGCCCTCCTGCTGCTGGGAGTCCTTCCAGCTTGGGAGGTGTGGACAAAGGGTTTCCTGCCAGGGGAGGTGCGTGCACCACCCCAGACAGGATTTTGTGTATTGGTCAGGTAGGGCTTGAAAGAAACCAGACACGCCTGTGGCTCACAAGGAGCCTCGGTGCATATGCCAGTTCAAACCGGTCCTGGGGCACACCAGTCCCGGGCCTGGGGCGAGCTGGACAAAGGATTGGGGGTGTAACCACCCCCCTTCCTGGTCCCACCCATAGGGAGGGACCTAGCAGGTAGTCCGGCCCCTAGAATCCGAATAAAGGTAGGAGCTGTGTCCTAAGACTTCAGACATCCTGGAATCAACTTAAAACTAAGAAGAAGACGGGAACTTCGACGCTCTGCTGCACAGAGGACTGAAGCCAATCTCCCCTGTGGTCAGGGAGTGACCACCTTGCTAACGCAAGCACCATCCAGCGAATCAACGTCTGCTTTGCCGCCGCCTCCCGCCGGAGCCCGAGCCCAGAGACTGACAAGACCTGGACCTCCAGACCTCTCACCGCCCGATCCACAGTCCCTGCAAAGAGGAGACCCGTGGAGGCACCGAGACACGTGGAGCCAGCCATCTTGAAACGACTACGACAAGCTGACCAGTGCAACAACCGAGGCTCCCTCCAAGTTGTGCTTTGGGTCCTGAGAAGCCCAACCCTCGAGCAGCATCTGCACCAAAGGTGAGCCCTCCAGCATCTCCACGATCTGCGTGGGGCCCTTCTGCATTTTGCCACTCGACGCGCCTAACCGGTTGCTGGCCCGCTGGCTAGTGGCCATCTTGGCGACGAAATCTACGACAAACACCGCTGGTCTGGTTGCTCCAGACTGGCCCTTGCTCCCCTCCAAAGGAGCAGTTCCTCTGACCTTGCTGGTCAGAACCATCAGCTTAAACTCCTTGCCTACAACAATTGCTTTTGCCAAGGCTTGTTTGCTTCGATCAAGTCGCCGACACCGCCGACAGCGAGAGCCTGCGTGGGACAGCTCGTGACTCGACTCCTGGACGTCGTCGACCTTCAGGGACCACGTGGCTGCAGAGTCAAGCTACACCTTCCTTCCTGTTTGCACCCGACATCGCCTGGTACCCACCTGGTGCCACGCTGGTCACTGGCTAGTGACTGTGAACACTGTCCCCTCTGCTTTCAGGTCTTCAACATCTCCGATCCACTCTTGGATCCACTGCATCTCTTCCCGACCGACCGCCTGCAGCACTTTTGTCTACAGGCCCCACGCAACAGATAGAAGAAACCCGACGCACTTCGAGGCCTATGCACCCGCTTCCTGTGGGTGAGGTAAAGCTGGCACACCTGTGCCCAAGTGTAGTATTACATCTCTAGTGCCTGTGTTCCAAATCTTAAGTTCCTAGGTCATCCGGAAGATTCCTTTTGCAGTAACTTTGTACTTTTTACGCACCCATTGAAACCTATGGGAGCACGCGTGTGACTATTTGCTCTGCACACGCCACCCGTGGACCTCCTGGTCACTAACTGACGTTAGCTCCTTGTAGGCCCAGCGATTCTAGAGGCCCTAGGCCTTTTCCCTTTTCTGTTCGTGGTACTTATACCACTATTTTAGTATATGGTTCGAGTGGCCACCAGGGCCTATCCATATAAAGTGCAACTTCTGTGTATTCTGTGATAATCTTGTTTGACGATTTGTGCTCCTGTGCTCATAAAGAGACTAGGGGTTACTTTGAGAAATAAATACATATATATTTTGAATATATATCTGTGTGGTGTCCTTTCATTGGTATAAAAGGGGGTTACTATTGGTAAAACAGCTTGCTTAACACGCATCACGAGTTTAGCCTCAAAGACTGCTTAGCCTACGCTACCACTAGGGCAGCTAGTCCGAAAAGGTTGACTTACAACCACACCATAAGGGTTGCTTGGCATGGTACAAGGTGGTCACTAGAACTAGTGAACAGCATATACCAGGCCAACTTCTCACAATAGGCCTCGAAGTGCGTCGGGTTTCTTCTATCTGTTCCGTGGGGCCTGTAGACAAAAGTGCTGCAGGCGGTCGGTCGGGAAGAGATGCAGTGGATCCAAGAGTGGATCGGAGATGTTGAAGACCTGTAAGCAGAGGGGACAGTGTTCACAGTCACTAGCCAGTGACCAGCGTGGCACCAGGTGGGTACCAGGCGATGTCGGGTGCAAACAGGAAGGAAGGTGTAGCTTGACTCTGCAGCCACGTGGTCCCTGAAGGTCGACGACGTCCAGGAGTCGAGTCACGAGCTGTCCCACGCAGGCTCTCGCTGTCGGCGGTGTCGGCGACTTGATCGAAGCAAACAAGCCTTGGCAAAAGCAATTGTTGTAGGCAAGGAGTTTAAGCTGATGGTTCTGACCAGCAAGGTCAGAGGAACTGCTCCTTTGGAGGGGAGCAAGGGCCAGTCTGGAGCAACCAGACCAGCGGTGTTTGTCGTAGATTTCGTCGCCAAGATGGCCACTAGCCAGCGGGCCAGCAACCGGTTAGGCGCGTCGAGTGGCAAAATGCAGAAGGGCCCCACGCAGATCGTGGAGATGCTGGAGGGCTCACCTTTGGTGCAGATGCTGCTCGAGGGTTGGGCTTCTCAGGACCCAAAGCACAACTTGGAGGGAGCCTCGGTTGTTGCACTGGTCAGCTTGTCGTAGTCGTTTCAAGATGGCTGGCTCCACGTGTCTCGGTGCCTCCACGGGTCTCCTCTTTGCAGGGACTGTGGATCGGGCGGTGAGAGGTCTGGAGGTCCAGGTCTTGTCAGTCTCTGGGCTCGGGCTCCGGCGGGAGGCGGCGGCAAAGCAGACGTTGATTCGCTGGATGGTGCTTGCGTTAGCAAGGTGGTCACTCCCTGACCACAGGGGAGATTGGCTTCAGTCCTCTGTGCAGCAGAGCGTCGAAGTTCCCGTCTTCTTCTTAGTTTTAAGTTGATTCCAGGATGTCTGAAGTCTTAGGACACAGCTCCTACCTTTATTCGGATTCTAGGGGCCGGACTACCTGCTAGGTCCCTCCCTATGGGTGGGACCAGGAAGGGGGGTGGTTACACCCCCAATCCTTTGTCCAGCTCGCCCCAGGCCCGGGACTGGTGTGCCCCAGGACCGGTTTGAACTGGCATATGCACCGAGGCTCCTTGTGAGCCACAGGCATGTCTGGTTTCTTTCAAGCCCTACCTGACCAATACACAAAATCCTGTCTGGGGTGGTGCACGCACCTCCCCTGGCAGGAAACCCTTTGTCCACACCTCCCAAGCTGAAAGGACTCCCAGCAGCAGGAGGGCAGACTTGTGTCTGTGGTGGCAGCATCCATTTTGTGGAGCTGAGGCTATGTCTGATTTTACCCGGGTTTCAGGCACTGTACATGTCGTGTCCCTCTAGAAGGGTGGAATGCTAACCCCGTCGCCAGAATTGGCGAGGGGTTAGTATTCCAATTCGTATGACACCTTACTCGACATGTTTTGATAAAGCCAAACCAAAGATAGCATTTAACCGCGAGGTTCATAATGCACTTAAGAGTATATGGTATGACGATATCTGGAAACAGTAGAAGGAAGTTGTTCCGACCACTGCAGACAGGCTCAGCTCATGCCAGAGCACCATCTCACATGGAACCAAGCACTCTGCCTTCAGGATTGTTAAGGCCTGCCATAGGAGTGACTTATAGGTTACCAGGTGTCCCATTTAAGGTTAGGTATAGGTATACTACACCTAAGTAAGAGGTGATTACACCAACTTACCCCAGCTGAGTGATCAGCCAGTTGTGTCAAATTGTTAGGCCAAGCCTGGGGTGGCATAATACATGCTGCAGCCCTTGGCAGGCCTTGGGTACACCAATGCCCTGGGTACCTAGTGTACACTGGTACAGGGGCTGACAGGGTGATCCAACCAATTGGGTATGTACCTAGGGTACATGGAGTCCATTTTAAAGAGAGAACAGCCAGGCTGAGATCCTGAATAGCAGGATCTCAGGCCAACTAAGTCGAAAAACCAGCTAGACACTAGGCAAAAATTTGGGGGGAACCATAGTCAGATATCCACCTTCCTACAGTCACTTTGCCAAAAAAAGGGTAATTTTTCACTGCAAAACCACGTTGCGTTTTGCGCCGTTTCCTGTCGCGGGCACTAGGCCGACCCGCACAAGTGAGGTACCATTTTTCTCGAAGGACTTTGGGGAACGCGGGGTGGGTGGAAATTTGTGGATCCACGCAGATTCCAGAACTTTCCATCACAGAAATGTGGGGAAAATGTGTTTTTTTTGTCAATTTTTTACGTTTGCAAGGGATTCTGGGTAACAGACCATGGTGGGAGGCAATCAAGTCACCCCATCCTGGATTCCCCTGGGTGTCTAGTTTTCAAAAATGTATAGGTTTGCTAGGTTTACCTAGGTGCCGGCAGGGCTAGGGTTCAAAATCTACAGCTAGTCACTTTGCCAAAAAAAGGGTCATTTTTCGCTGCAAAACCACGTTGCGTTTTGCGCCGTTTCCTGTCGCGGGCACTAGGCCGACCCGCACAAGTGAGGTACCATTTTTCTCGTAGGACTTTGGGGAACGCGGGGTGGGTGGAAATTTGTGGATCCACGCAGATTCCAGAACTTTCCATCACAGAAATGTGGGGAAAATGTGTTTTTTTTGTCAATTTTTTACGTTTGCAAGGGATTCTGGGTAACAGACCATGGTGGGAGGCAGTCAAGTCACCCCATCCTGGATTCCCCTGGGTGTCTAGTTTTCAGAAATGTATAGGTTTGCTAGGTTTCCCTAGGTGCCGGCAGGGCTAGGGTTCAAAATCTACAGCTAGTCACTTTGCCAAAAAAAGGGTCATTTTTCGCTGCAAAACCACGTTGCGTTTTGCGCCGTTTCCTGTCGCGGGCACTAGGCCGACCCGCACAAGTGAGGTACCATTTTTCTTGTAGGACTTTGGGGAACACGGGGTGGGTGGAAATTTGTGGATCCACGCAGATTCCAGAACTTTCCATCACAGAAATGTGGGGAAAATGTGTTTTTTTTGTCAATTTTTTACGTTTGCAAGGGATTCTGGGTAACAGACCATGGTGGGAGGCAGTCAAGTCACCCCATCCTGGATTCCCCTGGGTGTCTAGTTTTCAAAAATGTATAGGTTTGCTAGGTTTCCCTAGGTGCCGGCAGGGCTAGGGTTCAAAATCTACAGCTAGTCACTTTGCCAAAAAAAGGGTCATTTTTCACTGCAAAACCACGTTGCGTTTTGCGCCGTTTCCTGTCGCGGGCACTAGGCCGACCCGCACAAGTGAGGTACCATTTTTCTCGTAGGACTTTGGGGAACGCGGGGTGGGTGGAAATTTGTGGATCCACGCAGATTCCAGAACTTTCCATCACAGAAATGTGGGGAAAATGTGGTTTTTTTGTCAATTTTTTACGTTTGCAAGGGATTCTGGGTAACAGACCATGGTGGGAGGCAGTCAAGTCACCCCATCCTGGATTCCCCTGGGTGTCTAGTTTTCAAAAATGTATAGGTTTGCTAGGTTTCCCTAGGTGCCGGCAGGGCTAGGGTTCAAAATCTACAGCTAGTCACTTTGCCAAAAAAAGGGTCATTTTTCACTGCAAAACCACGTTGCGTTTTGCGCCGTTTCCTGTCGCGGGCACTAGGCCGACCCGCACAAGTGAGGTACCATTTTTCTCGTAGGACTTTGGGGAACGCGGGGTGGGTGGAAATTTGTGGATCCACGCAGATTCCAGAACTTTCCATCACAGAAATGTGGGGAAAATGTGTTTTTTTTGTCAATTTTTTACGTTTGCAAGGGATTCTGGGTAACAGACCATGGTGGGAGGCAGTCAAGTCACCCCATCCTGGATTCCCCTCGGTGTCTAGTTTTCAAAAATGTATAGGTTTGCTAGGTTTCCCTAGGTGCCGGCAGGGCTAGGGTTCAAAATCTACAGCTAGTCACTTTGCCAAAAAAAGGGTCATTTTTCACTGCAAAACCACGTTGCGTTTTGCGCCGTTTCCTGTCGCGGGCACTAGGCCGACCCGCACAAGTGAGGTACCATTTTTCTCGTAGGACTTTGGAGAACGCGGGGTGGGTGGAAATTTGTGGATCCACGCAGATTCCAGAACTTTCCATCACAGAAATGTGGGGAAAATGTGTTTTTTTTGTCAATTCTTTACGTTTGCAAGGGATTCTGGGTAACAGACCATGGTGGGAGGCAGTCAAGTCACCCCATCCTGGATTCCCCTGGGTGTCTAGTTTTCAAAAATGTATAGGTTTGCCAGGTTTCCCTAGGTGCCGGCAGGGCTAGGGTTCAAAATCTACAGCTAGTCACTTTGCCAAAAAAAGGGTCATTTTTCACTGCAAAACCACGTTGCGTTTTGCACCGTTTCCTGTCGCGGGCACTAGGCCGACCCGCACAAGTGAGGTACCATTTTTCTCGTAGGACTTTGGGGAAAGCGGGGTGGGTGGAAATTTGTGGATCCACGCAGATTCCAGAACTTTCCATCACAGAAATGTGGAGAAAATGTGTTTTTTTTGTCAATTTTTTACGTTTGCAAGGGATTCTGGGTAACAGACCATGGTGGGAGGCAGTCAAGTCACCCCATCCTGGATTCCCCTGGGTGTCTAGTTTTCAAAAATGTATAGGTTTGCTAGGTTTCCCTAGGTGCCGGCAGGGCTAGGGTTCAAAATCTACAGCTAGTCACTTTGCCAAAAAAAGGGTCATTTTTCACTGCAAAACCACGTTGCGTTTTGCGCCGTTTCCTGTCGCGGGCACTAGGCCGACCCGCACAAGTGAGGTACCATTTTTCTCGTAGGACTTTGGAGAACGCGGGGTGGGTGGAAATTTGTGGATCCACGCAGATTCCAGAACTTTCCATCACAGAAATGTGGGGAAAATGTGTTTTTTTTGTCAATTTTTTACGTTTGCAAGGGATTCTGGGTAACAGACCATGGTGGGAGGCAGTCAAGTCACCTCATCCTGGATTCCCCTGGGTGTCTAGTTTTCAAAAATGTATAGGTTTGCTAGGTTTCCCTAGGTGCCGGCAGGGCTAGGGTTCAAAATCTACAGCTAGTCACTTTGCCAAAAAAAGGGTCATTTTTCACTGCAAAACCACGTTGCGTTTTGCGCCGTTTCCTGTCGCGGGCACTAGGCCGACCCGCACAAGTGAGGTACCATTTTTCTCGTAGGACTTTGGGGAACGCGGGGTGGGTGGAAATTTGTGGATCCACGCAGATTCCAGAACTTTCCATCACAAAAATGTGGGGAAAATGTGTTTTTTTTGTCACTTTTTTACGTTTGCAAGGGATTCTGGGTAACAGACCATGGTGGGAGGCAGTCAAGTCACCCCATCCTGGATTCCCCTGGGTGTCTAGTTTTCAAAAATGTATAGGTTTGCTAGGTTTCCCTAGGTGCCGGCAGGGCTAGGGTTCAAAATCTACAGCTAGTCACTTTGCCAAAAAAAGGGTCATTTTTCACTGCAAAACCACGTTGCGTTTTGCGCCGTTTCCTGTCGCGGGCACTAGGCCGACCCGCACAAGTGAGGTACCATTTTTCTTGTAGGACTTTGGGGAACGCGGGGTGGGTGGAAATTTGTGGATCCACGCAGATTCCAGAACTTTCCATCACAGAAATGTGGGGAAAATGTGTTTTTTTTGTCAATTTTTTACATTTGCAAGGGATTCTGGGTAACAGACCATGGTGGGAGGCAGTCAAGTCACCCCATCCTGGATTCCCCTGGGTGTCTAGTTTTCAAAAATGTATAGGTTTGCTAGGTTTCCCTAGGTGCCGGCAGGGCTAGGGTTCAAAATCTACAGCTAGTCACTTTGCCAAAAAAAGGGTCATTTTTCGCTGCAAAACCACGTTGCGTTTTGCGCCGTTTCCTGTCGCGGGCACTAGGCCGACCCGCACAAGTGAGGTACCATTTTTCTCGTAGGACTTTGGGGAACGCGGGGTGGGTGGAAATTTGTGGATCCACGCAGATTCCAGAACTTTCCATCACAGAAATGTGGGGAAAATTTGTTTGTTTTGTCAATTTTTTACGTTTGCAAGGGATTCTGGGTAACAGACCATGGTGGGAGGCAGTCAAGTCACCCCATCCTGGATTCCCCTGGATGTCTAGTTTTCAGAAATGTATAGGTTTGCTAGGTTTCCCTAGGTGCCGGCAGGGCTAGGGTTCAAAATCTACAGCTAGTCACTTTGCCAAAAAAAGGGTCATTTTTCGCTGCAAAACCACGTTGCGTTTTGCGCCGTTTCCTGTCGCGGGCACTAGGCCGACCCGCACAAGTGAGGTACCATTTTTCTCGTAGGACTTTGGGGAACACGGGGTGGGTGGAAATTTGTGGATCCACGCAGATTCCAGAACTTTCCATCACAGAAATGTGGGGAAAATGTGTTTTTTTTGTCAATTTTTTACGTTTGCAAGGGATTCTGGGTAACAGACCATGGTGGGAGGCAGTCAAGTCACCCCATCCTGGATTCCCCTGGGTGTCTAGTTTTCAAAAATGTATAGGTTTGCTAGGTTTCCCTAGGTGCCGGCAGGGCTAGGGTTCAAAATCTACAGCTAGTCACTTTGCCAAAAAAAGGGTCATTTTTCACTGCAAAACCACGTTGCGTTTTGCGCCGTTTCCTGTCGCGGGCACTAGGCCGACCCGCACAAGTGAGGTACCATTTTTCTCGTAGGACTTTGGGGAACGCGGGGTGGGTGGAAATTTGTGGATCCACGCAGATTCCAGAACTTTCCATCACAGAAATGTGGGGAAAATGTGTTTTTTTTGTCAATTTTTTACATTTGCAAGGGATTCTGGGTAACAGACCATGGTGGGAGGCAGTCAAGTCACCCCATCCTGGATTCCCCTGGGTGTCTAGTTTTCAAAAATGTATAGGTTTGCTAGGTTTCCCTAGGTGCCGGCAGGGCTAGGGTTCAAAATCTACAGCTAGTCACTTTGCCAAAAAAAGGGTCATTTTTCGCTGCAAAACCACGTTGCGTTTTGCGCCGTTTCCTGTCGCGGGCACTAGGCCGACCCGCACAAGTGAGGTACCATTTTTCTCGTAGGACTTTGGGGAACGCGGGGTGGGTGGAAATTTGTGGATCCACGCAGATTCCAGAACTTTCCATCACAGAAATGTGGGGAAAATGTGTAGTTTTTGTCAATTTTTTACGTTTGCAAGGGATTCTGGGTAACAGACCATGGTGGGAGGCAGTCAAGTCACCCCATCCTGGATTCCCCTGGGTGTCTAGTTTTTAAAAATGTATAGGTTTGCTAGGTTTCCCTAGGTGCCGGCAGGGCTAGGGTTCAAAATCTACAGCTAGTCACTTTGCCAAAAAAAGGGTCATTTTTCACTGCAAAACCACGTTGCGTTTTGCGCCGTTTCCTGTCGCGGGCACTAGGCCGACCCGCACAAGTGAGGTACCATTTTTCTCGTAGGACTTTGGAGAACGCGGGGTGGGTGGAAATTTGTGGATCCACGCAGATTCCAGAACTTTCCATCACAGAAATGTGGGGAAAATGTGTTTTTTTTGTCAATTTTTTACGTTTGCAAGGGATTCTGGGTAACAGACCATGGTGGGAGGCAGTCAAGTCACCTCATCCTGGATTCCCCTGCGTGTCTAGTTTTCAAAAATGTATAGGTTTGCTAGGTTTCCCTAGGTGCCGGCAGGGCTAGGGTTCAAAATCTACAGCTAGTCACTTTGCCAAAAAAAGGGTCATTTTTCACTGCAAAACCACGTTGCGTTTTGCGCCGTTTCCTGTCGCGGGCACTAGGCCGACCCGCACAAGTGAGGTACCATTTTTCTCGTAGGACTTTGGGGAACGCGGGGTGGGTGGAAATTTGTGGATCCACGCAGATTCCAGAACTTTCCATCACAGAAATGTGGGGAAAATGTGTTTTTTTTGTCACTTTTTTACGTTTGCAAGGGATTCTGGGTAACAGACCATGGTGGGAGGCAGTCAAGTCACCCCATCCTGGATTCCCCTGGGTGTCTAGTTTTCAAAAATGTATAGGTTTGCTAGGTTTCCCTAGGTGCCGGCAGGGCTAGGGTTCAAAATCTACAGCTAGTCACTTTGCCAAAAAAAGGGTCATTTTTCACTGCAAAACCACGTTGCGTTTTGCGCCGTTTCCTGTCGCGGGCACTAGGCCGACCCGCACAAGTGAGGTACCATTTTTCTCGTAGGACTTTGGGGAACGCGGGGTGGGTGGAAATTTGTGGATCCACGCAGATTCCAGAACTTTCCATCACAGAAATGTGGGGAAAATGTGTTTTTTTTGTCAATTTTTTACGTTTGCAAGGGATTCTGGGTAACAGACCATGGTGGGAGGCAGTCAAGTCACCCCATCCTGGATTCCCCTGGGTGTCTAGTTTTCAGAAATGTATAGGTTTGCTAGGTTTCCCTAGGTGCCGGCAGGGCTAGGGTTCAAAATCTACAGCTAGTCACTTGTCCAAAAAAAGGGTCATTTTTCGCTGCAAAACCACGTTGCGTTTTGCGCCGTTTCCTGTCGCGGGCACTAGGCCGACCCGCACAAGTGAGGTACCATTTTTCTCGTAGGACTTTGGGGAACACGGGGTGGGTGGAAATTTGTGGATCCACGCAGATTCCAGAACTTTCCATCACAGAAATGTGGGGAAAATGTGTTTTTTTTGTCAATTTTTTACGTTTGCAAGGGATTCTGGGTAACAGACCATGGTGGGAGGCAGTCAAGTCACCCCATCCTGGATTCCCCTGGGTGTCTAGTTTTCAAAAATGTATAGGTTTGCTAGGTTTCCCTAGGTGCCGGCAGGGCTAGGGTTCAAAATCTACAGCTAGTCACTTTGCCAAAAAAAGGGTCATTTTTCACTGCAAAACCACGTTGCGTTTTGCGCCGTTTCCTGTCGCGGGCACTAGGCCGACCCGCACAAGTGAGGTACCATTTTTCTCGTAGGACTTTGGGGAACGCGGGGTGGGTGGAAATTTGTGGATCCACGCAGATTCCAGAACTTTCCATCACAGAAATGTGGGGAAAATGTGTTTTTTTTGTCAATTTTTTACATTTGCAAGGGATTCTGGGTAACAGACCATGGTGGGAGGCAGTCAAGTCACCCCATCCTGGATTCCCCTGGGTGTCTAGTTTTCAAAAATGTATAGGTTTGCTAGGTTTCCCTAGGTGCCGGCAGGGCTAGGGTTCAAAATCTACAGCTAGTCACTTTGCCAAAAAAAGGGTCATTTTTCGCTGCAAAACCACGTTGCGTTTTGCGCCGTTTCCTGTCGCGGGCACTAGGCCGACCCGCACAAGTGAGGTACCATTTTTCTCGTAGGACTTTGGGGAACGCGGGGTGGGTGGAAATTTGTGGATCCACGCAGATTCCAGAACTTTCCATCACAGAAATGTGGGGAACATTTGTTTGTTTTGTCAATTTTTTACGTTTGCAAGGGATTCTGGGTAACAGACCATGGTGGGAGGCAGTCAAGTCACCCCATCCTGGATTCCCCTGGGTGTCTAGTTTTCAAAAATGTATAGGTTTGCTAGGTTTCCCTAGGTGCCGGCAGGGCTAGGGTTCAAAATCTACAGCTAGTCACTTTGCCAAAAAAAGGGTCATTTTTCACTGCAAAACCACGTTGCGTTTTGCGCCGTTTCCTGTCGCGGGCACTAGGCCGACCCGCACAAGTGAGGTACCATTTTTCTCGTAGGACTTTGGGGAACACGGGGTGGGTGGAAATTTGTGGATCCACGCAGATTCCAGAACTTTCCATCACAGAAATGTGGGGAAAATGTGTAGTTTTTGTCAATTTTTTACGTTTGCAAGGGATTCTGGGTAACAGACCATGGTGGGAGGCAGTCAAGTCACCCCATCCTGGATTCCCCTGGGTGTCTAGTTTTTAAAAATGTATAGGTTTGCTAGGTTTCCCTAGGTGCCGGCAGGGCTAGGGTTCAAAATCTACAGCTAGTCACTTTGCCAAAAAAAGGGTAATTTTTCACTGCAAAACCACGTTGCGTTTTGCGCCGTTTCCTGTCGCGGGCACTAGGCCGACCCGCACAAGTGAGGTACCATTTTTCTCGAAGGACTTTGGGGAACGCGGGGTGGGTGGAAATTTGTGGATCCACGCAGATTCCAGAACTTTCCATCACAGAAATGTGGGGAAAATGTGTTTTTTTTGTCAATTTTTTACGTTTGCAAGGGATTCTGGGTAACAGACCATGGTGGGAGGCAATCAAGTCACCCCATCCTGGATTCCCCTGGGTGTCTAGTTTTCAAAAATGTATAGGTTTGCTAGGTTTACCTAGGTGCCGGCAGGGCTAGGGTTCAAAATCTACAGCTAGTCACTTTGCCAAAAAAAGGGTCATTTTTCGCTGCAAAACCACGTTGCGTTTTGCGCTGTTTCCTGTCGCGGGCACTAGGCCGACCCGCACAAGTGAGGTACCATTTTTCTCGTAGGACTTTGGGGAACGCGGGGTGGGTGGAAATTTGTGGATCCACGCAGATTCCAGAACTTTCCATCACAGAAATGTGGGGAAAATGTATTTTTTTTGTCAATTTTTTACGTTTGCAAGGGAGTCTGGGTAACAGACCATGGTGGGAGGCAGTCAAGTCACCCCATCCTGGATTCCCCTGGGTGTCTAGTTTTCAAAAATGTATAGGTTTGCTAGGTTTCCCTAGGTGCCGGCAGGGCTAGGGTTCAAAATCTACAGCTAGTCACTTTGCCAAAAAAAGGGTCCTTTTTCGCTGCAAAACCACGTTGCGTTTTGCACCGTTTCCTGTCGCGGGCACTAGGCCGACCCGCACAAGTGAAGTACCATTTTTCTCGTAGGACTTTGGGGAACGAGGGGTGGGTGGAAATTTGTGGATCCACGCAGATTCCAGAACTTTCCATCACAGAAATGTGGGGAAAATGTGTTTTTTTTGTCAATTTTTTACGTTTGCAAGGGATTCTGGGTAACAGACCATGGTGGGAGGCAGTCAAGTCACCCCATCCTGGATTCCCCTGGGTGTCTAGTTTTCAAAAATGTATAGGTTTGCTAGGTTTCCCTAGGTGCCGGCAGGGCTAGGGTTCAAAATCTACAGCTAGTCACTTTGCCAAAAAAAGGGTCATTTTTTGCTGCAAAACCACGTTGCGTTTTGCGCCGTTTTCTGTCGCGGGCACTAGGCCGACCCGCACAAGTGAGGTACCATTTTTCTCGTAGGACTTTGGGGAACGCGGGGTGGGTGGAAATTTGTGGATCCACGCAGATTCCAGAACTTTCCATCACAGAAATGTGGGGAAAATGTGTTTTTTTTGTCAATTTTTTACGTTTGCAAGGGATTCTGGGTAACAGACCATGGTGGGAGGCAGTCAAGTCACCCCATCCTGGATTCCCCTGGGTGTCTAGTTTTCAGAAATGTATAGGTTTGCTAGGTTTCCCTAGGTGCCGGCAGGGCTAGGGTTCAAAATCTACAGCTAGTCACTTTGCCAAAAAAAGGGTCATTTTTCGCTGCAAAACCACGTTGCGTTTTGCGCCGTTTCCTGTCGCGGGCACTAGGCCGACCCGCACAAGTGAGGTACCATTTTTCTTGTAGGACTTTGGGGAACACGGGGTGGGTGGAAATTTGTGGATCCACGCAGATTCCAGAACTTTCCATCACAGAAATGTGGGGAAAATGTGTTTTTTTTGTCAATTTTTTACGTTTGCAAGGGATTCTGGGTAACAGACCATGGTGGGAGGCAGTCAAGTCACCCCATCCTGGATTCCCCTGGGTGTCTAGTTTTCAAAAATGTATAGGTTTGCTAGGTTTCCCTAGGTGCCGGCAGGGCTAGGGTTCAAAATCTACAGCTAGTCACTTTGCCAAAAAAAGGGTCATTTTTCACTGCAAAACCACGTTGCGTTTTGCGCCGTTTCCTGTCGCGGGCACTAGGCCGACCCGCACAAGTGAGGTACCATTTTTCTCGTAGGACTTTGGGGAACGCGGGGTGGGTGGAAATTTGTGGATCCACGCAGATTCCAGAACTTTCCATCACAGAAATGTGGGGAAAATGTGGTTTTTTTGTCAATTTTTTACGTTTGCAAGGGATTCTGGGTAACAGACCATGGTGGGAGGCAGTCAAGTCACCCCATCCTGGATTCCCCTGGGTGTCTAGTTTTCAAAAATGTATAGGTTTGCTAGGTTTCCCTAGGTGCCGGCAGGGCTAGGGTTCAAAATCTACAGCTAGTCACTTTGCCAAAAAAAGGGTCATTTTTCACTGCAAAACCACGTTGCGTTTTGCGCCGTTTCCTGTCGCGGGCACTAGGCCGACCCGCACAAGTGAGGTACCATTTTTCTCGTAGGACTATGGGGAACGCGGGGTGGGTGGAAATTTGTGGATCCACGCAGATTCCAGAACTTTCCATCATAGAAATGTGGGGAAAATGTGTTTTTTTGTCAATTTTTTACGTTTGCAAGGGATTCTGGGTAACAGACCATGGTGGGAGGCAGTCAAGTCACCCCATCCTGGATTCCCCTGGGTGTCTAGTTTTCAAAAATGTATAGGTTTGCTAGGTTTCCCTAGGTGCCGGCAGGGCTAGGGTTCAAAATCTACAGCTAGTCACTTTGCCAAAAAAAGGGTCATTTTTCACTGCAAAACCACGTTGCGTTTTGCGCCGTTTCCTGTCGCGGGCACTAGGCCGACCCGCACAAGTGAGGTACCATTTTTCTCGTAGGACTTTGGAGAACGCGGGGTGGGTGGAAATTTGTGGATCCACGCAGATTCCAGAACTTTCCATCACAGAAATGTGGGGAAAATGTGTTTTTTTTGTCAATTCTTTACGTTTGCAAGGGATTCTGGGTAACAGACCATGGTGGGAGGCAGTCAAGTCACCCCATCCTGGATTCCCCTGGGTGTCTAGTTTTCAAAAATGTATAGGTTTGCCAGGTTTCCCTAGGTGCCGGCAGGGCTAGGGTTCAAAATCTACAGCTAGTCACTTTGCCAAAAAAAGGGTCATTTTTCACTGCAAAACCACGTTGCGTTTTGCACCGTTTCCTGTCGCGGGCACTAGGCCGACCCGCACAAGTGAGGTACCATTTTTCTCGTAGGACTTTGGGGAAAGCGGGGTGGGTGGAAATTTGTGGATCCACGCAGATTCCAGAACTTTCCATCACAGAAATGTGGAGAAAATGTGTTTTTTTTGTCAATTTTTTACGTTTGCAAGGGATTCTGGGTAACAGACCATGGTGGGAGGCAGTCAAGTCACCCCATCCTGGATTCCCCTGGGTGTCTAGTTTCCAAAAATGTATAGGTTTGCTAGGTTTCCCTAGGTGCCGGCAGGGCTAGGGTTCAAAATCTACAGCTAGTCACTTTGCCAAAAAAAGGGTCATTTTTCGCTGCAAAACCACGTTGCGTTTTGCGCCGTTTCCTGTCGCGGGCACTAGGCCGACCCGCACAAGTGAGGTACCATTTTTCTCGTAGGACTTTGGGGAACGCGAGGTGGATGGAAATTTGTGGATCCACGCAGATTCCAGAACTTTCCATCACAGAAATGTGGGGAAAATTTGTTTGTTTTGTCAATTTTTTACGTTTGCAAGGGATTCTGGGTAACAGACCATGGTGGGAGGCAGTCAAGTCACCCCATCCTGGATTCCCCTGGGTGTCTAGTTTTCAAAAATGTATAGGTTTGCTAGGGTTCCCTAGGTGCCGGCAGGGCTAGGGTTCAAAATCTACAGCTAGTCACTTTGCCAAAAAAAGGGTCATTTTTCACTGCAAAACCACGTTGCGTTTTGCACCGTTTCCTGTCGCGGGCACTAGGCCGACCCGCACAAGTGAGGTACCATTTTTCTCGTAGGACTTTGGGGAACGCGGGGTGGGTGGAAATTTGTGGATCCACGCAGATTCCAGAACTTTCCATCACAGAAATGTGGGGAAAATGTGTTTTTTTTGTCAATTTTTTACGTTTGCAAGGGATTCTGGGTAACAGACCATGGTGGGAGGCAGTCAAGTCACCCCATCCTGGATTCCCCTGGGTGTCTAGTTTTCAAAAATGTATAGGTTTGCTAGGTTTCCCTAGGTGCCGGCAGGGCTAGGGTTCAAAATCTACAGCTAGTCACTTTGCCAAAAAAAGGGTCATTTTTCACTGCAAAACCACGTTGCGTTTTGCGCCGTTTCCTGTCGCGGGCACAAGGCCGACCCGCACAAGTGAGGTACCATTTTTCTCGTAGGACTTTGGGGAACGCGGGGTGGGTGGAAATTTGTGGATCCACGCAGATTCCAGAACTTTCCATCACAGAAATGTGGGGAAAATGTGTTTTTTTTGTCAATTTTTTACGTTTGCAAGGGATTCTGGGTAACAGACCATGGTGGGAGGCAGTCAAGTCACCCCATCCTGGATTCCCCTGGGTGTCTAGTTTTCAAAAATGTATAGGTTTGCTAGGTTTCCCTAGGTGCCGGCAGGGCTAGGGTTCAAAATCTACAGCTAGTCACTTTGCCAAAAAAAGGGTCATTTTTCACTGCAAAACCACGTTGCGTTTTGCGCCGTTTCCTGTCGCGGGCACTAGGCCGACCCGCACAAGTGAGGTACCATTTTTCTCGTAGGACTTTGGGGAACGCGGGGTGGGTGGAAATTTGTGGATCCACGCAGATTCCAGAACTTTCCATCACAGAAATGTGGGGAAAATGTGTTTTTTTTGTCACTTTTTTATGTTTGCAAGGGATTCTGGGTAACAGACCATGGTGGGAGGCAGTCAAGTCACCCCATCCTGGATTCCCCTGGGTGTCTAGTTTTCAAAAATGTATAGGTTTGCTAGGTTTCCCTAGGTGCCGGCAGGGCTAGGGTTCAAAATCTACAGCTAGTCACTTTGCCAAAAAAAGGGTCATTTTTCACTGCAAAACCACGTTGCGTTTTGCGCCGTTTCCTGTCGCGGGCACTAGGCCGACCCGCACAAGTGAGGTACCATTTTTCTCGTAGGACTTTGGGGAACGCGGGGTGGGTGGAAATTTGTGGATCCACGCAGATTCCAGAACTTTCCATCACAGAAATGTGGGGAAAATGTGTTTTTTTTGTCAATTTTTTACGTTTGCAAGGGATTCTGGGTAACAGACCATGGTGGGAGGCAGTCAAGTCACCCCATCCTGGATTCCCCTGGGTGTCTAGTTTTCAGAAATGTATAGGTTTGCTAGGTTTCCCTAGGTGCCGGCAGGGCTAGGGTTCAAAATCTACAGCTAGTCACTTTGCCAAAAAAAGGGTCATTTTTCGCTGCAAAACCACGTTGCGTTTTGCGCCGTTTCCTGTCGCGGGCACTAGGCCGACCCGCACAAGTGAGGTACCATTTTTCTTGTAGGACTTTGGGGAACACGGGGTGGGTGGAAATTTGTGGATCCACGCAGATTCCAGAACTTTCCATCACAGAAATGTGGGGAAAATGTGTTTTTTTTGTCAATTTTTTACGTTTGCAAGGGATTCTGGGTAACAGACCATGGTGGGAGGCAGTCAAGTCACCCCATCCTGGATTCCCCTGGGTGTCTAGTTTTCAAAAATGTATAGGTTTGCTAGGTTTCCCTAGGTGCCGGCAGGGCTAGGGTTCAAAATCTACAGCTAGTCACTTTGCCAAAAAAAGGGTCATTTTTCACTGCAAAACCACGTTGCGTTTTGCGCCGTTTCCTGTCGCGGGCACTAGGCCGACCCGCACAAGTGAGGTACCATTTTTCTCGTAGGACTTTGGGGAACGCGGGGTGGGTGGAAATTTGTGGATCCACGCAGATTCCAGAACTTTCCATCACAGAAATGTGGGGAAAATGTGGTTTTTTTGTCAATTTTTTACGTTTGCAAGGGATTCTGGGTAACAGACCATGGTGGGAGGCAGTCAAGTCACCTCATCCTGGATTCCCCTGCGTGTCTAGTTTTCAAAAATGTATAGGTTTGCTAGGTTTCCCTAGGTGCCGGCAGGGCTAGGGTTCAAAATCTACAGCTAGTCACTTTGCCAAAAAAAGGGTCATTTTTCACTGCAAAACCACGTTGCGTTTTGCGCCGTTTCCTGTCGCGGGCACTAGGCCGACCCGCACAAGTGAGGTACCATTTTTCTCGTAGGACTTTGGGGAACGCGGGGTGGGTGGAAATTTGTGGATCCACGCAGATTCCAGAACTTTCCATCACAGAAATGTGGGGAAAATGTGTTTTTTTTGTCACTTTTTTACGTTTGCAAGGGATTCTGGGTAACAGACCATGGTGGGAGGCAGTCAAGTCACCCCATCCTGGATTCCCCTGGGTGTCTAGTTTTCAAAAATGTATAGGTTTGCTAGGTTTCCCTAGGTGCCGGCAGGGCTAGGGTTCAAAATCTACAGCTAGTCACTTTGCCAAAAAAAGGGTCATTTTTCACTGCAAAACCACGTTGCGTTTTGCGCCGTTTCCTGTCGCGGGCACTAGGCCGACCCGCACAAGTGAGGTACCATTTTTCTCGTAGGACTTTGGGGAACGCGGGGTGGGTGGAAATTTGTGGATCCACGCAGATTCCAGAACTTTCCATCACAGAAATGTGGGGAAAATGTGTTTTTTTTGTCAATTTTTTACGTTTGCAAGGGATTCTGGGTAACAGACCATGGTGGGAGGCAGTCAAGTCACCCCATCCTGGATTCCCCTGGGTGTCTAGTTTTCAGAAATGTATAGGTTTGCTAGGTTTCCCTAGGTGCCGGCAGGGCTAGGGTTCAAAATCTACAGCTAGTCACTTGTCCAAAAAAAGGGTCATTTTTCGCTGCAAAACCACGTTGCGTTTTGCGCCGTTTCCTGTCGCGGGCACTAGGCCGACCCGCACAAGTGAGGTACCATTTTTCTCGTAGGACTTTGGGGAACACGGGGTGGGTGGAAATTTGTGGATCCACGCAGATTCCAGAACTTTCCATCACAGAAATGTGGGGAAAATGTGTTTTTTTTGTCAATTTTTTACGTTTGCAAGGGATTCTGGGTAACAGACCATGGTGGGAGGCAGTCAAGTCACCCCATCCTGGATTCCCCTGGGTGTCTAGTTTTCAAAAATGTATAGGTTTGCTAGGTTTCCCTAGGTGCCGGCAGGGCTAGGGTTCAAAATCTACAGCTAGTCACTTTGCCAAAAAAAGGGTCATTTTTCACTGCAAAACCACGTTGCGTTTTGCGCCGTTTCCTGTCGCGGGCACTAGGCCGACCCGCACAAGTGAGGTACCATTTTTCTCGTAGGACTTTGGGGAACGCGGGGTGGGTGGAAATTTGTGGATCCACGCAGATTCCAGAACTTTCCATCACAGAAATGTGGGGAAAATGTGTTTTTTTTGTCAATTTTTTACATTTGCAAGGGATTCTGGGTAACAGACCATGGTGGGAGGCAGTCAAGTCACCCCATCCTGGATTCCCCTGGGTGTCTAGTTTTCAAAAATGTATAGGTTTGCTAGGTTTCCCTAGGTGCCGGCAGGGCTAGGGTTCAAAATCTACAGCTAGTCACTTTGCCAAAAAAAGGGTCATTTTTCGCTGCAAAACCACGTTGCGTTTTGCGCCGTTTCCTGTCGCGGGCACTAGGCCGACCCGCACAAGTGAGGTACCATTTTTCTCGTAGGACTTTGGGGAACGCGGGGTGGGTGGAAATTTGTGGATCCACGCAGATTCCAGAACTTTCCATCACAGAAATGTGGGGAAAATTTGTTTGTTTTGTCAATTTTTTACGTTTGCAAGGGATTCTGGGTAACAGACCATGGTGGGAGGCAGTCAAGTCACCCCATCCTGGATTCCCCTGGGTGTCTAGTTTTCAAAAATGTATAGGTTTGCTAGGTTTCCCTAGGTGCCGGCAGGGCTAGGGTTCAAAATCTACAGCTAGTCACTTTGCCAAAAAAAGGGTCATTTTTCACTGCAAAACCACGTTGCGTTTTGCGCCGTTTCCTGTCGCGGGCACTAGGCCGACCCGCACAAGTGAGGTACCATTTTTCTCGTAGGACTTTGGGGAACACGGGGTGGGTGGAAATTTGTGGATCCACGCAGATTCCAGAACTTTCCATCACAGAAATGTGGGGAAAATGTGTAGTTTTTGTCAATTTTTTACGTTTGCAAGGGATTCTGGGTAACAGACCATGGTGGGAGGCAGTCAAGTCACCCCATCCTGGATTCCCCTGGGTGTCTAGTTTTTAAAAATGTATAGGTTTGCTAGGTTTCCCTAGGTGCCGGCAGGGCTAGGGTTCAAAATCTACAGCTAGTCACTTTGCCAAAAAAAGGGTAATTTTTCACTGCAAAACCACGTTGCGTTTTGCGCCGTTTCCTGTCGCGGGCACTAGGCCGACCCGCACAAGTGAGGTACCATTTTTCTCGAAGGACTTTGGGGAACGCGGGGTGGGTGGAAATTTGTGGATCCACGCAGATTCCAGAACTTTCCATCACAGAAATGTGGGGAAAATGTGTTTTTTTTGTCAATTTTTTACGTTTGCAAGGGATTCTGGGTAACAGACCATGGTGGGAGGCAATCAAGTCACCCCATCCTGGATTCCCCTGGGTGTCTAGTTTTCAAAAATGTATAGGTTTGCTAGGTTTACCTAGGTGCCGGCAGGGCTAGGGTTCAAAATCTACAGCTAGTCACTTTGCCAAAAAAAGGGTCATTTTTCGCTGCAAAACCACGTTGCGTTTTGCGCTGTTTCCTGTCGCGGGCACTAGGCCGACCCGCACAAGTGAGGTACCATTTTTCTCGTAGGACTTTGGGGAACGCGGGGTGGGTGGAAATTTGTGGATCCACGCAGATTCCAGAACTTTCCATCACAGAAATGTGGGGAAAATGTATTTTTTTTGTCAATTTTTTACGTTTGCAAGGGAGTCTGGGTAACAGACCATGGTGGGAGGCAGTCAAGTCACCCCATCCTGGATTCCCCTGGGTGTCTAGTTTTCAAAAATGTATAGGTTTGCTAGGTTTCCCTAGGTGCCGGCAGGGCTAGGGTTCAAAATCTACAGCTAGTCACTTTGCCAAAAAAAGGGTCCTTTTTCGCTGCAAAACCACGTTGCGTTTTGCACCGTTTCCTGTCGCGGGCACTAGGCCGACCCGCACAAGTGAAGTACCATTTTTCTCGTAGGACTTTGGGGAACGAGGGGTGGGTGGAAATTTGTGGATCCACGCAGATTCCAGAACTTTCCATCACAGAAATGTGGGGAAAATGTGTTTTTTTTGTCAATTTTTTACGTTTGCAAGGGATTCTGGGTAACAGACCATGGTGGGAGGCAGTCAAGTCACCCCATCCTGGATTCCCCTGGGTGTCTAGTTTTCAAAAATGTATAGGTTTGCTAGGTTTCCCTAGGTGCCGGCAGGGCTAGGGTTCAAAATCTACAGCTAGTCACTTTGCCAAAAAAAGGGTCATTTTTTGCTGCAAAACCACGTTGCGTTTTGCGCCGTTTTCTGTCGCGGGCACTAGGCCGACCCGCACAAGTGAGGTACCATTTTTCTCGTAGGACTTTGGGGAACGCGGGGTGGGTGGAAATTTGTGGATCCACGCAGATTCCAGAACTTTCCATCACAGAAATGTGGGGAAAATGTGTTTTTTTTGTCAATTTTTTACGTTTGCAAGGGATTCTGGGTAACAGACCATGGTGGGAGGCAGTCAAGTCACCCCATCCTGGATTCCCCTGGGTGTCTAGTTTTCAGAAATGTATAGGTTTGCTAGGTTTCCCTAGGTGCCGGCAGGGCTAGGGTTCAAAATCTACAGCTAGTCACTTTGCCAAAAAAAGGGTCATTTTTCGCTGCAAAACCACGTTGCGTTTTGCGCCGTTTCCTGTCGCGGGCACTAGGCCGACCCGCACAAGTGAGGTACCATTTTTCTTGTAGGACTTTGGGGAACACGGGGTGGGTGGAAATTTGTGGATCCACGCAGATTCCAGAACTTTCCATCACAGAAATGTGGGGAAAATGTGTTTTTTTTGTCAATTTTTTACGTTTGCAAGGGATTCTGGGTAACAGACCATGGTGGGAGGCAGTCAAGTCACCCCATCCTGGATTCCCCTGGGTGTCTAGTTTTCAAAAATGTATAGGTTTGCTAGGTTTCCCTAGGTGCCGGCAGGGCTAGGGTTCAAAATCTACAGCTAGTCACTTTGCCAAAAAAAGGGTCATTTTTCACTGCAAAACCACGTTGCGTTTTGCGCCGTTTCCTGTCGCGGGCACTAGGCCGACCCGCACAAGTGAGGTACCATTTTTCTCGTAGGACTTTGGGGAACGCGGGGTGGGTGGAAATTTGTGGATCCACGCAGATTCCAGAACTTTCCATCACAGAAATGTGGGGAAAATGTGGTTTTTTTGTCAATTTTTTACGTTTGCAAGGGATTCTGGGTAACAGACCATGGTGGGAGGCAGTCAAGTCACCCCATCCTGGATTCCCCTGGGTGTCTAGTTTTCAAAAATGTATAGGTTTGCTAGGTTTCCCTAGGTGCCGGCAGGGCTAGGGTTCAAAATCTACAGCTAGTCACTTTGCCAAAAAAAGGGTCATTTTTCACTGCAAAACCACGTTGCGTTTTGCGCCGTTTCCTGTCGCGGGCACTAGGCCGACCCGCACAAGTGAGGTACCATTTTTCTCGTAGGACTATGGGGAACGCGGGGTGGGTGGAAATTTGTGGATCCACGCAGATTCCAGAACTTTCCATCATAGAAATGTGGGGAAAATGTGTTTTTTTTGTCAATTTTTTACGTTTGCAAGGGATTCTGGGTAACAGACCATGATGGGAGGCAGTCAAGTCACCCCATCCTGGATTCCCCTGGGTGTCTAGTTTTCAAAAATGTATAGGTTTGCTAGGTTTCCCTAGGTGCCGGCAGGGCTAGGGTTCAAAATCTACAGCTAGTCACTTTGCCAAAAAAAGGGTCATTTTTCACTGCAAAACCACGTTGCGTTTTGCGCCGTTTCCTGTCGCGGGCACTAGGCCGACCCGCACAAGTGAGGTACCATTTTTCTCGTAGGACTTTGGAGAACGCGGGGTGGGTGGAAATTTGTGGATCCACGCAGATTCCAGAACTTTCCATCACAGAAATGTGGGGAAAATGTGTTTTTTTTGTCAATTCTTTACGTTTGCAAGGGATTCTGGGTAACAGACCATGGTGGGAGGCAGTCAAGTCACCCCATCCTGGATTCCCCTGGGTGTCTAGTTTTCAAAAATGTATAGGTTTGCCAGGTTTCCCTAGGTGCCGGCAGGGCTAGGGTTCAAAATCTACAGCTAGTCACTTTGCCAAAAAAAGGGTCATTTTTCACTGCAAAACCACGTTGCGTTTTGCACCGTTTCCTGTCGCGGGCACTAGGCCGA
The DNA here is from genome assembly GCF_964204655.1 of Triturus cristatus. Classification (NCBI taxonomy): domain Eukaryota; kingdom Metazoa; phylum Chordata; class Amphibia; order Caudata; family Salamandridae; genus Triturus; species Triturus cristatus. The sequence continues at coordinate 1,082,122,348 of NC_140579.1, read as the reverse complement.
CCCGCACAAGTGAGGTACCATTTTTCTCGTAGGACTTTGGGGAAAGCGGGGTGGGTGGAAATTTGTGGATCCACGCAGATTCCAGAACTTTCCATCACAGAAATGTGGAGAAAATGTGTTTTTTTTGTCAATTTTTTACGTTTGCAAGGGATTCTGGGTAACAGACCATGGTGGGAGGCAGTCAAGTCACCCCATCCTGGATTCCCCTGGGTGTCTAGTTTCCAAAAATGTATAGGTTTGCTAGGTTTCCCTAGGTGCCGGCAGGGCTAGGGTTCAAAATCTACAGCTAGTCACTTTGCCAAAAAAAGGGTCATTTTTCGCTGCAAAACCACGTTGCGTTTTGCGCCGTTTCCTGTCGCGGGCACTAGGCCGACCCGCACAAGTGAGGTACCATTTTTCTCGTAGGACTTTGGGGAACGCGAGGTGGATGGAAATTTGTGGATCCACGCAGATTCCAGAACTTTCCATCACAGAAATGTGGGGAAAATTTGTTTGTTTTGTCAATTTTTTACGTTTGCAAGGGATTCTGGGTAACAGACCATGGTGGGAGGCAGTCAAGTCACCCCATCCTGGATTCCCCTGGGTGTCTAGTTTTCAAAAATGTATAGGTTTGCTAGGGTTCCCTAGGTGCCGGCAGGGCTAGGGTTCAAAATCTACAGCTAGTCACTTTGCCAAAAAAAGGGTCATTTTTCACTGCAAAACCACGTTGCGTTTTGCACCGTTTCCTGTCGCGGGCACTAGGCCGACCCGCACAAGTGAGGTACCATTTTTCTCGTAGGACTTTGGGGAACGCGGGGTGGGTGGAAATTTGTGGATCCACGCAGATTCCAGAACTTTCCATCACAGAAATGTGGGGAAAATGTGTTTTTTTTGTCAATTTTTTACGTTTGCAAGGGATTCTGGGTAACAGACCATGGTGGGAGGCAGTCAAGTCACCCCATCCTGGATTCCCCTGGGTGTCTAGTTTTCAAAAATGTATAGGTTTGCTAGGTTTCCCTAGGTGCCGGCAGGGCTAGGGTTCAAAATCTACAGCTAGTCACTTTGCCAAAAAAAGGGTCATTTTTCACTGCAAAACCACGTTGCGTTTTGCGCCGTTTCCTGTCGCGGGCACAAGGCCGACCCGCACAAGTGAGGTACCATTTTTCTCGTAGGACTTTGGGGAACGCGGGGTGGGTGGAAATTTGTGGATCCACGCAGATTCCAGAACTTTCCATCACAGAAATGTGGGGAAAATGTGTTTTTTTTGTCAATTTTTTACGTTTGCAAGGGATTCTGGGTAACAGACCATGGTGGGAGGCAGTCAAGTCACCCCATCCTGGATTCCCCTGGGTGTCTAGTTTTCAAAAATGTATAGGTTTGCTAGGTTTCCCTAGGTGCCGGCAGGGCTAGGGTTCAAAATCTACAGCTAGTCACTTTGCCAAAAAAAGGGTCATTTTTCACTGCAAAACCACGTTGCGTTTTGCGCCGTTTCCTGTCGCGGGCACTAGGCCGACCCGCACAAGTGAGGTACCATTTTTCTCGTAGGACTTTGGGGAACGCGGGGTGGGTGGAAATTTGTGGATCCACGCAGATTCCAGAACTTTCCATCACAGAAATGTGGGGAAAATGTGTTTTTTTTGTCACTTTTTTATGTTTGCAAGGGATTCTGGGTAACAGACCATGGTGGGAGGCAGTCAAGTCACCCCATCCTGGATTCCCCTGGGTGTCTAGTTTTCAAAAATGTATAGGTTTGCTAGGTTTCCCTAGGTGCCGGCAGGGCTAGGGTTCAAAATCTACAGCTAGTCACTTTGCCAAAAAAAGGGTCATTTTTCACTGCAAAACCACGTTGCGTTTTGCGCCGTTTCCTGTCGCGGGCACTAGGCCGACCCGCACAAGTGAGGTACCATTTTTCTCGTAGGACTTTGGGGAACGCGGGGTGGGTGGAAATTTGTGGATCCACGCAGATTCCAGAACTTTCCATCACAGAAATGTGGGGAAAATGTGTTTTTTTTGTCAATTTTTTACGTTTGCAAGGGATTCTGGGTAACAGACCATGGTGGGAGGCAGTCAAGTCACCCCATCCTGGATTCCCCTGGGTGTCTAGTTTTCAGAAATGTATAGGTTTGCTAGGTTTCCCTAGGTGCCGGCAGGGCTAGGGTTCAAAATCTACAGCTAGTCACTTTGCCAAAAAAAGGGTCATTTTTCGCTGCAAAACCACGTTGCGTTTTGCGCCGTTTCCTGTCGCGGGCACTAGGCCGACCCGCACAAGTGAGGTACCATTTTTCTTGTAGGACTTTGGGGAACACGGGGTGGGTGGAAATTTGTGGATCCACGCAGATTCCAGAACTTTCCATCACAGAAATGTGGGGAAAATGTGTTTTTTTTGTCAATTTTTTACGTTTGCAAGGGATTCTGGGTAACAGACCATGGTGGGAGGCAGTCAAGTCACCCCATCCTGGATTCCCCTGGGTGTCTAGTTTTCAAAAATGTATAGGTTTGCTAGGTTTCCCTAGGTGCCGGCAGGGCTAGGGTTCAAAATCTACAGCTAGTCACTTTGCCAAAAAAAGGGTCATTTTTCACTGCAAAACCACGTTGCGTTTTGCGCCGTTTCCTGTCGCGGGCACTAGGCCGACCCGCACAAGTGAGGTACCATTTTTCTCGTAGGACTTTGGGGAACGCGGGGTGGGTGGAAATTTGTGGATCCACGCAGATTCCAGAACTTTCCATCACAGAAATGTGGGGAAAATGTGGTTTTTTTGTCAATTTTTTACGTTTGCAAGGGATTCTGGGTAACAGACCATGGTGGGAGGCAGTCAAGTCACCCCATCCTGGATTCCCCTGGGTGTCTAGTTTTCAAAAATGTATAGGTTTGCTAGGTTTCCCTAGGTGCCGGCAGGGCTAGGGTTCAAAATCTACAGCTAGTCACTTTGCCAAAAAAAGGGTCATTTTTCACTGCAAAACCACGTTGCGTTTTGCGCCGTTTCCTGTCGCGGGCACTAGGCCGACCCGCACAAGTGAGGTACCATTTTTCTCGTAGGACTATGGGGAACGCGGGGTGGGTGGAAATTTGTGGATCCACGCAGATTCCAGAACTTTCCATCACAGAAATGTGGGGAAAATGTGTTTTTTTTGTCAATTTTTTACGTTTGCAAGGGATTCTGGGTAACAGACCATGGTGGGAGGCAGTCAAGTCACCCCATCCTGGATTCCCCTGGGTGTCTAGTTTTCAAAAATGTATAGGTTTGCTAGGTTTCCCTAGGTGCCGGCAGGGCTAGGGTTCAAAATCTACAGCTAGTCACTTTGCCAAAAAAAGGGTCATTTTTCACTGCAAAACCACGTTGCGTTTTGCGCCGTTTCCTGTCGCGGGCACTAGGCCGACCCGCACAAGTGAGGTACCATTTTTCTCGTAGGACTTTGGAGAACGCGGGGTGGGTGGAAATTTGTGGATCCACGCAGATTCCAGAACTTTCCATCACAGAAATGTGGGGAAAATGTGTTTTTTTTGTCAATTCTTTACGTTTGCAAGGGATTCTGGGTAACAGACCATGGTGGGAGGCAGTCAAGTCACCCCATCCTGGATTCCCCTGGGTGTCTAGTTTCCAAAAATGTATAGGTTTGCTAGGTTTCCCTAGGTGCCGGCAGGGCTAGGGTTCAAAATCTACAGCTAGTCACTTTGCCAAAAAAAGGGTCATTTTTCGCTGCAAAACCACGTTGCGTTTTGCGCCGTTTCCTGTCGCGGGCACTAGGCCGACCCGCACAAGTGAGGTACCATTTTTCTCGTAGGACTTTGGGGAACGCGAGGTGGGTGGAAATTTGTGGATCCACGCAGATTCCAGAACTTTCCATCACAGAAATGTGGGGAAAATTTGTTTGTTTTGTCAATTTTTTACGTTTGCAAGGGATTCTGGGTAACAGACCATGGTGGGAGGCAGTCAAGTCACCCCATCCTGGATTCCCCTGGGTGTCTAGTTTTCAAAAATGTATAGGTTTGCTAGGGTTCCCTAGGTGCCGGCAGGGCTAGGGTTCAAAATCTACAGCTAGTCACTTTGCCAAAAAAAGGGTCATTTTTCACTGCAAAACCACGTTGCGTTTTGCACCGTTTCCTGTCGCGGGCACTAGGCCGACCCGCACAAGTGAGGTACCATTTTTCTCGTAGGACTTTGGGGAACGCGGGGTGGGTGGAAATTTGTGGATCCACGCAGATTCCAGAACTTTCCATCACAGAAATGTGGGGAAAATGTGTTTTTTTTGTCAATTTTTTACGTTTGCAAGGGATTCTGGGTAACGTACCATGGTGGGAGGCAGTCAAGTCACCCCATCCTGGATTCCCCTGGGTGTCTAGTTTTCAAAAATGTATAGGTTTGCTAGGTTTCCCTAGGTGCCGGCAGGGCTAGGGTTCAAAATCTACAGCTAGTCACTTTGCCAAAAAAAGGGTCATTTTTCACTGCAAAACCACGTTGCGTTTTGCGCCGTTTCCTGTCGCGGGCACAAGGCCGACCCGCACAAGTGAGGTACCATTTTTCTCGTAGGACTTTGGGGAACGCAGGGTGGGTGGAAATTTGTGGATCCACGCAGATTCCAGAACTTTCCATCACAGAAATGTGGGGAAAATGTGTTTTTTTTGTCAATTTTTTACGTTTGCAAGGGATTCTGGGTAACAGACCATGGTGGGAGGCAGTCAAGTCACCCCATCCTGGATTCCCCTGGGTGTCTAGTTTTCAAAAATGTATAGGTTTGCTAGGTTTCCCTAGGTGCCGGCAGGGCTAGGGTTCAAAATCTACAGCTAGTCACTTTGCCAAAAAAAGGGTCATTTTTCACTGCAAAACCACGTTGCGTTTTGCGCCGTTTCCTGTCGCGGGCACTAGGCCGACCCGCACAAGTGAGGTACCATTTTTCTCGTAGGACTTTGGGGAACGCGGGGTGGGTGGAAATTTGTGGATCCACGCAGATTCCAGAACTTTCCATCACAGAAATGTGGGGAAAATGTGTTTTTTTTGTCAATTTTTTACGTTTGCAAGGGATTCTGGGTAACAGACCATGGTGGGAGGCAGTCAAGTCACCCCATCCTGGATTCCCCTGGGTGTCTAGTTTTCAAAAATGTATAGGTTTGCTAGGTTTCCCTAGGTGCCGGCAGGGCTAGGGTTCAAAATCTACAGCTAGTCACTTTGCCAAAAAAAGGGTCATTTTTCACTGCAAAACCACGTTGCGTTTTGCGCCGTTTTCTGTCGCGGGCACTAGGCCGACCCGCACAAGTGAGGTACCATTTTTCTCGTAGGACTTTGGGGAACGCGGGGTGGGTGGAAATTTGTGGATCCACGCAGATTCCAGAACTTTCCATCACAGAAATGTGGGGAAAATGTGTTTTTTTGTCACTTTTTTATGTTTGCAAGGGATTCTGGGTAACAGACCATGGTGGGAGGCAGTCAAGTCACCCCATCCTGGATTCCCCTGGGTGTCTAGTTTTCAAAAATGTATAGGTTTGCTAGGTTTCCCTAGGTGCCGGCAGGGCTAGGGTTCAAAATCTACAGCTAGTCACTTTGCCAAAAAAAGGGTCATTTTTCACTGCAAAACCACGTTGCGTTTTGCGCCGTTTCCTGTCGCGGGCACTAGGCCGACCCGCACAAGTGAGGTACCATTTTTCTCGTAGGACTTTGGGGAACGCGGGGTGGGTGGAAATTTGTGGATCCACGCAGATTCCAGAACTTTCCATCACAGAAATGTGGGGAAAATGTGTTTTTTTTGTCAATTTTTTACATTTGCAAGGGATTCTGGGTAACAGACCATGGTGGGAGGCAGTCAAGTCACCCCATCCTGGATTCCCCTGGGTGTCTAGTTTTCAAAAATGTATAGGTTTGCTAGGTTTCCCTAGGTGCCGGCAGGGCTAGGGTTCAAAATCTACAGCTAGTCACTTTGCCAAAAAAAGGGTCATTTTTCGCTGCAAAACCACGTTGCGTTTTGCGCCGTTTCCTGTCGCGGGCACTAGGCCGACCCGCACAAGTGAGGTACCATTTTTCTCGTAGGACTTTGGGGAACGCGGGGTGGGTGGAAATTTGTGGATCCACGCAGATTCCAGAACTTTCCATCACAGAAATGTGGGGAAAATTTGTTTGTTTTGTCAATTTTTTACGTTTGCAAGGGATTCTGGGTAACAGACCATGGTGGGAGGCAGTCAAGTCACCCCATTCTGGATTCCCCTGGGTGTCTAGTTTTCAAAAATGTATAGGTTTGCTAGGTTTCCCTAGGTGCCGGCAGGGCTAGGGTTCAAAATCTACAGCTAGTCACTTTGCCAAAAAAAGGGTCATTTTTTGCTGCAAAACCACGTTGCGTTTTGTGCCGTTTTCTGTCGCGGGCACTAGGCCGACCCGCACAAGTGAGGTACCATTTTTCTCGTAGGACTTTGGGGAACGCGGGGTGGGTGGAAATTTGTGGATCCACGCAGATTCCAGAACTTTCCATCACAGAAATGTGGGGAAAATGTGTTTTTTTTGTCAATTTTTTACGTTTGCAAGGGATTCTGGGTAACAGACCATGGTGGGAGGCAGTCAAGTCACCCCATCCTGGATTCCCCTGGGTGTCTAGTTTTCAGAAATGTATAGGTTTGCTAGGTTTCCCTAGGTGCCGGCAGGGCTAGGGTTCAAAATCTACAGCTAGTCACTTTGCCAAAAAAAGGGTCATTTTTCGCTGCAAAACCACGTTGCGTTTTGCGCCGTTTCCTGTCGCGGGCACTAGGCCGACCCGCACAAGTGAGGTACCATTTTTCTTGTAGGACTTTGGGGAACACGGGGTGGGTGGAAATTTGTGGATCCACGCAGATTCCAGAACTTTCCATCACAGAAATGTGGGGAAAATGTGTTTTTTTTGTCAATTTTTTACGTTTGCAAGGGATTCTGGGTAACAGACCATGGTGGGAGGCAGTCAAGTCACCCCATCCTGGATTCCCCTGGGTGTCTAGTTTTCAAAAATGTATAGGTTTGCTAGGTTTCCCTAGGTGCCGGCAGGGCTAGGGTTCAAAATCTACAGCTAGTCACTTTGCCAAAAAAAGGGTCATTTTTCACTGCAAAACCACGTTGCGTTTTGCGCCGTTTCCTGTCGCGGGCACTAGGCCGACCCGCACAAGTGAGGTACCATTTTTCTCGTAGGACTTTGGGGAACGCGGGGTGGGTGGAAATTTGTGGATCCACGCAGATTCCAGAACTTTCCATCACAGAAATGTGGGGAAAATGTGTTTTTTTTGTCAATTTTTTACGTTTGCAAGGGATTCTGGGTAACAGACCATGGTGGGAGGCAGTCAAGTCACCCCATCCTGGATTCCCCTGGGTGTCTAGTTTTGAAAAATGTATAGGTTTGCTAGGTTTCCCTAGGTGCCGGCAGGGCTAGGGTTCAAAATCTACAGCTAGTCACTTTGCCAAAAAAAGGGTCATTTTTCACTGCAAAACCACGTTGCGTTTTGCGCCGTTTCCTGTCGCGGGCACTAGGCCGACCCGCACAAGTGAGGTACCATTTTTCTTGTAGGACTTTGGGGAACGCGGGGTGGGTGGAAATTTGTGGATCCACGCAGATTCCAGAACTTTCCATCACAGAAATGTGGGGAAAATGTGTTTTTTTTGTCAATTTTTTACGTTTGCAAGGGATTCTGGGTAACAGACCATGGTGGGAGGCAGTCAAGTCACCCCATCCTGGATTCCCCTGGGTGTCTAGTTTTCAAAAATGTATAGGTTTGCTAGGTTTCCCTAGGTGCCGGCAGGGCTAGGGTTCAAAATCTACAGCTAGTCACTTTGCCAAAAAAAGGGTCATTTTTCACTGCAAAACCACGTTGCGTTTTGCGCCGTTTCCTGTCGCGGGCACTAGGCCGACCCGCACAAGTGAGGTACCATTTTTCTCGTAGGACTTTGGAGAACGCGGGGTGGGTGGAAATTCGTGGATCCACGCAGATTCCAGAACTTTCCATCACAGAAATGTGGGGAAAATGTGTTTTTTTTGTCAATTCTTTACGTTTGCAAGGGATTCTGGGTAACAGACCATGGTGGGAGGCAGTCAAGTCACCCCATCCTGGATTCCCCTGGGTGTCTAGTTTTCAAAAATGTATAGGTTTGCCAGGTTTCCCTAGGTGCCGGCAGGGCTAGGGTTCAAAATCTACAGCTAGTCACTTTGCCAAAAAAAGGGTCATTTTTCACTGCAAAACCACGTTGCGTTTTGCACCGTTTCCTGTCGCGGGCACTTGGCCGACCCGCACAAGTGAGGTACCATTTTTCTCGTAGGACTTTGGGGAAAGCGGGGTGGGTGGAAATTTGTGGATCCACGCAGATTCCAGAACTTTCCATCACAGAAATGTGGAGAAAATGTGTTTTTTTTGTCAATTTTTTACGTTTGCAAGGGATTCTGGGTAACAGACCATGGTGGGAGGCAGTCAAGTCACCCCATCCTGGATTCCCCTGGGTGTCTAGTTTCCAAAAATGTATAGGTTTGCTAGGTTTCCCTAGGTGCCGGCAGGGCTAGGGTTCAAAATCTACAGCTAGTCACTTTGCCAAAAAAAGGGTCATTTTTCACTGCAAAACCACGTTGCGTTTTGCGCCGTTTCCTGTCGCGGGCACTAGGCCGACCCGCACAAGTGAGGTACCATTTTTCTCGTAGGACTTTGGGGAACGCGGGGTGGGTGGAAATTTGTGGATCCACGCAGATTCCAGAACTTTCCATCACAGAAATGTGGGGAAAATGTGTTTTTTTTGTCAATTTTTTACGTTTGCAAGGGATTCTGGGTAACAGACCATGGTGGGAGGCAGTCAAGTCACCTCATCCTGGATTCCCCTGGGTGTCTAGTTTTCAAAAATGTATAGGTTTGCTAGGTTTCCCTAGGTGCCGGCAGGGCTAGGGTTCAAAATCTACAGCTAGTCACTTTGCCAAAAAAAGGGTCATTTTTCACTGCAAAACCACGTTGCGTTTTGCGCCGTTTCCTGTCGCGGGCACTAGGCCGACCCGCACAAGTGAGGTACCATTTTTCTCGTAGGACTTTGGGGAACGCGGGGTGGGTGGAAATTTGTGGATCCACGCAGATTCCAGAACTTTCCATCACAGAAATGTGGGGAAAATGTGTTTTTTTTGTCACTTTTTTATGTTTGCAAGGGATTCTGGGTAACAGACCATGGTGGGAGGCAGTCAAGTCACCCCATCCTGGATTCCCCTGGGTGTCTAGTTTTCAAAAATGTATAGGTTTGCTAGGTTTCCCTAGGTGCCGTCAGGGCTAGGGTTCAAAATCTACAGCTAGTCACTTTGCCAAAAAAAGGGTCATTTTTCACTGCAAAACCACGTTGCGTTTTGCGCCGTTTCCTGTCGCGGGCACTAGGCCGACCCGCACAAGTGAGGTACCATTTTTCTCGTAGGACTTTGGGGAACGCGGGGTGGGTGGAAATTTGTGGATCCACGCAGATTCCAGAACTTTCCATCACAGAAATGTGGGGAAAATGTGTTTTTTTTGTCAATTTTTTACATTTGCAAGGGATTCTGGGTAACAGACCATGGTGGGAGGCAGTCAAGTCACCCCATCCTGGATTCCCCTGGGTGTCTAGTTTTCAAAAATGTATAGGTTTGCTAGGTTTCCCTAGGTGCCGGCAGGGCTAGGGTTCAAAATCTACAGCTAGTCACTTTGCCAAAAAAAGGGTCATTTTTCGCTGCAAAACCACGTTGCGTTTTGCGCCGTTTCCTGTCGCGGGCACTAGGCCGACCCGCACAAGTGAGGTACCATTTTTCTCGTAGGACTTTGGGGAACACGGGGTGGGTGGAAATTTGTGGATCCACGCAGATTCCAGAACTTTCCATCACAGAAATGTGGGGAAAATTTGTTTGTTTTGTCAATTTTTTACGTTTGCAAGGGATTCTGGGTAACAGACCATGGTGGGAGGCAGTCAAGTCACCCCATCCTGGATTCCCCTGGGTGTCTAGTTTTCAAAAATGTATAGGTTTGCTAGGTTTCCCTAGGTGCCGGCAGGGCTAGGGTTCAAAATCTACAGCTAGTCACTTTGCCAAAAAAAGGGTCATTTTTCACTGCAAAACCACGTTGCGTTTTGCGCCGTTTCCTGTCGCGGGCACTAGGCCGACCCGCACAAGTGAGGTACCATTTTTCTCGTAGGACTTTGGGGAACACGGGGTGGGTGGAAATTTGTGGATCCACGCAGATTCCAGAACTTTCCATCACAGAAATGTGGGGAAAATGTGTAGTTTTTGTCAATTTTTTACGTTTGCAAGGGATTCTGGGTAACAGACCATGGTGGGAGGCAGTCAAGTCACCCCATCCTGGATTCCCCTGGGTGTCTAGTTTTCAAAAATGTATAGGTTTGCTAGGTTTCCCTAGGTGCCGGCAGGGCTAGGGTTCAAAATCTACAGCTAGTCACTTTGCCAAAAAAAGGGTCATTTTTCACTGCAAAACCACGTTGCGTTTTGCGCCGTTTCCTGTCGCGGGCACTAGGCCGACCCGCACAAGTGAGGTACCATTTTTCTCGTAGGACTATGGGGAACGCGGGGTGGGTGGAAATTTGTGGATCCACGCAGATTCCAGAACTTTCCATCACAGAAATGTGGGGAAAATGTGTTTTTTTTGTCAATTTTTTACGTTTGCAAGGGATTCTGGGTAACAGACCATGGTGGGAGGCAGTCAAGTCACCCCATCCTGGATTCCCCTGGGTGTCTAGTTTTCAAAAATGTATAGGTTTGCTAGGTTTCCCTAGGTGCCGGCAGGGCTAGGGTTCAAAATCTACAGCTAGTCACTTTGCCAAAAAAAGGGTCATTTTTCACTGCAAAACCACGTTGCGTTTTGCGCCGTTTCCTGTCGCGGGCACTAGGCCGACCCGCACAAGTGAGGTACCATTTTTCTCGTAGGACTTTGGAGAACGCGGGGTGGGTGGAAATTTGTGGATCCACGCAGATTCCAGAACTTTCCATCACAGAAATGTGGGGAAAATGTGTTTTTTTTGTCAATTCTTTACGTTTGCAAGGGATTCTGGGTAACAGACCATGGTGGGAGGCAGTCAAGTCACCCCATCCTGGATTCCCCTGGGTGTCTAGTTTCCAAAAATGTATAGGTTTGCTAGGTTTCCCTAGGTGCCGGCAGGGCTAGGGTTCAAAATCTACAGCTAGTCACTTTGCCAAAAAAAGGGTCATTTTTCGCTGCAAAACCACGTTGCGTTTTGCGCCGTTTCCTGTCGCGGGCACTAGGCCGACCCGCACAAGTGAGGTACCATTTTTCTCGTAGGACTTTGGGGAACGCGAGGTGGGTGGAAATTTGTGGATCCACGCAGATTCCAGAACTTTCCATCACAGAAATGTGGGGAAAATTTGTTTGTTTTGTCAATTTTTTACGTTTGCAAGGGATTCTGGGTAACAGACCATGGTGGGAGGCAGTCAAGTCACCCCATCCTGGATTCCCCTGGGTGTCTAGTTTTCAAAAATGTATAGGTTTGCTAGGGTTCCCTAGGTGCCGGCAGGGCTAGGGTTCAAAATCTACAGCTAGTCACTTTGCCAAAAAAAGGGTCATTTTTCACTGCAAAACCACGTTGCGTTTTGCACCGTTTCCTGTCGCGGGCACTAGGCCGACCCGCACAAGTGAGGTACCATTTTTCTCGTAGGACTTTGGGGAACGCGGGGTGGGTGGAAATTTGTGGATCCACGCAGATTCCAGAACTTTCCATCACAGAAATGTGGGGAAAATGTGTTTTTTTTGTCAATTTTTTACGTTTGCAAGGGATTCTGGGTAACAGACCATGGTGGGAGGCAGTCAAGTCACCCCATCCTGGATTCCCCTGGGTGTCTAGTTTTCAAAAATGTATAGGTTTGCTAGGTTTCCCTAGGTGCCGGCAGGGCTAGGGTTCAAAATCTACAGCTAGTCACTTTGCCAAAAAAAGGGTCATTTTTCACTGCAAAACCACGTTGCGTTTTGCGCCGTTTCCTGTCGCGGGCACAAGGCCGACCCGCACAAGTGAGGTACCATTTTTCTCGTAGGACTTTGGGGAACGCGGGGTGGGTGGAAATTTGTGGATCCACGCAGATTCCAGAACTTTCCATCACAGAAATGTGGGGAAAATGTGTTTTTTTTGTCAATTTTTTACGTTTGCAAGGGATTCTGGGTAACAGACCATGGTGGGAGGCAGTCAAGTCACCCCATCCTGGATTCCCCTGGGTGTCTAGTTTTCAAAAATGTATAGGTTTGCTAGGTTTCCCTAGGTGCCGGCAGGGCTAGGGTTCAAAATCTACAGCTAGTCACTTTGCCAAAAAAAGGGTCATTTTTCACTGCAAAACCACGTTGCGTTTTGCGCCGTTTCCTGTCGCGGGCACTAGGCCGACCCGCACAAGTGAGGTACCATTTTTCTCGTAGGACTTTGGGGAACGCGGGGTGGGTGGAAATTTGTGGATCCACGCAGATTCCAGAACTTTCCATCACAGAAATGTGGGGAAAATGTGTTTTTTTTGTCAATTTTTTACGTTTGCAAGGGATTCTGGGTAACAGACCATGGTGGGAGGCAGTCAAGTCACCCCATCCTGGATTCCCCTGGGTGTCTAGTTTTCAAAAATGTATAGGTTTGCTAGGTTTCCCTAGGTGCCGGCAGGGCTAGGGTTCAAAATCTACAGCTAGTCACTTTGCCAAAAAAAGGGTCATTTTTCACTGCAAAACCACGTTGCGTTTTGCGCCGTTTTCTGTCGCGGGCACTAGGCCGACCCGCACAAGTGAGGTACCATTTTTCTCGTAGGACTTTGGGGAACGCGGGGTGGGTGGAAATTTGTGGATCCACGCAGATTCCAGAACTTTCCATCACAGAAATGTGGGGAAAATGTGTTTTTTTGTCACTTTTTTATGTTTGCAAGGGATTCTGGGTAACAGACCATGGTGGGAGGCAGTCAAGTCACCCCATCCTGGATTCCCCTGGGTGTCTAGTTTTCAAAAATGTATAGGTTTGCTAGGTTTCCCTAGGTGCCGGCAGGGCTAGGGTTCAAAATCTACAGCTAGTCACTTTGCCAAAAAAAGGGTCATTTTTCACTGCAAAACCACGTTGCGTTTTGCGCCGTTTCCTGTCGCGGGCACTAGGCCGACCCGCACAAGTGAGGTACCATTTTTCTCGTAGGACTTTGGGGAACGCGGGGTGGGTGGAAATTTGTGGATCCACGCAGATTCCAGAACTTTCCATCACAGAAATGTGGGGAAAATGTGTTTTTTTTGTCAATTTTTTACATTTGCAAGGGATTCTGGGTAACAGACCATGGTGGGAGGCAGTCAAGTCACCCCATCCTGGATTCCCCTGGGTGTCTAGTTTTCAAAAATGTATAGGTTTGCTAGGTTTCCCTAGGTGCCGGCAGGGCTAGGGTTCAAAATCTACAGCTAGTCACTTTGCCAAAAAAAGGGTCATTTTTCGCTGCAAAACCACGTTGCGTTTTGCGCCGTTTCCTGTCGCGGGCACTAGGCCGACCCGCACAAGTGAGGTACCATTTTTCTCGTAGGACTTTGGGGAACGCGGGGTGGGTGGAAATTTGTGGATCCACGCAGATTCCAGAACTTTCCATCACAGAAATGTGGGGAAAATTTGTTTGTTTTGTCAATTTTTTACGTTTGCAAGGGATTCTGGGTAACAGACCATGGTGGGAGGCAGTCAAGTCACCCCATTCTGGATTCCCCTGGGTGTCTAGTTTTCAAAAATGTATAGGTTTGCTAGGTTTCCCTAGGTGCCGGCAGGGCTAGGGTTCAAAATCTACAGCTAGTCACTTTGCCAAAAAAAGGGTCATTTTTTGCTGCAAAACCACGTTGCGTTTTGTGCCGTTTTCTGTCGCGGGCACTAGGCCGACCCGCACAAGTGAGGTACCATTTTTCTCGTAGGACTTTGGGGAACGCGGGGTGGGTGGAAATTTGTGGATCCACGCAGATTCCAGAACTTTCCATCACAGAAATGTGGGGAAAATGTGTTTTTTTTGTCAATTTTTTACGTTTGCAAGGGATTCTGGGTAACAGACCATGGTGGGAGGCAGTCAAGTCACCCCATCCTGGATTCCCCTGGGTGTCTAGTTTTCAGAAATGTATAGGTTTGCTAGGTTTCCCTAGGTGCCGGCAGGGCTAGGGTTCAAAATCTACAGCTAGTCACTTTGCCAAAAAAAGGGTCATTTTTCGCTGCAAAACCACGTTGCGTTTTGCGCCGTTTCCTGTCGCGGGCACTAGGCCGACCCGCACAAGTGAGGTACCATTTTTCTTGTAGGACTTTGGGGAACACGGGGTGGGTGGAAATTTGTGGATCCACGCAGATTCCAGAACTTTCCATCACAGAAATGTGGGGAAAATGTGTTTTTTTTGTCAATTTTTTACGTTTGCAAGGGATTCTGGGTAACAGACCATGGTGGGAGGCAGTCAAGTCACCCCATCCTGGATTCCCCTGGGTGTCTAGTTTTCAAAAATGTATAGGTTTGCTAGGTTTCCCTAGGTGCCGGCAGGGCTAGGGTTCAAAATCTACAGCTAGTCACTTTGCCAAAAAAAGGGTCATTTTTCACTGCAAAACCACGTTGCGTTTTGCGCCGTTTCCTGTCGCGGGCACTAGGCCGACCCGCACAAGTGAGGTACCATTTTTCTCGTAGGACTTTGGGGAACGCGGGGTGGGTGGAAATTTGTGGATCCACGCAGATTCCAGAACTTTCCATCACAGAAATGTGGGGAAAATGTGTTTTTTTTGTCAATTTTTTACGTTTGCAAGGGATTCTGGGTAACAGACCATGGTGGGAGGCAGTCAAGTCACCCCATCCTGGATTCCCCTGGGTGTCTAGTTTTGAAAAATGTATAGGTTTGCTAGGTTTCCCTAGGTGCCGGCAGGGCTAGGGTTCAAAATCTACAGCTAGTCACTTTGCCAAAAAAAGGGTCATTTTTCACTGCAAAACCACGTTGCGTTTTGCGCCGTTTCCTGTCGCGGGCACTAGGCCGACCCGCACAAGTGAGGTACCATTTTTCTTGTAGGACTTTGGGGAACGCGGGGTGGGTGGAAATTTGTGGATCCACGCAGATTCCAGAACTTTCCATCACAGAAATGTGGGGAAAATGTGTTTTTTTTGTCAATTTTTTACGTTTGCAAGGGATTCTGGGTAACAGACCATGGTGGGAGGCAGTCAAGTCACCCCATCCTGGATTCCCCTGGGTGTCTAGTTTTCAAAAATGTATAGGTTTGCTAGGTTTCCCTAGGTGCCGGCAGGGCTAGGGTTCAAAATCTACAGCTAGTCACTTTGCCAAAAAAAGGGTCATTTTTCACTGCAAAACCACGTTGCGTTTTGCGCCGTTTCCTGTCGCGGGCACTAGGCCGACCCGCACAAGTGAGGTACCATTTTTCTCGTAGGACTTTGGAGAACGCGGGGTGGGTGGAAATTCGTGGATCCACGCAGATTCCAGAACTTTCCATCACAGAAATGTGGGGAAAATGTGTTTTTTTTGTCAATTCTTTACGTTTGCAAGGGATTCTGGGTAACAGACCATGGTGGGAGGCAGTCAAGTCACCCCATCCTGGATTCCCCTGGGTGTCTAGTTTTCAAAAATGTATAGGTTTGCCAGGTTTCCCTAGGTGCCGGCAGGGCTAGGGTTCAAAATCTACAGCTAGTCACTTTGCCAAAAAAAGGGTCATTTTTCACTGCAAAACCACGTTGCGTTTTGCACCGTTTCCTGTCGCGGGCACTTGGCCGACCCGCACAAGTGAGGTACCATTTTTCTCGTAGGACTTTGGGGAAAGCGGGGTGGGTGGAAATTTGTGGATCCACGCAGATTCCAGAACTTTCCATCACAGAAATGTGGAGAAAATGTGTTTTTTTTGTCAATTTTTTACGTTTGCAAGGGATTCTGGGTAACAGACCATGGTGGGAGGCAGTCAAGTCACCCCATCCTGGATTCCCCTGGGTGTCTAGTTTCCAAAAATGTATAGGTTTGCTAGGTTTCCCTAGGTGCCGGCAGGGCTAGGGTTCAAAATCTACAGCTAGTCACTTTGCCAAAAAAAGGGTCATTTTTCACTGCAAAACCACGTTGCGTTTTGCGCCGTTTCCTGTCGCGGGCACTAGGCCGACCCGCACAAGTGAGGTACCATTTTTCTCGTAGGACTTTGGGGAACGCGGGGTGGGTGGAAATTTGTGGATCCACGCAGATTCCAGAACTTTCCATCACAGAAATGTGGGGAAAATGTGTTTTTTTTGTCAATTTTTTACGTTTGCAAGGGATTCTGGGTAACAGACCATGGTGGGAGGCAGTCAAGTCACCTCATCCTGGATTCCCCTGGGTGTCTAGTTTTCAAAAATGTATAGGTTTGCTAGGTTTCCCTAGGTGCCGGCAGGGCTAGGGTTCAAAATCTACAGCTAGTCACTTTGCCAAAAAAAGGGTCATTTTTCACTGCAAAACCACGTTGCGTTTTGCGCCGTTTCCTGTCGCGGGCACTAGGCCGACCCGCACAAGTGAGGTACCATTTTTCTCGTAGGACTTTGGGGAACGCGGGGTGGGTGGAAATTTGTGGATCCACGCAGATTCCAGAACTTTCCATCACAGAAATGTGGGGAAAATGTGTTTTTTTTGTCACTTTTTTATGTTTGCAAGGGATTCTGGGTAACAGACCATGGTGGGAGGCAGTCAAGTCACCCCATCCTGGATTCCCCTGGGTGTCTAGTTTTCAAAAATGTATAGGTTTGCTAGGTTTCCCTAGGTGCCGTCAGGGCTAGGGTTCAAAATCTACAGCTAGTCACTTTGCCAAAAAAAGGGTCATTTTTCACTGCAAAACCACGTTGCGTTTTGCGCCGTTTCCTGTCGCGGGCACTAGGCCGACCCGCACAAGTGAGGTACCATTTTTCTCGTAGGACTTTGGGGAACGCGGGGTGGGTGGAAATTTGTGGATCCACGCAGATTCCAGAACTTTCCATCACAGAAATGTGGGGAAAATGTGTTTTTTTTGTCAATTTTTTACATTTGCAAGGGATTCTGGGTAACAGACCATGGTGGGAGGCAGTCAAGTCACCCCATCCTGGATTCCCCTGGGTGTCTAGTTTTCAAAAATGTATAGGTTTGCTAGGTTTCCCTAGGTGCCGGCAGGGCTAGGGTTCAAAATCTACAGCTAGTCACTTTGCCAAAAAAAGGGTCATTTTTCGCTGCAAAACCACGTTGCGTTTTGCGCCGTTTCCTGTCGCGGGCACTAGGCCGACCCGCACAAGTGAGGTACCATTTTTCTCGTAGGACTTTGGGGAACACGGGGTGGGTGGAAATTTGTGGATCCACGCAGATTCCAGAACTTTCCATCACAGAAATGTGGGGAAAATTTGTTTGTTTTGTCAATTTTTTACGTTTGCAAGGGATTCTGGGTAACAGACCATGGTGGGAGGCAGTCAAGTCACCCCATCCTGGATTCCCCTGGGTGTCTAGTTTTCAAAAATGTATAGGTTTGCTAGGTTTCCCTAGGTGCCGGCAGGGCTAGGGTTCAAAATCTACAGCTAGTCACTTTGCCAAAAAAAGGGTCATTTTTCACTGCAAAACCACGTTGCGTTTTGCGCCGTTTCCTGTCGCGGGCACTAGGCCGACCCGCACAAGTGAGGTACCATTTTTCTCGTAGGACTTTGGGGAACACGGGGTGGGTGGAAATTTGTGGATCCACGCAGATTCCAGAACTTTCCATCACAGAAATGTGGGGAAAATGTGTAGTTTTTGTCAATTTTTTACGTTTGCAAGGGATTCTGGGTAACAGACCATGGTGGGAGGCAGTCAAGTCACCCCATCCTGGATTCCCCTGGGTGTCTAGTTTTCAAAAATGTATAGGTTTGCTAGGTTTCCCTAGGTGCCGGCAGGGCTAGGGTTCAAAATCTACAGCTAGTCACTTTGCCAAAAAAAGGGTAATTTTTCACTGCAAAACCACGTTGCGTTTTGCGCCGTTTCCTGTCGCGGGCACTAGGCCGACCCGCACAAGTGAGGTACCATTTTTCTCGTAGGACTTTGGGGAACGCGGGGTGGGTGGAAATTTGTGGATCCACGCAGATTCCAGAACTTTCCATCACAGAAATGTGGGGAAAATGTGTTTTTTTTGTCAATTTTTTACGTTTGCAAGGGATTCTGGGTAACAGACCATGGTGGGAGGCAATCAAGTCACCCCATCCTGGATTCCCCTGGGTGTCTAGTTTTCAAAAATGTATAGGTTTGCTAGGTTTCCCTAGGTGCCGGCAGGGCTAGGGTTCAAAATCTACAGCTAGTCACTTTGCCAAAAAAAGGGTAATTTTTCACTGCAAAACCACGTTGCGTTTTGCGCCGTTTCCTGTCGCGGGCACTAGGCCGACCCGCACAAGTGAGGTACCATTTTTCTCGTAGGACTTTGGGGAACGCGGGGTGGGTGGAAATTTGTGGATCCACGCAGATTCCAGAACTTTCCATCACAGAAATGTGGGGAAAATGTATTTTTTTTGTCAATTTTTTACGTTTGCAAGGGATTCTGGGTAACAGACCATGGTGGGAGGCAGTCAAGTCACCCCATCCTGGATTCCCCTGGGTGTCTAGTTTTTAAAAATGTATAGGTTTGCTAGGTTTCCCTAGGTGCCGGCAGGGCTAGGGTTCAAAATCTACAGCTAGTCACTTTGCCAAAAAAAGGGTCATTTTTCGCTGCAAAACCACGTTGCGTTTTGCACCGTTTCCTGTCGCGGGCACTAGGCCGACCCGCACAAGTGAAGTACCATTTTTCTCGTAGGACTTTGGGGAACGAGGGGTGGGTGGAAATTTGTGGATCCACGCAGATTCCAGAACTTTCCATCACAGAAATGTGGGGAAAATGTGTTTTTTTTGTCAATTTTTTACGTTTGCAAGGGATTCTGGGTAACAGACCATGGTGGGAGGCAGTCAAGTCACCCCATCGTGGATTCCCCTGGGTGTCTAGTTTTCAAAAATGTATAGGTTTGCTAGGTTTCCCTAGGTGCCGGCAGGGCTAGGGTTCAAAATCTACAGCTAGTCACTTTGCCAAAAAAAGGGTCATTTTTTGCTGCAAAACCACGTTGCGTTTTGCGCCGTTTTCTGTCGCGGGCACTAGGCCGACCCGCACAAGTGAGGTACCATTTTTCTCGTAGGACTTTGGGGAACGCGGGGTGGGTGGAAATTTGTGGATCCACGCAGATTCCAGAACTTTCCATCACAGAAATGTGGGGAAAATGTGTTTTTTTTGTCAATTTTTTACGTTTGCAAGGGATTCTGGGTAACAGAACATGGTGGGAGGCAGTCAAGTCACCCCATCCTGGATTCCCCTGGGTGTCTAGTTTTCAGAAATGTATAGGTTTGCTAGGTTTCCCTAGGTGCCGGCAGGGCTAGGGTTCAAAATCTACAGCTAGTCACTTTGCCAAAAAAAGGGTCATTTTTCGCTGCAAAACCACGTTGCGTTTTGTGCCGTTTCCTGTCGCGGGCACTAGGCCGACCCGCACAAGTGAGGTACCATTTTTCTCGTAGGACTTTGGGGAACACGGGGTGGGTGGAAATTTGTGGATCCACGCAGATTCCAGAACTTTCCATCACAGAAATGTGGGGAAAATGTGTTTTTTTTGTCAATTTTTTACGTTTGCAAGGGATTCTGGGTAACAGACCATGGTGGGAGGCAGTCAAGTCACCCCATCCTGGATTCCCCTGGGTGTCTAGTTTTCAAAAATGTATAGGTTTGCCAGGTTTCCCTAGGTGCCGGCAGGGCTAGGGTTCAAAATCTACAGCTAGTCACTTTGCCAAAAAAAGGGTCATTTTTCACTGCAAAACCACGTTGCGTTTTGCACCGTTTCCTGTCGCGGGCACTAGGCCGACCTGCACAAGTGAGGTACCATTTTTCTCGTAGGACTTTGGGGAAAGCGGGGTGGGCGGAAATTTGTGGATCCACGCAGATTCCAGAACTTTCCATCACAGAAATGTGGAGAAAATGTGTTTTTTTTGTCAATTTTTTACGTTTGCAAGGGATTCTGGGTAACAGACCATGGTGGGAGGCAGTCAAGTCACCCCATCCTGGATTCCCCTGGGTGTCTAGTTTCCAAAAATGTATAGGTTTGCTAGGTTTCCCTAGGTGCCGGCAGGGCTAGGGTTCAAAATCTACAGCTAGTCACTTTGCCAAAAAAAGGGTCATTTTTCGCTGCAAAACCACGTTGCGTTTTGCGCCGTTTCCTGTCGCGGGCACTAGGCCGACCCGCACAAGTGAGGTACCATTTTTCTCGTAGGACTTTGGGGAACGCGAGGTGGGTGGAAATTTGTGGATCCACGCAGATTCCAGAACTTTCCATCACAGAAATGTGGGGAAAATTTGTTTGTTTTGTCAATTTTTTACGTTTGCAAGGGATTCTGGGTAACAGACCATGGTGGGAGGCAGTCAAGTCACCCCATCCTGGATTCCCCTGGGTGTCTAGTTTTCAAAAATGTATAGGTTTGCTAGGGTTCCCTAGGTGCCGGCAGGGCTAGGGTTCAAAATCTACAGCTAGTCACTTTGCCAAAAAAAGGGTCATTTTTCACTGCAAAACCACGTTGCGTTTTGCACCGTTTCCTGTCGCGGGCACTAGGCCGACCCGCACAAGTGAGGTACCATTTTTCTCGTAGGACTTTGGGGAACGCGGGGTGGGTGGAAATTTGTGGATCCACGCAGATTCCAGAACTTTCCATCACAGAAATGTGGGGAAAATGTGTTTTTTTTGTCAATTTTTTACGTTTGCAAGGGATTCTGGGTAACAGACCATGGTGGGAGGCAGTCAAGTCACCCCATCCTGGATTCCCCTGGGTGTCTAGTTTTCAAAAATGTATAGGTTTGCTAGGTTTCCCTAGGTGCCGGCAGGGCTAGGGTTCAAAATCTACAGCTAGTCACTTTGCCAAAAAAAGGGTCATTTTTCACTGCAAAACCACGTTGCGTTTTGCGCCGTTTCCTGTCGCGGGCACAAGGCCGACCCGCACAAGTGAGGTACCATTTTTCTCGTAGGACTTTGGGGAACGCGGGGTGGGTGGAAATTTGTGGATCCACGCAGATTCCAGAACTTTCCATCACAGAAATGTGGGGAAAATGTGTTTTTTTTGTCAATTTTTTACGTTTGCAAGGGATTCTGGGTAACAGACCATGGTGGGAGGCAGTCAAGTCACCCCATCCTGGATTCCCCTGGGTGTCTAGTTTTCAAAAATGTATAGGTTTGCTAGGTTTCCCTAGGTGCCGGCAGGGCTAGGGTTCAAAATCTACAGCTAGTCACTTTGCCAAAAAAAGGGTCATTTTTCACTGCAAAACCACGTTGCGTTTTGCGCCGTTTCCTGTCGCGGGCACTAGGCCGACCCGCACAAGTGAGGTACCATTTTTCTCGTAGGACTTTGGGGAACGCGGGGTGGGTGGAAATTTGTGGATCCACGCAGATTCCAGAACTTTCCATCACAGAAATGTGGGGAAAATGTGTTTTTTTGTCAATTTTTTACGTTTGCAAGGGATTCTGGGTAACAGACCATGGTGGGAGGCAGTCAAGTCACCTCATCCTGGATTCCCCTGGGTGTCTAGTTTTCAAAAATGTATAGGTTTGCTAGGTTTCCCTAGGTGCCGGCAGGGCTAGGGTTCAAAATCTACAGCTAGTCACTTTGCCAAAAAAAGGGTCATTTTTCACTGCAAAACCACGTTGCGTTTTGCGCCGTTTCCTGTCGCGGGCACTAGGCCGACCCGCACAAGTGAGGTACCATTTTTCTCGTAGGACTTTGGGGAACGCGGGGTGGGTGGAAATTTGTGGATCCACGCAGATTCCAGAACTTTCCATCACAGAAATGTGGGTAAAATGTGTTTTTTTTGTCACTTTTTTATGTTTGCAAGGGATTCTGGGTAACAGACCATGGTGGGAGGCAGTCAAGTCACCCCATCCTGGATTCCCCTGGGTGTCTAGTTTCCAAAAATGTATAGGTTTGCTAGGTTTCCCTAGGTGCCGGCAGGGCTAGGGTTCAAAATCTACAGCTAGTCACTTTGCCAAAAAAAGGGTCATTTTTCGCTGCAAAACCACGTTGCGTTTTGCGCCGTTTCCTGTCGCGGGCACTAGGCCGACCCGCACAAGTGAGGTACCATTTTTCTCGTAGGACTTTGGGGAACGCGAGGTGGGTGGAAATTTGTGGATCCACGCAGATTCCAGAACTTTCCATCACAGAAATGTGGGGAAAATTTGTTTGTTTTGTCAATTTTTTACGTTTGCAAGGGATTCTGGGTAACAGACCATGGTGGGAGGCAGTCAAGTCACCCCATCCTGGATTCCCCTGGGTGTCTAGTTTTCAAAAATGTATAGGTTTGCTAGGGTTCCCTAGGTGCCGGCAGGGCTAGGGTTCAAAATCTACAGCTAGTCACTTTGCCAAAAAAAGGGTCATTTTTCACTGCAAAACCACGTTGCGTTTTGCACCGTTTCCTGTCGCGGGCACTAGGCCGACCCGCACAAGTGAGGTACCATTTTTCTCGTAGGACTTTGGGGAACGCGGGGTGGGTGGAAATTTGTGGATCCACGCAGATTCCAGAACTTTCCATCACAGAAATGTGGGGAAAATGTGTTTTTTTTGTCAATTTTTTACGTTTGCAAGGGATTCTGGGTAACAGACCATGGTGGGAGGCAGTCAAGTCACCCCATCCTGGATTCCCCTGGGTGTCTAGTTTTCAAAAATGTATAGGTTTGCTAGGTTTCCCTAGGTGCCGGCAGGGCTAGGGTTCAAAATCTACAGCTAGTCACTTTGCCAAAAAAAGGGTCATTTTTCACTGCAAAACCACGTTGCGTTTTGCGCCGTTTCCTGTCGCGGGCACAAGGCCGACCCGCACAAGTGAGGTACCATTTTTCTCGTAGGACTTTGGGGAACGCGGGGTGGGTGGAAATTTGTGGATCCACGCAGATTCCAGAACTTTCCATCACAGAAATGTGGGGAAAATGTGTTTTTTTTGTCAATTTTTTACGTTTGCAAGGGATTCTGGGTAACAGACCATGGTGGGAGGCAGTCAAGTCACCCCATCCTGGATTCCCCTGGGTGTCTAGTTTTCAAAAATGTATAGGTTTGCTAGGTTTCCCTAGGTGCCGGCAGGGCTAGGGTTCAAAATCTACAGCTAGTCACTTTGCCAAAAAAAGGGTCATTTTTCACTGCAAAACCACGTTGCGTTTTGCGCCGTTTCCTGTCGCGGGCACTAGGCCGACCCGCACAAGTGAGGTACCATTTTTCTCGTAGGACTTTGGGGAACGCGGGGTGGGTGGAAATTTGTGGATCCACGCAGATTCCAGAACTTTCCATCACAGAAATGTGGGGAAAATGTGTTTTTTTGTCAATTTTTTACGTTTGCAAGGGATTCTGGGTAACAGACCATGGTGGGAGGCAGTCAAGTCACCTCATCCTGGATTCCCCTGGGTGTCTAGTTTTCAAAAATGTATAGGTTTGCTAGGTTTCCCTAGGTGCCGGCAGGGCTAGGGTTCAAAATCTACAGCTAGTCACTTTGCCAAAAAAAGGGTCATTTTTCACTGCAAAACCACGTTGCGTTTTGCGCCGTTTCCTGTCGCGGGCACTAGGCCGACCCGCACAAGTGAGGTACCATTTTTCTCGTAGGACTTTGGGGAACGCGGGGTGGGTGGAAATTTGTGGATCCACGCAGATTCCAGAACTTTCCATCACAGAAATGTGGGTAAAATGTGTTTTTTTTGTCACTTTTTTATGTTTGCAAGGGATTCTGGGTAACAGACCATGGTGGGAGGCAGTCAAGTCACCCCATCCTGGATTCCCCTGGGTGTCTAGTTTTCAAAAATGTATAGGTTTGCTAGGTTTCCCTAGGTGCCGGCAGGGCTAGGGTTCAAAATCTACAGCTAGTCACTTTGCCAAAAAAAGGGTCATTTTTCACTGCAAAACCACGTTGCGTTTTGCGCCGTTTCCTGTCGCGGGCACTAGGCCGACCCGCACAAGTGAGGTACCATTTTTCTCGTAGGACTTTGGGGAACGCGGGGTGGGTGGAAATTTGTGGATCCACGCAGATTCCAGAACTTTCCATCACAGAAATGTGGGGAAAATGTGTTTTTTTTGTCAATTTTTTACATTTGCAAGGGATTCTGGGTAACAGACCATGGTGGGAGGCAGTCAAGTCACCCCATCCTGGATTCCCCTGGGTGTCTAGTTTTCAAAAATGTATAGGTTTGCTAGGTTTCCCTAGGTGCCGGCAGGGCTAGGGTTCAAAATCTACAGCTAGTCACTTTGCCAAAAAAAGGGTCATTTTTCGCTGCAAAACCACGTTGCGTTTTGCGCCGTTTCCTGTCGCGGGCACTAGGCCGACCCGCACAAGTGAGGTACCATTTTTCTCGTAGGACTTTGGGGAACATGGGGTGGGTGGAAATTTGTGGATCCACGCAGATTCCAGAACTTTCCATCACAGAAATGTGGGGAAAATTTGTTTGTTTTGTCAATTGTTTACGTTTGCAAGGGATTCTGGGTAACAGACCATGGTGGGAGGCAGTCAAGTCACCCCATCCTGGATTCCCCTGGGTGTCTAGTTTTCAAAAATGTATAGGTTTGCTAGGTTTCCCTAGGTGCCGGCAGGGCTAGGGTTCAAAATCTACAGCTAGTCACTTTGCCAAAAAAAGGGTCATTTTTCACTGCAAAACCACGTTGCGTTTTGCGCCGTTTCCTGTCGCGGGCACTAGGCCGACCCGCACAAGTGAGGTACCATTTTTCTCGTAGGACTTTGGGGAACACGGGGTGGGTGGAAATTTGTGGATCCACGCAGATTCCAGAACTTTCCATCACAGAAATGTGGGGAAAATGTGTAGTTTTTGTCAATTTTTTACGTTTGCAAGGGATTCTGGGTAACAGACCATGGTGGGAGGCAGTCAAGTCACCCCATCCTGGATTCCCCTGGGTGTCTAGTTTTCAAAAATGTATAGGTTTGCTAGGTTTCCCTAGGTGCCGGCAGGGCTAGGGTTCAAAATCTACAGCTAGTCACTTTGCCAAAAAAAGGGTAATTTTTCACTGCAAAACCACGTTGCGTTTTGCGCCGTTTCCTGTCGCGGGCACTAGGCCGACCCGCACAAGTGAGGTACCATTTTTCTCGTAGGACTTTGGGGAACGCGGGGTGGGTGGAAATTTGTGGATCCACGCAGATTCCAGAACTTTCCATCACAGAAATGTGGGGAAAATGTGTTTTTTTTGTCAATTTTTTACGTTTGCAAGGGATTCTGGGTAACAGACCATGGTGGGAGGCAATCAAGTCACCCCATCCTGGATTCCCCTGGGTGTCTAGTTTTCAAAAATGTATAGGTTTGCTAGGTTTCCCTAGGTGCCGGCAGGGCTAGGGTTCAAAATCTACAGCTAGTCACTTTGCCAAAAAAAGGGTAATTTTTCACTGCAAAACCACGTTGCGTTTTGCGCCGTTTCCTGTCGCGGGCACTAGGCCGACCCGCACAAGTGAGGTACCATTTTTCTCGTAGGACTTTGGGGAACGCGGGGTGGGTGGAAATTTGTGGATCCACGCAGATTCCAGAACTTTCCATCACAGAAATGTGGGGAAAATGTATTTTTTTTGTCAATTTTTTACGTTTGCAAGGGATTCTGGGTAACAGACCATGGTGGGAGGCAGTCAAGTCACCCCATCCTGGATTCCCCTGGGTGTCTAGTTTTCAAAAATGTATAGGTTTGCTAGGTTTCCCTAGGTGCCGGCAGGGCTAGGGTTCAAAATCTACAGCTAGTCACTTTGCCAAAAAAAGGGTCATT
Source organism: Triturus cristatus (assembly GCF_964204655.1). Classification (NCBI taxonomy): domain Eukaryota; kingdom Metazoa; phylum Chordata; class Amphibia; order Caudata; family Salamandridae; genus Triturus; species Triturus cristatus. The sequence goes on along the minus strand of NC_140579.1, from coordinate 1,082,096,673 downwards.
TTTCGCTGCAAAACCACGTTGCGTTTTGCACCGTTTCCTGTCGCGGGCACTAGGCCGACCCGCACAAGTGAAGTACCATTTTTCTCGTAGGACTTTGGGGGACGAGGGGTGGGTGGAAATTTGTGGATCCACGCAGATTCCAGAACTTTCCATCACAGAAATGTGGGGAAAATGTGTTTTTTTTGTCAATTTTTTACGTTTGCAAGGGATTCTGGGTAACAGACCATGGTGGGAGGCAGTCAAGTCACCCCATCCTGGATTCCCCTGGGTGTCTAGTTTTCAAAAATGTATAGGTTTGCTAGGTTTCCCTAGGTGCCGGCAGGGCTAGGGTTCAAAATCTACAGCTAGTCACTTTGCCAAAAAAAGGGTCATTTTTTGCTGCAAAACCACGTTGCGTTTTGCGCCGTTTTCTGTCGCGGGCACTAGGCCGACCCGCACAAGTGAGGTACCATTTTTCTCGTAGGACTTTGGGGAACGCGGGGTGGGTGGAAATTTGTGGATCCACGCAGATTCCAGAACTTTCCATCACAGAAATGTGGGGAAAATGTGTTTTTTTTGTCAATTTTTTACGTTTGCAAGGGATTCTGGGTAACAGACCATGGTGGGAGGCAGTCAAGTCACCCCATCCTGGATTCCCCTGGGTGTCTAGTTTTCAGAAATGTATAGGTTTGCTAGGTTTCCCTAGGTGCCGGCAGGGCTAGGGTTCAAAATCTACAGCTAGTCACTTTGCCAAAAAAAGGGTCATTTTTCGCTGCAAAACCACGTTGCGTTTTGCGCCGTTTCCTGTCACGGGCACTAGGCCGACCCGCACAAGTGAGGTACCATTTTTCTCGTAGGACTTTGGGGAACACGGGGTGGGTGGAAATTTGTGGATCCACGCAGATTCCAGAACTTTCCATCACAGAAATGTGGGGAAAATGTGTTTTTTTTGTCAATTTTTTACGTTTGCAAGGGATTCTGGGTAACAGACCATGGTGGGAGGCAGTCAAGTCACCCCATCCTGGATTCCCCTGGGTGTCTAGTTTTCAAAAATGTATAGGTTTGCTAGGTTTCCCTAGGTGCCGGCAGGGCTAGGGTTCAAAATCTACAGCTAGTCTATTTGCCAAAAAAAGGGTCATTTTTCACTGCAAAACCACGTTGCGTTTTGCGCCGTTTCCTGTCGCGGGCACTAGGCCGACCCGCACAAGTGAGGTACCATTTTTCTCGTAGGACTTTGGGGAACACGGGGTGGGTGGAAATTTGTGGATCCACGCAGATTCCAGAACTTTCCATCACAGAAATGTGGGGAAAATGTGTTTTTTTTGTCAATTTTTTACGTTTGCAAGGGATTCTGGGTAACAGACCATGGTGGGAGGCAGTCAAGTCACCCCATCCTGGATTCCCCTGGGTGTCTAGTTTTCAAAAATGTATAGGTTTGCTAGGTTTCTCTAGGTGCCGGCAGGGCTAGGGTTCAAAATCTACAGCTAGTCACTTTGCCAAAAAAAGGGTCATTTTTCACTGCAAAACCACGTTGCGTTTTGCGCCGTTTCCTGTCGCGGGCACTAGGCCGACCCGCACAAGTGAGGTACCATTTTTCTCGTAGGACTTTGGGGAACACGGGGTGGGTGGAAATTTGTGGATCCACGCAGATTCCAGAACATTCCATCACAGAAATGTGGGGAAAATGTGTTTTTTTTGTCAATTCTTTACGTTTGCAAGGGATTCTGGGTAACAGACCATGGTGGGAGGCAGTCAAGTCACCCCATCCTGGATTCCCCTGGGTGTCTAGTTTTCAAAAATGTATAGGTTTGCTAGGTTTCCCTAGGTGCCGGCAGGGCTAGGGTTCAAAATCTACAGCTAGTCACTTTGCCAAAAAAAGGGTCATTTTTCGCTGCAAAACCACGTTGCGTTTTGCGCCGTTTCCTGTCGCGGGCACAAGGCCGACCCGCACAAGTGAGGTACCATTTTTCTCGTAGGACTTTGGGGAACGCGGGGTGGGTGGAAATTTGTGGATCCACGCAGATTCCAGAACTTTCCATCACAGAAATGTGGGTAAAATGTGTTTTTTTTGTCAATTTTTTACGTTTGCAAGGGATTCTGGGTAACAGACCATGGTGGGAGGCAGTCAAGTCACCCCATCCTGGATTCCCCTGGGTGTCTAGTTTTCAAAAATGTATAGGTTTGCTAGGTTTCCCTAGGTGCCGGCAGGTCTAGGGTTCAAAATCTACAGCTAGTCACTTTGCCAAAAAAAGGGTCATTTTTCACTGCAAAACCACGTTGCGTTTTGCGCCGTTTCCTGTCGCGGGCACTAGGCCGACCCGCACAAGTGAGGTACCATTTTTCTTGTAGGACTTTGGGGAACACGGGGTGGGTGGAAATTTGTGGATCCACGCAGATTCCAGAACTTTCCATCACAGAAATGTGGGGAAAATGTGTTTTTTTTGTCAAATTTTTACGTTTGCAAGGGATTCTGGGTAACAGACCATGGTGGGAGGCAGTCAAGTCACCCCATCCTGGATTCCCCTGGGTGTCTAGTTTTCAAAAATGTATAGGTTTGCTAGGTTTCCCTAGGTGCCGGCAGGGCTAGGGTTCAAAATCTACAGCTAGTCACTTTGCCAAAAAAAGGGTCATTTTTCGCTGCAAAACCACGTTGCGTTTTGCGCCGTTTCCTGTCGCGGGCACTAGGCCGACCCGCACAAGTGAGGTACCATTTTTCTCGTAGGACTTTGGGGAACGCGGGGTGGGTGGAAATTTGTGGATCCACGCAGATTCCAGAACTTTCCATCACAGAAATGTGGGGAAAATTTGTTTGTTTTGTCAATTTTTTACGTTTGCAAGGGATTCTGGGTAACAGACCATGGTGGGAGGCAGTCAAGTCACCCCATCCTGGATTCCCCTGGGTGTCTAGTTTTCAAAAATGTATAGGTTTGCTAGGTTTCCCTAGGTGCCGGCAGGGCTAGGGTTCAAAATCTACAGCTAGTCACTTTGCCAAAAAAAGGGTCATTTTTCACTGCAAAACCACGTTGCGTTTTGCGCCGTTTCCTGTCGCGGGCACTAGGCCGACCCGCACAAGTGAGGTACCATTTTTCTCGTAGGACTTTGGGGAACACGGGGTGGGTGGAAATTTGTGGATCCACGCAGATTCCAGAACTTTCCATCACAGAAATGTGGGGAAAATGTGTAGTTTTTGTCAATTTTTTACGTTTGCAAGGGATTCTGGGTAACAGACCATGGTGGGAGGCAGTCAAGTCACCCCATCCTGGATTCCCCTGGGTGTCTAGTTTTCAAAAATGTATAGGTTTGCTAGGTTTCCCTAGGTGCCGGCAGGGCTAGGGTTCAAAATCTACAGCTAGTCACTTTGCCAAAAAAAGGGTAATTTTTCACTGCAAAACCACGTTGCGTTTTGCGCCGTTTCCTGTCGCGGGCACTAGGCCGACCCGCACAAGTGAGGTACCATTTTTCTTGAAGGACTTTGGGGAACGCGGGGTGGGTGGAAATTTGTGGATCCACACAGATTCCAGAACTTTCCATCACAGAAATGTGGGGAAAATGTGTTTTTTTTGTCAATTTTTTACGTTTGCAAGGGATTCTGGGTAACAGACCATGGTGGGAGGCAATCAAGTCACCCCATCCTGGATTCCCCTGGGTGTCTAGTTTTCAAAAATGTATAGGTTTGCTAGGTTTACCTAGGTGCCGGCAGGGCTAGGGTTCAAAATCTACAGCTAGTCACTTTGCCAAAAAAAGGGTCATTTTTCGCTGCAAAACCACGTTGCGTTTTGCGCCGTTTCCTGTCGCGGGCACTAGGCCGACCCGCACAAGTGAGGTACCATTTTTCTCGTAGGACTTTGGGGAACGCGGGGTGGGTGGAAATTTGTGGATCCACGCAGATTCCAGAACTTTCCATCACAGAAATGTGGGGAAAATGTATTTTTTTTGTCAATTTTTTACGTTTGCAAGGGATTCTGGGTAACAGACCATGGTGGGAGGCAGTCAAGTCACCCCATCCTGGATTCCCCTGGGTGTCTAGTTTTCAAAAATGTATAGGTTTGCTAGGTTTCCCTAGGTGCCGGCAGGGCTAGGGTTCAAAATCTACAGCTAGTCACTTTGCCAAAAAAAGGGTCATTTTTCGCTGCAAAACCACGTTGCGTTTTGCACCGTTTCCTGTCGCGGGCACTAGGCCGACCCGCACAAGTGAAGTACCATTTTTCTCGTAGGACTTTGGGGAACGAGGGGTGGGTGGAAATTTGTGGATCCACGCAGATTCCAGAACTTTCCATCACAGAAATGTGGGAAAAATGTGTTTTTTTTGTCAATTTTTTACGTTTGCAAGGGATTCTGGGTAACAGACCATGGTGGGAGGCAGTCAAGTCACCCCATCCTGGATTCCCCTGGGTGTCTAGTTTTCAAAAATGTATAGGTTTGCTAGGTTTCCCTAGGTGCCGGCAGGGCTAGGGTTCAAAATCTACAGCTAGTCACTTTGCCAAAAAAAGGGTCATTTTTTGCTGCAAAACCACGTTGCGTTTTGCGCCGTTTTCTGTCGCGGGCACTAGGCCGACCCGCACAAGTGAGGTACCATTTTTCTCGTAGGACTTTGGGGAACGCGGGGTGGGTGGAAATTTGTGGATCCACGCAGATTCCAGAACTTTCCATCACAGAAATGTGGGGAAAATGTGTTTTTTTGTCAATTTTTTACGTTTGCAAGGGATTCTGGGTAACAGACCATGGTGGGAGGCAGTCAAGTCACCCCATCCTGGATTCCCCTGGGTGTCTAGTTTTCAGAAATGTATAGGTTTGCTAGGTTTCCCTAGGTGCCGGCAGGGCTAGGGTTCAAAATCTACAGCTAGTCACTTTGCCAAAAAAAGGGTCATTTTTCGCTGCAAAACCACGTTGCGTTTTGCGCCGTTTCCTGTCGCGGGCACTAGGCCGACCCGCACAAGTGAGGTACCATTTTTCTCGTAGGACTTTGGGGAACACGGGGTGGGTGGAAATTTGTGGATCCACGCAGATTCCAGAACTTTCCATCACAGAAATGTGGGGAAAATGTGTTTTTTTTGTCAATTTTTTACGTTTGCAAGGGATTCTGGGTAACAGACCATGGTGGGAGGCAGTCAAGTCACCCCATCCTGGATTCCCCTGGGTGTCTAGTTTTCAAAAATGTATAGGTTTGCTAGGTTTCCCTAGGTGCCGGCAGGGCTAGGGTTCAAAATCTACAGCTAGTCTATTTGCCAAAAAAAGGGTCATTTTTCACTGCAAAACCACGTTGCGTTTTGCGCCGTTTCCTGTCGCGGGCACTAGGCCGACCCGCACAAGTGAGGTACCATTTTTCTCGTAGGACTTTGGGGAACACGGGGTGGGTGGAAATTTGTGGATCCACGCAGATTCCAGAACTTTCCATCACAGAAATGTGGGGAAAATGTGTTTTTTTGTCAATTTTTTACGTTTGCAAGGGATTCTGGGTAACAGACCATGGTGGGAGGCAGTCAAGTCACCCCATCCTGGATTCCCCTGGGTGTCTAGTTTTCAAAAATGTATAGGTTTGCTAGGTTTCTCTAGGTGCCGGCAGGGCTAGGGTTCAAAATCTACAGCTAGTCACTTTGCCAAAAAAAGGGTCATTTTTCACTGCAAAACCACGTTGCGTTTTGCGCCGTTTCCTGTCGCGGGCACTAGGCCGACCCGCACAAGTGAGGTACCATTTTTCTCGTAGGACTTTGGGGAACACGGGGTGGGTGGAAATTTGTGGATCCACGCAGATTCCAGAACATTCCATCACAGAAATGTGGGGAAAATGTGTTTTTTTTGTCAATTCTTTACGTTTGCAAGGGATTCTGGGTAACAGACCATGGTGGGAGGCAGTCAAGTCACCCCATCCTGGATTCCCCTGGGTGTCTAGTTTTCAAAAATGTATAGGTTTGCTAGGTTTCCCTAGGTGCCGGCAGGGCTAGGGTTCAAAATCTACAGCTAGTCACTTTGCCAAAAAAAGGGTCATTTTTCGCTGCAAAACCACGTTGCGTTTTGCGCCGTTTCCTGTCGCGGGCACTAGGCCGACCCGCACAAGTGAGGTACCATTTTTCTCGTAGGACTTTGGGGAACGCGGGGTGGGTGGAAATTTGTGGATCCACGCAGATTCCAGAACTTTCCATCACAGAAATGTGGGGAAAATGTGTTTTTTTTGTCAATTTTTTACGTTTGCAAGGGATTCTGGGTAACAGACCATGGTGGGAGGCAGTCAAGTCACCCCATCCTGGATTCCCCTGGGTGTCTAGTTTTCAAAAATGTATAGGTTTGCTAGGTTTCCCTAGGTGCCGGCAGGGCTAGGGTTCAAAATCTACAGCTAGTCACTTTGCCAAAAAAAGGGTCATTTTTCACTGCAAAACCACGTTGCGTTTTGCGCCGTTTCCTGTCGCGGGCACAAGGCCGACCCGCACAAGTGAGGTACCATTTTTCTCGTAGGACTTTGGGGAACGCGGGGTGGGTGGAAATTTGTGGATCCACGCAGATTCCAGAACTTTCCATCACAGAAATGTGGGGAAAATGTGTTTTTTTTGTCAATTTTTTACGTTTGCAAGGGATTCTGGGTAACAGACCATGGTGGGAGGCAGTCAAGTCACCCCATCCTGGATTCCCCTGGGTGTCTAGTTTTCAAAAATGTATAGGTTTGCTAGGTTTCCCTAGGTGCCGGCAGGGCTAGGGTTCAAAATCTACAGCTAGTCACTTTGCCAAAAAAAGGGTCATTTTTCACTGCAAAACGACGTTGCGTTTTGCGCCGTTTCCTGTCGCGGGCACTAGGCCGACCCGCACAAGTGAGGTACCATTTTTCTCGTAGGACTTTGGGGAACGCGGGGTGGGTGGAAATTTGTGGATCCACGCAGATTCCAGAACTTTCCATCACAGAAATGTGGGGAAAATGTGTTTTTTTTGTCAATTTTTTATGTTTGCAAGGGATTCTGGGTAACAGACCATGGTGGGAGGCAGTCAAGTCACCCCATCCTGGATTCCCCTGGGTGTCTAGTTTTCAAAAATGTATAGGTTTGCTAGGTTTCCCTAGGTGCCGGCAGGGCTAGGGTTCAAAATCTACAGCTAGTCACTTTGCCAAAAAAAGGGTCATTTTTCGCTGCAAAACCACGTTGCGTTTTGCGCCGTTTCCTGTCGCGGGCACTAGGCCGACCCGCACAAGTGAGGTACCATTTTTCTCGTAGGACTTTGGGGAACGCGGGGTGGGTGGAAATTTGTGGATCCACGCAGATTCCAGAACTTTCCATCACAGAAATGTGGGGAAAATTTGTTTGTTTTGTCAATTTTTTACGTTTGCAAGGGATTCTGGGTAACAGACCATGGTGGGAGGCAGTCAAGTCACCCCATCCTGGATTCCCCTGGGTGTCTAGTTTTCAAAAATGTATAGGTTTGCTAGGTTTCCCTAGGTGCCGGCAGGGCTAGGGTTCAAAATCTACAGCTAGTCACTTTGCCAAAAAAAGGGTCATTTTTCGCTGCAAAACCACGTTGCGTTTTGCGCCGTTTCCTGTCGCGGGCACTAGGCCGACCCGCACAAGTGAGGTACCATTTTTCTCGTAGGACTTTGGGGAACGCGGGGTGGGTGGAAATTTGTGGATCCACGCAGATTCCAGAACTTTCCATCACAGAAATGTGGGGAAAATGTGTTTTTTTTGTCAATTTTTTACGTTTGCAAGGGATTCTGGGTAACAGACCATGGTGGGAGGCAGTCAAGTCACCCCATCCTGGATTCCCCTGGGTGTCTAGTTTTCAAAAATGTATAGGTTTGCTAGGTTTCCCTAGGTGCCGGCAGGGCTAGGGTTCAAAATCTACAGCTAGTCACTTTGCCAAAAAAAGGGTCATTTTTCACTGCAAAACCACGTTGCGTTTTGCGCCGTTTCCTGTCGCGGGCACAAGGCCGACCCGCACAAGTGAGGTACCATTTTTCTCGTAGGACTTTGGGGAACGCGGGGTGGGTGGAAATTTGTGGATCCACGCAGATTCCAGAACTTTCCATCACAGAAATGTGGGGAAAATGTGTTTTTTTTGTCAATTTTTTACGTTTGCAAGGGATTCTGGGTAACAGACCATGGTGGGAGGCAGTCAAGTCACCCCATCCTGGATTCCCCTGGGTGTCTAGTTTTCAAAAATGTATAGGTTTGCTAGGTTTCCCTAGGTGCCGGCAGGGCTAGGGTTCAAAATCTACAGCTAGTCACTTTGCCAAAAAAAGGGTCATTTTTCACTGCAAAACGACGTTGCGTTTTGCGCCGTTTCCTGTCGCGGGCACTAGGCCGACCCGCACAAGTGAGGTACCATTTTTCTCGTAGGACTTTGGGGAACGCGGGGTGGGTGGAAATTTGTGGATCCACGCAGATTCCAGAACTTTCCATCACAGAAATGTGGGGAAAATGTGTTTTTTTTGTCAATTTTTTATGTTTGCAAGGGATTCTGGGTAACAGACCATGGTGGGAGGCAGTCAAGTCACCCCATCCTGGATTCCCCTGGGTGTCTAGTTTTCAAAAATGTATAGGTTTGCTAGGTTTCCCTAGGTGCCGGCAGGGCTAGGGTTCAAAATCTACAGCTAGTCACTTTGCCAAAAAAAGGGTCATTTTTCGCTGCAAAACCACGTTGCGTTTTGCGCCGTTTCCTGTCGCGGGCACTAGGCCGACCCGCACAAGTGAGGTACCATTTTTCTCGTAGGACTTTGGGGAACGCGGGGTGGGTGGAAATTTGTGGATCCACGCAGATTCCAGAACTTTCCATCACAGAAATGTGGGGAAAATTTGTTTGTTTTGTCAATTTTTTACGTTTGCAAGGGATTCTGGGTAACAGACCATGGTGGGAGGCAGTCAAGTCACCCCATCCTGGATTCCCCTGGGTGTCTAGTTTTCAAAAATGTATAGGTTTGCTAGGTTTCCCTAGGTGCCGGCAGGGCTAGGGTTCAAAATCTACAGCTAGTCACTTTGCCAAAAAAAGGGTCATTTTTCACTGCAAAACCACGTTGCGTTTTGCGCCGTTTCCTGTCGCGGGCACTAGGCCGACCCGCACAAGTGAGGTACCATTTTTCTCGTAGGACTTTGGGGAACACGGGGTGGGTGGAAATTTGTGGATCCACGCAGATTCCAGAACTTTCCATCACAGAAATGTGGGGAAAATGTGTTGTTTTTGTCAATTTTTTACGTTTGCAAGGGATTCTGGGTAACAGACCATGGTGGGAGGCAGTCAAGTCACCCCATCCTGGATTCCCCTGGGTGTCTAGTTTTCAAAAATGTATAGGTTTGCTAGGTTTCCCTAGGTGCCGGCAGGGCTAGGGTTCAAAATCTACAGCTAGTCTTTTTGCCAAAAAAAGGGTAATTTTTCACTGCAAAACCACGTTGCGTTTTGCGCCGTTTCCTGTCGCGGGCACTAGGCCGACCCGCACAAGTGAGGTATTATTTTTCTCGAAGGACTTTGGGGAACGCGGGGTGGGTGGAAATTTGTGGATCCACGCAGATTCCAGAACTTTCCATCACAGAAATGTGGGGAAAATGTGTTTTTTTTGTCAATTTTTTACGTTTGCAAGGGATTCTGGGTAACAGACCATGGTGGGAGGCAATCAAGTCACCCCATCTTGGATTCCCCTGGGTGTCTAGTTTTCAAAAATGTATAGGTTTGCTAGGTTTCCCTAGGTGCCGGCAGGGCTAGGGTTCAAAATCTACAGCTAGTCACTTTGCCAAAAAAAGGGTCATTTTTCACTGCACAACCACGTTGCGTTTTGCGCCGTTTCCTGTCGCGGGCACTAGGCCGACCCGCACAAGTGAGGTACCATTTTTCTCGTAGGACTTTGGGGAACGCGGGGTGGGTGGAAATTTGTGGATCCACGCAGATTCCAGAACTTTCCATCACAGAAATGTGGGGAAAATGTGTTTTTTTTGTCAATTTTTTACGTTTGCAAGGGATTCTGGGTAACAGACCATGGTGGGAGGCAGTCAAGTCACCCCATCCTGGATTCCCCTGGGTGTCTAGTTTTCAAAAATGTATAGGTTTGCTAGGGTTCCCTAGGTGCCGGCAGGGCTAGGGTTCAAAATCTACAGCTAGTCACTTTGCCAAAAAAAGGGTCATTTTTCACTGCAAAACCACGTTGCGTTTTGCACCGTTTCCTGTCGCGGGCACTAGGCCGACCCGCACAAGTGAGGTACCATTTTTCTCGTAGGACTTTGGGGAACGCGGGGTGGGTGGAAATTTGTGGATCCACGCAGATTCCAGAACTTTCCATCACAGAAATGTGGGGAAAATGTGTTTTTTTTGTCAATTTTTTACGTTTGCAAGGGATTCTGGGTAACAGACCATGGTGGGAGGCAGTCAAGTCACCCCATCCTGGATTCCCCTGGGTGTCTAGTTTTCAAAAATGTATAGGTTTGCTAGGTTTCCCTAGGTGCCGGCAGGGCTAGGGTTCAAAATCTACAGCTAGTCACTTTGCCAAAAAAAGGGTCATTTTTCACTGCAAAACCACGTTGCGTTTTGCGCCGTTTCCTGTCGCGGGCACAAGGCCGACCCGCACAAGTGAGGTACCATTTTTCTCGTAGGACTTTGGGGAACGCGGGGTGGGTGGAAATTTGTGGATCCACGCAGATTCCAGAACTTTCCATCACAGAAATGTGGGGAAAATGTGTTTTTTTTGTCAATTTTTTACGTTTGCAAGGGATTCTGGGTAACAGACCATGGTGGGAGGCAGTCAAGTCACCCCATCCTGGATTCCCCTGGGTGTCTAGTTTTCAAAAATGTATAGGTTTGCTAGGTTTCCCTAGGTGCCGGCAGGGCTAGGGTTCAAAATCTACAGCTAGTCACTTTGCCAAAAAAAGGGTCATTTTTCACTGCAAAACCACGTTGCGTTTTGCGCCGTTTCCTGTCGCGGGCACTAGGCCGACCCGCACAAGTGAGGTACCATTTTTCTCGTAGGACTTTGGGGAACGCGGGGGGGTGGAAATTTGTGGATCCACGCAGATTCCAGAACTTTCCATCACAGAAATGTGGGGAAAATGTGTTTTTTTTGTCAATTTTTTACGTTTGCAAGGGATTCTGGGTAACAGACCAGGGTGGGAGGCAGTCAAGTCACCCCATCCTGGATTCCCCTGGGTGTCTAGTTTTCAAAAATGTATAGGTTTGCTAGGTTTCCCTAGGTGCCGGCAGGGCTAGGGTTCAAAATCTACAGCTAGTCACTTTGCCAAAAAAAGGGTCATTTTTCACTGCAAAACCACGTTGCGTTTTGCGCCGTTTCCTGTCGCGGGCACTAGGCCGACCCGCACAAGTGAGGTACCATTTTTCTCGTAGGACTTTGGGGAACGCGGGGTGGGTGGAAATTTGTGGATCCACGCAGATTCCAGAACTTTCCATCACAGAAATGGGGGGAAAATGTGTTTTTTTGTCACTTTTTTACGTTTGCAAGGGATTCTGGGTAACAGACCATGGTGGGAGGCAGTCAAGTCACCCCATCCTGGATTCCCCTGGGTGTCTAGTTTTCAAAAATGTATAGGTTTGCTAGGTTTCCCTAGGTGCCGGCAGGGCTAGGGTTCAAAATCTACAGCTAGTCACTTTGCCAAAAAAAGGGTCATTTTTCGCTACAAAACCACGTTGCGTTTTGCGCCGTTTCCTGTCGCGGGCACTAGGCCGACCCGCACAAGTGAGGTACCATTTTTCTCGTAGGACTTTGGGGAACGCGGGGTGGGTGGAAATTTGTGGATCCACGCAGATTCCAGAACTTTCCATCACAGAAATGTGGGGAAAATTTGTTTGTTTTGTCAATTTTTTACGTTTGCAAGGGATTCTGGGTAACAGACCATGGTGGGAGGCAGTCAAGTCACCCCATCCTGGATTCCCCTGCGTGTCTAGTTTTCAAAAATGTATAGGTTTGCTAGGTTTCCCTAGGTGCCGGCAGGGCTAGGGTTCAAAATCTACAGCTAGTCTTTTTGCCAAAAAAAGGGTAATTTTTCACTGCAAAACCACGTTGCGTTTTGCGCCGTTTCCTGTCGCGGGCACTAGGCCGACCCGCACAAGTGAGGTATTATTTTTCTCGAAGGACTTTGGGGAACGCGGGGTGGGTGGAAATTTGTGGATCCACGCAGATTCCAGAACTTTCCATCACAGAAATGTGGGGAAAATGTGTTTTTTTTGTCAATTTTTTACGTTTGCAAGGGATTCTGGGTAACAGACCATGGTGGGAGGCAATCAAGTCACCCCATCCTGGATTCCCCTGGGTGTCTAGTTTTCAAAAATGTATAGGTTTGCTAGGTTTCCCTAGGTGCCGGCAGGGCTAGGGTTCAAAATCTACAGCTAGTCACTTTGCCAAAAAAAGGGTCATTTTTCACTGCACAACCACGTTGCGTTTTGCGCCGTTTCCTGTCGCGGGCACTAGGCCGACCCGCACAAGTGAGGTACCATTTTTCTCGTAGGACTTTGGGGAACGCGGGGTGGGTGGAAATTTGTGGATCCACGCAGATTCCAGAACTTTCCATCACAGAAATGTGGGGAAAATGTGTTTTTTTTGTCAATTTTTTACGTTTGCAAGGGATTCTGGGTAACAGACCATGGTGGGAGGCAGTCAAGTCACCCCATCCTGGATTCCCCTGGGTGTCTAGTTTTCAAAAATGTATAGGTTTGCTAGGTTTCCCTAGGTGCCGGCAGGGCTAGGGTTCAAAATCTACAGCTAGTCACTTTGCCAAAAAAAGGGTCATTTTTCACTGCAAAACCACGTTGCGTTTTGCGCCGTTTCCTGTCGCGGGCACAAGGCCGACCCGCACAAGTGAGGTACCATTTTTCTCGTAGGACTTTGGGGAACGCGGGGTGGGTGGAAATTTGTGGATCCACGCAGATTCCAGAACTTTCCATCACAGAAATGTGGGGAAAATGTGTTTTTTTTGTCAATTTTTTACGTTTGCAAGGGATTCTGGGTAACAGACCATGGTGGGAGGCAGTCAAGTCACCCCATCCTGGATTCCCCTGGGTGTCTAGTTTTCAAAAATGTATAGGTTTGCTAGGTTTCCCTAGGTGCCGGCAGGGCTAGGGTTCAAAATCTACAGCTAGTCACTTTGCCAAAAAAAGGGTCATTTTTCACTGCAAAACCACGTTGCGTTTTGCGCCGTTTCCTGTCGCGGGCACTAGGCCGACCCGCACAAGTGAGGTACCATTTTTCTCGTAGGACTTTGGGGAACGCGGGGGGGTGGAAATTTGTGGATCCACGCAGATTCCAGAACTTTCCATCACAGAAATGTGGGGAAAATGTGTTTTTTTTGTCAATTTTTTACGTTTGCAAGGGATTCTGGGTAACAGACCAGGGTGGGAGGCAGTCAAGTCACCCCATCCTGGATTCCCCTGGGTGTCTAGTTTTCAAAAATGTATAGGTTTGCTAGGTTTCCCTAGGTGCCGGCAGGGCTAGGGTTCAAAATCTACAGCTAGTCACTTTGCCAAAAAAAGGGTCATTTTTCACTGCAAAACCACGTTGCGTTTTGCGCCGTTTCCTGTCGCGGGCACTAGGCCGACCCGCACAAGTGAGGTACCATTTTTCTCGTAGGACTTTGGGGAACGCGGGGTGGGTGGAAATTTGTGGATCCACGCAGATTCCAGAACTTTCCATCACAGAAATGGGGGGAAAATGTGTTTTTTTGTCACTTTTTTACGTTTGCAAGGGATTCTGGGTAACAGACCATGGTGGGAGGCAGTCAAGTCACCCCATCCTGGATTCCCCTGGGTGTCTAGTTTTCAAAAATGTATAGGTTTGCTAGGTTTCCCTAGGTGCCGGCAGGGCTAGGGTTCAAAATCTACAGCTAGTCACTTTGCCAAAAAAAGGGTCATTTTTCGCTACAAAAACCACGTTGCGTTTTGCGCCGTTTCCTGTCGCGGGCACTAGGCCGACCCGCACAAGTGAGGTACCATTTTTCTCGTAGGACTTTGGGGAACGCGGGGTGGGTGGAAATTTGTGGATCCACGCAGATTCCAGAACTTTCCATCACAGAAATGTGGGGAAAATTTGTTTGTTTTGTCAATTTTTTACGTTTGCAAGGGATTCTGGGTAACAGACCATGGTGGGAGGCAGTCAAGTCACCCCATCCTGGATTCCCCTGCGTGTCTAGTTTTCAAAAATGTATAGGTTTGCTAGGTTTCCCTAGGTGCCGGCAGGGCTAGGGTTCAAAATCTACAGCTAGTCACTTTGCCAAAAAAAGGGTCATTTTTCACTGCAAAACCACGTTGCGTTTTGCGCCGTTTCCTGTCGCGGGCACTAGGCCGACCCGCACAAGTGAGGTACCATTTTTCTCGTAGGACTTTGGGGAACACGGGGTGGGTGGAAATTTGTGGATCCACGCAGATTCCAGAACTTTCCATCACAGAAATGTGGGGAAAATGTGTTGTTTTTGTAAATTTTTTACGTTTGCAAGGGATTCTGGGTAACAGACCATGGTGGGAGGCAGTCAAGTCACCCCATCCTGGATTCCCCTGGGTGTCTAGTTTTCAAAAATGTATAGGTTTGCTAGGTTTCCCTAGGTGCCGGCAGGGCTAGGGTTCAAAATCTACAGCTAGTCACTTTGCCAAAAAAAGGGTCATTTTTCACTGCAAAACCACGTTGCGTTTTGCGCCGTTTCCTGTCGCGGGCACTAGGCCGACCCGCACAAGTGAGGTACCATTTTTCTCGTAGGACTTTGGGGAACGCGGGGTGGGTGGAAATTTGTGGATCCACGCAGATTCCAGAACTTTCCATCACAGAAATGTGGGGAAAATGTGTTTTTTTTGTCACTTTTTTACGTTTGCAAGGGATTCTGGGTAACAGACCATGGTGGGAGGCAGTCAAGTCACCCCATCCTGGATTCCCCTGGGTGTCTAGTTTTCAAAAATGTATAGGTGTGCTAGGTTTCCCTAGGTGCCGGCAGGGCTAGGGTTCAAAATCTACAGCTAGTCACTTTGCCAAAAAAAGGGTCATTTTTCGCTGCAAAACCACGTTGCGTTTTGCACCGTTTCCTGTCGCGGGCACTAGGCCGACCCACACAAGTGAGGTACCATTTTTCTCGTAGGACTTTGGGGAACGAGGGGTGGGTGGAAATTTGTGGATCCACGCAGATTCCAGAACTTTCCATCACAGAAATGTGGGGAAAATGTGGTTTTTTTGTCAATTTTTTACGTTTGCAAGGGATTCTGGGTAACAGACCATGGTGGGAGGCAGTCAAGTCACCCCATCCTGGATTCTCCTGGGTGTCTAGTTTTCAAAAATGTATAGGTTTGCTAGGTTTCCCTAGGTGCCGGCAGGGCTAGGGTTCAAAATCTACAGCTAGTCACTTTGCCAAAAAAAGGGTCATTTTTCGCTGCAAAACCACGTTGCGTTTTGCGCCGTTTTCTGTCGCGGGCACTAGGCCGACCCGCACAAGTGAGGTACCATTTTTCTCGTAGGACTTTGAGGAACGCGGGGTGGGTGGAAATTTGTGGATCCACGCAGATTCCAGAACTTTCCATCACAGAAATGTGGGGAAAATGTGTTTTTTTTGTCAATTTTTTACGTTTCCAAGGGATTCTGGGTAACAGACCATGGTGGGAGGCAGTCAAGTCACCCCATCCTGGATTCCCCTGGGTGTCTAGTTTTCAGAAATGTATAGGTTTGCTAGGTTTCCCTAGGTGCCGGCAGGGCTAGGGTTCAAAATCTACAGCTAGTCACTTTGCCAAAAAAAGGGTCATTTTTCGCTGCAAAACCACGTTGCGTTTTGCGCCGTTTCCTGTCACGGGCACTAGGCCGACCCGCACAAGTGAGGTACCATTTTTCTCGTAGGACTTTGGGGAACACGGGGTGTGTGGAAATTTGTGGATCCACGCAGATTCCAGAACTTTCCATCACAGAAATGTGGGGAAAATGTGTTTTTTTTGTCAATTTTTTACGTTTGCAAGGGATTCTGGGTAACAGACCATGGTGGGAGGCAGTCAAGTCACCCCATCCTGGATTCCCCTGGGTGTCTAGTTTTCAAAAATGTATAGGTTTGCTAGGTTTCCCTAGGTGCCGGCAGGGCTAGGGTTCAAAATCTACAGCTAGTCACTTTGCCAAAAAAAGGGTCATTTTTCACTGCAAAACCACGTTGCGTTTTGCGCCGTTTCCTGTCGCGGGCACTAGGACGACCCGCACAAGTGAGGTACCATTTTTCTCGTAGGACTTTGGGGAACACGGGGTGGGTGGAAATTTGTGGATCCACGCAGATTCCAGAACTTTCCATCACAGAAATGTGGGGAAAATGTGTTTTTTTTGTCAATTTTTTACGTTTGCAAGGAATTCTGGGTAACAGACCATGGTGGGAGGCAGTCAAGTCACCCCATCCTGGATTCCCCTGGGTGTCTAGTTTTCAGAAATGTATAGGTTTGCTAGGTTTCCCTAGGTGCCGGCAGGGCTAGGGTTCAAAATCTACAGCTAGTCACTTTGCCAAAAAAAGGGTCATTTTTCGCTGCAAAACCACGTTGCGTTTTGCGCCGTTTCCTGTCGCGGGCACTAGGCCGACCCGCACAAGTGAGGTACCATTTTTCTCGTAGGACTTTGGGGAACACGGGGTGGGTGGAAATTTGTGGATCCACGCAGATTCCAGAACTTTCCATCACAGAAATGTGGGGAAAATGTGGTTTTTTTGTCAATTTTTTACGTTTGCAAGGGATTCTGGGTAACAGACCATGGTGGGAGGCAGTCAAGTCACCCCATCCTGGATTCCCCTGGGTGTCTAGTTTTCAAAAATGTATAGGTTTGCTAGGTTTCCCTAGGTGCCGGCAGGGCTAGGGTTCAAAATCTACAGCTAGTCACTTTGCCAAAAAAAGGGTCATTTTTCACTGCAAAACCACGTTGCGTTTTGCGCCGTTTCCTGTCGCGGGCACTAGGCCGACCCGCACAAGTGAGGTACCATTTTTCTCGTAGGACTTTGGGGAACGCGGGGTGGGTGGAAATTTGTGGATCCACGCAGATTCCAGAACTTTCCATCACAGAAATGTGGGGAAAATGTGTTTTTTTTGTCAATTTTTTACGTTTGCAAGGGATTCTGGGTAACAGACCATGGTGGGAGGCAGTCAAGTCACCCCATCCTGGATTCCCCTGGGTGTCTAGTTTTCAAAAATGTATAGGTTTGCTAGGTTTCCCTAGGTGCCGGCAGGGCTAGGGTTCAAAATCTACAGCTAGTCACTTTGCCAAAAAAAGGGTCATTTTTCGCTGCAAAACCACGTTGCGTTTTGCGCCGTTTCCTGTCGCGGGCACTAGGCCGACCCGCACAAGTGAGGTACCATTTTTCTCGTAGGACTTTAGGGAACGCGGGGTGGGTGGAAATTTGTGGATCCACGCAGATTCCAGAACTTTCCATCACAGAAATGTGGGGAAAATTTGTTTGTTTTGTCAATTTTTTACGTTTGCAAGGGATTCTGGGTAACAGACCATGGTGGGAGGCAGTCAAGTCACCCCATCCTGGATTCCCCTGGGTGTCTAGTTTTCAAAAATGTATAGGTTTGCTAGGTTTCCCTAGGTGCCGGCAGGGCTAGGGTTCAAAATCTACAGCTAGTCACTTTGCCAAAAAAAGGGTCATTTTTCACTGCAAAACCACGTTGCGTTTTGCGCCGTTTCCTGTCGCGGGCACTAGGCCGACCCGCACAAGTGAGGTACCATTTTTCTCGTAGGACTTTGGGGAACACGGGGTGGGTGGAAATTTGTGGATCCACGCAGATTCCAGAACTTTCCATCACAGAAATGTGGGGAAAATGTGTTTTTTTTGTCAATTTTTTACGTTTGCAAGGGATTCTGGGTAACAGACCATGGTGGGAGGCAATCAAGTCACCCCATCCTGGATTCCCCTGGGTGTCTAGTTTTCAAAAATGTATAGGTTTGCTAGGTTTACCTAGGTGCCGGCAGCGCTAGGGTTCAAAATCTACAGCTAGTCACTTTGCCAAAAAAAGGGTCATTTTTCGCTGCAAAACCACGTTGCGTTTTGCGCCGTTTCCTGTCGCGGGCACTAGGCCGACCCGCACAAGTGAGGTACCATTTTTCTCGTAGGACTTTGGGGAACGCGGGGTGGGTGGAAATTTGTGGATCCACGCAGATTCCAGAACTTTCCATCACAGAAATGTGGGGAAAATGTATTTTTTTTGTCAATTTTTTACGTTTGCAAGGGATTCTGGGTAACAGACCATGGTGGGAGGCAGTCAAGTCACCCCATCCTGGATTCCCCTGGGTGTCTAGTTTTCAAAAATGTATAGGTTTGCTAGGTTTCCCTAGGTGCCGGCAGGGCTAGGGTTCAAAATCTACAGCTAGTCACTTTGCCAAAAAAAGGGTCATTTTTCGCTGCAAAACCACGTTGCGTTTTGCACCGTTTCCTGTCGCGGGCACTAGGCCGACCCGCACAAGTGAAGTACCATTTTTCTCGTAGGACTTTGGGGAACGAGGGGTGGGTGGAAATTTGTGGATCCACGCAGATTCCAGAACTTTCCATCACAGAAATGTGGGGAAAATGTGTTTTTTTTGTCAATTTTTTACGTTTGCAAGGGATTCTGGGTAACAGACCATGGTGGGAGGCAGTCAAGTCACCCCATCCTGGATTCCCCTGGGTGTCTAGTTTTCAAAAATGTATAGGTTTGCTAGGTTTCCCTAGGTGCCGGCAGGGCTAGGGTTCAAAATCTACAGCTAGTCACTTTGCCAAAAAAAGGGTCATTTTTTGCTGCAAAACCACGTTGCGTTTTGCGCCGTTTTCTGTCGCGGGCACTAGGCCGACCCGCACAAGTGAGGTACCATTTTTCTCGTAGGACTTTGGGGAACGCGGGGTGGGTGGAAATTTGTGGATCCACGCAGATTCCAGAACTTTCCATCACAGAAATGTGGGGAAAATGTGTTTTTTTTGTCAATTTTTTACGTTTGCAAGGGATTCTGGGTAACAGACCATGGTGGGAGGCAGTCAAGTCACCCCATCCTGGATTCCCCTGGGTGTCTAGTTTTCAAAAATGTATAGGTTTGCTAGGGTTCCCTAGGTGCCGGCAGGGCTAGGGTTCAAAATCTACAGCTAGTCACTTTGCCAAAAAAGGGTCATTTTTCACTGCAAAACCACGTTGCGTTTTGCACCGTTTCCTGTCGCGGGCACTAGGCCGACCCGCACAAGTGAAGTACCATTTTTCTCGTAGGACTTTGGGGAACGAGGGGTGGGTGGAAATTTGTGGATCCACGCAGATTCCAGAACTTTCCATCACAGAAATGTGGGGAAAATGTGTTTTTTTTGTCAATTTTTTACGTTTGCAAGGGATTCTGGGTAACAGACCATGGTGGGAGGCAGTCAAGTCACCCCATCCTGGATTCCCCTGGGTGTCTAGTTTTCAAAAATGTATAGGTTTGCTAGGTTTCCCTAGGTGCCGGCAGGGCTAGGGTTCAAAATCTACAGCTAGTCACTTTGCCAAAAAAAGGGTCATTTTTTGCTGCAAAACCACGTTGCGTTTTGCGCCGTTTTCTGTCGCGGGCACTAGGCCGACCCGCACAAGTGAGGTACCATTTTTCTCGTAGGACTTTGGGGAACGCGGGGTTGGTGGAAATTTGTGGATCCACGCAGATTCCAGAACTTTCCATCACAGAAATGTGGGGAAAATGTGTTTTTTTTGTCAATTTTTTACGTTTGCAAGGGATTCTGGGTAACAGACCATGGTGGGAGGCAGTCAAGTCACCCCATCCTGGATTCCCCTGGGTGTCTAGTTTTCAGAAATGTATAGGTTTGCTAGGTTTCCCTAGGTGCCGGCAGGGCTAGGGTTCAAAATCTACAGCTAGTCACTTTGCCAAAAAAAGGGTCATTTTTCGCTGCAAAACCACGTTGCGTTTTGCGCCGTTTCCTGTCGCGGGCACTAGGCCGACCCGCACAAGTGAGGTACCATTTTTCTCGTAGGACTTTGGGGAACACGGGGTGGGTGGAAATTTGTGGATCCACGCAGATTCCAGAACTTTCCATCACAGAAATGTGGGGAAAATGTGTTTTTTTTGTCAATTTTTTACGTTTGCAAGGGATTCTGGGTAACAGACCATGGTGGGAGGCAGTCAAGTCACCCCATCCTGGATTCCCCTGGGTGTCTAGTTTTCAAAAATGTATAGGTTTGCTAGGTTTCTCTAGGTGCCGGCAGGGCTAGGGTTCAAAATCTACAGCTAGTCACTTTGCCAAAAAAAGGGTCATTTTTCACTGCAAAACCACGTTGCGTTTTGCGCCGTTTCCTGTCGCGGGCACTAGGCCGACCCGCACAAGTGAGGTACCATTTTTCTCGTAGGACTTTGGGGAACACGGGGTGGGTGGAAATTTGTGGATCCACGCAGATTCCAGAACATTCCATCACAGAAATGTGGGGAAAATGTGTTTTTTTTGTCAATTCTTTACGTTTGCAAGGGATTCTGGGTAACAGACCATGGTGGGAGGCAGTCAAGTCACCCCATCCTGGATTCCCCTGGGTGTCTAGTTTTCAAAAATGTATAGGTTTGCTAGGTTTCCCTAGGTGCCGGCAGGGCTAGGGTTCAAAATCTACAGCTAGTCACTTTGCCAAAAAAAGGGTCATTTTTCGCTGCAAAACCACGTTGCGTTTTGCGCCGTTTCCTGTCGCGGGCACTAGGCCGACCCGCACAAGTGAGGTACCATTTTTCTCGTAGGACTTTGGGGAACGCGGGGTGGGTGGAAATTTGTGGATCCACGCAGATTCCAGAACTTTCCATCACAGAAATGTGGGGAAAATGTGTTTTTTTTGTCAATTTTTTACGTTTGCAAGGGATTCTGGGTAACAGACCATGGTGGGAGGCAGTCAAGTCACCCCATCCTGGATTCCCCTGGGTGTCTAGTTTTCAAAAATGTATAGGTTTGCTAGGTTTCCCTAGGTGCCGGCAGGGCTAGGGTTCAAAATCTACAGCTAGTCACTTTGCCAAAAAAAGGGTCATTTTTCACTGCAAAACCACGTTGCGTTTTGCGCCGTTTCCTGTCGCGGGCACAAGGCCGACCCGCACAAGTGAGGTACCATTTTTCTCGTAGGACTTTGGGGAACGCGGGGTGGGTGGAAATTTGTGGATCCACGCAGATTCCAGAACTTTCCATCACAGAAATGTGGGGAAAATGTGTTTTTTTTGTCAATTTTTTACGTTTGCAAGGGATTCTGGGTAACAGACCAGGGTGGGAGGCAGTCAAGTCACCCCATCCTGGATTCCCCTGGGTGTCTAGTTTTCAAAAATGTATAGGTTTGCTAGGTTTCCCTAGGTGCCGGCAGGGCTAGGGTTCAAAATCTACAGCTAGTCACTTTGCCAAAAAAAGGGTCATTTTTCACTGCAAAACCACGTTGCGTTTTGCGCCGTTTCCTGTCGCGGGCACTAGGCCGACCCGCACAAGTGAGGTACCATTTTTCTCGTAGGACTTTGGGGAACGCGGGGTGGGTGGAAATTTGTGGATCCACGCAGATTCCAGAACTTTCCATCACAGAAATGTGGGGAAAATGTGTTTTTTTTGTCACTTTTTTACGTTTGCAAGGGATTCTGGGTAACAGACCATGGTGGGAGGCAGTCAAGTCACCCCATCCTGGATTCCCCTGGGTGTCTAGTTTTCAAAAATGTATAGGTTTGCTAGGTTTCCCTAGGTGCCGGCAGGGCTAGGGTTCAAAATCTACAGCTAGTCACTTTGCCAAAAAAAGGGTCATTTTTCACTGCAAAACCACGTTGCGTTTTGCGCCGTTTCCTGTCGCGGGCACTAGGCCGACCCGCACAAGTGAGGTACCATTTTTCTCGTAGGACTTTGGGGAACGCGGGGTGGGTGGAAATTTGTGGATCCACGCAGATTCCAGAACTTTCCATCACAGAAATGTGGGGAAAATGTGTTTTTTTTGTCAATTTTTTATGTTTGCAAGGGATTCTGGGTAACAGACCATGGTGGGAGGCAGTCAAGTCACCCCATCCTGGATTCCCCTGGGTGTCTAGTTTTCAAAAATGTATAGGTTTGCTAGGTTTCCCTAGGTGCCGGCAGGGCTAGGGTTCAAAATCTACAGCTAGTCACTTTGCCAAAAAAAGGGTCATTTTTCGCTGCAAAACCACGTTGCGTTTTGCGCCGTTTCCTGTCGCGGGCACTAGGCCGACCCGCACAAGTGAGGTACCATTTTTCTCGTAGGACTTTGGGGAACGCGGGGTGGGTGGAAATTTGTGGATCCACGCAGATTCCAGAACTTTCCATCACAGAAATGTGGGGAAAATTTGTTTGTTTTGTCAATTTTTTACGTTTGCAAGGGATTCTGGGTAACAGACCATGGTGGGAGGCAGTCAAGTCACCCCATCCTGGATTCCCCTGGGTGTCTAGTTTTCAAAAATGTATAGGTTTGCTAGGTTTCCCTAGGTGCCGGCAGGGCTAGGGTTCAAAATCTACAGCTAGTCACTTTGCCAAAAAAAGGGTCATTTTTCACTGCAAAACCACGTTGCGTTTTGCGCCGTTTCCTGTCGCGGGCACTAGGCCGACCCGCACAAGTGAGGTACCATTTTTCTCGTAGGACTTTGGGGAACACGGGGTGGGTGGAAATTTGTGGATCCACGCAGATTCCAGAACTTTCCATCACAGAAATGTGGGGAAAATGTGTTGTTTTTGTCAATTTTTTACGTTTGCAAGGGATTCTGGGTAACAGACCATGGTGGGAGGCAGTCAAGTCACCCCATCCTGGATTCCCCTGGGTGTCTAGTTTTCAAAAATGTATAGGTTTGCTAGGTTTCCCTAGGTGCCGGCAGGGCTAGGGTTCAAAATCTACAGCTAGTCTTTTTGCCAAAAAAAGGGTAATTTTTCACTGCAAAACCACGTTGCGTTTTGCGCCGTTTCCTGTCGCGGGCACTAGGCCGACCCGCACAAGTGAGGTATTATTTTTCTCGAAGGACTTTGGGGAACGCGGGGTGGGTGGAAATTTGTGGATCCACGCAGATTCCAGAACTTTCCATCACAGAAATGTGGGGAAAATGTGTTTTTTTTGTCAATTTTTTACGTTTGCAAGGGATTCTGGGTAACAGACCATGGTGGGAGGCAATCAAGTCACCCCATCCTGGATTCCCCTGGGTGTCTAGTTTTCAAAAATGTATAGGTTTGCTAGGTTTCCCTAGGTGCCGGCAGGGCTAGGGTTCAAAATCTACAGCTAGTCACTTTGCCAAAAAAAGGGTCATTTTTCACTGCACAACCACGTTGCGTTTTGCGCCGTTTCCTGTCGCGGGCACTAGGCCGACCCGCACAAGTGAGGTACCATTTTTCTCGTAGGACTTTGGGGAACGCGGGGTGGGTGGAAATTTGTGGATCCACGCAGATTCCAGAACTTTCCATCACAGAAATGTGGGGAAAATGTGTTTTTTTTGTCAATTTTTTACGTTTGCAAGGGATTCTGGGTAACAGACCATGGTGGGAGGCAGTCAAGTCACCCCATCCTGGATTCCCCTGGGTGTCTAGTTTTCAAAAATGTATAGGTTTGCTAGGGTTCCCTAGGTGCCGGCAGGGCTAGGGTTCAAAATCTACAGCTAGTCACTTTGCCAAAAAAAGGGTCATTTTTCACTGCAAAACCACGTTGCGTTTTGCACCGTTTCCTGTCGCGGGCACTAGGCCGACCCGCACAAGTGAGGTACCATTTTTCTCGTAGGACTTTGGGGAACGCGGGGTGGGTGGAAATTTGTGGATCCACGCAGATTCCAGAACTTTCCATCACAGAAATGTGGGGAAAATGTGTTTTTTTTGTCAATTTTTTACGTTTGCAAGGGATTCTGGGTAACAGACCATGGTGGGAGGCAGTCAAGTCACCCCATCCTGGATTCCCCTGGGTGTCTAGTTTTCAAAAATGTATAGGTTTGCTAGGTTTCCCTAGGTGCCGGCAGGGCTAGGGTTCAAAATCTACAGCTAGTCACTTTGCCAAAAAAAGGGTCATTTTTCACTGCAAAACCACGTTGCGTTTTGCGCCGTTTCCTGTCGCGGGCACAAGGCCGACCCGCACAAGTGAGGTACCATTTTTCTCGTAGGACTTTGGGGAACGCGGGGTGGGTGGAAATTTGTGGATCCACGCAGATTCCAGAACTTTCCATCACAGAAATGTGGGGAAAATGTGTTTTTTTTGTCAATTTTTTACGTTTGCAAGGGATTCTGGGTAACAGACCATGGTGGGAGGCAGTCAAGTCACCCCATCCTGGATTCCCCTGGGTGTCTAGTTTTCAAAAATGTATAGGTTTGCTAGGTTTCCCTAGGTGCCGGCAGGGCTAGGGTTCAAAATCTACAGCTAGTCACTTTGCCAAAAAAAGGGTCATTTTTCACTGCAAAACCACGTTGCGTTTTGCGCCGTTTCCTGTCGCGGGCACTAGGCCGACCCGCACAAGTGAGGTACCATTTTTCTCGTAGGACTTTGGGGAACGCGGGGGGGTGGAAATTTGTGGATCCACGCAGATTCCAGAACTTTCCATCACAGAAATGTGGGGAAAATGTGTTTTTTTTGTCAATTTTTTACGTTTGCAAGGGATTCTGGGTAACAGACCAGGGTGGGAGGCAGTCAAGTCACCCCATCCTGGATTCCCCTGGGTGTCTAGTTTTCAAAAATGTATAGGTTTGCTAGGTTTCCCTAGGTGCCGGCAGGGCTAGGGTTCAAAATCTACAGCTAGTCACTTTGCCAAAAAAAGGGTCATTTTTCACTGCAAAACCACGTTGCGTTTTGCGCCGTTTCCTGTCGCGGGCACTAGGCCGACCCGCACAAGTGAGGTACCATTTTTCTCGTAGGACTTTGGGGAACGCGGGGTGGGTGGAAATTTGTGGATCCACGCAGATTCCAGAACTTTCCATCACAGAAATGTGGGGAAAATGGGTTTTTTTGTCACTTTTTTACGTTTGCAAGGGATTCTGGGTAACAGACCATGGTGGGAGGCAGTCAAGTCACCCCATCCTGGATTCCCCTGGGTGTCTAGTTTTCAAAAATGTATAGGTTTGCTAGGTTTCCCTAGGTGCCGGCAGGGCTAGGGTTCAAAATCTACAGCTAGTCACTTTGCCAAAAAAAGGGTCATTTTTCGCTTCAAAACCACGTTGCGTTTTGCGCCGTTTCCTGTCGCGGGCACTAGGCCGACCCACACAAGTGAGGTACCATTTTTCTCGTAGGACTTTGGGGAACGCGGGGTGGGTGGAAATTTGTGGATCCACGCAGATTCCAGAACTTTCCATCACAGAAATGTGGGGAAAATTTGTTTGTTTTGTCAATTTTTTACGTTTGCAAGGGATTCTGGGTAACAGACCATGGTGGGAGGCAGTCAAGTCACCCCATCCTGGATTCCCCTGCGTGTCTAGTTTTCAAAAATGTATAGGTTTGCTAGGTTTCCCTAGGTGCCGGCAGGGCTAGGGTTCAAAATCTACAGCTAGTCACTTTGCCAAAAAAAGGGTCATTTTTCACTGCAAAACCACGTTGCGTTTTGCGCCGTTTCCTGTCGCAGGCACTAGGCCGACCCGCACAAGTGAGGTACCATTTTTCTCGTAGGACTTTGGGGAACACGGGGTGGGTGGAAATTTGTGGATCCACGCAGATTCCAGAACTTTCCATCACAGAAATGTGGGGAAAATGTGTTGTTTTTGTCAATTTTTTACGTTTGCAAGGGATTCTGGGTAACAAACCATGGTGGGAGGCAGTCAAGTCACCCCATCCTGGATTCCCCTGGGTGTCTAGTTTTCAAAAATGTATAGGTTTGCTAGGTTTCCCTAGGTGCCGGCAGGGCTAGGGTTCAAAATCTACAGCTAGTCACTTTGCCAAAAAAAGGGTCATTTTTCACTGCAAAACCACGTTGCGTTTTGCGCCGTTTCCTGTCGCGGGCACTAGGCCGACCCGCACAAGTGAGGTACCATTTTTCTCGTAGGACTTTGGGGAACGCGGGGTGGGTGGAAATTTGTGGATCCACGCAGATTCCAGAACTTTCCATCACAGAAATGTGGGGAAAATGTGTTTTTTTTGTCACTTTTTTATGTTTGCAAGGGATTCTGGGTAACAGACCATGGTGGGAGGCAGTCAAGTCACCCCATCCTGGATTCCCCTGGGTGTCTAGTTTTCAAAAATGTATAGGTGTGCTAGGTTTCCCTAGGTGCCGGCAGGGCTAGGGTTCAAAATCTACAGCTAGTCACTTTGCCAAAAAAAGGGTCATTTTTCGCTGCAAAACCACGTTGCGTTTTGCACCGTTTCCTGTCGCGGGCACTAGGCCGACCCGCACAAGTGAGGTACCATTTTTCTCGTAGGACTTTGGGGAACGAGGGGTGGGTGGAAATTTGTGGATCCACGCAGATTCCAGAACTTTCCATCACAGAAATGTGGGGAAAATGTGGTTTTTTTGTCAATTTTTTACGTTTGCAAGGGATTCTGGGTAACAGACCATGGTGGGAGGCAGTCAAGTCACCCCATCCTGGATTCTCCTGGGTGTCTAGTTTTCAAAAATGTATAGGTTTGCTAGGTTTCCCTAGGTGCCGGCAGGGCTAGGGTTCAAAATCTACAGCTAGTCACTTTGCCAAAAAAAGGGTCATTTTTCGCTGCAAAACCACGTTGCGTTTTGCGCCGTTTTCTGTCGCGGGCACTAGGCCGACCCGCACAAGTGAGGTACCATTTTTCTCGTAGGACTTTGAGGAACGCGGGGTGGGTGGAAATTTGTGG
The DNA here is from genome assembly GCF_964204655.1 of Triturus cristatus. Classification (NCBI taxonomy): domain Eukaryota; kingdom Metazoa; phylum Chordata; class Amphibia; order Caudata; family Salamandridae; genus Triturus; species Triturus cristatus. Next base: position 1,082,070,072 of record NC_140579.1, on the reverse strand, counting down.
GTCCACGCAGATTCCAGAACTTTCCATCACAGAAATGTGGGGAAAATGTGTTTTTTTTGTCAATTTTTTACGTTTCCAAGGGATTCTGGGTAACAGACCATGGTGGGAGGCAGTCAAGTCACCCCATCCTGGATTCCCCTGGGTGTCTAGTTTTCAGAAATGTATAGGTTTGCTAGGTTTCCCTAGGTGCCGGCAGGGCTAGGGTTCAAAATCTACAGCCAGTCATTTTGCCAAAAAAAGGGTCATTTTTCGCTGCAAAACCACGTTGCGTTTTGCGCCGTTTCCTGTCGCGGGCACTAGGCCGACCCGCACAAGTGAGGTACCATTTTTTTCGTAGGACTTTGGGGAACACGGGGTGTGTGGAAATTTGTGGATCCACGCAGATTCCAGAACTTTCCATCACAGAAATGTGGGGAAAATGTGTTTTTTTTGTCAATTTTTTACGTTTGCAAGGGATTCTGGGTAACAGACCATGGTGGGAGGCAGTCAAGTCACCCCATCCTGGATTCCCCTGGGTGTCTAGTTTTCAAAAATGTATAGGTTTGCTAGGTTTCCCTAGGTGCCGGCAGGGCTAGGGTTCAAAATCTACAGCTAGTCACTTTGCCAAAAAAAGGGTCATTTTTCACTGCAAAACCACGTTGCGTTTTGCGCCGTTTCCTGTCGCGGGCACTAGGACGACCCGCACAAGTGAGGTACCATTTTTCTCGTAGGACTTTGGGGAACACGGGGTGGGTGGAAATTTGTGGATCCACGCAGATTCCAGAACTTTCCATCACAGAAATGTGGGGAAAATGTGTTTTTTTTGTCAATTTTTTACGTTTGCAAGGAATTCTGGGTAACAGACCATGGTGGGAGGCAGTCAAGTCACCCTATCCTGGATTCCCCTGGGTGTCTAGTTTTCAGAAATGTATAGGTTTGCTAGGTTTCCCTAGGTGCCGGCAGGGCTAGGGTTCAAAATCTACAGCTAGTCACTTTGCCAAAAAAAGGGTCATTTTTCGCTGCAAAACCACGTTGCGTTTTGCGCCGTTTCCTGTCGCGGGCACTAGGCCGACCCGCACAAGTGAGGTACCATTTTTCTCGTAGGACTTTGGGGAACACGGGGTGGGTGGAAATTTGTGGATCCACGCAGATTCCAGAACTTTCCATCACAGAAATGTGGGGAAAATGTGGTTTTTTTGTCAATTTTTTACGTTTGCAAGGGATTCTGGGTAACAGACCATGGTGGGAGGCAGTCAAGTCACCCCATCCTGGATTCCCCTGGGTGTCTAGTTTTCAAAAATGTATAGGTTTGCTAGGTTTCCCTAGGTGCCGGCAGGGCTAGGGTTCAAAATCTACAGCTAGTCACTTTGCCAAAAAAAGGGTCATTTTTCACTGCAAAACCACGTTGCGTTTTGCGCCGTTTCCTGTCGCGGGCACTAGGCCGACCCGCACAAGTGAGGTACCATTTTTCTCGTAGGACTTTGGGGAACGCGGGGTGGGTGGAAATTTGTGGATCCACGCAGATTCCAGAACTTTCCATCACAGAAATGTGGGGAAAATGTGTTTTTTTTGTCAATTTTTTACGTTTGCAAGGGATTCTGGGTAACAGACCATGGTGGGAGGCAGTCAAGTCACCCCATCCTGGATTCCCCTGGGTGTCTAGTTTTCAAAAATGTATAGGTTTGCTAGGTTTCCCTAGGTGCCGGCAGGGCTAGGGTTCAAAATCTACAGCTAGTCACTTTGCCAAAAAAAGGGTCATTTTTCGCTGCAAAACCACGTTGCGTTTTGCGCCGTTTCCTGTCGCGGGCACTAGGCCGACCCGCACAAGTGAGGTACCATTTTTCTCGTAGGACTTTAGGGAACGCGGGGTGGGTGGAAATTTGTGGATCCACGCAGATTCCAGAACTTTCCATCACAGAAATGTGGGGAAAATTTGTTTGTTTTGTCAATTTTTTACGTTTGCAAGGGATTCTGGGTAACAGACCATGGTGGGAGGCAGTCAAGTCACCCCATCCTGGATTCCCCTGGGTGTCTAGTTTTCAAAAATGTATAGGTTTGCTAGGTTTCCCTAGGTGCCGGCAGGGCTAGGGTTCAAAATCTACAGCTAGTCACTTTGCCAAAAAAAGGGTCATTTTTCACTGCAAAACCACGTTGCGTTTTGCGCCGTTTCCTGTCGCGGGCACTAGGCCGACCCGCACAAGTGAGGTACCATTTTTCTCGTAGGACTTTGGGGAACACGGGGTGGGTGGAAATTTGTGGATCCACGCAGATTCCAGAACTTTCCATCACAGAAATGTGGGGAAAATGTGTTGTTTTTGTCAATTTTTTACGTTTGCAAGGGATTCTGGGTAACAGACCATGGTGGGAGGCAGTCAAGTCACCCCATCCTGGATTCCCCTGGGTGTCTAGTTTTCAAAAATGTATAGGTTTGCTAGGTTTCCCTAGGTGCCGGCAGGGCTAGGGTTCAAAATCTACAGCTAGTCACTTTGCCAAAAAAAGGGTAATTTTTCACTGCAAAACCACGTTGCGTTTTGCGCCGTTTCCTGTCGCGGGCACTAGGCCGACCCGCACAAGTGAGGTACCATTTTTCTTGAAGGACTTTGGGGAACGCGGGGTGGGTGGAAATTTGTGGATCCACGCAGATTCCAGAACTTTCCATCACAGAAATGTGGGGAAAATGTGTTTTTTTTGTCAATTTTTTACGTTTGCAAGGGATTCTGGGTAACAGACCATGGTGGGAGGCAATCAAGTCACCCCATCCTGGATTCCCCTGGGTGTCTAGTTTTCAAAAATGTATAGGTTTGCTAGGTTTACCTAGGTGCCGGCAGCGCTAGGGTTCAAAATCTACAGCTAGTCACTTTGCCAAAAAAAGGGTCATTTTTCGCTGCAAAACCACGTTGCGTTTTGCGCCGTTTCCTGTCGCGGGCACTAGGCCGACCCGCACAAGTGAGGTACCATTTTTCTCGTAGGACTTTGGGGAACGCGGGGTGGGTGGAAATTTGTGGATCCACGCAGATTCCAGAACTTTCCATCACAGAAATGTGGGGAAAATGTATTTTTTTTGTCAATTTTTTACGTTTGCAAGGGATTCTGGGTAACAGACCATGGTGGGAGGCAGTCAAGTCACCCCATCCTGGATTCCCCTGGGTGTCTAGTTTTCAAAAATGTATAGGTTTGCTAGGTTTCCCTAGGTGCCGGCAGGGCTAGGGTTCAAAATCTACAGCTAGTCACTTTGCCAAAAAAAGGGTCATTTTTCGCTGCAAAACCACGTTGCGTTTTGCACCGTTTCCTGTCGCGGGCACTAGGCCGACCCGCACAAGTGAAGTACCATTTTTCTCGTAGGACTTTGGGGAACGAGGGGTGGGTGGAAATTTGTGGATCCACGCAGATTCCAGAACTTTCCATCACAGAAATGTGGGGAAAATGTGTTTTTTTTGTCAATTTTTTACGTTTGCAAGGGATTCTGGGTAACAGACCATGGTGGGAGGCAGTCAAGTCACCCCATCCTGGATTCCCCTGGGTGTCTAGTTTTCAAAAATGTATAGGTTTGCTAGGTTTCCCTAGGTGCCGGCAGGGCTAGGGTTCAAAATCTACAGCTAGTCACTTTGCCAAAAAAAGGGTCATTTTTTGCTGCAAAACCACGTTGCGTTTTGCGCCGTTTTCTGTCGCGGGCACTAGGCCGACCCGCACAAGTGAGGTACCATTTTTCTCGTAGGACTTTGGGGAACGCGGGGTGGGTGGAAATTTGTGGATCCACGCAGATTCCAGAACTTTCCATCACAGAAATGTGGGGAAAATGTGTTTTTTTTGTCAATTTTTTACGTTTGCAAGGGATTCTGGGTAACAGACCATGGTGGGAGGCAGTCAAGTCACCCCATCCTGGATTCCCCTGGGTGTCTAGTTTTCAGAAATGTATAGGTTTGCTAGGTTTCCCTAGGTGCCGGCAGGGCTAGGGTTCAAAATCTACAGCTAGTCACTTTGCCAAAAAAAGGGTCATTTTTCGCTGCAAAACCACGTTGCGTTTTGCGCCGTTTCCTGTCGCGGGCACTAGGCCGACCCGCACAAGTGAGGTACCATTTTTCTCGTAGGACTTTGGGGAACACGGGGTGGGTGGAAATTTGTGGATCCACGCAGATTCCAGAACTTTCCATCACAGAAATGTGGGGAAAATGTGTTTTTTTTGTCAATTTTTTACGTTTGCAAGGGATTCTGGGTAACAGACCATGGTGGGAGGCAGTCAAGTCACCCCATCCTGGATTCCCCTGGGTGTCTAGTTTTCAAAAATGTATAGGTTTGCTAGGTTTCCCTAGGTGCCGGCAGGGCTAGGGTTCAAAATCTACAGCTAGTCTATTTGCCAAAAAAAGGGTCATTTTTCACTGCAAAACCACGTTGCGTTTTGCGCCGTTTCCTGTCGCGGGCACTAGGCCGACCCGCACAAGTGAGGTACCATTTTTCTCGTAGGACTTTGGGGAACACGGGGTGGGTGGAAATTTGTGGATCCACGCAGATTCCAGAACTTTCCATCACAGAAATGTGGGGAAAATGTGTTTTTTTTGTCAATTTTTTACGTTTGCAAGGGATTCTGGGTAACAGACCATGGTGGGAGGCAGTCAAGTCACCCCATCCTGGATTCCCCTGGGTGTCTAGTTTTCAAAAATGTATAGGTTTGCTAGGTTTCTCTAGGTGCCGGCAGGGCTAGGGTTCAAAATCTACAGCTAGTCACTTTGCCAAAAAAAGGGTCATTTTTCACTGCAAAACCACGTTGCGTTTTGCGCCGTTTCCTGTCGCGGGCACTAGGCCGACCCGCACAAGTGAGGTACCATTTTTCTCGTAGGACTTTGGGGAACACGGGGTGGGTGGAAATTTGTGGATCCACGCAGATTCCAGAACATTCCATCACAGAAATGTGGGGAAAATGTGTTTTTTTTGTCAATTCTTTACGTTTTCAAGGGATTCTGGGTAACAGACCATGGTGGGAGGCAGTCAAGTCACCCCATCCTGGATTCCCCTGGGTGTCTAGTTTTCAAAAATGTATAGGTTTGCTAGGTTTCCCTAGGTGCCGGCAGGGCTAGGGTTCAAAATCTACAGCTAGTCACTTTGCCAAAAAAAGGGTCATTTTTCACTGCAAAACCACGTTGCGTTTTGCGCCGTTTCCTGTCGCGGGCACTAGGCCGACCCGCACAAGTGAGGTACCATTTTTCTCGTAGGACTTTGGGGAACGCGGGGTGGGTGGAAATTTGTGGATCCACGCAGATTCCAGAACTTTCCATCACAGAAATGTGGGGAAAATGTGTTTTTTTTGTCAATTTTTTACGTTTGCAAGGGATTCTGGGTAACAGACCATGGTGGGAGGCAGTCAAGTCACCCCATCCTGGATTCCCCTGGGTGTCTAGTTTTTAAAAATGTATAGGTTTGCTAGGTTTCCCTAGGTGCCGGCAGGGCTAGGGTTCAAAATCTACAGCTAGTCACTTTGCCAAAAAAAGGGTCATTTTTCACTGCAAAACCACGTTGCGTTTTGCGCCGTTTCCTGTCGCGGGCACAAGGCCGACCCGCACAAGTGAGGTACCATTTTTCTCGTAGGACTTTGGGGAACGCGGGGTGGGTGGAAATTTGTGGATCCACGCAGATTCCAGAACTTTCCATCACAGAAATGTGGGGAAAATGTGTTTTTTTTGTCAATTTTTTACATTTGCAAGGGATTCTGGGTAACAGACCAGGGTGGGAGGCAGTCAAGTCACCCCATCCTGGATTCCCCTGGGTGTCTAGTTTTCAAAAATGTATAGGTTTGCTAGGTTTCCCTAGGTGCCGGCAGGGCTAGGGTTCAAAATCTACAGCTAGTCACTTTGCCAAAAAAAGGGTCATTTTTCACTGCAAAACCACGTTGCGTTTTGCGCCGTTTCCTGTCGCGGGCACTAGGCCGACCCGCACAAGTGAGGTACCATTTTTCTCGTAGGACTTTGGGGAACGCGGGGTGGGTGGAAATTTGTGGATCCACGCAGATTCCAGAACTTTCCATCACAGAAATGTGGGGAAAATGTGTTTTTTTTGTCACTTTTTTACGTTTGCAAGGGATTCTGGGTAACAGACCATGGTGGGAGGCAGTCAAGTCACCCCATCCTGGATTCCCCTGGGTGTCTAGTTTTCAAAAATGTATAGGTTTGCTAGGTTTCCCTAGGTGCCGGCAGGGCTAGGGTTCAAAATCTACAGCTAGTCACTTTGCCAAAAAAAGGGTCATTTTTCACTGCAAAACCACGTTGTGTTTTGCGCCGTTTCCTGTCGCGGGCACTAGGCCGACCCGCACAAGTGAGGTACCATTTTTCTCGTAGGACTTTGGGGAACGCGGGGTGGGTGGAAATTTGTGGATCCACGCAGATTCCAGAACTTTCCATCACAGAAATGTGGGGAAAATGTGTTTTTTTTGTCAATTTTTTATGTTTGCAAGGGATTCTGGGTAACAGACCATGGTGGGAGGCAGTCAAGTCACCCCATCCTGGATTCCCCTGGGTGTCTAGTTTTCAAAAATGTATAGGTTTGCTAGGTTTCCCTAGGTGCCGGCAGGGCTAGGGTTCAAAATCTACAGCTAGTCACTTTGCCAAAAAAAGGGTCATTTTTCGCTGCAAAACCACGTTGCGTTTTGCGCCGTTTCCTGTCGCGGGCACTAGGCCGACCCGCACAAGTGAGGTACCATTTTTCTCGTAGGACTTTGGGGAACGCGGGGTGGGTGGAAATTTGTGGATCCACGCAGATTCCAGAACTTTCCATCACAGAAATGTGGGGAAAATTTGTTTGTTTTGTCAATTTTTTACGTTTGCAAGGGATTCTGGGTAACAGACCATGGTGGGAGGCAGTCAAGTCACCCCATCCTGGATTCCCCTGGGTGTCTAGTTTTCAAAAATATATAGGTTTGCTAGGTTTCCCTAGGTGCCGGCAGGGCTAGGGTTCAAAATCTACAGCTAGTCACTTTGCCAAAAAAAGGGTCATTTTTCACTGCAAAACCACGTTGCGTTTTGCGCCGTTTCCTGTCGCGGGCACTAGGCCGACCCGCACAAGTGAGGTACCATTTTTCTCGTAGGACTTTGGGGAACACGGGGTGGGTGGAAATTTGTGGATCCACGCAGATTCCAGAACTTTCCATCACAGAAATGTGGGGAAAATGTGTTGTTTTTGTCAATTTTTTACGTTTGCAAGGGATTCTGGGTAACAGACCATGGTGGGAGGCAGTCAAGTCACCCCATCCTGGATTCCCCTGGGTGTCTAGTTTTCAAAAATGTATAGGTTTGCTAGGTTTCCCTAGGTGCCGGCAGGGCTAGGGTTCAAAATCTACAGCTAGTCTTTTTGCCAAAAAAAGGGTAATTTTTCACTGCAAAACCACGTTGCGTTTTGCGCCGTTTCCTGTCGCGGGCACTAGGCCGACCCGCACAAGTGAGGTATTATTTTTCTCGAAGGACTTTGGGGAACGCGGGGTGGGTGGAAATTTGTGGATCCACGCAGATTCCAGAACTTTCCATCACAGAAATGTGGGGAAAATGTGTTTTTTTTGTCAATTTTTTACGTTTGCAAGGGATTCTGGGTAACAGACCATGGTGGGAGGCAATCAAGTCACCCCATCCTGGATTCCCCTGGGTGTCTAGTTTTCAAAAATGTATAGGTTTGCTAGGTTTCCCTAGGTGCCGGCAGGGCTAGGGTTCAAAATCTACAGCTAGTCACTTTGCCAAAAAAAGGGTCATTTTTCACTGCAAAACCACGTTGCGTTTTGCACCGTTTCCTGTCGCGGGCACTAGGCCGACCCGCACAAGTGAGGTACCATTTTTCTCGTAGGACTTTGGGGAACGCGGGGTGGGTGGAAATTTGTGGATCCACGCAGATTCCAGAACTTTCCATCACAGAAATGTGGGGAAAATGTGTTTTTTTTGTCAATTTTTTACGTTTGCAAGGGATTCTGGGTAACAGACCATGGTGGGAGGCAGTCAAGTCACCCCATCCTGGATTCCCCTGGGTGTCTAGTTTTCAAAAATGTATAGGTTTGCTAGGTTTCCCTAGGTGCCGGCAGGGCTAGGGTTCAAAATCTACAGCTAGTCACTTTGCCAAAAAAAGGGTCATTTTTCACTGCAAAACCACGTTGCGTTTTGCGCCGTTTCCTGTCGCGGGCACAAGGCCGACCCGCACAAGTGAGGTACCATTTTTCTCGTAGGACTTTGGGGAACGCGGGGTGGGTGGAAATTTGTGGATCCACGCAGATTCCAGAACTTTCCATCACAGAAATGTGGGGAAAATGTGTTTTTTTTGTCAATTTTTTACGTTTGCAAGGGATTCTGGGTAACAGACCATGGTGGGAGGCAGTCAAGTCACCCCATCCTGGATTCCCCTGGGTGTCTAGTTTTCAAAAATGTATAGGTTTGCTAGGTTTCCCTAGGTGCCGGCAGGGCTAGGGTTCAAAATCTACAGCTAGTCACTTTGCCAAAAAAAGGGTCATTTTTCACTGCAAAACCACGTTGCGTTTTGCGCCGTTTCCTGTCGCGGGCACTAGGCCGACCCGCACAAGTGAGGTACCATTTTTCTCGTAGGACTTTGGGGAACGCGGGGGGGTGGAAATTTGTGGATCCACGCAGATTCCAGAACTTTCCATCACAGAAATGTGGGGAAAATGTGTTTTTTTTGTCAATTTTTTACGTTTGCAAGGGATTCTGGGTAACAGACCAGGGTGGGAGGCAGTCAAGTCACCCCATCCTGGATTCCCCTGGGTGTCTAGTTTTCAAAAATGTATAGGTTTGCTAGGTTTCCCTAGGTGCCGGCAGGGCTAGGGTTCAAAATCTACAGCTAGTCACTTTGCCAAAAAAAGGGTCATTTTTCACTGCAAAACCACGTTGCGTTTTGCGCCGTTTCCTGTCGCGGGCACTAGGCCGACCCGCACAAGTGAGGTACCATTTTTCTCGTAGGACTTTGGGGAACGCGGGGTGGGTGGAAATTTGTGGATCCACGCAGATTCCAGAACTTTCCATCACAGAAATGTGGGGAAAATGTGTTTTTTTTGTCACTTTTTTACGTTTGCAAGGGATTCTGGGTAACAGACCATGGTGGGAGGCAGTCAAGTCACCCCATCCTGGATTCCCCTGGGTGTCTAGTTTTCAAAAATGTATAGGTTTGCTAGGTTTCCCTAGGTGCCGGCAGGGCTAGGGTTCAAAATCTACAGCTAGTCACTTTGCCAAAAAAAGGGTCATTTTTCGCTGCAAAACCACGTTGCGTTTTGCGCCGTTTCCTGTCGCGGGCACTAGGCCGACCCGCACAAGTGAGGTACCATTTTTCTCGTAGGACTTTGGGGAACGCGGGGTGGGTGGAAATTTGTGGATCCACGCAGATTCCAGAACTTTCCATCACAGAAATGTGGGGAAAATTTGTTTGTTTTGTCAATTTTTTACGTTTGCAAGGGATTCTGGGTAACAGACCATGGTGGGAGGCAGTCAAGTCACCCCACCCTGGATTCCCCTGCGTGTCTAGTTTTCAAAAATGTATAGGTTTGCTAGGTTTCCCTAGGTGCCGGCAGGGCTAGGGTTCAAAATCTACAGCTAGTCACTTTGCCAAAAAAAGGGTCATTTTTCACTGCAAAACCACGTTGCGTTTTGCGCCGTTTCCTGTCGCGGGCACTAGGCCGACCCGCACAAGTGAGGTACCATTTTTCTCGTAGGACTTTGGGGAACACGGGGTGGGTGGAAATTTGTGGATCCACGCAGATTCCAGAACTTTCCATCACAGAAATGTGGGGAAAATGTGTTGTTTTTGTCAATTTTTTACGTTTGCAAGGGATTCTGGGTAACAGACCATGGTGGGAGGCAGTCAAGTCACCCCATCCTGGATTCCCCTGGGTGTCTAGTTTTCAAAAATGTATAGGTTTGCTAGGTTTCCCTAGGTGCCGGCAGGGCTAGGGTTCAAAATCTACAGCTAGTCACTTTGCCAAAAAAAGGGTCATTTTTCACTGCAAAACCACGTTGCGTTTTGCGCCGTTTCCTGTCGCGGGCACTAGGCCGACCCGCACAAGTGAGGTACCATTTTTCTCGTAGGACGTTGGGGAACGCGGGGTGGGTGGAAATTTGTGGATCCACGCAGATTCCAGAACTTTCCATCACAGAAATGTGGGGAAAATGTGTTTTTTTTGTCACTTTTTTACGTTTGCAAGGGATTCTGGGTAACAGACCATGGTGGGAGGCAGTCAAGTCACCCCATCCTGGATTCCCCTGGGTGTCTAGTTTTCAAAAATGTATAGGTGTGCTAGGTTTCCCTAGGTGCCGGCAGGGCTAGGGTTCAAAATCTACAGCTAGTCACTTTGCCAAAAAAAGGGTCATTTTTCGCTGCAAAACCACGTTGCGTTTTGCACCGTTTCCTGTCGCGGGCACTAGGCCGACCCGCACAAGTGAGGTACCATTTTTCTCGTAGGACTTTGGGGAACGAGGGGTGGGTGGAAATTTGTGGATCCACGCAGATTCCAGAACTTTCCATCACAGAAATGTGGGGAAAATGTGGTTTTTTTGTCAATTTTTTACGTTTGCAAGGGATTCTGGGTAACAGACCATGGTGGGAGGCAGTCAAGTCACCCCATCCTGGATTCTCCTGGGTGTCTAGTTTTCAAAAATGTATAGGTTTGCTAGGTTTCCCTAGGTGCCGGCAGGGCTAGGGTTCAAAATCTACAGCTAGTCACTTTGCCAAAAAAAGGGTCATTTTTCGCTGCAAAACCACGTTGCGTTTTGCGCCGTTTTCTGTCGCGGGCACTAGGCCGACCCGCACAAGTGAGGTACCATTTTTCTCGTAGGACTTTGAGGAACGCGGGGTGGGTGGAAATTTGTGGATCCACGCAGATTCCAGAACTTTCCATCACAGAAATGTGGGGAAAATGTGTTTTTTTTGTCAATTTTTTACGTTTCCAAGGGATTCTGGGTAACAGACCATGGTGGGAGGCAGTCAAGTCACCCCATCCTGGATTCCCCTGGGTGTCTAGTTTTCAGAAATGTATAGGTTTGCTAGGTTTCCCTAGGTGCCGGCAGGGCTAGGGTTCAAAATCTACAGCTAGTCACTTTGCCAAAAAAAGGGTCATTTTTCGCTGCAAAACCACGTTGCGTTTTGCGCCGTTTCCTGTCGCGGGCACTAGGCCGACCCGCACAAGTGAGGTACCATTTTTCTCGTAGGACTTTGGGGAACACGGGGTGTGTGGAAATTTGTGGATCCACGCAGATTCCAGAACTTTCCATCACAGAAATGTGGGGAAAATGTGTTTTTTTTGTCAATTTTTTACGTTTGCAAGGGATTCTGGGTAACAGACCATGGTGGGAGGCAGTCAAGTCACCCCATCCTGGATTCCCCTGGGTGTCTAGTTTTCAAAAATGTATAGGTTTGCTAGGTTTCCCTAGGTGCCGGCAGGGCTAGGGTTCAAAATCTACAGCTAGTCACTTTGCCAAAAAAAGGGTCATTTTTCACTGCAAAACCACGTTGCGTTTTGCGCCGTTTCCTGTCGCGGGCACTAGGCCGACCCGCACAAGTGAGGTACCATTTTTCTCGTAGGACTTTGGGGAACGAGGGGTGGGTGGAAATTTGTGGATCCACGCAGATTCCAGAACTTTCCATCACAGAAATGTGGGGAAAATGTGTTTTTTTTGTAAATTTTTTACGTTTGCAAGGAATTCTGGGTAACAGACCATGGTGGGAGGCAGTCAAGTCACCCCATCCTGGATTCCCCTGGGTGTCTAGTTTTCAGAAATGTATAGGTTTGCTAGGTTTCCCTAGGTGCCGGCAGGGCTAGGGTTCAAAATCTACAGCTAGTCACTTTGCCAAAAAAAGGGTCATTTTTCGCTGCAAAACCACGTTGCGTTTTGCGCCGTTTCCTGTCGCGGGCACTAGGCCGACCCGCACAAGTGAGGTACCATTTTTCTCGTAGGACTTTGGGGAACACGGGGTGGGTGGAAATTTGTGGATCCACGCAGATTCCAGAACTTTCCATCACAGAAATGTGGGGAAAATGTGTTTTTTTTGTCAATTTTTTACGTTTGCAAGGGATTCTGGGTAACAGACCATGGTGGGAGGCAGTCAAGTCACCCCATCCTGGATTCCCCTGGGTGTCTAGTTTTCAAAAATGTATAGGTTTGCTAGGTTTCCCTAGGTGCCGGCAGGGCTAGGGTTCAAAATCTACAGCTAGTCACTTTGCCAAAAAAAGGGTCATTTTTCACTGCAAAACCACGTTGCGTTTTGTGCCGTTTCCTGTCGCGGGCACTAGGCCGACCCGCACAAGTGAGGTACCATTTTTCTCGTAGGACTTTGGGGAACGCGGGGTGGGTGGAAATTTGTGGATCCACGCAGATTCCAGAACTTTCCATCACAGAAATGTGGGGAAAATGTGTTTTTTTTGTCAAATTTTTACGTTTGCAAGGGATTCTGGGTAACAGACCATGGTGGGAGGCAGTCAAGTCACCCCATCCTGGATTCCCCTGGGTGTCTAGTTTTCAAAAATGTATAGGTTTGCTAGGTTTCCCTAGGTGCCGGCAGGGCTAGGGTTCAAAATCTACAGCTAGTCACTTTGCCAAAAAAAGGGTCATTTTTCACTGCAAAACCACGTTGCGTTTTGCGCCGTTTCCTGTCGCGGGCACTAGGCCGACCCGCACAAGTGAGGTACCATTTTTCTCGTAGGACTTTGGGGAACGCGGGGTGGGTGGAAATTTGTGGATCCACGCAGATTCCAGAACTTTCCATCACAGAAATGTGGGGAAAATGTGTTTTTTTGTCACTTTTTTACGTTTGCAAGGGATTCTGGGTAACAGACCATGGTGGGAGGCAGTCAAGTCACCCCATCCTGGATTCCCCTGGGTGTCTAGTTTTCAAAAATGTATAGGTTTGCTAGGTTTCCCTAGGTGCCGGCAGGGCTAGGGTTCAAAATCTACAGCTAGTCACTTTGCCAAAAAAAGGGTCATTTTTCACTGCAAAACCACGTTGCGTTTTGCGCCGTTTCCTGTCGCGGGCACTAGGCCGACCCGCACAAGTGAGGTACCATTTTTCTCGTAGGACTTTGGGGAACGCGGGGTGGGTGGAAATTTGTGGATCCACGCAGATTCCAGAACTTTCCATCACAGAAATGTGGGGAAAATGTGTTTTTTTTGTCAATTTTTTACGTTTGCAAGGGATTCTGGGTAACAGACCATGGTGGGAGGCAGTCAAGTCACCCCATCCTGGATTCCCCTGGGTGTCTAGTTTTCAAAAATGTATAGGTTTGCTAGGTTTCCCTAGGTGCCGGCAGGGCTAGGGTTCAAAATCTACAGCTAGTCACTTTGCCAAAAAAAGGGTCATTTTTCGCTGCAAAACCACGTTGCGTTTTGCGCCGTTTCCTGTCACGGGCACTAGGCCGACCCGCACAAGTGAGGTACCATTTTTCTCGTAGGACTTTAGGGAACGCGGGGTGGGTGGAAATTTGTGGATCCACGCAGATTCCAGAACTTTCCATCACAGAAATGTGGGGAAAATTTGTTTGTTTTGTCAATTTTTTACGTTTGCAAGGGATTCTGGGTAACAGACCATGGTGGGAGGCAGTCAAGTCACCCCATCCTGGATTCCCCTGGGTGTCTAGTTTTCAAAAATGTATAGGTTTGCTAGGTTTCCCTAGGTGCCGGCAGGGCTAGGGTTCAAAATCTACAGCTAGTCACTTTGCCAAAAAAAGGGTCATTTTTCACTGCAAAACCACGTTGCGTTTTGCGCCGTTTCCTGTCGCGGGCACTAGGCCGACCCGCACAAGTGAGGTACCATTTTTCTCGTAGGACTTTGGGGAACACGGGGTGGGTGGAAATTTGTGGATCCACGCAGATTCCAGAACTTTCCATCACAGAAATGTGGGGAAAATGTGTTGTTTTTGTCAATTTTTTACGTTTGCAAGGGATTCTGGGTAACAGACCATGGTGGGAGGCAATCAAGTCACCCCATCCTGGATTCCCCTGGGTGTCTAGTTTTCAAAAATGTATAGGTTTGCTAGGTTTACCTAGGTGCCGGCAGCGCTAGGGTTCAAAATCTACAGCTAGTCACTTTGCCAAAAAAAGGGTCATTTTTCGCTGCAAAACCACGTTGCGTTTTGCGCCGTTTCCTGTCGCGGGCACTAGGCCGACCCGCACAAGTGAGGTACCATTTTTCTTGTAGGACTTTGGGGAACGCGGGGTGGGTGGAAATTTGTGGATCCACGCAGATTCCAGAACTTTCCATCACAGAAATGTGGGGAAAATGTATTTTTTTTGTCAATTTTTTACGTTTGCAAGGGATTCTGGGTAACAGACCATGGTGGGAGGCAGTCAAGTCACCCCATCCTGGATTCCCCTGGGTGTCTAGTTTTCAAAAATGTATAGGTTTGCTAGGTTTCCCAAGGTTCCGGCAGGGCTAGGGTTCGAAATCTACAGCTAGTCACTTTGCCAAAAAAAGGGTCATTTTTCGCTGCAAAACCACGTTGCGTTTTGCACCGTTTCCTGTCGCGGGCACTAGGCCGACCCGCACAAGTGAAGTACCATTTTTCTTGTAGGACTTTGGGGAACGAGGGGTGGGTGGAAATTTGTGGATCCACGCAGATTCCAGAACTTTCCATCACAGAAATGTGGGGAAAATGTGTTTTTTTTGTCAATTTTTTACGTTTGCAAGGGATTCTGGGTAACAGACCATGGTGGGAGGCAGTCAAGTCACCCCATCCTGGATTCCCCTGGGTGTCTAGTTTTCAAAAATGTATAGGTTTGCTAGGTTTCCCTAGGTGCCGGCAGGGCTAGGGTTCAAAATCTACAGCTAGTCACTTTGCCAAAAAAAGGGTCATTTTTTGCTGCAAAACCACGTTGCGTTTTGCGCCGTTTTCTGTCGCGGGCACTAGGCCGACCCGCACAAGTGAGGTACCATTTTTCTCGTAGGACTTTGGGGAACGCGGGGTGGGTGGAAATTTGTGGATCCACGCAGATTCCAGAACTTTCCATCACAGAAATGTGGGGAAAATGTGTTTTTTTTGTCAATTTTTTACGTTTGCAAGGGATTCTGGGTAACAGACCATGGTGGGAGGCAGTCAAGTCACCCCATCCTGGATTCCCCTGGGTGTCTAGTTTTCAGAAATGTATAGGTTTGCTAGGTTTCCCTAGGTGCCGGCAGGGCTAGGGTTCAAAATCTACAGCTAGTCACTTTGCCAAAAAAAGGGTCATTTTTCGCTGCAAAACCACGTTGCGTTTTGCGCCGTTTCCTGTCGCGGGCACTAGGCCGACCCGCACAAGTGAGGTACCATTTTTCTCGTAGGACTTTGGGGAACACGGGGTGGGTGGAAATTTGTGGATCCACGCAGATTCCAGAACTTTCCATCACAGAAATGTGGGGAAAATGTGTTTTTTTTGTCAATTTTTTACGTTTGCAAGGGATTCTGGGTAACAGACCATGGTGGGAGGCAGTCAAGTCACCCCATCCTGGATTCCCCTGGGTGTCTAGTTTTCAAAAATGTATAGGTTTGCTAGGTTTCCCTAGGTGCCGGCAGGGCTAGGGTTCAAAATCTACAGCTAGTCTATTTGCCAAAAAAAGGGTCATTTTTCACTGCAAAACCACGTTGCGTTTTGCGCCGTTTCCTGTCGCGGGCACTAGGCCGACCCGCACAAGTGAGGTACCATTTTTCTTGTAGGACTTTGGGGAACACGGGGTGGGTGGAAATTTGTGGATCCACGCAGATTCCAGAACTTTCCATCACAGAAATGTGGGGAAAATGTGTTTTTTTTGTCAATTTTTTACGTTTGCAAGGGATTCTGGGTAACAGACCATGGTGGGAGGCAGTCAAGTCACCCCATCCTGGATTCCCCTGGGTGTCTAGTTTTCAAAAATGTATAGGTTTGCTAGGTTTCTCTAGGTGCCGGCAGGGCTAGGGTTCAAAATCTACAGCTAGTCACTTTGACAAAAAAAGGGTCATTTTTCACTGCAAAACCACGTTGCGTTTTGCGCCGTTTCCTGTCGCGGGCACTAGGCCGACCCGCACAAGTGAGGTACCATTTTTCTCGTAGGACTTTGGGGAACACGGGGTGGGTGGAAATTTGTGGATCCACGCAGATTCCAGAACATTCCATCACAGAAATGTAGGGAAAATGTGTTTTTTTTGTCAATTCTTTACGTTTTCAAGGGATTCTGGGTAACAGACCATGGTGGGAGGCAGTCAAGTCACCCCATCCTGGATTCCCCTGGGTGTCTAGTTTTCAAAAATGTATAGGTTTGCTAGGTTTCCCTAGGTGCCGGCAGGGCTAGGGTTCAAAATCTACAGCTAGTCACTTTGCCAAAAAAAGGGTCATTTTTCGCTGCAAAACCACGTTGCGTTTTGCGCCGTTTCCTGTCGCGGGCACTAGGCCGACCCGCACAAGTGAGGTACCATTTTTCTCGTAGGACTTTGGGGAACGCGGGGTGGGTGGAAATTTGTGGATCCACGCAGATTCCAGAACTTTCCATCACAGAAATGTGGGGAAAATGTGGTTTTTTTGTCAATTTTTTACGTTTGCAAGGGATTCTGGGTAACAGACCATGGTGGGAGGCAGTCAAGTCACCCCATCCTGGATTCCCCTGGGTGTCTAGTTTTCAAAAATGTATAGGTTTGCTAGGTTTCCCTAGGTGCCGGCAGGGCTAGGGTTCAAAATCTACAGCTAGTCACTTTGCCAAAAAAAGGGTCATTTTTCACTGCAAAACCACGTTGCGTTTTGCGCCTTTTCCTGTCGCGGGCACTAGGCCGACCCGCACAAGTGAGGTACCATTTTTCTCGTAGGACTTTGGGGAACACGGGGTGGGTGGAAATTTGTGGATCCACGCAGATTCCAGAACTTTCCATCACAGAAATGTGGGGAAAATGTGTTTTTTTTGTCAATTTTTTACGTTTGCAAGGGATTCTGGGTAACAGACCATGGTGGGAGGCAGTCAAGTCACCCCATCCTGGATTCCCCTGGGTGTCTAGTTTTCAAAAATGTATAGGTTTGCAAGGTTTCCCTAGGTGCCGGCAGGGCTAGGGTTCAAAATCTACAGCTAGTCACTTTGCCAAAAAAAGGGTCATTTTTCACTGCAAAACCACGTTGCGTTTTGCGCCGTTTCCTGTCGCGGGCACTAGGCCGACCCGCACAAGTGAGGTACCATTTTTCTCGTAGGACTTTGGGGAACGCGGGGTGGGTGGAAATTTGTGGATCCACGCAGATTCCAGAACTTTCCATCACAGAAATGTGGGGAAAATGTGTTTTTTTTGTCAATTTTTTACGTTTGCAAGGGATTCTGGGTAACAGACCATGGTGGGAGGCAATCAAGTCACCCCATCCTGGATTCCCCTGGGTGTCTAGTTTTCAAAAATGTATAGGTTTGCTAGGTTTACCTAGGTGCCGGCAGCGCTAGGGTTCAAAATCTACAGCTAGTCACTTTGCCAAAAAAAGGGTCATTTTTCGCTGCAAAACCACGTTGCGTTTTGCGCCGTTTCCTGTCGCGGGCACTAGGCCGACCCGCACAAGTGAGGTACCATTTTTCTCGTAGGACTTTGGGGAACGCGGGGTGGGTGGAAATTTGTGGATCCACGCAGATTCCAGAACTTTCCATCACAGAAATGTGGGGAAAATGTATTTTTTTTGTCAATTTTTTACGTTTGCAAGGGATTCTGGGTAACAGACCATGGTGGGAGGCAGTCAAGTCACCCCATCCTGGATTCCCCTGGGTGTCTAGTTTTCAAAAATGTATAGGTTTGCTAGGTTTCCCTAGGTGCCGGCAGGGCTAGGGTTCAAAATCTACAGCTAGTCACTTTGCCAAAAAAAGGGTCATTTTTCGCTGCAAAACCACGTTGCGTTTTGCACCGTTTCCTGTCGCGGGCACTAGGCCGACCCGCACAAGTGAAGTACCATTTTTCTCGTAGGACTTTGGGGAACGAGGGGTGGGTGGAAATTTGTGGATCCACGCAGATTCCAGAACTTTCCATCACAGAAATGTGGGGAAAATGTGTTTTTTTTGTCAATTTTTTACGTTTGCAAGGGATTCTGGGTAACAGACCATGGTGGGAGGCAGTCAAGTCACCCCATCCTGGATTCCCCTGGGTGTCTAGTTTTCAAAAATGTATAGGTTTGCTAGGTTTCCCTAGGTGCCGGCAGGGCTAGGGTTCAAAATCTACAGCTAGTCACTTTGCCAAAAAAAGGGTCATTTTTTGCTGCAAAACCACGTTGCGTTTTGCGCCGTTTTCTGTCGCGGGCACTAGGCCGACCCGCACAAGTGAGGTACCATTTTTCTCGTAGGACTTTGGGGAACGCGGGGTGGGTGGAAATTTGTGGATCCACGCAGATTCAAGAACTTTCCATCACAGAAATGTGGGGAAAATGTGTTTTTTTTGTCAATTTTTTACGTTTGCAAGGGATTCTGGGTAACAGACCATGGTGGGAGGCAGTCAAGTCACCCCATCCTGGATTCCCCTGGGTGTCTAGTTTTCAGAAATGTATAGGTTTGCTAGGTTTCCCTAGGTGCTGGCAGGGCTAGGGTTCAAAATCTACAGCTAGTCACTTTGCCAAAAAAAGGGTCATTTTTCGCTGCAAAACCACGTTGCGTTTTGCGCCGTTTCCTGTCGCGGGCACTAGGCCGACCCGCACAAGTGAGGTACCATTTTTCTCGTAGGACTTTGGGGAACACGGGGTGGGTGGAAATTTGTGGATCCACGCAGATTCCAGAACTTTCCATCACAGAAATGTGGGGAAAATGTGTTTTTTTTGTCAATTTTTTACGTTTGCAAGGGATTCTGGGTAACAGACCATGGTGGGAGGCAGTCAAGTCACCCCATCCTGGATTCCCCTGGGTGTCTAGTTTTCAAAAATGTATAGGTTTGCTAGGTTTCCCTAGGTGCCGGCAGGGCTAGGGTTCAAAATCTACAGCTAGTCTATTTGCCAAAAAAAGGGTCATTTTTCACTGCAAAACCACGTTGCGTTTTGCGCCGTTTCCTGTCGCGGGCACTAGGCCGACCCGCACAAGTGAGGTACCATTTTTCTCGTAGGACTTTGGGGAACACGGGGTGGGTGGAAATTTGTGGATCCACGCAGATTCCAGAACTTTCCATCACAGAAATGTGGGGAAAATGTGTTTTTTTTGTCAATTTTTTACGTTTGCAAGGGATTCTGGGTAACAGACCATGGTGGGAGGCAGTCAAGTCACCCCATCCTGGATTCCCCTGGGTGTCTAGTTTTCAAAAATGTATAGGTTTGCTAGGTTTCTCTAGGTGCCGGCAGGGCTAGGGTTCAAAATCTACAGCTAGTCACTTTGCCAAAAAAAGGGTCATTTTTCACTGCAAAACCACGTTGCGTTTTGCGCCGTTTCCTGTCGCGGGCACTAGGCCGACCCGCACAAGTGAGGTACCATTTTTCTCGTAGGACTTTGGGGAACACGGGGTGGGTGGAAATTTGTGGATCCACGCAGATTCCAGAACTTTCCATCACAGAAATGTGGGGAAAATGTGTTTTTTTTGTCAATTTTTTACGTTTGCAAGGGATTCTGGGTAACAGACCATGGTGGGAGGCAGTCAAGTCACCCCATCCTGGATTCCCCTGGGTGTCTAGTTTTCAAAAATGTATAGGTTTGCTAGGTTTCCCTAGGTGCCGGCAGGGCTAGGGTTCAAAATCTACAGCTAGTCACTTTGCCAAAAAAAGGGTCATTTTTCACTGCAAAACCACGTTGCGTTTTGCGCCGTTTCCTGTCGCGGGCACTAGGCCGACCCGCACAAGTGAGGTACCATTTTTCTCGTAGGACTTTGGGGAACGCGGGGTGGGTGGAAATTTGTGGATCCACGCAGATTCCAGAACTTTCCATCACAGAAATGTGGGGAAAATGTGTTTTTTTTGTCAATTTTTTACGTTTGCAAGGGATTCTGGGTAACAGACCATGGTGGGAGGCAGTCAAGTCACCCCATCCTGGATTCCCCTGGGTGTCTAGTTTTCAAAAATGTATAGGTTTGCTAGGGTTCCCTAGGTGCCGGCAGGGCTAGGGTTCAAAATCTACAGCTAGTCACTTTGCCAAAAAAAGGGTCATTTTTCACTGCAAAACCACGTTGCGTTTTGCACCGTTTCCTGTCGCGGGCACTAGGCCGACCCGCACAAGTGAGGTACCATTTTTCTCGTAGGACTTTGGGGAACGCGGGGTGGGTGGAAATTTGTGGATCCACGCAGATTCCAGAACTTTCCATCACAGAAATGTGGGGAAAATGTGTTTTTTTTGTCAATTTTTTACGTTTGCAAGGGATTCTGGGTAACAGACCATGGTGGGAGGCAGTCAAGTCACCCCATCCTGGATTCCCCTGGGTGTCTAGTTTTCAAAAATGTATAGGTTTGCTAGGTTTCCCTAGGTGCCGGCAGGGCTAGGGTTCAAAATCTACAGCTAGTCACTTTGCCAAAAAAAGGGTCATTTTTCACTGCAAAACCACGTTGCGTTTTGCGCCGTTTCCTGTCGCGGGCACAAGGCCGACCCGCACAAGTGAGGTACCATTTTTCTCGTAGGACTTTGGGGAACGCGGGGTGGGTGGAAATTTGTGGATCCACGCAGATTCCAGAACTTTCCATCACAGAAATGTGGGGAAAATGTGTGTTTTTTGTCAATTTTTTATGTTTGCAAGGGATTCTGGGTAACAGACCATGGTGGGAGGCAGTCAAGTCACCCTATCCTGGATTCCCCTGGGTGTCTAGTTTTCAAAAATGTATAGGTTTGCTAGGTTTCCCTAGGTGCCGGCAGGGCTAGGGTTCAAAATCTACAGCTAGTCACTTTGCCAAAAAAAGGGTCATTTTTCACTGCAAAACCACGTTGCGTTTTGCGCCGTTTCCTGTCGCGGGCACTAGGCCGACCCGCACAAGTGAGGTACCATTTTTCTCGTAGGACTTTGGGGAACGCGGGGGGGTGGAAATTTGTGGATCCACGCAGATTCCAGAACTTTCCATCACAGAAATGTGGGGAAAATGTGTTTTTTTTGTCAATTTTTTACGTTTGCAAGGGATTCTGGGTAACAGACCAGGGTGGGAGGCAGTCAAGTCACCCCATCCTGGATTCCCCTGGGTGTCTAGTTTTCAAAAATGTATAGGTTTGCTAGGTTTCCCTAGGTGCCGGCAGGGCTAGGGTTCAAAATCTACAGCTAGTCACTTTGCCAAAAAAAGGGTCATTTTTCACTGCAAAACCACGTTGCGTTTTGCGCCGTTTCCTGTCGCGGGCACTAGGCCGACCCGCACAAGTGAGGTACCATTTTTCTCGTAGGACTTTGGGGAACGCGGGGTGGGTGGAAATTTGTGGATCCACGCAGATTCCAGAACTTTCCATCACAGAAATGTGGGGAAAATGTGTTTTTTTTGTCAATTTTTTACGTTTGCAAGGGATTCTGGGTAACAGACCATGGTGGGAGGCAGTCAAGTCACCCCATCCTGGATTCCCCTGGGTGTCTAGTTTTCAAAAATGTATAGGTTTGCTAGGTTTCCCTAGGTGCCGGCAGGGCTAGGGTTCAAAATCTACAGCTAGTCACTTTGCCAAAAAAAGGGTCATTTTTCACTGCAAAACCACGTTGCGTTTTGCGCCGTTTCCTGTCGCGGGCACTAGGCCGACCCGCACAAGTGAGGTACCATTTTTCTCGTAGGACTTTGGGGAACGCGGGGTGGGTGGAAATTTGTGGATCCACGCAGATTCCAGAACTTTCCATCACAGAAATGTGGGGAAAATGTGCTTTTTTTGTCACTTTTTTACGTTTGCAAGGGATTCTGGGTAACAGACCATGGTGGGAGGCAGTCAAGTCACCCCATCCTGGATTCCCCTGGGTGTCTAGTTTTCAAAAATGTATAGGTTTTCTAGGTTTCCCTAGGTGCCGGCAGGGCTAGGGTTCAAAATCTACAGCTAGTCACTTTGCCAAAAAAAGGGTCATTTTTCACTGCAAAACCACGTTGCGTTTTGCGCCGTTTCCTGTCGCGGGCACTAGGCCGACCCGCACAAGTGAGGTACCATTTTTCTCGTAGGACTTTGGGGAACGCGGGGTGGGTGGAAATTTGTGGATCCACGCAGATTCCAGAACTTTCCATCACAGAAATGTGGGGAAAATGTGTTTTTTTTGTCAATTTTTTACGTTTGCAAGGGATTCTGGGTAACAGACCATGGTGGGAGGCAGTCAAGTCACCCCATCCTGGATTCCCCTGGGTGTCTAGTTTTCAAAAATGTATAGGTTTGCTAGGTTTCCCTAGGTGCCGGCAGGGCTAGGGTTCAAAATCTACAGCTAGTCACTTTGCCAAAAAAAGGGTCATTTTTCGCTGCAAAACCACGTTGCGTTTTGCGCCGTTTCCTGTCGCGGGCACTAGGCCGACCCGCACAAGTGAGGTACCATTTTTCTCGTAGGACTTTGGGGAACGCGGGGTGGGTGGAAATTTGTGGATCCACGCAGATTCCAGAACTTTCCATCACAGAAATGTGGGGAAAATTTGTTTGTTTTGTCAATTTTTTACGTTTGCAAGGGATTCTGGGTAACAGACCATGGTGGGAGGCAGTCAAGTCACCCCATCCTGGATTCCCCTGGGTGTCTAGTTTTCAAAAATGTATAGGTTTGCTAGGTTTCCCTAGGTGCCGGCAGGGCTAGGGTTCAAAATCTACAGCTAGTCACTTTGCCAAAAAAAGGGTCATTTTTCACTGCAAAACCACGTTGCGTTTTGCGCCGTTTCCTGTCGCGGGCACTAGGCCGACCCGCACAAATGAGGTACCATTTTTCTCGTAGGACTTTGGGGAACACGGGGTGGGTGGAAATTTGTGGATCCACGCAGATTCCAGAACTTTCCATCACAGAAATGTGGGGAAAATGTGTTGTTTTTGTCAATTTTTTACGTTTGCAAAGGATTCTGGGTAACAGACCATGGTGGGAGGCAGTCAAGTCACCCCATCCTGGATTCCCCTGGGTGTCTAGTTTTCAAAAATGTATAGGTTTGCTAGGTTTCCCTAGGTGCCGGCAGGGCTAGGGTTCAAAATCTACAGCTAGTCACTTTGCCAAAAAAAGGGTAATTTTTCACTGCAAAACCACGTTGCGTTTTGCGCCGTTTCCTGTCGCGGGCACTAGGCCGACCCGCACAAGTGAGGTACCATTTTTCTCGAAGGACTTTGGGGAACGCGGGGTGGGTGGAAATTTGTGGATCCACGCAGATTCCAGAACTTTCCATCACAGAAATGTGGGGAAAATGTGTTTTTTTTGTCAATTTTTTACGTTTGCAAGGGATTCTGGGTAACAGACCATGGTGGGAGGCAATCAAGTCACCCCATCCTGGATTCCCCTGGGTGTCTAGTTTTCAAAAATGTATAGGTTTGCTAGGTTTCCCTAGGTGCCGGCAGGGCTAGGGTTCAAAATCTACAGCTAGTCACTTTGCCAAAAAAAGGGTCATTTTTCACTGCAAAACCACGTTGCGTTTTGCGCCGTTTCCTGTCGCGGGCACTAGGCCGACCCGCACAAGTGAGGTACCATTTTTCTCGTAGGACTTTGGGGAACGCGGGGTGGGTGGAAATTTGTGGATCCACGCAGATTCCAGAACTTTCCATCACAGAAATGTGGGGAAAATGTGTTTTTTTTGTCAATTTTTTACGTTTGCAAGGGATTCTGGGTAACAGACCATGGTGGGAGGCAGTCAAGTCACCCCATCCTGGATTCCCCTGGGTGTCTAGTTTTCAAAAATGTATAGGTTTGCTAGGTTTCCCTAGGTGCCGGCAGGGCTAGGGTTCAAAATCTACAGCTAGTCACTTTGCCAAAAAAAGGGTAATTTTTCACTGCAAAACCACGTTGCGTTTTGCGCCGTTTCCTGTCGCGGGCACTAGGCCGACCCGCACAAGTGAGGTACCATTTTTCTCGAAGGACTTTGGGGAACGCGGGGTGGGTGGAAATTTGTGGATCCACGCAGATTCCAGAACTTTCCATCACAGAAATGTGGGGAAAATGTGTTTTTTTTGTCAATTTTTTACGTTTGCAAGGGATTCTGGGTAACAGACCATGGTGGGAGGCAATCAAGTCACCCCATCCTGGATTCCCCTGGGTGTCTAGTTTTCAAAAATGTATAGGTTTGCTAGGGTTCCCTAGGTGCCGGCAGGGCTAGGGTTCAAAATCTACAGCTAGTCACTTTGCCAAAAAAAGGGTCATTTTTCACTGCAAAACCACGTTGCGTTTTGCGCCGTTTCCTGTCGCGGGCACAAGGCCGACCCGCACAAGTGAGGTACCATTTTTCTCGTAGGACTTTGGGGAACGCGGGGTGGGTGGAAATTTGTGGATCCACGCAGATTCCAGAACTTTCCATCACAGAAATGTGGGGAAAATGTGTTTTTTTTGTCAATTTTTTACGTTTGCAAGGGATTCTGGGTAACAGACCATGGTGGGAGGCAGTCAAGTCACCCCATCCTGGATTCCCCTGGGTGTCTAGTTTTCAAAAATGTATAGGTTTGCTAGGTTTCCCTAGGTGCCGGCAGGGCTAGGGTTCAAAATCTACAGCTAGTCACTTTGCCAAAAAAAGGGTCATTTTTCACTGCAAAACCACGTTGCGTTTTGCGCCGTTTCCTGTCGCGGGCACTAGGCCGACCCGCACAAGTGAGGTACCATTTTTCTCGTAGGACTTTGGGGAACGCGGGGGGGTGGAAATTTGTGGATCCACGCAGATTCCAGAACTTTCCATCACAGAAATGTGGGGAAAATGTGTTTTTTTTGTCAATTTTTTACGTTTGCAAGGGATTCTGGGTAACAGACCAGGGTGGGAGGCAGTCAAGTCACCCCATCCTGGATTCCCCTGGGTGTCTAGTTTTCAAAAATGTATAGGTTTGCTAGGTTTCCCTAGGTGCCGGCAGGGCTAGGGTTCAAAATCTACAGCTAGTCACTTTGCCAAAAAAAGGGTCATTTTTCACTGCAAAACCACGTTGCATTTTGCGCCGTTTCCTGTCGCGGGCACTAGGCCGACCCGCACAAGTGAGGTACCATTTTTCTCGTAGGACTTTGGGGAACGCGGGGTGGGTGGAAATTTGTGGATCCACGCAGATTCCAGAACTTTCCATCACAGAAATGTGGGGAAAATGTGTTTTTTTTGTCAATTTTTTACGTTTGCAAGGGATTCTGGGTAACAGACCATGGTGGGAGGCAGTCAAGTCACCCCATCCTGGATTCCCCTGGGTGTCTAGGTTTCAAAAATGTATAGGTTTGCTAGGGTTCCCTAGGTGCCGGCAGGGCTAGGGTTCAAAATCTACAGCTAGTCACTTTGCCAAAAAAAGGGTCATTTTTCACTGCAAAACCACGTTGCGTTTTGCACCGTTTCCTGTCGCGGGCACTAGGCCGACCCGCACAAGTGAGGTACCATTTTTCTCGTAGGACTTTGGGGAACGCGGGGTGGGTGGAAATTTGTGGATCCACGCAGATTCCAGAACTTTCCATCACAGAAATGTGGGGAAAATGTGTTTTTTTTGTCAATTTTTTACGTTTGCAAGGGATTCTGGGTAACAGACCATGGTGGGAGGCAGTCAAGTCACCCCATCCTGGATTCCCCTGGGTGTCTAGTTTTCAAAAATGTATAGGTTTGCTAGGTTTCCCTAGGTGCCGGCAGGGCTAGGGTTCAAAATCTACAGCTAGTCACTTTGCCAAAAAAAGGGTCATTTTTCACTGCAAAACCACGTTGCGTTTTGCGCCGTTTCCTGTCGCGGGCACAAGGCCGACCCGCACAAGTGAGGTACCATTTTTCTCGTAGGACTTTGGGGAACGCGGGGTGGGTGGAAATTTGTGGATCCACGCAGATTCCAGAACTTTCCATCACAGAAATGTGGGGAAAATGTGTGTTTTTTGTCAATTTTTTATGTTTGCAAGGGATTCTGGGTAACAGACCATGGTGGGAGGCAGTCAAGTCACCCTATCCTGGATTCCCCTGGGTGTCTAGTTTTCAAAAATGTATAGGTTTGCTAGGTTTCCCTAGGTGCCGGCAGGGCTAGGGTTCAAAATCTACAGCTAGTCACTTTGCCAAAAAAAGGGTCATTTTTCACTGCAAAACCACGTTGCGTTTTGCGCCGTTTCCTGTCGCGGGCACTAGGCCGACCCGCACAAGTGAGGTACCATTTTTCTCGTAGGACTTTGGGGAACGCGGGGGGGTGGAAATTTGTGGATCCACGCAGATTCCAGAACTTTCCATCACAGAAATGTGGGGAAAATGTGTTTTTTTTGTCAATTTTTTACGTTTGCAAGGGATTCTGGGTAACAGACCAGGGTGGGAGGCAGTCAAGTCACCCCATCCTGGATTCCCCTGGGTGTCTAGTTTTCAAAAATGTATAGGTTTGCTAGGTTTCCCTAGGTGCCGGCAGGGCTAGGGTTCAAAATCTACAGCTAGTCACTTTGCCAAAAAAAGGGTCATTTTTCACTGCAAAACCACGTTGCGTTTTGCGCCGTTTCCTGTCGCGGGCACTAGGCCGACCCGCACAAGTGAGGTACCATTTTTCTCGTAGGACTTTGGGGAACGCGGGGTGGGTGGAAATTTGTGGATCCACGCAGATTCCAGAACTTTCCATCACAGAAATGTGGGGAAAATGTGTTTTTTTTGTCAATTTTTTACGTTTGCAAGGGATTCTGGGTAACAGACCATGGTGGGAGGCAGTCAAGTCACCCCATCCTGGATTCCCCTGGGTGTCTAGTTTTCAAAAATGTATAGGTTTGCTAGGTTTCCCTAGGTGCCGGCAGGGCTAGGGTTCAAAATCTACAGCTAGTCACTTTGCCAAAAAAAGGGTCATTTTTCACTGCAAAACCACGTTGCGTTTTGCGCCGTTTCCTGTCGCGGGCACTAGGCCGACCCGCACAAGTGAGGTACCATTTTTCTCGTAGGACTTTGGGGAACGCGGGGTGGGTGGAAATTTGTGGATCCACGCAGATTCCAGAACTTTCCATCACAGAAATGTGGGGAAAATGTGCTTTTTTTGTCACTTTTTTACGTTTGCAAGGGATTCTGGGTAACAGACCATGGTGGGAGGCAGTCAAGTCACCCCATCCTGGATTCCCCTGGGTGTCTAGTTTTCAAAAATGTATAGGTTTTCTAGGTTTCCCTAGGTGCCGGCAGGGCTAGGGTTCAAAATCTACAGCTAGTCACTTTGCCAAAAAAAGGGTCATTTTTCACTGCAAAACCACGTTGCGTTTTGCGCCGTTTCCTGTCGCGGGCACTAGGCCGACCCGCACAAGTGAGGTACCATTTTTCTCGTAGGACTTTGGGGAACGCGGGGTGGGTGGAAATTTGTGGATCCACGCAGATTCCAGAACTTTCCATCACAGAAATGTGGGGAAAATGTGTTTTTTTTGTCAATTTTTTACGTTTGCAAGGGATTCTGGGTAACAGACCATGGTGGGAGGCAGTCAAGTCACCCCATCCTGGATTCCCCTGGGTGTCTAGTTTTCAAAAATGTATAGGTTTGCTAGGTTTCCCTAGGTGCCGGCAGGGCTAGGGTTCAAAATCTACAGCTAGTCACTTTGCCAAAAAAAGGGTCATTTTTCGCTGCAAAACCACGTTGCGTTTTGCGCCGTTTCCTGTCGCGGGCACTAGGCCGACCCGCACAAGTGAGGTACCATTTTTCTCGTAGGACTTTGGGGAACGCGGGGTGGGTGGAAATTTGTGGATCCACGCAGATTCCAGAACTTTCCATCACAGAAATGTGGGGAAAATTTGTTTGTTTTGTCAATTTTTTACGTTTGCAAGGGATTCTGGGTAACAGACCATGGTGGGAGGCAGTCAAGTCACCCCATCCTGGATTCCCCTGGGTGTCTAGTTTTCAAAAATGTATAGGTTTGCTAGGTTTCCCTAGGTGCCGGCAGGGCTAGGGTTCAAAATCTACAGCTAGTCACTTTGCCAAAAAAAGGGTCATTTTTCACTGCAAAACCACGTTGCGTTTTGCGCCGTTTCCTGTCGCGGGCACTAGGCCGACCCGCACAAATGAGGTACCATTTTTCTCGTAGGACTTTGGGGAACACGGGGTGGGTGGAAATTTGTGGATCCACGCAGATTCCAGAACTTTCCATCACAGAAATGTGGGGAAAATGTGTTGTTTTTGTCAATTTTTTACGTTTGCAAGGGATTCTGGGTAACAGACCATGGTGGGAGGCAGTCAAGTCACCCCATCCTGGATTCCCCTGGGTGTCTAGTTTTCAAAAATGTATAGGTTTGCTAGGTTTCCCTAGGTGCCGGCAGGGCTAGGGTTCAAAATCTACAGCTAGTCACTTTGCCAAAAAAAGGGTAATTTTTCACTGCAAAACCACGTTGCGTTTTGCGCCGTTTCCTGTCGCGGGCACTAGGCCGACCCGCACAAGTGAGGTACCATTTTTCTCGAAGGACTTTGGGGAACGCGGGGTGGGTGGAAATTTGTGGATCCACGCAGATTCCAGAACTTTCCATCACAGAAATGTGGGGAAAATGTGTTTTTTTTGTCAATTTTTTACGTTTGCAAGGGATTCTGGGTAACAGACCATGGTGGGAGGCAATCAAGTCACCCCATCCTGGATTCCCCTGGGTGTCTAGTTTTCAAAAATGTATAGGTTTGCTAGGTTTCCCTAGGTGCCGGCAGGGCTAGGGTTCAAAATCTACAGCTAGTCACTTTGCCAAAAAAAGGGTCATTTTTCACTGCAAAACCACGTTGCGTTTTGCGCCGTTTCCTGTCGCGGGCACTAGGCCGACCCGCACAAGTGAGGTACCATTTTTCTCGTAGGACTTTGGGGAACGCGGGGTGGGTGGAAATTTGTGGATCCACGCAGATTCCAGAACTTTCCATCACAGAAATGTGGGGAAAATGTGTTTTTTTTGTCAATTTTTTACGTTTGCAAGGGATTCTGGGTAACAGACCATGGTGGGAGGCAGTCAAGTCACCCCATCCTGGATTCCCCTGGGTGTCTAGTTTTCAAAAATGTATAGGTTTGCTAGGTTTCCCTAGGTGCCGGCAGGGCTAGGGTTCAAAATCTACAGCTAGTCACTTTGCCAAAAAAAGGGTAATTTTTCACTGCAAAACCACGTTGCGTTTTGCGCCGTTTCCTGTCGCGGGCACTAGGCCGACCCGCACAAGTGAGGTACCATTTTTCTCGAAGGACTTTGGGGAACGCGGGGTGGGTGGAAATTTGTGGATCCACGCAGATTCCAGAACTTTCCATCACAGAAATGTGGGGAAAATGTGTTTTTTTTGTCAATTTTTTACGTTTGCAAGGGATTCTGGGTAACAGACCATGGTGGGAGGCAATCAAGTCACCCCATCCTGGATTCCCCTGGGTGTCTAGTTTTCAAAAATGTATAGGTTTGCTAGGGTTCCTGTGAGAAGTTGGCCTGGTATATGATGCTCACTAGTTAAAGTGATCACCTTGTACCATGCCAAGCAACCCTTATGGTGTGGTTGTAAGTCAACCTTTTCGGACTAGCTGCCCTAGTGGTAGCGTAGGCTAAGCAGTCTTTGAGGCTAAACTCGTGAAGCGTGTTAAGCAAGCTGTTTTACCAATAGTAACCCCCTTTTATACCAATGAAAGGACACCACACAGATATATATTCAAAATATATATGTATTTATTTCTCAAAGTAACCCCTAGTCTCTTTATGAGCACAGGAGCACAAATCGTCAAACAAGATTATCACAGAATACACAGAAGTTGCACGTTATATGGATAGGCCCTGGTGGCCACTCAAACCATATACTAAAATAGTGGTATAAGTACCACGAACAGAAAAGGGAAAAGGCCTAGGGCCTCTAGAATCGCTGGGCCTACAAGGAGCTAACGTCAGTTAGTGACCAGGAGGTCCACGGGTGGCGTGTGCAGAGCAAATAGTCACACGCGTGCTCCCATAGGTTTCAATGGGTGCGTAAAAAGTACAAAGTTACTGCAAAAGGAATCTTCCGGATGACCTAGGAACTTAAGATTTGGAACACAGGCACTAGAGATGTATTACTACACATGGGCACCGGAGTACCAGCTTTACCTCACCCACAGGAAGCGGGTGCATAGGCCTCAAAGTGCGTCGGGTTTCTTCTATCTGTTCCGTTGAGCCTGGGACAAAGATGCTGCAGGCGGTCGGTCGGGAAGAGATGCAGTGGATCCAAGAGTGGATCGGAGATGTTGAAGACCTGTAAGCAGAGGGGACAGTGTTCACAGTCACTAGCCAGTGACCAGCGTGGCACCAGGTGGGTACCAGGCGATGTCGGGTGCAAACAGGTGATGAGGGGTAGCTTGTCTCCGCAGCCACGTGGTCCCTGAAGGTCGACGACGTCCAGGAGTCGGCTCACGAGCTGTCCCACGCAGGCTCTCGCTGTCGGCGGTGTCGGCGACT
Source organism: Triturus cristatus (assembly GCF_964204655.1). Taxonomy (NCBI): domain Eukaryota; kingdom Metazoa; phylum Chordata; class Amphibia; order Caudata; family Salamandridae; genus Triturus; species Triturus cristatus. The sequence goes on along the minus strand of NC_140579.1, from coordinate 1,082,039,794 downwards.
TGATCGAAGCAAACAAGCCTTGGCAAAAGCAATTGCAGGAGGATTCGGAAATCAGCTGTTGGTTCTGACCAGCAAGGTCAGAGGGATTGCTCCTTTGGAGGGGAGCAAGGGCCAGTCTGGAGCAACCAGACCAGCGGTGTTTGTCGTAGATTTCGTCGCCAAGATGGCCACTAGCCAGCGGGCCAGCAACCGGTTAGGCGCGTCGAGTGGCAAAATGCAGAAGGGCCCCACGCAGATCGTGGAGATGCTGGAGGGCTCACCTTTGGTGCAGATGCTGCTCGAGGGTTGGGCTTCTCAGGACCCAAAGCACAACTTGGAGGGAGCCTCGGTTGTTGCACTGGTCAGCTTGTCGTAGTCGTTCCAAGATGGCTGGCTCCACGTGTCTCGGTGCCTCCACGGGTCTCCTCTTTTCAGGGACTGTGGATCGGGCGGTGAGAGGTCTGGAGGTCCAGGTCTTGTCAGTCTCTGGGCTCGGGCTCCGGCGGGAGGCGGCGGCAAAGCAGACGGTGATTCGCTGGATGGTGCTTGCGTTAGCAAGGTGGTCACTCCCTGACCACAGGGGAGATTTTCTTCAGTCTTCTGTGCAGCAGAATGTCGAAGTTCCCGTCTTCTTCTTAGTTTCAAGTTGATTCCAGGATGTCTGAAGTCTTAGGACACAGCTCCTACCTTTATTCGGATTCTAGGGGCCGGACTACCTGCTAGGTCCCTCCCTATGGGTGGGACCAGGAAGGGGGGTGGTTACACCCCCAATCCTTTGTCCAGCTCGCCCCAGGCCCGGGACTGGTGTGCCCCAGGACCGGTTTGAACTGGCATATGCACCGAGGCTCCTTGTGAGCCACAGGCATGTCTGGTTTCTTTCAAGCCCTACCTGACCAATACACAAAATCCTGTCTGGGGTGGTGCATGCACCTCCCCTGGCAGGAAACCCTTTGTCCACACCTCCCAAGCTGGAAGGACTCCCAGCAGCAGGAGGGCAGACTTGTGTCTGTGGTGGCAGCATCCATTTTGTGGAGCTGAGGCTATGTCTGATTTTACCCGGGTTTCAGGTACTGTACATGTCGTGTCCCTCTAGAAGGGTGGAATGCTAACCCCGTCGCCAGAATTGGCGAGGGGTTAGTATTCCAATTCGTATGACACCTTACTCGACATGTTTTGATAAAGCCAAACCAAAGATAGCATTTAACCGCGAGGTTCATAATGCACTTAAGAGTATATGGTATGACGATATCTGGAAACAGTAGAAGGAAGTTGTTCCGACCACTGCAGACAGGCTCAGCTCATGCCAGAGCACCATCTCACATGGAACCAAGCACTCTGCCTTCAGGATTGTTAAGGCCTGCCATAGGAGTGACTTATAGGTTACCAGGTGTCCCATTTAAGGTTAGGTATAGGTATACTACACCTAAGTAAGAGGTGATTACACCAACTTACCCCAGCTGAGTGATCAGCCAGTTGTGTCAGGTTGTTAGGCCAAGCCTGGGGTGGCATAATACATGCTTCAGCCCCTGGCAGGCCTTGGATACACCAATGCCCTGGGTACCTAGTGTACACTGGTACAGGGGCTGACAGGGTGATCCAACCAATTGGGTATGTACCTAGGGTACATGGAGTCCATTTTACAGAGAGAGCAGATAGCCTGAGAGCCTGAATGGCAGGATCTCAGGCCAACTAAGTCGAAAAACCAGCTAGACACTAGGCAAAAATTTGGGGGTAACCATAGTCAGATATCCACCTTCCTACACAACCCCCCCCCAAACGAAGGGAGATAAGGCTGACCTTGACCAGGTAAGCCTATATTGCCCAAGTGGCCATATAAGGAGGAACCAGCACTGGCATGGTTACCCCCTGTCTCATGGTCCACTAAGCAATCCCTCACCCTAAGGGTATCAGAGGGTCTCCACCATAGGGAATCTCTACCTGTGGTGTGTCTTGGCAAAGTAAAAGGCTGGTGTTGAGATGGAGTACTGAAGTGAGTGTCCTCAAAGTGAGGCCTCAGCTTCCTCCAATCATCCTCCACCATGGATGCCTTTCTTTCTTTAACTGAGTTGCACTGTGCTCTCAGGGTCAGCCTCTGGCTACCTAAAGCTGGAGGCTGGGTCCCTTTTGTGGGCTTACTGGAGGGACAGGTCAGGTTTGGGGCCCTAAGGTCCCATGTTTGCCTGTGCCCAACAGAATCCCCCTGGGGGAGGTCCCTAACTACCTGTAAAGGAGATCCCTCAGGAATGTTTTTACCCATCACCTGACTAGGGCTACTAGCCAGGCAATCCTCATTCTTTTGATGGGGGGGTTCTTGTGGACAGGGGCCCTCTGGGGGTCCACTGGCCTCCCTGACCTCTGCAGCCCTGGGCTGACTGAGGCAGGGTAGAGAGAGGCAGGCTACCTGCACCAGACTGGATCCCACCTTGGAAGGGGCCACTGACATCAGAGGCTCTGCCAGGCCAGGCCTGGCTACCTCTGGGGCAGTTCCTTCACAAGGGGTGAGGTCAGATCCCTGAGGAGGCTGACCTTTTCCTAATGTCTGGGGAGAGGGAGACTTTTCTTCCTCCCCACTACTCTCAGTTTGTGTGGAGTGATCCATTGTTTCAGGCTTCACTACACCTATGTCAGTCTGAGTATAGGCTGAGACCATTACAGCCTTGCCAACCTTTTCAGGGGGGCACTCAGTTTGTGTTTGAGCTGTGACTGTCACAGCTCTGCCAGTCCCTACAGGGAAGTCTGTCTGTGCCTGGGCTGTGGCTACCACTGCCCTTCCAACCTTTTCAGGGAGGAAATCTATTTGGACAGGGGTTGTGAATGGCACAACCCCCCTACCCTTTTGTGAAAGGCCTACCATTTTAGAATGGGTGTCTTGTTCAACTCCAGCCCAAGCTGAGAGTTCTAAGTCATTCCCCAGTAAGCAGTCTACAGGCAAGGTTGGGGACACTGCTACCCTTTTAGGGCCAGTGACCCCTCCCCAGCTGAGACATACCTCTGCCATGGGATGACTGTTCTGTTTGCCATCAATGTTAGTCACCTGGTAGGAGAAACCGGGCAAAAGCTGCTCAGAGGGAACTAGCCAATGGGCCACCATTGTGATGCTAGCCCCAGTGTCTCTGTAGGCCTCAGCTTTTGTACCATTGATGTAGGGCTCCTGTCTGTACCTACCCAAAGTGTTGGGACAGGCAGTGAAGTTGGCAAACCCCATGCCACCATCACAGACAAGAGTGGTTGCTGTAGGGGAATTGGCTAAGCCAGGGTCCCCCTGTGTTCCCCAAGTAAACCCACCCAGATTTCTGGGGGCACTCCCACCACCTGGGGGATTACTGCTGACAGTAATAGGTGGTGTGACAGGAGTAATTGGAGGAACAGTTTTGTTTTTAGCCCTTGGGCAACCGCTGTCAGTTTTCCAATGCCCAGGAGTTTTACACTCATGGCAGTAGGGCTTTTTAGCTGTGGTAGAGGAGGGAGCTTGGGACCCACCACCCTGTGTGGAGTTTTGGGGCCCTGAGGACGGTTTCTCTTTTTCTTTATCCCCACCCTTCTCTTGAGGCTTGGTGGTATCTTTCTTTTGGTCACCACCCTGGTTTTTAGGCCTGATCCTGGTCCTGACCCATTTATCTGCCCTCTTTCCCAATTCTTGGGGAGAGGTCAAATCTGAGTCTACCAGGTGTTGATGGAGAAGCTGGTTTTGACAATTACTTAAAATCTGCTCTCTCATCATCAAATTGTACAATCCTGTATAATCAGACACCTTACTTCCCAGCAACCAACCCTCCAAAGCCTTAGTGGCACATTCCACATATTCAGACCAGTCCTGAGTCTGTGTCTTCTGGGTGTCTCTGAACATTAACCTGTACTGTTCAGTGGTTAAGCCTAACCCATCAACTAGGACACTCTTCAGGACTCTGTAATTTCTGACATCCTCTTCTCTAACAGTGAGGAGTCTATCTCTGCCTCTCCCCTCAAAGGAGAGCCATAAGATTGCTGCCCACTGGTCTTCAGGAACCTGCTGCACTTTGCAGGCTCTCTCAAGAGCAGTCATCCATTTGTGGATGTCATCCCCACTTTTGTAGGGGGGCACAATCTTGGACAGGTTCCTATTGTCAAAGACCCTATCTTTGTCCCTAGGGACATTGCTGCCACCAGTGGGTATAGACCCACTCTCTCTATGCTGCCTAGCCTTGCTCAGTTTTTCTTCCATCAGGGCTACTTCTAGCTCCTGCTTCCTGATCCTCAGCTGGGCTTCCTGCATTCTGGCCTCATGTTCCCTCCTCTGAGGGGTGGTCAGTCTCCTTCTGGAGTGACCTTGAGAGCCTCTAGAGCCATGGGAAGCATTGGAGTCACCTGAGCGATTCCTTTGCCTTCCAAGCCCTGTGTTAAGTCCACTGGGGAGATCCAGTGGGTTGAACCCACTGTCAGTCCCCAATAGCCTTGGTTTAGCTGGGCCAAGTATAATACTTGGCACTGGGCTAGTTCTCCCTTCATCCTCACTACTGTCAGTATCCTTTTCACTCTCATCCTCTGTGGTAGGCATCCCATCTAAGGGGTGACTATTGGAACTGGGTACCTCTGTAGTATCTTCAGAAGGGGGGCCTCCTGTTCCTGACCCTAAGGGGGCTAACTGGGAAGCTTTCTTGAGTGCTCTCTGATTCTCATCATTCTGTAAGAGCTCTCTGAGCTTAGCAGAGTTTGGGTTCTTGGGCTGTTTAAGGCCTCTAAGAGTTGCCAAATGCCTGAGCTCATTCTGATTAAGGGTAGCAAAGCTGGATGGTGCCCTCTGGGGGTCACTCTCAACAGAGATGGGTACAGTGGACCCCTCTGCCCCGGCCATTGCTCTTAAGTGTGGGTGGATGTGTTGCAATCTACCTACACTTGGGTTTACCTACTAAACCTATCTAGTAGTTGTAGTCAGGGTGTGCTACTCCCTTTGCTCTACAACAACTAAGTTCAGTAGAACTTAAGTATATCTAATCTTGTTTTATATGTACCTACAGGTACCTATGTGATCTTTCAATTGGTAACCAAGAGATTACAATGGTAAAACACAGCAAGCTCAAATCCAACCGCTGCTCACCAATGTGAGAAGTTGGCCTGGTATATGATGCTCACTAGTTAAAGTGATCACCTTGTACCATGCCAAGCAACCCTTATGGTGTGGTTGTAAGTCAACCTTTTCGGACTAGCTGCCCTAGTGGTAGCGTAGGCTAAGCAGTCTTTGAGGCTAAACTCGTGAAGCGTGTTAAGCAAGCTGTTTTACCAATAGTAACCCCCTTTTATACCAATGAAAGGACACCACACAGATATATATTCAAAATATATATGTATTTATTTCTCAAAGTAACCCCTAGTCTCTTTATGAGCACAGGAGCACAAATCGTCAAACAAGATTATCACAGAATACACAGAAGTTGCACGTTATATGGATAGGCCCTGGTGGCCACTCAAACCATATACTAAAATAGTGGTATAAGTACCACGAACAGAAAAGGGAAAAGGCCTAGGGCCTCTAGAATCGCTGGGCCTACAAGGAGCTAACGTCAGTTAGTGACCAGGAGGTCCACGGGTGGCGTGTGCAGAGCAAATAGTCACACGCGTGCTCCCATAGGTTTCAATGGGTGCGTAAAAAGTACAAAGTTACTGCAAAAGGAATCTTCCGGATGACCTAGGAACTTAAGATTTGGAACACAGGCACTAGAGATGTATTACTACACATGGGCACCGGAGTACCAGCTTTACCTCACCCACAGGAAGCGGGTGCATAGGCCTCAAAGTGCGTCGGGTTTCTTCTATCTGTTCCGTTGAGCCTGGGACAAAGATGCTGCAGGCGGTCGGTCGGGAAGAGATGCAGTGGATCCAAGAGTGGATCGGAGATGTTGAAGACCTGTAAGCAGAGGGGACAGTGTTCACAGTCACTAGCCAGTGACCAGCGTGGCACCAGGTGGGTACCAGGCGATGTCGGGTGCAAACAGGTGATGAGGGGTAGCTTGTCTCCGCAGCCACGTGGTCCCTGAAGGTCGACGACGTCCAGGAGTCGGCTCACGAGCTGTCCCACGCAGGCTCTCGCTGTCGGCGGTGTCGGCGACTTGATCGAAGCAAACAAGCCTTGGCAAAAGCAATTGCAGGAGGATTCGGAAATCAGCTGTTGGTTCTGACCAGCAAGGTCAGAGGGATTGCTCCTTTGGAGGGGAGCAAGGGCCAGTCTGGAGCAACCAGACCAGCGGTGTTTGTCGTAGATTTCGTCGCCAAGATGGCCACTAGCCAGCGGGCCAGCAACCGGTTAGGCGCGTCGAGTGGCAAAATGCAGAAGGGCCCCACGCAGATCGTGGAGATGCTGGAGGGCTCACCTTTGGTGCAGATGCTGCTCGAGGGTTGGGCTTCTCAGGACCCAAAGCACAACTTGGAGGGAGCCTCGGTTGTTGCACTGGTCAGCTTGTCGTAGTCGTTCCAAGATGGCTGGCTCCACGTGTCTCGGTGCCTCCACGGGTCTCCTCTTTTCAGGGACTGTGGATCGGGCGGTGAGAGGTCTGGAGGTCCAGGTCTTGTCAGTCTCTGGGCTCGGGCTCCGGCGGGAGGCGGCGGCAAAGCAGACGGTGATTCGCTGGATGGTGCTTGCGTTAGCAAGGTGGTCACTCCCTGACCACAGGGGAGATTTTCTTCAGTCTTCTGTGCAGCAGAATGTCGAAGTTCCCGTCTTCTTCTTAGTTTCAAGTTGATTCCAGGATGTCTGAAGTCTTAGGACACAGCTCCTACCTTTATTCGGATTCTAGGGGCCGGACTACCTGCTAGGTCCCTCCCTATGGGTGGGACCAGGAAGGGGGGTGGTTACACCCCCAATCCTTTGTCCAGCTCGCCCCAGGCCCGGGACTGGTGTGCCCCAGGACCGGTTTGAACTGGCATATGCACCGAGGCTCCTTGTGAGCCACAGGCATGTCTGGTTTCTTTCAAGCCCTACCTGACCAATACACAAAATCCTGTCTGGGGTGGTGCATGCACCTCCCCTGGCAGGAAACCCTTTGTCCACACCTCCCAAGCTGGAAGGACTCCCAGCAGCAGGAGGGCAGACTTGTGTCTGTGGTGGCAGCATCCATTTTGTGGAGCTGAGGCTATGTCTGATTTTACCCGGGTTTCAGGTACTGTACATGTCGTGTCCCTCTAGAAGGGTGGAATGCTAACCCCGTCGCCAGAATTGGCGAGGGGTTAGTATTCCAATTCGTATGACACCTTACTCGACATGTTTTGATAAAGCCAAACCAAAGATAGCATTTAACCGCGAGGTTCATAATGCACTTAAGAGTATATGGTATGACGATATCTGGAAACAGTAGAAGGAAGTTGTTCCGACCACTGCAGACAGGCTCAGCTCATGCCAGAGCACCATCTCACATGGAACCAAGCACTCTGCCTTCAGGATTGTTAAGGCCTGCCATAGGAGTGACTTATAGGTTACCAGGTGTCCCATTTAAGGTTAGGTATAGGTATACTACACCTAAGTAAGAGGTGATTACACCAACTTACCCCAGCTGAGTGATCAGCCAGTTGTGTCAGGTTGTTAGGCCAAGCCTGGGGTGGCATAATACATGCTTCAGCCCCTGGCAGGCCTTGGATACACCAATGCCCTGGGTACCTAGTGTACACTGGTACAGGGGCTGACAGGGTGATCCAACCAATTGGGTATGTACCTAGGGTACATGGAGTCCATTTTACAGAGAGAGCAGATAGCCTGAGAGCCTGAATGGCAGGATCTCAGGCCAACTAAGTCGAAAAACCAGCTAGACACTAGGCAAAAATTTGGGGGTAACCATAGTCAGATATCCACCTTCCTACAGTTCCCTAGGTGCCGGCAGGGCTAGGGTTCAAAATCTACAGCTAGTCACTTTGCCAAAAAAAGGGTCATTTTTCACTGCAAAACCACGTTGCGTTTTGCGCCGTTTCCTGTCGCGGGCACAAGGCCGACCCGCACAAGTGAGGTACCATTTTTCTCGTAGGACTTTGGGGAACGCGGGGTGGGTGGAAATTTGTGGATCCACGCAGATTCCAGAACTTTCCATCACAGAAATGTGGGGAAAATGTGTTTTTTTTGTCAATTTTTTACGTTTGCAAGGGATTCTGGGTAACAGACCATGGTGGGAGGCAGTCAAGTCACCCCATCCTGGATTCCCCTGGGTGTCTAGTTTTCAAAAATGTATAGGTTTGCTAGGTTTCCCTAGGTGCCGGCAGGGCTAGGGTTCAAAATCTACAGCTAGTCACTTTGCCAAAAAAAGGGTCATTTTTCGCTGCAAAACCACGTTGCGTTTTGCGCCGTTTCCTGTCGCGGGCACTAGGCCGACCCGCACAAGTGAGGTACCATTTTTCTCGTAGGACTTTGGGGAACGCGGGGTGGGTGGAAATTTGTGGATCCACGCAGATTCCAGAACTTTCCATCACAGAAATGTGGGGAAAATTTGTTTGTTTTGTCAATTTTTTACGTTTGCAAGGGATTCTGGGTAACAGACCATGGTGGGAGGCAGTCAAGTCACCCCATCCTGGATTCCCCTGGGTGTCTAGTTTTCAAAAATGTATAGGTTTGCTAGGTTTCCCTAGGTGCCGGCAGGGCTAGGGTTCAAAATCTACAGCTAGTCACTTTGCCAAAAAAAGGGTCATTTTTCACTGCAAAACCACGTTGTGTTTTGCGCCGTTTCCTGTCGCGGGCACTAGGCCGACCCGCACAAGTGAGGTACCATTTTTCTCGTAGGACTTTGGGGAACACGGGGTGGGTGGAAATTTGTGGATCCACGCAGATTCCAGAACTTTCCATCACAGAAATGTGGGGAAAATGTGTTGTTTTTGTCAATTTTTTACGTTTGCAAGGGATTCTGGGTAACAGACCATGGTGGGAGGCAGTCAAGTCACCCCATCCTGGATTCCCCTGGGTGTCTAGTTTTCAAAAATGTATAGGTTTGCTAGGTTTCCCTAGGTGCCGGCAGGGCTAGGGTTCAAAATCTACAGCTAGTCACTTTGCCAAAAAAAGGGTCATTTTTCACTGCAAAACCACGTTGCGTTTTGCGCCGTTTCCTGTCGCGGGCACTAGGCCGACCCGCACAAGTGAGGTACCATTTTTCTCGTAGGACTTTGGGGAACGCGGGGTGGGTGGAAATTTGTGGATCCACGCAGATTCCAGAACTTTCCATCACAGAAATGTGGGGAAAATGTGTTTTTTTTGTCACTTTTTTACGTTTGCAAGGGATTCTGGGTAACAGACCATGGTGGGAGGCAGTCAAGTCACCCCATCCTGGATTCCCCTGGGTGTCTAGTTTTCAAAAATGTATAGGTGTGCTAGGTTTCCCTAGGTGCCGGCAGGGCTAGGGTTCAAAATCTACAGCTAGTCACTTTGCCAAAAAAAGGGTCATTTTTCGCTGCAAAACCACGTTGCGTTTTGCACCGTTTCCTGTCGCGGGCACTAGGCCGACCCGCACAAGTGAGGTACCATTTTTCTCGTAGGACTTTGGGGAACGAGGGGTGGGTGGAAATTTGTGGATCCACGCAGATTCCAGAACTTTCCATCACAGAAATGTGGGGAAAATGTGTTTTTTTTGTCAATTTTTTACGTTTGCAAGGGATTCTGGGTAACAGACCATGGTGGGAGGCAGTCAAGTCACCCCATCCTGGATTCTCCTGGGTGTCTAGTTTTCAAAAATGTATAGGTTTGCTAGGTTTCCCTAGGTGCCGGCAGGGCTAGGGTTCAAAATCTACAGCTAGTCACTTTGCCAAAAAAAGGGTCATTTTTCGCTGCAAAACCACGTTGCGTTTTGCGCCGTTTTCTGTCGCGGGCACTAGGCCGACCCGCACAAGTGAGGTACCATTTTTCTCGTAGGACTTTGAGGAACGCGGGGTGGGTGGAAATTTGTGGATCCACGCAGATTCCAGAACTTTCCATCACAGAAATGTGGGGAAAATGTGTTTTTTTTGTCAATTTTTTACGTTTCCAAGGGATTCTGGGTAACAGACCATGGTGGGAGGCAGTCAAGTCACCCCATCCTGGATTCCCCTGGGTGTCTAGTTTTCAGAAATGTATAGGTTTGCTAGGTTTCCCTAGGTGCCGGCAGGGCTAGGGTTCAAAATCTACAGCTAGTCACTTTGCCAAAAAAAGGGTCATTTTTCGCTGCAAAACCACGTTGCGTTTTGCGCCGTTTCCTGTCGCGGGCACTAGGCCGACCCGCACAAGTGAGGTACCATTTTTCTCGTAGGACTTTGGGGAACACGGGGTGTGTGGAAATTTGTGGATCCACGCAGATTCCAGAACTTTCCATCACAGAAATGTGGGGAAAATGTGTTTTTTTTGTCAATTTTTTACGTTTGCAAGGGATTCTGGGTAACAGACCATGGTGGGAGGCAGTCAAGTCACCCCATCCTGGATTCCCCTGGGTGTCTAGTTTTCAAAAATGTATAGGTTTGCTAGGTTTCCCTAGGTGCCGGCAGGGCTAGGGTTCAAAATCTACAGCTAGTCACTTTGCCAAAAAAAGGGTCATTTTTCACTGCAAAACCACGTTGCGTTTTGCGCCGTTTCCTGTCGCGGGCACTAGGCCGACCCGCACAAGGGAGGTACCATTTTTCTCGTAGGACTTTGGGGAACACGGGGTGGGTGGAAATTTGTGGATCCACGCAGATTCCAGAACTTTCCATCACAGAAATGTGGGGAAAATGTGTTTTTTTTGTCAATTTTTTACGTTTGCAAGGGATTCTGGGTAACAGACCATGGTGGGAGGCAGTCAAGTCACCCCATCCTGGATTCCCCTGGGTGTCTAGTTTTCAGAAATGTATAGGTTTGCTAGGTTTCCCTAGGTGCCGGCAGGGCTAGGGTTCAAAATCTACAGCTAGTCACTTTGCCAAAAAAAGGGTCATTTTTCGCTGCAAAACCACGTTGCGTTTTGCGCCGTTTCCTGTCGCGGGCACTAGGCCGACCCGCACAAGTGAGGTACCATTTTTCTCGTAGGACTTTGGGGAACACGGGGTGGGTGGAAATTTGTGGATCCACGCAGATTCCAGAACTTTCCATCACAGAAATGTGGGGAAAATGTGTTTTTTTTGTCAATTTTTTACGTTTGCAAGGGATTCTGGGTAACAGACCATGGTGGGAGGCAGTCAAGTCACCCCATCCTGGATTCCCCTGGGTGTCTAGTTTTCAAAAATGTATAGGTTTGCTAGGTTTCCCTAGGTGCCGGCAGGGCTAGGGTTCAAAATCTACAGCTAGTCACTTTGCCAAAAAAAGGGTCATTTTTCACTGCAAAACCACGTTGCGTTTTGCGCCGTTTCCTGTCGCGGGCACTAGGCCGACCCGCACAAGTGAGGTACCATTTTTCTCGTAGGACTTTGGGGAACGCGGGGTGGGTGGAAATTTGTGGATCCACGCAGATTCCAGAACTTTCCATCACAGAAATGTGGGGAAAATGTGTTTTTTTTGTCAATTTTTTACGTTTGCAAGGGATTCTGGGTAACAGACCATGGTGGGAGGCAGTCAAGTCACCCCATCCTGGATTCCCCTGGGTGTCTAGTTTTCAAAAATGTATAGGTTTGCTAGATTTCCCTAGGTGCCGGCAGGGCTAGGGTTCAAAATCTACAGCTAGTCACTTTGCCAAAAAAAGGGTCATTTTTCGCTGCAAAACCACGTTGCGTTTTGCGCCGTTTCCTGTCGCGGGCACTAGGCCGACCCGCACAAGTGAGGTACCATTATTCTCGTAGGACTTTGGGGAACGCGGGGTGTGTGGAAATTTGTGGATCCACGCAGATTCCAGAACTTTCCATCACAGAAATGTGGGGAAAATGTGTTTTTTTTGTCAATTTTTTACGTTTGCAAGGGATTCTGGGTAACAGACCATGGTGGGAGGCAGTCAAGTCACACCATCCTGGATTCCCCTGGGTGTCTAGTTTTTAAAAATGTATAGGTTTGCTAGGTTTCCCTAGGTGCCGGCAGGGCTAGGGTTCAAAATCTACAGCTAGTCACTTTGCCAAAAAAAGGGTCATTTTTCACTGCAAAACCACGTTGCGTTTTGCGCCGTTTCCTGTCGCGGGCACTAGGCCGACCCGCACAAGTGAGGTACCATTTTTCTCGTAGGACTTTGGGGAACACGGGGTGGGTGGAAATTTGTGGATCCACGCAGATTCCAGAACTTTCCATCACAGAAATGTGGGGAAAATGTGTTTTTTTTTTTAATTTTTTACGTTTGCAAGGGATTCTGGGTAACAGACCATGGTGGGAGGCAGTCAAGTCACCCCATCCTGGATTCCCCTGGGTGTCTAGTTTTCAGAAATGTATAGGTTTGCTAGGTTTCCCTAGGTGCCGGCAGGGCTAGGGTTCAAAATCTACAGCTAGTCACTTTGCCAAAAAAAGGGTCATTTTTCGCTGCAAAACCACGTTGCGTTTTGCGCCGTTTCCTGTCGCGGGCACTAGGCCGACCCGCACAAGTGAGGTACCATTTTTCTCGTAGGACTTTGGGGAACACGGGGTGGGTGGAAATTTGTGGATCCACGCAGATTCCAGAACTTTCCATCACAGAAATGTGGGGAAAATGTGTTTTTTTTGTCAATTTTTTACGTTTGCAAGGGATTCTGGGTAACAGACCATGGTGGGAGGCAGTCAAGTCACCCCATCCTGGATTCCCCTGGGTGTCTAGTTTTCAAAAATGTATAGGTTTGCTAGGTTTCCCTAGGTGCCGGCAGGGCTAGGGTTCAAAATCTACAGCTAGTCACTTTGCCAAAAAAAGGGTCATTTTTCACTGCAAAACCACGTTGCGTTTTGCGCCGTTTCCTCTCGCGGGCACTAGGCCGACCCGCACAAGTGAGGTACCATTTTTCTCGTAGGACTTTGGGGAACGCGGGGTGGGTGGAAATTTGTGGATCCACGCAGATTCCAGAACTTTCCATCACAGAAATGTGGGGAAAATGTGTTTTTTTTGTCAATTTTTTACGTTTGCAAGGGATTCTGGGTAACAGACCATGGTGGGAGGCAGTCAAGTCACCCCATCCTGGATTCCCCTGGGTGTCTAGTTTTCAAAAATGTATAGGTTTGCTAGGTTTCCCTAGGTGCCGGCAGGGCTAGGGTTCAAAATCTACAGCTAGTCACTTTGCCAAAAAAAGGGTCATTTTTCACTGCAAAACCACGTTGCGTTTTGCGCCGTTTCCTGTCGCGGGCACTAGGCCGACCCGCACAAGTGAGGTACCATTTTTCTCGTAGGACTTTGGGGAACGCGGGGTGGGTGGAAATTTGTGGATCCACGCAGATTCCAGAACTTTCCATCACAGAAATGTGGGGAAAATGTGTTTTTTTTGTCACTTTTTTACGTTTGCAAGGGATTCTGGGTAACAGACCATGGTGGGAGGCAGTCAAGTCACCCCATCCTGGATTCCCCTGGGTGTCTAGTTTTCAAAAATGTATAGGTTTGCTAGGTTTCCCTAGGTGCCGGCAGGGCTAGGGTTCAAAATCTACAGCTAGTCACTTTGCCAAAAAAAGGGTCATTTTTCACTGCAAAACCACGTTGCGTTTTGCGCCGTTTCCTGTCGCGGGCACTAGGCCGACCCGCACAAGTGAGGTACCATTTTTCTCGTAGGACTTTGGGGAACGCGGGGTGGGTGGAAATTTGTGGATCCACGCAGATTCCAGAACTTTCCATCACAGAAATGTGGGGAAAATGTGTTTTTTTTGTCAATTTTTTACGTTTGCAAGGGATTCTGGGTAACAGACCATGGTGGGAGGCAGTCAAGTCACCCCATCCTGGATTCCCCTGGGTGTCTAGTTTTCAAAAATGTATAGGTTTGCTAGGTTTCCCTAGGTGCTGGCAGGGCTAGGGTTCAAAATCTACAGCTAGTCACTTTGCCAAAAAAAGGGTCATTTTTCGCTGCAAAACCACGTTGCGTTTTGCGCCGTTTCCTGTCGCGGGCACTAGGCCGACCCGCACAAGTGAGGTACCATTTTTCTCGTAGGACTTTGGGGAACGCGGGGTGGGTGGAAATTTGTGGATCCACGCAGATTCCAGAACTTTCCATCACAGAAATGTGGGGAAAATTTGTTTGTTTTGTCAATTTTTTACGTTTGCAAGGGATTCTGGGTAACAGACCATGGTGGGAGGCAGTCAAGTCACCCCATCCTGGATTCCCCTGGGTGTCTAGTTTTCAAAAATGTATAGGTTTGCTAGGTTTCCCTAGGTGCCGGCAGGGCTAGGGTTCAAAATCTACAGCTAGTCACTTTGCCAAAAAAAGGGTCATTTTTCACTGCAAAACCACGTTGCGTTTTGCGCCGTTTCCTGTCGCGGGCACTAGGCCGACCCGCACAAGTGAGGTACCATTTTTCTCGTAGGACTTTGGGGAACACGGGGTGGGTGGAAATTTGTGGATCCACGCAGATTCCAGAACTTTCCATCACAGAAATGTGGGGAAAATGTGTTGTTTTTGTCAATTTTTTACGTTTGCAAGGGATTCTGGGTAACAGACCATGGTGGGAGGCAGTCAAGTCACCCCATCCTGGATTCCCCTGGGTGTCTAGTTTTCAAAAATGTATAGGTTTGCTAGGTTTCCCTAGGTGCCGGCAGGGCTAGGGTTCAAAATCTACAGCTAGTCACTTTGCCAAAAAAAGGGTAATTTTTCACTGCAAAACCACGTTGCGTTTTGCGCCGTTTCCTGTCGCGGGCACTAGGCCGACCCGCACAAGTGAGGTACCATTTTTCTCGAAGGACTTTGGGGAACGCGGGGTGGGTGGAAATTTGTGGATCCACGCAGATTCCAGAACTTTCCATCACAGAAATGTGGGGAAAATGTGTTTTTTTTGTCAATTTTTTACGTTTGCAAGGGATTCTGGGTAACAGACCATGGTGGGAGGCAATCAAGTCACCCCATCCTGGATTCCCCTGGGTGTCTAGTTTTCAAAAATGTATAGGTTTGCTAGGTTTCCCTAGGTGCCGGCAGGGCTAGGGTTCAAAATCTACAGCTAGTCACTTTGCCAAAAAAAGGGTCATTTTTCACTGCAAAACCACGTTGCGTTTTGCGCCGTTTCCTGTCGCGGGCACTAGGCCGACCCGCACAAGTGAGGTACCATTTTTCTCGTAGGACTTTGGGGAACGCGGGGTGGGTGGAAATTTGTGGATCCACGCAGATTCCAGAACTTTCCATCACAGAAATGTGGGGAAAATGTGTTTTTTTTGTCAATTTTTTACGTTTGCAAGGGATTCTGGGTAACAGACCATGGTGGGAGGCAGTCAAGTCACCCCATCCTGGATTCCCCTGGGTGTCTAGTTTTCAAAAATGTATAGGTTTGCTAGGGTTCCTGTGAGAAGTTGGCCTGGTATATGATGCTCACTAGTTAAAGTGATCACCTTGTACCATGCCAAGCAACCCTTATGGTGTGGTTGTAAGTCAACCTTTTCGGACCAGCTGCCCTAGTGGTAGCGTAGGCTAAGCAGTCTTTGAGGCTAAACTCGTGATGCGTGTTAAGCAAGCTGTTTTACCAATAGTAACCCCCTTTTATACCAATGAAAGGACACCACACAGATATATATTCAAAATATATATGTATTTATTTCTCAAAGTAACCCCTAGTCTCTTTATGAGCACAGGAGCACAAATCGTCAAACAAGATTATCACAGAATACACAGAAGTTGCACTTTATATGGATAGGCCCTGGTGGCCACTCGAACCATATACTAAAATAGTGGTATAAGTACCACGAACAGAAAAGGGAAAAGGCCTAGGGCCTCTAGAATCGCTGGGCCTACAAGGAGCTAACGTCAGTTAGTGACCAGGAGGTCCACGGGTGGCGTGTGCAGAGCAAATAGTCACACGCGTGCTCCCATAGGTTTCAATGGGTGCGTAAAAAGTACAAAGTTACTGCAAAAGGAATCTTCCGGATGACCTAGGAACTTAAGATTTGGAACACAGGCACTAGAGATGTAATACTACACTTGGGCACAGGTGTGCCAGCTTTACCTCACCCACAGGAAGCGGGTGCATAGGCCTCGAAGTGCGTCGGGTTTCTTCTATCTGTTCCGTGGGGCCTGTAGACAAAAGGGCTGCAGGCGGTCGGTCGGGAAGAGATGCAGTGGATCCAAGAGCGGGTCGGAGATGTTGAAGACCTGAAAGCAGAGGGGACAGTGTTCACAGTCACTAGCCAGTGACCAGCGTGGCACCAGGTGGGTACCAGGCGATGTCGGGTGCAAACAGGAAGGAAGGTGTAGCTTGACTCTGCAGCCACGTGGTCCCTGAAGGTCGACGACGTCCAGGAGTCGAGTCACGAGCTGTCCCACGCAGGCTCTCGCTGTCGGCGGTGTCGGCGACTTGATCGAAGCAAACAAGCCTTGGCAAAAGCAATTGTTGTAGGCAAGGAGTTTAAGCTGATGGTTCTGACCAGCAAGGTCAGAGGAACTGCTCCTTTGGAGGGGAGCAAGGGCCAGTCTGGAGCAACCAGACCAGCGGTGTTTGTCGTAGATTTCGTCGCCAAGATGGCCACTAGCCAGCGGGCCAGCAACCGGTTAGGCGCGTCGAGTGGCAAAATGCAGAAGGGCCCCACGCAGATCGTGGAGATGCTGGAGGGCTCACCTTTGGTGCAGATGCTGCTCGAGGGTTGGGCTTCTCAGGACCCAAAGCACAACTTGGAGGGAGCCTCGGTTGTTGCACTGGTCAGCTTGTCGTAGTCGTTTCAAGATGGCTGGCTCCACGTGTCTCGGTGCCTCCACGGGTCTCCTCTTTGCAGGGACTGTGGATCGGGCGGTGAGAGGTCTGGAGGTCCAGGTCTTGTCAGTCTCTGGGCTCGGGCTCCGGCGGGAGGCGGCGGCAAAGCAGACGTTGATTCGCTGGATGGTGCTTGCGTTAGCAAGGTGGTCACTCCCTGACCACAGGGGAGATTGGCTTCAGTCCTCTGTGCAGCAGAGCGTCGAAGTTCCCGTCTTCTTCTTAGTTTTAAGTTGATTCCAGGATGTCTGAAGTCTTAGGACACAGCTCCTACCTTTATTCGGATTCTAGGGGCCGGACTACCTGCTAGGTCCCTCCCTATGGGTGGGACCAGGAAGGGGGGTGGTTACACCCCCAATCCTTTGTCCAGCTCGCCCCAGGCCCGGGACTGGTGTGCCCCAGGACCGGTTTGAACTGGCATATGCACCGAGGCTCCTTGTGAGCCACAGGCATGTCTGGTTTCTTTCAAGCCCTACCTGACCAATACACAAAATCCTGTCTGGGGTGGTGCACGCACCTCCCCTGGCAGGAAACCCTTTGTCCACACTTCCCAAGCTGGAAGGACTCCCAGCAGCAGGAGGGCAGACTTGTGTCTGTGGTGGCAGCATCCATTTTGTGGAGCTGAGGCTATGTCTGATTTTACCCGGGTTTCAGGTACTGTACATGTCGTGTCCCTCTAGAAGGGTGGAATGCTAACCCCGTCGCCAGAATTGGCGAGGGGTTAGTATTCCAATTCGTATGACACCTTACTCGACATGTTTTGATAAAGCCAAACCAAAGATAGCATTTAACCGCGAGGTTCATAATGCACTTAAGAGTATATGGTATGACGATATCTGGAAACAGTAGAAGGAAGTTGTTCCGACCACTGCAGACAGGCTCAGCTCATGCCAGAGCACCATCTCACATGGAACCAAGCACTCTGCCTTCAGGATTGTTAAGGCCTGCCATAGGAGTGACTTATAGGTTACCAGGTGTCCCATTTAAGGTTAGGTATAGGTATACTACACCTAAGTAAGAGGTGATTACACCAACTTACCCCAGCTGAGTGATCAGCCAGTTGTGTCAAATTGTTAGGCCAAGCCTGGGGTGGCATAATACATGCTGCAGCCCTTGGCAGGCCTTGGGTACACCAATGCCCTGGGTACCTAGTGTACACTGGTACAGGGGCTGACAGGGTGATCCACTTCCAATTGGTTATGCACCTAGGGTGCATAGTTTTAATTTAGTAGAGAGAACAGCAGGCTGGGGGTCTGATTGGCAGGCCCACAGCCTCAATATGTCAAAAACCAGTGAAGCAAAAAGCAAAAATTTGGGGTGACCATAGGATAGCAGACCCTACTCTCCTACACAACCCCCCCCCAAACGCTGGGACATTAAACTAGCCTTGACCAGTCTCGTCTTCATGTCCTAAGTGGAAGTACCTGGAGAGACCATCTGCATTCCCATGGTCAGTACCTGGCCGGTGCTCCACTGTAAAGTCCATCCCCTGTAGGGAAATGGACCACCTAAGCAGTTTGGGGTTTTCACCCTTCATCTGATTTAGCCACAAGAGGGGCTTATGGTCGGTCTGAATCTTGAAGTGAGTGCCAAACAAGTATGGCCTCAGCTTCTTCAGGGCCCACACCACAGCAAAGGCCTCCCTCTCAATAGCTGACCAATTCTTCTCTCTGGGGGTCAACCTTCTGCTAATAAAAGCAATGGGTTGGTCTTGACCATCTACATTAAGTTGTGACAGCACAGCTCCCACACCCAACTCAGAAGCATCTGTTTGGACAATAAACTCTTTGGAGTAGTCAGGACTTTTCAGGATAGGTGCAGAGCACATGGCCTCCTTCAGGTCATCAAATGCCTTTTGACAGCTTACTGTCCACTGAACCTTTTTGGGCATCTTCTTGGATGTCAGATCATTAAGAGGAGTCACAATGGACCCATAGTTCTTAACAAACTTCCTGTAGTACCCAGTCAAGCCCAAGAAAGCTCGAACTTGAGTCTGGGTGGTTGGAGGGGACCAGTCCTTGATGGATTGTATCTTACTCTCCAGTGGTTGAACTTGGCCTCCACCTACAAGGTGGCCCAAATATACAACCTTACTCTGCCCTATCTGGCACTTAGTAGCCTTGATAGTGAGGCCTGCCCTTTGCAGAGCCTCAAGAGCCTTCTTCAGGTGGATCAGGTGATCCTCCCAGGTGGAGCTAAAGACAGCAATGTCATCAAGATATGCTGCGCAAAAGTCATCCAACCCAGTAAGGACTTGGTTCACCAGCCTTTGGAAGGTGGCAGGTGCATTCTTCAGACCAAAGGGCATCACCACAAACTGGTAGTGCCCACCTGGGGTTGAGAATGCTGTTTTGGCCTTAGACTCCTCAGCTAATCTGATTTGCCAATAGCCAGCTGTTAAGTCAAATGTGCTCAAAAACTTTGCAGAAGCTAGTTTGTCTATGAGCTCATCTGCCCTTGGAATAGGGTGTGCATCTGTCCTGGTGACAGCATTGAGTCCTCTGTAATCCACACAGAACCTCATCTCTCTCTTGCCATCTTTGGTGTGAGGTTTGGGGACCAGAACCACTGGGCTAGCCCAGGGGCTCTCTGAGGGTTCAATGACACCTAATTCCAGCATTTTATGTACCTCAGCCTTTATACAGTCCCTGACGTGGTCAGGTTGTCTGTAAAGTTTGTTCTTTACAGGCAGACTGTCACCAGTGTCCACCACATGGGTACACCAGTCAGTTTGACTAGGTATCAAGGAAAACATATGTGAAAATGATTGTAGAACCTGTCTACATTCAGTCTGCTGATGGGCAGTGAGGTTGCCTCCAAGGGTCACTCCTTCAACTGAGCCATCTTCAGGGTTCTGAGACAACAGGTCTGGGAGAGGGTACTCTCTTCCTCCTGTCCCTCATCTGTAGCCATGAGCAAGCCCATGTCTGCCCTGTCAACATATGCTTTAAGCCTGTTAACATGGAGTACCCTGTGGGGACTCCTGGGAGTTCCTAGGTCGACCAAGTAGGTGACCTCTCCCTTCTTTTCCAGGATTGTATGGGGTCCAGACCATTTGTCTTGGAGTGCTGCTGGGGCCACTGGCTCCAACACCCATACCTTCTGTCCTGGCTGAAACTCAACCAAGACAGCCTTTTGGTCATGCCAAGCTTTCTGTAAGGCCTGGCTTGCCTCAAGGTTTTTGGATGCCTTCTCCATATACTCAGCCATCCTGGAGCGGAGACCAAGTACATAGTCCACTATGTCTAGCTTAGGCTTTTTGAGAGGTAACTCCCAGCCTTCCTTCACCAAACACAGTGGGCCTCTCACAGGGTGCCCAAACAACAATTCAAAGGGGCTGTAGCCAACTCCTTTTTGTGGGACCTCTCTGTAAGCAAACAGAAGGCAGGGTAGAAGGATGTCCCATCTTCGCCTGAGCTTTTCAGGTAATCCTTTGATCATACCCTTTAGGGTCTTGTTGAATCTCTCAACAAGCCCATTGCATTGTGGGTGATAAGGGGTGGTGAACTTGTAGTTGACACCACATTCCTTCCACATAGCTGTTAAGTATCCTGACATAAAGTTGGTACCTCTGTCAGATACTACCTCCTTAGGAAACCCCACTCTGGAGAATACTCCCAGCAGGGCCCTGGCCACAACAGGAGCTGTAGTGGTCCTAAGGGGAATTGCCTCTGGATACCTGGTGGCATGATCCACTACCACCAGTATAAATCTGTGCCCAGATGCAGTGGGAGGATCCATGGGACCCACTATGTCTATTCCCACTCTTTCAAAGGGAACCCCCACCACAGGTAGTGGTATCAGGGGGGCCTTTGTTGTGCCACCTGATTTGCCACTGGCTTGGCAGGTAACACAGGAGCGACAAAACTCCTTTGTATCTTCATTCATATGAGGCCAGTGAAAGTGAGGGACAAGTCTGTCCCAGGTCTTGTTCTGGCCTAGGTGTCCTGCTAAAGGAATATCATGGGCCAAGGTAAGAAGGAAGCCCCTAAATTGCAGAGGTATAACCAACCTCCTGGTTGCACCAGGCTTGGGGTCTCTAGCCTCTGAATAAAGGAGCCCTTCATCCCAATACACTTTATGGGTACCTTGAGCATTCCCAGCAGCCTCAGCAGCAGCCAGCTGTCTGAGGGGTTCAAGAGAGGGACAGGATAACTGAGCCTGCCTCAAGTCAGCCCTTGAAGGTCCCCCTGTCCCCAGAAACTCAACCTGGTCAGGTTCAAGCTCTTCAGGGACAGTTCCTTCAGGGTCCTCTAGATCAGCTTCCTGGGAAGGCTGATCATCACTCTGAGGAAGGGGGGAAGGCACAGCCTTGACCCTCCTGTTCTTCTTCTTGGTAGGTGCTTGGTCCATTGTTCCAGGATCCAAGACCTGTGGTTCAGTGAGGCACTTTTTGGCCTGTGACCTGGTCACAGCAAGGACATGTGATGATATACCTAACATCTCTGCATGAGTCCTGTACTCCACTTCTGACCATAGAGAACTCTCTAGGTCATTGCCCAACAAACATTCTACTGGGAGGTCTGCACTAACCACAACCCTTTTGAGGCCAGTTACCCCTCCCCATGAGAAGTTAACAACTGCCACACTATGTGAAGTAGTGGCATTGCTGGCATTGGTCACCAGGTAGTTCTCACCTGGTATGTACTGTCCAGGGTCCACAAAGCCTGGTGTCACCATAGTGACACTGGCACATGTGTCCCTGTAGGCTTGAGCCACTTTGTCATTAATTAAAGGAGTCTGTCTGTACTTGCCCAGGTTACTGGGGCTCACAGTCAGGGACAAATCAATGTCCCCATCACAGATCAAGACTGCCTGTGTCAGGGTTCTGTCTAAGTCAGAATCTCCTTCAGTTCCCATAGTGATTCCCACTACACCCTTTGTCTGGGGACCAACACTGCTAACAGTAGTACTGGGAGCAGGTGCCTTAGGGGCAACAGTGTTGGGGGCTCCACCCTTTTTGCAATCACTAGTCCAGTGAGTTGTATTCTTGCAATGATTGCACCAGGGTTTCTTTTGACCTTCTTTCTTCTTTTTGGACTGTTGGGACCCACCCTCCTTAGTAGTAGTTTGGGGCCCTGTTGAAGACTTCTGGTCTTTAGGTTTCTGATCTCCACCCTTTTGGTCTGTTTTCTTCTGATCACCCCCTTGGCCCTGGTTCTGGTTCTTTTGCTTAACCCTGGTTCTGACCCATTTGTCTGCCTTCTTTCCCAATTCTTGGGGAGAGGTCAGATCAGAGTCAACCAAGTGTTGATGCAGTTGCTGGTTTTGACAGTTATTTAAAATCTGTTCTCTCATCATCAAATTATACAATCCTGTAAAATCAGATACCTTACTTCCCAGCAACCAACCCTCCAAAGCCTTAGTGGCACATTCAATGTATTCAGACCAGTCCTGAGTCTGTGTCTTTTGGGTGTCTCTGAACATTAACCTGTACTGCTCAGTGGTTAAGCCTAACCCATCAACTAGAACACTCTTCAGGACTCTGTAGTTTCTGACATCCTCTTCTCTAACAGTGAGGAGTCTGTCTCTGCCTCTTCCCTCAAAGGAGAGCCAGAGGATTGCTGCCCACTGGTCTTCAGGAACCTGCTGTACTTTGCAGGCCCTCTCAAGAGCAGTTATCCACTTGTGGATGTCATCCCCACTTTTGTAGGGGGGCACAACCTTAGACAGGTTTCTATTATCGAAAACCCTATCTTTGTCCTTAGGGACAATGCTGCCACCAGTGGGTATAGACCCACTCTCTTTATGCTGTCTAGCCTTGCTAAGTTTCTCTTCCATCAGGGCTACTTCTAGCTCCTGCTTCCTGATCCTCAGCTGAGCTTCTTGCATCTTGGCCTCATGTTCCCTCCTCTGAGGGGTGGTCATCCTTCTCCTGGAGTGACCTTGAGAGCCTCTAGAGCCATGGGAAGCATTGGAGTCACCTGAGCGATTCCTTTGCCTTCCAAGCCCTGTGTTAAGTCCACTGGGGAGATCCAGTGGGGTGAACCCACTGTCAGTCCCCAATAGCCTTAGTTTAGCTGGGCCAAGTATAACACTTGGCACTGGGCTAGTTCTCCCTTCATCCTCACTACTGTCAGTATCCTTTTCACTCTCATCCTCTGTGGTAGGCATCCCATCTAAGGGGTGACTATTGGGAAGGGGTACTTCAGTGGCATCTTCAGAAGGGGGGCCTCCTGTTCCTGTCCCTAAGGGGGCTAACTGGGAAGCTTTCCTGAGCTCTTTTTGATTTTCATCTTCTTGCAAGAGCTCTCTGAGCAAAGCAGAGGTAGGGTTCTTGGGCTGTTTAAGGCCTCTAAGAGTTGCCAGCTGCCTGAGCTCATTTTGATTAAGGGTAGCATAGATGGATGGTGCCCTCGGGGGGTCACTCTCAACAGAGATGGGTACAGTGGACCCCTCTGCCCCAGCCATTGCTCTTAAGTGTGGGTGGATGTGTTGCAATCTACCTACACTTGGGTTTACCTACTAAACCTATCTAGTAGTTGTAGTCAGGGTGTGCTACTCCCTTTGCTCTACAACAACTAAGTTCAGTAGAACTTAAGTATATCTAATCTTGTTTTATATGTACCTACAGGTACCTATGTGATCTTTCAATTGGTAACCAAGAGATTACAATGGTAAAACACAGCAAGCTCAAATCCCACCGCTGCCACCAATGTGAGAAGTTGGCCTGGTATATGATGCTCACTAGTTAAAGTGATCACCTTGTACCATGCCAAGCAACCCTTATGGTGTGGTTGTAAGTCAACCTTTTCGGACCAGCTGCCCTAGTGGTAGCGTAGGCTAAGCAGTCTTTGAGGCTAAACTCGTGATGCGTGTTAAGCAAGCTGTTTTACCAATAGTAACCCCCTTTTATACCAATGAAAGGACACCACACAGATATATATTCAAAATATATATGTATTTATTTCTCAAAGTAACCCCTAGTCTCTTTATGAGCACAGGAGCACAAATCGTCAAACAAGATTATCACAGAATACACAGAAGTTGCACTTTATATGGATAGGCCCTGGTGGCCACTCGAACCATATACTAAAATAGTGGTATAAGTACCACGAACAGAAAAGGGAAAAGGCCTAGGGCCTCTAGAATCGCTGGGCCTACAAGGAGCTAACGTCAGTTAGTGACCAGGAGGTCCACGGGTGGCGTGTGCAGAGCAAATAGTCACACGCGTGCTCCCATAGGTTTCAATGGGTGCGTAAAAAGTACAAAGTTACTGCAAAAGGAATCTTCCGGATGACCTAGGAACTTAAGATTTGGAACACAGGCACTAGAGATGTAATACTACACTTGGGCACAGGTGTGCCAGCTTTACCTCACCCACAGGAAGCGGGTGCATAGGCCTCGAAGTGCGTCGGGTTTCTTCTATCTGTTCCGTGGGGCCTGTAGACAAAAGGGCTGCAGGCGGTCGGTCGGGAAGAGATGCAGTGGATCCAAGAGCGGGTCGGAGATGTTGAAGACCTGAAAGCAGAGGGGACAGTGTTCACAGTCACTAGCCAGTGACCAGCGTGGCACCAGGTGGGTACCAGGCGATGTCGGGTGCAAACAGGAAGGAAGGTGTAGCTTGACTCTGCAGCCACGTGGTCCCTGAAGGTCGACGACGTCCAGGAGTCGAGTCACGAGCTGTCCCACGCAGGCTCTCGCTGTCGGCGGTGTCGGCGACTTGATCGAAGCAAACAAGCCTTGGCAAAAGCAATTGTTGTAGGCAAGGAGTTTAAGCTGATGGTTCTGACCAGCAAGGTCAGAGGAACTGCTCCTTTGGAGGGGAGCAAGGGCCAGTCTGGAGCAACCAGACCAGCGGTGTTTGTCGTAGATTTCGTCGCCAAGATGGCCACTAGCCAGCGGGCCAGCAACCGGTTAGGCGCGTCGAGTGGCAAAATGCAGAAGGGCCCCACGCAGATCGTGGAGATGCTGGAGGGCTCACCTTTGGTGCAGATGCTGCTCGAGGGTTGGGCTTCTCAGGACCCAAAGCACAACTTGGAGGGAGCCTCGGTTGTTGCACTGGTCAGCTTGTCGTAGTCGTTTCAAGATGGCTGGCTCCACGTGTCTCGGTGCCTCCACGGGTCTCCTCTTTGCAGGGACTGTGGATCGGGCGGTGAGAGGTCTGGAGGTCCAGGTCTTGTCAGTCTCTGGGCTCGGGCTCCGGCGGGAGGCGGCGGCAAAGCAGACGTTGATTCGCTGGATGGTGCTTGCGTTAGCAAGGTGGTCACTCCCTGACCACAGGGGAGATTGGCTTCAGTCCTCTGTGCAGCAGAGCGTCGAAGTTCCCGTCTTCTTCTTAGTTTTAAGTTGATTCCAGGATGTCTGAAGTCTTAGGACACAGCTCCTACCTTTATTCGGATTCTAGGGGCCGGACTACCTGCTAGGTCCCTCCCTATGGGTGGGACCAGGAAGGGGGGTGGTTACACCCCCAATCCTTTGTCCAGCTCGCCCCAGGCCCGGGACTGGTGTGCCCCAGGACCGGTTTGAACTGGCATATGCACCGAGGCTCCTTGTGAGCCACAGGCATGTCTGGTTTCTTTCAAGCCCTACCTGACCAATACACAAAATCCTGTCTGGGTGGTGCACGCACCTCCCCTGGCAGGAAACCCTTTGTCCACACCTCCCAAGCTGGAAGGACTCCCAGCAGCAGGAGGGCAGACTTGTGTCTGTGGTGGCAGCATCCATTTTGTGGAGCTGAGGCTATGTCTGATTTTACCCGGGTTTCAGGTACTGTACATGTCGTGTCCCTCTAGAAGGGTGGAATGCTAACCCCGTCGCCAGAATTGGCGAGGGGTTAGTATTCCAATTCGTATGACACCTTACTCGACATGTTTTGATAAAGCCAAACCAAAGATAGCATTTAACCGCGAGGTTCATAATGCACTTAAGAGTATATGGTATGACGATATCTGGAAACAGTAGAAGGAAGTTGTTCCGACCACTGCAGACAGGCTCAGCTCATGCCAGAGCACCATCTCACATGGAACCAAGCACTCTGCCTTCAGGATTGTTAAGGCCTGCCATAGGAGTGACTTATAGGTTACCAGGTGTCCCATTTAAGGTTAGGTATAGGTATACTACACCTAAGTAAGAGGTGATTACACCAACTTACCCCAGCTGAGTGATCAGCCAGTTGTGTCAAATTGTTAGGCCAAGCCTGGGGTGGCATAATACATGCTGCAGCCCTTGGCAGGCCTTGGGTACACCAATGCCCTGGGTACCTAGTGTACACTGGTACAGGGGCTGACAGGGTGATCCACTTCCAATTGGTTATGCACCTAGGGTGCATAGTTTTAATTTAGTAGAGAGAACAGCAGGCTGGGGGTCTGATTGGCAGGCCCACAGCCTCAATATGTCAAAAACCAGTGAAGCAAAAAGCAAAAATTTGGGGTGACCATAGGATAGCAGACCCTACTCTCCTACAGTTCCCTAGGTGCCGGCAGGGCTAGGGTTCAAAATCTACAGCTAGTCACTTTGCCAAAAAAAGGGTCATTTTTCACTGCAAAACCACGTTGCGTTTTGCACCGTTTCCTGTCGCGGGCACTAGGCCGACCCGCACAAGTGAGGTACCATTTTTCTCGTAGGACTTTGGGGAACGCGGGGTGGGTGGAAATTTGTGGATCCACGCAGATTCCAGAACTTTCCATCACAGAAATGTGGGGAAAATGTGTTTTTTTTGTCAATTTTTTACGTTTGCAAGGGATTCTGGGTAACAGACCATGGTGGGAGGCAGTCAAGTCACCCCATCCTGGATTCCCCTGGGTGTCTAGTTTTCAAAAATGTATAGGTTTGCTAGGTTTCCCTAGGTGCCGGCAGGGCTAGGGTTCAAAATCTACAGCTAGTCACTTTGCCAAAAAAAGGGTCATTTTTCACTGCAAAACCACGTTGCGTTTTGCGCCGTTTCCTGTCGCGGGCACAAGGCCGACCCGCACAAGTGAGGTACCATTTTTCTCGTAGGACTTTGGGGAACGCGGGGTGGGTGGAAATTTGTGGATCCACGCAGATTCCAGAACTTTCCATCACAGAAATGTGGGGAAAATGTGTTTTTTTTGTCAATTTTTTACGTTTGCAAGGGATTCTGGGTAACAGACCATGGTGGGAGGCAGTCAAGTCACCCCATCCTGGATTCCCCTGGGTGTCTAGTTTTCAAAAATGTATAGGTTTGCTAGGTTTCCCTAGGTGCCGGCAGGGCTAGGGTTCAAAATCTACAGCTAGTCACTTTGCCAAAAAAAGGGTCATTTTTCGCTGCAAAACCACGTTGCGTTTTGCGCCGTTTCCTGTCGCGGGCACTAGGCCGACCCGCACAAGTGAGGTACCATTTTTCTCGTAGGACTTTGGGGAACGCGGGGTGGGTGGAAATTTGTGGATCCACGCAGATTCCAGAACTTTCCATCACAGAAATGTGGGGAAAATTTGTTTGTTTTGTCAATTTTTTACGTTTGCAAGGGATTCTGGGTAACAGACCATGGTGGGAGGCAGTCAAGTCACCCCATCCTGGATTCCCCTGGGTGTCTAGTTTTCAAAAATGTATAGGTTTGCTAGGTTTCCCTAGGTGCCGGCAGGGCTAGGGTTCAAAATCTACAGCTAGTCACTTTGCCAAAAAAAGGGTCATTTTTCACTGCAAAACCACGTTGCGTTTTGCGCCGTTTCCTGTCGCGGGCACTAGGCCGACCCGCACAAGTGAGGTACCATTTTTCTCGTAGGACTTTGGGGAACACGGGGTGGGTGGAAATTTGTGGATCCACGCAGATTCCAGAACTTTCCATCACAGAAATGTGGGGAAAATGTGTTGTTTTTGTCAATTTTTTACGTTTGCAAGGGATTCTGGGTAACAGACCATGGTGGGAGGCAGTCAAGTCACCCCATCCTGGATTCCCCTGGGTGTCTAGTTTTCAAAAATGTATAGGTTTGCTAGGTTTCCCTAGGTGCCGGCAGGGCTAGGGTTCAAAATCTACAGCTAGTCACTTTGCCAAAAAAAGGGTAATTTTTCACTGCAAAACCACGTTGCGTTTTGCGCCGTTTCCTGTCGCGGGCACTAGGCCGACCCGCACAAGTGAGGTACCATTTTTCTCGAAGGACTTTGGGGAACGCGGGGTGGGTGGAAATTTGTGGATCCACGCAGATTCCAGAACTTTCCATCACAGAAATGTGGGGAAAATGTGTTTTTTTTGTCAATTTTTTACGTTTGCAAGGGATTCTGGGTAACAGACCATGGTGGGAGGCAATCAAGTCACCCCATCCTGGATTCCCCTGGGTGTCTAGTTTTCAAAAATGTATAGGTTTGCTAGGTTTCCCTAGGTGCCGGCAGGGCTAGGGTTCAAAATCTACAGCTAGTCACTTTGCCAAAAAAAGGGTCATTTTTCACTGCAAAACCACGTTGCGTTTTGCGCCGTTTCCTGTCGCGGGCACTAGGCCGACCCGCACAAGTGAGGTACCATTTTTCTCGTAGGACTTTGGGGAACGCGGGGTGGGTGGAAATTTGTGGATCCACGCAGATTCCAGAACTTTCCATCACAGAAATGTGGGGAAAATGTGTTTTTTTTGTCAATTTTTTACGTTTGCAAGGGATTCTGGGTAACAGACCATGGTGCGAGGCAGTCAAGTCACCCCATCCTGGATTCCCCTGGGTGTCTAGTTTTCAAAAATGTATAGGTTTGCTAGGGTTCCCTAGGTGCCGGCAGGGCTAGGGTTCAAAATCTACAGCTAGTCACTTTGCCAAAAAAAGGGTCATTTTTCACTGCAAAACCACGTTGCGTTTTGCACCGTTTCCTGTCGCGGGCACTAGGCCGACCCGCACAAGTGAGGTACCATTTTTCTCGTAGGACTTTGGGGAACGCGGGGTGGGTGGAAATTTGTGGATCCACGCAGATTCCAGAACTTTCCATCACAGAAATGTGGGGAAAATGTGTTTTTTTTGTCAATTTTTTACGTTTGCAAGGGATTCTGGGTAACAGACCATGGTGGGAGGCAGTCAAGTCACCCCATCCTGGATTCCCCTGGGTGTCTAGTTTTCAAAAATGTATAGGTTTGCTAGGTTTCCCTAGGTGCCGGCAGGGCTAGGGTTCAAAATCTACAGCTAGTCACTTTGCCAAAAAAAGGGTCATTTTTCACTGCAAAACCACGTTGCGTTTTGCGCCGTTTCCTGTCGCGGGCACAAGGCCGACCCGCACAAGTGAGGTACCATTTTTCTCGTAGGACTTTGGGGAACGCGGGGTGGGTGGAAATTTGTGGATCCACGCAGATTCCAGAACTTTCCATCACAGAAATGTGGGGAAAATGTGTTTTTTTTGTCAATTTTTTACGTTTGCAAGGGATTCTGGGTAACAGACCATGGTGGGAGGCAGTCAAGTCACCCCATCCTGGATTCCCCTGGGTGTCTAGTTTTCAAAAATGTATAGGTTTGCTAGGTTTCCCTAGGTGCCGGCAGGGCTAGGGTTCAAAATCTACAGCTAGTCACTTTGCCAAAAAAAGGGTCATTTTTCACTGCAAAACCACGTTGCGTTTTGCGCCGTTTCCTGTCGCGGGCACTAGGCCGACCCGCACAAGTGAGGTACCATTTTTCTCGTAGGACTTTGGGGAACGCGGGGGGGTGGAAATTTGTGGATCCACGCAGATTCCAGAACTTTCCATCACAGAAATGTGGGGAAAATGTGTTTTTTTTGTCAATTTTTTACGTTTGCAAGGGATTCTGGGTAACAGACCAGGGTGGGAGGCAGTCAAGTCACCCCATCCTGGATTCCCCTGGGTGTCTAGTTTTCAAAAATGTATAGGTTTGCTAGGTTTCCCTAGGTGCCGGCAGGGCTAGGGTTCAAAATCTACAGCTAGTCACTTTGCCAAAAAAAGGGTCATTTTTCACTGCAAAACCACGTTGCGTTTTGCGCCGTTTCCTGTCGCGGGCACTAGGCCGACCCGCACAAGTGAGGTACCATTTTTCTCGTAGGACTTTGGGGAACGCGGGGTGGGTGGAAATTTGTGGATCCACGCAGATTCCAGAACTTTCCATCACAGAAATGTGGGGAAAATGTGTTTTTTTTGTCAATTTTTTACGTTTGCAAGGGATTCTGGGTAACAGACCATGGTGGGAGGCAGTCAAGTCACCCCATCCTGGATTCCCCTGGGTGTCTAGTTTTCAAAAATGTATAGGTTTGCTAGGTTTCCCTAGGTGCCGGCAGGGCTAGGGTTCAAAATCTACAGCTAGTCACTTTGCCAAAAAAAGGGTCATTTTTCACTGCAAAACCACGTTGCGTTTTGCGCCGTTTCCTGTCGCGGGCACTAGGCCGACCCGCACAAGTGAGGTACCATTTTTCTCGTAGGACTTTGGGGAACGCGGGGTGGGTGGAAATTTGTGGATCCACGCAGATTCCAGAACTTTCCATCACAGAAATGTGGGGAAAATGTGTTTTTTTTGTCACTTTTTTACGTTTGCAAGGGATTCTGGGTAACAGACCATGGTGGGAGGCAGTCAAGTCACCCCATCCTGGATTCCCCTGGGTGTCTAGTTTTCAAAAATGTATAGGTTTGCTAGGTTTCCCTAGGTGCCGGCAGGGCTAGGGTTCAAAATCTACAGCTAGTCACTTTGCCAAAAAAAGGGTAATTTTTCACTGCAAAACCACGTTGCGTTTTGCGCCGTTTCCTGTCGCGGGCACTAGGCCGACCCGCACAAGTGAGGTACCATTTTTCTCGTAGGACTTTGGGGAACGCGGGGTGGGTGGAAATTTGTGGATCCACGCAGATTCCAGAACTTTCCATCACAGAAATGTGGGGAAAATGTGTTTTTTTTGTCAATTTTTTACGTTTGCAAGGGATTCTGGGTAACAGACCATGGTGGGAGGCAGTCAAGTCACCCCATCCTGGATTCCCCTGGGTGTCTAGTTTTCAAAAATGTATAGGTTTGCTAGGTTTCCCTAGGTGCCGGCAGGGCTAGGGTTCAAAATCTACAGCTAGTCACTTTGCCAAAAAAAGGGTCATTTTTCGCTGCAAAACCACGTTGCGTTTTGCGCCGTTTCCTGTCGCGGGCACTAGGCCGACCCGCACAAGTGAGGTACCATTTTTCTCGTAGGACTTTGGGGAACGCGGGGTGGGTGGAAATTTGTGGATCCACGCAGATTCCAGAACTTTCCATCACAGAAATGTGGGGAAAATGTGTTTTTTTTGTCAATTTTTTACGTTTGCAAGGGATTCTGGGTAACAGACCATGGTGGGAGGCAGTCAAGTCACCCCATCCTGGATTCCCCTGGGTGTCTAGTTTTCAAAAATGTATAGGTTTGCTAGGTTTCCCTAGGTGCCGGCAGGGCTAGGGTTCAAAATCTACAGCTAGTCACTTTGCCAAAAAAAGGGTCATTTTTCACTGCAAAACCACGTTGCGTTTTGCGCCGTTTCCTGTCGCGGGCACAAGGCCGACCCGCACAAGTGAGGTACCATTTTTCTCGTAGGACTTTGGGGAACGCGGGGTGGGTGGAAATTTGTGGATCCACGCAGATTCCAGAACTTTCCATCACAGAAATGTGGGAAAATGTGTTTTTTTTGTCAATTTTTTACGTTTGCAAGGGATTCTGGGTAACAGACCATGGTGGGAGGCAGTCAAGTCACCCCATCCTGGATTCCCCTGGGTGTCTAGTTTTCAAAAATGTATAGGTTTGCTAGGTTTCCCTAGGTGCCGGCAGGGCTAGGGTTCAAAATCTACAGCTAGTCACTTTGCCAAAAAAAGGGTCATTTTTCACTGCAAAACCACGTTGCGTTTTGCGCCGTTTCCTGTCGCGGGCACTAGGCCGACCCGCACAAGTGAGGTACCATTTTTCTCGTAGGACTTTGGGGAACGCGGGGGGGTGGAAATTTGTGGATCCACGCAGATTCCAGAACTTTCCATCACAGAAATGTGGGGAAAATGTGTTTTTTTTGTCAATTTTGTACGTTTGCAAGGGATTCTGGGTAACAGACCAGGGTGGGAGGCAGTCAAGTCACCCCATCCTGGATTCCCCTGGGTGTCTAGTTTTCAAAAATGTATAGGTTTGCTAGGTTTCCCTAGGTGCCGGCAGGGCTAGGGTTCAAAATCTACAGCTAGTCACTTTGCCAAAAAAAGGGTCATTTTTCACTGCAAAACCACGTTGCGTTTTGCGCCGTTTCCTGTCGCGGGCACTAGGCCGACCCGCACAAGTGAGGTACCATTTTTCTCGTAGGACTTTGGGGAACGCGGGGTGGGTGGAAATTTGTGGATCCACGCAGATTCCAGAACTTTCCATCACAGAAATGTGGGGAAAATGTGTTTTTTTTGTCAATTTTTTACGTTTGCAAGGGATTCTGGGTAACAGACCATGGTGGGAGGCAGTCAAGTCACCCCATCCTGGATTCCCCTGGGTGTCTAGTTTTCAAAAATGTATAGGTTTGCTAGGTTTCCCTAGGTGCCGGCAGGGCTAGGGTTCAAAATCTACAGCTAGTCACTTTGCCAAAAAAAGGGTCATTTTTCACTGCAAAACCACGTTGCGTTTTGCGCCGTTTCCTGTCACGGGCACTAGGCCGACCCGCACAAGTGAGGTACCATTTTTCTCGTAGGACTTTGGGGAACGCGGGGTGGGTGGAAATTTGTGGATCCACGCAGATTCCAGAACTTTCCATCACAGAAATGTGGGGAAAATGTGTTTTTTTTGTCACTTTTTTATGTTTGCAAGGGATTCTGGGTAACAGACCATGGTGGGAGGCAGTCAAGTCACCCCATCCTGGATTCCCCTGGGTGTCTAGTTTTCAAAAATGTATAGGTTTGCTAGGTTTCCCTAGGTGCCGGCAGGGCTAGGGTTCAAAATCTACAGCTAGTCACTTTGCCAAAAAAAGGGTCATTTTTCACTGCAAAACCACGTTGCGTTTTGCGCCGTTTCCTGTCGCGGGCACTAGGCCGACCCGCACAAGTGAGGTACCATTTTTCTCGTAGGACTTTGGGGAACGCGGGGTGGGTGGAAATTTGTGGATCCACGCAGATTCCAGAACTTTCCATCACAGAAATGTGGGGAAAATGTGTTTTTTTTGTCAATTTTTTACGTTTGCAAGGGATTCTGGGTAACAGACCATGGTGGGAGGCAGTCAAGTCACCCCATCCTGGATTCCCCTGGGTGTCTAGTTTTCAAAAATGTATAGGTTTGCTAGGTTTCCCTAGGTGCCGGCAGGGCTAGGGTTCAAAATCTACAGCTAGTCACTTTGCCAAAAAAAGGGTCATTTTTCGCTGCAAAACCACGTTGCGTTTTGCGCCGTTTCCTGTCGCGGGCACTAGGCCGACCCGCACAAGTGAGGTACCATTTTTCTCGTAGGGCTTTGGGGAACGCGGGGTGGGTGGAAATTTGTGGATCCACGCAGATTCCAGAACTTTCCATCACAGAAATGTGGGGAAAATTTGTTTGTTTTGTCAATTTTTTACGTTTGCAAGGGATTCTGGGTAACAGACCATGGTGGGAGGCAGTCAAGTCACCCCATCCTGGATTCCCCTGGGTGTCTAGTTTTCAAAAATGTATAGGTTTGCTAGGTTTCCCTAGGTGCCGGCAGGGCTAGGGTTCAAAATCTACAGCTAGTCACTTTGCCAAAAAAAGGGTCATTTTTCACTGCAAAACCACGTTGCGTTTTGCGCCGTTTCCTGTCGCGGGCACTAGGCCGACCCGCACAAGTGAGGTACCATTTTTCTCGTAGGACTTTGGGGAACACGGGGTGGGTGGAAATTTGTGGATCCACGCAGATTCCAGAACTTTCCATCACAGAAATGTGGGGAAAATGAGTTGTTTTTGTCAATTTTTTACGTTTGCAAGGGATTCTGGGTAACAGACCATGGTGGGAGGCAGTCAAGTCACCCCAACCTGGATTCCCCTGGTGTCTAGTTTTCAAAAATGTATAGGTTTGCTAGGTTTCCCTAGGTGCCGGCAGGGCTAGGGTTCAAAATCTACAGCTAGTCACTTTGCCAAAAAAAGGGTCATTTTTCACTGCAAAACCACGTTGCGTTTTGCGCCGTTTCCTGTCGCGGGCACTAGGCCGACCCGCACAAGTGAGGTACCATTTTTCTCGTAGGACTTTGGGGAACGCGGGGTGGGTGGAAATTTGTGGATCCACGCAGATTCCAGAACTTTCCATCACAGAAATGTGGGGAAAATGTGTTTTTTTTGTCACTTTTTTACGTTTGCAAGGGATTCTGGGTAACAGACCATGGTGGGAGGCAGTCAAGTCACCCCATCCTGGATTCCCCTGGGTGTCTAGTTTTCAAAAATGTATAGGTGTGCTAGGTTTCCCTAGGTGCCGGCAGGGCTAGGGTTCAAAATCTACAGCTAGTCACTTTGCCAAAAAAAGGGTCATTTTTCGCTGCAAAACCACGTTGCGTTTTGCACCGTTTCCTGTCGCGGGCACTAGGCCGACCCGCACAAGTGAGGTACCATTTTTCTCGTAGGACTTTGGGGAACGAGGGGTGGGTGGAAATTTGTGGATCCACGCAGATTCCAGAACTTTCCATCACAGAAATGTGGGGAAAATGTGGTTTTTTTGTTAATTTTTTACGTTTGCAAGGGATTCTGGGTAACAGACCATGGTGGGAGGCAGTCAAGTCACCCCATCCTGGATTCTCCTGGGTGTCTAGTTTTCAAAAATGTATAGGTTTGCTAGGTTTCCCTAGGTGCCGGCAGGGCTAGGGTTCAAAATCTACAGCTAGTCACTTTGCCAAAAAAAGGGTCATTTTTCGCTGCAAAACCACGTTGCGTTTTGCGCCGTTTTCTGTCGCGGGCACTAGGCCGACCCGCACAAGTGAGGTACCATTTTTCTCGTAGGACTTTGAGGAACGCGGGGTGGGTGGAAATTTGTGGATCCACGCAGATTCCAGAACTTTCCATCACAGAAATGTGGGGAAAATGTGTTTTTTTTGTCAATTTTTTACGTTTCCAAGGGATTCTGGGTAACAGACCATGGTGGGAGGCAGTCAAGTCACCCCATCCTGGATTCCCCTGGGTGTCTAGTTTTCAGAAATGTATAGGTTTGCTAGGTTTCCCTAGGTGCCGGCAGGGCTAGGGTTCAAAATCTACAGCTAGTCACTTTGCCAAAAAAAGGGTCATTTTTCGCTGCAAAACCACGTTGCGTTTTGCGCCGTTTCCTGTCGCGGGCACTAGGCCGACCCGCACAAGTGAGGTACCATTTTTCTCGTAGGACTTTGGGGAACGCGGGGTGGGTGGAAATTTGTGGATCCACGCAGATTCCAGAACTTTCCATCACAGAAATGTGGGGAAAATGTGTTTTTTTGTCAATTTTTTACGTTTGCAAGGGATTCTGGGTAACAGACCATGGTGGGAGGCAGTCAAGTCACCCCATCCTGGATTCCCCTGGGTGTCTAGTTTTCAAAAATGTATAGGTTTGCTAGGTTTCCCTAGGTGCCGGCAGGGCTAGGGTTCAAAATCTACAGCTAGTCACTTTGCCAAAAAAAGGGTCATTTTTCGCTGCAAAACCACGTTGCGTTTTGCGCCGTTTCCTGTCGCGGGCACTAGGCCGACCCGCACAAGTGAGGTACCATTTTTCTCGTAGGACTTTGGGGAACGCGGGGTGGGTGGAAATTTGTGGATCCACGCAGATTCCAGAACTTTCCATCACAGAAATGTGGGGAAAATGTGTTTTTTTTGTCAATTTTTTACGTTTGCAAGGGATTCTGGGTAACAGACCATGGTGGGAGGCAGTCAAGTCACCCCATCCTGGATTCCCCTGGGTGTCTAGTTTTCAAAAATGTATAGGTTTGCTAGGTTTCCCTAGGTGCCGGCAGGGCTAGGGTTCAAAATCTACAGCTAGTCACTTTGCCAAAAAAAGGGTCATTTTTCACTGCAAAACCACGTTGCGTTTTGCGCCGTTTCCTGTCGCGGGCACAAGGCCGACCCGCACAAGTGAGGTACCATTTTTCTCGTAGGACTTTGGGGAACGCGGGGTGGGTGGAAATTTGTGGATCCACGCAGATTCCAGAACTTTCCATCACAGAAATGTGGGGAAAATGTGTTTTTTTTGTCAATTTTTTACGTTTGCAAGGGATTCTGGGTAACAGACCATGGTGGGAGGCAGTCAAGTCACCCCATCCTGGATTCCCCTGGGTGTCTAGTTTTCAAAAATGTATAGGTTTGCTAGGTTTCCCTAGGTGCCGGCAGGGCTAGGGTTCAAAATCTACAGCTAGTCACTTTGCCAAAAAAAGGGTCATTTTTCACTGCAAAACCACGTTGCGTTTTGCGCCGTTTCCTGTCGCGGGCACTAGGCCGACCCGCACAAGTGAGGTACCATTTTTCTCGTAGGACTTTGGGGAACGCGGGGGGGTGGAAATTTGTGGATCCACGCAGATTCCAGAACTTTCCATCACAGAAATGTGGGGAAAATGTGTTTTTTTTGTCAATGTTTTACGTTTGCAAGGGATTCTGGGTAACAGACCAGGGTGGGAGGCAGTCAAGTCACCCCATCCTGGATTCCCCTGGGTGTCTAGTTTTCAAAAATGTATAGGTTTGCTAGGTTTCCCTAGGTGCCGGCAGGGCTAGGGTTCAAAATCTACAGCTAGTCACTTTGCCAAAAAAAGGGTCATTTTTCACTGCAAAACCACGTTGCGTTTGCGCCGTTTCCTGTCGCGGGCACTAGGCCGACCCGCACAAGTGAGGTACCATTTTTCTCGTAGGACTTTGGGGAACGCGGGGTGGGTGGAAATTTGTGGATCCACGCAGATTCCAGAACTTTCCATCACAGAAATGTGGGGAAAATGTGTTTTTTTTGTCAATTTTTTACGTTTGCAAGGGATTCTGGGTAACAGACCATGGTGGGAGGCAGTCAAGTCACCCCATCCTGGATTCCCCTGGGTGTCTAGTTTTCAAAAATGTATAGGTTTGCTAGGTTTCCCTAGGTGCCGGCAGGGCTAGGGTTCAAAATCTACAGCTAGTCACTTTGCCAAAAAAAGGGTCATTTTTCACTGCAAAACCACGTTGCGTTTTGCGCCGTTTCCTGTCACGGGCACTAGGCCGACCCGCACAAGTGAGGTACCATTTTTCTCGTAGGACTTTGGGGAACGCGGGGTGGGTGGAAATTTGTGGATCCACGCAGATTCCAGAACTTTCCATCACAGAAATGTGGGGAAAATGTGTTTTTTTTGTCACTTTTTTACGTTTGCAAGGGATTCTGGGTAACAGACCATGGTGGGAGGCAGTCAAGTCACCCCATCCTGGATTCCCCTGGGTGTCTAGTTTTCAAAAATGTATAGGTTTGCTAGGTTTCCCTAGGTGCCGGCAGGGCTAGGGTTCAAAATCTACAGCTAGTCACTTTGCCAAAAAAAGGGTCATTTTTCACAGCAAAACCACGTTGCGTTTTGCGCCGTTTCCTGTCGCGGGCACTAGGCCGACCCGCACAAGTGAGGTACCATTTTTCTCGTAGGACTTTGGGGAACGCGGGGTGGGTGGAAATTTGTGGATCCACGCAGATTCCAGAACTTTCCATCACAGAAATGTGGGGAAAATGTGTTTTTTTTGTCAATTTTTTACGTTTGCAAGGGATTCTGGGTAACAGACCATGGTGGGAGGCAGTCAAGTCACCCCATCCTGGATTCCCCTGGGTGTCTAGTTTTCAAAAATGTATAGGTTTGCTAGGTTTCCCTAGGTGCCGGCAGGGCTAGGGTTCAAAATCTACAGCTAGTCACTTTGCCAAAAAAAGGGTCATTTTTCGCTGCAAAACCACGTTGCGTTTTGCGCCGTTTCCTGTCGCGGGCACTAGGCCGACCCGCACAAGTGAGGTACCATTTTTCTCGTAGGGCTTTGGGGAACGCGGGGTGGGTGGAAATTTGTGGATCCACGCAGATTCCAGAACTTTCCATCACAGAAATGTGGGGAAAATTTGTTTGTTTTGTCAATTTTTTACGTTTGCAAGGGATTCTGGGTAACAGACCATGGTGGGAGGCAGTCAAGTCACCCCATCCTGGATTCCCCTGGGTGTCTAGTTTTCAAAAATGTATAGGTTTGCTAGGTTTCCCTAGGTGCCGGCAGGGCTAGGGTTCAAAATCTACAGCTAGTCACTTTGCCAAAAAAAGGGTCATTTTTCACTGCAAAACCACGTTGCGTTTTGCGCCGTTTCCTGTCGCGGGCACTAGGCCGACCCGCACAAGTGAGGTACCATTTTTCTCGTAGGACTTTGGGGAACACGGGGTGGGTGGAAATTTGTGGATCCACGCAGATTCCAGAACTTTCCATCACAGAAATGTGGGGAAAATGAGTTGTTTTTGTCAATTTTTTACGTTTGCAAGGGATTCTGGGTAACAGACCATGGTGGGAGGCAGTCAAGTCACCCCATCCTGGATTCCCCTGGTGTCTAGTTTTCAAAAATGTATAGGTTTGCTAGGTTTCCCTAGGTGCCGGCAGGGCTAGGGTTCAAAATCTACAGCTAGTCACTTTGCCAAAAAAAGGGTCATTTTTCACTGCAAAACCACGTTGCGTTTTGCGCCGTTTCCTGTCGCGGGCACTAGGCCGACCCGCACAAGTGAGGTACCATTTTTCTCGTAGGACTTTGGGGAACGCGGGGTGGGTGGAAATTTGTGGATCCACGCAGATTCCAGAACTTTCCATCACAGAAATGTGGGGAAAATGTGTTTTTTTTGTCACTTTTTTACGTTTGCAAGGGATTCTGGGTAACAGACCATGGTGGGAGGCAGTCAAGTCACCCCATCCTGGATTCCCCTGGGTGTCTAGTTTTCAAAAATGTATAGGTGTGCTAGGTTTCCCTAGGTGCCGGCAGGGCTAGGGTTCAAAATCTACAGCTAGTCACTTTGCCAAAAAAAGGGTCATTTTTCGCTGCAAAACCACGTTGCGTTTTGCACCGTTTCCTGTCGCGGGCACTAGGCCGACCCGCACAAGTGAGGTACCATTTTTCTCGTAGGACTTTGGGGAACGAGGGGTGGGTGGAAATTTGTGGATCCACGCAGATTCCAGAACTTTCCATCACAGAAATGTGGGGAAAATGTGGTTTTTTTGTTAATTTTTTACGTTTGCAAGGGATTCTGGGTAACAGACCATGGTGGGAGGCAGTCAAGTCACCCCATCCTGGATTCTCCTGGGTGTCTAGTTTTCAAAAATGTATAGGTTTGCTAGGTTTCCCTAGGTGCCGGCAGGGCTAGGGTTCAAAATCTACAGCTAGTCACTTTGCCAAAAAAAGGGTCATTTTTCGCTGCAAAACCACGTTGCGTTTTGCGCCGTTTTCTGTCGCGGGCACTAGGCCGACCCGCACAAGTGAGGTACCATTTTTCTCGTAGGACTTTGAGGAACGCGGGGTGGGTGGAAATTTGTGGATCCACGCAGATTCCAGAACTTTCCATCACAGAAATGTGGGGAAAATGTGGTTTTTTTGTCAATTTTTTACGTTTCCAAGGGATTCTGGGTAACAGACCATGGTGGGAGGCAGTCAAGTCACCCCATCCTGGATTCCCCTGGGTGTCTAGTTTTCAGAAATGTATAGGTTTGCTAGGTTTCCCTAGGTGCCGGCAGGGCTAGGGTTCAAAATCTACAGCTAGTCACTTTGCCCAAAAAAGGGTCATTTTTCACTGCAAAACCACGTTGCGTTTTGCGCCGTTTCCTGTCGCGGGCACTAGGCCGACCCGCACAAGTGAGGTACCATTTTTCTCGTAGGACTTTGGGGAACACGGGGTGGGTGGAAATTTGTGGATCCACGCAGATTCCAGAACTTTCCATCACAGAAATGTGGGGAAAATGTGTTTTTTTTGTCAATTTTTTACGTTTGCAAGGGATTCTGGGTAACAGACCATGGTGGGAGGCAGTCAAGTCACCCCATCCTGGATTCCCCTGGGTGTCTAGTTTTCAGAAATGTATAGGTTTGCTAGGTTTCCCTAGGTGCCGGCAGGGCTAGGGTTCAAAATCTACAGCTAGTCACTTTGCCAAAAAAAGGGTCATTTTTCGCTGCAAAACCACGTTGCGTTTTGCGCCGTTTCCTGTCGCGGGCACTAGGCCGACCCGCACAAGTGAGGTACCATTTTTCTCGTAGGACTTTGGGGAACACGGGGTGGGTGGAAATTTGTGGATCCACGCAGATTCCAGAACTTTCCATCACAGAAATGTGGGGAAAATGTGTTTTTTTTGTCAATTTTTTACGTTTGCAAGGGATTCTGGGTAACAGACCATGGTGGGAGGCAGTCAAGTCACCCCATCCTGGATTCCCCTGGGTGTCTAGTTTTCAAAAATGTATAGGTTTGCTAGGTTTCCCTAGGTGCCGGCAGGGCTAGGGTTCAAAATCTACAGCTAGTCACTTTGCCAAAAAAAGGGTCATTTTTCACTGCAAAACCACGTTGCGTTTTGCGCCGTTTCCTGTCGCGGGCACTAGGCCGACCCGCACAAGTGAGGTACCATTTTTCTCGTAGGACTTTGGGGAACGCGGGGTGGGTGGAAATTTGTGGATCCACGCAGATTCCAGAACTTTCCATCACAGAAATGTGGGGAAAATGTGTTTTTTTTGTCACTTTTTTACGTTTGCAAGGGATTCTGGGTAACAGACTATGGTGGGAGGCAGTCAAGTCACCCCATCCTGGATTCCCCTGGGTGTCTAGTTTTCAAAAATGTATAGGTTTGCTAGGTTTCCCTAGGTGCCGGCAGGGCTAGGGTTCAAAATCTACAGCTAGTCACTTTGCCAAAAAAAGGGTCATTTTTCACTGCAAAACCACGTTGCGTTTTGCGCCGTTTCCTGTCGCGGGCACTAGGCCGACCCGCACAAGTGAGGTACCATTTTTCTCGTAGGACTTTGGGGAACGCGGGGTGGGTGGAAATTTGTGGATCCACGCAGATTCCAGAACTTTCCATCACAGAAATGTGGGGAAAATGTGTTTTTTTTGTCAATTTTTTACGTTTGCAAGGGATTCTGGGTAACAGACCATGGTGGGAGGCAGTCAAGTCACCCCATCCTGGATTCCCCTGGGTGTCTAGTTTTCAAAAATGTATAGGTTTGCTAGGTTTCCCTAGGTGCCGGCAGGGCTAGGGTTCAAAATCTACAGCTAGTCACTTTGCCAAAAAAAGGGTCATTTTTCGCTGCAAAACCACGTTGCGTTTTGCGCCGTTTCCTGTCGCGGGCACTAGGCCGACCCGCACAAGTGAGGTACCATTTTTCTCGTAGGGCTTTGGGGAACGCGGGGTGGGTGGAAATTTGTGGATCCACGCAGATTCCAGAACTTTCCATCACAGAAATGTGGGGAAAATTTGTTTGTTTTGTCAATTTTTTACGTTTGCAAGGGATTCTGGGTAACAGACCATGGTGGGAGGCAGTCAAGTCACCCCATCCTGGATTCCCCTGGGTGTATAGTTTTCAAAAATGTATAGGTTTGCTAGGTTTCCCTAGGTGCCGGCAGGGCTAGGGTTCAAAATCTACAGCTAGTCACTTTGCCAAAAAAAGGGTCATTTTTCACTGCAAAACCACGTTGCGTTTTGCGCCGTTTCCTGTCGCGGGCACTAGGCCGACCCGCACAAGTGAGGTACCATTTTTCTCGTAGGACTTTGGGGAACACGGGGTGGGTGGAAATTTGTGGATCCACGCAGATTCCAGAACTTTCCATCACAGAAATGTGGGGAAAATGAGTTGTTTTTGTCAATTTTTTACGTTTGCAAGGGATTCTGGGTAACAGACCATGGTGGGAGGCAGTCAAGTCACCCCATCCTGGATTCCCCTGGGTGTCTAGTTTTCAAAAATGTATAGGTTTGCTAGGTTTCCATAGGTGCCGGCAGGGCTAGGGTTCAAAATCTACAGCTAGTCACTTTGCCAAAAAAAGGGTCATTTTTCACTGCAAAACCACGTTGCGTTTTGCGCCGTTTCCTGTCGCGGGCACTAGGCCGACCCGCACAAGTGAGGTACCATTTTTCTCGTAGGACTTTGGGGAACGCGGGGTGGGTGGAAATTTGTGGATCCACGCAGATTCCAGAACTTTCCATCACAGAAATGTGGGGAAAATGTGTTTTTTTTGTCACTTTTTTACGTTTGCAAGGGATTCTGGGTAACAGACCATGGTGGGAGGCAGTCAAGTCACCCCATCCTGGATTCCCCTGGGTGTCTAGTTTTCAAAAATGTATAGGTGTGCTAGGTTTCCCTAGGTGCCGGCAGGGCTAGGGTTCAAAATCTACAGCTAGTCACTTTGCCAAAAAAAGGGTCATTTTTCGCTGCAAAACCACGTTGCGTTTTGCACCGTTTCCTGTCGCGGGCACTAGGCCGACCCGCACAAGTGAGGTACCATTTTTCTCGTAGGACTTTGGGGAACGAGGGGTGGGTGGAAATTTGTGGATCCACGCAGATTCCAGAACTTTCCATCACAGAAATGTGGGGAAAATGTGGTTTTTTTGTTAATTTTTTACGTTTGCAAGGGATTCTGGGTAACAGACCATGGTGGGAGGCAGTCAAGTCACCCCATCCTGGATTCTCCTGGGTGTCTAGTTTTCAAAAATGTATAGGTTTGCTAGGTTTCCCTAGGTGCCGGCAGGGCTAGGGTTCAAAATCTACAGCTAGTCACTTTGCCAAAAAAAGGGTCATTTTTCGCTGCAAAACCACGTTGCGTTTTGCGCCGTTTTCTGTCGCGGGCACTAGGCCGACCCGCACAAGTGAGGTACCATTTTTCTCGTAGGACTTTGAGGAACGCGGGGTGGGTGGAAATTTGTGGATCCACGCAGATTCCAGAACTTTCCATCACAGAAATGTGGGGAAAATGTGTTTTTTTTGTCAATTTTTTACGTTTCCAAGGGATTCTGGGTAACAGACCATGGTGGGAGGCAGTCAAGTCACCCCATCCTGGATTCCCCTGGGTGTCTAGTTTTCAAAAATGTATAGGTTTGCTAGGTTTCCCTAGGTGCCGGCAGGGCTAGGGTTCAAAATCTACAGCTAGTCACTTTGCCAAAAAAAGGGTCATTTTTCACTGCAAAACCACGTTGCGTTTTGCGCCGTTTCCTGTCGCGGGCACTAGGCCGACCCGCACAAGTGAGGTACCATTTTTCTCGTAGGGCTTTGGGGAACGCGGGGTGGGTGGAAATTTGTGGATCCACGCAGATTCCAGAACTTTCCATCACAGAAATGTGGGGAAAATTTGTTTGTTTTGTCAATTTTTTACGTTTGCAAGGGATTCTGGGTAACAGACCATGGTGGGAGGCAGTCAAGTCACCCCATCCTGGATTCCCCTGGGTGTCTAGTTTTCAAAAATGTATAGGTTTGCTAGGTTTCCCTAGGTGCCGGCAGGGCTAGGGTTCAAAATCTACAGCTAGTCACTTTGCCAAAAAAAGGGTCATTTTTCACTGCAAAACCACGTTGCGTTTTGCGCCGTTTCCTGTCGCGGGCACTAGGCCGACCCGCACAAGTGAGGTACCATTTTTCTCGTAGGACTTTGGGGAACACGGGGTGGGTGGAAATTTGTGGATCCACGCAGATTCCAGAACTTTCCATCACAGAAATGTGGGGAAAATGAGTTGTTTTTGTCAATTTTTTACGTTTGCAAGGGATTCTGGGTAACAGACCATGGTGGGAGGCAGTCAAGTCACCCCATCCTGGATTCCCCTGGGTGTCTAGTTTTCAAAAATGTATAGGTTTGCTAGGTTTCCATAGGTGCCGGCAGGGCTAGGGTTCAAAATCTACAGCTAGTCACTTTGCCAAAAAAAGGGTCATTTTTCACTGCAAAACCACGTTGCGTTTTGCGCCGTTTCCTGTCGCGGGCACTAGGCCGACCCGCACAAGTGAGGTACCATTTTTCTCGTAGGACTTTGGGGAACGCGGGGGGGTGGAAATTTGTGGATCCACGCAGATTCCAGAACTTTCCATCACAGAAATGTGGGGAAAATGTGGTTTTTTTGTCAATTTTTTACGTTTGCAAGGGATTCTGGGTAACAGACCAGGGTGGGAGGCAGTCAAGTCACCCCATCCTGGATTCCCCTGGGTGTCTAGTTTTCAAAAATGTATAGGTTTGCTAGGTTTCCCTAGGTGCCGGCAGGGCTAGGGTTCAAAATCTACAGCTAGTCACTTTGCCAAAAAAAGGGTCATTTTTCACTGCAAAACCACGTTGCGTTTTGCGCCGTTTCCTGTCGCGGGCACTAGGCCGACCCGCACAAGTGAGGTACCATTTTTCTCGTAGGACTTTGGGGAACGCGGGGTGGGTGGAAATTTGTGGATCC
This sequence comes from Triturus cristatus, assembly GCF_964204655.1. Taxonomy (NCBI): domain Eukaryota; kingdom Metazoa; phylum Chordata; class Amphibia; order Caudata; family Salamandridae; genus Triturus; species Triturus cristatus. Next base: position 1,081,995,997 of record NC_140579.1, on the reverse strand, counting down.
ACACAGATTCCAGAACTTTCCATCACTGAAATGTGGGGAAAATGTGTTTTTTTTGTCAATTTTTTACGTTTGCAAGGGATTCTGGGTAACAGACCATGGTGGGAGGCAGTCAAGTCACCCCATCCTGGATTCCCCTGGGTGTCTAGTTTTCAAAAATGTATAGGTTTGCTAGGTTTCCCTAGGTGCCGGCAGGGCTAGGGTTCAAAATCTACAGCTAGTCACTTTGCCAAAAAAAGGGTCATTTTTCACTGCAAAACCACGTTGCGTTTTGCGCCGTTTCCTGTCGCGGGCACTAGGCCGACCCGCACAAGTGAGGTACCATTTTTCTCGTAGGACTTTGGGGAACGCGGGGTGGGTGGAAATTTGTGGATCCACGCAGATTCCAGAACTTTCCATCACAGAAATGTGGGGAAAATGTGTTTTTTTTGTCACTTTTTTACGTTTGCAAGGGATTCTGGGTAACAGACCATGGTGGGAGGCAGTCAAGTCACCCCATCCTGGATTCCCCTGGGTGTCTAGTTTTCAAAAATGTATAGGTTTGCTAGGTTTCCCTAGGTGCCGGCAGGGCTAGGGTTCAAAATCTACAGCTAGTCACTTTGCCAAAAAAAGGGTCATTTTTCACTGCAAAACCACGTTGCGTTTTGCGCCGTTTCCTGTCGCGGGCACTAGGCCGACCCGCACAAGTGAGGTACCATTTTTCTCGTAGGACTTTGGGGAACGCGGGGTGGGTGGAAATTTGTGGATCCACGCAGATTCCAGAACTTTCCATCACAGAAATGTGGGGAAAATGTGTTTTTTTTGTCAATTTTTTACGTTTGCAAGGGATTCTGGGTAACAGACCATGGTGGGAGGCAGTCAAGTCACCCCATCCTGGATTCCCCTGGGTGTCTAGTTTTCAAAAATGTATAGGTTTGCTAGGTTTCCCTAGGTGCCGGCAGGGCTAGGGTTCAAAATCTACAGCTAGTCACTTTGCCAAAAAAAGGGTCATTTTTCGCTGCAAAACCACGTTGCGTTTTGCGCCGTTTCCTGTCGCGGGCACTAGGCCGACCCGCACAAGTGAGGTACCATTTTTCTCGTAGGGCTTTGGGGAACGCGGGGTGGGTGGAAATTTGTGGATCCACGCAGATTCCAGAACTTTCCATCACAGAAATGTGGGGAAAATTTGTTTGTTTTGTCAATTTTTTACGTTTGCAAGGGATTCTGGGTAACAGACCATGGTGGGAGGCAGTCAAGTCACCCCATCCTGGATTCCCCTGGGTGTATAGTTTTCAAAAATGTATAGGTTTGCTAGGTTTCCCTAGGTGCCGGCAGGGCTAGGGTTCAAAATCTACAGCTAGTCACTTTGCCAAAAAAAGGGTCATTTTTCACTGCAAAACCACGTTGCGTTTTGCGCCGTTTCCTGTCGCGGGCACTAGGCCGACCCGCACAAGTGAGGTACCATTTTTCTCGTAGGACTTTGGGGAACACGGGGTGGGTGGAAATTTGTGGATCCACGCAGATTCCAGAACTTTCCATCACAGAAATGTGGGGAAAATGAGTTGTTTTTGTCAATTTTTTACGTTTGCAAGGGATTCTGGGTAACAGACCATGGTGGGAGGCAGTCAAGTCACCCCATCCTGGATTCCCCTGGGTGTCTAGTTTTCAAAAATGTATAGGTTTGCTAGGTTTCCATAGGTGCCGGCAGGGCTAGGGTTCAAAATCTACAGCTAGTCACTTTGCCAAAAAAAGGGTCATTTTTCACTGCAAAACCACGTTGCGTTTTGCGCCGTTTCCTGTCGCGGGCACTAGGCCGACCCGCACAAGTGAGGTACCATTTTTCTCGTAGGACTTTGGGGAACGCGGGGTGGGTGGAAATTTGTGGATCCACGCAGATTCCAGAACTTTCCATCACAGAAATGTGGGGAAAATGTGTTTTTTTTGTCACTTTTTTACGTTTGCAAGGGATTCTGGGTAACAGACCATGGTGGGAGGCAGTCAAGTCACCCCATCCTGGATTCCCCTGGGTGTCTAGTTTTCAAAAATGTATAGGTGTGCTAGGTTTCCCTAGGTGCCGGCAGGGCTAGGGTTCAAAATCTACAGCTAGTCACTTTGCCAAAAAAAGGGTCATTTTTCGCTGCAAAACCACGTTGCGTTTTGCACCGTTTCCTGTCGCGGGCACTAGGCCGACCCGCACAAGTGAGGTACCATTTTTCTCGTAGGACTTTGGGGAACGAGGGGTGGGTGGAAATTTGTGGATCCACGCAGATTCCAGAACTTTCCATCACAGAAATGTGGGGAAAATGTGGTTTTTTTGTTAATTTTTTACGTTTGCAAGGGATTCTGGGTAACAGACCATGGTGGGAGGCAGTCAAGTCACCCCATCCTGGATTCTCCTGGGTGTCTAGTTTTCAAAAATGTATAGGTTTGCTAGGTTTCCCTAGGTGCCGGCAGGGCTAGGGTTCAAAATCTACAGCTAGTCACTTTGCCAAAAAAAGGGTCATTTTTCGCTGCAAAACCACGTTGCGTTTTGCGCCGTTTTCTGTCGCGGGCACTAGGCCGACCCGCACAAGTGAGGTACCATTTTTCTCGTAGGACTTTGAGGAACGCGGGGTGGGTGGAAATTTGTGGATCCACGCAGATTCCAGAACTTTCCATCACAGAAATGTGGGGAAAATGTGTTTTTTTTGTCAATTTTTTACGTTTCCAAGGAATTCTGGGTAACAGACCATGGTGGGAGGCAGTCAAGTCACCCCATCCTGGATTCCCCTGGGTGTCTAGTTTTCAAAAATGTATAGGTTTGCTAGGTTTCCCTAGGTGCCGGCAGGGCTAGGGTTCAAAATCTACAGCTAGTCACTTTGCCAAAAAAAGGGTCATTTTTCACTGCAAAACCACGTTGCGTTTTGCGCCGTTTCCTGTCGCGGGCACTAGGCCGACCCGCACAAGTGAGGTACCATTTTTCTCGTAGGGCTTTGGGGAACGCGGGGTGGGTGGAAATTTGTGGATCCACGCAGATTCCAGAACTTTCCATCACAGAAATGTGGGGAAAATTTGTTTGTTTTGTCAATTTTTTACGTTTGCAAGGGATTCTGGGTAACAGACCATGGTGGGAGGCAGTCAAGTCACCCCATCCTGGATTCCCCTGGGTGTCTAGTTTTCAAAAATGTATAGGTTTGCTAGGTTTCCCTAGGTGCCGGCAGGGCTAGGGTTCAAAATCTACAGCTAGTCACTTTGCCAAAAAAAGGGTCATTTTTCACTGCAAAACCACGTTGCGTTTTGCGCCGTTTCCTGTCGCGGGCACTAGGCCGACCCGCACAAGTGAGGTACCATTTTTCTCGTAGGACTTTGGGGAACACGGGGTGGGTGGAAATTTGTGGATCCACGCAGATTCCAGAACTTTCCATCACAGAAATGTGGGGAAAATGAGTTGTTTTTGTCAATTTTTTACGTTTGCAAGGGATTCTGGGTAACAGACCATGGTGGGAGGCAGTCAAGTCACCCCATCCTGGATTCCCCTGGGTGTCTAGTTTTCAAAAATGTATAGGTTTGCTAGGTTTCCATAGGTGCCGGCAGGGCTAGGGTTCAAAATCTACAGCTAGTCACTTTGCCAAAAAAAGGGTCATTTTTCACTGCAAAACCACGTTGCGTTTTGCGCCGTTTCCTGTCGCGGGCACTAGGCCGACCCGCACAAGTGAGGTACCATTTTTCTCGTAGGACTTTGGGGAACGCGGGGTGGGTGGAAATTTGTGGATCCACGCAGATTCCAGAACTTTCCATCACAGAAATGTGGGGAAAATGTGTTTTTTTGTCACTTTTTTACGTTTGCAAGGGATTCTGGGTAACAGACCATGGTGGGAGGCAGTCAAGTCACCCCATCCTGGATTCCCCTGGGTGTCTAGTTTTCAAAAATGTATAGGTTTGCTAGGTTTCCCTAGGTGCCGGCAGGGCTAGGGTTCAAAATCTACAGCTAGTCACTTTGCCAAAAAAAGGGTCATTTTTCACTGCAAAACCACGTTGCGTTTTGCGCCGTTTCCTGTCGCGGGCACTAGGCCGACCCGCACAAGTGAGGTACCATTTTTCTCGTAGGACTTTGGGGAACGCGGGGTGGGTGGAAATTTGTGGATCCACGCAGATTCCAGAACTTTCCATCACAGAAATGTGGGGAAAATGTGTTTTTTTTGTCAATTTTTTACGTTTGCAAGGGATTCTGGGTAACAGACCATGGTGGGAGGCAGTCAAGTCACCCCATCCTGGATTCCCCTGGGTGTCTAGTTTTCAAAAATGTATAGGTTTGCTAGGTTTCCCTAGGTGCCAGCAGGGCTAGGGTTCAAAATCTACAGCTAGTCACTTTGCCAAAAAAAGGGTCATTTTTCGCTGCAAAACCACGTTGCGTTTTGCGCCGTTTCCTGTCGCGGGCACTAGGCCGACCCGCACAAGTGAGGTACCATTTTTCTCGTAGGACTTTGGGGAACGCGGGGTGGGTGGAAATTTGTGGATCCACGCAGATTCCAGAACTTTCCATCACAGAAATGTGGGGAAAATGTGTTTTTTTTGTCAATTTTTTACGTTTGCAAGGGATTCTGGGTAACAGACCATGGTGGGAGGCAGTCAAGTCACCCCATCCTGGATTCCCCTGGGTGTCTAGTTTTCAAAAATGTATAGGTTTGCTAGGTTTCCCTAGGTGCCGGCAGGGCTAGGGTTCAAAATCTACAGCTAGTCACTTTGCCAAAAAAAGGGTCATTTTTCACTGCAAAACCACGTTGCGTTTTGCGCCGTTTCCTGTCGCGGGCACTAGGCCGACCCGCACAAGTGAGGTACCATTTTTCTCGTAGGACTTTGGGGAACGCGGGGTGGGTGGAAATTTGTGGATCCACGCAGATTCCAGAACTTTCCATCACAGAAATGTGGGGAAAATGTGTTTTTTTTGTCAATTTTTTACGTTTGCAAGGGATTCTGGGTAACAGACCATGGTGGGAGGCAGTCAAGTCACCCCATCCTGGATTCCCCTGGGTGTCTAGTTTTCAAAAATGTATAGGTTTGCTAGGTTTCCCTAGGTGCCAGCAGGGCTAGGGTTCAAAATCTACAGCTAGTCACTTTGCCAAAAAAAGGGTCATTTTTCGCTGCAAAACCACGTTGCGTTTTGCGCCGTTTCCTGTCGCGGGCACTAGGCCGACCCGCACAAGTGAGGTACCATTTTTCTCGTAGGACTTTGGGGAACGCGGGGTGGGTGGAAATTTGTGGATCCACGCAGATTCCAGAACTTTCCATCACAGAAATGTGGGGAAAATGTGTTTTTTTTGTCAATTTTTTACGTTTGCAAGGGATTCTGGGTAACAGACCATGGTGGGAGGCAGTCAAGTCACCCCATCCTGGATTCCCCTGGGTGTCTAGTTTTCAAAAATGTATAGGTTTGCTAGGTTTCCCTAGGTGCCGGCAGGGCTAGGGTTCAAAATCTACAGCTAGTCACTTTGCCAAAAAAAGGGTCATTTTTCACTGCAAAACCACGTTGCGTTTTGCGCCGTTTCCTGTCGCGGGCACAAGGCCGACCCGCACAAGTGAGGTACCATTTTTCTCGTAGGACTTTGGGGAACGCGGGGTGGGTGGAAATTTGTGGATCCACGCAGATTCCAGAACTTTCCATCACAGAAATGTGGGGAAAATGTGTTTTTTTTGTCAATTTTTTACGTTTGCAAGGGATTCTGGGTAACAGACCATGGTGGGAGGCAGTCAAGTCACCCCATCCTGGATTCCCCTGGGTGTCTAGTTTTCAAAAATGTATAGGTTTGCTAGGTTTCCCTAGGTGCCGGCAGGGCTAGGGTTCAAAATCTACAGCTAGTCACTTTGCCAAAAAAAGGGTCATTTTTCACTGCAAAACCACGTTGCGTTTTGCGCCGTTTCCTGTCGCGGGCACTAGGCCGACCCGCACAAGTGAGGTACCATTTTTCTCGTAGGACTTTGGGGAACGCGGGGGGGTGGAAATTTGTGGATCCACGCAGATTCCAGAACTTTCCATCACAGAAATGTGGGGAAAATGTGGTTTTTTTGTCAATTTTTTACGTTTGCAAGGGATTCTGGGTAACAGACCAGGGTGGGAGGCAGTCAAGTCACCCCATCCTGGATTCCCCTGGGTGTCTAGTTTTCAAAAATGTATAGGTTTGCTAGGTTTCCCTAGGTGCCGGCAGGGCTAGGGTTCAAAATCTACAGCTAGTCACTTTGCCAAAAAAAGGGTCATTTTTCACTGCAAAACCACGTTGCGTTTTGCGCCGTTTCCTGTCGCGGGCACTAGGCCGACCCGCACAAGTGAGGTACCATTTTTCTCGTAGGACTTTGGGGAACGCGGGGTGGGTGGAAATTTGTGGATCCACACAGATTCCAGAACTTTCCATCACAGAAATGTGGGGAAAATGTGTTTTTTTTGTCAATTTTTTACGTTTGCAAGGGATTCTGGGTAACAGACCATGGTGGGAGGCAGTCAAGTCACCCCATCCTGGATTCCCCTGGGTGTCTAGTTTTCAAAAATGTATAGGTTTGCTAGGTTTCCCTAGGTGCCGGCAGGGCTAGGGTTCAAAATCTACAGCTAGTCACTTTGCCAAAAAAAGGGTCATTTTTCACTGCAAAACCACGTTGCGTTTTGCGCCGTTTCCTGTCGCGGGCACTAGGCCGACCCGCACAAGTGAGGTACCATTTTTCTCGTAGGACTTTGGGGAACGCGGGGTGGGTGGAAATTTGTGGATCCACGCAGATTCCAGAACTTTCCATCACAGAAATGTGGGGAAAATGTGTTTTTTTTGTCACTTTTTTACGTTTGCAAGGGATTCTGGGTAACAGACCATGGTGGGAGGCAGTCAAGTCACCCCATCCTGGATTCCCCTGGGTGTCTAGTTTTCAAAAATGTATAGGTTTGCTAGGTTTCCCTAGGTGCCGGCAGGGCTAGGGTTCAAAATCTACAGCTAGTCACTTTGCCAAAAAAAGGGTCATTTTTCACTGCAAAACCACGTTGCGTTTTGCGCCGTTTCCTGTCGCGGGCACTAGGCCGACCCGCACAAGTGAGGTACCATTTTTCTCGTAGGACTTTGGGGAACACGGGGTGGGTGGAAATTTGTGGATCCACGCAGATTCCAGAACTTTCCATCACAGAAATGTGGGGAAAATGAGTTGTTTTTGTCAATTTTTTACGTTTGCAAGGGATTCTGGGTAACAGACCATGGTGGGAGGCAGTCAAGTCACCCCATCCTGGATTCCCCTGGGTGTCTAGTTTTCAAAAATGTATAGGTTTGCTAGGTTTCCATAGGTGCCGGCAGGGCTAGGGTTCAAAATCTACAGCTAGTCACTTTGCCAAAAAAAGGGTCATTTTTCACTGCAAAACCACGTTGCGTTTTGCGCCGTTTCCTGTCGCGGGCACAAGGCCGACCCGCACAAGTGAGGTACCATTTTTCTCGTAGGACTTTGGGGAACGCGGGGTGGGTGGAAATTTGTGGATCCACGCAGATTCCAGAACTTTCCATCACAGAAATGTGGGGAAAATGTGTTTTTTTTGTCAATTTTTTACGTTTGCAAGGGATTCTGGGTAACAGACCATGGTGGGAGGCAGTCAAGTCACCCCATCCTGGATTCCCCTGGGTGTCTAGTTTTCAAAAATGTATAGGTTTGCTAGGTTTCCCTAGGTGCCGGCAGGGCTAGGGTTCAAAATCTACAGCTAGTCACTTTGCCAAAAAAAGGGTCATTTTTCACTGCAAAACCACGTTGCGTTTTGCGCCGTTTCCTGTCGCGGGCACTAGGCCGACCCGCACAAGTGAGGTACCATTTTTCTCGTAGGACTTTGGGGAACGCGGTGGGGTGGAAATTTGTGGATCCACGCAGATTCCAGAACTTTCCATCACAGAAATGTGGGGAAAATGTGGTTTTTTTGTCAATTTTTTACGTTTGCAAGGGATTCTGGGTAACAGACCAGGGTGGGAGGCAGTCAAGTCACCCCATCCTGGATTCCCCTGGGTGTCTAGTTTTCAAAAATGTATAGGTTTGCTAGGTTTCCCTAGGTGCCGGCAGGGCTAGGGTTCAAAATCTACAGCTAGTCACTTTGCCAAAAAAAGGGTCATTTTTCACTGCAAAACCACGTTGCGTTTTGCGCCGTTTCCTGTCGCGGGCACTAGGCCGACCCACACAAGTGAGGTACCATTTTTCTCGTAGGACTTTGGGGAACGCGGGGTGGGTGGAAATTTGTGGATCCACACAGATTCCAGAACTTTCCATCACAGAAATGTGGGGAAAATGTGTTTTTTTTGTCAATTTTTTACGTTTGCAAGGGATTCTGGGTAACAGACCATGGTGGGAGGCAGTCAAGTCACCCCATCCTGGATTCCCCTGGGTGTCTAGTTTTCAAAAATGTATAGGTTTGCTAGGTTTCCCTAGGTGCCGGCAGGGCTAGGGTTCAAAATCTACAGCTAGTCACTTTGCCAAAAAAAGGGTCATTTTTCACTGCAAAACCACGTTGCGTTTTGCGCCGTTTCCTGTCGCGGGCACTAGGCCGACCCGCACAAGTGAGGTACCATTTTTCTCGTAGGACTTTGGGGAACGCGGGGTGGGTGGAAATTTGTGGATCCACGCAGATTCCAGAACTTTCCATCACAGAAATGTGGGGAAAATGTGTTTTTTTTGTCACTTTTTTACGTTTGCAAGGGATTCTGGGTAACAGACCATGGTGGGAGGCAGTCAAGTCACCCCATCCTGGATTCCCCTGGGTGTCTAGTTTTCAAAAATGTATAGGTTTGCTAGGTTTCCATAGGTGCCGGCAGGGCTAGGGTTCAAAATCTACAGCTAGTCACTTTGCCAAAAAAAGGGTCATTTTTCACTGCAAAACCACGTTGCGTTTTGCGCCGTTTCCTGTCGCGGGCACAAGGCCGACCCGCACAAGTGAGGTACCATTTTTCTCGTAGGACTTTGGGGAACGCGGGGTGGGTGGAAATTTGTGGATCCACGCAGATTCCAGAACTTTCCATCACAGAAATGTGGGGAAAATGTGTTTTTTTTGTCAATTTTTTACGTTTGCAAGGGATTCTGGGTAACAGACCATGGTGGGAGGCAGTCAAGTCACCCCATCCTGGATTCCCCTGGGTGTCTAGTTTTCAAAAATGTATAGGTTTGCTAGGTTTCCCTAGGTGCCGGCAGGGCTAGGGTTCAAAATCTACAGCTAGTCACTTTGCCAAAAAAAGGGTCATTTTTCACTGCAAAACCACGTTGCGTTTTGCGCCGTTTCCTGTCGCGGGCACTAGGCCGACCCGCACAAGTGAGGTACCATTTTTCTCGTAGGACTTTGGGGAACGCGGGGGGGTGGAAATTTGTGGATCCACGCAGATTCCAGAACTTTCCATCACAGAAATGTGGGGAAAATGTGGTTTTTTTGTCAATTTTTTACGTTTGCAAGGGATTCTGGGTAACAGACCAGGGTGGGAGGCAGTCAAGTCACCCCATCCTGGATTCCCCTGGGTGTCTGGTTTTCAAAAATGTATAGGTTTGCTAGGTTTCCCTAGGTGCCGGCAGGGCTAGGGTTCAAAATCTACAGCTAGTCACTTTGCCAAAAAAAGGGTCATTTTTCACTGCAAAACCACGTTGCGTTTTGCGCCGTTTCCTGTCGCGGGCACTAGGCCGACCCGCACAAGTGAGGTACCATTTTTCTCGTAGGACTTTGGGGAACGCGGGGTGGGTGGAAATTTGTGGATCCACACAGATTCCAGAACTTTCCATCACAGAAATGTGGGGAAAATGTGTTTTTTTTGTCAATTTTTTACGTTTGCAAGGGATTCTGGGTAACAGACCATGGTGGGAGGCAGTCAAGTCACCCCATCCTGGATTCCCCTGGGTGTCTAGTTTTCAAAAATGTATAGGTTTGCTAGGTTTCCCTAGGTGCCGGCAGGGCTAGGGTTCAAAATCTACAGCTAGTCACTTTGCCAAAAAAAGGGTCATTTTTCACTGCAAAACCACGTTGCGTTTTGCGCCGTTTCCTGTCGCGGGCACTAGGCCGACCCGCACAAGTGAGGTACCATTTTTCTCGTAGGACTTTGGGGAACGCGGGGTGGGTGGAAATTTGTGGATCCACGCAGATTCCAGAACTTTCCATCACAGAAATGTGGGGAAAATGTGTTTTTTTTGTCACTTTTTTACGTTTGCAAGGGATTCTGGGTAACAGACCATGGTGGGAGGCAGTCAAGTCACCCCATCCTGGATTCCCCTGGGTGTCTAGTTTTCAAAAATGTATAGGTTTGCTAGGTTTCCCTAGGTGCCGGCAGGGCTAGGGTTCAAAATCTACAGCTAGTCACTTTGCCAAAAAAAGGGTCATTTTTCACTGCAAAACCACGTTGCGTTTTGCGCCGTTTCCTGTCGCGGGCACTAGGCCGACCCGCACAAGTGAGGTACCATTTTTCTCGTAGGACTTTGGGGAACACGGGGTGGGTGGAAATTTGTGGATCCACGCAGATTCCAGAACTTTCCATCACAGAAATGTGGGGAAAATGAGTTGTTTTTGTCAATTTTTTACGTTTGCAAGGGATTCTGGGTAACAGACCATGGTGGGAGGCAGTCAAGTCACCCCATCCTGGATTCCCCTGGGTGTCTAGTTTTCAAAAATGTATAGGTTTGCTAGGTTTCCATAGGTGCCGGCAGGGCTAGGGTTCAAAATCTACAGCTAGTCACTTTGCCAAAAAAAGGGTCATTTTTCACTGCAAAACCACGTTGCGTTTTGCGCCGTTTCCTGTCGCGGGCACTAGGCCGACCCGCACAAGTGAGGTACCATTTTTCTCGTAGGACTTTGGGGAACGCGGGGTGGGTGGAAATTTGTGGATCCACGCAGATTCCAGAACTTTCCATCACAGAAATGTGGGGAAAATGTGTTTTTTTGTCACTTTTTTACGTTTGCAAGGGATTCTGGGTAACAGACCATGGTGGGAGGCAGTCAAGTCACCCCATCCTGGATTCCCCTGGGTGTCTAGTTTTCAAAAATGTATAGGTTTGCTAGGTTTCCCTAGGTGCCGGCAGGGCTAGGGTTCAAAATCTACAGCTAGTCACTTTGCCAAAAAAAGGGTCATTTTTCACTGCAAAACCACGTTGCGTTTTGCGCCGTTTCCTGTCGCGGGCACTAGGCCGACCCGCACAAGTGAGGTACCATTTTTCTCGTAGGACTTTGGGGAACGCGGGGTGGGTGGAAATTTGTGGATCCACGCAGATTCCAGAACTTTCCATCACAGAAATGTGGGGAAAATGTGTTTTTTTTGTCAATTTTTTACGTTTGCAAGGGATTCTGGGTAACAGACCATGGTGGGAGGCAGTCAAGTCACCCCATCCTGGATTCCCCTGGGTGTCTAGTTTTCAAAAATGTATAGGTTTGCTAGGTTTCCCTAGGTGCCAGCAGGGCTAGGGTTCAAAATCTACAGCTAGTCACTTTGCCAAAAAAAGGGTCATTTTTCGCTGCAAAACCACGTTGCGTTTTGCGCCGTTTCCTGTCGCGGGCACTAGGCCGACCCGCACAAGTGAGGTACCATTTTTCTCGTAGGACTTTGGGGAACGCGGGGTGGGTGGAAATTTGTGGATCCACGCAGATTCCAGAACTTTCCATCACAGAAATGTGGGGAAAATGTGTTTTTTTTGTCAATTTTTTACGTTTGCAAGGGATTCTGGGTAACAGACCATGGTGGGAGGCAGTCAAGTCACCCCATCCTGGATTCCCCTGGGTGTCTAGTTTTCAAAAATGTATAGGTTTGCTAGGTTTCCCTAGGTGCCGGCAGGGCTAGGGTTCAAAATCTACAGCTAGTCACTTTGCCAAAAAAAGGGTCATTTTTCACTGCAAAACCACGTTGCGTTTTGCGCCGTTTCCTGTCGCGGGCACTAGGCCGACCCGCACAAGTGAGGTACCATTTTTCTCGTAGGACTTTGGGGAACGCGGGGTGGGTGGAAATTTGTGGATCCACGCAGATTCCAGAACTTTCCATCACAGAAATGTGGGGAAAATGTGTTTTTTTTGTCAATTTTTTACGTTTGCAAGGGATTCTGGGTAACAGACCATGGTGGGAGGCAGTCAAGTCACCCCATCCTGGATTCCCCTGGGTGTCTAGTTTTCAAAAATGTATAGGTTTGCTAGGTTTCCCTAGGTGCCAGCAGGGCTAGGGTTCAAAATCTACAGCTAGTCACTTTGCCAAAAAAAGGGTCATTTTTCGCTGCAAAACCACGTTGCGTTTTGCGCCGTTTCCTGTCGCGGGCACTAGGCCGACCCGCACAAGTGAGGTACCATTTTTCTCGTAGGACTTTGGGGAACGCGGGGTGGGTGGAAATTTGTGGATCCACGCAGATTCCAGAACTTTCCATCACAGAAATGTGGGGAAAATGTGTTTTTTTTGTCAATTTTTTACGTTTGCAAGGGATTCTGGGTAACAGACCATGGTGGGAGGCAGTCAAGTCACCCCATCCTGGATTCCCCTGGGTGTCTAGTTTTCAAAAATGTATAGGTTTGCTAGGTTTCCCTAGGTGCCGGCAGGGCTAGGGTTCAAAATCTACAGCTAGTCACTTTGCCAAAAAAAGGGTCATTTTTCACTGCAAAACCACGTTGCGTTTTGCGCCGTTTCCTGTCGCGGGCACTAGGCCGACCCGCACAAGTGAGGTACCATTTTTCTCGTAGGACTTTGGGGAACACGGGGTGGGTGGAAATTTGTGGATCCACGCAGATTCCAGAACTTTCCATCACAGAAATGTGGGGAAAATGAGTTGTTTTTGTCAATTTTTTACGTTTGCAAGGGATTCTGGGTAACAGACCATGGTGGGAGGCAGTCAAGTCACCCCATCCTGGATTCCCCTGGGTGTCTAGTTTTCAAAAATGTATAGGTTTGCTAGGTTTCCATAGGTGCCGGCAGGGCTAGGGTTCAAAATCTACAGCTAGTCACTTTGCCAAAAAAAGGGTCATTTTTCACTGCAAAACCACGTTGCGTTTTGCGCCGTTTCCTGTCGCGGGCACTAGGCCGACCCGCACAAGTGAGGTACCATTTTTCTCGTAGGACTTTGGGGAACGCGGGGTGGGTGGAAATTTGTGGATCCACGCAGATTCCAGAACTTTCCATCACAGAAATGTGGGGAAAATGTGTTTTTTTTGTCACTTTTTTACGTTTGCAAGGGATTCTGGGTAACAGACCATGGTGGGAGGCAGTCAAGTCACCCCATCCTGGATTCCCCTGGGTGTCTAGTTTTCAAAAATGTATAGGTGTGCTAGGTTTCCCTAGGTGCCGGCAGGGCTAGGGTTCAAAATCTACAGCTAGTCACTTTGCCAAAAAAAGGGTCATTTTTCGCTGCAAAACCACGTTGCGTTTTGCACCGTTTCCTGTCGCGGGCACTAGGCCGACCCGCACAAGTGAGGTACCATTTTTCTCGTAGGACTTTGGGGAACGAGGGGTGGGTGGAAATTTGTGGATCCACGCAGATTCCAGAACTTTCCATCACAGAAATGTGGGGAAAATGTGGTTTTTTTGTTAATTTTTTACGTTTGCAAGGGATTCTGGGTAACAGACCATGGTGGGAGGCAGTCAAGTCACCCCATCCTGGATTCTCCTGGGTGTCTAGTTTTCAAAAATGTATAGGTTTGCTAGGTTTCCCTAGGTGCCGGCAGGGCTAGGGTTCAAAATCTACAGCTAGTCACTTTGCCAAAAAAAGGGTCATTTTTCGCTGCAAAACCACGTTGCGTTTTGCGCCGTTTTCTGTCGCGGGCACTAGGCCGACCCGCACAAGTGAGGTACCATTTTTCTCGTAGGACTTTGAGGAACGCGGGGTGGGTGGAAATTTGTGGATCCACGCAGATTCCAGAACTTTCCATCACAGAAATGTGGGGAAAATGTGTTTTTTTTGTCAATTTTTTACGTTTCCAAGGAATTCTGGGTAACAGACCATGGTGGGAGGCAGTCAAGTCACCCCATCCTGGATTCCCCTGGGTGTCTAGTTTTCAAAAATGTATAGGTTTGCTAGGTTTCCCTAGGTGCCGGCAGGGCTAGGGTTCAAAATCTACAGCTAGTCACTTTGCCAAAAAAAGGGTCATTTTTCACTGCAAAACCACGTTGCGTTTTGCGCCGTTTCCTGTCGCGGGCACTAGGCCGACCCGCACAAGTGAGGTACCATTTTTCTCGTAGGGCTTTGGGGAACGCGGGGTGGGTGGAAATTTGTGGATCCACGCAGATTCCAGAACTTTCCATCACAGAAATGTGGGGAAAATTTGTTTGTTTTGTCAATTTTTTACGTTTGCAAGGGATTCTGGGTAACAGACCATGGTGGGAGGCAGTCAAGTCACCCCATCCTGGATTCCCCTGGGTGTCTAGTTTTCAAAAATGTATAGGTTTGCTAGGTTTCCCTAGGTGCCGGCAGGGCTAGGGTTCAAAATCTACAGCTAGTCACTTTGCCAAAAAAAGGGTCATTTTTCACTGCAAAACCACGTTGCGTTTTGCGCCGTTTCCTGTCGCGGGCACTAGGCCGACCCGCACAAGTGAGGTACCATTTTTCTCGTAGGACTTTGGGGAACACGGGGTGGGTGGAAATTTGTGGATCCACGCAGATTCCAGAACTTTCCATCACAGAAATGTGGGGAAAATGAGTTGTTTTTGTCAATTTTTTACGTTTGCAAGGGATTCTGGGTAACAGACCATGGTGGGAGGCAGTCAAGTCACCCCATCCTGGATTCCCCTGGGTGTCTAGTTTTCAAAAATGTATAGGTTTGCTAGGTTTCCATAGGTGCCGGCAGGGCTAGGGTTCAAAATCTACAGCTAGTCACTTTGCCAAAAAAAGGGTCATTTTTCACTGCAAAACCACGTTGCGTTTTGCGCCGTTTCCTGTCGCGGGCACTAGGCCGACCCGCACAAGTGAGGTACCATTTTTCTCGTAGGACTTTGGGGAACGCGGGGTGGGTGGAAATTTGTGGATCCACGCAGATTCCAGAACTTTCCATCACAGAAATGTGGGGAAAATGTGTTTTTTTGTCACTTTTTTACGTTTGCAAGGGATTCTGGGTAACAGACCATGGTGGGAGGCAGTCAAGTCACCCCATCCTGGATTCCCCTGGGTGTCTAGTTTTCAAAAATGTATAGGTTTGCTAGGTTTCCCTAGGTGCCGGCAGGGCTAGGGTTCAAAATCTACAGCTAGTCACTTTGCCAAAAAAAGGGTCATTTTTCACTGCAAAACCACGTTGCGTTTTGCGCCGTTTCCTGTCGCGGGCACTAGGCCGACCCGCACAAGTGAGGTACCATTTTTCTCGTAGGACTTTGGGGAACGCGGGGTGGGTGGAAATTTGTGGATCCACGCAGATTCCAGAACTTTCCATCACAGAAATGTGGGGAAAATGTGTTTTTTTTGTCAATTTTTTACGTTTGCAAGGGATTCTGGGTAACAGACCATGGTGGGAGGCAGTCAAGTCACCCCATCCTGGATTCCCCTGGGTGTCTAGTTTTCAAAAATGTATAGGTTTGCTAGGTTTCCCTAGGTGCCAGCAGGGCTAGGGTTCAAAATCTACAGCTAGTCACTTTGCCAAAAAAAGGGTCATTTTTCGCTGCAAAACCACGTTGCGTTTTGCGCCGTTTCCTGTCGCGGGCACTAGGCCGACCCGCACAAGTGAGGTACCATTTTTCTCGTAGGACTTTGGGGAACGCGGGGTGGGTGGAAATTTGTGGATCCACGCAGATTCCAGAACTTTCCATCACAGAAATGTGGGGAAAATGTGTTTTTTTTGTCAATTTTTTACGTTTGCAAGGGATTCTGGGTAACAGACCATGGTGGGAGGCAGTCAAGTCACCCCATCCTGGATTCCCCTGGGTGTCTAGTTTTCAAAAATGTATAGGTTTGCTAGGTTTCCCTAGGTGCCGGCAGGGCTAGGGTTCAAAATCTACAGCTAGTCACTTTGCCAAAAAAAGGGTCATTTTTCACTGCAAAACCACGTTGCGTTTTGCGCCGTTTCCTGTCGCGGGCACTAGGCCGACCCGCACAAGTGAGGTACCATTTTTCTCGTAGGACTTTGGGGAACGCGGGGTGGGTGGAAATTTGTGGATCCACGCAGATTCCAGAACTTTCCATCACAGAAATGTGGGGAAAATGTGTTTTTTTTGTCAATTTTTTACGTTTGCAAGGGATTCTGGGTAACAGACCATGGTGGGAGGCAGTCAAGTCACCCCATCCTGGATTCCCCTGGGTGTCTAGTTTTCAAAAATGTATAGGTTTGCTAGGTTTCCCTAGGTGCCAGCAGGGCTAGGGTTCAAAATCTACAGCTAGTCACTTTGCCAAAAAAAGGGTCATTTTTCGCTGCAAAACCACGTTGCGTTTTGCGCCGTTTCCTGTCGCGGGCACTAGGCCGACCCGCACAAGTGAGGTACCATTTTTCTCGTAGGACTTTGGGGAACGCGGGGTGGGTGGAAATTTGTGGATCCACGCAGATTCCAGAACTTTCCATCACAGAAATGTGGGGAAAATGTGTTTTTTTTGTCAATTTTTTACGTTTGCAAGGGATTCTGGGTAACAGACCATGGTGGGAGGCAGTCAAGTCACCCCATCCTGGATTCCCCTGGGTGTCTAGTTTTCAAAAATGTATAGGTTTGCTAGGTTTCCCTAGGTGCCGGCAGGGCTAGGGTTCAAAATCTACAGCTAGTCACTTTGCCAAAAAAAGGGTCATTTTTCACTGCAAAACCACGTTGCGTTTTGCGCCGTTTCCTGTCGCGGGCACAAGGCCGACCCGCACAAGTGAGGTACCATTTTTCTCGTAGGACTTTGGGGAACGCGGGGTGGGTGGAAATTTGTGGATCCACGCAGATTCCAGAACTTTCCATCACAGAAATGTGGGGAAAATGTGTTTTTTTTGTCAATTTTTTACGTTTGCAAGGGATTCTGGGTAACAGACCATGGTGGGAGGCAGTCAAGTCACCCCATCCTGGATTCCCCTGGGTGTCTAGTTTTCAAAAATGTATAGGTTTGCTAGGTTTCCCTAGGTGCCGGCAGGGCTAGGGTTCAAAATCTACAGCTAGTCACTTTGCCAAAAAAAGGGTCATTTTTCACTGCAAAACCACGTTGCGTTTTGCGCCGTTTCCTGTCGCGGGCACTAGGCCGACCCGCACAAGTGAGGTACCATTTTTCTCGTAGGACTTTGGGGAACGCGGGGGGGTGGAAATTTGTGGATCCACGCAGATTCCAGAACTTTCCATCACAGAAATGTGGGGAAAATGTGGTTTTTTTGTCAATTTTTTACGTTTGCAAGGGATTCTGGGTAACAGACCAGGGTGGGAGGCAGTCAAGTCACCCCATCCTGGATTCCCCTGGGTGTCTAGTTTTCAAAAATGTATAGGTTTGCTAGGTTTCCCTAGGTGCCGGCAGGGCTAGGGTTCAAAATCTACAGCTAGTCACTTTGCCAAAAAAAGGGTCATTTTTCACTGCAAAACCACGTTGCGTTTTGCGCCGTTTCCTGTCGCGGGCACTAGGCCGACCCGCACAAGTGAGGTACCATTTTTCTCGTAGGACTTTGGGGAACGCGGGGTGGGTGGAAATTTGTGGATCCACACAGATTCCAGAACTTTCCATCACAGAAATGTGGGGAAAATGTGTTTTTTTTGTCAATTTTTTACGTTTGCAAGGGATTCTGGGTAACAGACCATGGTGGGAGGCAGTCAAGTCACCCCATCCTGGATTCCCCTGGGTGTCTAGTTTTCAAAAATGTATAGGTTTGCTAGGTTTCCCTAGGTGCCGGCAGGGCTAGGGTTCAAAATCTACAGCTAGTCACTTTGCCAAAAAAAGGGTCATTTTTCACTGCAAAACCACGTTGCGTTTTGCGCCGTTTCCTGTCGCGGGCACTAGGCCGACCCGCACAAGTGAGGTACCATTTTTCTCGTAGGACTTTGGGGAACGCGGGGTGGGTGGAAATTTGTGGATCCACGCAGATTCCAGAACTTTCCATCACAGAAATGTGGGGAAAATGTGTTTTTTTTGTCACTTTTTTACGTTTGCAAGGGATTCTGGGTAACAGACCATGGTGGGAGGCAGTCAAGTCACCCCATCCTGGATTCCCCTGGGTGTCTAGTTTTCAAAAATGTATAGGTTTGCTAGGTTTCCCTAGGTGCCGGCAGGGCTAGGGTTCAAAATCTACAGCTAGTCACTTTGCCAAAAAAAGGGTCATTTTTCACTGCAAAACCACGTTGCGTTTTGCGCCGTTTCCTGTCGCGGGCACTAGGCCGACCCGCACAAGTGAGGTACCATTTTTCTCGTAGGACTTTGGGGAACACGGGGTGGGTGGAAATTTGTGGATCCACGCAGATTCCAGAACTTTCCATCACAGAAATGTGGGGAAAATGAGTTGTTTTTGTCAATTTTTTACGTTTGCAAGGGATTCTGGGTAACAGACCATGGTGGGAGGCAGTCAAGTCACCCCATCCTGGATTCCCCTGGGTGTCTAGTTTTCAAAAATGTATAGGTTTGCTAGGTTTCCATAGGTGCCGGCAGGGCTAGGGTTCAAAATCTACAGCTAGTCACTTTGCCAAAAAAAGGGTCATTTTTCACTGCAAAACCACGTTGCGTTTTGCGCCGTTTCCTGTCGCGGGCACAAGGCCGACCCGCACAAGTGAGGTACCATTTTTCTCGTAGGACTTTGGGGAACGCGGGGTGGGTGGAAATTTGTGGATCCACGCAGATTCCAGAACTTTCCATCACAGAAATGTGGGGAAAATGTGTTTTTTTTGTCAATTTTTTACGTTTGCAAGGGATTCTGGGTAACAGACCATGGTGGGAGGCAGTCAAGTCACCCCATCCTGGATTCCCCTGGGTGTCTAGTTTTCAAAAATGTATAGGTTTGCTAGGTTTCCCTAGGTGCCGGCAGGGCTAGGGTTCAAAATCTACAGCTAGTCACTTTGCCAAAAAAAGGGTCATTTTTCACTGCAAAACCACGTTGCGTTTTGCGCCGTTTCCTGTCGCGGGCACTAGGCCGACCCGCACAAGTGAGGTACCATTTTTCTCGTAGGACTTTGGGGAACGCGGTGGGGTGGAAATTTGTGGATCCACGCAGATTCCAGAACTTTCCATCACAGAAATGTGGGGAAAATGTGGTTTTTTTGTCAATTTTTTACGTTTGCAAGGGATTCTGGGTAACAGACCAGGGTGGGAGGCAGTCAAGTCACCCCATCCTGGATTCCCCTGGGTGTCTAGTTTTCAAAAATGTATAGGTTTGCTAGGTTTCCCTAGGTGCCGGCAGGGCTAGGGTTCAAAATCTACAGCTAGTCACTTTGCCAAAAAAAGGGTCATTTTTCACTGCAAAACCACGTTGCGTTTTGCGCCGTTTCCTGTCGCGGGCACTAGGCCGACCCACACAAGTGAGGTACCATTTTTCTCGTAGGACTTTGGGGAACGCGGGGTGGGTGGAAATTTGTGGATCCACACAGATTCCAGAACTTTCCATCACAGAAATGTGGGGAAAATGTGTTTTTTTTGTCAATTTTTTACGTTTGCAAGGGATTCTGGGTAACAGACCATGGTGGGAGGCAGTCAAGTCACCCCATCCTGGATTCCCCTGGGTGTCTAGTTTTCAAAAATGTATAGGTTTGCTAGGTTTCCCTAGGTGCCGGCAGGGCTAGGGTTCAAAATCTACAGCTAGTCACTTTGCCAAAAAAAGGGTCATTTTTCACTGCAAAACCACGTTGCGTTTTGCGCCGTTTCCTGTCGCGGGCACTAGGCCGACCCGCACAAGTGAGGTACCATTTTTCTCGTAGGACTTTGGGGAACGCGGGGTGGGTGGAAATTTGTGGATCCACGCAGATTCCAGAACTTTCCATCACAGAAATGTGGGGAAAATGTGTTTTTTTTGTCACTTTTTTACGTTTGCAAGGGATTCTGGGTAACAGACCATGGTGGGAGGCAGTCAAGTCACCCCATCCTGGATTCCCCTGGGTGTCTAGTTTTCAAAAATGTATAGGTTTGCTAGGTTTCCATAGGTGCCGGCAGGGCTAGGGTTCAAAATCTACAGCTAGTCACTTTGCCAAAAAAAGGGTCATTTTTCACTGCAAAACCACGTTGCGTTTTGCGCCGTTTCCTGTCGCGGGCACAAGGCCGACCCGCACAAGTGAGGTACCATTTTTCTCGTAGGACTTTGGGGAACGCGGGGTGGGTGGAAATTTGTGGATCCACGCAGATTCCAGAACTTTCCATCACAGAAATGTGGGGAAAATGTGTTTTTTTTGTCAATTTTTTACGTTTGCAAGGGATTCTGGGTAACAGACCATGGTGGGAGGCAGTCAAGTCACCCCATCCTGGATTCCCCTGGGTGTCTAGTTTTCAAAAATGTATAGGTTTGCTAGGTTTCCCTAGGTGCCGGCAGGGCTAGGGTTCAAAATCTACAGCTAGTCACTTTGCCAAAAAAAGGGTCATTTTTCACTGCAAAACCACGTTGCGTTTTGCGCCGTTTCCTGTCGCGGGCACTAGGCCGACCCGCACAAGTGAGGTACCATTTTTCTCGTAGGACTTTGGGGAACGCGGGGGGGTGGAAATTTGTGGATCCACGCAGATTCCAGAACTTTCCATCACAGAAATGTGGGGAAAATGTGGTTTTTTTGTCAATTTTTTACGTTTGCAAGGGATTCTGGGTAACAGACCAGGGTGGGAGGCAGTCAAGTCACCCCATCCTGGATTCCCCTGGGTGTCTAGTTTTCAAAAATGTATAGGTTTGCTAGGTTTCCCTAGGTGCCGGCAGGGCTAGGGTTCAAAATCTACAGCTAGTCACTTTGCCAAAAAAAGGGTCATTTTTCACTGCAAAACCACGTTGCGTTTTGCGCCGTTTCCTGTCGCGGGCACTAGGCCGACCCGCACAAGTGAGGTACCATTTTTCTCGTAGGACTTTGGGGAACGCGGGGTGGGTGGAAATTTGTGGATCCACACAGATTCCAGAACTTTCCATCACAGAAATGTGGGGAAAATGTGTTTTTTTTGTCAATTTTTTACGTTTGCAAGGGATTCTGGGTAACAGACCATGGTGGGAGGCAGTCAAGTCACCCCATCCTGGATTCCCCTGGGTGTCTAGTTTTCAAAAATGTATAGGTTTGCTAGGTTTCCCTAGGTGCCGGCAGGGCTAGGGTTCAAAATCTACAGCTAGTCACTTTGCCAAAAAAAGGGTCATTTTTCACTGCAAAACCACGTTGCGTTTTGCGCCGTTTCCTGTCGCGGGCACTAGGCCGACCCGCACAAGTGAGGTACCATTTTTCTCGTAGGACTTTGGGGAACGCGGGGTGGGTGGAAATTTGTGGATCCACGCAGATTCCAGAACTTTCCATCACAGAAATGTGGGGAAAATGTGTTTTTTTTGTCACTTTTTTACGTTTGCAAGGGATTCTGGGTAACAGACCATGGTGGGAGGCAGTCAAGTCACCCCATCCTGGATTCCCCTGGGTGTCTAGTTTTCAAAAATGTATAGGTTTGCTAGGTTTCCCTAGGTGCCGGCAGGGCTAGGGTTCAAAATCTACAGCTAGTCACTTTGCCAAAAAAAGGGTCATTTTTCACTGCAAAACCACGTTGCGTTTTGCGCCGTTTCCTGTCGCGGGCACTAGGCCGACCCGCACAAGTGAGGTACCATTTTTCTCGTAGGACTTTGGGGAACACGGGGTGGGTGGAAATTTGTGGATCCACGCAGATTCCAGAACTTTCCATCACAGAAATGTGGGGAAAATGAGTTGTTTTTGTCAATTTTTTACGTTTGCAAGGGATTCTGGGTAACAGACCATGGTGGGAGGCAGTCAAGTCACCCCATCCTGGATTCCCCTGGGTGTCTAGTTTTCAAAAATGTATAGGTTTGCTAGGTTTCCATAGGTGCCGGCAGGGCTAGGGTTCAAAATCTACAGCTAGTCACTTTGCCAAAAAAAGGGTCATTTTTCACTGCAAAACCACGTTGCGTTTTGCGCCGTTTCCTGTCGCGGGCACTAGGCCGACCCGCACAAGTGAGGTACCATTTTTCTCGTAGGACTTTGGGGAACGCGGGGTGGGTGGAAATTTGTGGATCCACGCAGATTCCAGAACTTTCCATCACAGAAATGTGGGGAAAATGTGTTTTTTTGTCACTTTTTTACGTTTGCAAGGGATTCTGGGTAACAGACCATGGTGGGAGGCAGTCAAGTCACCCCATCCTGGATTCCCCTGGGTGTCTAGTTTTCAAAAATGTATAGGTTTGCTAGGTTTCCCTAGGTGCCGGCAGGGCTAGGGTTCAAAATCTACAGCTAGTCACTTTGCCAAAAAAAGGGTCATTTTTCACTGCAAAACCACGTTGCGTTTTGCGCCGTTTCCTGTCGCGGGCACTAGGCCGACCCGCACAAGTGAGGTACCATTTTTCTCGTAGGACTTTGGGGAACGCGGGGTGGGTGGAAATTTGTGGATCCACGCAGATTCCAGAACTTTCCATCACAGAAATGTGGGGAAAATGTGTTTTTTTTGTCAATTTTTTACGTTTGCAAGGGATTCTGGGTAACAGACCATGGTGGGAGGCAGTCAAGTCACCCCATCCTGGATTCCCCTGGGTGTCTAGTTTTCAAAAATGTATAGGTTTGCTAGGTTTCCCTAGGTGCCAGCAGGGCTAGGGTTCAAAATCTACAGCTAGTCACTTTGCCAAAAAAAGGGTCATTTTTCGCTGCAAAACCACGTTGCGTTTTGCGCCGTTTCCTGTCGCGGGCACTAGGCCGACCCGCACAAGTGAGGTACCATTTTTCTCGTAGGACTTTGGGGAACGCGGGGTGGGTGGAAATTTGTGGATCCACGCAGATTCCAGAACTTTCCATCACAGAAATGTGGGGAAAATGTGTTTTTTTTGTCAATTTTTTACGTTTGCAAGGGATTCTGGGTAACAGACCATGGTGGGAGGCAGTCAAGTCACCCCATCCTGGATTCCCCTGGGTGTCTAGTTTTCAAAAATGTATAGGTTTGCTAGGTTTCCCTAGGTGCCGGCAGGGCTAGGGTTCAAAATCTACAGCTAGTCACTTTGCCAAAAAAAGGGTCATTTTTCACTGCAAAACCACGTTGCGTTTTGCGCCGTTTCCTGTCGCGGGCACTAGGCCGACCCGCACAAGTGAGGTACCATTTTTCTCGTAGGACTTTGGGGAACGCGGGGTGGGTGGAAATTTGTGGATCCACGCAGATTCCAGAACTTTCCATCACAGAAATGTGGGGAAAATGTGTTTTTTTTGTCAATTTTTTACGTTTGCAAGGGATTCTGGGTAACAGACCATGGTGGGAGGCAGTCAAGTCACCCCATCCTGGATTCCCCTGGGTGTCTAGTTTTCAAAAATGTATAGGTTTGCTAGGTTTCCCTAGGTGCCAGCAGGGCTAGGGTTCAAAATCTACAGCTAGTCACTTTGCCAAAAAAAGGGTCATTTTTCGCTGCAAAACCACGTTGCGTTTTGCGCCGTTTCCTGTCGCGGGCACTAGGCCGACCCGCACAAGTGAGGTACCATTTTTCTCGTAGGACTTTGGGGAACGCGGGGTGGGTGGAAATTTGTGGATCCACGCAGATTCCAGAACTTTCCATCACAGAAATGTGGGGAAAATGTGTTTTTTTTGTCAATTTTTTACGTTTGCAAGGGATTCTGGGTAACAGACCATGGTGGGAGGCAGTCAAGTCACCCCATCCTGGATTCCCCTGGGTGTCTAGTTTTCAAAAATGTATAGGTTTGCTAGGTTTCCCTAGGTGCCGGCAGGGCTAGGGTTCAAAATCTACAGCTAGTCACTTTGCCAAAAAAAGGGTCATTTTTCACTGCAAAACCACGTTGCGTTTTGCGCCGTTTCCTGTCGCGGGCACAAGGCCGACCCGCACAAGTGAGGTACCATTTTTCTCGTAGGACTTTGGGGAACGCGGGGTGGGTGGAAATTTGTGGATCCACGCAGATTCCAGAACTTTCCATCACAGAAATGTGGGGAAAATGTGTTTTTTTTGTCAATTTTTTACGTTTGCAAGGGATTCTGGGTAACAGACCATGGTGGGAGGCAGTCAAGTCACCCCATCCTGGATTCCCCTGGGTGTCTAGTTTTCAAAAATGTATAGGTTTGCTAGGTTTCCCTAGGTGCCGGCAGGGCTAGGGTTCAAAATCTACAGCTAGTCACTTTGCCAAAAAAAGGGTCATTTTTCACTGCAAAACCACGTTGCGTTTTGCGCCGTTTCCTGTCGCGGGCACTAGGCCGACCCGCACAAGTGAGGTACCATTTTTCTCGTAGGACTTTGGGGAACGCGGGGGGGTGGAAATTTGTGGATCCACGCAGATTCCAGAACTTTCCATCACAGAAATGTGGGGAAAATGTGGTTTTTTTGTCAATTTTTTACGTTTGCAAGGGATTCTGGGTAACAGACCAGGGTGGGAGGCAGTCAAGTCACCCCATCCTGGATTCCCCTGGGTGTCTAGTTTTCAAAAATGTATAGGTTTGCTAGGTTTCCCTAGGTGCCGGCAGGGCTAGGGTTCAAAATCTACAGCTAGTCACTTTGCCAAAAAAAGGGTCATTTTTCACTGCAAAACCACGTTGCGTTTTGCGCCGTTTCCTGTCGCGGGCACTAGGCCGACCCGCACAAGTGAGGTACCATTTTTCTCGTAGGACTTTGGGGAACGCGGGGTGGGTGGAAATTTGTGGATCCACACAGATTCCAGAACTTTCCATCACAGAAATGTGGGGAAAATGTGTTTTTTTTGTCAATTTTTTACGTTTGCAAGGGATTCTGGGTAACAGACCATGGTGGGAGGCAGTCAAGTCACCCCATCCTGGATTCCCCTGGGTGTCTAGTTTTCAAAAATGTATAGGTTTGCTAGGTTTCCCTAGGTGCCGGCAGGGCTAGGGTTCAAAATCTACAGCTAGTCACTTTGCCAAAAAAAGGGTCATTTTTCACTGCAAAACCACGTTGCGTTTTGCGCCGTTTCCTGTCGCGGGCACTAGGCCGACCCGCACAAGTGAGGTACCATTTTTCTCGTAGGACTTTGGGGAACGCGGGGTGGGTGGAAATTTGTGGATCCACGCAGATTCCAGAACTTTCCATCACAGAAATGTGGGGAAAATGTGTTTTTTTTGTCACTTTTTTACGTTTGCAAGGGATTCTGGGTAACAGACCATGGTGGGAGGCAGTCAAGTCACCCCATCCTGGATTCCCCTGGGTGTCTAGTTTTCAAAAATGTATAGGTTTGCTAGGTTTCCCTAGGTGCCGGCAGGGCTAGGGTTCAAAATCTACAGCTAGTCACTTTGCCAAAAAAAGGGTCATTTTTCACTGCAAAACCACGTTGCGTTTTGCGCCGTTTCCTGTCGCGGGCACTAGGCCGACCCGCACAAGTGAGGTACCATTTTTCTCGTAGGACTTTGGGGAACGCGGGGTGGGTGGAAATTTGTGGATCCACGCAGATTCCAGAACTTTCCATCACAGAAATGTGGGGAAAATGTGTTTTTTTTGTCAATTTTTTACGTTTGCAAGGGATTCTGGGTAACAGACCATGGTGGGAGGCAGTCAAGTCACCCCATCCTGGATTCCCCTGGGTGTCTAGTTTTCAAAAATGTATAGGTTTGCTAGGTTTCCCTAGGTGCCGGCAGGGCTAGGGTTCAAAATCTACAGCTAGTCACTTTGCCAAAAAAAGGGTCATTTTTCGCTGCAAAACCACGTTGCGTTTTGCGCCGTTTCCTGTCGCGGGCACTAGGCCGACCCGCACAAGTGAGGTACCATTTTTCTCGTAGGGCTTTGGGGAACGCGGGGTGGGTGGAAATTTGTGGATCCACGCAGATTCCAGAACTTTCCATCACAGAAATGTGGGGAAAATTTGTTTGTTTTGTCAATTTTTTACGTTTGCAAGGGATTCTGGGTAACAGACCATGGTGGGAGGCAGTCAAGTCACCCCATCCTGGATTCCCCTGGGTGTCTAGTTTTCAAAAATGTATAGGTTTGCTAGGTTTCCCTAGGTGCCGGCAGGGCTAGGGTTCAAAATCTACAGCTAGTCACTTTGCCAAAAAAAGGGTCATTTTTCACTGCAAAACCACGTTGCGTTTTGCGCCGTTTCCTGTCGCGGGCACAAGGCCGACCCGCACAAGTGAGGTACCATTTTTCTCGTAGGACTTTGGGGAACGCGGGGTGGGTGGAAATTTGTGGATCCACGCAGATTCCAGAACTTTCCATCACAGAAATGTGGGGAAAATGTGTTTTTTTTGTCAATTTTTTACGTTTGCAAGGGATTCTGGGTAACAGACCATGGTGGGAGGCAGTCAAGTCACCCCATCCTGGATTCCCCTGGGTGTCTAGTTTTCAAAAATGTATAGGTTTGCTAGGTTTCCCTAGGTGCCGGCAGGGCTAGGGTTCAAAATCTACAGCTAGTCACTTTGCCAAAAAAAGGGTCATTTTTCACTGCAAAACCACGTTGCGTTTTGCGCCGTTTCCTGTCGCGGGCACTAGGCCGACCCGCACAAGTGAGGTACCATTTTTCTCGTAGGACTTTGGGGAACGCGGGGGGGTGGAAATTTGTGGATCCACGCAGATTCCAGAACTTTCCATCACAGAAATGTGGGGAAAATGTGGTTTTTTTGTCAATTTTTTACGTTTGCAAGGGATTCTGGGTAACAGACCAGGGTGGGAGGCAGTCAAGTCACCCCATCCTGGATTCCCCTGGGTGTCTAGTTTTCAAAAATGTATAGGTTTGCTAGGTTTCCCTAGGTGCCGGCAGGGCTAGGGTTCAAAATCTACAGCTAGTCACTTTGCCAAAAAAAGGGTCATTTTTCACTGCAAAACCACGTTGCGTTTTGCGCCGTTTCCTGTCGCGGGCACTAGGCCGACCCGCACAAGTGAGGTACCATTTTTCTCGTAGGACTTTGGGGAACGCGGGGTGGGTGGAAATTTGTGGATCCACACAGATTCCAGAACTTTCCATCACAGAAATGTGGGGAAAATGTGTTTTTTTTGTCAATTTTTTACGTTTGCAAGGGATTCTGGGTAACAGACCATGGTGGGAGGCAGTCAAGTCACCCCATCCTGGATTCCCCTGGGTGTCTAGTTTTCAAAAATGTATAGGTTTGCTAGGTTTCCCTAGGTGCCGGCAGGGCTAGGGTTCAAAATCTACAGCTAGTCACTTTGCCAAAAAAAGGGTCATTTTTCACTGCAAAACCACGTTGCGTTTTGCGCCGTTTCCTGTCGCGGGCACTAGGCCGACCCGCACAAGTGAGGTACCATTTTTCTCGTAGGACTTTGGGGAACGCGGGGTGGGTGGAAATTTGTGGATCCACGCAGATTCCAGAACTTTCCATCACAGAAATGTGGGGAAAATGTGTTTTTTTTGTCACTTTTTTACGTTTGCAAGGGATTCTGGGTAACAGACCATGGTGGGAGGCAGTCAAGTCACCCCATCCTGGATTCCCCTGGGTGTCTAGTTTTCAAAAATGTATAGGTTTGCTAGGTTTCCCTAGGTGCCGGCAGGGCTAGGGTTCAAAATCTACAGCTAGTCACTTTGCCAAAAAAAGGGTCATTTTTCACTGCAAAACCACGTTGCGTTTTGCGCCGTTTCCTGTCGCGGGCACTAGGCCGACCCGCACAAGTGAGGTACCATTTTTCTCGTAGGACTTTGGGGAACGCGGGGTGGGTGGAAATTTGTGGATCCACGCAGATTCCAGAACTTTCCATCACAGAAATGTGGGGAAAATGTGTTTTTTTTGTCAATTTTTTACGTTTGCAAGGGATTCTGGGTAACAGACCATGGTGGGAGGCAGTCAAGTCACCCCATCCTGGATTCCCCTGGGTGTCTAGTTTTCAAAAATGTATAGGTTTGCTAGGTTTCCCTAGGTGCCGGCAGGGCTAGGGTTCAAAATCTACAGCTAGTCACTTTGCCAAAAAAAGGGTCATTTTTCGCTGCAAAACCACGTTGCGTTTTGCGCCGTTTCCTGTCGCGGGCACTAGGCCGACCCGCACAAGTGAGGTACCATTTTTCTCGTAGGGCTTTGGGGAACGCGGGGTGGGTGGAAATTTGTGGATCCACGCAGATTCCAGAACTTTCCATCACAGAAATGTGGGGAAAATTTGTTTGTTTTGTCAATTTTTTACGTTTGCAAGGGATTCTGGGTAACAGACCATGGTGGGAGGCAGTCAAGTCACCCCATCCTGGATTCCCCTGGGTGTATAGTTTTCAAAAATGTATAGGTTTGCTAGGTTTCCCTAGGTGCCGGCAGGGCTAGGGTTCAAAATCTACAGCTAGTCACTTTGCCAAAAAAAGGGTCATTTTTCACTGCAAAACCACGTTGCGTTTTGCGCCGTTTCCTGTCGCGGGCACTAGGCCGACCCGCACAAGTGAGGTACCATTTTTCTCGTAGGACTTTGGGGAACACGGGGTGGGTGGAAATTTGTGGATCCACGCAGATTCCAGAACTTTCCATCACAGAAATGTGGGGAAAATGAGTTGTTTTTGTCAATTTTTTACGTTTGCAAGGGATTCTGGGTAACAGACCATGGTGGGAGGCAGTCAAGTCACCCCATCCTGGATTCCCCTGGGTGTCTAGTTTTCAAAAATGTATAGGTTTGCTAGGTTTCCATAGGTGCCGGCAGGGCTAGGGTTCAAAATCTACAGCTAGTCACTTTGCCAAAAAAAGGGTCATTTTTCACTGCAAAACCACGTTGCGTTTTGCGCCGTTTCCTGTCGCGGGCACTAGGCCGACCCGCACAAGTGAGGTACCATTTTTCTCGTAGGACTTTGGGGAACGCGGGGTGGGTGGAAATTTGTGGATCCACGCAGATTCCAGAACTTTCCATCACAGAAATGTGGGGAAAATGTGTTTTTTTTGTCACTTTTTTACGTTTGCAAGGGATTCTGGGTAACAGACCATGGTGGGAGGCAGTCAAGTCACCCCATCCTGGATTCCCCTGGGTGTCTAGTTTTCAAAAATGTATAGGTGTGCTAGGTTTCCCTAGGTGCCGGCAGGGCTAGGGTTCAAAATCTACAGCTAGTCACTTTGCCAAAAAAAGGGTCATTTTTCGCTGCAAAACCACGTTGCGTTTTGCACCGTTTCCTGTCGCGGGCACTAGGCCGACCCGCACAAGTGAGGTACCATTTTTCTCGTAGGACTTTGGGGAACGAGGGGTGGGTGGAAATTTGTGGATCCACGCAGATTCCAGAACTTTCCATCACAGAAATGTGGGGAAAATGTGGTTTTTTTGTTAATTTTTTACGTTTGCAAGGGATTCTGGGTAACAGACCATGGTGGGAGGCAGTCAAGTCACCCCATCCTGGATTCTCCTGGGTGTCTAGTTTTCAAAAATGTATAGGTTTGCTAGGTTTCCCTAGGTGCCGGCAGGGCTAGGGTTCAAAATCTACAGCTAGTCACTTTGCCAAAAAAAGGGTCATTTTTCGCTGCAAAACCACGTTGCGTTTTGCGCCGTTTTCTGTCGCGGGCACTAGGCCGACCCGCACAAGTGAGGTACCATTTTTCTCGTAGGACTTTGAGGAACGCGGGGTGGGTGGAAATTTGTGGATCCACGCAGATTCCAGAACTTTCCATCACAGAAATGTGGGGAAAATGTGTTTTTTTTGTCAATTTTTTACGTTTCCAAGGGATTCTGGGTAACAGACCATGGTGGGAGGCAGTCAAGTCACCCCATCCTGGATTCCCCTGGGTGTCTAGTTTTCAAAAATGTATAGGTTTGCTAGGTTTCCCTAGGTGCCGGCAGGGCTAGGGTTCAAAATCTACAGCTAGTCACTTTGCCAAAAAAAGGGTCATTTTTCACTGCAAAACCACGTTGCGTTTTGCGCCGTTTCCTGTCGCGGGCACAAGGCCGACCCGCACAAGTGAGGTACCATTTTTCTCGTAGGACTTTGGGGAACGCGGGGTGGGTGGAAATTTGTGGATCCACGCAGATTCCAGAACTTTCCATCACAGAAATGTGGGGAAAATGTGTTTTTTTTGTCAATTTTTTACGTTTGCAAGGGATTCTGGGTAACAGACCATGGTGGGAGGCAGTCAAGTCACCCCATCCTGGATTCCCCTGGGTGTCTAGTTTTTAAAAATGTATAGGTTTGCTAGGTTTCCCTAGGTGCCGGCAGGGCTAGGGTTCAAAATCTACAGCCAGTCACTTTGCCAAAAAAAGGGTCATTTTTCACTGCAAAACCACGTTGCGTTTTGCGCAGTTTCCTGTCGCGGGCACTAGGCCGACCCGCACAAGTGAGGTACCATTTTTCTCGTAGGACTTTGGGGAACGCGGGGGGGTGGAAATTTGTGGATCCACGCAGATTCCAGAACTTTCCATCACAGAAATGTGGGGAAAATGTGGTTTTTTTGTCAATTTTTTACGTTTGCAAGGGATTCTGGGTAACAGACCAGGGTGGGAGGCAGTCAAGTCACCCCATCCTGGATTCCCCTGGGTGTCTAGTTTTCAAAAATGTATAGGTTTGCTAGGTTTCCCTAGGTGCCGGCAGGGCTAGGGTTCAAAATCTACAGCTAGTCACTTTGCCAAAAAAAGGGTCATTTTTCACTGCAAAACCACGTTGCGTTTTGCGCCGTTTCCTGTCGCGGGCACTAGGCCGACCCGCACAAGTGAGGTACCATTTTTCTCGTAGGACTTTGGGGAACGCGGGGTGGGTGGAAATTTGTGGATCCACGCAGATTCCAGAACTTTCCATCACAGAAATGTGGGGAAAATGTGTTTTTTTTGTCAATTTTTTACGTTTGCAAGGGATTCTGGGTAACAGACCATGGTGGGAGGCAGTCAAGTCACCCCATCCTGGATTCCCCTGGGTGTCTAGTTTTCAAAAATGTATAGGTTTGCTAGGTTTCCCTAGGTGCCGGCAGGGCTAGGGTTCAAAATCTACAGCTAGTCACTTTGCCAAAAAAAGGGTCATTTTTCACTGCAAAACCACGTTGCGTTTTGCGCCGTTTCCTGTCGCGGGCACTAGGCCGACCTGCACAAGTGAGGTACCATTTTTCTCGTAGGACTTTGGGGAACGCGGGGTGGGTGGAAATTTGTGGATCCACGCAGATTCCAGAACTTTCCATCACAGAAATGTGGGGAAAATGTGTTTTTTTTGTCACTTTTTTACGTTTGCAAGGGATTCTGGGTAACAGACCATGGTGGGAGGCAGTCAAGTCACCCCATCCTGGATTCCCCTGGGTGTCTAGTTTTCAAAAATGTATAGGTTTGCTAGGTTTCCCTAGGTGCCGGCAGGGCTAGGGTTCAAAATCTACAGCTAGTCACTTTGCCAAAAAAAGGGTCATTTTTCACTGCAAAACCACGTTGCGTTTTGCGCCGTTTCCTGTCGCGGGCACTAGGCCGACCCGCACAAGTGAGGTACCATTTTTCTCGTAGGACTTTGGGGAACGCGGGGTGGGTGGAAATTTGTGGATCCACGCAGATTCCAGAACTTTCCATCACAGAAATGTGGGGAAAATGTGTTTTTTTTGTCAATTTTTTACGTTTGCAAGGGATTCTGGGTAACAGACCATGGTGGGAGGCAGTCAAGTCACCCCATCCTGGATTCCCCTGGGTGTCTAGTTTTCAAAAATGTATAGGTTTGCTAGGTTTCCCTAGGTGCCGGCAGGGCTAGGGTTCAAAATCTACAGCTAGTCACTTTGCCAAAAAAAGGGTCATTTTTCGCTGCAAAACCACGTTGCGTTTTGCGCCGTTTCCTGTCGCGGGCACTAGGCCGACCCGCACAAGTGAGGTACCATTTTTCTCGTAGGGCTTTGGGGAACGCGGGGTGGGTGGAAATTTGTGGATCCACGCAGATTCCAGAACTTTCCATCACAGAAATGTGGGGAAAATGTGTTTGTTTTGTCAATTTTTTACGTTTGCAAGGGATTCTGGGTAACAGACCATGGTGGGAGGCAGTCAAGTCACCCCATCCTGGATTCCCCTGGGTGTCTAGTTTTCAAAAATGTATAGGTTTGCTAGGTTTCCCTAGGTGCCGGCAGGGCTAGGGTTCAAAATCTACAGCTAGTCACTTTGCCAAAAAAAGGGTCATTTTTCACTGCAAAACCACGTTGCGTTTTGCGCCGTTTCCTGTCGCGGGCACTAGGCCGACCCGCACAAGTGAGGTACCATTTTTCTCGTAGGACTTTGGGGAACACGGGGTGGGTGGAAATTTGTGGATCCACGCAGATTCCAGAACTTTCCATCACAGAAATGTGGGGAAAATGAGTTGTTTTTGTCAATTTTTTACGTTTGCAAGGGATTCTGGGTAACAGACCATGGTGGGAGGCAGTCAAGTCACCCCATCCTGGATTCCCCTGGGTGTCTAGTTTTCAAAAATGTATAGGTTTGCTAGGTTTCCATAGGTGCCGGCAGGGCTAGGGTTCAAAATCTACAGCTAGTCACTTTGCCAAAAAAAGGGTCATTTTTCACTGCAAAACCACGTTGCGTTTTGCGCCGTTTCCTGTCGCGGGCACTAGGCCGACCCGCACAAGTGAGGTACCATTTTTCTCGTAGGACTTTGGGGAACGCGGGGTGGGTGGAAATTTGTGGATCCACGCAGATTCCAGAACTTTCCATCACAGAAATGTGGGGAAAATGTGTTTTTTTTGTCACTTTTTTACGTTTGCAAGGGATTCTGGGTAACAGGCCATGGTGGGAGGCAGTCAAGTCACCCCATCCTGGATTCCCCTGGGTGTCTAGTTTTCAAAAATGTATAGGTGTGCTAGGTTTCCCTAGGTGCCGGCAGGGCTAGGGTTCAAAATCTACAGCTAGTCACTTTGCCAAAAAAAGGGTCATTTTTCGCTGCAAAACCACGTTGCGTTTTGCACCGTTTCCTGTCGCGGGCACTAGGCCGACCCGCACAAGTGAGGTACCATTTTTCTCGTAGGACTTTGGGGAACGAGGGGTGGGTGGAAATTTGTGGATCCACGCAGATTCCAGAACTTTCCATCACAGAAATGTGGGGAAAATGTGGTTTTTTTGTTAATTTTTTACGTTTGCAAGGGATTCTGGGTAACAGACCATGGTGGGAGGCAGTCAAGTCACCCCATCCTGGATTCTCCTGGGTGTCTAGTTTTCAAAAATGTATAGGTTTGCTAGGTTTCCCTAGGTGCCGGCAGGGCTAGGGTTCAAAATCTACAGCTAGTCACTTTGCCAAAAAAAGGGTCATTTTTCGCTGCAAAACCACGTTGCGTTTTGCGCCGTTTTCTGTCGCGGGCACTAGGCCGACCCGCACAAGTGAGGTACCATTTTTCTCGTAGGACTTTGAGGAACGCGGGGTGGGTGGAAATTTGTGGATCCACGCAGATTCCAGAACTTTCCATCACAGAAATGTGGGGAAAATGTGTTTTTTTTGTCAATTTTTTACGTTTCCAAGGGATTCTGGGTAACAGACCATGGTGGGAGGCAGTCAAGTCACCCCATCCTGGATTCCCCTGGGTGTCTAGTTTTCAGAAATGTATAGGTTTGCTAGGTTTCCCTAGGTGCCGGCAGGGCTAGGGTTCAAAATCTACAGCTAGTCACTTTGCCAAAAAAAGGGTCATTTTTCGCTGCAAAACCACGTTGCGTTTTGCGCCGTTTCCTGTCGCGGGCACTAGGCCGACCCGCACAAGTGAGGTACCATTTTTCTCGTAGGACTTTGGGGAACACGGGGTGTGTGGAAATTTGTGGATCCACGCAGATTCCAGAACTTTCCATCACAGAAATGTGGGGAAAATGTGGTTTTTTTGTCAATTTTTTACGTTTGCAAGGGATTCTGGGTAACAGACCATGGTGGGAGGCAGTCAAGTCACCCCATCCTGGATTCCCCTGGGTGTCTAGTTTTCAAAAATGTATAGGTTTGCTAGGTTTCCCTAGGTGCCGGCAGGGCTAGGGTTCAAAATCTACAGCTAGTCACTTTGCCAAAAAAAGGGTCATTTTTCACTGCAAAACCACGTTGCGTTTTGCGCCGTTTCCTGTCGCGGGCACTAGGCCGACCCGCACAAGTGAGGTACCATTTTTCTCGTAGGACTTTGGGGAACACGGGGTGGGTGGAAATTTGTGGATCCACGCAGATTCCAGAACTTTCCATCACAGAAATGTGGGGAAAATGTGTTTTTTTTGTCAATTTTTTACGTTTGCAAGGGATTCTGGGTAACAGACCATGGTGGGAGGCAGTCAAGTCACCCCATCCTGGATTCCCCTGGGTGTCTAGTTTTCAGAAATGTATAGGTTTGCTAGGTTTCCCTAGGTGCCGGCAGGGCTAGGGTTCAAAATCTACAGCTAGTCACTTTGCCAAAAAAAGGGTCATTTTTCGCTGCAAAACCACGTTGCGTTTTGCGCCGTTTCCTGTCGCGGGCACTAGGCCGACCCGCACAAGTGAGGTACCATTTTTCTCGTAGGACTTTGGGGAACACGGGGTGGGTGGAAATTTGTGGATCCACGCAGATTCCAGAACTTTCCATCACAGAAATGTGGGGAAAATGTGTTTTTTTTGTCAATTTTTTACGTTTGCAAGGGATTCTGGGTAACAGACCATGGTGGGAGGCAGTCAAGTCACCCCATCCTGGATTCCCCTGGGTGTCTAGTTTTCAAAAATGTATAGGTTTGCTAGGTTTCCCTAGGTGCCGGCAGGGCTAGGGTTCAAAATCTACAGCTAGTCACTTTGCCAAAAAAAGGGTCATTTTTCACTGCAAAACCACGTTGCGTTTTGCGCCGTTTCCTGTCGCGGGCACTAGGCCGACCCGCACAAGTGAGGTACCATTTTTCTCGTAGGACTTTGGGGAACGCGGGGTGGGTGGAAATTTGTGGATCCACGCAGATTCCAGAACTTTCCATCACAGAAATGTGGGGAAAATGTGTTTTTTTTGTCAATTTTTTACGTTTGCAAGGGATTCTGGGTAACAGACCATGGTGGGAGGCAGTCAAGTCACCCCATCCTGGATTCCCCTGGGTGTCTAGTTTTCAAAAATGTATAGGTTTGCTAGGTTTCCCTAGGTGCCGGCAGGGCTAGGGTTCAAAATCTACAGCTAGTCACTTTGCCAAAAAAAGGGTCATTTTTCACTGCAAAACCACGTTGCGTTTTGCGCCGTTTCCTGTCGCGGGCACTAGGCCGACCCGCACAAGTGAGGTACCATTTTTCTCGTAGGACTTTGGGGAACGCGGGGTGGGTGGAAATTTGTGGATCCACGCAGATTCCAGAACTTTCCATCACAGAAATGTGGGGAAAATGTGTTTTTTTTGTCACTTTTTTACGTTTGCAAGGGATTCTGGGTAACAGACCATGGTGGGAGGCAGTCAAGTCACCCCATCCTGGATTCCCCTGGGTGTCTAGTTTTCAAAAATGTATAGGTTTGCTAGGTTTCCCTAGGTGCCGGCAGGGCTAGGGTTCAAAATCTACAGCTAGTCACTTTGCCAAAAAAAGGGTCATTTTTCACTGCAAAACCACGTTGCTTTTTGCGCCGTTTCCTGTCGCGGGCACTAGGCCGACCCGCACAAGTGAGGTACCATTTTTCTCGTAGGACTTTGGGGAACGCGGGGTGGGTGGAAATTTGTGGATCCACGCAGATTCCAGAACTTTCCATCACAGAAATGTGGGGAAAATGTGTTTTTTTTGTCAATTTTTTACGTTTGCAAGGGATTCTGGGTAACAGACCATGGTGGGAGGCAGTCAAGTCACCCCATCCTGGATTCCCCTGGGTGTCTAGTTTTCAAAAATGTATAGGTTTGCTAGGTTTCCCTAGGTGCCGGCAGGGCTAGGGTTCAAAATCTACAGCTAGTCACTTTGCCAAAAAAAGGGTCATTTTTCGCTGCAAAACCACGTTGTGTTTTGCGCCGTTTCCTGTCGCGGGCACTAGGCCGACCCGCACAAGTGAGGTACCATTTTTCTCGTAGGACTTTGGGGAACGCGGGGTGGGTGGAAATTTGTGGATCCACGCAGATTCCAGAACTTTCCATCACAGAAATGTGGGGAAAATTTGTTTGTTTTGTCAATTTTTTACGTTTGCAAGGGATTCTGGGTAACAGACCATGGTGGGAGGCAGTCAAGTCACCCCATCCTGGATTCCCCTGGGTGTCTAGTTTTTAAAAATGTATAGGTTTGCTAGGTTTCCCTAGGTGCCGGCAGGGCTAGGGTTCAAAATCTACAGCTAGTCACTTTGCCAAAAAAAGGGTCATTTTTCACTGCAAAACCACGTTGCGTTTTGCGCCGTTTCCTGTCGCGGGCACTAGGCCGACCCGCACAAGTGAGGTACCATTTTTCTCGTAGGACTTTGGGGAACACGGGGTGGGTGGAAATTTGTGGATCCACGCAGATTCCAGAACTTTCCATCACAGAAATGTGGGGAAAATGTGTTGTTTTTGTCAATTTTTTACGTTTGCAAGGGATTCTGGGTAACAGACCATGGTGGGAGGCAGTCAAGTCACCCCATCCTGGATTCCCCTGGGTGTCTAGTTTTCAAAAATGTATAGGTTTGCTAGGTTTCCCTAGGTGCCGGCAGGGCTAGGGTTCAAAATCTACAGCTAGTCACTTTGCCAAAAAAAGGGTAATTTTTCACTGCAAAACCACGTTGCGTTTTGCGCCGTTTCCTGTCGCGGGCACTAGGCCGACCCGCACAAGTGAGGTACCATTTTTCTCGAAGGACTTTGGGGAACGCGGGGTGGGTGGAAATTTGTGGATCCACGCAGATTCCAGAACTTTCCATCACAGAAATGTGGGGAAAATGTGTTTTTTTTGTCAATTTTTTACGTTTGCAAGGGATTCTGGGTAACAGACCATGGTGGGAGGCAATCAAGTCACCCCATCCTGGATTCCCCTGGGTGTCTAGTTTTCAAAAATGTATAGGTTTGCTAGGTTTCCCTAGGTGCCGGCAGGGCTAGGGTTCAAAATCTACAGCTAGTCACTTTGCCAAAAAAAGGGTCATTTTTCACTGCAAAACCACGTTGCGTTTTGCGCCGTTTCCTGTCGCGGGCACTAGGCCGACCCGCACAAGTGAGGTACCATTTTTCTCGTAGCACTTTGGGGAACGCGGGGTGGGTGGAAATTTGTGGATCCACGCAGATTCCAGAACTTTCCATCACAGAAATGTGGGGAAAATGTGTTTTTTTTGTCAATTTTTTACGTTTGCAAGGGATTCTGGGTAACAGACCATGATGGGAGGCAGTCAAGTCACCCCATCCTGGATTCCCCTGGGTGTCTAGTTTTCAAAAATGTATAGGTTTGCTAGGGTTCCCTAGGTGCCGGCAGGGCTAGGGTTCAAAATCTACAGCTAGTCACTTTGCCAAAAAAAGGGTCATTTTTCACTGCAAAACCACGTTGCGTTTTGCACCGTTTCCTGTCGCGGGCACTAGGCCGACCCGCACAAGTGAGGTACCATTTTTCTCGTAGGACTTTGGGGAACGCGGGGTGGGTGGAAATTTGTGGATCCACGCAGATTCCAGAACTTTCCATCACAGAAATGTGGGGAAAATGTGTTTTTTTTGTCAATTTTTTACGTTTGCAAGGGATTCTGGGTAACAGACCATGGTGGGAGGCAGTCAAGTCACCCCATCCTGGATTCCCCTGGGTGTCTAGTTTTCAAAAATGTATAGGTTTGCTAGGTTTCCCTAGGTGCCGGCAGGGCTAGGGTTCAAAATCTACAGCTAGTCACTTTGCCAAAAAAAGGGTCATTTTTCACTGCAAAACCACGTTGCGTTTTGCGCCGTTTCCTGTCGCGGGCACAAGGCCGACCCGCACAAGTGAGGTACCATTTTTCTCGTAGGACTTTGGGGAACGCGGGGTGGGTGGAAATTTGTGGATCCACGCAGATTCCAGAACTTTCCATCACAGAAATGTGGGGAAAATGTGTTTTTTTTGTCAATTTTTTACGTTTGCAAGGGATTCTGGGTAACAGACCATGGTGGGAGGCAGTCAAGTCACCCCATCCTGGATTCCCCTGGGTGTCTAGTTTTCAAAAATGTATAGGTTTGCTAGGTTTCCCTAGGTGCCGGCAGGGCTAGGGTTCAAAATCTACAGCTAGTCACTTTGCCAAAAAAAGGGTCATTTTTCACTGCAAAACCACGTTGCGTTTTGCGCCGTTTCCTGTCGCGGGCACTAGGCCGACCCGCACAAGTGAGGTACCATTTTTCTCGTAGGACTTTGGGGAACGCGGGGGGGTGGAAATTTGTGGATCCACGCAGATTCCAGAACTTTCCATCACAGAAATGTGGGGAAAATGTGTTTTTTTTGTCAATTTTTTACGTTTGCAAGGGATTCTGGGTAACAGACCAGGGTGGGAGGCAGTCAAGTCACCCCATCCTGGATTCCCCTGGGTGTCTAGTTTTCAAAAATGTATAGGTTTGCTAGGTTTCCCTAGGTGCCGGCAGGGCTAGGGTTCAAAATCTACAGCTAGTCACTTTGCCAAAAAAAGGGTCATTTTTCACTGCAAAACCACGTTGCGTTTTGCGCCGTTTCCTGTCGCGGGCACTAGGCCGACCCGCACAAGTGAGGTACCATTTTTCTCGTAGGACTTTGGGGAACGCGGGGTGGGTGGAAATTTGTGGATCCACGCAGATTCCAGAACTTTCCATCACAGAAATGTGGGGAAAATGTGTTTTTTTTGTCAATTTTTTACGTTTGCAAGGGATTCTGGGTAACAGACCATGGTGGGAGGCAGTCAAGTCACCCCATCCTGGATTCCCCTGGGTGTCTAGTTTTCAAAAATGTATAGGTTTGCTAGGTTTCCCTAGGTGCCGGAAGGGCTAGGGTTCAAAATCTACAGCTAGTCACTTTGCCAAAAAAAGGGTCATTTTTCACTGCAAAACCACGTTGCGTTTTGCGCCGTTTCCTGTCGCGGGCACTAGGCCGACCCGCACAAGTGAGGTACCATTTTTCTCGTAGGACTTTGGGGAACGCGGGGTGGGTGGAAATTTGTGGATCCACGCAGATTCCAGAACTTTCCATCACAGAAATGTGGGGAAAATGTGTTTTTTTTGTCACTTTTTTACGTTTGCAAGGGATTCTGGGTAACAGACCATGGTGGGAGGCAGTCAAGTCACCCCATCCTGGATTCCCCTGGGTGTCTAGTTTTCAAAAATGTATAGGTTTGCTAGGTTTCCCTAGGTGCCGGCAGGGCTAGGGTTCAAAATCTACAGCTAGTCACTTTGCCAAAAAAAGGGTCATTTTTCACTGCAAAACCACATTGCGTTTTGCGCCGTTTCCTGTCGCGGGCACTAGGCCGACCCGCACAAGTGAGGTACCATTTTTCTCGTAGGACTTTGGGGAACGCGGGGTGGGTGGAAATTT
Source organism: Triturus cristatus (assembly GCF_964204655.1). Lineage (NCBI taxonomy): Eukaryota > Metazoa > Chordata > Amphibia > Caudata > Salamandridae > Triturus > Triturus cristatus. The sequence continues at coordinate 1,081,956,854 of NC_140579.1, read as the reverse complement.
GTGGATCCACGCAGATTCCAGAACTTTCCATCACAGAAATGTGGGGAAAATGTGTTTTTTTTGTCAATTTTTTACGTTTGCAAGGGATTCTGGGTAACAGACCATGGTGGGAGGCAGTCAAGTCACCCCATCCTGGATTCCCCTGGGTGTCTAGTTTTCAAAAATGTATAGGTTTGCTAGGTTTCCCTAGGTGCCGGCAGGGCTAGGGTTCAAAATCTACAGCTAGTCACTTTGCCAAAAAAAGGGTCATTTTTCGCTGCAAAACCACGTTGCGTTTTGCGCCGTTTCCTGTCGCGGGCACTAGGCCGACCCGCACAAGTGAGGTACCATTTTTCTTGTAGGACTTTGGGGAACGCGGGGTGGGTGGAAATTTGTGGATCCACGCAGATTCCAGAACTTTCCATCACAGAAATGTGGGGAAAATTTGTTTGTTTTGTCAATTTTTTACGTTTGCAAGGGATTCTGGGTAACAGACCATGGTGGGAGGCAGTCAAGTCACCCCATCCTGGATTCCCCTGGGTGTCTAGTTTTCAAAAATGTATAGGTTTGCTAGGTTTCCCTAGGTGCCGGCAGGGCTAGGGTTCAAAATCTACAGCTAGTCACTTTGCCAAAAAAAGGGTCATTTTTCACTGCAAAACCACGTTGCGTTTTGCGCCGTTTCCTGTCGCGGGCACTAGGCCGACCCGCACAAGTGAGGTACCATTTTTCTCGTAGGACTTTGGGGAACACGGGGTGGGTGGAAATTTGTGGATCCACGCAGATTCCAGAACTTTCCATCACAGAAATGTGGGGAAAATGTGTTGTTTTTGTCAATTTTTTACGTTTGCAAGGGATTCTGGGTAACAGACCATGGTGGGAGGCAGTCAAGTCACCCCATCCTGGATTCCCCTGGGTGTCTAGTTTTCAAAAATGTATAGGTTTGCTAGGTTTCCCTAGGTGCCGGCAGGGCTAGGGTTCAAAATCTACAGCTAGTCACTTTGCCAAAAAAAGGGTAATTTTTCACTGCAAAACCACGTTGCGTTTTGCGCCGTTTCCTGTCGCGGGCACTAGGCCGACCCGCACAAGTGAGGTACCATTTTTCTCGAAGGACTTTGGGGAACGCGGGGTGGGTGGAAATTTGTGGATCCACGCAGATTCCAGAACTTTCCATCACAGAAATGTGGGGAAAATGTGTTTTTTTTGTCAATTTTTTACGTTTGCAAGGGATTCTGGGTAACAGACCATGGTGGGAGGCAATCAAGTCACCCCATCCTGGATTCCCCTGGGTGTCTAGTTTTCAAAAATGTATAGGTTTGCTAGGTTTCCCTAGGTGCCGGCAGGGCTAGGGTTCAAAATCTACAGCTAGTCACTTTGCCAAAAAAAGGGTCATTTTTCACTGCAAAACCACGTTGCGTTTTGCGCCGTTTCCTGTCGCGGGCACTAGGCCGACCCGCACAAGTGAGGTACCATTTTTCTCGTAGGACTTTGGGGAACGCGGGGTGGGTGGAAATTTGTGGATCCACGCAGATTCCAGAACTTTCCATCACAGAAATGTGGGGAAAATGTGTTTTTTTTGTCACTTTTTTACGTTTGCAAGGGATTCTGGGTAACAGACCATGGTGGGAGGCAGTCAAGTCACCCCATCCTGGATTCCCCTGGGTGTCTAGTTTTCAAAAATGTATAGGTGTGCTAGGTTTCCCTAGGTGCCGGCAGGGCTAGGGTTCAAAATCTACAGCTAGTCACTTTGCCAAAAAAAGGGTCATTTTTCGCTGCAAAACCACGTTGCGTTTTGCACCGTTTCCTGTCGCGGGCACTAGGCCGACCCGCACAAGTGAGGTACCATTTTTCTCGTAGGACTTTGGGGAACGAGGGGTGGGTGGAAATTTGTGGATCCACGCAGATTCCAGAACTTTCCATCACAGAAATGTGGGGAAAATGTGGTTTTTTTGTCAATTTTTTACGTTTGCAAGGGATTCTGGGTAACAGACCATGGTGGGAGGCAGTCAAGTCACCCCATCCTGGATTCTCCTGGGTGTCTAGTTTTCAAAAATGTATAGGTTTGCTAGGTTTCCCTAGGTGCCGGCAGGGCTAGGGTTCAAAATCTACAGCTAGTCACTTTGCCAAAAAAAGGGTCATTTTTCGCTGCAAAACCACGTTGCGTTTTGCGCCGTTTTCTGTCGCGGGCACTAGGCCGACCCGCACAAGTGAGGTACCATTTTTCTCGTAGGACTTTGAGGAATGCGGGGTGGGTGGAAATTTGTGGATCCACGCAGATTCCAGAACTTTCCATCACAGAAATGTGGGGAAAATGTGTTTTTTTTGTCAATTTTTTACGTTTCCAAGGGATTCTGGGTAACAGACCATGGTGGGAGGCAGTCAAGTCACCCCATCCTGGATTCCCCTGGGTGTCTAGTTTTCAGAAATGTATAGGTTTGCTAGGTTTCCCTAGGTGCCGGCAGGGCTAGGGTTCAAAATCTACAGCTAGTCACTTTGCCAAAAAAAGGGTCATTTTTCGCTGCAAAACCACGTTGCGTTTTGCGCCATTTCCTGTCGCGGGCACTAGGCCGACCCGCACAAGTGAGGTACCATTTTTCTCGTAGGACTTTGGGGAACACGGGGTGGGTGGAAATTTGTGGATCCACGCAGATTCCAGAACTTTCCATCACAGAAATGTGGGGAAAATGTGTTTTTGTTGTCAATTTTTTACGTTTGCAAGGGATTCTGGGTAACAGACCATGGTGGGAGGCAGTCAAGTCACCCCATCCTGGATTCCCCTGGGTGTCTAGTTTTCAAAAATGTATAGGTTTGCTAGGTTTCTCTAGGTGCCGGCAGGGCTAGGGTTCAAAATCTACAGCTAGTCACTTTGCCAAAAAAAGGGTCATTTTTCACTGCAAAACCACGTTGCGTTTTGCGCCATTTCCTGTCGCGGGCACTAGGCCGACCCGCACAAGTGAGGTACCATTTTTCTCGTAGGACTTTGGGGAACACGGGGTGGGTGGAAATTTGTGGATCCACGCAGATTCCAGAACTTTCCATCACAGAAATGTGGGGAAAATGTGTTTTTTTTGTCAATTTTTTACGTTTGCAAGGGATTCTGGGTAACAGACCATGGTGGGAGGCAGTCAAGTCACCCCATCCTGGATTCCCCTGGGTGTCTAGTTTTCAAAAATGTATAGGTTTGCTAGGTTTCCCTAGGTGCCGGCAGGGCTACGGTTCAAAATCTACAGCTAGTCACTTTGCCAAAAAAAGGGTCATTTTTCGCTGCAAAACCACGTTGCGTTTTGCGCCGTTTCCTGTCGCGGGCACTAGGCCGACCCGCACAAGTGAGGTGCCATTTTTCTCGTAGGACTTTGGGGAACGCGGGGTGGGTGGAAATTTGTGGATCCACGCAGATTCCAGAACTTTCCATCACAGAAATGTGGGGAAAATGTGTTTTTTTTGTCAATTTTTTACGTTTGCAAGGGATTCTGGGTAACAGACCATGGTGGGAGGCAGTCAAGTCACCCCATCCTGGATTCCCCTGGGTGTCTAGTTTTCAAAAATGTATAGGTTTGCTAGGTTTCCTGTAGGAAGGTGGATATCTGACTATGGTTACCCCCAAATTTTTGCCTAGTGTCTAGCTGGTTTTTCGACTTAGTTGGCCTGAGATCCTGCCATTCAGGCTCTCAGGCTATCTGCTCTCTCTTTAAAATGGACTCCATGTACCCTAGGTACATACCCAATTGGTTGGATCACCCTGTCAGCCCCTGTACCAGTGTACACTAGGTACCCAGGGCATTGGTGTACCCCAGGCCTGCCAAGGGCTGCAGCATGTATTATGCCACCCCAGGCTTGGCCTAACAATCTGACACAACTGGCTGATCACTCAGCTGGGGTAAGTTGGTGTAATCACCTCTTACTTAGGTGTAGTATACCTATACCTAAACTTAAATGGGACACCTGGTAACCTATAAGTCACTCCTATGGCAGGCCTTAACAATCCTGAAGGCAGAGTGCTTGGTTCCATGTGAGATGGTGCTCTGGCATGAGCTGAGCCTGTCTGCAGTGGTCGGAACAACTTCCTTCTACTGTTTCCAGATATCGTCATACCATATACTCTTAAGTGCATTATGAACCTCGCGGTTAAATGCTATCTTTGGTTTGGCTTTATCAAAACATGTCGAGTAAGGTGTCATACGAATTGGAATACTAACCCCTCGCCAATTCTGGCGACGGGGTTAGCATTCCACCCTTCTAGAGGGACACGACATGTACAGTACCTGAAACCCGGGTAAAATCAGACATAGCCTCAGCTCCACAAAATGGATGCTGCCACCACAGACACAAGTCTGCCCTCCTGCTGCTGGGAGTCCTTCCAGCTTGGGAGGTGTGGACAAAGGGTTTCCTGCCAGGGGAGGTGCGTGCACCACCCCAGACAGGATTTTGTGTATTGGTCAGGTAGGGCTTGAAAGAAACCAGACATGCCTGTGGCTCACAAGGAGCCTCGGTGCATATGCCAGTTCAAACCGGTCCTGGGGCACACCAGTCCCGGGCCTGGGGCGAGCTGGACAAAGGATTGGGGGTGTAACCACCCCCCTTCCTGGTCCCACCCATAGGGAGGGACCTAGCAGGTAGTCCGGCCCCTAGAATCCGCTTAAAGGTAGGAGCTGTGTCCTAAGACTTCAGACATCCTGGAATCAACTTGAAACTAAGAAGAAGACGGGAACTTCGACATTCTGCTGCACAGAAGACTGAAGAAAATCTCCCCTGTGGTCAGGGAGTGACCACCTTGCTAACGCAAGCACCATCCAGCGCATCAACGTCTGCTTTGCCGCCGCCTCCCGCCGGAGCCCGAGCCCAGAGACTGACAAGACCTGGACCTCCAGACCTCTCACCGCCCGATCCACAGTCCCTGAAAAGAGGAGACCCGTGGAGGCACCGAGACACGTGGAGCCAGCCATCTTGGAACGACTACGACAAGCTGACAAGTGCAACAACCGAGGCTCCCTCCAAGTTGTGCTTTGGGTCCTGAGAAGCCCAACCCTCGAGCAGCATCTGCACCAAAGGTGAGCCCTCCAGCATCTCCACGATCTGCGTGGGGCCCTTCTGCATTTTGCCACTCGACGCGCCTAACCGGTTGCTGGCCCGCTGGCTAGTGGCCATCTTGGCGACGAAATCTACGACAAACACCGCTGGTCTGGTTGCTCCAGACTGGCCCTTGCTCCCCTCCAAAGGAGCAATCCATCTGACCTTGCTGGTCAGAACCAACAGCTGATTTCCGAATCCTCCTGCAATTGCTTTTGCCAAGGCTTGTTTGCTTCGATCAAGTCGCCGACACCGCCGACAGCGAGAGCCTGCGTGGGACAGCTCGTGAGCCGACTCCTGGACGTCGTCGACCTTCAGGGACCACGTGGCTGCGGAGACAAGCTACCCCTCATCACCTGTTTGCACCCGACATCGCCTGGTACCCACCTGGTGCCACGCTGGTCACTGGCTAGTGACTGTGAACACTGTCCCCTCTGCTTACAGGTCTTCAACATCTCCGATCCACTCTTGGATCCACTGCATCTCTTCCCGACCGACCGCCTGCAGCACTTTTGTCTACAGGCCCCACGGAACAGATAGAAGAAACCCGACGCACTTCGAGGCCTATGCACCCGCTTCCTGTGGGTGAGGTAAAGCTGGCACACCTGTGCCCAAGTGTAGTATTACATCTCTAGTGCCTGTGTTCCAAATCTTAAGTTCCTAGGTCATCCGGAAGATTCCTTTTGCAGTAACTTTGTACTTTTTACGCACCCATTGAAACCTATGGGAGCACGCGTGTGACTATTTGCTCTGCACACGCCACCCGTGGACCTCCTGGTCACTAACTGACGTTAGCTCCTTGTAGGCCCAGCGATTCTAGAGGCCTTAGGCCTTTTCCCTTTTCTGTTCGTGGTACTTATACCACTATTTTAGTATATGGTTTGAGTGGCCACCAGGGCCTATCCATATAAAGTGCAACTTCTGTGTATTCTGTGATAATCTTGTTTGACGATTTGTGCTCCTGTGCTCATAAAGAGACTAGGGGTTACTTTGAGAAATAAATACATATATATTTTGAATATATATCTGTGTGGTGTCCTTTCATTGGTATAAAAGGGGGTTACTATTGGTAAAACAGCTTGCTTAACACGCTTCACGAGTTTAGCCTCAAAGACTGCTTAGCCTACGCTACCACTAGGGCAGCTAGTCCAAAAAGGTTGACTTACAACCACACCATAAGGGTTGCTTGGCATGGTACAAGGTGGTCACTAGAACTAGTGAACAGCATATACCAGGCCAACTTCTCACATTGGTGAGCAGCGGTTGGATTTGAGCTTGCTGTGTTTTACCATTGTAATCTCTTGGTTACCAATTGAAAGATCACATAGGTACCTGTAGGTACATATAAAAGAAGATTAGATATACTTAAGTTCTACTGAACTTAGTTGTTGTAGAGCAAAGGGAGTAGCACACCCTGACTACAACTACTAGATAGGTTTAGTAGGTAAACCCAAGTGTAGGTAGATTGCAACACATCCACCCACACTTAAGAGCAATGGCCGGGGCAGAGGGGTCCACTGTACCCATCTCTGTTGAGAGTGACCCCCAGAGGGCACCATCCAGCTTTGCTACCCTTAATCAGAATGAGCTCAGGCATTTGGCAACTCTTAGAGGCCTTAAACAGCCCAAGAACCCAAACTCTGCTGAGCTCAGAGAGCTCTTACAGAATGATGAGAATCAGAGAGCACTCAAGAAAGCTTCCCAGTTAGCCCCCTTAGGGTCAGGAACAGGAGGCCCCCCTTCTGAAGATACTACAGAGGTACCCAGTTCCAATAGCCATCCCTTAGATGAGAACCATACTACAGGGGAGGAAAGTGGTGAGGATACAGAAAGTAGTGATGATGAAGGGAGAACTAGCCCAGTGCCAAGTATTATACTTGGCCCAGCTAAACTAAGGCTATTGGGGACTGACAATGGGTTCCCCCCATTGGATCTCCCCAGTGGACTTAACACAGGGCTTGGGAGGCAAAGGAATCGCTCAGGTGACTCCAATGCTTCTCATGGCTCTAGAGGCTCTCAAGGTCACTCCAGGAAAAGGATGACCACCCCTCAGAGGAGGGAACATGAGGCCAGAATGCAGGAAGCCCAGCTGAGGATCAGGAAGCAGGAGCTAGAAGTAGCCCTGATGGAAGAAAAACTGAGCAAGGCTAGGCAGCATAGAGAGAGTGGGTCTATACCCACTGGTGGCAGCAATGTCCCTAGGGACAAAGATAGGGTCTTTGACAATAGGAACCTGTCCAAGATTGTGCCCCCCTACAAAAGTGGGGATGACATCCACAAATGGATGACTGCTCTTGAGAGAGCCTGCAAAGTGCAGCAGGTTCCTGAAGACCAGTGGGCAGCAATCTTATGGCTCTCCTTTGAGGGGAGAGGCAGAGATAGACTCCTCACTGTTAGAGAAGAGGATGTCAGAAATTACAGAGTCCTGAAGAGTGTCCTAGTTGATGGGTTAGGCTTAACCACTGAACAGTACAGGTTAATGTTCAGAGACACCCAGAAGACACAGACTCAGGACTGGTCTGAATATGTGGAATGTGCCACTAAGGCTTTGGAGGGTTGGTTGCTGGGAAGTAAGGTGTCTGATTATACAGGATTGTACAATTTGATGATGAGAGAGCAGATTTTAAGTAATTGTCAAAACCAGCTTCTCCATCAACACCTGGTAGACTCAGATTTGACCTCTCCCCAAGAATTGGGAAAGAGGGCAGATAAATGGGTCAGGACCAGGATCAGGCCTAAAAATTTGGGGGTAACCATAGTCAGATATCCACCTTCCTACACAACCCCCCCCCAAACGAAGGGAGATAAGGCTGACCTTGACCAGGTAAGCCTATATTGCCCAAGTGGCCATATAAGGAGGAACCAGCACTGGCATGGTTACCCCCTGTCTCATGGTCCACTAAGCAATCCCTCACCCTAAGGGTATCAGAGGGTCTCCACCATAGGGAATCTCTACCTGTGGTGTGTCTTGGCAAAGTAAAAGGCTGGTGTTGAGATGGAGTACTGAAGTGAGTGTCCTCAAAGTGAGGCCTCAGCTTCCTCCAATCATCCTCCACCATGGATGCCTTTCTTTCTTTAACTGAGTTGCACTGTGCTCTCAGGGTCAGCCTCTGGCTACCTAAAGCTGGAGGCTGGGTCCCTTTTGTGGGCTTACTGGAGGGACGGGTCAGGTTTGGGGCCCTAAGGTCCCATGTTTGCCTGTGCCCAACAGAATCCCCCTGGGGGAGGTCCCTAACTACCTGTAAAGGAGATCCCTCAGGAATGTTTTTACCCATCACCTGACTAGGGCTACTAGCCAGGCAATCCTCATTCTTTTGATGGGGGGGTTCTTGTGGACAGGGGCCCTCTGGGGGTCCACTGGCCTCCCTGACCTCTGCAGCCCTGGGCTGACTGAGGCAGGGTAGAGAGAGGCAGGCTACCTGCACCAGACTGGATCCCACCTTGGAAGGGGCCACTGACATCAGAGGCTCTGCCAGGCCAGGCCTGGCTACCTCTGGGGCAGTTCCTTCACAAGGGGTGAGGTCAGATCCCTGAGGAGGCTGACCTTTTCCTAATGTCTGGGGAGAGGGAGACTTTTCTTCCTCCCCACTACTCTCAGTTTGTGTGGAGTGATCCATTGTTTCAGGCTTCACTACACCTATGTCAGTCTGAGTATAGGCTGAGACCATTACAGCCTTGCCAACCTTTTCAGGGGGGCACTCAGTTTGTGTTTGAGCTGTGACTGTCACAGCTCTGCCAGTCCCTACAGGGAAGTCTGTCTGTGCCTGGGCTGTGGCTACCACTGCCCTTCCAACCTTTTCAGGGAGGAAATCTATTTGGATAGGGGGGTTGTGCCATTCACAACCCCTGTCCAAATAGATTTCCTCCCTGAAAAGGTTGGAAGGGCAGTGGTAGCCACAGCCCAGGCACAGACAGACTTCCCTGTAGGGACTGGCAGAGCTGTGACAGTCACAGCTCAAACACAAACTGAGTGCCCCCCTGAAAAGGTTGGCAAGGCTGTAATGGTCTCAGCCTATACTCAGACTGACATAGGTGTAGTGAAGCCTGAAACAATGGATCACTCCACACAAACTGAGAGTAGTGGGGAGGAAGAAAAGTCTCCCTCTCCCCAGACATTAGGAAAAGGTCAGCCTCCTCAGGGATCTGACCTCACCCCTTGTGAAGGAACTGCCCCAGAGGTAGCCAGGCCTGGCCTGGCAGAGCCTCTGATGTCAGTGGCCCCTTCCAAGGTGGGATCCAGTCTGGTGCAGGTAGCCTGCCTCTCTCTACCCTGCCTCAGTCAGCCCAGGGCTGCAGAGGTCAGGGAGGCCAGTGGACCCCCAGAGGGCCCCTGTCCACAAGAACCCCCCCATCAAAAGAATGAGGATTGCCTGGCTAGTAGCCCTAGTCAGGTGATGGGTAAAAACATTCCTGAGGGATCTCCTTTACAGGTAGTTAGGGACCTCCCCCAGGGGGATTCTGTTGGGCACAGGCAAACATGGGACCTTAGGGCCCCAAACCTGACCCGTCCCTCCAGTAAGCCCACAAAAGGGACCCAGCCTCCAGCTTTAGGTAGCCAGAGGCTGACCCTGAGAGCACAGTGCAACTCAGTTAAAGAAAGAAAGGCATCCATGGTGGAGGATGATTGGAGGAAGCTGAGGCCTCACTTTGAGGACACTCACTTCAGTACTCCATCTCAACACCAGCCTTTTACTTTGCCAAGACACACCACAGGTAGAGATTCCCTATGGTGGAGACCCTCTGATACCCTTAGGGTGAGGGATTGCTTAGTGGACCATGAGACAGGGGGTAACCATGCCAGTGCTGGTTCCTCCTTATATGGCCACTTGGGCAATATAGGCTTACCTGGTCAAGGTCAGCCTTATCTCCCTTCGTTTGGGGGGGGGTTGTGTAGGAAGGTGGATATCTGACTATGGTTACCCCCAAATTTTTGCCTAGTGTCTAGCTGGTTTTTCGACTTAGTTGGCCTGAGATCCTGCCATTCAGGCTCTCAGGCTATCTGCTCTCTCTTTAAAATGGACTCCATGTACCCTAGGTACATACCCAATTGGTTGGATCACCCTGTCAGCCCCTGTACCAGTGTACACTAGGTACCCAGGGCATTGGTGTACCCCAGGCCTGCCAAGGGCTGCAGCATGTATTATGCCACCCCAGGCTTGGCCTAACAATCTGACACAACTGGCTGATCACTCAGCTGGGGTAAGTTGGTGTAATCACCTCTTACTTAGGTGTAGTATACCTATACCTAAACTTAAATGGGACACCTGGTAACCTATAAGTCACTCCTATGGCAGGCCTTAACAATCCTGAAGGCAGAGTGCTTGGTTCCATGTGAGATGGTGCTCTGGCATGAGCTGAGCCTGTCTGCAGTGGTCGGAACAACTTCCTTCTACTGTTTCCAGATATCGTCATACCATATACTCTTAAGTGCATTATGAACCTCGCGGTTAAATGCTATCTTTGGTTTGGCTTTATCAAAACATGTCGAGTAAGGTGTCATACGAATTGGAATACTAACCCCTCGCCAATTCTGGCGACGGGGTTAGCATTCCACCCTTCTAGAGGGACACGACATGTACAGTACCTGAAACCCGGGTAAAATCAGACATAGCCTCAGCTCCACAAAATGGATGCTGCCACCACAGACACAAGTCTGCCCTCCTGCTGCTGGGAGTCCTTCCAGCTTGGGAGGTGTGGACAAAGGGTTTCCTGCCAGGGGAGGTGCGTGCACCACCCCAGACAGGATTTTGTGTATTGGTCAGGTAGGGCTTGAAAGAAACCAGACATGCCTGTGGCTCACAAGGAGCCTCGGTGCATATGCCAGTTCAAACCGGTCCTGGGGCACACCAGTCCCGGGCCTGGGGCGAGCTGGACAAAGGATTGGGGGTGTAACCACCCCCCTTCCTGGTCCCACCCATAGGGAGGGACCTAGCAGGTAGTCCGGCCCCTAGAATCCGCTTAAAGGTAGGAGCTGTGTCCTAAGACTTCAGACATCCTGGAATCAACTTGAAACTAAGAAGAAGACGGGAACTTCGACATTCTGCTGCACAGAAGACTGAAGAAAATCTCCCCTGTGGTCAGGGAGTGACCACCTTGCTAACGCAAGCACCATCCAGCGCATCAACGTCTGCTTTGCCGCCGCCTCCCGCCGGAGCCCGAGCCCAGAGACTGACAAGACCTGGACCTCCAGACCTCTCACCGCCCGATCCACAGTCCCTGAAAAGAGGAGACCCGTGGAGGCACCGAGACACGTGGAGCCAGCCATCTTGGAACGACTACGACAAGCTGACAAGTGCAACAACCGAGGCTCCCTCCAAGTTGTGCTTTGGGTCCTGAGAAGCCCAACCCTCGAGCAGCATCTGCACCAAAGGTGAGCCCTCCAGCATCTCCACGATCTGCGTGGGGCCCTTCTGCATTTTGCCACTCGACGCGCCTAACCGGTTGCTGGCCCGCTGGCTAGTGGCCATCTTGGCGACGAAATCTACGACAAACACCGCTGGTCTGGTTGCTCCAGACTGGCCCTTGCTCCCCTCCAAAGGAGCAATCCATCTGACCTTGCTGGTCAGAACCAACAGCTGATTTCCGAATCCTCCTGCAATTGCTTTTGCCAAGGCTTGTTTGCTTCGATCAAGTCGCCGACACCGCCGACAGCGAGAGCCTGCGTGGGACAGCTCGTGAGCCGACTCCTGGACGTCGTCGACCTTCAGGGACCACGTGGCTGCGGAGACAAGCTACCCCTCATCACCTGTTTGCACCCGACATCGCCTGGTACCCACCTGGTGCCACGCTGGTCACTGGCTAGTGACTGTGAACACTGTCCCCTCTGCTTACAGGTCTTCAACATCTCCGATCCACTCTTGGATCCACTGCATCTCTTCCCGACCGACCGCCTGCAGCACTTTTGTCTACAGGCCCCACGGAACAGATAGAAGAAACCCGACGCACTTCGAGGCCTATGCACCCGCTTCCTGTGGGTGAGGTAAAGCTGGCACACCTGTGCCCAAGTGTAGTATTACATCTCTAGTGCCTGTGTTCCAAATCTTAAGTTCCTAGGTCATCCGGAAGATTCCTTTTGCAGTAACTTTGTACTTTTTACGCACCCATTGAAACCTATGGGAGCACGCGTGTGACTATTTGCTCTGCACACGCCACCCGTGGACCTCCTGGTCACTAACTGACGTTAGCTCCTTGTAGGCCCAGCGATTCTAGAGGCCTTAGGCCTTTTCCCTTTTCTGTTCGTGGTACTTATACCACTATTTTAGTATATGGTTTGAGTGGCCACCAGGGCCTATCCATATAAAGTGCAACTTCTGTGTATTCTGTGATAATCTTGTTTGACGATTTGTGCTCCTGTGCTCATAAAGAGACTAGGGGTTACTTTGAGAAATAAATACATATATATTTTGAATATATATCTGTGTGGTGTCCTTTCATTGGTATAAAAGGGGGTTACTATTGGTAAAACAGCTTGCTTAACACGCTTCACGAGTTTAGCCTCAAAGACTGCTTAGCCTACGCTACCACTAGGGCAGCTAGTCCAAAAAGGTTGACTTACAACCACACCATAAGGGTTGCTTGGCATGGTACAAGGTGGTCACTAGAACTAGTGAACAGCATATACCAGGCCAACTTCTCACATTTCCCTAGGTGCCGGCAGGGCTAGGGTTCAAAATCTACAGCTAGTCACTTTGCCAAAAAAAGGGTCATTTTTCACTGCAAAACCACGTTGCGTTTTGCGCCGTTTCCTGTCGCGGGCACTAGGCCGACCCGCACAAGTGAGGTACCATTTTTCTCGTAGGACTTTGGGGAACACGGGGTGGGTGGAAATTTGTGGATCCACGCAGATTCCAGAACTTTCCATCACAGAAATGTGGGGAAAATGTGTTTTTGTTGTCAATTTTTTACGTTTGCAAGGGATTCTGGGTAACAGACCATGGTGGGAGGCAGTCAAGTCACCCCATCCTGGATTCCCCTGGGTGTCTAGTTTTCAAAAATGTATAGGTTTGCTAGGTTTCTCTAGGTGCCGGCAGGGCTAGGGTTCAAAATCTACAGCTAGTCACTTTGCCAAAAAAAGGGTCATTTTTCACTGCAAAACCACGTTGCGTTTTGCGCCATTTCCTGTCGCGGGCACTAGGCCGACCCGCACAAGTGAGGTACCATTTTTCTCGTAGGACTTTGGGGAACACGGGGTGGGTGGAAATTTGTGGATCCACGCAGATTCCAGATCTTTCCATCACAGAAATGTGGGGAAAATGTGTTTTTTTTGTCAATTTTTTACGTTTGCAAGGGATTCTGGGTAACAGACCATGGTGGGAGGCAGTCAAGTCACCCCATCCTGGATTCCCCTGGGTGTCTAGTTTTCAAAAATGTATAGGTTTGCTAGGTTTCCCTAGGTGCCGGCAGGGCTAGGGTTCAAAATCTACAGCTAGTCACTTTGCCAAAAAAAGGGTAATTTTTCGCTGCAAAACCACGTTGCGTTTTGCGCCGTTTCCTGTCGCGGGCACTAGGCCGACCCGCACAAGTGAGGTGCCATTTTTCTCGTAGGACTTTGGGGAACGCGGGGTGGGTGGAAATTTGTGGATCCACGCAGATTCCAGAACTTTCCATCACAGAAATGTGGGGAAAATGTGTTTTTTTGGTCAATTTTTTACGTTTGCAAGGGATTCTGGGTAACAGACCATGGTGGGAGGCAGTCAAGTCACCCCATCCTGGATTCCCCTGGGTGTCTAGTTTTCAAAAATGTATAGGTTTGCTAGGTTTCCCTAGGTGCCGGCAGGGCTAGGGTTCAAAATCTACAGCTAGTCACTTTGCCAAAAAAAGGGTCATTTTTCACTGCAAAACCACGTTGCGTTTTGCGCCGTTTCCTGTCGCGGGCACTAGGCCGACCCGCACAAGTGAGGTACCATTTTTCTCGTAGGACTTTGGGGAACACGGGGTGGGTGGAAATTTGTGGATCCACACAGATTCCAGAACTTTCCATCACAGAAATGTGGGGAAAATGTGTTTTTTTTGTCAATTTTTTACGTTTGCAAGGGATTCTGGGTAACAGACCATGGTGGGAGGCAGTCAAGTCACCCCATCCTGGATTCCCCTGGGTGTCTAGTTTTCAGAAATGTATAGGTTTGCTAGGTTTCCCTAGGTGCCGGCAGGGCTAGGGTTCAAAATCTACAGCTAGTCACTTTGCCAAAAAAAGGGTCATTTTTCGCTGCAAAACCACGTTGCGTTTTGCGCCGTTTCCTGTCGCGGGCACTAGGCCGACCCGCACAAGTGAGGTACCATTTTTCTCGTAGGACTTTGGGGAACACGGGGTGGGTGGAAATTTGTGGATCCACGCAGATTCCAGAACTTTCCATCACAGAAATGTGGGGAAAATGTGTTTTTTTTGTCAATTGTTTACGTTTGCAAGGGATTCTGGGTAACAGACCATGGTGGGAGGCAGTCAAGTCACCCCATCCTGGATTCCCCTGGGTGTCTAGTTTTCAGAAATGTATAGGTTTGCTAGGTTTCCCTAGGTGCCGGCAGGGCTAGGGTTCAAAATCTACAGCTAGTCACTTTGCCAAAAAAAGGGTCATTTTTCGCTGCAAAACCACGTTGCGTTTTGCGCCGTTTCCTGTCGCGGGCACTAGGCCGACCCGCACAAGTGAGGTACCATTTTTCTCGTAGGACTTTGGGGAACACGGGGTGGGTGGAAATTTGTGGATCCACGCAGATTCCAGAACTTTCCATCACAGAAATGTGGGGAAAATGTGTTTTTTTTGTCAATTTTTTACGTTTGCAAGGGATTCTGGGTAACAGACCATGGTGGGAGGCAGTCAAGTCACCCCATCCTGGATTCCCCTGGGTGTCTAGTTTTCAAAAATGTATAGGTTTGCTAGGTTTCCCTAGGTGCCGGCAGGGCTAGGGTTCAAAATCTACAGCTAGTCACTTTGCCAAAAAAAGGGTCATTTTTCAATGCAAAACCACGTTGCGTTTTGCGCCGTTTCCTGTCGCGGGCACTAGGCCGACCCGCACAAGTGAGGTACCATTTTTCTCGTAGGACTTTGGGGAACACGGGGTGGGTGGAAATTTGTGGATCCACGCAGATTCCAGAACTTTCCATCACAGAAATGTGGGGAAAATGTGTTTTTTTTGTCAATTTTTTACGTTTGCAAGGGATTCTGGGTAACAGACCATGGTGGGAGGCAGTCAAGTCACCCCATCCTGGATTCCCCTGGGTGTCTAGTTTTCAAAAATGTATAGGTTTGCTAGGTTTCCCTAGGTGCCGGCAGGGCTAGGGTTCAAAATCTACAGCTAGTCACTTTGCCAAAAAAAGGGTCATTTTTCACTGCAAAACCACGTTGCGTTTTGCGCCGTTTCCTGTCGCGGGCACTAGGCCGACCCGCACAAGTGAGGTACCATTTTTCTCGTAGGACTTTGGGGAACACGGGGTGGGTGGAAATTTGTGGATCCACGCAGATTCCAGAACTTTCCATCACAGAAATGTGGGGAAAATGTGTTTTTGTTGTCAATTTTTTACGTTTGCAAGGGATTCTGGGTAACAGACCATGGTGGGAGGCAGTCAAGTCACCCCATCCTGGATTCCCCTGGGTGTCTAGTTTTCAAAAATGTATAGGTTTGCTAGGTTTCTCTAGGTGCCGGCAGGGCTAGGGTTCAAAATCTACAGCTAGTCACTTTGCCAAAAAAAGGGTCATTTTTCACTGCAAAACCACGTTGCGTTTTGCGCCATTTCCTGTCGCGGGCACTAGGCCGACCCGCACAAGTGAGGTACCATTTTTCTCGTAGGACTTTGGGGAACACGGGGTGGGTGGAAATTTGTGGATCCACGCAGATTCCAGAACTTTCCATCACAGAAATGTGGGGAAAATGTGTTTTTTTTGTCAATTTTTTACGTTTGCAAGGGATTCTGGGTAACAGACCATGGTGGGAGGCAGTCAAGTCACCCCATCCTGGATTCCCCTGGGTGTCTAGTTTTCAAAAATGTATAGGTTTGCTAGGTTTCCCTAGGTGCCGGCAGGGCTAGGGTTCAAAATCTACAGCTAGTCACTTTGCCAAAAAAAGGGTCATTTTTCACTGCAAAACCACGTTGCGTTTTGCGCCGTTTCCTGTCGCGGGCACTAGGCCGACCCGCACAAGTGAGGTACCATTTTTCTCGTAGGACTTTGGGGAACACGGGGTGGGTGGAAATTTGTGGATCCACGCAGATTCCAGAACTTTCCATCACAGAAATGTGGGGAAAATGTGTTTTTGTTGTCAATTTTTTACGTTTGCAAGGGATTCTGGGTAACAGACCATGGTGGGAGGCAGTCAGGTCACCCCATCCTGGATTCCCCTGGGTGTCTAGTTTTCAAAAATGTATAGGTTTGCTAGGTTTCTCTAGGTGCCGGCAGGGCTAGGGTTCAAAATCTACAGCTAGTCACTTTGCCAAAAAAAGGGTCATTTTTCACTGCAAAACCACGTTGCGTTTTGCGCCATTTCCTGTCGCGGGCACTAGGCCGACCCGCACAAGTGAGGTACCATTTTTCTCGTAGGACTTTGGGGAACACGGGGTGGGTGGAAATTTGTGGATCCACGCAGATTCCAGAACTTTCCATCACAGAAATGTGGGGAAAATGTGTTTTTTTTGTCAATTTTTTACGTTTGCAAGGGATTCTGGGTAACAGACCTTGGTGGGAGGCAGTCAAGTCACCCCATCCTGGATTCCCCTGGGTGTCTAGTTTTCAAAAATGTATAGGTTTGCTAGGTTTCCCTAGGTGCCGGCAGGGCTAGGGTTCAAAATCTACAGCTAGTCACTTTGCCAAAAAAAGGGTAATTTTTCACTGCAAAACCACGTTGCGTTTTGCGCCGTTTCCTGTCGCGGGCACTAGGCCGACCCGCACAAGTGAGGTACCATTTTTCTCGAAGGACTTTGGGGAACGCGGGGTGGGTGGAAATTTGTGGATCCACGCAGATTCCAGAACTTTCCATCACAGAAATGTGGGGAAAATGTGTTTTTTTTGTCAATTTTTTACGTTTGCAAGGGATTCTGGGTAACAGACCATGGTGGGAGGCAGTCAAGTCACCCCATCCTGGATTCCCCTGGGTGTCTAGTTTTCAAAAATGTATAGGTTTGCAAGGTTTCCCTAGGTGCCGGCAGGGCTAGGGTTCAAAATCTACAGCTAGTCACTTTGCCAAAAAAAGGGTCATTTTTCACTGCAAAACCACGTTGCGTTTTGCGCCGTTTCCTGTCGCGGGCACTAGGCCGACCCGCACAAGTGAGGTACCATTTTTCTCGTAGGACTTTGGGGAACACGGGGTGGGTGGAAATTTGTGGATCCACACAGATTCCAGAACTTTCCATCACAGAAATGTGGGGAAAATGTGTTTTTTTTGTCAATTTTTTACGTTTGCAAGGGATTCTGGGTAACAGACCATGGTGGGAGGCAGTCAAGTCACCCCATCCTGGATTCCCCTGGGTGTCTAGTTTTCAAAAATGTATAGGTTTGCTAGGTTTCCCTAGGTGCCGGCAGGGCTAGGGTTCAAAATCTACAGCTAGTCACTTTGCCAAAAAAAAGGGTCATTTTTCACTGCAAAACCACGTTGCGTTTTGCGCCGTTTCCTGTCGCGGGCACTAGGCCGACCCGCACAAGTGAGGTACCATTTTTCTCGTAGGACTTTGGGGAACGCGGGGTGGGTGGAAATTTGTGGATCCACGCAGATTCCAGAACTTTCCATCACAGAAATGTGGGGAAAATGTGTTTTTTTTGTCAATTTTTTACGTTTGCAAGGGATTCTGGGTAACAGACCATGGTGGGAGGCAGTCAAGTCACCCCATCCTGGATTCCCCTGGGTGTCTAGTTTTCAAAAATGTATAGGTTTGCTAGGTTTCCCTAGGTGCCGGCAGGGCTAGGGTTCAAAATCTACAGCTAGTCACTTTGCCAAAAAAAGGGTCATTTTTCACTGCAAAACCACGTTGCGTTTTGCGCCGTTTCCTGTCGCGGGCACTAGGCCGACCCGCACAAGTGAGGTACCATTTTTCTCGTAGGACTTTGGGGAACGCGGGGTGGGTGGAAATTTGTGGATCCACGCAGATTCCAGAACTTTCCATCACAGAAATGTGGGGAAAATGTGTTTTTTTTGTCAATTTTTTACGTTTGCAAGGGATTCTGGGTAACAGACCATGGTGGGAGGCAGTCAAGTCACCCCATCCTGGATTCCCCTGGGTGTCTAGTTTTCAAAAATGTATAGGTTTGCTAGGTTTCCCTAGGTGCCGGCAGGGCTAGGGTTCAAAATCTACAGCTAGTCACTTTGCCAAAAAAAGGGTCATTTTTCACTGCAAAACCACGTTGCGTTTTGCGCCGTTTCCTGTCGCGGGCACTAGGCCGACCCGCACAAGTGAGGTACCATTTTTCTCGTAGGACTTTGGGGAACGCGGGGTGGGTGGAAATTTGTGGATCCACGCAGATTCCAGAACTTTCCATCACAGAAATGTGGGGAAAATGTGTTTTTTTTGTCGATTTTTTACGTTTGCAAGGGATTCTGGGTAACAGACCATGGTGGGAGGCAGTCAAGTCACCCCATCCTGGATTCCCCTGGGTGTCTAGTTTTCAAAAATGTATAGGTTTGCTAGGTTTCCCTAGGTGCCGGCAGGGCTAGGGTTCAAAATCTACAGCTAGTCACTTTGCCAAAAAAAGGGTCATTTTTCACTGCAAAACCACGTTGCGTTTTGCGCCGTTTCCTGTCGCGGGCACTAGGCCGACCCGCACAAGTGAGGTACCATTTTTCTCGTAGGACTTTGGGGAACGCGGGGTGGGTGGAAATTTGTGGATCCACGCAGATTCCAGAACTTTCCATCACAGAAATGTGGGGAAAATGTGTTTTTTTTGTCAATTTTTTACGTTTGCAAGGGATTCTGGGTAACAGACCATGGTGGGAGGCAGTCAAGTCACCCCATCCTGGATTCCCCTGGGTGTCTAGTTTTCAAAAATGTATAGGTTTGCTAGGTTTCCCTAGGTGCCGGCAGGGCTAGGGTTCAAAATCTACAGCTAGTCACTTTGCCAAAAAAAGGGTCATTTTTCGCTGCAAAACCACATTGCGTTTTGCGCCGTTTCCTGTCGCGGGCACTAGGCCGACCCGCACAAGTGAGGTACCATTTTTCTCGTAGGACTTTGGGGAACGCGGGGTGGGTGGAAATTTGTGGATCCACGCAGATTCCAGAACTTTCCATCACAGAAATGTGGGGAAAATGTGTTTTTTTTGTCAATTTTTTACGTTTGCAAGGGATTCTGGGTAACAGACCATGGTGGGAGGCAGTCAAGTCATCCCATCCTGGATTCCCCTGGGTGTCTAGTTTTCAGAAATGTATAGGTTTGCTAGATTTCCCTAGGTGCCGGCAGGGCTAGGGTTCAAAATCTACAGCTAGTCACTTTGCCAAAAAAAAGGGTCATTTTTCACTGCAAAACCACGTTGCGTTTTGCGCCGTTTCCTGTCGCGGGCACTAGGCCGACCCGCACAAGTGAGGTACCATTTTTCTCGTAGGACTTTGGGGAACACGGGGTGGGTGGAAATTTGTGGATCCACGCAGATTCCAGAACTTTCCATCACAGAAATGTGGGGAAAATGTGTTTTTTTTGTCAATTTTTTACGTTTGCAAGGGATTCTGGGTAACAGACCATGGTGGGAGGCAGTCAAGTCACCCCATCCTGGATTCCCCTGGGTGTCTAGTTTTCAAAAATGTATAGGTTTGCTAGGTTTCCCTAGGTGCCGGCAGGGCTAGGGTTCAAAATCTACAGCTAGTCACTTTGCCAAAAAAAGGGTCATTTTTCACTGCAAAACCACGTTGCGTTTTGCGCCGTTTCCTGTCGCGGGCACTAGGCCGACCCGCACAAGTGAGGTACCATTTTTCTCGTAGGACTTTGGGGAACGCGGGGTGGGTGGAAATTTGTGGATCCACGCAGATTCCAGAACTTTCCATCACAGAAATGTGGGGAAAATGTGTTTTTTTTGTCAATTTTTTATGTTTGCAAGGGATTCTGGGTAACAGACCATGGTGGGAGGCAGTCAAGTCACCCCATCCTGGATTCCCCTGGGTGTCTAGTTTTCAAAAATGTATAGGTTTGCTAGGTTTCCCTAGGTGCCGGCAGGGCTAGGGTTCAAAATCTACAGCTAGTCACTTTGCCAAAAAAAGGGTCATTTTTCACTGCAAAACCACGTTGCGTTTTGCGCCGTTTCCTGTCGCGGGCACAAGGCCGACCCGCACAAGTGAGGTACCATTTTTCTCGTAGGACTTTGGGGAACGCGGGGTGGGTGGAAATTTGTGGATCCACGCAGATTCCAGAACTTTCCATCACAGAAATGTGGGGAAAGTGTGTTTTTTTTGTCAATTGTTTACGTTTGCAAGGGATTCTGGGTAACAGACCATGGTGGGAGGCAGTCAAGTCACCCCATCCTGGATTCCCCTGGGTGTCTAGTTTTCAAAAATGTATAGGTTTGCTAGGTTTCCCTAGGTGCCGGCAGGGCTAGGGTTCAAAATCTACAGCTAGTCACTTTGCCAAAAAAAGGGTCATTTTTCACTGCAAAACCACGTTGCGTTTTGCGCCGTTTCCTGTCGCGGGCACTAGGCCGACCCGCACAAGTGAGGTACCATTTTTCTCGTAGGACTTTGGGGAACGCTGGGTGGGTGGAAATTTGTGGATCCACGCAGATTCCAGAACTTTCCATCACAGAAATGTGGGGAAAATGTGTTTTTTTTGTCAATTTTTTACGTTTGCAAGGGATTCTGGGTAACAGACCATGGTGGGAGGCAGTCAAGTCACCCCATCCTGGATTCCCCTGGGTGTCTAGTTTTCAAAAATGTATAGGTTTGCTAGGTTTCCCTAGGTGCCGGCAGGGCTAGGGTTCAAAATCTACAGCTCGTCACTTTGCCAAAAAAAGGGTCATTTTTCACTGCAAAACCACGTTGCGTTTTGCGCCGTTTCCTGTCGCGGGCACTAGGCCGACCCGCACAAGTGAGGTACCATTTTTCTCGTAGGACTTTGGGGAACGCGGGGTGGGTGGAAATTTGTGGATCCACGCAGATTCCAGAACTTTCCATCACAGAAATGTGGGGAAAATGTGTTTTTTTTGTCACTTTTTTACGTTTGCAAGGGATTCTGGGTAACAGACCATGGTGGGAGGCAGTCAAGTCACCCCATCCTGGATTCCCCTGGGTGTCTAGTTTTTAAAAATGTATAGGTTTGCTAGGTTTCCCTAGGTGCCGGCAGGGCTAGGGTTCAAAATCTACAGCTAGTCACTTTGCCAAAAAAAGGGTCATTTTTCACTGCAAAACCACGTTGCGTTTTGCGCCGTTTCCTGTCGCGGGCACTAGGCCGACCCGCACAAGTGAGGTACCATTTTTCTCGTAGGACTTTGGGGAACGCGGGGTGGGTGGAAATTTGTGGATCCACGCAGATTCCAGAACTTTCCATCACAGAAATGTGGGGAAAATGTGTTTTTTTTGTCAATTTTTTACGTTTGCAAGGGATTCTGGGTAACAGACCATGGTGGGAGGCAGTCAAGTCACCCCATCCTGGATTCCCCTGGGTGTCTAGTTTTTAAAAATGTATAGGTTTGCTAGGTTTCCCTAGGTGCCGGCAGGGCTAGGGTTCAAAATCTACAGCTAGTCACTTTGCCAAAAAAAGGGTCATTTTTCACTGCAAAACCACGTTGCGTTTTGCGCCGTTTCCTGTCGCGGGCACTAGGCCGACCCGCACAAGTGAGGTACCATTTTTCTCGTAGGACTTTGGGGAACGCGGGGTGGGTGGAAATTTGTGGATCCACGCAGATTCCAGAACTTTCCATCACAGAAATGTGGGGAAAATGTGTTTTTTTTGTCAATTTTTTACGTTTGCAAGGGATTCTGGGTAACAGACCATGGTGGGAGGCAGTCAAGTCACCCCATCCTGGATTCCCCTGGGTGTCTAGTTTTCAAAAATGTATAGGTTTGCTAGGTTTCCCTAGGTGCCGGCAGGGCTAGGGTTCAAAATCTACAGCTAGTCACTTTGCCAAAAAAAGGGTCATTTTTCGCTGCAAAACCACGTTGCGTTTTGCGCCGTTTCCTGTCGCGGGCACTAGGCCGACCCGCACAAGTGAGGTACCATTTTTCTCGTAGGACTTTGGGGAACGCGGGGTGGGTGGAAATTTGTGGATCCACGCAGATTCCAGAACTTTCCATCACAGAAATGTGGGGAAAATGTGTTTTTTTTGTCAATTTTTTACGTTTGCAAGGGATTCTGGGTAACAGACCATGGTGGGAGGCAGTCAAGTCACCCCATCCTGGATTCCCCTGGGTGTCTAGTTTTCAAAAATGTATAGGTTTGCTAGGTTTCCCTAGGTGCCGGCAGGGCTAGGGTTCAAAATCTACAGCTAGTCACTTTGCCAAAAAAAGGGTCATTTTTCGCTGCAAAACCACGTTGCGTTTTGCGCCGTTTCCTGTCGCGGGCACTAGGCCGACCCGCACAAGTGAGGTACCATTTTTCTCGTAGGACTTTGGGGAACACGGGGTGGGTGGAAATTTGTGGATCCACGCAGATTCCAGAACTTTCCATCACAGAAATGTGGGGAAAATGTGTTGTTTTTGTCAATTTTTTACGTTTGCAAGGGATTCTGGGTAACAGACCATGGTGGGAGGCAGTCAAGTCACCCAATCCTGGATTCCCCTGGGTGTCTAGTTTTCCAAAATGTATAGGTTTGCTAGGTTTCCCTAGGTGCCGGCAGGGCTAGGGTTCAAAATCTACAGCTAGTCACTTTGCCAAAAAAAGGGTAATTTTTCACTGCAAAACCACGTTGCGTTTTGCGCCGTTTCCTGTCGCGGGCACTAGGCCGACCCGCACAAGTGAGGTACCATTTTTCTCGAAGGACTTTGGGGAACGCGGGGTGGGTGGAAATTTGTGGATCCACGCAGATTCCAGAACTTTCCATCACAGAAATGTGGGGAAAATGTGTTTTTTTTGTCAATTTTTTACGTTTGCAAGGGATTCTGGGTAACAGACCATGGTGGGAGGCAATCAAGTCACCCCATCCTGGATTCCCCTGGGTGTCTAGTTTTCAAAAATGTATAGGTTTGCTAGGTTTCCCTAGGTGCCGGCAGGGCTAGGGTTCAAAATCTACAGCTAGTCACTTTGCCAAAAAAAGGGTCATTTTTCGCTGCAAAACCACGTTGCGTTTTGCGCCGTTTCCTGTCGCGGGCACTAGGCCGACCCGCACAAGTGAGGTACCATTTTTCTCGTAGGACTTTGGGGAACGCGGGGTGGGTGGAAATTTGTGGATCCACGCAGATTCCAGAACTTTCCATCACAGAAATGTGGGGAAAATGTGTTTTTTTTGTCAATTTTTTACGTTTGCAAGGGATTCTGGGTAACAGACCATGGTGGGAGGCAGTCAAGTCACCCCATCCTGGATTCCCCTGGGTGTCTAGTTTTCAAAAATGTATAGGTTTGCTAGGTTTCCCTAGGTGCCGGCAGGGCTAGGGTTCAAAATCTACAGCTAGTCACTTTGCCAAAAAAAGGGTCATTTTTCGCTGCAAAACCACGTTGCGTTTTGCGCCGTTTCCTGTCGCGGGCACTAGGCCGACCCGCACAAGTGAGGTACCATTTTTCTCGTAGGGCTTTGGGGAACGAGGGGTGGGTGGAAATTTGTGGATCCACGCAGATTCCAGAACTTTCCATCACAGAAATGTGGGGAAAATGTGGTTTTTTTGTAAATTTTTTACGTTTGCAAGGGATTCTGGGTAACAGACCATGGTGGGAGGCAGTCAAGTCATCCCATCCTGGATTCCCCTGGGTGTCTAGTTTTCAAAAATGTATAGGTTTGCTAGGTTTCCCTAGGTGCCGGCAGGGCTAGGGTTCAAAATCTACAGCTAGTCACTTTGCCAAACAAAGGGTCATTTTTCGCTGCAAAACCACGTTGCGTTTTGCGCCGTTTTCTGTCGCGGGCACTAGGCCGACCCACACAAGTGAGGTACCATTTTTCTCGTAGGACTTTGGGGAACACGGGGTGGGTGGAAATTTGTGGATCCACACAGATTCCAGAACTTTCCATCACAGAAATGTGGGGAAAATGTGTTTTTTTTGTCAATTTTTTACGTTTGCAAGGGATTCTGGGTAACAGACCATGGTGGGAGGCAGTCAAGTCACCCCATCCTGGATTCCCCTGGGTGTCTAGTTTTCAGAAATGTATAGGTTTGCTAGGTTTCCCTAGGTGCCGGCAGGGCTAGGGTTCAAAATCTACAGCTAGTCACTTTGCCAAAAAAAGGGTCATTTTTCGCTGCAAAACCACGTTGCGTTTTGCGCCGTTTCCTGTCGCGGGCACTAGGCCGACCCGCACAAGTGAGGTACCATTTTTCTCGTAGGACTTTGGGGAACACGGGGTGGGTGGAAATTTGTGGATCCACGCAGATTCCAGAACTTTCCATCACAGAAATGTGGGGAAAATGTGTTTTTTTTGTCAATTGTTTACGTTTGCAAGGGATTCTGGGTAACAGACCATGGTGGGAGGCAGTCAAGTCACCCCATCCTGGATTCCCCTGGGTGTCTAGTTTTCAGAAATGTATAGGTTTGCTAGGTTTCCCTAGGTGCCGGCAGGGCTAGGGTTCAAAATCTACAGCTAGTCACTTTGCCAAAAAAAGGGTCATTTTTCGCTGCAAAACCACGTTGCGTTTTGCGCCGTTTCCTGTCGCGGGCACTAGGCCGACCCGCACAAGTGAGGTACCATTTTTCTCGTAGGACTTTGGGGAACACGGGGTGGGTGGAAATTTGTGGATCCACGCAGATTCCAGAACTTTCCATCACAGAAATGTGGGGAAAATGTGTTTTTTTTGTCAATTTTTTACGTTTGCAAGGGATTCTGGGTAACAGACCATGGTGGGAGGCAGTCAAGTCACCCCATCCTGGATTCCCCTGGGTGTCTAGTTTTCAAAAATGTATAGGTTTGCTAGGTTTCCCTAGGTGCCGGCAGGGCTAGGGTTCAAAATCTACAGCTAGTCACTTTGCCAAAAAAAGGGTCATTTTTCACTGCAAAACCACGTTGCGTTTTGCGCCGTTTCCTGTCGCGGGCACTAGGCCGACCCGCACAAGTGAGGTACCATTTTTCTCGTAGGACTTTGGGGAACACGGGGTGGGTGGAAATTTGTGGATCCACGCAGATTCCAGAACTTTCCATCACAGAAATGTGGGGAAAATGTGTTTTTTTTGTCAATTTTTTACGTTTGCAAGGGATTCTGGGTAACAGACCATGGTGGGAGGCAGTCAAGTCACCCCATCCTGGATTCCCCTGGGTGTCTAGTTTTCAAAAATGTATAGGTTTGCTAGGTTTCCCTAGGTGCCGGCAGGGCTAGGGTTCAAAATCTACAGCTAGTCACTTTGCCAAAAAAAGGGTCATTTTTCACTGCAAAACCACGTTGCGTTTTGCGCCGTTTCCTGTCGCGGGCACTAGGCCGACCCGCACAAGTGAGGTACCATTTTTCTCGTAGGACTTTGGGGAACACGGGGTGGGTGGAAATTTGTGGATCCACGCAGATTCCAGAACTTTCCATCACAGAAATGTGGGGAAAATGTGTTTTTTTTGTCAATTTTTTACGTTTGCAAGGGATTCTGGGTAACAGACCATGGTGGGAGGCAGTCAAGTCACCCCATCCTGGATTCCCCTGGGTGTCTAGTTTTCAAAAATGTATAGGTTTGCTAGGTTTCTCTAGGTGCCGGCAGGGCTAGGGTTCAAAATCTACAGCTAGTCACTTTGCCAAAAAAAGGGTCATTTTTCACTGCAAAACCACGTTGCGTTTTGCGCCATTTCCTGTCGCGGGCACTAGGCCGACCCGCACAAGTGAGGTACCATTTTTCTCGTAGGACTTTGGGGAACACGGGGTGGGTGGAAATTTGTGGATCCACGCAGATTCCAGAACTTTCCATCACAGAAATGTGGGGAAAATGTGTTTTTTTTGTCAATTTTTTACGTTTGCAAGGGATTCTGGGTAACAGACCATGGTGGGAGGCAGTCAAGTCACCCCATCCTGGATTCCCCTGGGTGTCTAGTTTTCAAAAATGTATAGGTTTGCTAGGTTTCCCTAGGTGCCGGCAGGGCTAGGGTTCAAAATCTACAGCTAGTCACTTTGCCAAAAAAAGGGTCATTTTTCACTGCAAAACCACGTTGCGTTTTGCGCCGTTTCCTGTCGCGGGCACTAGGCCGACCCGCACAAGTGAGGTACCATTTTTCTCGTAGGACTTTGGGGAACACGGGGTGGGTGGAAATTTGTGGATCCACGCAGATTCCAGAACTTTCCATCACAGAAATGTGGGGAAAATGTGTTTTTGTTGTCAATTTTTTACGTTTGCAAGGGATTCTGGGTAACAGACCATGGTGGGAGGCAGTCAGGTCACCCCATCCTGGATTCCCCTGGGTGTCTAGTTTTCAAAAATGTATAGGTTTGCTAGGTTTCTCTAGGTGCCGGCAGGGCTAGGGTTCAAAATCTACAGCTAGTCACTTTGCCAAAAAAAGGGTCATTTTTCACTGCAAAACCACGTTGCGTTTTGCGCCATTTCCTGTCGCGGGCACTAGGCCGACCCGCACAAGTGAGGTACCATTTTTCTCGTAGGACTTTGGGGAACACGGGGTGGGTGGAAATTTGTGGATCCACGCAGATTCCAGAACTTTCCATCACAGAAATGTGGGGAAAATGTGTTTTTTTTGTCAATTTTTTACGTTTGCAAGGGATTCTGGGTAACAGACCTTGGTGGGAGGCAGTCAAGTCACCCCATCCTGGATTCCCCTGGGTGTCTAGTTTTCAAAAATGTATAGGTTTGCTAGGTTTCCCTAGGTGCCGGCAGGGCTAGGGTTCAAAATCTACAGCTAGTCACTTTGCCAAAAAAAGGGTAATTTTTCACTGCAAAACCACGTTGCGTTTTGCGCCGTTTCCTGTCGCGGGCACTAGGCCGACCCGCACAAGTGAGGTACCATTTTTCTCGAAGGACTTTGGGGAACGCGGGGTGGGTGGAAATTTGTGGATCCACGCAGATTCCAGAACTTTCCATCACAGAAATGTGGGGAAAATGTGTTTTTTTTGTCTATTTTTTACGTTTGCAAGGGATTCTGGGTAACAGACCATGGTGGGAGGCAGTCAAGTCACCCCATCCTGGATTCCCCTGGGTGTCTAGTTTTCAAAAATGTATAGGTTTGCAAGGTTTCCCTAGGTGCCGGCAGGGCTAGGGTTCAAAATCTACAGCTAGTCACTTTGCCAAAAAAAGGGTCATTTTTCACTGCAAAACCACGTTGCGTTTTGCGCCGTTTCCTGTCGCGGGCACTAGGCCGACCCGCACAAGTGAGGTACCATTTTTCTCGTAGGACTTTGGGGAACACGGGGTGGGTGGAAATTTGTGGATCCACACAGATTCCAGAACTTTCCATCACAGAAATGTGGGGAAAATGTGTTTTTTTTGTCAATTTTTTACGTTTGCAAGGGATTCTGGGTAACAGACCATGGTGGGAGGCAGTCAAGTCACCCCATCCTGGATTCCCCTGGGTGTCTAGTTTTCAAAAATGTATAGGTTTGCTAGGTTTCCCTAGGTGCCGGCAGGGCTAGGGTTCAAAATCTACAGCTAGTCACTTTGCCAAAAAAAAGGGTCATTTTTCACTGCAAAACCACGTTGCGTTTTGCGCCGTTTCCTGTCGCGGGCACTAGGCCGACCCGCACAAGTGAGGTACCATTTTTCTCGTAGGACTTTGGGGAACGCGGAGTGGGTGGAAATTTGTGGATCCACGCAGATTCCAGAACTTTCCATCACAGAAATGTGGGGAAAATGTGTTTTTTTTGTCAATTTTTTACGTTTGCAAGGGATTCTGGGTAACAGACCATGGTGGGAGGCAGTCAAGTCACCCCATCCTGGATTCCCCTGGGTGTCTAGTTTTCAAAAATGTATAGGTTTGCTAGGTTTCCCTAGGTGCCGGCAGGGCTAGGGTTCAAAATCTACAGCTAGTCACTTTGCCAAAAAAAGGGTCATTTTTCACTGCAAAACCACGTTGCGTTTTGCGCCGTTTCCTGTCGCGGGCACTAGGCCGACCCGCACAAGTGAGGTACCATTTTTCTCGTAGGACTTTGGGGAACGCGGGGTGGGTGGAAATTTGTGGATCCACGCAGATTCCAGAACTTTCCATCACAGAAATGTGGGGAAAATGTGTTTTTTTTGTCGATTTTTTACGTTTGCAAGGGATTCTGGGTACCAGACCATGGTGGGAGGCAGTCAAGTCACCCCATCCTGGATTCCCCTGGGTGTCTAGTTTTCAAAAATGTATAGGTTTGCTAGGTTTCCCTAGGTGCCGGCAGGGCTAGGGTTCAAAATCTACAGCTAGTCACTTTGCCAAAAAAAGGGTCATTTTTCACTGCAAAACCACGTTGCGTTTTGCGCCGTTTCCTGTCGCGGGCACTAGGCCGACCCGCACAAGTGAGGTACCATTTTTCTCGTAGGACTTTGGGGAACGCGGGGTGGGTGGAAATTTGTGGATCCACGCAGATTCCAGAACTTTCCATCACAGAAATGTGGGGAAAATGTGTTTTTTTTGTCAATTTTTTACGTTTGCAAGGGATTCTGGGTAACAGACCATGGTGGGAGGCAGTCAAGTCACCCCATCCTGGATTCCCCTGGGTGTCTAGTTTTCAAAAATGTATAGGTTTGCTAGGTTTCCCTAGGTGCCGGCAGGGCTAGGGTTCAAAATCTACAGCTAGTCACTTTGCCAAAAAAAGGGTCATTTTTCGCTGCAAAACCACATTGCGTTTTGCGCCGTTTCCTGTCGCGGGCACTAGGCCGACCCGCACAAGTGAGGTACCATTTTTCTCGTAGGACTTTGGGGAACGCGGGGTGGGTGGAAATTTGTGGATCCACGCAGATTCCAGAACTTTCCATCACAGAAATGTGGGGAAAATGTGTTTTTTTTGTCAATTTTTTACGTTTGCAAGGGATTCTGGGTAACAGACCATGGTGGGAGGGAGTCAAGTCATCCCATCCTGGATTCCCCTGGGTGTCTAGTTTTCAGAAATGTATAGGTTTGCTAGATTTCCCTAGGTGCCGGCAGGGCTAGGGTTCAAAATCTACAGCTAGTCACTTTGCCAAAAAAAAGGGTCATTTTTCACTGCAAAACCACGTTGCGTTTTGCGCCGTTTCCTGTCGCGGGCACTAGGCCGACCCGCACAAGTGAGGTACCATTTTTCTCGTAGGACTTTGGGGAACACGGGGTGGGTGGAAATTTGTGGATCCACGCAGATTCCAGAACTTTCCATCACAGAAATGTGGGGAAAATGTGTTTTTTTTGTCAATTTTTTACGTTTGCAAGGGATTCTGGGTAACAGACCATGGTGGGAGGCAGTCAAGTCACCCCATCCTGGATTCCCCTGGGTGTCTAGTTTTCAAAAATGTATAGGTTTGCTAGGTTTCCCTAGGTGCCGGCAGGGCTAGGGTTCAAAATCTACAGCTAGTCACTTTGCCAAAAAAAGGGTCATTTTTCACTGCAAAACCACGTTGCGTTTTGCGCCGTTTCCTGTCGCGGGCACTAGGCCGACCCGCACAAGTGAGGTACCATTTTTCTCGTAGGACTTTGGGGAACGCGGGGTGGGTGGAAATTTGTGGATCCACGCAGATT
This sequence comes from Triturus cristatus, assembly GCF_964204655.1. Classification (NCBI taxonomy): domain Eukaryota; kingdom Metazoa; phylum Chordata; class Amphibia; order Caudata; family Salamandridae; genus Triturus; species Triturus cristatus. The sequence continues at coordinate 1,081,927,175 of NC_140579.1, read as the reverse complement.
CCAGAACTTTCCATCACAGAAATGTGGGGAAAATGTGTTTTTTTTGTCAATTTTTTATGTTTGCAAGGGATTCTGGGTAACAGACCATGGTGGGAGGCAGTCAAGTCACCCCATCCTGGATTCCCCTGGGTGTCTAGTTTTCAAAAATGTATAGGTTTGCTAGGTTTCCCTAGGTGCCGGCAGGGCTAGGGTTCAAAATCTACAGCTAGTCACTTTGCCAAAAAAAGGGTCATTTTTCACTGCAAAACCACGTTGCGTTTTGCGCCGTTTCCTGTCGCGGGCACAAGGCCGACCCGCACAAGTGAGGTACCATTTTTCTCGTAGGACTTTGGGGAACGCGGGGTGGGTGGAAATTTGTGGATCCACGCAGATTCCAGAACTTTCCATCACAGAAATGTGGGGAAAGTGTGTTTTTTTTGTCAATTGTTTACGTTTGCAAGGGATTCTGGGTAACAGACCATGGTGGGAGGCAGTCAAGTCACCCCATCCTGGATTCCCCTGGGTGTCTAGTTTTCAAAAATGTATAGGTTTGCTAGGTTTCCCTAGGTGCCGGCAGGGCTAGGGTTCAAAATCTACAGCTAGTCACTTTGCCAAAAAAAGGGTCATTTTTCACTGCAAAACCATGTTGCGTTTTGCGCCGTTTCCTGTCGCGGGCACTAGGCCGACCCGCACAAGTGAGGTACCATTTTTCTCGTAGGACTTTGGGGAACGCGGGGTGGGTGGAAATTTGTGGATCCACGCAGATTCCAGAACTTTCCATCACAGAAATGTGGGGAAAATGTGTTTTTTTTGTCAATTTTTTACGTTTGCAAGGGATTCTGGGTAACAGACCATGGTGGGAGGCAGTCAAGTCACCCCATCCTGGATTCCCCTGGGTGTCTAGTTTTCAAAAATGTATAGGTTTGCTAGGTTTCCCTAGGTGCCGGCAGGGCTAGGGTTCAAAATCTACAGCTAGTCACTTTGCCAAAAAAAGGGTCATTTTTCACTGCAAAACCACGTTGCGTTTTGCGCCGTTTCCTGTCGCGGGCACTAGGCCGACCCGCACAAGTGAGGTACCATTTTTCTCGTAGGACTTTGGGGAACGCGGGGTGGGTGGAAATTTGTGGATCCACGCAGATTCCAGAACTTTCCATCACAGAAATGTGGGGAAAATGTGTTTTTTTTGTCACTTTTTTACGTTTGCAAGGGATTCTGGGTAACAAACCATGGTGGGAGGCAGTCAAGTCACCCCATCCTGGATTCCCCTGGGTGTCTAGTTTTTAAAAATGTATAGGTTTGCTAGGTTTCCCTAGGTGCCGGCAGGGCTAGGGTTCAAAATCTACAGCTAGTCACTTTGCCAAAAAAAGGGTCATTTTTCACTGCAAAACCACGTTGCGTTTTGCGCCGTTTCCTGTCGCGGGCACTAGGCCGACCCGCACAAGTGAGGTACCATTTTTCTCGTAGGACTTTGGGGAACGCGGGGTGGGTGGAAATTTGTGGATCCACGCAGATTCCAGAACTTTCCATCACAGAAATGTGGGGAAAATGTGTTTTTTTTGTCAATTTTTTACGTTTGCAAGGGATTCTGGGTAACAGACCATGGTGGGAGGCAGTCAAGTCACCCCATCCTGGATTCCCCTGGGTGTCTAGTTTTTAAAAATGTATAGGTTTGCTAGGTTTCCCTAGGTGCCGGCAGGGCTAGGGTTCAAAATCTACAGCTAGTCACTTTGCCAAAAAAAGGGTCATTTTTCACTGCAAAACCACGTTGCGTTTTGCGCCGTTTCCTGTCGCGGGCACTAGGCCGACCCGCACAAGTGAGGTACCATTTTTCTCGTAGGACTTTGGGGAACGCGGGGTGGGTGGAAATTTGTGGATCCACGCAGATTCCAGAACTTTCCATCACAGAAATGTGGGGAAAATGTGTTTTTTTTGTCAATTTTTTACGTTTGCAAGGGATTCTGGGTAACAGACCATGGTGGGAGGCAGTCAAGTCACCCCATCCTGGATTCCCCTGGGTGTCTAGTTTTCAAAAATGTATAGGTTTGCTAGGTTTCCCTAGGTGCCGGCAGGGCTAGGGTTCAAAATCTACAGCTAGTCACTTTGCCAAAAAAAGGGTCATTTTTTGCTGCAAAACCACGTTGCGTTTTGCGCCGTTTCCTGTCGCGGGCACTAGGCCGACCCGCACAAGTGAGGTACCATTTTTCTCGTAGGACTTTGGGGAACGCGGGGTGGGTGGAAATTTGTGGATCCACGCAGATTCCAGAACTTTCCATCACAGAAATGTGGGGAAAATGTGTTTTTTTTGTCAATTTTTTACGTTTGCAAGGGATTCTGGGTAACAGACCATGGTGGGAGGCAGTCAAGTCACCCCATCCTGGATTCCCCTGGGTGTCTAGTTTTCAAAAATGTATAGGTTTGCTAGGTTTCCCTAGGTGCCGGCAGGGCTAGGGTTCAAAATCTACAGCTAGTCACTTTGCCAAAAAAAGGGTCATTTTTCGCTGCAAAACCACGTTGCGTTTTGCGCCGTTTCCTGTCGCGGGCACTAGGCCGACCCGCACAAGTGAGGTACCATTTTTCTCGTAGGACTTTGGGGAACACGGGGTGGGTGGAAATTTGTGGATCCACGCAGATTCCAGAACTTTCCATCACAGAAATGTGGGGAAAATGTGTTGTTTTTGTCAATTTTTTACGTTTGCAAGGGATTCTGGGTAACAGACCATGGTGGGAGGCAGTCAAGTCACCCCATCCTGGATTCCCCTGGGTGTCTAGTTTTCCAAAATGTATAGGTTTGCTAGGTTTCCCTAGGTGCCGGCAGGGCTAGGGTTCAAAATCTACAGCTAGTCACTTTGCCAAAAAAAGGGTAATTTTTCACTGCAAAACCACGTTGCGTTTTGCGCCGTTTCCTGTCGCGGGCACTAGGCCGACCCGCACAAGTGAGGTACCATTTTTCTCGAAGGACTTTGGGGAACGCGGGGTGGGTGGAAATTTGTGGATCCACGCAGATTCCAGAACTTTCCATCACAGAAATGTGGGGGAATGTGTTTTTTTTGTCAATTTTTTACGTTTGCAAGGGATTCTGGGTAACAGACCATGGTGGGAGGCAATCAAGTCACCCCATCCTGGATTCCCCTGGGTGTCTAGTTTTCAAAAATGTATAGGTTTGCTAGGTTTCCCTAGGTGCCGGCAGGGCTAGGGTTCAAAATCTACAGCTAGTCACTTTGCCAAAAAAAGGGTCATTTTTCGCTGCAAAACCACGTTGCGTTTTGCGCCGTTTCCTGTCGCGGGCACTAGGCCGACCCGCACAAGTGAGGTACCATTTTTCTCGTAGGACTTTGGGGAACGCGGGGTGGGTGGAAATTTGTGGATCCACGCAGATTCCAGAACTTTCCATCACAGAAATGTGGGGAAAATGTGTTTTTTTTGTCAATTTTTTACGTTTGCAAGGGATTCTGGGTAACAGACCATGGTGGGAGGCAGTCAAGTCACCCCATCCTGGATTCCCCTGGGTGTCTAGTTTTCAAAAATGTATAGGTTTGCTAGGTTTCTCTAGGTGCCGGCAGGGCTAGGGTTCAAAATCTACAGCTAGTCACTTTGCCAAAAAAAGGGTCATTTTTCGCTGCAAAACCACGTTGCGTTTTGCGCCGTTTCCTGTCGCGGGCACTAGGCCGACCCGCACAAGTGAGGTACCATTTTTCTCGTAGGGCTTTGGGGAACGAGGGGTGGGTGGAAATTTGTGGATCCACGCAGATTCCAGAACTTTCCATCACAGAAATGTGGGGAAAATGTGGTTTTTTTGTAAATTTTTTACGTTTGCAAGGGATTCTGGGTAACAGACCATGGTGGGAGGCAGTCAAGTCATCCCATCCTGGATTCCCCTGGGTGTCTAGTTTTCAAAAATGTATAGGTTTGCTAGGTTTCCCTAGGTGCCGGCAGGGCTAGGGTTCAAAATCTACAGCTAGTCACTTTGCCAAACAAAGGGTCATTTTTCGCTGCAAAACCACGTTGCGTTTTGCGCCGTTTTCTGTCGCGGGCACTAGGCCGACCCACACAAGTGAGGTACCATTTTTCTCGTAGGACTTTGGGGAACGCGGGGTGGGTGGAAATTTGTGGATCCACGCAGATTCCAGAACTTTCCATCACAGAAATGTGGGGAAAATGTGTTTTTTTTGTCAATTTTTTACGTTTGCAAGGGATTCTGGGTAACAGACCATGGTGGGAGGCAGTCAAGTCACCCCATCCTGGATTCCCAAGGGTGTCTAGTTTTCAGAAATGTATAGGTTTGCTAGGTTTCCCTAGGTGCCGGCAGGGCTAGGGTTCACAATCTACAGCTAGTCACTTTGCCAAAAAAAGGGTCATTTTTCGCTGCAAAACCACGTTGCGTTTTGTGCCGTTTCCTGTCGCGGGCACTAGGCCGACCCGCACAAGTGAGGTACCATTTGTCTCGTAGGACTTTGGGGAACACGGGGTGGGTGGAAATTTGTGGATCCACGCAGATTCCAGAACTTTCCATCACAGAAATGTGGGGAAAATGTGTTTTTTTTGTCAATTTTTTACGTTTGCAAGGGATTCTGGGTAACAGACCATGGTGGGAGGCAGTCAAGTCACCCCATCCTGGATTCCCCTGGGTGTCTAGTTTTCAAAAATGTATAGGTTTGCTAGGTTTCCCTAGGTGCCGGCAGGGCTAGGGTTCAAAATCTACAGCTAGTCACTTTGCCAAAAAAAGGGTCATTTTTCACTGCAAAACCACGTTGCGTTTTGCGCCGTTTCCTGTCGCGGGCACTAGGCCGACCCGCACAAGTGAGGTACCATTTTTCTCGTAGGACTTTGGGGAACGCGGGGTGGGTGGAAATTTGTGGATCCACGCAGATTCCAGAACTTTCCATCACAGAAATGTGGGGAAAATGTGTTTTTTTTGTCAATTTTTTACGTTTGCAAGGGATTCTGGGTAACAGACCATGGTGGGAGGCAGTCAAGTCACCCCATCTTGGATTCCCCTGGGTGTCTAGTTTTCAAAAATGTATAGGTTTGCTAGGTTTCCCTAGGTGCCGGCAGGGCTAGGGTTCAAAATCTACAGCTAGTCACTTTGCCAAAAAAAGGGTCATTTTTCACTGCAAAACCACGTTGCGTTTTGCGCCGTTTCCTGTCGCGGGCACTAGGCCGACCCGCACAAGTGAGGTACCATTTTTCTCGTAGGACTTTGGGGAACGCGGGGTGGGTGGAAATTTGTGGATCCACGCAGATTCCAGAACTTTCCATCACAGAAATGTGGGGAAAATGTGTTTTTTTTGTCAATTTTTTATGTTTGCAAGGGATTCTGGGTAACAGACCATGGTGGGAGGCAGTCAAGTCACCCCATCCTGGATTCCCCTGGGTGTCTAGTTTTCAAAAATGTATAGGTTTGCTAGGTTTCCCTAGGTGCCGGCAGGGCTAGGTTTCAAAATCTACAGCTAGTCACTTTGCCAAAAAAAGGGTCATTTTTCGCTGCAAAACCACGTTGCGTTTTGCGCCGTTTCCTGTCGCGGGCACTAGGCCGACCCGCACAAGTGAGGTACCATTTTTCTCGTAGGACTTTGGGGAACGCGGGGTGGGTGGAAATTTGTGGATCCACGCAGATTCCAGAACTTTCCATCACAGAAATGTGGGGAAAATGTGTTTTTTTTGTCAATTTTTTACGTTTGCAAGGGATTCTGGGTAACAGACCATGGTGGGAGGCAGTCAAGTCACCCCATCCTGGATTCCCCTGGGTGTCTAGTTTTCAGAAATGTATAGGTTTGCTAGGTTTCCCTAGGTGCCGGCAGGGCTAGGGTTCAAAATCTACAGCTAGTCACTTTGCCAAAAAAAGGGTCATTTTTCACTGCAAAACCACGTTGCATTTTGCGCCGTTTCCTGTCGCGGGCACTAGGCCGACCCGCACAAGTGAGGTACCATTTTTCTCGTAGGACTTTGGGGAACACGGGGTGGGTGGAAATTTGTGGATCCACGCAGATTCCAGAACTTTCCATCACAGAAATGTGGGGAAAATGTGTTTTTTTTGTCAATTTTTTACGTTTGCAAGGGATTCTGGGTAACAGACCATGGTGGGAGGCAGTCAAGTCACCCCATCCTGGATTCCCCTGGGTGTCTAGTTTTCAAAAATGTATAGGTTTGCTAGGTTTCCCTAGGTGCCGGCAGGGCTAGGGTTCAAAATCTACAGCTAGTCACTTTGCCAAAAAAAGGGTCATTTTTCACTGCAAAACCACGTTGCGTTTTGCGCCGTTTCCTGTCGCGGGCACTAGGCCGACCCGCACAAGTGAGGTACCATTTTTCTCGTAGGACTTTGGGGAACGCGGGGTGGGTGGAAATTTGTGGATCCACGCAGAGTCCAGAACTTTCCATCACAGAAATGTGGGGAAAATGTGTTTTTTTTGTCAATTGTTTACGTTTGCAAGGGATTCTGGGTAACAGACCATGGTGGGAGGCAGTCAAGTCACCCCATCCTGGATTCCCCTGGGTGTCTAGTTTTCAAAAATGTATAGGTTTGCTAGGTTTCCCTAGGTGCCGGCAGGGCTAGGGTTCAAAATCTACAGCTAGTCACTTTGCCAAAAAAAGGGTCATTTTTCACTGCAAAACCACGTTGCGTTTTGCGCCGTTTCCTGTCGCGGGCACTAGGCCGACCCGCACAAGTGAGGTACCATTTTTCTTGTAGGACTTTGGGGAACGCGGGGTGGGTGGAAATTTGTGGATTCACGCAGATTCCAGAACTTTCCATCACAGAAATGTGGGGAAAATGTGTTTTTTTTGTCAATTTTTTACGTTTGCAAGGGATTCTGGGTAACAGACCATGGTGGGAGGCAGTCAAGTCACCCCATCCTGGATTCCCCTGGGTGTCTAGTTTTCAAAAATGTATAGGTTTGCTAGGTTTCCCTAGGTGCCGGCAGGGCTAGGGTTCAAAATCTACAGCTAGTCACTTTGCCAAAAAAAGGGTCATTTTTCGCTGCAAAACCACGTTGCGTTTTGCGCCGTTTCCTGTCGCGGGCACTAGGCCGACCCGCACAAGTGAGGTACCATTTTTCTCGTAGGACTTTGGGGAACGCGGGGTGGGTGGAAATTTGTGGATCCACGCAGATTCCAGAACTTTCCATCACAGAAATGTGGGGAAAATTTGTTTGTTTTGTCAATTTTTTACGTTTGCAAGGGATTCTGGGTAACAGACCATGGTGGGAGGCAGTCAAGTCACCCCATCCTGGATTCCCCTGGGTGTCTAGTTTTCAAAAATGTATAGGTTTGCTAGGTTTCCCTAGGTGCCGGCAGGGCTAGGGTTCAAAATCTACAGCTAGTCACTTTGCCAAAAAAAGGGTCATTTTTCACTGCAAAACCACGTTGCGTTTTGCGACGTTTCCTGTCGCGGGCACTAGGCCGACCCGCACAAGTGAGGTACCATTTTTCTCGTAGGACTTTGGGGAACACGGGGTGGGTGGAAATTTGTGGATCCACGCAGATTCCAGAACTTTCCATCACAGAAATGTGGGGAAAATGTGTTGTTTTTGTCAATTTTTTACATTTGCAAGGGATTCTGGGTAACAGACCATGGTGGGAGGTAGTCAAGTCCCCCCATCCTGGATTCCCCTGGGTGTCTAGTTTTCAAAAATGTATAGGTTTGCTAGGTTTCCCTAGGTGCCGGCAGGGCTAGGGTTCAAAATCTACAGCTAGTCACTTTGCCAAAAAAAGGGTCATTTTTCACTGCAAAACCACGTTGCGTTTTGTGCCGTTTCCTGTCGCGGGCACTAGGCCGACCCGCACAAGTGAGGTACCATTTTTCTCGAAGGACTTTGGGGAACGCGGGGTGGGTGGAAAATTGTGGATCCACGCAGATTCCAGAACTTTCCATCACAGAAATGTGGGGAAAATGTGTTTTTTTTGTCAATTTTTTACGTTTGCAAGGGATTCTGGGTAACAGACCATGGTGGGAGGCAATCAAGTCACCCCATCCTGGATTCCCCTGGGTGTCTAGTTTTCAAAAATGTA